>NC_044033.1:386784306-388282971 GCF_901765095.1 Microcaecilia unicolor | reverse complement strand
TAGTAAAATTGTTTCAGAGTTTCTTCCCCCTCCGTCCAAATCATAAAAATGTCATCGATGTACCGGTAGTATTTTAGAGGTTTGGTCTGGTATGTATTCAGAAATGTCTCTTCCAGCTCAGCCATAAAAAGGTTGGCAGATTGGGGTGCTGTCCTGGTGCCCATTGCAGTGCCCATTATTTGTAGATAGATATCATTGTTAAAGCGGAAGTAGCTGTGAGTTAAAATGAATTTGATTAATTTTGTAATAGTTTCTGGTGAGTATTGATGGTCCAGTGTGGATTTTTTTAGGAGTCTTCCACATGCAGCTATGCCATCCGCATGTGGAATGTTGCTGTATAGTGATTCTACATCCATCGACATCATTCCCAAAGGACTGAGGATCAAAAATCCTTTGGCTACCACTTACAATTCTGACTATGCAGAGAAAATCTGCAAACGCACTAGTCAGAAACTAAGAAATGAACTCATACATCAACTCTACAAGAAAAAGAGATTAATATAAACCCAAAGGGATGAAATCATGAGGAACATGGAGGAACTCCATCCACACCGTAGAAACCAAATTAAAGAGGACCTACATAACATCCAAAGAGAAAAACAACACATGGCTATCCGCAAGAAAGAAATAAAGCTATCTTTTCTCCTGCAGAATCACAGAGAGAAAAACAGCCTATATTTGGATAACCACAGCTCTGCAGAAACAACATCCCCAGACACCTTGGAGACCCTTGGATATACATCTGAGGCATGTGAAAATCAGAGCCCAAACAAACCAAGGAATACTGATCACACCTTCAGAGATCTTGCCCTGTAACACATCCAGCTGCAAACTATGCCAAAACATTTCACAAGACCCCACAGTCATTCACAAAGGAAAAATATTCAACATAAAGGACTATTTTACATGCTCATCTTCCAATGTGGTATATATCATTCAGTGTTAAAAATGTAATGAAGGATGCTATATTGGAGAAACAGGCCAGATGCTTAAGACAATATTCAATCTGCAAAGACATCACATGAAAATAGCCGGTGCCAGTCAAGCCCCCACCCCTGTGGGCTAACACTTTACCAGAACACTGCACCAGTGATTTCACAGTAAGAATACTGAAAGGTAATTTTAAAACAATACAGGAACATAAGACCTTTGAAATAAGAATGATTGAATATTTTGACACCCAACAAACAGGACTTAATAAAGATCTGGGTTTTCTAACCCATTATAAACCATAAAGCTGTATTTCTCTGTTTATTTCTCTGTTTATTACCTTCCTCTCACCTACCAACACCCATCCTGTTAGAATATCAATGAAATGCTTTGATGTCCCCATGCATACCCCCATCCTCCCACTCTGTCAGATTGTCAAAGTAATGCTTTGATGTTTCTCTTATATATACTATCTGCTACCACATTTGCTTATTTCCGATCTGACGAAGAAGGGCAACCTTCGAAAGCTAATCAAGAAATGTATTAAGTTATGTCCAATAAAAAAGGTATCATCTTATTTTCTTTTCCATGTTTTATTTTGTTTGATTTCAATTGATAACCTTTAAGAGTGGACTAACACGGCTACCACACCGCTCTACTGTAGAGTCTAGAATGACTTTTAGAATTTTAATACTTGTTTGAAAAGGAATCTCAGAAGATGCCAACCTTATTAAAGAACATAGTATCACTGTATCCTACCCATAAGATATTCATTTTACTAGGGTTAATTTTCAAGTCATTCATATGCATCCACCAGGAAATTCTATTAAACACTCTAGTCATCAATTCTATAGTCTCCTGAATAAGGTGATATCATCAGTATAGAAGGAGTAGGTTATCCTGAGTGATCTAAGTAACTGATGTAATTCACTTAAATAAACTCCCAGACTACTACTCCTTGCCATGGGGATGTACTGCAGTTTTCAACATCCATATCCTGGTTTTATAAAATCAAGATTGATGCTCTTGCAATATGGATGCCTAAATGCCAGTTTTTAGACATCCAAAATATAAAGAGCGCTTCTAAAATAAGGTCCTTAATTTCCAACTGTAATTCAAATGGTAGCTGATTCACCAAAAAAGGTGTCAAACTTAGCAAAATACACTTGTAATTGACAAATGGCATTCTGCACATATAGGAATCACCAATGAAAGATTAAGAGCATCAAACTCTTCTTGGTATAAAAAGGAGGTAATTTTAGAAGACTTACTTGGAAATTCTGTAACAATTGTAATCTGGTGAGCAAGGCCAGACCTAGTATTAAGCAGATTAGACATCTACCTAGGGTAGCAGAATTAGGGAAGTGGCAGCACAGCATCAGCATGGTAGGACACACTTAAAACCTGCTGTCTGCATTAGTGTGGGATCTTGAACAAACAAACAGTTGTATAGGACTTCTCAAACAAAAGTGTAGAGCACTGATGAAGACTGAAATGCTGTCATGAGTCCTCGGGTCTCGCTGGTAAATAGGATGGAGAATGGCACGGTTAAGACATGGCAGGAGTCTCCAGGTCCTGCCTGTACAGAGGAGAGAGAAATTCTTTATGTGGTGAAGAACCAGTGCAACTGCCCAGCTCCTACCAGCACAGATAAGGGGGAGGGATTGTACTGCTATGGATTTACAGCCTGTCTCACTGACACAGACTACTCAATAATTACTGTGGATTCTTTTGGATTCGTATTAGATAAATGAAACCTTTATTAGAGGTGCTAAATCTACAATGATTAAGATATAGACAATGATTAGCTATATACACACAATGATTAGCTATATAAGCAATGCTGAGAGTTCTTAGAAAGAACAGGAAAGAAGCAATAATACACTATACATACAATCATCACTGGTCCTTACATCATCCAGGCTCTTATCATCAGTTGGGGGGCCCACTACAGCGAAAGCCAGGAGCGTTTTAGACCAGGAAAAAGTTCTCTGCGCAGTATGTACGTTACTCACAGATGAGCTCCCAATTTCACTGAAAGAAACTCCCCTTTTTATTAGGCTCAGAACTCATGTTCAGAGCTAAGGAAAATTACAGAATGCTTTTCTGTCTAGGTAAACAAGCCATACTGTGGGAACGTGGTCACATTCTTTCTAAGTCCAGGTGGCCAGGCTGAACTTCCGAAAACAAGAACCATCTTTCCCTTCACATAACAAATTAATTAGAGCTGTGTCTTCTGCATTCCTACTTGTTTTTGTATTTACAAGGAAAGTTACTTTCGGTCAAAGACAGAAGATTTCAGAGTTCATTATCGATCGAAGCAGGGTTGAAAAGCAATCCTTTACATCTTCCATTACAGGGATATGTAAAGTGTGATAATATATCAAATCATAAGCTGTCATTTAACAGATTTCAAAAGATTAATTTTACAGTTTAATGGTAGGGTGCCACTGTCCCATGGCAACAGGTAATTGCTGTATTTCTCTATTACCAGTTGGCAGTACACATAGCAACCAGTGGCAACATAGTTTATAAATAGATGTCATCACACATAGCAGCCGTTAATAAAGCTGTAAGTCTCTAAGGCCCTGTCTACTAAGCCGCGCTGTAGGCGCGCTAATGTTTTTAACATGCGCTAACACTAGAGACACCCATAGGAATATATGGTGTCTCTAGCATTAGTGTGTGCTAATTTTTAGTGTGCGCTAAAAACGCTAGCGTGCCTAAGTAAACAGGGCTCTAGGTTTCATTATAGAATTTACAAGAAAGAAAAAGGAAGCGCACATCTGAACCAGGAAGGTAAAGGAGTATGGCAGCAGAGATGGGTAGTAATGAAGTATTTGTACGTCATTACAGTACTTAAGTACAATTGGCAGTACTTTTACTTGTAACGAGTTACATTTTTTTTTGCCATACTTTTTACTTGTAACTCATTACAAGTAAGCTGTACTTTTCTACTTAGTAATGAAGTTCTCCCCCTGTACAGGTGATGTCAGACCCAGCTTGAAGCTTATTGGGCCTGAACTTCCGGTCCCAGAAACAGCTGAGCTGGGATTGGAAGACCGGGCCCAATCGGATGCAAGCCAGCATCTGACATGACTTGGAAACCCTTATCCTCCCCCATCCCCATCCCGAGTATAATTGTCTGTAGAAGTATACCATCAGCCTTTCATCTCCCCAGTGTCCTCTGAGGCGGCCCCTGCCCCTGCCCCCTTCACTTCCTCCTTCTCCTAATTTAGCAACAGACAAGTGTGGCTGCTTTATTTGAAGCAAGGAGGACTTGGAGGAGGAGGAATACTTACGTGTTGAAGTCATCACATGTGCACACTGTGTTCAGCAAAGTCCTGCTCCTGCAACCTGACCAAGTTGCCCATAGCCCCTCTGTTAGTGCTGCTCACTTATCTCCAGCTGCCAGGGCCGAAGTCCTGATGCAGCTCCTTGGCAGAGATGGTCTGACACTGCTCTGCATGTCTGCAGTCTGCACTGAAAGCTTCCCCGGACCTAAACCCTCTCCGCCCGGGCTTATGCACGTCTCACACTGCCTGACCCACTCATGGGCCAGCAGCATCAGAAGCCACCTGACTACTGGCTCATGCAAATGGGGACCTCCACGTGCAGTTGAGTGAATTTTCCAGAGACTTCACTCTATCAGGAGGTAAAAGTGCTGCTTGCCCGCTGCCTGTGATGGTAGCATTAGTCACTGCTACTAACATAGTAAGCTAGCTCTCAGTCTCAGAGCCTTCAATGCATTTGCTCTGCACTCTGCAGCAGTTCAGGGCTGGATGTATTATTTATTTTATTTATTTATTACATTTGTACCCCGCGCTTTCCCACATAATGCAGGCTCAATGTGGCTTACATAGTAAATTGAAATACAAAGTCATATAATAGAAATTTCAAAACATTATAGTCGAGCTTGATAGTGTATGATAAGTTGAGCTTGATAATATATGATTAGGATAAGAGAGGGTAGACAGGATAGGATAGTATAATTTGAGAGAAAAGGGGTAAGGAGGGATAAAATAAAGGGGAGATGGAGAAGCGAAGGATGGGATGAGTAGAGGGGGAATGGGGAGGTGGGGTAAATAAAACCAATGATGAGGTTGTCATCTAAGTCAGAACAGAATTGGGAGTGGAGGTTGGTGAGATTAGGTTGGGACATTAGGATAGGCTTGCTTAAAGAGATGAGCTTTCAGCATTTTTCTAAAGGGCAAATAGTCGTTAATTAATCAGATTGGTCTGGGTAGAGCATTCCAAAGCTGGCTGCCCAAAAAGGAGAAACTGGATGCGTAGTAGGTCTTGTATTTAATTCCTCTACAATTGGGAAGGTGTAGTTTGAGATAGGTTCGTGAAGAAATAGATCTGTTTCTGGTAGGGAGGTCGATCAAATCACTCATGTAGCCAGGGGATTCACTGTGTATTTGTTTGCTATACCAAGCTAAGCAATCAGCCCACCACTTAGCCGAGAGAGATCCGACCGGATATTTGAAGGTACCATTCCCTGGCTTTTCTGGCCTCTTTAGGGTTACAGAGGAGGAAGGAAGGGAGGGGAAGCTGTAGGCATCAGTGGTTTGCTGCCTTGTTCTCTCAGGGTTTCCCTTTCCCATTCCTAGTCCATTCATTCTTGTAGGAGTTTCCCGCATGGAAGCCTATCATGGTGGTGAGGCTCCATATCCACACTTTGCCCTGTTGGAGAAATATTTTAGTGACTGCACTGACTGCCTCCTCCCATCCTTCCTTCATTGTCTACCTACACACAGTGGCACAGTCTCTTTAGTCTCTGCTACATACACAAATAGAGTGTCGGCTCTTCATTATAGTGCTGTCATAACCTCTAGTCAGTGCCCAAGTCCCAGATTACAAGTTGATATGTACATATGATCCTTGCAAATTCTTGAATGAATGTCTCTCCACTGTATCTGGAATCCATAAACTCTAAAATTAAAAGATAAAACATTTAGAAACATAAAATTAATCTACATTTAAAAATGGTATGCATATAGCTATTAAAAATTTTATAGCAGCAGTCATTTGAAAATGTAAGACACAAAACCCCTTCCCTCCTCCTCCTCCCTCTCACAAATAAATTGAACATGCTTGTTAAAGAGGTATTAATTTAAAATTGTAATTTCATTTGTGTGTACAATGAATGAAATTGCATATTTTTAGATCTAGACCTTTTTGCAAGTTGATACATATATAATCACAATACAGTATTGCTTGCAAACATACTACATTCTGTGGTCCAAGTTGTTAAGAATACCTTTTACTTTGTAATAAAAAAAAAGTAGTTTAAAAGGCTGTACTTTTTTCTTTTACCAGTAGACTCTTGAATAGTACTATTATTGGTCTCAGGCCTAGCTTTGGTTCAGGCTCCAAAATGAGATAAAAACTTACAGGCCTGTGTCTCTGGCTTGAACTTCAGTGTTGCTCAAAGGCATACAAGCTATTGGGACACTGCAGAAAAAGCAGAAAACCACAAGGGTGGGGGTCTAACTGACAGGGTAACAATATTTGGCAACATGGTGGCCACAGATGTGTTAGTGAAAAACAGTACAAAATGGCTCCTCAGGAAGATGTAGCAATATGGTGGTAACAGATGGTCTTGAAAAACAACAAAGATGGCTTCATGGGAAGATGACCAGGTGTCACAGAAAATGTTTTGAGGAAGATGTGGTCAAAAATGTAGAAATGAGGGGTCTTGCAAGAACATGACTTAGTCATCCAGTAAGGGGTGGTCTATTGCTAGCTTTTTCCAGTAAAATACTAACCACTTCATTACCATAGCCAATCAGTGTTAACCATGACATTAACATAGATCCAATCAGGTGTGTTTACTGTCATATTACCTGTATCCTGAATGGACCTATAAAAATTAGTGTACTTCCTACTTCAAGCTAGAGAGAGGCTACCACTGCTCTCTCTCTCTCCAAGAGAAACCAATCTAACGCATCAGAATTGTCAAATTACCCAATTGCTTTCTCGTGAATACTTTTGAGTGGTAAAATATATCATAAAGGACTAAAAAACCCAGAAAGCACCTATGTGCACCTGGGATACTATATTCCTATAATCAATTGATTGTATATGCCACTTGTATATTCCTTGGTGTCTCAGATATAAAAGTAATTTCATGTAGAAATATTCTGCAATAAACTCGAGAGCTAATTCCTCATATTCACTAGTTCTTCTTGGTTATTGTCTTCTGAACTACCTTGAGTGAGTGCACATCTCTAGTAATTAAGGAGTCTGCAAAATACGAGGTAAATATATTAAAAGCAGCCTTGGGAATTTCCTGTGTTCAGGATACCTTCAGCTGGTCTGGGGTGTCTTGAGGACTGGAAATAACCCAGAAAAATATACACTCTCTATTTTTACTTCACTACTTTTAAAGTACTTAGGTATTTTTAAAAAGTAACGACCCCCATCTCTGGCAACAGGAGGAGATACATGGTAGGGAATACTTGTGGGTATGCCTGATGGAATTATTTTTCATTATTCTGCACGTGTGTGTATGTATGTCAGTTTGTGCATATCTGTGTGTGTATGTCTCTCTCTCTATGCATATATATGTATGGGTGTGGATGTATGTGCTCCAATTTTGTTTATGTGTGTGTCTGTGTGTTATGAGTGTATTTGTGCATTTGTATGTATGGATGTGGGTGTGCACATCTATATCAGTTCTCTGTGTGTCTGTGATTGGGCTCCTAGAGAAGAGGGGAAAGACAGTTTGAAAGGAGTTGTGTTTCAGTGTATTGATGTTTCTGTGCTGCAGAAGGTGGAACTCATTTTCCCACTGACAATGATTGGGCCATTTTTGGGGGGATGGGAAATATTTCTTTGGTATATCCAGTCCCATCTGGCCATCTTTTTGAACTTGATCAAGTCAATAATCAGCCTGTGTCGGTCAGCATTTTTAAAAATCTTGTCAAACAGACGTGGATATTCAGTGTGCCACATCCGGGCAGTGGCCCTGCGTATCTGGGTCTCTGGTGGCACCCAGAATTCATGCAGATATGGTCGATATTCCATGCCCTACCCACATGGCTAACCATGCAAAGTTAGGACTGCTATTTAAGTGGTTCTACCTGTTTGGAAATCTATGTGAACTGAATGTTGCCAGTGTCTGCTCCACCCAAACTCCACCCCCAGACTCCCTCCCCTCCACCTCACAGCTATGCCTTAACTTTACTCCTGAAACTTCCTTCAGGTACATGGGCCCTAAACTCTGGAATGCACTGCCACTTGACATTAGACATTTACCTACAACACTGGCCTTTAAACATGCCTCCTTCTCCTAGGGGTGCTTTTACTAAGGTGCACTGAAAAGTGGCCTGCGCTGGTGTAGACACATGTATTGTATGCACGCAGGTCCATTTTTCAGCGCACCTGCATAAAAGGCCTTTTTGTTTTGGGTCGAAAACAGACATGCGGCAAAATGAAAATTGGCGCGCATCCATTTTGGGCCAGAGACCTTACTGCCGTCCATTCACTTAGCGGTAAGGTCTCACACATTAACCAGGCGGTAGTTATCAGCGTGTGTACAATGCCAATTACCGCCCAGTTCACGCCATGCACCATAAAATAAAATATATTTTCCAGTGCGCGTCACATACTGGACGTGTGTAAAAAATGAAATTACTACCCGGGCCACGCAGTAGCCAGGTGGTAGTTCAGAATTGGCGTGTGTTGGGTGCGCGTAGGCGCCTAGGCAGCTTAGTAAAAGGGCCCCCTAATTCATAAAACAAAAATTCAAGTGGGCTACATCAATGCCAGATAAGTAGTAAATAAAACAGCAATAATAACAGATTGGATTACATCAGAAAACCTCGACCTGCTGTTCATCAATGAAACCTGGATCCATGACCAAAAGGACCCTATAATCCTAGACCTTTGCCCCCTGGGTTACAAAATCACTCACTGGACCAGAAAGGAAAAGAGAGGTGGAGGCATAGCACTGATCCACCGATCACACTTCACTACAATAACAACAAAATTGGAAAAAAAAAACCTCAAGGGCATTTCCAGGCGCTGCACCTATCCTTTCAAATAAGCTGCTTACGGAAACTGTAGAGCATTATTCCCTGTTTCATCAGAAGTCAAAATCCTGCTCCTTGGCAGCTTTCGGTCCCATAGGAATGTTGCAAGGCAGGACAAATAGGAAAGACATATCTTCTTTTGTTCAGAAGTTTCTTTCTATGTCCAGTTTCATTCACATTTTCAGACAGGTCATCATCATAACAGATTATATCTGAGACAGGAGAGCTTTCAGATTTAATAGGGTTATTTATGAAACTAGAATCACTCCTCTCAGCTGCTCACAGTAGAATATTAATGACAGTGTCAGCTAATGAATTGGAGAGTTCATTCATACTAAGCTGCCTTCTCTCTGCCCTTGAAGAGGAGATGGGGAAAGGAGAGAAAGGGAGATGGTGGAACTAGCTGAGTAATGTCTCTTTTCAAAAAGCAAAAACATACAAGAGAGAAAGATCAAATGACTGTACAAGGGAATGAATAGAAAGACATATCTCTATTTCTTTTTTATACTTTTATCCCACTTTTTTCAATTTCAAGCACAAAAGCTGTAGAACAAATACATTTCATAAAATACAAATAAAAAAATGTTTCAAGGTAAAGAGAAGGAGGCAGCAGCAGTGTTGAGAGGAGGCATTTAGATACACAGCCAGAAGCAGTCACAGATTTAAAAAAAAAAAAAAATGAAGTGCAGTTCAAGGTGATGTACATCAAAAATAGCCCATTAGACAAAAAGCGGAGAACAGCTTGCCCAGGGTTTTGTATTTAATGGCACAAAAGACAAATGTTCCACAAGAATTCTGAAAATCTGGGATCCTATAGATCACCTTACTTGTTCTGGATGCTGATTTCTATCTTATTCTTGTTTACTTAGGGGCCCTTTCAGAAAGCCGTGGGAGGGCTAATGCAAGGGAAGCACAGGACAAATCGGCACTACTGCTGTGGTAGCGCATATGCCTGGCAGTAATGTCGAGTTTGGCGTGCGTTGAATCCTGTGGTAGAAAATATTTTTCTATTTTCTACCACTGGGCCATTTCCGGCGGTAATCAGTAGGGTGGCTAGGTTTACGTGTGCTGCATGGTTCGTGAGCCCTTAATGCTAGATCAATGGCTGGCGGTAAGAGCTCAGGCCGTAAATAGATGTGTGCTAGTTTTAAATTTTGTGCACACCCATTTTCCAGCTCATTAAAAAAGTGGCAGCCATGGTAAAAAATGGCCCAGTGCATGCCATAAAGACGCATCCACACTACTATAGGCTACTCTTTTACCGTGGCTTTGTAAAAGGACCCCTTAGAGCAGCAGTATTGAATTTTTGTCAATTATCCGGTCAACATTCAGCCCACAGCAGTCAGTGTTTTTTAAAACACTGATCATCACTGGCAGAATTATACCCAGATACTCCGTGCTGGACCTTATTCGGGTACTGGCACTGAATACCTGTTTATTTGCCAGCTTCCTTAAGTTATCTGTGTACTGGTGATATTCAGACTGGTACTAGATAACTAACCAGATACATTAAGACTGTTTTTTATGTGGTCCTACTTGCCCCGTTAGTTATCCGGCTCCTGGCTCTGAATATTGCTGGTATCTGGATAGCTTAAAGACCCACCACCAACTCTGCCCCCGGACTGCCCTGGTATTCAAACTGATGATTAATAAAATCTCTCCAGTGATTTCAGCAAGTTTGCATTTACATCAGCCTTCTCGGTCTTTGAGGTCAGCATCTTCAAACATACTTGATGTCCCTTCTTTTAAGAATGTTTTTTTGGATAAGTATAGGAACTCGATCTTTTATATCGCAGGACTAAGACTATGGAACTCCTTACCTACCAAGCAGAGAGGCCCTTTTACTAAGCTGCAGGAAAAAGGGCCCTTCAGTAGCAACAGGGGCCATTTTCCCCGCACACCAGCGCCCTTTTTACCACAGCGGGTATAAAGCCCCCTGCCCCCCTCAGAATGGCCATACAGCAAGTTAACCCTTACCGCAGGGCTATGCAGCGGGGAGCTCTTACCGCCACCCACTGAGGTAGCAGTAAGGGCTCTTGTGGTAACTCCGCAGGAACTGGGCAGCGTGCAGTGATGCCCGATTGTTGCCAGGTTAGCGCCGTGCTACAAAAAAAACATTTTTATGGCGCGTTGGAAATGGCACACAACTCAAGCAAGAAGTACTGCTGATGGCCGCTTTGGGCTGGTGGTAATTCCGATTTAGCATGCGGTAAGCCCGCGTTGGGCTTACTGACACTTCGTAAAAGGGCCCCTTAGAATCTTAAGAAATATGAACGAATTTTAAAAGGCTTTAAAAAACTGTTTTCTTTCAGTGAGCGTTTGATATTTCTTCCTAAGGGCAAGCTTTGGACTGACTTGGTTACTGTTAGATTTTGAGGTTTCAAAAAATAACATGGTTATGTTGTGTGTCTTGTGAAATGTGTACTCATCATAATGAATGTGGATTGTTCCCTGCTCAGGGTTGTAGATATGTGGGATATACCTTTTTTTTAAATAAATAAAATTAAGGGAGCACATCTATGAAGTGCACCAAAATTTAGGCTCCAAAATGCAGGATGCTGAGCAGAAATTCTATAGCAGCATCTCAATGCCCAGATCCCATTATAGAATATTGCATAAGTTGGCATGCCCACTAATACCATCTGAATAGCAGGCACAAATGTGTGAGCCTAACTGTACCACTTAATTTTGTAAATGACAGTATTCTATAATCTATACATGTAAAATTGTTAAACACCTATGCCCTGTCTATGCTCCGCCCTGTGATCACCCCCTTGGGCTTGAGTGATATGTGACTTATATGCTCACATTATAAAATACTGCTGTTATACTCACACATATAAGTGCTAGTATTCTATAATCTTTATATCCAGATGGCACTTACATTTAGGCATTATGGCTACAGAATAAGGAGGTAAGTGGATAGTACCGCAACAATGTACCCGGATATTCAGCAGCACTATCCAGTTAAGTGCTGCAAAATATCTTCTCTTATCCAGGTCGAAGCCTTTTATAACTGGATGTCTCACTGAATATTGACCCCTATGGATATATATTTTTTTGAATCTACACTTTAGGGATAATACAAGGTGAGAAAATTACTCTGAAGAGCATACAGAAAAATATTTCTGGTTCTGCATTTCTCTGTTCTTTCCCTGGCAACAGAGTGGGTGGGAAGCAGTAGTGTAGGAAGAAATTTCTACAAGACCACAGTGTTCCTGTGCCCAAGCCCATTTCCTACCTCTTTCCATCTGGTGACCAGGCTCTATTCTGCCTCTGTGAGGAACATACAAGGCTTAGTGCAGTCTTGGCAGCCTCCCAATACATGAGGGATTAACGTAAAGGGAAAGTGGACTTTTATAGGTGAAAACACATGACCTAGGCCCAAGGTTCTTATGTTCCTCATGGTGGTTGACCCAGGCAGGAAAGTTAGAGAAGGCCAGGGGAAAGTTGAAAGTTTTTGATATAGATTAGTAGAAAGATTTTTGTGATTTACTAAGCTATGCCTTTTTGAGTATGGAAATAGGCAGGATTTATTCTTCTGAAAGCTGTGAGAAAAAGGGATTAGGGTATGGTGAATCCTTGTGTGAGGGGGAAAAGTGTGATTTGTGAAGGTATAGTTGCTAAGATAAAACAAGCCTTTCAGGACTACTTTGTTGTGATGTATAGCATGGCAGATGATCCTCTCATACAGACATATCATTCCTTCTTGGATGTACAGTATTGCATCTCCCCACACAAAGCAGCAGACTGATGTTTTGTCACACCTAATTACTTTGCCTGAGGTACAGCCATTAAAGCTCTTTGAGGAAGTAAATGTCCAGGGCCAGATGGTTACCTGATTGAAATATTCAACAGGTTTCTTACACATCTAGGTCCTTTTCTTTTGGACCACTTTATTTATCTTGGAGATCCTGTGCCCTCAGTGGGGAATATACAAGAAAGGGAGAGACCCACTGGACCAATAGCCCATTCTTCCTTTTTATCTCAGATAATAAACTGTTAGCCAAGGTTTTACAGAAATGCTTGGAATGGTTGACACTACTTCTGTTGCACAGTGACCAAACCAGCTTTATTAAAATTTAGTTTAGTTTATTCATGCATTTGTTATACTGCCATTAGTCCAAAGACTTCAAATCAGTTTACATATAGATATAGTGGAATTAGAAAAAGTACAGAGAAGGGTGATGAAAATGATAAAGGGGATAGGACCAATTCCCTATGAGGAATGGCTGAAATGGCTTGGGCTTTTCAGCTTGGAGAAAAGATGGCTGAGGGGAGATATGATAGAGCTATATAAAATACTGAGTGTAGTGGAACAGGTAGATGTGATTCGCTTGTTTACTCTTTCCAAAAATACTAGGACTAGGGGGTACTCAAGCTACAAAGTAGTACATTTAAAACAAATCGCTGAAAATATTTCTTCACTCAACGTGTAATTAAACTCGTTGAGTGAAGAAGAAAGTGGTAAAAGCAATTATCTTAGCAGGGTTTAAAAAAGGTTTGGATAGCTTCCTTAAAGAAAAGTCCATAAGCTATTATTAAAATGGATTGCTTATTTCTAGACTAAACAGCATAAAGTGTATTGTACTTTTTGGGATCTTGTCAGGTACATGTGACTTGGATTGGCCACTGGGCTTGATGGACCTTCAGTTTGTCCCAGTATGGCAACGCTTATGTAGTTATGTACTTATGTAATAAGGCATATAAATAAATACAAACAAAACACAAAGTATATAAATAAATAAGCATAAAGGATAGCATAAAATATGTTCAAACAAACAGGGGAAGTAAACAATAAAGAACATATAAATATATTAAAAAGTAAGGATAATACAAAAAATAGGCATAACACTGTGATCTTGTTGCGCTAGAAGAGTGCCTTATTAGACTGTATTACCCTTGCCGATGCCAAAATTTCTATTAACGAGGCAAGAAGAATATTAGGAGTACTTTTTGATTCTAACCTGAATTTCTGTTCACATCTCTGCCTATCTGAAATGTACTCAAACCTACGGCATTACACTCTTGTACATTCTTTAGTAATAATACATCTAGATTATTGTAATGCTGTATTCAAGGGTTGTTATGTAATTGAGATCTGATGTTTACAATTAATTAGTTGCTAAAGTGATAATTAGTGCTAGAAAGTATGACCACGTACAGTGGGGGAAATAAGTATTTGATCCCTTGCTGATTTTGTAAGTTTGCCCACTGACAAAGACCTGAGCAGCCCATAATTGAAGGGTAGGTTATTGGTAACAGTGAGAGATAGCACATCACAAATTAAATCCGGAAAATCACATTGTGGAAAGTATATGAATTTATTTGCATTCTGCAGAGGGAAATAAGTATTTAATCCCTCTGGCAAACAAGACCTAATACTTGGTGGCAAAACCCTTGTTGGCAAGCACAGCGGTCAGACGTCTTCTGTAATTGATGATGAGGTTTGCACACATGTCAGGAGGAATTTTGGTCCACTCCTCTTTGCAGATCATCTCTAAATCATTAAGAGTTCTGGGCTGTCGCTTGGCAACTCGCAGCTTCAGCTCCCTCCATAAGTTTTCAATGGGATTAAGGTCTGGTGACTGGCTAGGCCACTCCATGACCCTAATGTGCTTCTTCCTGAGCCACTCCTTTGTTGCCTTGGCTGTATGTTTTGGGTCATTGTCGTGCTGGAAGACCCAGCCACGACCCATTTTTAAGGCCCTGGCGGAGGGAAGGAGGTTGTCACTCAGAATTGTACGGTACATGGCCCCATCCATTCTCCCATTGATGCGGTGAAGTAGTCCTGTGCCCTTAGCAGAGAAACACCCCCAAAACATAACATTTCCACCTCCATGCTTTCTTTGGGTCATAGTGTTCTTTGGGTGTTCTTTGGGTCATAGGCAGCATTTCTCTTCCTCCAAACACGGCGAGTTGAGTTCATGCCAAAGAGCTCAATTTTTGTCTCATCTGACCACAGCACCTTCTCCCAATCACTCTCGGCATCATCCAGGTGTTCACTGGCAAACTTCAGATGGGCCGTCACATGTGCCTTCCGGAGCAGGGGGACCTTGCGGGCACTGCAGGATTGCAATCCGTTATGTCGTAATGTGTTACCAATGGTTTTCATGGTGACAGTGGTCCCAGCTGCCTTGAGATCATTGACAAGTTCCCCCCTTGTAGTTGTAGGCTGATTTCTAACCTTCCTCATGATCAAGGATACCCCACGAGGTGAGATTTTGCGTGGAGCCCCAGATCTTTGTCGATTGACAGTCATTTTGTACTTCTTCCATTTTCTTACTATGGCACCAACAGTTGTCTCCTTCTCGCCCAGCGTCTTACTGATGGTTTTGTAGCCCATTCCAGCCTTGTGCAGGTGTATGATCTTGTCCCTGACATCCTTAGACAGCTCCTTGCTCTTGGCCATTTTGTAGAGGTTAGAGTCTGACTGATTCACTGAGTCTGTGGACAGGTGTCTTTCATACAGGTGACCATTGCCGACAGCTGTCTGTCATGCAGGTAACGAGTTGATTTGGAGCATCTACCTGGTCTGTAGGGGCCAGATCTCTTACTGGTTGGTGGGGGATCAAATACTTATTTCCCTCTGCAGAATGCAAATAAATTCATATACTTTCCACAATGTGATTTTCCGGATTTAATTTGTGATGTGCTATCTCTCACTGTTACCAATAACCTACCCTTCAATTATGGGCTGCTCATGTCTTTGTCAGTGGGCAAACTTACAAAATCAGCAAGGGATCAAATACTTATTTCCCCCACTGTAACTCCAGTATTGAAAACTAAACATTGGTTACCTACTGGATTTTGTATAGAACCAAATTTTATAAATGGTGCTGAAAGATCAGCACCCAAATAAATAGCGTTTAGCACTATTCCATAAATGGTGCTCAAAGTTAGGTGCCGTTTATAGAGTAGCACTTAGCACTGGATTCCGTAACTACTTTTAAGCGTGAGCATTAAAAAAAAAATTTTTATTTTTTTTATTTGTTGCATTTGTATCCCACATTTTCCCACCTATTTGCAGGCTCAATGTGGCTTACATAGTACCGTAAAGGCATTCGCCAATCCGGTAGAAACAGTTACAATGTGATATTGTGGTCGGGTAGGGTACACGTTACAGGTACAATGGGGTCGAAAAGAGAGGAAAGGTTGTAAAGTGTCCGCTTCAAGTTTTGGTTTTGCTGGTGTAAATTCTCATGCCTAAATTAGGCGTGAATCTCCCTTATTCTATAACAGCGTGCATAAATTATGGGAATGCCCTGGATCCACCCATGACCCTCCTATAGCCACTCCCCTTTTTAGAACCGCATGTAAAATTTACACGCAAATCCGGGCATGTAAATATGCATGTGTAAATTTCAATCAATGCCAATTAGCATTGATAATTGATTGTAGGGCCCAATTAACAGCACTAATTGGCTCATTATTCAATTAAACTGAGCACACACCCAAATTTGCGTGCACAATTTAAAACACCATTTAAATAATTTGGGAGATAGTGTACAAAATGTTGACACTAGTCCACAAAATGCATTTCTCAGGACTACTTTTCCTATCACACTCAGGTGAATTTTCGAAAGAGAAGGGCACCCATCTTCTGACAAAAATTGGGAGATGGGTGTCCTTCTCACAGGGTTGTCCAAATCGGTATAATCAAAAGCCGATTTTGGATGCCCTCAACTGCTTTCCGTCACAGGGACGACCAAAGTTCAAGGGGGCGTGTCAGCAGTGTAGCGAAGGCGGGACTGGGGCGTGCTTAGGAGATGGGTGTCCTCGGCCGATAATGGAAAAAAGAAGGGCGTTCCTGAAGAACACTTAGGTGACTTTACTTGGTCCATTTTTTTTCATGACCAAGCATCAAAAAGGTGCCTGAATTGACCAGATGACCACTGGAGGGAATCGGGGATGTTACACTTGTGGTGGTAAATGTGAGCCCTTCAAAACCCACCAGAAATCCACTGTACCCACATCTAGGTGCCCCCTTCACCCCTTAGGGCTATGGTAGTGGTGTACAGTTGTGGGGAGTGTGTTTTGGTGGGGCTTAGCACCCAAGGTATGGGAGCTATGCACCTGGGAGCAATTTGTGAAGTCCACTGCAGTGCCCCCTAGGATGCCCGGTTGATGTCCTGGCATGTGAGGGGGACCAGTGCACTACGAATGCTGGCTCCTCCCATGACCAAATGGCTTGGATTTGGTCGTTTTTGAGATGGGCGTCCTCGGTTTCTATTATCGCCGAAAACCGGGGACAACCATCTCAAAAATGACCTAAGGACGACCATCTCTAAGGTCGACCTAAATTTCATGATTTGGGCATCTCCGACCGTATTATCGAAACGAAAGATGGACGCCCATCTTGTTTCGATAATACGGGTTGCCTCACCCTTTTACGGGGCCGTCCTGCGAGAATGCCCTCATGAAAACTTGGGCGCCCCGTTCGATTATGCCCCTCCACATAATTCCATACTCTGTTTCATATACCTTCTGTTCCACTCAACAAAACCTTTTGGTTATACCATCATGTTTTGTTTTATACACTTTTCAGAATTCTGTGTTTAGTGCTACAGGTCCCACAGTATGGAACAGTTTCCCATTCTACCTGCATCTGGATACATCTCATCAAAGGTTTTAAAATCTCTCTCAAACCTATTTCAAAAGGTTTTTCATTGCTAATTCTTCTCAGCATCATGAGAGTGTGGTTGCAGGCATACATGGAGTTAGGAAACACAGCAACAGAATGATTTATATGCCTTCCTATTGGGATTGTAGTTCAATATTGTTGATTTTTTAATTTTTATATTTATTATGTTATTGTACACTACTTTGATGGTTTGTCCTCTAGGGTGAGAGAAAGTACCTGTATATAATGTGTACAGTGCTGTGTACGTTCACAGCCGTTGCCTTGATTTTCTCTCCTCTCATGCCATCCTCAATCTGCTACAATCCGGCTTTCACCCTCTACACTCGACAGAAACGGCACTATCTAAAGTCTGCAATGACCTGTTCCTTGCCAAATCCAAAGGTCACTACTCCATCCTCATCCTCCTTGACCTATCCGCCGCTTTTGACACTGTCAATCACAATTTACTTCTTGCCACACTGTCCTCATTTGGGTTCCAGGACTCTGTCCTCTCCTGGTTCTCCTCTTATCTCTCCCACCGTACCTTCAGAGTACACTCTCATGGTTCTTCCTCCACCCCCATCCCGCTCTCTGTTGGAGTTCCTCAGGGATATGTCCTTGGACCTCTTCTTTTTTCAGTCTACACCTCTTCCCTGGGCTCCCTGATCTCATCTCATGGTTTCCAATATCACCTTTATGCTGACGACACCCAGCTTTATCTCTCCACACCAGACATCACTGCCGAAACCCAGGCCAAAGTATCGGCTTGCTTATCCGACATTGCTGCCTGGATGTCCAACCGCCACTTGAAACTGAACATGGGCAAGACCGAGCTTATTGTCTTCCCACCCAAGCCCACTTCCCCTCTCCCTCCACTCTCTATCTCAGTTGATAACACCCCCATCATCCCCGTCTCATCTACCCGCAACCTCGGAGTCATATTTGACTCCTCACTCTCCTTCTCTGCGCATATCCAGCAGATAACCAAGACCTGTCGCTTCTTCCTCTATAACATTAGCAAAATTTGCCCTTTCCTCTCTGAGCACACCACCCGAACTCTCGTCCACTCTCTCATTACCTCTCGCCTTGACTACTGCAACCTACTCCTCACTGGCCTCCCACTTAGCCATCTATCCCCCCTTCAGTCCGTTCAGAACTCTGCTGCACGTCTTATCTTCCGCCTGGACCGATATACTCATATCACCCCTCTCCTCAAGTCACTTCACTGACTTCCGATCAGGTACCGCATACAGTTTAAGCTTCTCCTATTAACCTACAAATGCACTCGATCTGCAGCCCCTCCTTACCTCTCTACCCTCATCTCCCCTTACATTCCTACCCGTAACCTCTGCTCTCAAGACAAATCCCTCCTTTCAGTACCCTTCTCCACCACTGTCAACTCCAGGCTCCGCCCTTTCTGCCTCACCTCACCCCATGCTTGGAATAAACTCCCTAAGCCCATACGCCAGGCCCCCTCCCTGCCCATCTTCAAATCCTTGCTCAAAGCCCACCTCTTCAATGTCGCCTTCGGCACCTAACCACTACACCTCTATTCAGGAAATCTTGACTGCCCCAACTTGACATTTCGTCCTTTAGATTGTAAGCTCCTTCGAGCAGGGACTGTCCTTCTTTGTTAAACTGTACAGCGCTGCGTAACCCTAGTAGCGCTCTAGAAATGTTAAGTAGTAGTAGAGTAGTAGTACGTCTAGTAGCAGTACAGAAATAATAGTAGTAGTAGTAGTAATAAGATTGTAAGCTCTTTGAGCAGGGACTGTCTTTCTTCTATGTTTGTGCAGCGCTGCGTAAGCCTTGTAGCGCTATAGAAATGCTAAATAGTAGTAGTAGTAGTAGTAGTAGTAGTAGGTATATCAAATAAAATTGAATGTGAACTGGAATTATTAAATGTCAGTCATCTGGCTATTATTAATGTTTCTGAGACACAGAAAAAGATTGACGAGTTATGCAAGCCAGTGGCTTAGGTAGGTGGGTTTGGGGGTCATGCCTGTACAGATGCGCATATGCAATCCGCTTTCTGCTCCCCCACAGTGTCACAACCTGGCTATGCTTCTGATGCTGGTCCTTTCTATACAAGGTCATTTCATGGTACCGAATTCCTTAATGGTAGGTAGCATGGGTTGAAGCCATAACAGACCACAGGCTTGGGCCCTCGTAAATGGTGTCCTGTCAGCTTTCCTAGATATCTAAGAATATACTGGGACAGAATGAAGGTCCATCAAGTCCAGTATCCTGTTTCTAACAGTGGCCAATCCAGGTCTTTGACCTCATGTGCAAGATCTCAAAAGAGTAAAACAGTTTTTAAGCTGCTTATCCTAGAAATATATATTTTTAGTAGCATATATTTTTTAGTATCCTAGAAATAAGCAGTGGATTTTCTCCAAGTTCATCTTAATAATGGCTTATGCACTTTTCTTTTAGAAATGATCCAAACCTTTTTAAAACCCTGCTAAGCTAACTGCTTTTACCACATTCTCTGGCAATGAATTCCAGAGTTTAATTACACATTGAGAGAGGAAATATTTTCTCAGATTTGTTTTAAATTTATTTTATTTATTCATGACTTGATTGATATATCGCTTTAACTGACAGACAGATCAAAGCGGTTTACAAACAAAATAAAAAGTAAAGAAAAGAAGTACAATATTCAATATTCAATAGGATAGTAAAACATACATACAATAATACTGCACAGTTAAAATAACATCTGATAAGCAAAAACTTCATTGGCTACCGGTACAATACAGGGCTAAATTTAAAACTCTATGTCTGATCTTCAGGGTCCTTAAAGGAAATGGCCCTGAGTACTTGAAGAATAGGATGACCCTCTCTACAAACCTCCAAGCACACAAGGAGTATCACTAACCATACCCTCTCCAAAAAGGACATTACATGATGTGATACCTGCAAGCGAGCCTTCTCCGGAGTAGCCCCTATACTCTGGAATGCACTCCCTGAAAGTCTCCGCTTAACACAAGACTATCTCTACTTCAGGAAACAGGTGAAAGCTTGGCTCTTCAACCAGGCCTTTAATGGAAGAAGTAACTTTCTTAGACTCACACACACACACACACACACACACACACACACACACACACACACACACACACACACACAAGAAGTGACATAGGCTGCACATACTGCAGGAGGACATGTTTATCCATTCCTACCCTAGCTGAGATAACATTTTAATCATCTCTCTGAACTCATGTGCAACTTTTTTTAAATTAGTCACCTTATTTTCTAACTCCCCTTACTCTCTTACCTATCTGTATATTCCATCTTTGCTTATACCGTACGCTGTCTTTTAAAACGTTCTATTACGCATTGTGTTGACATTGTAAGTAGTGTACTATGCCATGCTTTGTATTGTTATTTGAATATTTTACCTGATGTAATTGTCTATTACTTAAGTTTGATTTATTATTACTATACACTGCCTTGAATACATTCTTCCAAAATGGCAGTAAATAAATCCTGATAAATAAATAAAATCGAACATTCATACATACTATTACTTACTTCTTAGTAGCTTCATTGCATGCCCCCTAACCCTAGTATTGTTGGAAACAGTAAACAAGTGATTCACGTCTACCCATTGCACTTCACTCAGTATTTTATAAACCTCTATCATATCTCCCCTCAGTCATCTCTTCTTCAAGCTAAAGAGTCCTAGCCACTTTAATCTTTCCTCATAGGGAAGCCATCCAGTCCCATTTATCATTTTTGTCATCCTTCTCTGCACCTTTTCTAATTCCACTATATCTTTTTTGAGATGCGGTGACCAGAATTGAACACAATATTCGAGGTGCAGTTGCATAATGGAGTGATACAAGGCATTATAACATCCTCATTTTTGTTTTCCATTCCTTTCCTAATAATATCTAACATTCTATTTACTAGGACTAGGGGGCATGCGATGAAGCTACAATGTAGTAAATTTAAAACGAATTGGAGAAACGTTTTCTTCACTCAACATGTAATTAAACTCTGGAATTTGTTGCCAGAGAATGTGGTAAAGGAGGTTAGCTTAGCAGAGTTTAAAAAAAGGTTTGGCCGGCTTCCTAAAGGAAAAGTCCATAGACCATTATTAAATGGACTTGGGGAAAATCCACTATATCTGGGATAAGCAGTATAAAATGTTTTGTACTTTTTTAGAATCTTGCCAGGTATTTGTGACCTGGATTGGCCACTGTTGGAAACAGGATGCTGGGCTTGATAGACCTTTGGTCTTTCCCAGTATGGCAATACTAATGTACTTAGTAGTATTTAACACTTTGCACTATTTTTATTTAATACTATCAAACTTAAGTAATTGGTACCATCTTTAAGAAACATATCCAAGTGCTTCTATTTGCTTTACTGTTTAATAAAATATTTAACATATTTTCTTGTCAAATTCCTTGGTTGTGTGGAGTTTATTTGGGAACCCTGTTTGAAATCGCGACACTCCTATTTATTTACTTATTGTAATTACCCACTCCACCACTAGGGGGTTTACAATACCCTGCATCTGAGTAGGGTTATCTTTCTCTCCAGAAGACAAGCACTGACTATTGTAAACTTTCTGGTGGTGGACTGTGGACAGCCCACATAAATGAAAAAAAAAAAAAAGTAACCCCCAAGGGTTACACTGTAACTAGTGGGTGGGTTCAGTTCTTTGCAGTTATAAAACGTAATGAAATAGCCTCCTATATGGCATATGTTTGTAACAGGTGTTGCTGGCCGATTGCAGCAGAGGGATGTGGAAAGAGTTAAATCTGTTGGCATTGGAAGCTGCCATTTAGAGTTTCTCTTTTCTTCTGCTGTCTAAGTTGGCCTCCTTTGCTTTCATACCAGATTTGCCTGCAGACTGGCATCCCCAGATAACTCTTTATGCATGGGAAGCAGGCTGAAACACTGGCTTTTCTTCGGTCTTGCAACTGTCTGGGGACAGGATGGAGGGAGAGCTTCAGACGGTTAAGGAACAAGCAAGAATAAGAGGGACTTGATTAGCATACCTACCTCCCCCACTCCTCTACCCCGCCCCCATCCCAGGGGAAGTCGGTCTCTCAGCCCAGCCTGAATGAACCTTTCTTACTTCTTCATTCATGCCACTTTCCTTTGCCCCCTCCCTTCCAGTGCCGCCTTGGGAAACGATACAGAGCGAGCTGAACGAGACAGTGGGAAAGAAACGAGCTTCACAAAACCTAGACTGAGGCTGGTTCAGCAGCTGCAGCGGAATCAGCAATGTATGGTAAGAGAGCAGAGCATGAAAACCTTCCTTTCAGAGAACGCCTTTTAGGAATATGGCATCTTACTACATCGATGATAGACCCGGGGTTTTGACATTACAGCAATCCCTCTAAAACAACAGGAAAGGCAAAACCGTATACAGACAGGCAGTCAGGGAGGGATGTATAGATGATACAGCTTTCCTAGAACCGGGTTTGCCTCAGCTTTTTTTTTTTTTTTTTATATATATATATTTATGAATGCTCACTAGTGGAAAAGAAAATGCATGTGCGTTCAGTTCCTTATGAGTCAAAACTGCGTGGATAGAGCTGAGAAGCCCCTACACGTCAGTACTAATAGCATTAAGCATGCATTGTAGCTGATGTTATTAATTTATCGTGGTGTTAGTGATCAATGCAATAGAAGGTTTGGCGAGATTCATCCAGGCATACTTTTAGGTCTTACTCTAAAAATACGGTCGACGCGATGTGATCTCTGTTATTTACTGCATTTTAAGACGGTTTCCCTGTATTTATTGATCATTCTTTGTTGTGATCTGCATTGAATAAATGGGTGGGAGGAAGGGTGAATTTGTGGAATATAAAGTAGATAAATCACGCTGCTGTTCTGTATGAGGCTGAGACAGAGACTAATGTAGCTGGAAGTCCGGATGATTGATCAGATTTCTTTATGAATGAAGCCTTGGCTGTTTGGGAATGAAAAGTAACTTTCTTCTTCTCTGATCGACATTAAAGCTAAATGCAGTCCCTTTGAATAACATATTATTGTACTTCGTTTGTATGGTGCCATGACTTTATAAGTGACACCAGGTGACAGAGGTGATAGAATATCCGGGTAGAGTGACAGATCAGTAGCATAGTGGATCACCCAGCCATCCAAAGGTACTGACCTTGAAAGCAAGAGTGGAGCAAGGTATTATAGGTCTGGATGATTATAGATCACAAGTAAGAAAGTAAGAAGGGAGGGGGAGAGGGAGGGGGGAAGTGGCATTAAATTGAGGTGTGTATTTTCAAGGAAAGGCACCTTTAACCAGAATGGTTCAAAAAGGTGGTATGGAGCACACACAGAGTATGTGTGTGTGTGTGGGGGGGGGGGGGGGGGGGGGGAGGGGGTAATGGAATACCTGACTGACTAGTAATAAGGTAATAATCCTATTGTAGGTAGGTAATATACTGCTGAATTAAATCAGTTTGGAGAGGTTATATTGTGATATTAAAGTGGAATGATCAGCATGTCTGAAGTAAACATTTGAGGTCCTTTCAAAAGTACAATTTGCTGGTTTGTGGCAACCAGAAATAAACAGTGCATTACATCATTTTAGAATTCTGTTCACCTGAGTAATAATAAATGTTTTAAATATGTATTACCATATTCAAAGTTGCAGGGGACTGTAATATGCTAACATCAGCATGCAAAATATGATAATCTTTAAATCACTTTTTTTGCATTCCTGCATTGATATTATGTGATTATCTCAGTCATAAGTACTTAAGTGTTTCCATACTGGGACAGACCGAAGGTCCATCAAGCCCAGTGTCCTGTTTCCAACAGTGGCCAATCCAGGCCACAAGTACCTGGTAAGATCCCAAAACAGTACACTACATTTTATGCTGCTTATCCTAGAAATAAGAAGGATTTTCCCAAGGTCCATTATAATAATAGCTTATGGGTTTTTCTTTTAGGAAGATATCCAAACCTTTTTTAAACCCCGCTAAGCCAACTACTTTTAACACATTCTTTGGCAACGAATTCCAGAGTTTAATTACATATTGAGTAAAGAAATATTTTGTCTGATTTGTTTTAAATTTACTACTTTGTAGCTTCATTGTGTGCACCCTAGTCCTAGTATTTTTGGAAAAAGTAAACAAGTGGTTCTCGTCTACCCATTCCATTCCACTCATTATTTTATATATCTCTATCATATCTCCCCTCAGCCATCTCTTCTCCAAGCTGAAGCGCCCTAGCCGCTGTAGCCTTTCCTCATAGGGAGGTCGTCCCATCCCCTTTATCATCTTCGTCGCCCTTCTCTGTACCTTTTCTAATACCACTGTATCTTTTTTGAGATGTGGTGACCAGAATTGCATACAGTATTCAAGGTGCCACAAAGGCATTTTAACATCCTCATTTTTATTTTCCATTCCTTTCCTAATAATACCAAACATTCTATTTGCTTTCTTTGCCGCCACAGCATACTAAGCAGAGGGTTTGAAAGTTTCTTTAATGATGACTCTAGATCCTCTTCCTGGTCGGTGACTCCTAATGCGTAACCTTACATCACATAGCAATAGTTCAGGTTCCTCTTTCCCACATGCATCACTTTGCACTTGCTCACATTAAACATCTGCCATTTGGATGCCCAGTCTCTCAGTCTCATAAGGTTGTCTTGCAATTTTTCACAATCCTCTTGCAAATTAACAACTTTGAATAACTGTGGGGCTCATTTTCAAAAGAGAAAAACATCCAAAAAGTGACATCAGTCTACATTTGGACATTTATCTTACAAAAACGTCCAAATCAGTATTTTCGTAACCTCTTTTTAGATGTTTTTCTCTGAAGTCCATCAGAAGGACGTCTAAATCTCAAGGGGGCGTGCCAGGGGCGTGTTCAAGGTGCGACGTGAGCGTTCCTAAGACTTAGACATTTTTCAGCCATAATGGAACAAAAAAAATGTCCAAGACTAAAACTTAGATGTTTTGAGCTAGACGTGTTTTTATTACGAATAAGGCACAAAAAGGTGCCCCAAATGACCAGATGATCACTGGAGAAAATTAGGGATGACCTCTCCTCACTCCCCCAGTGGTCACTAACCCCCTCCCACCCCCAAAGTTGTGATTAAGACCATTACTTGCCAGCCTCTATGCCAGCATCAGATGTCATAGTCAGGTCCATTACAGCAGCCTGCAGGTCCCTGGAGTAGTTTAGTAGTAGGTGCAGTGCACTTCAGACAGGTGGACCCAGGCTTCTACCTCCCCCTACCTGTTACACTTGTGGAGGAAACTGTGAGCCCTCCAAAACTTACCAGAAACCCACTGTACCCACATATAGGTGCCCCCTTCACCGTAAGGGCTATGATAGTGGTATACAGTTAGGGGTAGTGGGTTTGGGGTGGGTTTTGGGGGGCTCAGCATACAAGGACACTATGGTCAGATGTGTACCTGAGAGCAGTTTATGAAGTCCACTGCCCTATTGCTGTCCTGGGATGTCAGGGGGACCAGTCTACTAAAAATGCTGGCTCCTCCTATGTCCCAATAGCTTGACTTTGGACGTTTTGCATTTGGAGGTTTTTTTTCGAAAATGCCTCCCCCCCCCCCAAAAAAGACATCCAAATCACAAAATGTCCAAAAAACAAAATGTCCATAGTATTTTCGAAAACAAAAGATAGATGTTTATCTTTTTCAGAAATGACTTTCTTTCCTGTTCAGAATTTGTGTGAAACGTCCAAATTCTGATTTAGACGTTCTATCAAAAATGCCCCTCTTTGTGTCATCGGCAAATTTAATTACCTCACTAGTTATTCCCATATCTAAATCATTTATAAATATGTTAAAGAGCAGCGGTCCCAGTACAGTCTCCTGCGGAACACCACTATCTACCCTTCTGTATTGAGATTACTGATCATTTGACCTTATTCTCTGTTTTCTATCCTTTAACCAGTGTTTAATCTACAGTAGAACACTACCTCTTATCCCATGACTTTCCAGTTTCTTCTGGAGTCTTTCATGAGGTGCTTTGTCAAATGCCTTTTGAAAATCCAGATACACAATATCGACCGGCTCACCTTTATCCACATGTTTGTTTGTTCACCCCTTCAATGCTGGCTTTGTCTCATTAATCCATGCTTTTGAATATGCTCTGTAATTTTGCTCTTTATAATAGTCTGTACCATTTTGCCCAGCACCGACGTCAGGCCCACCGATCTGTAATTTCATGGATCAACCCTGGAACCCCTTTTAAAAATCTGCACTACATTAACCACCCTTCAATCTTCCAGTTCCATGCTTGATTTTAAAGATAAATTACATATTACTAACAATAGTTCTAGAAGTTCATTTTCAATTCTTTCAATAATCTGGGATGTAAACCATCCGGTTCTTGTGATTTGCTGCTCTTCAGTTTGTCAAATTGCCTCATTGTATCTGCCACTTTTACAGAGATTTGATTCAGTTTTTCTGACTTGTTAGCATTGAATACCATTTCTGGCACCATTATCTCTCCCACATCTTCCTCAGTGAAGACCGAAGCAAAGAATTAATTTAATCTCTCTGAAAAATGGATCTGTGTGCGCTCAAAACACGTGCCTACTCTACCGCAGGCCATTTTCAGCACACCTTAGTAAAAGGACCCCTCTGGCTCTTATAATGGGTGTGGGTCATGCATTTGATATACCAACATTCTGTAGTACAACCAAAGTGGTTTGCAGATTACATACAGGTACTTTCTCTGTCCCTAGTGAGCTCACAATCTAAGTTTTGCATAGCAATGAAATGAAAAAATACAAACAAAATAACCTCCCCCCCCCCCAACAAATCCCTAGTCTTATCCTAAAATATCTCAAAGCATAATGGAGGCATCTGTTCATTCACCCTACAGTAGTGTACATTGTGCTCCAGTACTAAAATTGCAAAATAAACATTCTACCTGCAGCCATCCATGTAAAGACTCGGATCAGATATGCCCAGATACAGGTCATTATTTTCAGTCATACAGGACTAGATTCTATATATGGCGCCTGAAAAATTGTCGCTGAAAAAAACGCCTTCCATGCATATTCTACAAAGTACACGTACATTTCCACGCAGATTATAGAATACGCTGAGCGTCCATCCGCGCAACTAAATTTAGTCCTGGGTAGTTACGCCAAGTAAAACTTGGTTTAAATGCTGATGCCTAAATTAAGTGCAGACTGGGTGTATTCTATAACAAACATGCATAGATTTAAGAAATTCCAGTGACTCGCCCATTCCACGCCCATGGCTATGCCCCCTTTTCAACTATGCGACTGAGAATTTACGCACATCACGTCACAGAATATGCTTACACAGTTGTGCGTGTAGATTCTAATGAATACTAATTAGTGTCAATAATTGCTTGTTAAGTAGCAATTATCGGCGCTGATTGGTTTGTTAAGTAATTAAATTGCATGTGTAAATCCAGAATGCGACCAAATTTGCCCGGGCAATTTAAGTCATGTTATATAGAATCTAGGGGACCGAGCGGCTAAAACCTATTAAGATGTTTATTTTGGAAATACCATTCATGTTTTATACATGCATAAACTGGAACTTAGATGTTTGTATTGCAAGGATATACACATGTAAAAATATGCAAATGGCAAGGGGACATGGTCTGGGCATGTTTTGGAAAGGACTAGGGAGCCCTGAAAAAAATTACCCAGTCAATATTCAGCTCATGGTGGTCGGCATTTCTTAAAAATGCTGACTGCTACAGGCAAATTTAGCCCAGGATATTCAATGCTGAGCCCTGGATATTCAGGCACTGGAATGGAAAACAAAAATGAGCATGTTATAATGTGTTTGTATGGCCTCATGGTGCGATCACACCATGAATTCTGTGTGCAATTCTTGTTGGATTATTTGTAGTAAATAATTAGCAGATTTTAGTACACACAGCTTCAGCTTTAGAAATGTTAATTTCTTTCTTCATCTCTCTCTCATTCACCCCTGAATAATTCACTGCTGAGTCACTTTAAAGTTGAAGTAACAAAACATCTGTTTACTCACAGTTTGTAGTTAGATTATAATCAGACAGGCTTATATATACATATTACTATACATTTGTATTATCAGCTCCTTCCATGTGCTTAGATGGTAATGGATGCTCACACCACCATAGATCCTCTCAGGTTAGGAGAGATCATGAGCTCCATGTGCTCCATGTGCTGCATGTGCTGTGTCTAAACCCCTACAGGAAGTTGCATAGCTGTGTGACCTCTCTAAGTAATTCACATCAGAGGTCACAGAGTAATAGCAGAGAAATAATAGGTGACAGGCAATGCATGTAAAATACAATTACATTCCAACAAACCCCTTCTCATGCATTACTGTCATGCAATTATTTATTCATACAAAGTCCAAGCTTTATACGCAGATTCACAAAATGTTCTCTGGGTAACGGTTTGGTCATGATGTCAGCTGTCATCTCACTGGTGTGACAATAGTGTAGACTGATGACCCCTTCTTTTGCCAACTCTCGCACGTTGTGGTATTTCGTTGCGATGTGCTTGGTGCGTGACTGAACCTTGTCATTCTGTGACAGTCGGATGCAGCTCTGATTATCTTCCATTATCTGGATTGGTCTCTTTTCAGCTATTCCAAAATCCAGCATAAGTTTTTCAATCCACATCAGTTCTCTGCACGCTTCCGATACTGCCACATATTCAGCTTCTGTAGAAGACAAACTCACAATACTTTGTTTATGACTGGCCCATGAAATTTGTACATTTCCATACATAAACACATATCCACTTGTGGATTTATAATCAGAATGATCCCCTGCCCAATCTGAATCACAGTAACATATTAGTTTTGGATTACTATTGGCTGAAATCTTTAATTTACAATCAATGGTACCCTTTAAATACCTTACCATCCTTTTAACTGCAGTCCAATCTGATTTGGTAGGTGAGCTGACCCTTCTGCTCAAAATTCCTACTGCATTTGCTATATCAGCCCTGTATGTGGTAGCTAGATATAAAAGCTTACCTATGGCTGATCTATATTGGATGTTATCTGGTAAAGGTTCTCTTACTGTTTCATCCTTCAGAAAATCAGTGATCATGGGAGTGCTTACAACTTGGGCATCTTGCATACCTAAACTTTCAATAAGCTCATTTATTTTCTGCTTCTGGCTTAGAAGATAAGAACCATCATTTTGTTTCTCAATTTCTATACCAAGATAGTATGACACATTACCCAGTTCTTTTATCTCAACATTCTGGTTTAAACACTTTACAATGTCCTTGTACTCTTGCTCACTTTCGCTTGCAATGAGCAGATCATCAACAAAAGCTAAAATGTATGCATATTGTCCATTTGTGCACCTAGTGTACAAGCATTTATCTGCTTCACCTTGCTTAAATCCTAAATTTGTCAATATTTCATGCAATTTTTCATTCCAACATTTTGCACTTTGCTTTAATCCATAAAGACCTTTGTTTAATTTACACACTAGCTGTCTTTGTTTTGTATTTATGAAACCTGTTGGTTGTTCCATGTACAAGTCTTCAGTTATATCTCCGTGAAGAAACGCTGTTTTCACATCAATGTGTTTGACTTGCATGCCTTTTGAGACTGCAATGCTCAGAAGTGTTCTTATTGTCGTGTGTTTCACTACAGGTGCAAACACTTCATCAAAATCTTCTCCATATTTTTGAAGATATCCCTTTGCCACTAATCTTGCTTTATACCTTTCCACTTTTCCTTGTGCATTCCTTTTTAACTTGAATACCCATTTGCATCCTATAGCTTTCTTGCCAGGAGGTAATTTTGTAAGAATCCAAGTATTATTTTTATCCAATGCATCAATTTCTTCTTGTGCAGCTTTACGCCATTCAGCAGCTTCTTCTGCTGGCATTTTCTCAATCTCATCCCATGTTAAGGGCTCTTGAGCTTCTGCTGACTTTGTTAGGTAAGACAGTCTTGGGGGTGGAACACCTTTGTTTTCCCTGGGTGAGCGTCTGACAACAGGTTGGTCTGACCTTTCCGCATCCTCAAAATCTGAGAGTTCTTCTCCAATTGATTCCCCTTCTCCAACTGTACTGTCTTCTTCAATGATCCTTTCTGTGTCTGTTTCCTCTGCCTGTTCCTCGTTAGATACAGATGAGTTGCTTTCAGACATCTGCCTTGGTATGGCATTTATATACACTGGCATGTCTATTATGGTTCTAGTTTCATATTCTGGATGATAAGGCTCATCTGGGATAATCCAGCCTTTATCAACCCTTTTGTTTTCATCAAAATATGTAACATGTCTTATGCCAACAATGCCAGTTTTCAGATTCAAAATTCTATATCCTTTGTGTCCTGGAGCATAGCCAACTAAAATGCCCCTTTCTGTTGTGGAATCCAGCTTATGCCTTCCTTGCTTTGGTACATGAGCATATGCTGTACTTCCAAATGTTCTTATGTGTGACAGGTTTGGCTTCCTACCATGCCATGTCTCATGTGGTGTGCGCTCAGCGCCTTTAGTTGGCATTCTGTTTTGTAGGTACACTGCTGTGAGAATGGCTTCCCCCCATAGTCTTTTAGGGAGATTGCTATCTGACAGCATACATCTGGTCATTTCCACAAGTGACCTAAATTTTCTCTCTGCAACAGAATTTTGCTCTGGTGTATAAGCTACTGTTGTGATATGCTGAATGCCTTCTTGTTCTAGAAATGTGCGCATGCTTTGTGAAGTGAACTCACCACCATTGTCGGTCTGAAGAACCTTTGGTTTTCTTTCAAATTTATTGCTCACCATGGCTACGTATTTCTTCAGCATGTCTGTGACTTGACTTTTTTCTTTCAGCAAATAGGCCACACAATATCTAGAGAAATCATCCAAGAATATTAGCACAAATCTGTTATTTCCCAATGATGGGATATTAAACGGTCCACATAAGTCACTGTGTATTAAGTCCAGTACTTTATTACTCCTATTTCCTGTGTATGCAGGAAATGAGGGTCTCACACCTTTTTGAGTAACACAGTCTATGCATTTCTCAATTTTACCAGCATCTGCACTTATCTGAATGCCGGTGGCCAGTTGCTTACTGTAAAGATCCTGGATCACCTTAGAATCACGATGTCCCAGGCGGCTGTGCCAGATTTCCGGACTACATTTACCATCATTCTTCCTTACTTGCGCCATATGTGAGGCTTCACCTGAAATGCTCAGTTTATAAACATCATTATGCATAAAAGCTTCAGCATACACTTCATCATTTTTAGAGATTGTGCACTTACTGTTTTCAAAATGAATCACAAATCCCTTCTTATCTAATGTAGATACACTAAGCATATTGCAAACTGCTTGGGGAATATACAAGACATCACTTACAGGAATTTCTTTAACTTCATTAGACACTTTGCATTTTAAGAATCCAATACCTTTTGCTTGGATCTTAGCAGTCCCTGCGTTTGCAGTTTTAAGAATACCTTCCTCTGGACACATTTCCTGAAAGAAATTCTTACAATTGGTTAAATGGCATGTGCTCCCTGAATCCAAAATCCAAGTACTTTCATTTGAATTATTATTTACCATAGTCAAAGATTTTTCTGCCATTAGAAAGCCCTTGTGTTTATCTTTGTCCTTCATACATTTCCTGGTTTGAAAATTCTTTAGTTCCATTGGCTTAGGTGAGCTAGAGGGAGTGTTTTGTGTTTCCTTACACCATTTAGATACATGTCCCTCCTTTCCACATGAGTAGCAAATCAGCTTGCCCTTGGGTGGAGTTTTCCCATAGCTCCGCCTTCCTCTGTTCTTTGCCAAGAAATTTGTTTCATTTCTCTCTGACTGACTTTGAGAACACATCTCCTCAGAATCATTTATTATGCATTCCTGCCTTAGTTTTGATGTTGCCTGTTCAAAAGATTGCCCTTCAATGGCCTCATTTACAGACCTAAAGACATCAAACTTCTTTGATAGTGAGGTAAAAGAAATGCTCTTTTCAATGCATCACACATGGGAATTCCAGAAAGTTCTAACTTTTGAAATGAAGACATAAGATGCATAATGTGATCATTACATTTACTTTTATCCCTTAATTTGGTTTCATTCAACTCTGCCAACCAAATTGGTTGCTGCTTTGCATATGTAGTTGCATACATAGTTCTCAGTTTATATAAAATGTCCTTTGGTGTATCTTTTCCCTCCACTAATATGGCTTGTTTCTCTGAGAGAGCTTCCAAAAGCATGCACTTCACATAATAGTTTGCATTGTCCCATTCAGCCATATTTTTAGCTGTTCTGTCTTGGTCTAAGCATATATTTAATCCTTTTGCTCGAAGGAGACATATGAATCTTAATTCCCACTGCTGATAATTAAACTCAGTTAATTTAGGCACCTTGAGAGAATAGAAAAATGGTGAATTTCCTCCCTCAGCCATTTTCTTAGCCTTCTGTCTGCTGTGTGGGGGAGAGAGAGACAGACTGAATCTTTCCTTTAAAACTTAAGAGAAAAAATGTGGCCTTTTTTTTCTGCCTGGTAATATTTCTCTTCTTTTTCAATTCCTGAGCCCTGGGCCCATAACCCTTTTGTTGGATTATTTGTAGTAAATAATTAGCAGATTTTAGTACACACAGCTTCAGCTTTAGAAATGTTAATTTCTTTCTTCATCTCTCTCTCATTCACCCCTGAATAATTCACTGCTGAGTCACTTTAAAGTTGAAGTAACAAAACATCTGTTTACTCACAGTTTGTAGTTAGATTATAATCAGACAGGCTTATATATACATATTACTATACATTTGTATTATCAGCTCCTTCCATGTGCTTAGATGGTAATGGATGCTCACACCACCATAGATCCTCTCAGGTTAGGAGAGATCATGAGCTCCATGTGCTCCATGTGCTGCATGTGCTGTGTCTAAACCCCTACAGGAAGTTGCATAGCTGTGTGACCTCTCTAAGTAATTCACATCAGAGGTCACAGAGTAATAGCAGAGAAATAATAGGTGACAGGCAATGCATGTAAAATACAATTACATTCCAACAATTCTGGTCACCGAATCTCAAAAAAGATATAGCAGAATCAGAAAAGGTACAGAGAAGGGTGACGAAAATGATAAAAGGCTAAAGCGACTAGGACTTTTCAGCTTTGAGAAAAGATGACTGAGGGGGGATATGATAGAGGTCTATAAAATACTGAGTGGAGTGGAACGGGTAGACATGAATCGCTTGTTTACTCTTTCCAAAAATACTAGGACTAGGGGACATGCAATGAAGCTACATATTTCTTTACTCAATGTGTATTTAATTCTGGAATTTATTCCCAAAGAATGTGGTAAAAGCAGTTAGCTTAGCGGGTTTAAAACCAAGTCCATAAACCGCTACTAAATGGACTTGGGAAAAATCCACAATTCCAGAAATAACATGTATAGAATGTTTGTACATTTGGGAAGCTTGTCAGGTGCCCTTGGCCTGGATTGGCTGCTGTCGTGGACAGGATGCTGGGCTCGATGGACCCTTGGTCTCTTCCCAGTGTGGCATTACTTATGTACTTATGGTTAGCTTCCTAAAAGAAAAATCCATAAGCCATTATTAAGATGAACTTGGGAAAAATCCATTGCTTATTTCTAGGATAAGCAGGATTGTCAGGTACTTGTAACCTGGATTGGCCACTGTAGGAAACAGGATACTGGGCTTGATGGACCTTCGGTCTGTCCAGTATGGCAATTCTTATGTTCTTATTTTTTATGTTTCAATTTTTATTGAGGTATTTAAAAGATAAGACAACTTAGCGATATGATATGAAAGAAATGAAACAGTAACAATACAGAAAGAAAAAAGCAAAATACCATACATCACTAATCAAACATCAAACTACCCAATATAAAGTCTTCCTGCATGTACACTGTAATACCCTTAGGATTTAGGAATCAGAATACAAAAATATTTAGATTTATAAGGAAGAAAAGTGGCTAATGGTACTTCCTTCAAGTAGAAGATTACATAAAACTAAAATAGTTTGAAATAACAAATCTATCCAAAACCAGGCATGTGGTATAAGGGGGGGGGGGGGGGGGGGGAAGTCCCATTGCAAAGAATAAGTTAATGGAAAGCCCCAAAGTGGCAGGGTCCGAGACAAGGAATGTGAGTAATTTCCCATTGTTCCAATCGGCCCTGTAACAACACTCTATACCGCTACCCCTCAGTAATTTGATGTAGTTTTGTAATCCAGTCAGAGACTGTGGGTGGCTGCAGACATTTTCAGTACATCGCTAACAACAGTCTAGCTACCAGAAGCAAAAGGGCTAAATAAACTTAAGGAAATCGCCGGGGCTCATATGAGTCTTGGCTAAATATTGGTCAGGACCCGCATAAGTTGCTCTGTGCTCCTCTGCATTCCCTCTCCATCTCCTGCGAACCTGATCCCCCTCCCTCCAACCCCGCATGAACTTAAAGGCTTACCAAGGCCCCACCCCACCCCCTCCCACCCCTCACCCCCATGTGCTTCCCAGACCTATTTGTAAATATCTGGTGGTCTAGTGGGGTCCTATGGACAGGAGTGATGCCCACTCGCTCCTGCCCATTGTAGCAGCTGTTGTAAAATGGTTGCCATGACCTCTAGTGGCAGCCTCCTGGTACTTCCATTTATGCCTGTCATTGAAACAGGGGCCCCTAAATGTTGATGCATAAACCCTGCCTTATGCTAGTATTCTGCAACAGAATCTGGATGCCCAGATGCAGTTAGAGAATTAGTGCTTAGCGAGCTGTAGCTTAGTGCTTAACTTTTGCCACTCTGTTTAGAGTTGCCCCCTAGCCCCCTATGGAAGTGGTGGAGGAGTAGCCTAGTAGTTAGTACAGCGGACTTTGATCCTGGGGAGCTGGGTTCAGTTCCCACTGCAGCTCCTTGTGACTTTGGGTAAGTCACTTAACCCTCCATTGCCCCAGGTACAAAAGCTTAGATTGTGAGCCATCTAGGGACAGAGAAAGTACCTGCATATAATGTGTACAGCGCTGCATACATCTAGTAGCAATGTGTTTTAGGATGGGCTGGAGAGAGCTTGAACAGAAACTTCAATAATTTGGAATGTGAGGACAGTGCCGGGCAGACTTTTACGGTCTGTATCCCGCAAATGACAAGATGGATTCAAATAGGCTGGAGTGGGCTTTCACGGCAACTCCAGTAGTTGGAACACAGGGACAGAGTCGGGAGTATGATTAGTAGTATGATTACTAGTAGTGGTAGCAGTACTATTATCCCCCAGATTCTGTATAAGGGACAGTGAGCAGCATATGTTAAATTGTGCTTGTGGCCAATTTACATGTGCTACTCAATTGGGTAATAAGCCAATTAGTCATGATAATTGACTGATAACAACCAATTATCACTAGTTGGCAATAATTGGAATTTATGAACACTTCTTTTTAGACATATTCTAAAAAGAGGTGCCTGTAAATTCCAATGTGTGTAGCTTTAAAGGGGGCACCATGAGAGGAGCATAGGCATGTCAGTGGTATCAATCACATTTACGCAGATTGTCATAGAATTCGGAGGAATGCGCATATGTTTAGCCGTGGGCATTTACACCAGGTTTTCAGTGGCTAAATCACCGCGCCTAAATGAACGCATGTTCCCCAAGCCTATTCGCTATTCCATAAACCGTGTCTTACCGTAGATATGGTTTATAGAATAGCGCTAGATGCATTATTTCAACGCGCCTACATTTTGGATGTCATATACAGAATCTGGCCCTATACGTGCACAAAGCAAATGATTTCCCCACGCACGGTAATAACTGTGAGAGTGATTATTCCAGTACATGTCCGTGGTTTTTCCATTGGTTGTTACTGGACTAAGGGCCAGCTCTGAACCCAGTGTCGTCATGAAGTCAATTACTTTTAATATATGAAAAGTGGATTTGGTAGTCAGAGAAAAGAAAATTATGTTGAAATGGGCTGATCAAGAAGTGATAAGGTAAGAATGAGGGTAACTGAATGGAAGGTTTATTATTGTGTTTTGGGCAGAGATGGCATTACAGATGAGGCTTTTCCCTTTCTTTTATATAAGTCTTTTATATAAGTTGTTTGTGAGCTCAGTTTGGTATTAGTTGCATTATCCACTTAGGGCTGTCAGTTTTGTGAACATAGTGTGGATTGAGGGTCAATTTAGTTGAAAGGATTACGGATAGAATGCCAGTCACTATGGTCTCTAGGTTAAACAGGTTGTAATCATATTTATCAAGGAAAGGCTTCCAGGTTAGGTTTTCAAAATTAGTTTTTCTGAATCGTATTTTTTTAAACAGTAAAAAGTAGAAGAGTTTTCATTTGCTCAGTAGACATTGATTTAGGAGTCCTTTTACTAAGCTGCGGCAAAAGGGGGTCTGCGCTAGCATCATCGAGTGTTTTTGACACATGCTGAGGTTCCCTTTTACCGCAGCGGGTGAAAGGCTGCCTTTTGTTTTCAAACAGAAATGGCCGTGTGGTAAGTGAAGCACTTGCCACGCAGTCATTTCGGGGAGGAAGGGGGGTGGAGCACTTTAGTAAAAGGACCTCTTAGGTAAACTCAGGGCTTAATTCATAGATAAAAAGGAAGTGGGACTGTGGAGCCAGGGAGTAGAGTTGTGTTTCTGGGACATTGATCATAGAAGTCCGCCCGACTCTGTCCCTGTGTTCCAACTACTGGAGTTGCCGTCAAAGCCCACTCCAGCCTATCTGAATCCATCTTGTCATTTGCGAGATACAGACCGTAAAAGTCTGCCCGGCACTGTCCTCACATTCCAAATTATTGAAGTTTCTGTTCAAGCTCTCTCCAGCCCATCCTAAACACATTGCTGTATGCGGAACTGAGGCTGTATCACAGACCTTAGATGATTCAGCCAGAGTTGCCATCTAAGCACCACTTGACATGCAAACACATATGCAACCCTTTAAGTTTTGTTTTTTTATATTATTCATTTTCTAATTAGAGATCCTCTGTGTTCATCCCACACCTTTTTGAATTCTGCCACAGTGTTTTTTCCATCCTCATCCCACCTCGGGAGGGCATTCCAGGCATCAGCCACCCTCTCCATGAAAAATAATTTTCTGACCTTACTCCTAAGTCTACCACTCCGCAACCTCAATTCATGTCCTCTAGTTTTACCGTTTTCCCTTCTCTGGAAAATATTTGTTTCTATATTAATACCTTTCAAGTATTTAAATGTCTGATTCATATCTCCCCTGTTCCTTCTATCCTCTAGGGTATACGTATTTAGGTCTTCCAGTCTTTTCTCATATGTCTTTTGGTGCAAGCCCCATATCATTTTGTCACCTTCCTCTGGACCGCTTCAAGTCTTCTTACTTCTTTAGCAAGATATGGCCTCCAAAACTGAACATAATACTCCAGGTGGGGCCTCACCAATGACCTGTACAGGGCATCAACACTTCCTTTCTTCTGCTGGTTACACCTCTTTCTATAAAACCTAGTATCCTTCTGGCTACAGCCACTGCCTTGTTACACTGTTTCTTCGCCTTCAGATCCTCAGATACTATCACCCCAGGATCCCTCTCCCTGTCTGTTCATATCAGCCTCTTGCTACCTAACACATATGTCTCCCTTGGATTTCTACTCCCTAAGTATACATTTATGTGTAATTAGTTTATCTCATACTCCTCTATGTTCTCATTATTTGACTCCACTCTCTAATTCAGGTCATTTTAACGCTCTAGTCTGACACAGACTGTATTCCTTACCATTCCTTGTCTGTTTTGGATTGCAAGAATTGATAGATACCATCTAACATCACTAGGAATCAACATTGCTTCTTCACCATCTTTACCTCACATTACATTATGCACAGTTACCAAAATAAATAAATAAATAAATAAATAATACAATCACTTTTTTCTGTGTTGTATGAGTTTGCTAAAAATCTAGTTATACTGTTTACTTTACCTACTCTTTCTGTCAAGACACACAAGTCATTTCACCAATGAATTTGAATTCATCTATAATATCCCTGTGATATACACCCCTAGGCATTATCCATATGGGTTACCTACCAGATACCAAAATAATCTTTTTACTTTAGAATCTCAGTTCCTGGTTCATAATGCTCCAAACATCACACTTCCCAGTAAGTATCATAACAAAAAAACTTTCAAAAATCTCATACAACAAATGCATACTTACTAAAGTCCCATTGTCATTTATTGATAAGCATTCCTACCTGCCCCTACCCATAGGTTATACTAATACTCGCTCAGTTGTCAACAAAACCAAACTCATTAAAGATCGGATAACCGAAGATCAATTCGGTCTAGCCCTTATCTCTGAAACTTGGCTACATATAAACGATGATCCAGCAATCCTAGACATTTGTCCACCTGGATACTCCATTCTTCATTTCCCCAGAGCCCAAAAGAGAGGAGATGGCTTAGCTATTATTTATAAATCATTCCTCCAGGTAAAAACTATTACTGAATTTCAGTCTCCTAAGCTAGAAATTGTTGCCTGCTATATAAAAGATGATTCCCTATCCAAATCTATCTGCCTCCAATTACTATATCATCCTCCCAATAGTTGGAATCTGGCTGAGGCTGAACTTACTGAATTTAGATCCAAGATGTATGCCAATAATGACAATATCATCATGATTGGAGATATCAACTTACATCTTGAAAATGCTACTAATCTATATGCTAAACAATTCCTTGATTTCTTTAATGTCTGGCAATTCTCACTCTTCAATGGAATGTCCTCCCACATCAATGGACATCAGATAGATTTATTAGTAACCAAATTTATAGCCCTTATTAACTATCACATATCTGAACCACAATGGTCCCCGAAACCTTGGTCAGATCAAAGCAGCCTTTATTTCAAGTTAAACTGGAAGGTATCCAACCATTCATCTAAGTCTACTAACAATATCACGTACCTTCAAAACCAGAGGTAAAATTGACCCCTCAAAAGTTTGGTCAAACAAACAGTTTGGTAACTTACTTTCCTCTAATCCATCTACTAATTTCATCCATCAATGGAACGACACTTGCAAAACTGTTCTAGACGAACTTGTACGAATTACAAATAAATCCTGGCCAAAATAATAAGTTATCTCTATGGTTCAATGAAAACCTCCTACTAATGAAATATAAATGTAAAAGACAAGAAAGAATTTGGATCAAAAACAAATCCAATGGACTAATTGGAAAAAAACCTCCTAAAATCATACAAGAGCAGGATTATCAAAGCAAAAACCACTTATTATTTAAAACTTATAGGTGGAATAACAGTTAATCCACAAAAACGTTACACACTAGTAAATAAGCTATTGAATACTCAACCTGTAACTACTACAAAAGAACCCAGTCTAACAGCTGATCAATTGCTGTCATATTTGAAGCAGAAAATAACTAAAATCAGACAAGAACTAAATTAATCCCTAACATCAATAGATCATTTTCTTAATCTATATGATCCTTCACCACTGTGCTCCCAAGCAGACAGAATCTGGTCGGTCTTTCACCCACTTATGATTGATCAAGTCAAATACACTCTTCACAAATATGCTAAATCACAATGCCTACTTGATAACTGCCCTAGTTATCTTCTCAAATCAGCCCCTAATTTACTCATAAGCTATTTGCACTTAAACATAACTTTAATGCTATCTCAGGGCCTATTCCCCCCTCAAAATGGCAACATTATTTTTTACTCCCATACCAAAAAATACCTAAACCAGCCTAAGTGTAGTCTTTAACTACAGATGAGTGGCTTCAATCCCATTATTGGTAAAGGTAATGGAGGGGTTAGTCATGCACCAACTAATGAACTATCTCCAACTTCATTTTACATAGCTCACCACCCTCCTAGCTAAATTTAGATGAGAACTTAGCTTTGGTAATAAAATATTAATACTCCAATTTCATATGTCCAATGCCTTTGACACTGTTGATCATAATATCCTTCTAAACATCCTTGACCATTACGGAATCTGTGGAGCTGTGTTAAAATGGTTCTCAGGCTTCCTAAGGTCTAAATCATACCAGGTGAAATGATCCGGTACAATTTCATCATCATGGTCCCCTGTTTGTGGAGTGTTCCAGGGCTCCCCATTGTCCCCCATCCTGTTTAACATCATGTTGATTCCATTAGGCAATTTACTGGAAAACAAATCGTCTCTCAATATTCATTTATGCAGAAAATGGTACCATCTATATTTCATTCACTAAAGAAATACATGAAATTACTCATATCATCAGATTAGGTATCTCTCTAATGGAATCTTTGGCATCCAACTTCAAATTCAAACTCAACACCGATAAAACTATATTCTTAATAGTTACTAATCCTCATCACACTATAAATCTTAAATCATTTACAACTGAGAAAATCACATATCCCTTTGACTCAACTATCAAAATCTTAGGAGCCACAATTGACCAGTTCCTCACTCTAGATAACTAAATTTCCAAAGTGGTCTCAAGTGTCTTCAATTCATTATGGAAATTGAGGAGACTAAGACCATTCTTCTGAAAATCAGTCTTCCTTACCCTAGTTCAATCCCTAGTCCTAACAAAATTTGATTACTGCAACTCTATTTACGCAGAACTTAAAGGGGATCACCTCAAAAAACTACAAACCGCTCAAAACACTGCCATACGTCTCATATTCAGATTACTACCCTTTGCCAAAGCAACCGCCTTCTGTACAATTTGCTGCCAATAAAAGATAGAATATCATTCAAGTTATGTACCTTCATTCACAAAATTTTGTATGGTTCGGCCCCAATATGCATACACAACTTCACTGAATTACCCTCACATAATGCCTCTAAATCATCTATAGAATATCATCTTACATTTCCTGAAGTGTAAGAAAGTAACCTACCAAACAATCTATACTGCTAACTTTTCATATCAAGGCACTAAAATTTGGAACTCCTTACTTAATACCATCAAATGCACTAATGATTATTTGTTATTCCGAAGTCTATTGAAAACTCACTTGTTCAGTCCAGCCTTCTCAGATAAACTCATGGCATTAATTTTTACTTCATCCCACCTCCCACTATTCCTGTCTATCCCCGTTAATCTTAGCCCTTTACTTTTTTCCTCCATATTTCAATTATCTAGCTTAAATCACTATATTTAATTACATCTGCTCCTAACTCAAGTTTTACTGGTCTAACGTGATATGATGTATTTTACTTTCTGTTAATATATTTTGAACATGTTCATGCTTTTTTCTTTGTTATGTAAGCCACATTGAACCTGAGTTCTACTCAGGCTAAGGCGGGATATGAATGCCATCAATCAATCAATAAATAAATAACTGCATCACTTTGGATTTCTTTGCATTGAATTTTAATTGCCAAACATTAGACTATTCTTCTAACTTTTGAAGATCCCTTTTCATATTTTCCACTTCCTCTGCGGTGTCCACTCAGTTACAAATCTTGGTATTATCTGTAAAAAGGCAAACTTTACCTTGTAACTCTTCGGCAATGTCACTCACAGATATATTGAACAGAATTGGCCCCAGCACCGATCCTTGAGGTACTCCACTACTCACCTTACCTTCCTCCAAGTGAATTCCATTAACCACCACCCTCTGATTTTCAGATAATGAAAGTGAAAAGTCTGTGGCTGCTTTTACACCAGGAACTTGCAGAATCAAATTTTCTTAAAGAAATTGCATACTAGATCCAGGAGTGCATAAGTTCTTCGTACCTACCAAATGGACTGAAGATTACCCCCAATGAGTTCAGATTGCTGAATTGGACCTTGGAGGGTGAATATAAAAAAAAAAAGCCTTTAAACAATAGCTCCTATGAAAGAAGATATTTGGTATGTAACCCGGGTTTTGCTGCTGCCACTAGCTCAGTTCCCTGAGGTCTGTGGTTGGAAACCAAATCTTCAACCCATTCTCCCAGACCCAGGACACATTGCCATTTGGTCTCTCTTTTCTCTACTCACATAGTCACCAACTCCACCATTTGAGCTTGGGAGTGGGTCAAAGGACTGGAATAGAGATCTGGGGTATTGGGAAATTAAGTGGGGCTTTTCAGTGGTGCTCTGCCAGTCTGGGGGTGCAAGCATCCTCACTCCCACTCCAAGGAGCCACTCATTACTCCAAGGATTTATTGTATGCAAAAAAAATCAACTTTACTGGAACAAGCAGACTATGCTTCATCTTTTAGGAAGTCAGACAGATCTTGGTGACTCCAAACTCCAACAAAAACAACCACAGAAGTGGAGAAACTGGATCTGCTATGAGGGGAAATGTAGAAACAGAGCAGTAGCGTGATCAACAGGGCACTTCCAAAGGAACCAAGGAGATGAAAAAATAAGGAATAAAAATGTTCTTTAATAGTAGAAGATAAGACTCGACATGGCTGGTTTAATAGCAGCTAAGTACCTAAGCGTGTATATTAAGGGGGAGATAACCAATTATCTCCCTCTTAATATCCCGGTTAGCCGCTAACTGGCTTTATCGCACAACATAGCTGGTTAGGCACGGATATTCAGCACCAAACCAGCTACAGGCCTATCTTTGACCGCTAAAAATGCTTAGCTTAGGAGATAATTTTCTGAACCAGCTTTCTACTGCCTAGAACACCCCGCGTAGTCCTTCGCTTTCTGGGTCAGTCTGTCATAACAGTCTCTTACAGCCCAATGTTAATACCTGCCTCTTTCCTTGAGCTCACTAACTTTAGAAAACTTTGTTTACTTTTAACATACACATAAACCTTTTCTAGAGAGGGGAAGGTAGCAGAACTAGAGGACATGGATTTAGATTTCAGGGGCTGACTCAGGAATAATAGCAGGAAGTACTTTTTCACAGAGAGAGTGACGTCCTCTTTCGAGAGGTGGTGCGGATGAAAATGGTAATGGGATAAACACAAATGAATGCTGTATAGAAGGCACAGAACCAAGCAAGAATAGCAGTGATCAGGTGGTAACACCAGTAATTGAGAAGCAAAGCTAGTCCTGGGCAGACTTCTATTGGTCTATGCTCTGATCAGGGCTGGACAGATTCAGCTTCAGTAGTTGGAGATTAAGGCCAGTACCAGGCAGACTTCTATGGTCTGTTCCCTGAAAATGACAAGGACAAATCAAGATCAAGTATGCATATGCAGTTTCACATCATATCTTATGCTATGAGTTTTTCATTTTAGGCAGACTGGATGGACCATATCCATATGGGTCTTTATCTGCCTTCATCTGCTATGTTACGTTACTTTTATATTACCCTTCTTTTCTTGGATGCAGCCCTTCTTTTCCCAGGGTCTGGACCTTCCCTCCAGTCTCCCCTTGCTCAGGGCAACCCACTTTTCATCCCCACAGGAACCAACCCAAATTTACCTTACTGGGTTCTGATCTTTCTTATCTTGAGGGAGCCTGCTCGATTTTCTCAAGGGCCGACTTTCCTGATAGATTTCCCCTTTCCAGCAGTCCATTCACCTCTCAAAGAAACCAACAAAGATACACTTCCTTCTCTAAGGACCTCCCTTTCTGTATGGCTTTAACGTTTCTCCTAAAAGGGCCTGAATGGCTTCAGAGTCTCCCCCTTTTCTCTTCCAGCCTCCTGCTTGCAGGCTAGGCATTCATATATCGGATTCACTGGTCTCTGTCTACAGGCTCCTGATATATAGCTTTCTCTCTTACCTAGGCTGGCAGGCATGCCCCGTTGCAACAGCTGCCTCAGGAGTTAAGGGCAGCTGCTCACTTCCAGGGGAAGACAGCTAAAAGTACTTCTCCAAGAAGCCTTGACTTCTGACTTAGGCTGTTTGCTGAAGTGAACCACTAGTGTGTGCTTCCTTTTACTTCTCCCCTAGAGCTTCTGTTCAGCCTGGCAGCACAGCATTCCCTGGAGGAGCTTGCACTGTGCAGACGGCTGGTGTTAGACATTCAGGGGAATATTCTATATATGGCACCTCAAAAAATTGGCGCTGAAATCAGTGCTGACGTGGAGGGGCATAATTGAACGGGGCGCCCAAGTTTTCCTAGGGCTGTCTAGCAATATCAGGAAATATTCTAATTTTACTGTCCATAAAGAGTTCATCACTATGACGAAAGAATTGTTTAAGGATCCAATCCCGATCAGGTTCCAAAACAAAAGCGACAATTAATGTGGCTGGTGTCCCCTTCTCCTCTTCTTGAATTATTTGTGTTAAATTTAATATGCCAAATGAAACTTCTGCTCCTTGTTCAATTTGGTCCTATCTTTCTTTTTATGTTCTATTAAGGAAAGTAGGTTCCTTCTTTCCTCTTTAGCAGAGGCTCCAAAGAGGCACCTAAAATAGACACTCCATTACAGAATTGCCCCCTAGGTACCTGACATAGGGGCTGATTTACTCAAGTGTAGTAATCAGTGGCGTAGCTACGTGGGGCCAGGGGGCCTGGGCCCCCCGTAGATTTGGCCCTGGACCCCTCTGCCGATGACCCTCTCGACCTCCCCCGCCGCCAACCCGCTGTCGCCAACGCCTGCCTTTGCTGGCGGGGAACCCCAACCCCCGCCAGCTGAGGTCCTCTTCTTCTCGCAAAAGGCTTCCTTCTGTTTCTGACATCCTGCATATACAACGTGCAGGATGTCAGAAACAGAAGGAAGCCTTTTGCGAGAAGAAGAGGACCTCGGCTGGTGGGGGTTGGGGTCCCCCGCCAGCAAAGGCAGGCAACGGCGGGTTGGCGGCGGGAGGGGGGGTCGAGAGGGTCATCGGCGGGGGGGCAAAGTTGGTGGTGGCGGCAGCAGCGGCGGGATCGGCAATGGCGGGCGGGGGCGGCAATGGCGGGGTGGGGTCGGCAGCACCGGGGGGGGGGGGGGGGCTAAAATGTGCCCCCTCACCTCGGGCTCTGGATGCCCCTCCTGCCGAAGTCTGGCTACGCCCCTGGTAGTAATCTGTGCTATTGTTAACATGGCTTGTCACAGATGTTTCTTGCTGTGGCCTCATTTGCACCGAGGCAGATTCACTAAGCCATGTGTGTTGAAGTATGGCTGAAAATACAGCCTAGCTTAGGTGCTATAGAAGCTCATTTTCAAAGCACATAGACTTACAAAGGGCCCCTTTTACAAGGGCACGCTGAAAATAAGCATGCACTAAATGCTAGAGATGCTCATATATTCATATGGGCGTCTCTAGCATTTAGCACATGCTAAAAACACTAGCACACCTTTGTAAAACACCCCCAACGTTACAAAGGCGCACTATCATTTTTAGCACACGCTAAAAATAAGGATGCGCTAAACGCCAGATGCTCATATAATCCTATGGGTGTATCTAGTGTTTAGTGCACGCTAAAAATGCTAGTGCGCCTTTGTAAAAGTCCCCCATGTAACTTAGTAAGTCTATGCGCTTTGAAAATGAGCACCTAAATGTGGGTGCTCAACGTTTTTTGACTAGTGACCTCCCTCTCCCTTTATGAATACCAAAGGAGCGTTTTTATCTGCATCCTGAAAGTTCAAGGCAATCCAGTCACTGAAAAATGCAGAGCCTTTAACTTTACTTATGTCAGAACACAGGACAGCCTTACCGAAGTTTTATAAATAAATATAAGATAAAAAAAAAATACTAGATGATGATCCCTAGCTATTTAAAGATGAATGTATTATAAACAAATAATCAGACCATGGTGAGCTCTAAAAGAAAAATCATTTTCAGTACTGTTAAGAAGAAAACACTCTAGGCATTAGAACTTGTATATTAGAAAGCTGATTTTTTTCTCTTCTCTCTCTGTTTCAGTCAACATCTTTAGCTAATTGTTTAAACGTATTTCAAGTACTTAACAAAAATGTAATTAAAAAAGATAGTCTAATTTCCTTATTAGGCTATTTCCTTTAGATATAGTATACTGCTATAAAACAAAATGCTATAATATATAACATGACTGATGATTATTGATCTTTACTAACTGAATGGGATTACTGAAGACTTTATTGTTCCCAGTATAACAGTTTCCCTCTAGAAGCAATAATTCCCACTGTAAGATAAGTTCAATTGAAAATCAGAAAGAACCCTGAATGAACCAGCTGAAAGCTGATTTTTTAAAATGATTAATTGTCAAAATAGTATTGTATAAAATGCATATGATTCTTGCTTTTCCTTCTTTAACCAGCTTTCCACACAGAAATGGCTCTTACAAAACTGTGTTTGCATGTACAAGTGTACATGCTGACAGAAAATGCCATACTGATTCTACCACAAGCTAAAAATGCTACCGTGGCTTAGTAAAAGACCCCTTAAGTGCAGTTAAATGTGTAACTGTTAATCTGTTTAAGAAAGAGTTAAAAACCTTACTATTTCAGCAGGCATTTGGAACCTAGTACAATCTTATGCTTTCCTTCTATGGCTTTAAATATTTTTGTTTTGCTGTGATTATATGATGCTACAATGTATTTTAGTCTATGTTTAGTTTGTTTTATTGTTTTTTTTAAATTATGAATCTACTTTTGGATTAAGTGGTCTACAAATACTTTAAAAATAAATTACTCCAAATTAGTGCCACTTAATTTCAATTTAAGCCAATTATTGATTGTTAATACCAATTAGCACCTAATTTAACAATTATGTACATGAGAAACTGACAATATTTCATAACCTGCACACGCAATTTTCTATGCTAAGTGTGAAAATGGGCATGCAAGATTATAGAATTAGGGGGAAACTGCATGCCCTTGAACAACCCCACCTACATACAACTACCCCCACAAAACTTCTTTCCACCCCCCGATCCAACCTAAATGCCTGACCTTGGTTACACAAGAAAACTAAAGCGCGTAATGAACATAACTCTACTTCTCCGCTCTACGATTCTTTTTGTGGCTATGCCATATAAACTTCATCTTATCACAACATCACATTTTATTTGTTCACACCAGAATCTGCAAACGCCTTTCCGGTACTATGTAAGCCACATTGAGCCTGCAAATAGGTGGGAAAATGTGAGATACAAATGTAACAAATAAATAACTATCCCTGCAGAACTCATGCACACACACAGACATATGTATGCTACTTGTAAAACAGCAGAAAAGAAAAGCAGACTCGCGTGGTAAAATAAAAGAAAATGTATTCAACACAGATACATAAAATCAGCATATAACTTTTCTCTAACCGCCCAACATGGCCATATTTCGCCTTCTTAAGGGCTGCATCAGGGGCTTAACATGAAACCAGCAGGAACAGTACAATATTTTCCCTGTCTGGTTATTGTGGTGCAGCACAAAAATGAAGGCTCACAAGCCGTGAGCTGTCTTTTCCGAACAGTTGCAGCTTCACAAATGCAAATGCACTGCCTCCATTGTATTCAAATAGATCTCATGCATATTCATTGTGGAAAACCTGACCTGGTGAGGGCTGAGGATGGATACCCCTGCTGTAAAGGAACCTATGTTCATTATAGAATACTAACATAACCGGAAATCAGTGTTCTTGTAACATAGACATGTAGGCTTATGCAGGCCATCGAGCTGGTATAAGTACACTCCTAAATGCAGAGGAATGTGAGTAGCTTTCAGTATGCTGTAAGTGATATGTATATAAGTGAGAGCACCACCTATGTCCTATCTCTGTGTATGCCCCCCCCCCCCCTTGCAAATATGGTACTGTAAAAGTTAAGCGAGTATTTCCAGGAAAGGTGTCATACTAGCATTTATGCATGTAACTGTTTATATCCATGCTTAAATGATAGTATTCCGAACATTTATGCATGTACTGTGAGTGTCTAGGTTGTAGAATTGCCTTTTAATGTCTTATTCTGGACCCATGAATTGATGTTAATTGTTCTTAGTTCTGTATTTGTTCCCTGTTGGGTTGTGGTGCAGAAGCGTAGCCAGGTTTTGATGTCAGGGAGAGCAGACCTTTTGTAAAATAGGTGCTGGTGCAAGGCTGAAGGGCCGATTTCCATAGGCACTATTTCTTTCAAAATCTGTATGGGGGAGCGGCTGCTTCCCTTGCACCCCACCTAGCTATGCCTCTGGTAGTGAGCTTTTTGGATCAGCGTTCTCAGCAGGCTCTTGTTCTCTGGCTCTGTCTTTCTTACAGCAGCATTTTCTTTTCTATCCTTCACATTATCTTCTTTTGTTTCCTTTGGAAGAGGCCAGCATCCCTCTGTTTCTGAGCTCAGGCCTGCCACTGAGCTAACAGGTGCTTCAGTGTTGCGTACTTCCAAGTTGGGGCTCCTCCTTGTTGCACTGGACTACCCCATGTTCTTTTTTGATGATATGGCTGATGGACATTTTCTTCTGATTTGTCCGGCTGAACTTGATCAATGCCTGGATCATTTCTAGTTGTGTAGGATTCCCACACCATCACACAGACAAAATGCATTTTTCCAAGAGGATGTATGTATGTATGTATGCATTACTCAAGCCTATTATAAATTCCACTTTCATCTAGGGGATATGTTTATATGACGATAGATAAAGCCCTCATGGTCCGTCCAGCCTGCCCAACAAAGTGGCCACTCTGTGTAGTTAACACTCCTTCATGATCAAATACTGGCATCACAAATAGGGCAGTTGGCAATTTGCCACAATATCAACCAGTTATATTTGCCACAATCATGGAAAAGTCACCTTCATTGTCAATACATGATTAAACCAGCAACTCAACAATATTGCAAACTAACAACATTTTACTTGCTATCAACCTTAAGATGTCTTCCCCTCCCCTTACTGCATCACAGACTAAAGCACTTATTACATCAAATTTAAAAAAAGTAAAAAAAGAACTACATTATCTGATAGGAAAGAACATAGTCACACCAGTTTCAAATTCAGAAAAGCCAAAAAAAAAAGGTTAGTTTTTTAATAAAGACTTAAATTTAGTAAATTGTTCTTCACAAAGAAACTTTGGGAAGTTGTTCTGAAAATGTGGGGCCAGGAAATAAAGCAAACTCTGTCTCGTAGTATCAGACTGCACCAATGCAGTCCTTGCTATTCACAGGTCACAGATTTTACAAGTCTGCCCAGCACTGGTCTTACCTCCATTGCCCCATGTAAGCCGCATTGAGCCTGCCATGAGTGGGAAAGCGCAGGGTACAAATGAAACAACAACAACTTCCCAACCACTGGAGTTGTCATCAAAGCCCACTCCAGCACATCCAAATCCGTCTTTCCATAACTGGGACACAGATCGTAGAAGTCTGGCCTCTTTTGCTGTATTTGGTATACAGACCATACAGTATGTCTGCCCATCACTGGTCTTACTTCCCAACTACTGGAATTGCCTTCCAAGCTCCACCAAGATATGTTTTAATTCCATCCTCTTTCCATATCCCATGCATTTCTGAATTCTGTTACTGTTTTTGTCTCTACCACCTCCCCTAGGACGGCATTCCAGGCATCCACCACCCTCTCCGTGGAAAAGTACTTCTTGACTTTACTCCTAAATCTACCACTCTGTAATCTCAATTCATGTCCTCTAGTTCTACCATTTCTTTGTCTCTGGAAAAAGATTTGTATGCATATGAATACCTTTCAAGTATTTAAACATCTGTATCATATGACCCCTATCCCTTCTTTCCTCTGGGATAAACATATTCAGGTCCTCAAGTCTCTTTTCATACATCTTTTGGTGCAAACCCCATACCATTTTTGTCATGGACCATGTCAAGTCTTTTGATGTCCTTAGGTAGAAATGGAGAATCATTGTTCAGTTATCAATATTAGCCTTGTTGGATTATGGAAATTCCTTGTATTTGGGAATGGCTACAAAATTGATCAGTAAGATTCAACATTTAGCAGCTAGACTGATATACCTTAAATCAAGAGTAGATCATGTTACACCATTGTTGACGGAGCTGCACTGGTCACCAGTGAAGGCTCGGGTTCACTTTAAGGTGGCTGTCTAGTATTAAGATCTTAGAAGGTTATTGCTCAGAGGGACTATATTGATTAATTTGCTAAGTTCTACCACTGTAACTAGGAGTTGCAATCATTTGCTTTTGGCTTTTCCATCTGTTAGAAATGTGAGGTTTAAAGCACTGTTTTCTCATTCTTATGTATCTTGCTGTGCATTTATGAAACGATCTTCCCACTGAAATCTGTTCTTTAAGAAATCACAAAATGATGAAGATTTATTTGTTTTGTAAGTCTTTCAAGTAGTTGCTTTGAAAAGTTTTGTAAGTCTTGATAAAATGTATTGGTATCTTTTTTTGTATCGCATTTAGGGCCCTGTTTACTAAGCCGTGCTAGAGGTGCGTTAGTGCTTTTAGCACCCGCTAAGCATTAGCTTGCGCTAACTGTGTAGGCGCCCACAATATTCCTATGGGTGCCTACACAGTTAGCGCACGGTAATTTTGTGCACGCATTAAAAACGCTAGCGCACCATTTATTACTCTTGATTGAATTGCTTAGATGCTTCATCACATCAACTTTATCTTCTGCGCTGCTGTCACATTTTTGCGTTTGTTGGGATGACTTTCTGAATTCCCCTGGTTCTTTTGTAGAAAAGTACAGAAAGTTTCTGGTTGTGGGTTGGTAGAGCCCTCTGTGCTTGGCAAGAAGTGTTAAGTAGCAGCTGCCTTTTGTGCTGATAATTCCTGCAGCATGTTAGTATCGGGCTTCTGCGTTCCTGAGGAGTGCTCATCCTTTGAAGAATTCTCTTTCCTGGTGTCTCTTTTGAGGAAGAACCAATTGCTGGGGTTCAGAGGCATTTCCTATCTCCATCACATTTCAAAAATCACTGAAATAAAGTGGAACACGTTTTTCAATTTTGAACAGAAAAGAAAGAACAAACAAATATAACGTGATTCACAGTGAAATAATGATCTCTCACGCCCATTATTTCTCTATAGATAGGTGTATTAGGAGAGAAACAGGTTTTTTTTGTTCTCTTAAACTTTTAAATGGTAAATAATATTCCAGTGACAGAGAATGCAAATTTATACTGGAGTGCTTGAGCTGGTATTAGAATTGGTGGATGTCTTGTTTTTCTATGGACATTTTCACCAACAAAGAGAAAAACATTAGCATTATATTCCAGCACTGTTCCAAATTTAGTAGAATAAAAGCAGGCATCATTTCTTTGTTTTTGCAAATAATTTTTTAGTTCAGCTTTTCTGCAGAGTACACAGGCACAGTGCCAACGGGATATTGAATGAAATGGAAAGGAAAGGAATGAGCTGGAAATGTCAGACTCCAGTGGTCGCTTGGTGAATGTGCATGAAATATCAATGTGTTCCATCTTTGCTTATACCCCACGATGTCTATTAAAATGTTTTATTATGTATTGTGTTGACACTGTAAGTAGTATACTATGCCATACTTTGTATTGTTATTTGAATATTTTACTTCTGTAATTGTCTATTGCTTATGTTTGACTTATTCTTGATGTACACCGCCTTGAGTGAATTCCTTCAAAAAGGTGGTAAATAAATCCTAATAAATAATGATGCACCTATGGAGAGTCCACCTAGGTTGTAACTCCAAATGTTTGCTTTGTGACCCCATTTGGGGTCCCAATCCACTGTGTGGGGATGCTCTTTAGTAAATCATAGCAAGGTAAAGAAAAACGTCAAAACTTTCAGAACTTCCAGTTTCTATAACTGTGATTCCAATCAGTGATTATGGTGTCACAATTCAAAGAATTATAAGGTGATTAAATACAAGAAATACAGGGTTCACTCAGATGAAGAAGCATTGGCCAGTTCAAAAAGGGCACAATCTTGTGTTAAATTAATCCAATTTACTTTAAACCAAGAGGGATTCATAGCTTGATTAAGTTAGGGCTGTAGTTAGTGGTGGCCGAGAGGGGCAGCTCCCAGGACAATGGAAAAATAAGTGAAATGCAAATGTGGGCTGGCAGTAGATGAAAAAGTCAGGAAGAATGCTGTTGTCTTCCTACCATCAAAGTGGTGTAGATAAGGGAAAGGAGAGAAGGACTAGGGATTAAAGTGGAAAATAGTAAATGGAGGAAGAAATGGGGATCAGGGGATATAAACACATTTGTCTGCTTTAGATGTTAAATAGTCTTATGGTTTATTGTATTTGATAAAAACACCTTTTTTTACACAAAAATTAAAAAATTACAGGAAGCAAATAAGAACGCCATTAAAATAGCAGGAACGAATACACCTATACAGTAAAATAGTCCAGGTGTTATCATAGATCATGTAACATTTGGCAGCAGTATCTACTACTCTCCTGCACTCAGCAAGGATGCACCATCCTCACCTCATCTACTACAAAAAGCCAAAGCAAAAAAGTGGGCGTTTAAATCAGTTTAAAAATTTTTAAGTGATGATTCAGCACAGAGGTAAAGGGAGGTTATTCCACAGGAATGGCACAAGAAAATAAAATGCACTTTTCCTTCTGAATTCCCAATATGCTTGTGAGGGGTTGGGAAGAGCCACTCAGTGATCATTTAAGGATTTGAGATAGCGAGTAGGTATGCACAGAATCATTAATCTCACCAAATACTCTGGGCGACCAGTATGCAGAGCTTTATGTGTGTATGTGTGAGAATTTTGAAAAAAATTCTATATTCAATTGGTAGCCAATGAAGTTTAATAAGTATAGGGGAGATATGATCTCTCCATTTAGCATGGGAAAAAATTCATGCTGCTGTATTCTGGAGCATTTTTAATCTTTTTATTTCAGCTTTAGATATCCCAGCATAAACTGAATTACAATAATCAAGACGAGAACCGATGAATGTAGTAAAGAACACCAGATCAAAAAAGAGACACTTGTGTCTTGCAGCAGTAGAAACAAGAAACACCAAAGCAGACACTATAAATTTCCTTTTATTTATTAAAGATTTTTGATTTATTTAAGATGCTTCTTTATAGATGTTTTTTCTTTGTAAGCAGAAATTTGATATGTATGTTCTAATTGTTTTTGTTTTGTTAGTTGTATATGTTTTACTCCTGATGCAGCCTATTTGGCGAAACATGGTCACGTTGGGATTGTTTGAATAAAGACCTTTTGGACTTTATAGTGTCTGCTTTGATGTTTCATGTGGTACAGAACATGCTGGGAATCATGATTTAAAGATAACCACGAATGGATGTAGTTTATGTAATACCAGGAAGTTGGATTTAAGGACTGTAGACACTTGAGCTGAGAAAGTAAATTTGGAATCTAGAGCTGCCCCCAAGTATTTAAAGCTACTAACTTGTAACCAAGAGGAGACCTTATCCAAGCAGTGTTGTAGGCGACCCAATTTAGGTGTCAAGTTGGAAGAATAGTAGACAATCAGAATGTTGTCAGCATAGAAATACATTCTAATACCAAATGATTGTGTTAGTGTTGCTAATGGGCTGAGAAACAGAACAATCAGGGTTGGGGATAAGATGGATCTCTGAGGGAGACCACAAGGAAAAGAATAGCATTCCGATAGCTTATCTTAAAAAAAAAAATTACTACAGCTCTGTCTTAATCCAGCCATGAACTAAATCTGCACTGCAGGAAATGTGACCTTTGACTCATTCTTTGAGATTTCCTTCCATCCTGTTATTTTCTGACTTCTCTGTCCTTGTTGAGATGGGCAGAGGGTGGGGGTGGGAAACACGGATTTGTTGGGTTCATGACTCATGCACACTACTGTGCTCCTCACAAAAACACCAGAAAACCAAACAATCCCACAAATATCAAAATGAAGAGAAAAAAGGGGTGAGAAACGACCAATGTGATGAGGTAGTATATATCTTTTATTTTTGTATACACATCAGCATTGATGTCTTCCTTCAATATGCTGTTTTCAAGCACATAAAGGTAGGACAGCTATTTATGTGGTCCTATTTATGCACTAAACATGGCCAGTTAGCTCTGAAAATTGGGAGCTAACAGGACTTTGCTCCTGAAATGCCCCTATTGTAGCCAGTTTCCACTTTAACCAGTCATTTTCAGCACCATTAACCAGTTACGTTCTGCTGAAAATGACCAGATAGCTGCCTACAAATAAGTTAACCAGTCAGCAGCAGTGGCGTAGCCAAGGGTGGGCCCAGGCCCACCCACTTTGGGCTCAGGCCCACCCAGTAGCAGCATACCTATGATGTGGCTGGCAGGGATCCCCAAGCCCCACCAGCCGAAAACTCCTAACAACTGTCCCTCCTGCATACCTTGTAAATAGCAGAGCTTCATCTGCAGTGAGCAGTGACTGATACATACTGCTTGCACTGACCCCACAGCCTTTCCTCTGATGTATTCCCTCCTATGCGGAAACAGGAAGTTGCATCAGAGGGAAGGCTGTGGGGCCAACATGAGCAGCATGTATTAGTTGCTGCTCGTTGATGGTGAAAATCTGCTATTTAAAAGGTATGTGTGTTTGGGGGGGGGGGGGGGGGGATATTTGAGAGACCATATAGCATGCAGGCAAGAGAGGGAGAGACCAGGCAGGCTTATTTTCAAAGCACTTTGGGAGGCTAAGTTCCATAGGTTTCTATGGAACTTTGGGAGGCTAAGTGCTTTGAAAATATGCCTCCAAATCACTTGTGGGACAAGGCAGAGACTTCTGCCCACCAATATTGGGCCCAGGCCCACCCAAAATTGGGTGTCTGGCTACGCTCCTGGTCAGCAGCCTTTTCCAGATGATTAACTAATTTGAATATCAGCTGGTTCATGCCTATGTACTGATTTTTCTTACCTGACAATTTTTATCCCATTCTGTTAATGTTTCTGTGCTACAGAAGCTGGAAATCATTCTTCCTTAGTAATACATGGGGGAGAGGGGAGGAGGGTTGTTTCTCTGGAACCCCTGTCCAATCTGCACCATTTTCAAACTTTTTATCCATATCATCATGAGTAATGCGTGCATATCTATAATAAGAAGTGCACTTGGCATAAAAAGCTGCCTCCAGTTAAACTTCATCTCTATTTATCTGAGAAGTGGCACAGCATGTAGGCTGGCCCAGATCACCTTCTGTAGATGGAATATACAGTTCCCATAGGCTTTTTGGCAAACATTATGGGGTCCAATATTCAGCCCACGGCTGAGTTAACCTGGGATATTCAGTGCTGCAGGAGTATTTACCTGTGATCTCACCTTTGCTGGTCTTGGCCTATACAAGCCGAACCATTCTGTTATAACAGTATGGATTTTACAGCCTGTGGCCTGCATGCATCTGTAACCATCAGAAACCAGCTTTGCTACAAAAGGAAAATTACTGCTGAGCATACCATGATGACTTCATCCAAGGACATATTATTTGTTGCAAACTAGCCCAGTTATCTCCTGGGAAAAATGGAGGAGAGCGACACAGATGGCTCCAGGAGTATGAGATCCGACGGGGAGGTTTGCATGCCATCGATAACAGTTTCATTGCTACAACAAAGGGTCTCTTCATGACCATGAAGCTGGCTAGACATTATTACACCTGCTGTGATTGGTCCACAGGTATCATCTGACCCATGGATGCCAAAAGTTGGACTGAAGAAGGAAAACAGAAAAGGAAGAGGACCAGAAGACTTGCAGGAGGATAGAAGGCTCAGAGAGAGCAAGAGAATGATTTCCTAAACACCAGTGAACTCTGCATACCTTGTAACAAACTCACAAGGTTAGCTCAGCTACAATATATGACCTTACCTAAAGACTGTGCCATCTGCATCCAGAATACAGATCTCGGACTTTATTCCTGGACTGAGAGACTCGCTGAGGCTTCAGCATGAGTCTCAGAGGAGGAATCCGCTTTTTTACCATTGGAAGTCTGCCACAGACGGCAAGGTGAGATAATAGGATATACTACCTATGGTCATGGGGATAATCAGTCCTTGGCTGTTGTCTGAGACAGATGGGTTTTAGGTCATGACTTATGGTCTGTGAATTTAGCTGCTAACGGTATATTTTGCATAAGACGTGTGGTGTACGTTCTCATAATATTCATTAGGATATCAGTATTGTGATTAGTTGTGTAATCACTCATTTCATTAGTCCATTAGGATAATCATATACCATTATCTATATTTTGGTGATAATCTATTTTAGGTAACTAAGCTATTTTTGTAATCTGCTTTGCAATTTGCCATATATATATATATATATATATATATATATATATATATATATATATATATATATATATATATATAATTTATTTATTTTATTGCATTTGTATCCCACATTTTCCCACCTTTTTGCGGGCTCAGTGTGGCTTACAATACATTGTAAATGATGGAAATACGATTTGTTACAACTCGGTTATGGATTACATTGTGAGGAGTTATACGAGACAAAGTCAAAGTGTCGTTAAGGGAAAAAAAACAATGGAAAAGAACAGTAAAACGGTGGAAAGAAACAACGGGAAACTAATAGGGCAATATATAAAAGCAAGAGAACATTTGGTATACATTTTTCTGTGAGTAAAGGTATGAGTGTGGTAAGATTATGGGGGATGAGAATTCAGAAGTGGATGTATTGATGCATTACTGAACAGTGAGTGTGGACTTTGTGTTTTGGTTCTTTCCGTAGATTTTATCAAAAAGATGGGTCTTCAATATATATATTGTGAGAGTGCAGGTGAAAGGGGATCCGGGAAGGCACGAAGAAAGGGGGTACAGGGAGCCGGGGAATCCCAACGGGGCAGATTTCATGTGCACAACACCCACATTCAGAAAGCTGGGCTACCGGAGGCAGAGAGGTTGGCTGGGTTAAGGAAGAAGGGGAGGAACTACCAGTCCCAGAATCCTTCTCTTCCCCACCCGGCTGTGCAAGAGTTAGGGGAGGAGATAGAAGATTGGGAAATGGTCTCTGAGGAAGGTGATGAGGGCCAGCTGGAGAGATTGGGGGCGGGGGAAGTTGAAGAGGAGGATAAAATGGAGATTACTGAAGGACTAGGGGAGGAACAGATGGAGATTGGAGCCCTGGCTCAAACCCAAAAAGCTGCTGTAAGAGGGTGGCTAGCTGTACCTTGGAGAGACTGGTGGAAGACTGGAGGAGAGAGGCTGAGGCACTGGGGGAAATCTCTACTAAAGAGGAAACAGGTGCAGCCTGTGGGAGAGAAAGAGAGCTGGGCACAATTGAAACCCCAGCCTGAACCAGGTGGGAATAAAGCTGTGTAACCGTGCTGTAAGAAGGTGCAAGAAAGACTGTGTAAACTGTTTCATACTAAAAAGGTCTGGGCTGCAACCTACCAAGCTATTTGGTTTTTCCCTCTGATAATGTACTGTTCCCTAAGTGAAGTAATCTGAGCTAAAGTGAAGTGAAGTTATATGGACTGTTTTTGAACCTGAGTTTGAAGTTATATGGACTGTTTTTGAACCTGAATTTGACTGTGTTGAACCTGAATTGTGCTCTGGAGTGAAGGGTGTTTTGTTGATTTGAAGCAAGAAAATAAAAGCTCTTACTTATAAACATTGGGCTTTGAATGTGCCTCTGTGAAAGGAATGGAGGGAGGAGGAAGTCCTGGGAGTTCACAGGGCCTGGAGCCAAGGCTCAGAGGAGCCAGATTGCTGTGGAGTGAAGGCAACAGTCGTGTAGAGGAAGAGGCAGCTAAGCAGGGTTGAGCCTGGCTGGCCCCTAAATGGGTGACCCAGATACAATATATATATATATATATATATATATATGTATTTTTTTCCAGCACAACTAGCTAGCCATTGGGCCAAAGAGGTACACTTCCCCTAGACACGAGTCCAGAATAATTGCTATTTAGTAGTGTTCTGTTGGCTAAGAACCTCTGGATATATATTAGGAGTTGTCCTCCTGAATATATAGCCCTACAGTGCCAGGGCATGTCTGGCCTCAGGCATTGAATATTCAGGTTAGTGTGGCAACCCAGGAGGTAACTGGCCCCAGCTGCAGTGGCGCCCTAGCATTAGGCCAAATGAAGTGGTTGCCTCAGGCGGCACTCTTTGTGAAGTAACATCTCGCTCCTTTCCACTTCCCACACTGGTTGCAGTCTGGCTTCTTCCCCCTTCCTTCCTCAACCCCCTTCTCTGAGTTTACCTTCTTTTTTTGTTTTCTGAAAGTCTGTGGCACCAGCGACTCCCATACTCTGCTTTGCCGCTGGCACTGGCTTCTTTTCTGTACTGCAGCCCACCTCTGAGGAAACAGAAAGTTATGTCAGAACTATTTGGGTTTCTGCCAGTTACTTGTGACCTGGCTTGGCTAGTGTTTATGAAACAGATTACTGGGCTAGATGGACCATTGGTCTGACCCAGTATGGCTACTCTTATGTTCTTATGAGAGGCGGGCTGCATTAGAAAGAAGAAGCTGGTGCCGGTGGCAGAGCAGCATATGGGAACAGTGCTGCATATGTCTTGTAGCACTATAGAAATGATAAGTAGTAGTAGTAGTAATCGCTGCCAATGACGATTTTTGGGAAACAAAAAATGGAAGATAGATGGGGAAGGGGGTTGAGGAAGGAAGGAGAGAGATGCCAGACCATGGCAGGGGGAGGGGGGAGTTGGGAGAGAGAGAGTGTATGAAGGGAGAGATGTTGGACTTGGGGGGTGGGCAGGGTGCTGGGGGCACCATCTCATCCTTGCTTCAGGCAGCATATTTGCAATTCTCTCTCCCCTGCCCTTCCCTCCCATTATTTCCAGCGATTCTCCGCCTCTCCCCTGCCCTCCCATCGACATGCAGCGATTTTCCGTCCCTCCCCTGCCCTCACCTCTCCCATATCCAGCGATTCTTCGTCCCCCAGCGTCCTCCTTCACTGCCTGCCAGCCAGTCGGACTCAGAAGCGAACGGTGCAGGCAGCGATTGGCTGGCAGTGTCGTAGCATCCCTCTGCAAGTCCCGCCTATGCGTAAACAGGAAGTTGTAGGCGGGACTTGCAGAAGGAAGCTACGACACTGCCAGCCAATCGCTGCCTGCACCGTTCACCTCTGAGTCTGACGCTGGCTGGCAGGCAGTGAAGGAGGACACTGGGGGACAAAGAATCGCTGGATATGGGAGAGGTGAGGGCAGGGGAGGGACGGAGAATCACTGCATGTCGATGGGAGGGCAGGGGAGAGGCGGATAATCGCTGGAAATAATGGGAGGCAAGGGCAGGGGAGAGAGAATTGCTGGACATGGGATGGGATGGGAGGGAAGGGCAAGGGAGAGAGAATTGCTGGACATGGGAAGGGCATGGGAGAGAGAATTGCTGGACATGGGATGGGATGTCCTCTTCCCTAGGCTCTCTGATCTCATCTCACGGTTTTCAGTATCATCTTTATGCTGATGACACCCAGCTATATCTCTCCACACCAGACATCACCGCGGAGACACAGGCCAAGGTATCAGCCTGCTTATCTGACATTGCTGCCTGGATGTCCAACCGCCACCTGAAGCTGAATATGTCCAAAACTGAGCTCCTCGTCTTTCCACCTGAACCCACTTCTCCTCTTCCTCCACTCTCTATCTCAGTTGATAACACCCTCATCCTCCCTGTCCCATCTGCCCGCAACCTTGGAGTCATCTTCGACTCCTCCCTCTCCTTCTCTGCACATATCCAACAGACTGACAAGACCTGTCGCTTCTTCCTCCTCAACATCAGCAAAATTCACCCTTTCCTATCTGAGCACACCACACGAACTCTCGTCCACGCTCTCATTACCTCTCGCCTTGACTACTGCAACTTACTCCTCACTGGCCTCCCACTTAGCCATCTATCCCCCCTTCAATCTGTTCAGAACGCTGCCGCTCGTCTTATATTCCGCCAGAACCGATATACTCATATCACCCCTCTCCTCAAGTCACTTCACTGGCTTCCGATCAGATACCGCATACAATTCAAGCTTCTCCTCCTTACCTACAAATGCACTCGGACTGCGGCTCCTCACTACCTCTCTACCCTCATCTCCCCCTATGTTCCCGCCCGTAACCTCCGCTCACAGGACAAATCCCTCCTTTCAGTTCCTTTCTTCACCACTGCCAACTCCAGGCTCCGCTCATTCTGCCTTGCCTCACCCTATGCCTGGAACAATCTTCCTGAACCCCTACGCCAAGCCCCCTCCCTACCCATCTTCAAATCTCTGCTTAAAACCCACCTCTTCAATGCCGCTTTCGGCACCTAATTCTTTCGTGAAATATAGTATGCCCTATCAGACTGACTCTACACTTGTCTTTTGACTCTACACTTGTCTTTTGACTGTACACTCGTCCTTTGACTGTACACTTGCCTTTAGATTGTACACCTGTCTTTTAGATTGTAAGCTCCTTGAGCAGGGACTGTCCTTCCATGTTAAATTGTACAGCGCTGCGTAACCCTAGTAGCACTTTAGAAATGTTAAATAGTAGTAGTAGGATGGGAGGGAAGGGCAAGGGAGAGAGAATTGCTGGACATGGGATGGGAGGGAAGGGCAGGGGAGAGAGAATTGCTGGACATGGGATGGGAGGGAAGGGCAAGGGAGAGAGAATTGCTGGACATGGGAAGGGCAGGGGAGAGAGAATTGCTGGACATGGGATGGAATGGGAGGGAAGGGCAAGGGAGAGAGAATTGCTGGACATGGGATGGGAGGGAAGGGCTGGGGAGAGAGAATTGCTGGACATGGGATGGGAGGGAAGGGCAGGGGAGAGAGAATTGCTGGACATGGGAAGGGCAGGGGAGAGAAAATTGCTGGACATGGGATGGGATGGGAGGGAAGGGCAAGGGAGAGAGAATTGCTGGACATGGGATGGGAGGGAAGGGCAGAGGAGAGAGAATTGCTGGACATTGATGGGAGGGCAGGGATGAGATAATTGCTGGACATGGAGGGGAGAGGAGAATTGCTGGATGTGGAGGGGAGGACAGGGATGAGAGAATTGCTGGACATGGAGGGGAGGGCAGGGAAGAGAGAATTGCTGGACATGGAGGAGAGCGAGGAGAATCGCTGGATGGGGAGGGGAGGACAGGGAAGAGAGAATTGCTGGACATGGAGGGGAGGGCAGGGAAGAGAGAATTGCTGGACATGGAGGAGAGAGAGGAGAATTGCTGGACGGGGAGGGGAGGACAGGGAAGAGAAAATAGCTGGACATGGAGGGGAGAGAGGAGAATCGCTTGACAGGGAGGGGAGGACAGGGAAGAGAGAATTGCTGGACATGGATGAGAGGGGAGAGAGGAGAAATGCTAGAAATGGATGGAGAGGAGAGCAGGAGATAGAGGAGAATTGCTGGACATGGATGGATGGAGGAGTTGGCTAAGAGAGAGGAGAAATGCTGACTTGGATGGTGGAGAGGGGAGAGAGAATTATTGCTTTATATGGATTCAGAGGAGGGAGGAGAGAGGAGAAGTGCTGGACATGAATGGAGGGGAGGAAAGAAAAAAGAAGATGCACATGGATGGAGATGAGGGAAAGGGAAGAGGAGAAAAACTGCACATGGATGGAGAAAATAGGCAAAAGCTGGATCCACGTTATACCTCCTCCAGTCAATTCCATGGAGGGGGTCCCAGCTTTTACTTATGGATGCAGGGCAACAAAAGAAGAAGAAAGGAGGAAAGTAAAGAAATAAATGGAAAGGAAGCCCTGGAAACGGAGTTAAGAGAACAGATAGAGAGCAGCAGAATCAGAGACTGGAACCAATATGGATATAAAAACAAAGTCACCAGACAACAATGGTAGAAAAAATCATTTTATTTTCATTTTAGTGTTTGGAATTTGTCTTATTTTGCACTGGGTATACTGGAGCTGTAACAGCTTACAGAAATTATTTATAATGACAAAAAATCACATTATTTTTTTCTCCTATACTAGTATAATATTTTCAATGATGTCTGTTTATATGTGCCATGGCTGGTATAAGGGGTGTGGTTAATGTGGGTGTGGCTATAATAGGGGTGGTGCCATGTGTGGTGACCCCGCCCACAATGAGTACTGGCACCTTTTTTTCTACAAAAAGAAGCACTGGAGCAGTGTAAGTGTTCTGTCAAACAGCAGCCACTGCAAATAGATATTTAGCATGGCATGAAAAAGGATACTCATGGTGCCCAGGAGAAAAGGTGTAATAATCCTCGTCTCACTTGTTATTAAACTGTCTCAACGTGGTATCATGGGGTAGCTAGTTACTAGTTGCAATTACATGAGAAATGTCAACTATTTATTATTTATTTTGAACATTTGTTATACCACCAAATAATCCAGAGAAATCAAGGTGGTTTACAAAACAGGAATATAAAGGCTGTTTAGGCCACGACATGGAAATGATAGACATAACAAAGGGAGGTAGGGAGGGAATTGATGTAACACACCTAATGATCACCTAAAATACAACTATGTATCCCATGTCGTTGCATGTCATTTACAAATGGAAAACAAACAGAAAAAGATGACATTTTGTGTTTTTTCATTTGTTGATAATAGTGTGCATTCTTTTCTGGATAGTGTGCATATGCACGAAACCATATGGGAAGTGGCAGACTGGATGGACTGTACAGGTCTTTATCTGCCGTCATTTACTATGTTACTATGACATGAAACTAAAATGTTCCAGCTACCAACCCCTACTTTACTCCACAATTTTCCACTTGAAATAACAAGTTGATTTTCTTTTCTGGCTGGATAGACATTCATTTATGACAGCTGTCTGATCTGGGGATGTTGTACACTAAAGCATCAGTGACAATGTGCAAAGGACAACTATATAGAAGTGATAACTTTTGAGGTATGGCATGAAATGTCACTAACTTTTCAGCTGAACAACAAGCAGCTTTTCATCGACAGTGAGAATCTGTCCAGGATGAATTGCTGATATTGAGGATTAGAGTACCCTGGGGTGTCAGTCACAATGTCCTACAAGGTCGAGTGAATCAAAACTATAACCTTGAAGTTACATCACAAAATACAAGGTGAGACTGTGCAGGTCTCTGAAGGATTCAATGCAATTTCTGTCCGGTGGCTTACAGGGCAGTATTTTATCCACAGACAGAAAACTGTTTATTGTAAATGGCTGTAATTTGGAGACATTCCTGCTTATAATCGAACGAGAAAAACGCCCAAGTTCCGACCTAAATTGGGAGATGGACGTTTATCTCACAAAAATGAATAAAGCGGTATAATCGAAAGCCGATTTTTGGACGTTTTCAACTGCACTCCGTCGCGGATGCGGACAAAGTTGATGGGGGCGTGTCAGAGGTGTGGCGAAGGCGGAACTGGGGCGTGGTTATCTGCCGAACAAAGATGGGCGCATTTCACCGATAATGGGAAAAAAGTATGCGTTTTTAGCTAGAATTTAGGACACTTTTCCTGGACCCTGTTTTTTCACGAATAAGGTCCCAAAAAGTGCCCTAAATGACCAGATGACCACTGGAGGGAATCGGGGATGACCTCCCCTGACTCCCCCAGTGGTCACTAACCCCCTCCCACCACAAAAAAAATGATGTTTCACAACTTTTTATTTTCACCCTCAAATGTCATACCCAGCTCCCTGACAGCAGTATGCAGGTCACTGGAGGAGTTGTTAGGGGGTGTAGTGGACTTCAGGCAGGTGGACCCAGGCCCATCCCCCCTACCTGTTACAATTGTGCTGCTTAATGCTTATTAGTCGTCCAACCCCCCCAAACCCACTGTACCCACATGTAGGTGCCCCCCTTCACCCCTTAGGGCTATAGTAATGGTGTAGACTTGTGGGCAGTGGGTTTTGAGGGGGATTTGGGGGGCTCAACACACAAGGGAAGGGTGCTATGCACCTGGGAGCTCTTTTACCTTTTTTTTTGGTTTTGTAAAAGTGCCCCCTAGGGTGCCCGGTTGATGTCCTGGCATGTGAGGGGGACCAGTGCACTACGAATCCTGGCCCCTCCCACGAACAAATGCCTTGGATTTATTCGTTTTTGAGCTGGGCGCTTTCATTTTCCATTATCGCTGAAAAACAAAAATGCCCAGCTCACACATTGTTGAATAAAACATGGGTGTCTATTTTTTCCCAAAATACGGTTCGGTCCACCCCTTCACGGACCCGTTCTTGGAGATAAACGCCCATGGAGATAGGCGTTTTCGTTCAATTATGCCCCTCATTGTACACTAGGGTGTTAGTGACAATATGTACAATGGGTAATATTATAGAGGCAATAATTGTGGAGTTTATGACATCAAATGTGTGACAATGTAACCTGCTTAGAGAAAAAGTGTTATCCTGGCAGTTTTTTGTGTGCTAACAGTCATTGAGTTATCATTACTGGCTAAGGGTCCTGTTTACGAAGGTGTGTTAGTGTTTTTAATGCACCTATAATTAGCACATGCGCTAACCATATAGGCGCCTATAAGGATATTGTAGGCACATACATGGTTAACGCGCATTAAAAACATTAACGCACCTGTAACGTGACTTAGTAAACAGGGCACTAAGCATTTTGTGTTGGAATACTTGGGCATAAGGTCCTAAATGTTCGAAATTTTAGGAGTGTACACTTGGAGTTACATCAGAGCCTCGAAGAGTGGGGTCATGATTTACCTCAACATAGAAACATAGAAAAATGAAGGCAGATAAAGTCCCTAAGGCCTACCCAGTCTGTCCATCCACACTATCTACTCTCCCTTTTACTCCCTTAGAGATCCTATGTACTTGTCCCAAACTTTTTAAAATTCAGATACAGTCTTCATCTCCACCATCTCCGCTGGGAGGCCATTCCATCCATTCACCACCCTTTCCATGAACAAGTATTTCCTGAGGTTACTCCTGAGTCTGCCCCCTTTCACCTTCATCCTAAGCCCCCTCCTTCCAGTGCTTCCTTTCAATTGAAAGAGACTTGTCTCCTGTGCAGCTCGTGCGCGATCCTGCTGCTTTGTTTCTTCATGCTCGAAGATAATAGCATGCATATCTTTTGCATACTATTAGCATTGAGCATGAGGAAGTAATTTTTGGGCACTGTTGTGGTGGTAAACTCCAGCGCTGTTCCGTACAGTGCCAGAGTTTTGATCACTGGGGCATGAGATTGCATGGGAATTTTACTGTAACTCTCTGGCTCTGTTTACTAAGGGCCATTTTACTAAGCGGTGGTAAACCCATTGTGGGCTTACCGTGTGCCAATCTGGAGCTACTGCTAGCCCAACGTTGGAGCTGGCGGTAGTTCCACCCCCAGCATGTGGCATTTCCAGTGCTAGTGGAAATATTTTTTAAAAATTTCCGCAGGGGGTTATTGGCTATGTCATCTAAATCCCTTTGTAAGTCCTATCATTGTGGCTTCAGATTAGGCAATTTGTTGTAATCTATTTATGTATTTAAAACACATTTATTACAAAACTGAGTAAAAGCGTTCCTATTCAGTTTACAAAATAACATTCATAACATCACATATAACATCAAAACAATATCTCGGCATAGCAATAAGACATACTTATCACATCTGACATCAGGAAAACTCTTCAGTAACAAAAGAAAGTTTTTAACATTCTCCTAAACATTTTACATCTGATTCCTTTTAAACATTTTACATCTGATTCCTTTTGAACATTTAAGGGTAGCTTATTCCACAAAACAGGTGCAGGAACTGAAAATGCTATATCCTGAGTCTGATAGTCTGACAGACCTAACAGATGAAACTTCTAAGATGGACCCACAATGCAAATAAATAGCATCGCACATCAGGAGAGGCTACAGCCTGCTTAAATCACTCACGGTCACCCTAACGATGATATTTAGCTTTGAAGCTGTTCTAAATGTGGACCTTGTCTGAATATAAGCCTGGACCTGCATAAAAGAAAAGTGCTCTGTGCTCCTCCTGATCCTCAAGCATCCTCCCTCCCAAAGCTAGGCCTCTCCATGTAGCGAAAACTGAGCATGTGCGGGGTGGGGAGGGGGCAGAGCGCCGGCAGTGGCCCATAGAAAGTATTCCTGACTGCCAGGCTACTGTGGAGGACCTCTTCTGCTAGCTGGGCTTGGTGATCCCTATCAGCCATCGCAGCAGATAGTGCTGCAGTTTTGGGGGGGCCTGTACCGCCCAACCCCCCCCCCCCCCAAGGTTATGCTACTAGTTTGTAGGGAGCCTGATAGAGAAGAGAATACTTGATTTCTGGTGAAACTATAACTCTCGGGAGGTAGAAATCCCAAGAGTAGTGTATTTCCAGATTGAGAACAGAATCTAAGTGAGACGAGTATATAGGGAAACCTCTCTGTACTGTAATATGGGGACCACTAGGATCCAGTAAGGACAAACTGTAAAAGGAAGGGGATTTATAAGAGATGCATCCTCATAAAAGAGGAAGAAGCTACATGTGATGAAATCCTTATGTTTTCTTATGAAACTATGATGTAGAATTGGAAATGAAGTATGCATTTTGAAACTGTGAAGAACTCTTTTTAGTGAATTGTGTTCAACCAGCTGTTCTGTGGATCACTTGAAAATATTTTTCCTGTGTAAATTAAAATTAGGTCACTTTTGGGAGCGTGCATTTATTTCAGGGTCCTGACAACCAGGGCTTTTTTTTTTTGAGGGGGTACTTGAGGGTACTGAGTACCAGCACCTTTTCCATTGTCTGCTAAAATTGACTCATTGTATCCAAGTTTTAATGAAAGAGCTCAGGCTCTACACAACAATTCTGCCTTGTCATAGATTCTGTGGACTGGTTTCAGGGGGCCTAGCTATTGTGGGATGAGTCCCTCGGTAATCACCCCACCCCTGAAGGGTGGCCTAGCATTTAAGTACCTACACCTTTTTTGCTAGAAAAAAACGCACTGTGTAACACATTAGATAAAAACATTAGTAGACCAATACAGCATACTGCAGGTAAAGCCAGCCCTCTCTGTTATTCCAAACATATGCAAAGACGCACATCACAAAAGAAATTACAAAGATATCTTTATGTGCAGAGCTGTCAGCCACCCATTTTTAGGTAGATGATTCATGGAAATATTTATGTCATCTGTTACTTAAGGCTTTCTGGACTGGTGCATTGCAGTGGGAGATTTATATCTCCCGCTGTCTTTAAAACAAATTCCAAGAGCTTTCCAGTATTAGCATATGGGAGAGTACAAAGTGCATTTTTGAATCTGTACTTCAAAAAGATATACAAGAAAGAATTTGGAAGATTGAAAAGATGATTACAGTGTCAAAGCAGGTTGGTATCTGGATTGCACACTTAGCAACGGCCTTAGAAAAATGGCCTCACAAAAGAAGATCCTATGCTCTACACACAAACATAAGGTGATAACTGGATCCAGGTTTGCAGGATAGGGTTCATCCAGTCCTGGGTTTATCCAAGTGCATGCTGGGACTTATAGTCTTGCTGTTCTTAGGGAATGCAATAGGGAAATCACAGCTACAAGTCCTTGAATGCAACAGGGTAAACCCTAGACTGGATCAACCCTGTCCTACAAATTTGGATCTAGTTGGCAGCCTCAGACAAACAATCCCCATGGTTCTCCCCAGAACTATGGGTGCTTAAGTGTGAAGGATGTAAACTGGAAAGAAAATGGTATACATTTTGCCTAAATGAGGATAAGGCAAAGTACTGCCAGGCTTTAAACAATAGCCAAAAACAATATCCCTCTTAATGCCTTGAACAGGTTGCAAATTTAACCAAGTAGCTGTTCAAAATAGTAAATAGTCTATTACAACCCCTGCAACAGACCCAGTCTTCTAAGATACAGCTGACCAGCAATGAGTTTGCCACATACTTTGCCAGCAAAATTAAAGGTCTCCATCAGGATCTATAGGCAATGACATCAAGCCTCACACCAGCTATGCACAGCGATCTAGGACTCATTCAACTAGGTAACAGAGGAGGCTCTTGACAAAAATTTTCCTCTAGTTAAATTGTAAACCGCCTTGCTGTATTTACATGAAAGTGCTGTATGTCAAATAAACAAAACCATAAACAAAGGCTTCATTGAAGGAGCCACTAAAATTGTTAACACCTCTATTGTGGAAGGACAGTTTCCAACAACACTAAAAAGGGAAGTGGATAAGCTCAAAACTACAAGCCAGGATAAGCTCAAACCTACAAGCAAGTATCTAACATCTCTTTCCTGTGAAAAATTATAGCACAATCTGCGTTCAAATCAATGACTGGCTAGACCTGGGTATAGAATGGAGACAGTTCTTGTACCCTTGGTTGATGATCTCAAAGAAACCACAACTGAGGATCTGCCTCAATACTTGAATTGCTGGATTTCTCAGCAGACTTTTTCTCTGTGGTCTATAACATCATGCTCAAATGAATGGTGGAGCCAGGTATTAGTGGCACAGTGTTTGTCAGGGACGTAGCCAGACCTCAACGTTTGGAAGGGGGGGGGGATCCAGAGCCCAAAGTGTGTGTGTGTGGGGGGGGGGGGGGGAGGCACAGTTTGGCCCGTCTCCCTGCCACAAGCCCTGTCCCGCCACAACCTCATATACCTTGGCTGGCGGGGGTCCCCAACTGCCAGTTGAAGCCTTTCTCCAGCGCTGTTCTCTGTGCGTTGCCTGCCCTGCTTCTGCTCACATTACGTGCATACTCGGTTGTAGTGAAACTCACAAAAACGTCCAAATCAGTATTTTTGAAACCTATTTTTCAGATGCTTTTCTATGCTGTTCTTCTGCAGTGCGTCCAAATCTCAAGGGGACGTGTTAAGGGAGGGATGTGGGTGTTCTTAAGACTTAGATGTTTTTCAGGCACAATGGAACAAAACAAAAAACTAAAACTAAGATGCTTTGAGCTAGATCTGTTTTTATAACGAATACACAAAAAGGTGCCCTAAATGACTAGATGACCACTGTAGGGAATCACAGGTGATCCCCCAATACCCCCCTAGTGGTCACTGACCCCTCTCCCACCCTCCAAAAATGTGAATACAAATACGCCTTACCAACCTCTATGACAACCTCAGATGTTAAGTCAGGTCTATTAGAGCAGCATGCAGGTCCCTGGAGTAGTGTAGTGGTTGGTGCAGTGCACTATGGAGTGGTGGACTCAGGTCCCTATCTCCCTCTACCTGTCACATTTGTGGTGGAAACTGTGAGCCCTCCCAAAATCACCAAAACCCTACTGTACCTACATATAGGTGCCCTCTTCACCTATACGGGCTATTGTAGTGGCATACAGAGGAGGTGGTCGGTTTTGGAGGGCTCAGGGAACAAGATAAAGGTGAGATGTGTACCTGGGAGCATTTTTATGAAGTGCACACAAGTGCCCTCTAGAGTGCCCCATTGCTCTCCTAGGATGTCTGACTCCTCTTACATCCCAGTGCCATGAATCTCTATGTTTTGCACTTATTCATTTTTTTTATTTTTAATGGACCAAAAAACAAAACGTCCAAAGCAAAAGACCTTGTTCGAAACAGTATTTTTGAAAAAGTTGGACTTAGACGTCACATCGAAAATGCCCCTCCACATCATGTTATTCCTATTATTAGGATTCAATTTTCCTTTCTCCAAGTATATCTCATTGATTGTATTTATGTTTATATTTCGTCATTTTATTATTGTTATGTCTTGAGTGAATCTGTTCATGAAAGTGGTTAATAAATCCCAATAATATAAATAAATATTGCAGAAAAAATTTGAAGAAAGGGTACTAAAATAATGGAAGGAAAGCAGGTTCTAACTTAGGAAGCATGGCTTTCTCAGGGAAATTTTAACACCCTCTACACAACATAGCAATGAGTTTTAACAGAAGGAAAGACATTAAATTTTCAGAAATAAAAATTCTTTATCTCGAGTAGTTATATTATAGACTATGCTGTCAACTGCAATAGATCTAGCCACTTTAGTAACCATTTAAAAAATTAAACTGGATGTCTTCCTACCTCTTAATGGTATTAAGAGACATACAGATTTATTGAGGATCTAATTGATAGGTGCTGATCTCCGGACTTGCTCAAATCACTTTCTTTTAGGCCAAGCAGTGTTATTTTATTTTGTCTGGGATGCATAGCTGACTGACTGAAGTACTTTTTCCTTCATCTCAGTCAACAGAAAGAAAAATAATTGTACATTTAGAGTAGTTTAAAGAGGGTTGATCTTAATAGCATGATTCCTTTTTTCTACCAGATGAGAAGGAGGCAATTCTATAACACAGAGGCAAACATTTATGCACCTATAACATAGGAAGCTGTGACCCTCCCCTTGTCGTGCCATTTCTGACTCATGTCTGTCCCATCTACTTTAACAGGAGACGGAATAGCTTCACTCAAGAAGATTGACCAGCCACACAGCTTGTTATTGATAAACATTAGGCCACAGCTTTATTGAGACATCAATATGCAAAGAAAACAACCTAGTACCGGAGCCATTTGGTACATTTTATTAACTCATCATGTAGGCCTGCTGTGCAATCCTGCAAGGTCGTCATTATCTCCAACAGTGGGTTTGGTGAGGGGTGGTGCCTGCTGTGAAGCAAGGTGGCTCTGTCCTGCACCCAAACAGGCTCAATCATGAGCCATGTATTGTTCCAGGGGTATACCTGCCCTGCAAGCAAGGCATCCCTCTCTCAATCAATCTCTGTCTCTAGTCCATCATATTCCCTTCTGGCATGGGTTCACCTGCTGCTGCAACAGCTGATGTTCCTGGGTCGTGTTGTTCTTGTTGGAATGTAATTGTATTTTACATGCATTGCCTGTCACCTATTATTTCTCTGTGATTACTCTGTGACCTCTGATGTGAATTACTTAGAGAGGTCACACAGCTATGCAACTTCCTGTGGGGGTTAGATGCAGCACATGCAGCACATGGAGCACATGGAGCTCATGATCTCTCCTAACCTGAGAGGATCTATGGTGGTGTGAGCATCCATTACCATCTAAGCACATGGAAGGAGCTGATAAGACAAATGTATAGTAATATGTATATATAAGCCTGTCTGATTATAATCTAACTACAAACTGTGAGTAAACAGATGTTTTGTTACTTCAACTTTAAAGTGACTCAGCAGTGAATTATTCAGGGGTGAATGAGAGAGAGATGAAGAAAGAAATTAACATTTCTAAAGCTGAAGCTGTGTGTACTAAAATCTGCTAATTATTTACTACAAATAATCCAACAAAAGGGTTATGGGCCCAGGGCCAGGAATTGAAAAAGAAGAGAAATATTACCAGGCAGAAAAAAAGGCCACATTTTTCTCTTAAGTTTTAAAGGAAAGATTCAGTCTGTCTCTCTCTCCCCCCACACAGCAGACAGAAGGCTAAGAAAATGGCTGAGGGAAGAAATTCACCATTGTTCTATTCTCTCAAGGTGCCTAAATTAACTGAGTTTAATTATCAGCAGTGGGAACTAAGATTCATATGTCTCCTTCGAGCAAAAAGATTAAATATATGCTTAGACCAAGACAGAACAGATGAAAATATGGCTGAATGGGACAATGCAAACTATTATGTGAAGTGCATGCTTTTGGAAGCTCTCTCAGAGAAACAAGCCATATTAGTGGAGGGAAAAGATACACCAAAGGACATTTTATATAAACTGAGAACTATGTATGCAATTACATATGCAAAGCAGCAACCAATTTGGTTAGCAGAGTTGAATGAAACCAAATTAAGGGATAAAAGTAAATGTAATGATCACATTATGCATCTTATGTCTTCATTTCAAAAGCTAGAACTTTCTGGAATTCCCATGTGTGATGCATTGAAAAGAGCATTTCTTTTTACCTCACTATCAAAGAAGTTTGATGTTTTTAGGTCTGTAAATGAGGCCATTGAAGGGCAATCTTTTGAACAGGCAACATCAAAACTAAGGCAGGAATGCATAATAAATGATTCTGAGGAGATGTGTTCTCAAAGCAAGTCAGAGAGAAATGAAACAAATTTCTTGGCAAAGAACAGAGGAAGGCGGAGCTATGGGAAAACTCCACCCAAGGGCAAGCTGATTTGCTACTCATGTGGAAAGGAGGGACATGTATCTAAATGGTGTAAGGAAACACAAAACACTCCCTCTAGCTCACCTAAGCCAATGGAACTAAAGAATTTTCAAACCAGGAAATGTATGAAGGACAAAGATAAACACAAGGGCTTTCTAATGGCAGAAAAATCTTTGACTATGGTAAATAATAATTCAAATGAAAGTACTTGGATTTTGGATTCAGGGAGCACATGCCATTTAACCAATTGTAAGGATTTCTTTCAGGAAATGTGTCCAGAAGAAGGTATTCTTAAAACTGCAAACGCAGGGACTGCTAAGATCCAAGCAAAAGGTATTGGATTCTTAAAATGCAAAGTGTCTAATGAAGTTAAAGAAATTCCTGTAAGTGATGTCTTGTATATTCCCCAAGCAGTTTGCAATATGCTTAGTGTATCTACATTAGATAAGAAGGGATTTGTGATTCATTTTGAAAACAGTAAGTGCACAATCTCTAAAAATGATGAAGTGTATGCTGAAGCTTTTATGCATAATGATGTTTATAAGCTGAACATTTCAGGTGAAGCCTCACATATGGCGCAAGTAAGGAAGAATGATGGTAAATGTAGTCTGGAAATCTGGCACCGCCGCCTGGGACATCGTGATTCTAAGGTGATCCAGGATCTTTACAGTAAGCAACTAGCCACTGGCATTCAGATAAGTGCAGATGCTGGTAAAATGGAGAAATGCATAGACTGTGTTACTCAAAAAGGTGTGAGACCCTCATTTCCTGCATACACAGGAAATAGGAGTAATAAAGTACTGGACTTAATACACAGTGACTTATGTGGACCGTTTAATATCCCATCATTGGGAAATAACAGATTTGTGCTAATATTCTTGGATGATTTCTCTAGATATTGTGTGGCCTATTTGCTGAAAGAAAAAAGTCAAGTCACAGACATGCTGAAGAAATACGTAGACATGGTGAGCAATAAATTTGAAAGAAAACCAAAGGTTCTTCAGACCGACAATGGTGGTGAGTTCACTTCACAAAGCATGCGCACATTTCTAGAACAAGAAGGCATTCAGCATATCACAACAGTAGCTTATACACCAGAACAAAATTCTGTTGCAGAGAGAAAATTTAGGTCACTTGTGGAAATGACCAGATGTATGCTGTCAGATAGCAATCTCCCTAAAAGACTATGGGGGGAAGCCATTCTCACAGCAGTGTACCTACAAAACAGAATGCCAACTAAAGGCGCTGAGCGCACACCACATGAGACATGGCATGGTAGGAAGCCAAACCTGTCACACATAAGAACATTTGGAAGTACAGCATATGCTCATATACCAAAGCAAAGAAGGCATAAGCTGGATTCCACAACAGAAAGGGGCATTTTAGTTGGCTATGCTCCAGGACACAAAGGATATAGAATTTTGAATCTGAAAACTGGCATTGTTGGCATAAGACATGTTACATATTTTGATGAAAACAAAAGGGTTGATAAAGGCTGGATTATCCCAGATGAGCCTTATCATCCAGAATATGAAACTAGAACCATAATAGACATGCCAGTGTATATAAATGCCATACCAAGGCAGATGTCTGAAAGCAACTCATCTGTATCTAACGAGGAACAGGCAGAGGAAGCAGACACAGAAAGGATCATTGAAGAAGACAGTACAGTTGGCAAAAGAAGGGGTCATCAGTCTACACTATTGTCACACCAGTGAGATGACAGCAGACATCATGACCAAACCGTTACCCAGAGAACATTTTGTGAATCTGCGTATAAAGCTTGGACTTTGTATGAATAAATAATTGCATGACAGTTATGCATGAGAAGGGGTTTGTTGGAATGTAATTGTATTTTACATGCATTGCCTGTCACCTATTATTTCTCTGTGATTACTCTGTGACCTCTGATGTGAATTACTTAGAGAGGTCACACAGCTATGCAACTTCCTGTGGGGGTTAGATGCAGCACATGCAGCACATGGAGCACATGGAGCTCATGATCTCTCCTAACCTGAGAGGATCTATGGTGGTGTGAGCATCCATTACCATCTAAGCACATGGAAGGAGCTGATAAGACAAATGTATAGTAATATGTATATATAAGCCTGTCTGATTATAATCTAACTACAAACTGTGAGTAAACAGATGTTTTGTTACTTCAACTTTAAAGTGACTCAGCAGTGAATTATTCAGGGGTGAATGAGAGAGAGATGAAGAAAGAAATTAACATTTCTAAAGCTGAAGCTGTGTGTACTAAAATCTGCTAATTATTTACTACAAATAATCCAACAGTTCTGGGGTGGGGAGGGGTCGGGACACTGAACATATGTTGAAAAGGGGTTCTGTGCCTCGTGGGAGCTGTCTATGATAGCTGCAGCCAGTTCCCAATACCCCCCTCTCTCCCATATCAAAAAACAATTGAGGGGCCTCTTTCTTAAGATAAGGGGGACAGGTATCCAGTTTACAAAATGATGTATTATATTTCCTAAAAGTGTCTTTAAGTTCCTCCATTTCAATAGATTTGAATTCATTTCATAATCTATCAACCAAAATAATATCATGCTGAAAAAATTCTACTTTATCTCTAAAATATTTAGCCAACATATTAACGTAGGAATATTTCTGTCTTCTGAACATAATATCTCAGTTGGATCTTTAAGATAATTTACTATCTCATATAATTTTTTTCAGATCCAACTTTGCCTCATTTATCTCTTTTGAATAATAACTTTTCCTCTTATCCTTCCATTGCTATTCGTATTGACTAATCACTGCCCTCCAATTAATTCTATTCAAATCAGTTTTTTAAATTATTTTATTTATTCATTTGATATTACATTTATGTCCAATACATAAATGGGAAAGAAAAGAGAAAATATCAATTAAAACAAACATTAAGAAAACATATCATCTTTGTTAGTCCACATGATTGTCCACAACTGGGGGATCCAAGTTCAGGAAAACAATCTCAAAGAAAATAAGAAAAACACGGAATGGTTAATCTTACAATTCATATTTTCTGAGGGAGGAAGGTTAATCGGTAATTGCAGCCGGTACAGTGGTAACTTAAAGGAAGTTGCTGCAGAGGGTTCTTCATCTGTTCTTTTAACTCCACAAACTCTTATAATTTCCTGGGTTCAACAAATAAGTAATCAGGAAATAAAACACTTACAAGGGAATCGCTCTAGGAAGGTCTCACCTAGGGCAATGATTCTTGGCTTAAAAGCCAAGAGTTCACACCTCCTAGTCTGCGATTCCCTTGATATGTCAGGAAATATATTTATCTTTAAACCCAAAAAAACTATCAGCCATATGTCGGAAATACAATTTCAAAACATTGTTCTTATCTAAATCAAAGGCAAAAGTCACTAATAATATAACTCTATATACAGGGTATTTTAGGAAAATTTATCTTTCTCAAGTTATTTTTCCTTAATTGGTTCTCCAGAAGTTCCAATTTTTTACAAGAAGCATAATTGTCCTTCATTACCAGATTAACTGATTTTCATAGAGAAACCATTTCCGAAATCAAAGTCTTTATTTTTTTTTATCTTGGACTTCCACTTTGTTAGATAAGTATTGATATAATCACATATTTATTCCTAAAAAAATGTTGACATCTGAAGAAGAGAGTTATTCACACTCTGCAGCACTTCCCATAGTGCGTCCATTGTGACATTGGCTTCACCAGGTCCAATTTCTCCACAGAAACTGCTCCAGATATCTTCGGGGGGAAGAGCTCACTCTTCAATCCCCCAGTTGGTTTATTATCCGGAGTCAATGCTGCGCCAGGACCTCCTCGGATCGCGTGAAAATCCTAACCCACTTCGGGCGTTTCCACTGTCGACCTCCATAGCGACGCATTACTGTTTCCGGGTCTTGGAGTGGTCATGCCAACAGGGGGACTCAAAGTCACTCCCTCTCCACTGAGATTCGGCAATAAAGCCTTGCTGTTCCCCGAAGCAGGAACCAATATCCCCGACGTTATGACCCCGAATCTCTCCAAAGTAGACTGAGAAGTGGTGGGAACCCCAGCCGTGTTCGAGGAGGACAACACCACGGCTTTGCCTTTTTTCTTCCCCATTCTCTGGGGAGCGCGTCTACTTCTTCAGGTATTCTGGTGTAAAATGGGAACTCAACTAACGCACATCCTCCCTCGACGCCATCTTGGATCCTCCAGTTTGGGACACTCTTTGTCTGATTTCTCCTCAGAGGCCTGTCTGATATGGGTAACCCTTCAGCATAGCCCTGTGAGTCATTGAAACACGGAAGCCCCTCCACCACTTACAAGGTGGTGTCCCTTCGAAGGGGTATTCAAATCAGTTTTATCGTTTCTCCAACTCCATTCTAGTTTTCTATAAAATTGGTTTTGAATTAATAATTCATTGTCAAACAAAACATTAGATATTCTGTTTACTCTTATCCTTTGATTAATAGGTGCAATTTCATCCAAAATTTCTGAACTAAAGGAATTCCATCTTGCTATCATGAAAGTTGACCCACCATGTTCCAATATTACCCTGGCATTAAATTTATTCCAAAAATCTAGAACATCAATTTTACCTCTCGTAGAATATATTGCCTTACTCAGTGGGAATTCCAAAACTTTTTCTTTTCATAAAAGCATTAAATCTAGACAACGATCCAACCACAGTACAGGCCGCAACAATGTATTTTCAATCTTTTTTTCACAGCACACACTTTTAGACATGTAACCCTTCAGGCAATTGTATAAACGTTGTTTTTACAAGTGTAAAAATGCCTTGTCATATGAAAAATCCTTTATAAAATTACTCCAAATGCTATATGTATAATTGTGCATCATTTCAAATATATTCTATTGGGTTGGTAGTACTTTGGGCTGACAGTACGGTTGTGATTAGTGTGTGCAGATGTGAATCTGGAAGCAGTTCCTTTGCAGTTCAAGTTCATATTTAAATGCAGTGGCCGCTTCTAAAAGAACAGAAGAGCGCATCTGCTTTGGTTAGCAATTTCACAAGAATTCTCAGTTTCCCGTGCACCGTCCAGAAATGCTCACTGGCACTGCTCATATACTATGATGTGGAGAGGGAAGTAGGAGGAGTGACAAGTGGAACACTTTGGTCCACTGACCAATAGGATCATCTCTGGATATAGAATCCTAGCAGCGGTCGCCTTGGTTACTCCAGAATATAATCATGAGCTGAGGAGCAGGAGGAGATGAAAAGGAGCCCCTGTCCATGTAAGTACAGGACATCCCCCTCCCCCCCCCAGCTCACTCTCATTTCCTCTCTAATACTGCTGTCATCCTCTCTATTGTCTAATCACCTCTCTTATTTCTATTCCAGTGCTTCTGTCCTTCCTCGGTTCTCCATCCTACTGCTTGTTCACCTTCCCCCATTGCTCATTTTCTTCCATGGACCTCCCTATCCCTGTCTCTGTTGATCTATTCTCCAGAGTCCACTCTTTTACACTACCTGGCAGTTCTCAGGTTCTGCTTGCTTTGTGTGTTTCTTTAAGGTTTAGTTCCATAATGTCCATACTCTTGGCCTACTCTCAGGTAGTTTTTCTGGCATTAAGAGAATGGTGTAGGAGTACAGGCAGTGCTTAGCTCAGCCTTATCCAAAACAATATGCACTGGTAGCAATAAGACCTCCACAGGACAAGTGGAGAGGAAAGCAGGTATCTGGGGTAGGTTGGGGAAAGAAGAAAATTAGGTGGATAAATACTGAGCACTAGGATCAGAGGGGTAGAGAGTGAGAATATGGTGGAGGAAAGCAGAGCAAACTGCAGGGAAAGAGAAAAAGAAAGGTGGTAATGGGAAATAATGAAATTTAGAGGATGGAAAAAGCAGACTATGGAACAATAAGAGCAGAGAAAGGAAAGGAACAACAGTAAGAGAAATATGGATAGTGGGAAGTTGGGAGTAAAGCAGGGATGGTGTGAAAGGAAAGGAAGGAAGGAAGAAGAAAGGAGTAGGAGAGAAGAGAAAGATAGATGCAGACTGCAAAGAGTGAAGAGGATGAAACAGGTTTGGTGTTGGAAAAATTGGAAAAGAGTTATTGTTGGACTCTTTTCTATTTCCTGTGTAACCCCCTTGGTAGTATATGTGAGCTAGGTGTTAGAGTTGATTAGTGCTGGACTAGCGCCAATGTTAATCTACACAGAATGCTGAAAGGGCTTTAGCGCAGGACACAATGTGCACACCAAAGATGGCCGCAAATTGTATTTAAACGTAATCAAACAGATGTTAATGAGGTCATTTGCTATGCCCTCCCAATGCTCAGAGAACAGCACAAAAACAAACCCTGCTTTTACCACTAGAAACATACCATTAGCTCAGAGCTGGCGTTGAAAAAAATTTCTTTTGATTTTCAGTTTAAAATCTGCCGGGTTTGATTTCTTTCAGAAGCAGAAGGAAGACCATGCAAACCTCTAAGCGCTGGACTGAGAATCAAATGTGTGCGAGTCTGAACAAACCCAAAAGTGAAAGCACACATTTGCATCTGTTGTCTGTACTTAAATATAAGCCTTTGAAGTGAAAAAAATTGAAAAGCTTATATTTCAAGGCGCACAAAAACAGCACTGATGTATGCTTCACTTCAGGGTTTGCCTGGGCATGCAAACAACAGCTGTTCTTATCACCAAACTCTTCTGCACATGTGCCAGGCACATTCCTTCTCCTTACTTTGGGTTTCACAGCGTGCATACAATTTGAATGCCATTAGCTTTGAGCACTGGAAAGCCATTTTTCTGCACTATTGCTGCGGTATGGGGCAGCAAGTTGAGCATCAGGGCCTTGGAGATTAGTTGTATAACAGGCCATCTGCAGCAATGTGGTAGGCAGGCACCTATAATATGCTTATTTTATAATGCATATAAGCAAATGCATGCTCTTCCTTATAAAATAGACTTACACGCATATACCACCTGAAACTAAAACACACACATTTACACCATGTGGTGGAATAAGCTTCCAAGAGATATTAGGATAGAGATAGATTATAGTAAGTAAAAACTTATTTATTCCCCTGAATAGACAAGTAGGTGAGAGGCGGAAGATGAGAACAGCAGTGAGCATGGGGATTGGTATATTGTGTTTTAACATTTTCTGAATGATTTTATGTAAACCACTGAGGGGGGGAGTTATCAACATGGGCTACCATTAAGACAGGTTATTTTTTTATCACAAATCATGCTATTTTAGCACAGGATCACATCTTATGCAATGAGACTATATATTTAGGGCTCATTTTCTAAGCAAAATTACATAGAGGGGCATTTTCGATATGACGTCTAAGTCCGACTTTGGATGTTTTTCTGAAATCTCAATAAGGAAGGCCATTTTTGAAAAACAAAAACGTCTATCTTTTTTCGAAAATACTGTGGATGTTTTGTTTTTTGGACGTTCTGTCCATTGCTCCCTTACCTTGTGTGCTGAGTCCCCCAAAACCCACTACACCCAACTGTACACCACTACCATAGCCCTTACAGTTGAAGGGGGCATCTATATGTGAGTAGAGTGGGTTTCTGGTGAGTTTTGGAGGGCTCACAGTTTCCTCCACAAGTGTAACAGGTAGGGAGAGGTAGAAGCCTGGGTCCATCTGTCTGCAGTGCACAGCACCCAACACTAGACTACTCCAGGGACCTGCATGCTGTTCTAATGGACCTGAGTATAATATCTGAAGTTGGCATAGAGATTGTTAAGTATTGTTTTTCATCACATTTTAGGGGGTGGGGGGGGGGGGGGGGGGGGGTGGGAGGGGGATAGTGACCACTGGGGGAATAATGGGAGGTCATTCCTGATTCCCTTCAGTGATCATCTGGTTATTTAGGGCACCTTTTTGTGCCTTATTCATAATAAAAACAGGTCTAGCTCAAAACGTCTAAGTTTTAGTCCTGCACATTTTTGTTTTGTTCCATTATGGCTGAAAAACGTCTAAATGTTAGGAACGCCCAAGTTCCGCCTTGAACACACCCCTGGCACTCCCCCTTGAGATTTGGACGCACTTCTGACAGAGAAAAATGTCTAAAAATAGGTTTTGAAAATACTGATTTGGATGTTTTTGTGAGATAAACGTCTAAACGCAGACTTATGCCACTTTTTGGACGTTTTTCTCTTTTGAAAATGAGCCTGATAGAAACCTAAGGAACTCTGTAAGTCTAATTTCTTTGAAAATACGCCTCCTATGTGCTAAAATAATACAACTTGTGGTAAAATAACCTGTCTTAACATTGCATACATTGATAACTTCCTCCTAAGTGGTTGTATGGTTACTGAATAGGCAATATGGAACATTTTAAAAAAACATGCACACAAACCTCCTTGGCGCAGGTGAAAATAAGCACATGCTTGCTGGTGGGTTTTAAGCACATACTTATTTTTTGTAAATAATTTTTATTGTTGAAGAAATCAACAGATAGTTATGACTGCAGGGACTGTCTCTTCATGTTCAAGTGTACAGCGCTGCGTAAATAATAAGTAGTAGACTGTTTTACAATTCAGTGAACAGAAAGAAAGCACATGATAACATGAGAAGCATGCGATATGAAATGGAAAGTAGTGTGTAAAAATGCAGTGCTGTCCAACATTGTCCCCTGGAACACATACTTTAACAAAACATGAAAGCAGGTATGAGTTCAACCTGCAGGTTTACTTTTGAGTTTACAACCTGGGAGGTTTAATAAAGGCCTATTTCTTTTTTTCTCAGAGCAGATAAAGCTATGTATAGAACCTTTTAGGACAGGGAAGATAATTTTATAGTGGCCCTTATGCATGTAAATTGCCATTTTAAAATAAGCATAGCTTATGCACATATTTGCCATGTAGGTTATGTGATCTGTTATAAAATAAACTCCAAAATGTATACTAGACATATAAGAACATAAGAATAGCCATACTGGGTCAGACCAATGGTCCATTTAGCCCAGTATCCTGCTGCCAATAGTGGCCAATCCAGGTCATATAGTAGCCAAAGGCATTGCGCTTCACAGTTTTTTTCCTTTTAATCCAGTTTTGTGGAAGGCAGACTAGCAGCAGTATCATGGGATTCAAGTTTTAGCTGGGTCTTCTGGGACATAATCTGAGGGGTGCCCATAATATGGCTGAGGACCCCTCCCCCATCTCTACTCACCAGGACATAAGGTGGTCTGAGGAAAAGAACAGGTTCTGCTATAAAGAGAGCTGGCTGAGGGGAGAATTTTGATTGGTGCTTGAGAGAAGGCTCAATCACCAATCAAGTTAGGGGAACAAAGTATGATTTTAGGGTGGGAATTTAGGCAGCAGTTAATTTCTGAAGGGGAACCCGGGTGATCAACAGGTTGTTTCAACCCACCCTCATGCCCTGACAAACTGGATGGGGGACTTGGGAAACAGGATAGGGTAAGGTGGGTAAGGGCATTGTTGCAGCGGAGTTTGATTTACCATTCCCATGTTGATTGAATTACAGAGGGATAAAAATGAATTCAACTGGAGTCAACAAGACTGGAGGGGAGGGAGGGGGTCCATATGCATTATTGTCATGGACCTTCAGTAAAAGGCGAAGTTTGGCATTACCATAGACAATTGGAAAAGAAATTATTGTGCGGTTTGGGATACATTGATGTTGGGAATAATTATAGGCAGCCAGCTTTGGAACGCAATACCTCAACACATCCGAACAACTAATGAACACCTTCCCTTCCGAAAGCTGCTGAAAACTTACCTCTTCAAACAAGCCTACCCAAACAACCCAACTTAATTCTCGAACCTAATACACACCACTAATACTACTCATACCCTAATCCTCTCCCCCACGTCTCTTCCTATTGTCCTACTCTATACAACTGGGTTATCTCTGTGATACTTTGTACCATACTTTGTGTTATCTCTGTAATACTTTGTACCATACCTTGTAAGCCGCACTGAACCTGCTATCGAGCAGGAAAGTGTGGGGTATAAATGCTATAAATAAATAAAAATAAATAAATAGGAGATGGATTTTGTTTAAATATTTGTTTGATCAGTTAATTCAATAAAGCTGTGGCTGAGTTTTTGCCACATGTAAGTTGTTTGGTTATTTTTGTGGGAGTGTTGGGAGATCAGGGTGTGGGAGGGGAGTGTGAATGCCAATATTATGGTTATATTTTTAGACATTATTTTAAAGTTAGAAGTCAGCAGTGAGACATGACCGTAATAGCTATAGAGCTCTTTGTCCTTCCTTCTTTAAAGAACTGCTAGATATACTTAGATGTAAGGAGGTTATTTGTATTGAAAGGGCACGTGATGTGTTGCAAGGTTCGATTCTTGGACCAGTTTTTAAAAACATTTTTGTAAGCGATATTGCTGAAGGGCTGTCTGGTAAGGTTTGCCTCTTTGCAGATGATACCAAAATCCTTGATGGTGTGGATAATATGAGAAAGGACTTTGAAGAAAACTTGAAGAATGGTCTCGAATTTGGCAGCTAAGATTTAAAGGTTAAAAATGCAGGATCATGGTGATGATCTTAAGGTTGCCAAACAGATAGAAAAGTCGATGGCAAAAGTTAGAAGGATGCTTGGGTGCATAGAGAGAGGAATGGCCAATAGGAATAAGGAGGTATAAGACTCTGGTGCACCTCGTTTAGCATATCTGTACAATTCTGGAGACCACACCTTCAAAAAGGTATAAACAGGATGCAGTCGGTTCAGAGGGTGGCTACTAAAATGCTCAATGGTTTTCATCATAAAGCCTATAGGAATGACTTAAAGATCTCAGTTTCTATACTTTGGAAGAAAGGTGGGAGAGGGGAGATATGGTAGTGCTGCTTAAATACCTATGTGGCATAAATGCACAAGAGGAGAGATTTTTAAATTGAAAGAAAGTTCTGGAATGAGGGGGCATATGATGAAGATGAAAAGGAATAGATTCATGGAAAGGATGGTGAATTCTTGGAACAGCCTCCTGGTGGAGGTGGTGGAGATGAAAAATGTAATTGAATTCAAGAAAGCTTGGGACAAGTACATAGGATCTCTAAGGGAGAAGAATAGTAGATAGTATGGATGAGTAGACTGGATAGGCCATATGGTCTTTATTTGCTTTCATTTTTCTATGTTATCTTTGTATGAAATGTCCTGATGTCTGATGTTTTACGCATCAGTGGGGATGTCATGATATTCCATTGTCTTGCTAATTTTAATTTCCTTAAATACCTCCTAAGTCTCAATAGTGGAAAAATCTTTGTTTGAAGCACATATTCAGTTACATACATTATTACAGGGATTTTAAAACCTGTTTGTGGGACCCCACCCAGTCAAAGTTTTCAGGCTATCCACAATGAATATGCATGAGAGGAATCTGAATATATTGGAGACCTATTTGATACATATTTATCTCATGTGTAGTCATTATGGGATCTTGAAAATACAACAGATTGGGGGAGGGGGAATTCTGTAAATGGTGCTCAAAATTTGGTGCCTGAAAAAATCAGCTTGCATACCCTTTATAGAATCGTGCTTGGTGTCGATTCCCACACCTAACTGTAGGCACTAGACTTATGCCTGCTGAAACCTGGTGTAAATACTGGCACCCAATTTAAGTGCTCTGAGGCAGTAGTCTGTAACAACGCATGTAACCTTTTGGAACGCCCTTGACACACCCATGATCCTGCCTCCTTTTGAGGTATGTTCTATTGGAGTTAGGCACCCTGCTTTACAGAATAGCAATCAGCCAGATGTAGGGGTGCCGAGAGAGCTGGGCCCTAGGCAGGGCTGCCGCGCTCCCCCCCCTACTCGGGCTGCAGCCACCACCCTCCCCACTCAGGCCACAGCCACAGCTGCTACAACCCCCCTACTCAGGCTGCTGCTGCCCCTCACCCCCTACTCAGGTCACCACTGTCCCCCACTCCCTACCTTCCTACGTCTGCTGCTCCCTCCTTCAGTCTGTCACTCTCCTCCTGTGTGCCAGGACCGGGTTATCACATTAACGCGATGACTGGGATCCCGACACACAAGAACAGGAGAGAGAGAGACCCTGGCACTGGGCCCCCCTTGGAGGCTGGACCAGGGGAATCTGATACCCCTGCCCCCCACTTGGTGGCCCTGGCCAGATGCATGCACAAATTCTAATGGGTGCCAATTAGCATCAATAATTGGTTGTTAGCACCCAATTATTGATGGTTATGGGCTCATTATTCAATTTGCACATGCATCTCGGGAGCACACCTAATTTAGGAGCAAATCTGGGCACCATATATAGAATCCAGCTTTGAGAAGTCCTGTAATAAAGAATCTCTGCTTTAGGCATAGAGACTGATCAACGTACTAACCTGTGAGATTTCAGGCATGTTAGTGGTCCAGTTGTAATTTTTTTTGGGGGGGGCAGCACATTTCACAAGAGTCATGATTGAGCTGCTTTGCATTATTTTGCATCACAATAGCTCAAAGATAATTTAAGTACAATTTTCCTATGTAATGGACTATGGGCCCTGTTTACTAAGGTGCGCTAGCATTTTTAGTGCACGCTAAAATTTAGCACAGTAACGCTAGAGGCACCTACAGGAATATATGGGAGTCTCTAGTGTTAGTGCATTCTAATGTTTATGCTAGTGCACCTACAGCGCAGCTTAGTAAACAGGGCCCGATGTGTGAAAGGTTAATACTACGTGATCTAAAATTTTCAATTTTTTTTTGCAAGCATGATTTTATGAGACAGAAATAAGGAAAATGCTTTACTAAATATCTTTATCCAGTTAACTTTAGGGCAGGAATTTTTTGATCTGACTTAATTAAGTAGTGCCAATATCCAGCCCTCTCTGGTTGTCTACATCGGGTCAATATTCAACTTGCGGAAATCAGATCGGGATGGGGGGGCTCCAACAAGTGGGGGAGGGGAGGATGATGCAGCAGCAGGGAAATCGGAACTCAAGGGGAGAGGATCAGGATGAGGGCTTGGACATCGTGGGAGGAGATCAGGAGGCCTTGGCCATGGTGTTTCTCAGGTCTGCAACCGCACTACTGGAGCTGCACTTATTGCTTCCTCTTGAGGTGGCGGAAAGTGCAGCTACACTATTGGTAGTCGTGACAGCTAGCGCACGATCTGACCTATATGCTAGCTGTCACTGACAGCCACACACACCTGTGCTCTGCCCCATCATGCCCACCCACTGTGTTAGGCAGCTAGTGCAGAGTTTTGCCGTGCTGGTTGCTTTAACATGCATTAACTTACGATCACCTAAAATTCAGAAAATTATTAAAGACTCACCTATTCGGAAAGGCATACCCGACTGACCCAACTTAAATGCCTCAACCCTGCAACAATTCACTATCAAAGATCATACTGGACATTAACAAACCCTTCTACCTCTAACCCAACTTGACTGAATCTTATCTTCCCCATCCCACTATAACATCTTTTGTACTTATCCCCTACTGGACTTGGTGAATGCCTTTATGGTATTATGTAACCCATATTGAGCCTGCAAATATGTGGAAAATGTGGGATACAAATGTAACAAATAAATAAATAAATAAATACATTAGAGGTTAGTGTGGGTGTGTGCTAACATCTAGCACATGATAAAATCTGTGTCAGCTGCTTAACACTGCTTAGTAAAAGGGCCTCATAAGGTGGAACTGGGAGGATTGAACTTTACTTGGATATTTGCATAAATAGATTAATGAAGTATATTAGTCACTGATTTAGTTGCCTGGGAATTTGAGATTTTATAAATTTTATGCTATTGTATATTGCATGATAATTGTTCTGCTGTACCACATTTTGAACACGTGTGTTAAAAATAGATATGCATATTCATTGTGGATATCCTCAAAACTAGAATGACCACTGGGCTCCTAAGACTGGGGTTGAGAACCTCTGTCCTAAGCCACTAGTAATTCAATAGAAACGACTCTTTAGAAGCATGTCAGGCATTGTTGAGCCATGTTGCAAGGTAAGAGATCGCTGTTGTCCCTCAAAAAATGGTACCTATCCTTCTTATCCAAAGCATCATGCTAGCAAGATCCCAAGACTTATCCCTGTGAGCCAATGTCCAGGAACCAAGCCATTTATTATCAACATAAATTTTACAGAAAGGAAACCAACTGCCTGGAGATCTCTGTGGGAAAAGTCAGCTAGCCCACACTCTGTAAACAGACTTAAGATCAAGAGAAGAAAAAATGAACGAGCAAACACAGTACCTTCAGCTCCTGCTTATACACTGGAAAATGTCTTTAGTGATCTCACTTTAAAGGCCACTGGTACAAGCAATTGAAATTATTGATCGCACAATATATCCTTTTAGTTGGTGACCTGTATTCATCAAAAAAAGGTCAAAGCAATGCACAGTCAATTTTCACCCAGGTGCCCACAACTGAGCCCCTCCATCAGGCTGGCTGTCCTGTCTCTTCACAGTATTTGGTGTAATGCTGAGCAGGAACTAGACAACTGTACTGGTGAGCTGTAAAGCAATCTCTCAGTGAGCTGTAATATTCAAACAAAACCTCATTAGCTATTGTTCACACTGGTAAAATACCTACATTAATTATGTGCATCTAGGTGACTCTTTAAATCCTATGTAACTGCATTGTTTCTCCATGGATTTGATGAAGAGAGGACAATGCTCCAAATATTTCAAAGGAACATTAAATTAGTCCAGTAAAAAGGTGATATCTGCTATTTACTTGACCCTTATTTCCACATATCGAAGTGTACTACCATGGCAATCACAATTCTCTACACGTCTAGGTAGAGAGACAGAAAATTGATATACTGTTTTCTGTTCCAGATACCAGAAAAACACATTTCCCAGTTCATTGAACTAATTAAAATTCCTATTTTCATCTCGGTAGCATTTTTCTCCAAACTGTCACAGAACCTTTCTCACTAGTAAGCATCAATCATTTAGACACTGAGACAGTCATTCACATAGCGGTAAATCAGCATGCACGGAACTGATATTAACTGATGCTGTCTGCCACCAATACCGCAGTTCAGTCTAAGCCAGTGGTGGCTGAAGTTATCCTGGAGGACCTCCAGCCAGTTAGAGGAGATACCCAATGCATATGCATGAGATAAATTTGCATGCAAAGGAGGCAGCTGTAACTGCTTCCTGTGCTCACTGGCCTCAGAGGGGATCTACTTTGTTCGTGACCCTTGGTGGCAAATGGGGTAATGCTGTGATCGTTTGCTATAAACTCTCTTCTTGGTTTAGACTTGTAAGCCAAAAATATCTAGGCTGCCTGGATACCACCTGCAGCATTTCTTTTCACTTTTTAGATATCTCTTCCCACAGTATGAAGTCAGATCTAATGACAATGTTCATTTCACTGAAAGCATCTTTACTTCTAATATAGAGGTGATCACAGTTTCAGGAGTAGAAGGAGAGATTCTGGAATGTTCCAATTGTTGGTACTCTAAATGGATTTCCTAATCCTGAACTGTAGTAAAATATCAAGATTTTTCCCCACTTACTAACAGTCTTGCATTCTGTCATTTGCCAGAGCCTCTCCATACCCATCCCTCATTCTTCTCCTAAGGCTTCACAAAATCCTTAATCCTGCTTCATCTCTACCTAGTCTTGAGCAGTTCAAGAGCAGTTCTCTAACTGGGTGCCTCTATTTAGGTGCTTTGAAGGAGTGGTAGGAACTTTTTCTATAAAGACACCTTCTCCATAGAGCTGACGTAAATGCGGACACGTAAGCGTGGCAGGGATACGCATAACTTACAGTATTCTATCAGATACGCTCGTAAATGGGAACACCATCTATGTCCTGCCTATGCTCCACCCTGCATATATCCTCCTTACAAATATGTGCTATGTAAACTAAACGGGTATTTGCAGAATACTGCTTAGGCAGAATTTTTGCATTTAAAAGGGGTTATGGATTAGATATATCGCCTTTCTGTGGTACAATCAAAGCAGGGACTGTCTCTCTTTGTTAAATTGTACAGCACTGCGTAACCCTAGTAGCGCTCTAGAAATGTTAAGTAGTAGTAGTAGTATTATATGCAGGCGCTTTTACTCGTGTACGTGTGTACATATGTGTGTATGTGCCATTATTCTAAAACTTTATGTGTGTAATGCGAGTGTAATATAGAGTGGCATAATCGAATGGGGGCAGCCATCTCTAAAGCCAGCCCCGGAAAGCGGCATACCCGATCGCATTATCGAAACAAGATGGCCGGCCGGGGGTGGCCAAATCTCAACATTTGGGCCGCCGTTAGAGATCGCCGCAATTGGTTTCCCGCCAATAATGGAAACTAATTGCGACCATCTCAAGCCCGGCCAAATCCAAGCCATTTGGTCGTGGAAGGAGCCAGCATTTATAGTGCACTGGTCCCCCTAACATGCCAGGACACCAACCGGGCACCCTAGGGGGCGCTGCAGTAGACTTCACAAATTGCTCCCAGGTGCATAGCTCCCTTACCTTGGGTGCTGAGCCCCCCAAAAACAACCCAAAACCCACTACCCAGAACTGTACACCACTACCATAGCCCTTAAAGGATAAAGGGCTGCACCTACATGTGGGTACAGTGGGTTTTGATTGGGTTTTGGAGGGCTCACATTTATCACCACAAGTGTAACAGGTAGGGGAGTATGGGCCTGGGTCCACCTGCCTGAAGTGCACTGCACCCACTAAAAACTGCTCTAGGGACCTGCATACTGCTGTTATGGAGCTGGGTATGACATTTGAGGCTGGCATAGAGGCTGTCAAAAAATGTTAAAAATTTTTTTTTTGGGTGGGAACGAGTTGGTGACCACTGGGAGAGTAAGGGGAGGTGATCCCTGATTCCCTCCGGTGGTCATCTGGTCAGTTGGGGCACTTTTTGGAGGCTTGGTCCTAAAAATAAATGGACTAAGTGAAGCTGGCGAAGTGCTCGTCAGAGCCAGCCTTTTCTTTTTCATTATCGGCCGAAGCCGGCCATCTCGTAACCACGCCCCCGTCCCGCGTTCTGTACCCTGCCGAAACGCCCCCTTTAACTTTGGCCGGCCCTGCGACAGAATGCAGTTGAAGCCAGCCAAAATCGGCTTTCGATTATTCCGATTTGGCCGGGTTCAGGAGATGGCCGGCCATCTCCCGATTTGTGTCGGAAGATGGCAGGCCTTCTCGTTTGAAAATAAGCAGGATAGGCATCTATGCTAGAGATTTGCCCTTTTCATGTCTTGAGTCTAATACTGAATCACACTGAATAATGATCATAGATGTGTTCGTCTTATTAAAAACATTTCTGTTTTAAAAGTATTAAGCCTAACAAGATAGTTGTATATTGTATTTTCATTGCAATCCACTTTGGACCTTGTGTGGGATAAGGCAGGTAAGAAACAGAAATTAGATTAGATTAGATCTTTTTTCTCCACTATGAGTTAAGTGACACTGTCTTCATTTTTCAGTATGAGATTCAGTATAGGTTCCCCTCAGATAGATTCTTCTGCTGGTGCCTGAAGAATGCTCCTTGCATGGTATCTGGGACCTCTCCATTCCTACTTATGTTACAGCATTTAGGTTCTGATCCTTTGTTGATTTAGCCCTGTGGCAGCTTCCAGCTTCCAAAGTATCAACTGATTAATGAGCTGTTTTGCAATGGAGAGCACAAAAGCTGAGGTTGCAAGTGGATCATTTTTTACTTGTTTTAACTTGACTTTGCAATTCTAGCTCTTTATACAAGAGAAAAGGTGAGGTGTTTTCTGGTCATGGTGTCCTTTATTTGCTTATAAATGAATTAAGAACATAAGAGCATAAGCGGAGCCATACTGGGACAGACCAAAGGTCCATCAAGCCCAGTCTCCTGTTTCCAACAGTGACCAATCCAGGTCGCAAGTACCTGGCAAGATCCCAAAACGGTACAATACATTTTATGCTGCTTATCCTATATATAAGTAGTGGATTTTCCCACGTCCATCTTAATAATAATGTCTTATGGCCTTTTATTTTAGGAAGATATCCAAACCTTTTTGAAACCCTGCCAAGCTAACCACTTTTACCACATTGTCTGGCAATATTTTCTCCTATTTGTTTTAAATTTACTGCTTTGTAGCTTCATTGAGTGCCCCCTAGTCTTAGTATTTTTGAAAAGAGTGAACAAGCAATTCACGTCTACCTGTTCAACTCCACTCATTATTTTATAGACCTCTATCATATCTCCCCTCAGTAGTGTTTTCTCCAAGCTAAAGAGTCCTAGCCACTTTAGCCTTTTCTCATAGGGAAGTCGTCCAACCCCTTTTCATTGCCCTTCTATGTACCTTTTCTAATTCCACTATACAGTGGGGGAAATAAGTATTTGATCCCTTGCTGATTTTGTAAGTTTGCCCACTGACAAAGACATGAGCAGCCCATAATTGAAGGGTAGGTTATTGGTAACAGTGAGAGATAGCACATCACAAATTAAATCCGGAAAATCACATTGTGGAAAGTCTATGAATTTATTTGCATTCTGCAGAGGGAAATAAGTATTTAATCCCTCTGGCAAACAAGACCTAATACTTGGTGGCAAAACCCTTGTTGGCAAGCACAGCGGTCAGACGTCTTCTGTAGTTGATGATGAGGTTTGCACACATGTCAGGAGGAATTTTGGTCCACTCCTCTTTGCAGATCATCTCTAAATCATTAAGAGTTCTGGGCTGTCGCTTGGCAACTCGCAGCTTCAGCTCCCTCCATAAGTTTTCAATGGGATTAAGGTCTGGTGACTGGCTAGGCCACTCCATGACCCTAATGTGCTTCTTCCTGAGCCACTCCTTTGTTGCCTTGGCTGTATGTTTTGGGTCATTGTCGTGCTGGAAGACCCAGCCACGACCCATTTTTAAGGCCCTGGCGGAGGGAAGGAGGTTGTCACTCAGAATTGTACGGTACATGGCCCCATCCATTCTCCCATTGATGCGGTGAAGTAGTCCTGTGCCCTTAGCAGAGAAACACCCCCAAAACATAACATTTCCACCTCCATGCTTGACAGTGGGGACGGTGTTCTTTGGGTCATAGGCAGCATTTCTCTTCCTCCAAACACGGCGAGTTGAGTTCATGCCAAAGAGCTCAATTTGTGTCTCATCTGACCACAGCACCTTCTCCCAATCACTCTCGGCATCATCCAGGTGTTCACTGGCAAACTTCAGACGGGCCGTCACATGTGCCTTCCGGAGCAGGGGGACCTTGCGGGCACTGCAGGATTGCAATCCGTTATGTCGTAATGTGTTACCAATGGTTTTCGTGGTGACAGTGGTCCCAGCTGCCTTGAGATCATTGACAAGTTCCCCCCTTGTAGTTGTAGGCTGATTTCTAACCTTCCTCATGATCAAGGATACCCCACGAGGTGAGATTTTGCGTGGAGCCCCAGATCTTTGTCGATTGACAGTCATTTTGTACTTCTTCCATTTTCTTACTATGGCACCAACAGTTGTCTCCTTCTCGCCCAGCGTCTTACTGATGGTTTTGTAGCCCATTCCAGCCTTGTGCAGGTGTATGATCTTGTCCCTGACATCCTTAGACAGCTCCTTGCTCTTGGCCATTTTGTAGAGGTTAGAGTCTGACTGATTCACTGAGTCTGTGGACAGGTGTCTTTCATACAGGTGACCATTGCCGACAGCTGTCTGTCATGCAGGTAACGAGTTGATTTGGAGCATCTACCTGGTCTGTAGGGGCCAGATCTCTTACTGGTTGGTGGGGGATCAAATACTTATTTCCCTCTGCAGAATGCAAATAAATTCATATACTTTCCACAATGTGATTTTCCGGATTTAATTTGTGATGTGCTATCTCTCACTGTTACCAATAACCTACCCTTCAATTATGGGCTGCTCATGTCTTTGTCAGTGGGCAAACTTACAAAATCAGCAAGGGATCAAATACTTATTTCCCCCACTGTATCTTTTTTGAGATGTGGTGACCAGAATTGCACACAGTATTCGAGGTGCAGTCGCACCATAGAGTGACACAAGAGAATTATAACATCCTCATTTTTGTTTTCCATTCCTTTCCTAATAATACCTAACATTCTATTTGCATTTTTTGCTGCCGCTGTACACTGAGCATAGGGTTTCAAGACACCATCAACAATGACACCTAGATCCTTTTCCTGGTTGGTGACTCCTAACGTGGAACCTTGCATTACAAAGCTATAATTCAGGTTCCTCTTTCCTACATGCATGCACAGTCACATGACTTGTCTTATTTATAAAGCATTTTTTGCATGTAAAGCATGTTTCACATATGCAAAATGGCTGTTATAAAATTGAACAGGGAAATACACACATGGAAGTAATGACGGTGAGAAAAACATGCATACTTCTACACAATCAGTATGGAGCTGTTCCTGGGATGGCATGTACTATTGCGAGATATGTGCACTCTCATATAAAAGGGGAAGGGAAAGGGAAATGATATACCACCTTTCTGAGGTTTTTGCAACTACATTCAAAGTGGTTTACATATATTCAGGTGCTTATTTTGTACCAGGGGCAATGGAGGGTTAAGTGACTTGCCCAGAGTGACAAGAAGCTGTAGTGGGAATTGAACTCAGTTCCCCAGGATCAAAGTCCACTGCACTAACCACTAGGCTACGCCTAAAATACATGCATACATGGATAAATTACGTGCACAGAGTCACTCTTGCCTCAGAGTAGGTGTACATTTTTGTTAGAACATATTTGTGCTACTGGATTTAATTTGGGAGCCCCTTTTATAAAGGGTCCTAAACAGCTGATTCAGATAACTCTATAAAAATAGACAAAAATAGGCATCAAATAAATACATTTTCAGAAAGTTTTATAAGAGGAGGACATTGGAATCACTACATTTTTTTTCTTCCTGAAAATGGCAAGAGGAAAGGCAGAATCCAGGAAGTAGAAAGTACCCTCATCGCTGTTGAACCGAGCCCATTCCTGGCATGCTACTCCAGTCCAGCCACTCTAGTGGTCTCAGCTCTCTAGTGGTCTCAGCTGCTCCAGTGTTTACCTGAGGCCTGGCTGGTGGTTACCACATTGCCAGGGCCATGCCTTCATACTGGAGAGCAAATATAGAGTCCTGGTGGGCAGACTTCCCTGGGTCCAGCACCGCAGAATGTATCAGCAGCAGCATTGGGCACTAGCAGCTGCTTTTTTGTAGCTATAGCAATGGATGATGGGTAAAATATCCTATCCCTTGTGCTCCTGTATATCCTGGGGCACTTGTTTCAATGTAGTGCAACTTGGATGCACCAAAGAGCATTTTGAGCTGTGGACATACTGAGCATCATGGGATTATGGAGAAAAGTAAACCAGCTGAGTCTAACATTCAGATTATAGAGGTACTTATAGCTTTTAACAATATCATGAACACAGTGTGACTCTTGATAGTATTTGTTCTGTTGTCCGTTTAGTGAGAGAAAAAGCCTCTTGCCTCATTGATGTTCATTACAAGTATTCCAGACTGTAGGCTAGGGAGGCTGATTAGTTATTTAGTGAACAGAGTTAGAGATTTGGAATGGGAGGGCAGCAAAATGTATTTATTTATTTGCTACATTTGTACCCCACATTTTCCCATCTATTTGCAGGCTCAATGTGGCTTACATTATATTGCAAAAGATATAGTTATGAACAGAGTAAGAGGTTTGTTCTAAATTAACATATTACTATGCAAGAATTAAGGAAGATATATCTGTGGAATAGTTTACATAACACATAATGAAAAAGAAAAAAAATATGATAATATGGCTAATATAATCAGTTTAGAGGGATTAGTAGGTGGTTGGTTTAGATATAGAATAATCAAGTTCTAAGGAGGATTCTTATTGTAAGTTTATTCTAAAGAGTTCTCCTTTAAAAAGGAAATATCTTGGCATGGAAGGTAGAGAACTTAGAAAATACAACAAAGTTTCTTAATCTATGAGTTTTGAATTTTCCTAACCTTTCCTTTTTGATGCTTCTTGCTGTGTTCCAAAACTATCTCTGGTAACTCTTGAAGGTTCAGGATGATGGAAATCACCCCATTATTAAGGCTTATTTTCTCCCAGATGGGAAAACTGCAAGCACGGGACAGGTTGTCCCAGTTGAGTTGGATCATCTGTAGTAGAGACACAAAGACGAACATCACTGGTTATCTGGTTTTCACTTATGATTTTGACTGAATACTCCATCTGTTTTTGTTTGTTTGCTTTTCTTTTCAGAATAGACACGCTCAGTATAGGGGATATAAAGTTTGGATCTTCCCAGGAAAGGAAGACAACTTTTTAAAAAAATTTTAATTTTCAACATAAATTTCTAGATACACATAAGAGAAAGGGAAGGGAAATGGGACTTGATATACTGCCTTTCTGAGGTTTTTGCAACTACATTCAAAGCGGTTTACATATATTCAGGTACTTATTTTGTACCAGGGGCAATGGAGGGTTAAATGACTTGCCCAGAGTCACAAGGAGCTGCAGTGGGAATTAAACTCAGTTCCCCAGGATCGAAGTCCACTGCACTAACCACTAGGCTACTCCTATAAATGGATTCTATAAATGGTGCTCAAAATTACGCACTGGGAAAAAATTTGCACTAAGCGAGATTTGAGAAAGGGTGCATACCTATTATAGAATTGTGCTTAGCGCCAGTTCTCTAGCCTAAAGTTTGGCGCCAGACTTCCGCCTGCTGAAGCCTGGTGTGAATGTTGGCACCCAAGTTAAGCGTTCTGAGGCACTATTCTATAACTTTGTGTACAACATTTTGGAATGCCCCTGACACGCCCATGGCCACATCCCCTTTTGAGTTAATGCACTAGTAGAATTAGGTGCCGTGCCATACAGAATAGCATGCAGATTTTAATGAGTGCCAGTTAGCATCAATAATTGATTGCTACCACCAAATTATTGATAGTTGAGGGTTTGCTATTCAATTTGTGTGTGCATCTTGGGCACGTACACAAATTTAGGGGTAAAAATCTGGGCACCATATATAGAATCCAGGGGAAGATGTATTGTGACTCTTTCATGCACTTAAAATGTGATAGCATATCCTAAAGGTATCACACAGCAAATGGATTAAACATTTTCCTTTTGACATCTGCCCATCTCCTTACCATCCCCACCTTCCACTATAGAGGTGCCTCTCTTCCTATCCACTGTGGAATAAAGAAATGTTTATGCTGTTCAGCAAGGAAGTCATATATCCCAATTATCTTACTATAACTTAACTACCCTCCAGTTCTAGTTAATTGCCTCCGGTCCCCAAAAGCTTTCTGGGAGGATGACATTTTTGAGGATGAGACAGGAGGCTTTAGAGTTGGGTACTTGATTTACACTTTCTTATCCTTGTAAATGCTTGCTTAGAATACCTGAAGCCAAGTGTGTCTCTTTTCCTGCACTCTAAAAAGCTGGTGAAGTTTGAGACATCATTCACAAGTTAGGCGTTGTAGAGGTCAAGAGATGAATTGGGATGTAAAGGTGCCTATTGCTTATGTTTGATCTATTCTTACTGTACACCACCTTGAGTGAATTCCTTCAAAAAAGCGGTAAATAAATCCTAATAAATACATAAATATAGTAAAGAAATCCTCTATCAAAAAAGATTTCATTTTTCTATTTTCTTGAATTGCTTTCCTGAGTTTCGCTCTTGGGTAACCACCCCCTCCTTTTTTTGTGGCCTAAAATACTATGATCATTATTCCTTCATAAGTGGTACCTTGCTTTGCAGTAGCCTAAAACCGTTTATTTTATTCCAGTCCTCTCCCTTTCTTTGATCAGTGCATGCATACTCTTCTTCTAGGGAGTAGGTTCTTTCACGGGAGGGGAGGGAGAAATTCCTTTCAAGATCCAGGTGCAGATTTCCCTCTTCACCACAAATACTCAGAGGGTGCTCCAACTAACTTTATTGAATAGCAGTACAAATCAGTTACTGTTATGTGATAGTCTGTCTGTCCTGAGGTTGTATTGCATTAAGGAGGATGGAAGTCTTTTCCTGAGCAGCTACTGAATGCTTTGTCATGCTAATGTCTACTGCACATTAAAACAGCTAGTGCAGTACAAATTCCACGCTAGCTGCTTAATGCCAGTAGGGGTGAGAACTGGATGTAACTTGTGTGGGCCGGAGGTATGGTTGGCTGTGACAGCTAGCATATGGGTCTGTACCACACGTTGCCATGATTACGGATAGCGTGGTTGCTCTCAGCGCCATCTCAAGAGGAAGATGCTAAGTGCAGATGTGCTGCTACCGACAGTCTGGTAGCACGGTTACAGACTTCTGAAGTAAGTGCCGCGGTGGTGCATCTATTTGGCCTTCCTATCCCCTCCTCTGGTATCTGATCCCTCCTTCTGATTAGCTTGGGTTCCAACTCTCTCTCCCTGCATCCTCTCCCTGGTATGCTGGACTCCCTCAAATGCCCCACCTTCCCTCCTGGACAATCCCCTCCTGGACACATCACCCCCTCGACAGCCAAACCCCATCCCCTGACAGAACAACCGCATCCTCCCAAAGTCCTAAACATCCCCCAACCCCTTCAAGGACCTACCCGGGTCATCAGTGGTTGTTAAATGGGCCCCTGCTGGCAACGGTCCTCCTCCTTTTCTGCATGGGTCGGCGCCGACATCCATTTTCAAACCTTCCCACAATATAGTTAAACGTGTGTGTTAGGGATGTACATTTATTAGGGTGTATTTGGTTAGTTAGCATGCTTTAAATAATTTAGTGCATTTTAAATCAGTGTGTAGCACAACCTACATATACACACTTACAAATTAATCCCAGTATGCATTCATGCATAAATTGCAGTTTTAAATAGCGTAGAGATGCCCTCTCAGTGGATTCTATAATATACCTTCTTAAAAAGCATGTACCCCCAGATCCTAAGATACCACAGCTATGATAGACAGGAAAATCTGATAACAAAAATATATTTTAAATTTTTCAAATGCTTTTCATATAATTTACATTTTTCATTCCATACAGACTACTTCTAAATATGCTTTATAGACCAGCTCACTTTAATTTCTTTCTGTGATGCAGATTGATGATATTCTTGAGTAGATTAATAAATAAAACAGCCAAGAGCATTTTTTTTATTCACCATCAATAAATGTACTGGTGATTGGCAAGTCAAAACACATTGGATTACCCTTAATAGCACTAGAGTATCTCTATATAGAGTTAGAGTAGCATTTCAAATTAGCTGACTGATAAGCCAAATAGCTTGAATGTTCCCCTGTGCGTTTCTAGTGTTAAGTAGAGTGCTGTGTGTTCCTAAGCGGAGACAATAACTTTTTGATTAATAGTAAAATTTTCTTAAGGTTGGCACTAGTGAAGAGTTCTCAGTTGATGGCTCTCCAGTATGTCGTTCAGCTCACTAGGAAGCACAACTGGGCCTTCAAGACTGAGACAACAGGAGTCCTTTATTAATAAGTGACCCGACATGGGCCGTGTTTCGGCGTCAACGACGCCTGCTCAGGGGTCTGATAATAAAACATATAGTAACGTAAACATAAGAATCTAAAATGAAAGTATATAATGATAAAAAATAATAATAATAAAAGCATGTAATACTAAAAAAATAATATCATCATAAAAAATCTGTATGAAGAAGATTTTACAATGTTAATTAAGAAATACTTAAAAAAATAATATATATATATGTATATATAGAAAATGCGCAAAAAAATAATTAGATGGTTAAAAAAAATCAATCATTAGAACTCTTACCACATGGTCATGCGATGGGGATCCCTTACCACCACTCACTGAGGTGGCGATAAGGGCTCCTGTGCCAACCCAGCGGTAACTGGGCAGTGTGCGGCGATGCTTGATTACCGCCATGCAAGCCACTTCCGGGGGGGGGGGGGTTCTTTTTCCCCAAAAAATGACGTGCGCTTGGGGTGGGACTACTGCTGATGGCTGTGTTGGGCCAGTGGTACCTGGAAGAGCAAGCGGTAAGTCCACGTTGGGCTTACCGCTGTTCTGTAAAAGGCCCCTTAAATGTGTATTTGTAAGTTTACCTCTTTCAAAGCAATGGTAGAGGTTCTGCATGATTTGCTGAATATGTGCATAATTTTTTTTCAAAATTAAAAGCCCAATATTCAGAAAATGCTGAGTCCTAAATTTATGCTTCTAAGTTAGCCTCCTAAATTTGTGCCTATTTTCAGCCAGACTTAGGAGCGCAAGGTTTCAGCTGAAAATTCACCTTAATTTAGGAGCTTAAAAGTCATGCTCATAAATTTGTGCCTGCTATTCATTTGCCTAGATTTATGAGCCTAGCACTGAAAATCAGTGCCAAGTTCCTAATTATTTTCCCTGCCTAAAACTACCCCTGTTGCCACCCACTTTTTATGCTTCTAAATGTAAGGGTTTAGTGAAATTTTGAGTAAACATTTATGCACTCAGCCCTAGTAAATTTTCAAAGAGACCAATCTGTGAGCATAACTCTCAAAGTTACGAGCATAAACCCTTTGAATATAGGGCTGTAAATGCACTCCCAGAACACCTTTTCTGTGCATCCAAACTTTGTACATAGGGTTGGATTCTATATATATGGTGCCTGAAAATTCCATGTGGAAAAAAATATGCCTAGGCATATTCTGTAAAGTACGCCTACATTTTATAGAATAGGTGTAAATTTCCATGCAGTATATAGAATAATATCGAGCACCTTTCTACATGACCAAATGTAGTCACGGTCATTTATGCCATGTTTTACTTGGCATAAATCCAGGCACTAAAATTAGGAGTAGTGTGGTGTATTCTATAACAACATGCATAGATTTTAGAAATGCCTATGCCCTGCCCATGGCCACACCCCCTTTTCAACTATGTGACTTAGATTTTAGACACACTACGTTACAGAATATGCTTAACGATTTGTGCACGTAAATCTTAATGCCAATTAGTGCTGATAATTGCTTGTTAACATTCAATTAACAGCGCTGATTAGCTATTTAACCAATTAAGTTACGCGTATTGTTATAGAATAAGCTTTGATTTCCACGTGTAAATTTAAGGTGCCATATATAGAATCCCGGGGATTGGGGGTAATTCTATAACCAGGCACCTCATAGGAGTCTATTCTATAAAGGAACATAGGTACCTATAAGTTGGCCCTGGATGAACCATTGTAAGCAAAGTAAGCATGTGCTTAGGGCACCAAGGGAAGGGGAGCACCACAGAATTTTTCCCCTAGCTATCATGCCCTTAATTCTTTCACTGTCTGCCATATTCATTATCCAACATGAATTTCAGTGTTTTTCCAGTCATTATTAATATAAATGATGTTTTGTTTTATACAATAATGATATTTCTCAGCACTTATTGAGTCTTAATGTCTTGTCAGTTAAACAGTGGAAGGCTCAAGGGACACCACTGTTGGGCAGTGTTTAGGGCATCGGTTGACCTTAATCTAGCCCTGAGTTAGGTGCAAGAGCTTACGCCATCCATAGACCTTCTGTTAAGTGTGTGTGCCAATGTTCCGGTGATATTCATATAACTAACTACTAAGCCATGCTAAAAAGTGCTGAGGCCACTTTTAGCGTGGCAGTAAAATGGCTGCAATTTCTATTTACAGAACCCTCATCAAAATCGTAAGTACATATGTTTAGGTAGCTGAAAACCCACATAAGCATAGTCAGTGAATCTACCTATGTAACTTTATTTTGCAAATGTTTCTCCCAATTAAGATTTTGAAAATGTAGCAGTTAGGGAGGGTGATGCCCTTTTAAGGAATGTTTAGAATTTTGAGGAATTACATGATCTGATTGGTTGCCAGAACACTGGTTATATTTTGCTGCTGAGATATAAGCTTCAGTGACTGCATTGAATATTGCTAAACTAATTTCTAGATCTCAGCGAGATGCTACAGTCAAATGGTTGCAGTTTACTTTCTGTTTATTTCATTATAAAAGTCAATATATAAAGAGAAAAAACACTCAAATATATACACAATCAACCCAAAATAAAGAGTGAAAATAACTCACTTAATTGAACTGAAAAATAAAACCATGGAGGAAAAAGACCCTAGATGACTGTGGTAAACCAATCGAATACACCCTACATCAGGGTGTCATGATGTTCGAACCACAGTTCACAGTTTCTTTCATTGGCCTAAAAAAATCCTCCATGAAAATAATTCTTATTTTTAAGTACATTTTTGTGTTCACATTATTTGTTACATTTTTGCTAATTTGTCATCATAACATGGATTTTTACCAGAACATTCTCACAAAAATAGCTTTCACTTATGAATGAAGGAAGTATTGCTAAACAGCTGAACTTAGCTTAAGGCAGGCCACAAAGGAAAGAGTTTTGCTTTCTTTTCTCAAATTGTGAAATTAAAGAAAAAACACACCTAGAAATGAAACCCAAACCAACGTGAAAAAGGGAACATGCACATTGCACACCACTAGATGTAGGGGATTTTTAATGTGTAGTGCCAACAGAGGAAAATAATTGAAGGGGTACTAATATTCACTGAGCTGCGCTTGAGTTGCATATGTCCCAGCTGTCAGTGGTGCTGCAAGTTCCAGCAATGGATTGCTCTTGGCTTCTCTTCAGCATAGCACTTACATTTCTTTTACTTGTCCAAGAAAGTGATGCACTGCAGCCTCAGACTGCATCTGTTTGCATCTTGTCAGTGATTGTTAATGCACTACAGAGTGTTCAGGCAATCTAACCACTGGAATAGCTGAAGAGCCCAAACACTCTTCACTCTTCTCTTTGTACATTGTCATCTCTTTTGCAGTGGATCTTGAGCACAGACCACCTCTACAGCATAGGACTTTTTTTCTTTCCTTTATATACATGTGATCCCAGTGTCAATAATGCCCCGATGCGCAAAAGCAAACGGGGGCGCTATGTTTGCCAGCGCAATATGATCAGAAAGTCCATACTGCGACATACAAGAGCTTGCCATGCAAATGCAGGCAAAAGGGATAAAAATTAGGCCTTTCTGCATTCCCTCTGATGCACAGAAAACAGCGCCCAAGAAGAAGGGTGCCCTATCACACAAAAACATACGCCAGCTTGGAGCAGGCGCTACATCCAGCAAGGCGACGGGGTGAAGGTCACCTTCCTCCCCACATGTAGCCGGTGAAATGCTGCAGGAATGTGAGGCAAGGGAATCCTCTGCCCCCATGGCATCCATGATGTGGGAATGTAAGGGGGCTGCAAGGAGGCCATGTGAGAGGAGCGCAGGAACCATTCAGCAGGTCATCTGTGGAAAGTGGCACGGCAGCTGTAGACTGTCAGTGATGGCCGGCTAGCTCGCATACATGGTGGTGGTTGATGGGATATGGGAAGTGAGGATGGACAGGCTGCTGCAGTCTCCAGCTCCCATTCCACTGCCCCTCACTTTTGCCTGGGCCAGTTCTCTTGCCGCACTGTTCTCTCTCCCCAATGGGCTGGGCATGAGCATAAGAGCTTTGCTTACGCATGCCCCTGGTGCAATCCTTCCGCTTTACTTCCTCATGCTCAAAGCTAATAGCGCACATATCATTTGCATACCATTAGCTTCGAGCATGAGGAAGTTATTTTTGGGTGCTGTTGTGGCAGAAAACTCCAGCACTGTTCTGTACAGTGCCAGAGTTTTGAGCATCGGGGCCTAACTGCTCTAGTATTCCAGTGATACTCTGAAAAATGCCCCTTCTCTGAAATTGATTAGGTGTAGTATTTATCCCACAAGCAGTGTTATTCATTTACCACGGGAGTCAGCAACATGCAGTACTGAGGTGCAATAGATTGATGACTCCCATGGTAGATCAAGGTGCATTAAAAGCTCACCTTTCACTGCACCTTGACCACTCCCCTCTTAGTCTCATTGCTTTGGCCTTGTTGTATCTGATTGCCCTTTTACTCCTTGATGACATAACGATCCAACTAACTCTCTCACAGGCGTTCTGCTTATAATAAACCTGAAACCTGAAAAAGTATATATTATTAGTTTTACCTCCACTTCAAGCTTCTTTTCAAATTCCCTTTCTTATCAGTGCTTTGCATCTAACTTGCCCGTGCTTAAGCTGTTTTCTATTTTCTTCATTTAGAGTCGCTTTTCTTTCTTTTGAAAGATACTCATTTGGCTCTAATAGCCTCTTTCACTTAGGGGCCTTTTTAAAGAGAGGCAGTAAGCCCAATGTGGGCTTACCGCTCGCTCTTCTGGGACTACTGCTGGCTCAATGCGGCCACTGGCAGTAGTCCTGCCCTGAGCCTGTGCTATTTCCAGGGGAAGAAGACATTCCTGGAAATGGCTTGTGTGGCGGTAACCCACCGGTAATCGGGCATTGCCACGTGCTGCCCGGTTACCGCTGGGTTAGCGCGGGAGCCCTTATCGCCAACTCAGTGGGTGGCGGTAAGGGCTCCTCACTGCGTGGCCATGTGTGTCTGGGGGCATTTTACCCGCTGTAGTAAAAATGGCTCTGGCGTGTGGGAAAAGCAGCCCCTGGCACTAGCATAGGGCCCTTTTTCCCGCATTCTTGGTAAAAGGATCTCTTAATCTTTTAACCATTCTGAGTCTTGTTTAGTTTTCCTTCCACCTTTTTGAATATTTGGAATATATCTGGTCTGGGCTTCCAAGATAGTAATTTTAAACAATATCTATCCTTAATTTAAACTCTTAGCCTTTGCAGATTAACCTTTTAGGTTTTTTTTTTAAACCATTTCCCTAATTTTATCATAGCTGCCCTTTTGAAAGTTAAATTCTAATGCAGTAGATTTCCTTCAGGCCAGTTATTAACTCAAATTTGATCATGCTACGATCACTGTTGCCCAGTGGAGTCAACACTGTTACCTCTTGCACCAAGTCTTGCATTCCACTAAGGACTATGTTTAAAATAGATCCCACGCTTGTCAGTTCCTGAACTGGCTGCTCCATGATGCAGTCATTTATTTCATCTAGGAACTTTACCTCCCTAGGATTTCCTGACATGACATTTATCCAGTCAATATTGGGTAATTGAGAAATTGAACGGCAGCAAAAGGAAAAAAAACCCTCCACAGAAGACAGTCAGTATAAACAGCAAAGGTGGTCAAAGGAAGAGGAGGTCAGCAAATACAATTTAATAGTCAGAACCACCTCAACAGAGTCTTCAAACAACTAGGTGTGCCCTGAGGACCTGGTTGGGAATGGTTGTCCTAAACAGATTTATGTTTACCAGTGGGAGCTGGAGCTTTCGTTTTGTCCACTGTACTGTGGTCTATGACATTGTAACAGCAAGCAAATGGGGCAGACAAGATTATGGTCTCATTTATGTTTTTTAGAGGATTGGGGGGGGGGGGGGGGTTAGTCAGCAGGCACTTCTCTGGAGTGACTCTTTAACTGTCCTTCCTCCTAGGTATTCTAAGTGCTGCTACTCATACCTGACCAACAAGAAGGACCCTTAGATGGGAAGCAAGGGTTGATCTCCTACTAGATGGTATAGAATGCAGGTGTTAAGGCATCTGCTAATCCCAAGACATAAACCACATTAAATTTCATATTACGTAAAACTTTCTTTGTCCTCTAAAGAATATGTACAAATATCTCTTTTTTTGTCATCAGGCTTTGCCTAACTTCTGCTTACTCCCTAAATGTGAGACAGAAGGAAAGAATCATATCATGTCAATAATTTATATAGTTGTATTTATTTCTCACTTCATAAATGAGCTCATCTTTGGCTCCAAGCTCTGCCATCTGTAAATGAAACTTACTAAGTGGGGTTGAATTGCAGATTAATTCCGCATGTTCTGTTCAAGACAGGCCTGTTCCCTCATCAATTCTCTGTTTCAATGTTTGACATCAGTGAACAGGTACTGTACAGGATTTTCCAAAAGTTTTAAAATCTAAGAAATTAGAACACTTTGCTGGAATATCACTGCATTATATTACATTCCCCATTTGTTATATTCCGCATATACTGTGAAGTTCAAGGTGGATTACATTCAAGAGCCATAAAAAATATGTCTAGGAATATACAAAAAAATACACTATTTTGACGGAATTAACGTAAAGTTTCCAAACTAATAACTTTTATAAATGACATATTCTCTAAACAACACAGTTGTAATAGATGTTCTAAAAACATTAGTTAAAGAACTTATACTTGCAGGTAGCATATTCTAAAGTTTTGCTACCTAAGAAAATGATGAGGATAAAGCTTTCATAGATTTTATTTATTTATTTATTTATTTGGTTCACTTGTATCCCACATTTTCCCAGCTTATGCGGGCTCAATGTGGCTAACAAATAACTAGAAAATTACATAATACAACAGGATAAAATTGTTCCAGTAAAAAATAAATGTTACAAATTTAAGTACAGAGTAGCTAAAATAAGAGAATACAGAGGGGAATACAGGAGCAACAAAAGGGAAGCAGACAGAGGGTAAAATGTGGGTAAATAAATAAAACGGGAAAAAAGGGGTTTAAAGAGCATTGTTAACTTCGGGGTAGGCTTTACTAAACAAATACGTTTTTAGTAATTTTTTAAAAATTTGATGATCCGGCGTCTCTTTCAGGAGTCTCAGCAAAGCATTCCAGGTTTGCGGGCTGATGAATGAAAAGGAAGAAGGATAGATTGTCTTGTATTTTAGATTCCTGCAGGAAGGATAGTGCAGATTAAGATAAGTTTGAGAAGACACCAAGGAATTTCTAGCAGGTAAATCAATCAAATCACATGTAAACTGGTGCTTCGCTGTAAATGATCTTATGATCTTATTTTATACCTTTAGGCTCCGTAAAATCCAATTTCATCTGATTGCATGTCTCATACCCCTTAGAAGAACTTAAGAGTGTTAATCTGTTCGTGAGCCCTTGAGCCTAGACCGAGGCCTAGGAAGGATCTTGGCCAAGACCTAAGGTAGACCAAACAGGCGCTACCCACAACCCCAGCCACCAAGCCCCGCACACACAGGACAAAAAACTAGCACCACCAGAAAAAGGGAGATAGACCACTCAGGCAGGCCTCACGGCCGAACAGGAACCCACTCGTATGGAGTCCAAGCGTGGGGGCCTCACGGCCAAACAAGAACTGAGTCATACACTGGGAAGGGAGAAAGAACAATGAGGGGTCCCCCAAGGGACTGGAGCACAAGCAAAGCATACAGCACTAGCTAGAGACACAAGGGAAAGGGTGACAGACAGGAGCTGCTATAGGAATACACAAGGCTGTGCCACACAGCAGACAAGGATAAGGGAAGCCCCTCAAAGGAATACTCTAGGCTGTACTGTACAGCACTCAAAGGTAAGGGAAAGCCACCTATAGGAATACACAAGGCTGTGCCACACAGCGCACAAGGGTAAAGGGAAGCTGCTATAGGAATACACAAGGCTCTGCCACACAGCGCTCAAGGGTAGAGGGAATCCATACACAGGGTAAAGGGAAGCTAACAGAGAAAGTTGCCTTAGCATACACAGATCAGATAAGGAGCAGTGCTCACCATAATCAGGAGACTGACTCAGCAAACAAAGGGAAAAAACAAGCTAAAGGGAAGGCTGCTTCTGAGACACCAAACTGCAGGAAGCAGGGCTTACACAGCAGACAAAGGTAAGGCAAACAAAGGAAAACTTAAACAAACAGGAGCAATACAAGGACAGGGAGGCTGCCAACAGAGACAGGAGAACAGCAGGCAAATACTAAGCCCAGCACATAAAGTGTTACACAGAGGAAAGGGAAACTTAAACAAACAGACTGGAACGATGGACAAGCTTACCACAGACAACAGTACATCAGCGAAGCAGGAAACAGATTCAGGTGCAGGGGAGTGAAACAATCAAGCTCACACTGGAAACACCCAGCAAATACAGAACCGACAAGCTACAAGGAGAGTAGGCAAACTCCAACAAACACACAGTGTGCAACACAGACTGAGAGAAAGGGGTGCAGGCTTTAGCTGACAGGAATCAAACGCTAAAGCATGGGCTGTAGGGAGAGGTAAGCTTAAATAGATCAGGCTTGGCAGAGTTTAAAAAGGGGTTAGACGGTTTCCTAAAGGACAAGTCCATAAACCGCTACTAAATGGACTAGGGAAAAATCCACAATTCCGGGAATAACATGTATAGAATGTTTGTACATTTGGGAAGCTTGCCAGGTGCCCTTGGCCTGGATTGGCCGCTGTCGTGGACGGGATGCTGGGCTCGATGGACCCTTGGTCTTTTCCCAGTGTGGCATTACTTATGTAGGCTTCTGACGTGTCTGCTGCTTCAGACGTCAGCGCAACCCCTGACAGGCCAATCAGACACGAGTTCCAAACATTCCTCTGCCTGTCTAGCAGAATCATAACAAAGAGTACAGATTAAGCTAAGTACATAGTGGTCCTTTTACTAAGCTGCAGTAAGTACTAACACATGCTTACCACAGCTTAAAATGCCTTTACGTAGGACTCAGTCAGGCATCCTGTGGTAATTTTGTCATTGGCTCATGCTTCCCATGTTCCACAAAATAGATTTTAATTTTTAGCGCTGGAGGTAGGTCAGGGGCAGAGAATAGGAGTGTTCTGCACTAAGCCCTGGATTCTATATAGTGTGCCTAGAGTTCTGCGTGGTTCTGCGTTTAAATCTAGGCATAGTCTATAATTACGCACGTAGATGAATTGTTTTAACAAGCTGCTAAGCATTGTTAACAGCTCTTAAAATGCAATAACGAGCACTAATTGGCAAAACTTAGAATGTATGTGCGTACATTGCTAAGCGTATTCTGTAATGTACTACACCTAAATTCTAACGTGCACAGGCAAAAAGGGGCATGCTTAGGTGCATAGAAATGGCTGTTTTGTGGGTGTTCCAAAATCTACGCATGTTGTTATAAAATATGGGCCAGACGCGTAAATCTACATGCAGGGATTTACACCAGCTTTTCTTTGGTGTAAATGGACGTATGTAGATTTAACCACATGAACTACGCCTAAGCATATTGTAAATACCACATGTAGATTTATGCATGTTATTTAGAATACTCTTAGGCGTAATTACCTAACACGTGTTAATTTTAGGCGCCATATATAGAATCAGGCCCTAATTGGTTAGTGCAGCTACTTTGCTATGCACTGACTGATTAGTGTGTGATTAGCGCGTGAGCATTCAATGTCTACAAAATAGGTGTTGGTTAGTGCTCACACACTAATAGCCACGTTCTAATGGGATTAGCTCGTAGCCATTAATTTAAAAAATAGAAAAAACACACGTGCTTGTAGCCCACAGGCGTTTGCATGAAATGTGACAAGGAGGAAGTGGCCTTGGCACATGTTATGGTCCTGCCTGAGAATCACAATCTTCTGGAAAATCTCCTCACTCAGATCTCGCAAACTTGGGCAGCTGGATGGCTTTATGACCCACGGCTTCTGTTTTGACATCCTCAGTTGGGACCCCCGGTACCTCGGGGCTATCGAGATTTTGTACTGCGCGCTACCATCATTGCTAAACAAACAATTTTATCAGAGTGGCTTTCCATGCAAACTCCATCATTATGGCAATGGCGAACCCGCATGTTGCTTTTAATGAGATTTGAACGACTGGAAGCGGATGACATTTCTTCTGCAAAAGGACTACAATTTCAACATAGATGGTCCCTATTTTTGGGGACACTAACGCCTACTTCACAAAACGTAGTCTTATACTCACTGGGTCTGGCTTTGAAGTTAATATTTGCTCTCAAGAGTCAAAAGGGATTGGGTAGGGTGGGTAATGAGGGGAGTTCATGGTATAATATGTTTTGTATTTGAGAAAGTGTTGCTTGAATTTCCTTGTTTTTGCTGTTTAATAAAAATGATTTGAAACATAAAAAAATAGAAAAGGCGTCCATTTTACCCATGTGGAAAAATGGCCTTAGTGTGCAAAAATGATCCACCTAAGTACACACTAAGGCCACATTTATTGCAATTTGGTAAAAGGGCCCCATAGTATGGTGCAGTTCCTTGGACAATCTCAAATACTAAACAACATAGTTTATAATGGAGTCTGGCTTCAACAGGCAACCGATGTAATGGAATATACAATGGGATCACTCTCTCAGGTTTGTTTAAGGAATAGATTAAACTAATGCAAGTATTTTGTAATGTCTGTAATCTCCTTAATAAATATTTTGAGCCCCCTCTGAAGGGACACCACCTTTATTATTATAGATGATGATTAATAGCGAGATTATTGTTTTTCCCAGAGTTCCGGGTATGACTCCTAAAGTTTTCCTCAGAAATATTTCCTCAATTATTACTTTAAAAGGAGTGAAGCCTGTGAAAACTGGGATTACTTTAATCAGTGGGATTTGAATTAGAGACTCAAGTATATGTATTGTTAAATAACTTCTGGTTTTTAAAAGAGAAAGAATGTAATCAGATCTATTATTTCTAACTAATATTGGACAACTAGTAAAAAAAAGGCCCATTTCTGGAGCCAATGAAATGGGCGCTAGCAAGGCTTTCCTCTGACCCCCCCCCCCCCACCCAACGCACCTTTGTTGTTAGTGACGCCATTGTGCCGCCGTGGTCACCGTCGGTGTGACTCTGACCCCCCCCACCCAACGCACCTTCGTCGTCAGTGACGCCATTGCGCCGCCCTGGCCGCCGTCGATATGAGTGAATTGCTCCACCCTCAACGTCATAATGTTTGACGCAAGGGCGGGGCCCCGAGACTGTGTTTTTCGTGGCTTCAGAGCTTCAAACTTATGAACCTTGGCTTCAGTGATGTCAGACAATAGAACGTTGAGGGTGAGTTTTATATATACAGATAAGTATGTTTTCAATGAAATGATTTGACTATACACCGTATTGGCCTGAAGAAGCCAACCAGATGATCAATGTGGAATAATGAATTAGGCGAGTAATATCTGGGGATAATCAGGTTAATACCACGTTTTTTTTTTCTGTTTGCTGTTTAATTGATCTCCTTGTCTTGTTTCACACTCCCTATTTAGTGGTCTAAGGAAGAGAACAGAATTACCTGACTGAAATAATTCCTATATATTACTTTCTCTGTATTTCCGGCAAGTTGTTTTAAAAATTATTAATAAATATTTTGAGCAACCTAGATAAACAATATTGAAGTAATCCAATTTAGATAATAGTAATGTCTGACCGATCAATCTGAACTGTTCCTGAAATATATTTCTGGATATATCTCAGCAATTCTTAATAAGAAAATTTAACTGAAATTTCATTGTTAAAATATGATCAAGCATTATCCCCAAAATGTTCAGTGTAGGTTCTAGCTTATATGTAATATTATCTTTGACCAAAAAATCCTCTAGATTCACCTTTCCTTTAGCTCGCAGATTAAGAAGTACTACTGTGCGCTGCGCTCAGGTGTCCCGTGGTAGTTGTGGTATCAGCGCATTACCCACGCACTAAAAAATAGAATTTGTTAGCGCTGGGGGTGGACAGTAGGTGTGTGCTGCTCTAATCAGTTTGTGCAGCTACATCGCCGCATGCTAAACGATTAGCACATGGCCTTTACCGCCTATAAAATAGGTGGCAGTAAGGGCTCACGTGCTAATGGCCATGTGCTAATGGGTAAACTAGCTTGTGGCCATTAATAGGAACAATGGATAATAAGCCATTTTATCATCATGCTAAAAGTGGCCTCACCATGCAGGAAAGATCCACACTGGGGATAGCGCAGGCCAGTTTTTAGTGCCACTTGGTAAACTATAGACTCCTAAATGGCCTCTTCGCCACTGAAAATGGAAATATCCTACTCACCCCACTGCCAAAAGATAAAAAAAAAACGCAATGGACCTAACCAACTACCGACCAGTCGCTTCTATCCCACTAACAACAAAAGTAATGGAAGGTATAGTGACGAAACAACGTACGGAATACCTAACCAAACACTCAATTTTACACGAATCTCAATCGGGATTTCGCTCAGACCATAGCACTGAAACTGTATTAGTGTCTGCAATGAACTCATTCAAAACAACAATTGCAACCGGCAAGAACATACTCATCCTACAATTCGACATGTCTAGTGCGTTCGACATGGTGGATCATGAAATATTACTACACTTACTAGAATACTTCAGAATCGGAGGCCGAGTCCTCAAATGGCTTGAAGGATTCCTCACTACCACATCCTACCAAGTAACAACGAACATTGACAGATCACCACCTTGGACCCCGGAATGTGGAGTTCCTCAAGGATCCCCACTTTCACCAACCATTTTCAACCTAATGATGACACCATTAGCCAAACTCCTAGCCAAGCAAAACCTGAACCCCTGTATATATGCTGATGACGTCACAATATATATCCCGTTCAAATGTGATCTAAAGGAAATAACTAACGAGATCAACCAGAGCTTCCAAATCATGCACTCCTGGGCGGACTCTTTCCGGTTAAAACTGAACGCAGAAAAAACTCAATGTCTAGTTCTCACTTCCCAATATAACACGAATAACTATCCTACCATAACTACACCTTACTGCACACTTCCAATCTCAGAAAATCTGAAAATTTTCGGAGTCACTATTGATCGAAACCTTACAATAGACACCCATGTGAAGAATACAACGAAAAAAATGTTCAACTCGATGTGGAAACTCAAAAGAATAAAACCATTTTTTCAAAGAAACATCTTCCGCACCCTAGTACAGTCATTAGTGTTAAGTCATCTGGATTATTGTAACGCTCTATACGCAGGCTGCCAAGAACAGACCATCAAAAAACTCCAAACAGCTCAGAATACCGCAGCCAGACTTATCTTTGGAAGACCTAAATATGAAAGTGCAAAGCCCCTAAGAGAGAAACTACACTGGCTCCCGCTCAAGGAATGAATCGAGTTCAAGATCTGCACAACTGTACACAAAATCATTCATGCAGAGGCACCTCTATATATGCTAAACCTAGTGGACTTACCGCCCAGAAACGCCAAAAGATCGGCCCGCAAATTCCTCAATCTGAACTTCCCCAGCTGCAAAGGAATGAAATACAAACAGGCCTATGCTACTACTACCTTTGCGTACAAAAGCACACAGTTATGGAACGCACTACCTATGGCCCTGAAATCCACGGACAACCTACCCAGCTTTCGCAAATCCTTGAAGACACATCTCTTCAATAAAGCTTACAAATAAAACCCTTCAGGATCTAAATCATTCCCTACACAAATACATCAAAAACACCTCCCATATGACACTAACTTACACATCTCTACCTAAATCACCTCATACCTCAGCTTGTTAGTGACAGTATATAAGATCATGTAATGTACATAAGAACATGTAATGACTGATTCATAACACCACTCTGTAAGCCACATTGAGCCTGCAAAAAAGTGGGATAATGTGGGGTACAAATACAATAAATAATAATAAATAATAATAATCTATATATTGTATGTAATTTTTTTCTTTTGATACTATTCTGGATATGGCGGAGTGTGACTGCAGATTGTATCGGTGACAATAAAAATTAAAAGAAATCATCCAATTATTTATTAAATAAATACATTCCTGTATTTTAGACTTGACCTCCATTAAATGAGAAGACATTGGAATTATAATGGTGATGTAATCTGCAAACATAAAAACCTGATACCTTGCTTTTCCCAATGTAACTCCCAATTAAAATATCAATACATTGAGTGAAATAGGAGATAGTGGAGATCCCTGTGGGACTCCACAAGTTGAATACCTCCTATCTGAATAAACTCCCCCTCATTTTAACATTATAAGATTCATTGTGAGGAAACCTTTGCAAATGCCAAAAATTATTTTGTTGGAATAAAATAAAAAAGAAGTTGGTTACATCTTGTAGACTAACCAATTTATTGAGGCATGAACTTTTGAGGACAACAGATGCATCTGATTAAGTGTCCTTGAGAGCTCAGACCTCAGCAACGCTGATGCCCAGACATGGCCCAGCGTTGATTATCTGGGCCTAATTCTGACCACAGAGGTCAGTGTTTAAAAAAATGCTGGCCATTGCCGGCTGAATATTGACCGCCTTGGCATTAGGAATAATTGAAGCAGAAACCTGTTTTTTCTACATATGAGGGTAGAAAATTAACCCTGAATATAGAAATATCTAGAAACTACAAGCTATGTTTAATATTTTCTAATGCCTAGAGGTATATAGTGGGGAACTGAAATAGTTTGTGCCCTATGTGTATATATCCATCTTCTTAAATGTTGGTAGTATGGAACTAGTGAAAGCCACCCAGAGGAGATGCTCAAATTAGCGTTTGTTCCCAGAGGAAATCAACTCTAACAGGCGGGGGGATAAATACCCTCAGAAAAAAAGTGGTTCTGATGTTATTTTTGGGGCAGTCATATTACTAGCAAGCAGTAAACATGGAGTCTTTCCAAGTCACACTTGTGAACTCATGTGAGGAAGATATCACAATCTGCATGTGTCCTTGAGTATTATTGGCAGAGAATACATTCATGCTGTTTTGGGATTGATCTTGTTGAAGAATCTACTGACTTAAACACTTCCAGGATTTATACATTCCCAAAGGTGTAAAATGAGGGGAGACAGGTTACATTCCTAATCATTTCAGAGCCAATACTATTTTTTGGCTAAAGATGTGACTGATAGTTTCACCCATTTGTTTTGTAGAATAATGCTGTTTCCACTGGGGCATAGATTACTAGATTTTAAAGCTAGAAATTATAAGCTGAACATGACCATTTCCCCATTTCAAGTATTTAAAGATAAACTGAGGTAGCCCAAGGTTTAAACTCCCATCTAACGGCAGATGTACTAAGTATTTTCCTATGGACAATAAAATGGGAAACACTCTTTAGTATTTCGTGTTCATATGAATTGTAGCCCTGTTTTGACTTGTGAAATTGTAATTACAGGTTTCCATATGTAATGGAATAAAGCTAAGTTTGACTCAGCATGTTTATGATAAACTATTCTCAAAAACAAAATTATTACCCATATGGATAGACATGACTTAATGGGAAAGAGTCAGCATGGAACTGCCAATCTAAGATAAAGTGAGCCAGTCAGCATAATATATCTGGATTTTCAGAAAGCTTTTGATGGCATCCGTCTTGAGAGTCTCTTAGGGAAATTAAAAAGCCATGAAATAAGAGGCCATGCCTTGTTGTGAATTGGGAGGGTTTTCAAGATTTCCGCAACGAACATGCATGACATCTATTTCCATACAATGGAAACAGTACATGCAAATAGATCTCATGCATATTTATTGAAAATACTGAAACTAGGTTCACAATCTAAAAAGGTAACATTCCAACATATAACATCTGCAAGCATTACTCTCCAAGCTTAGGCTCCAAGCTTGGAGAGTTGCAACACAATTTGTGTCATTTGATCACTTGGACTGTGTATGGTTTCTTGAAGAGCCTCCTCATTGAACAGTAATGCTTATAGATGTTTGAGTTGACCGAGGACGGTGATAGTGTTTGTTGTCATTTTTATGAAAGTTATGGTACAGTCGATGATAATCAAAGATAGACTTTAACCTACGTTTTTTTTACAGTAACTGTTTACAATTCCTTGGGTTTTGGTGGAGTCATTAGAGATATTTGTCAGTATTGAATATTTGGGTTTATACAAGCTATGCATGTAGGGGGTTGTTGTAAGGAACTACTTGGTCATTTTGATTTATTTGAATAAGAGTTTATGTAATTTTTCAATACATTTGATATTTAGTATTGTGAACTTAATTGTAGGTAATTGGTTTATGTTATGTGCTTGTTCATTGGAGAAATCCTGTAAACCCGATTGGGTTTCGGCCGTCAAGGACAGAGGTTGCCCACTCCTGGATTAGATGGTCAGTTTTCCTAATAGAGAGAGGTGCATAATGGAGTACCTGAGGGATCTGTTCTTGGACTAGTGCTGTTTAACATTTACATAAATGGTCTGCAAAAGGGAGCAGTGAAAGAAGTGATCAAGTATTTAAAGGACATATGGAGTAGGGGAGGGGAGTTATTAAGGTGTAGTAAAAGGCTGGCTTTTACTGCACCTTGATTTACCATGGGAGTCACCAACCTGCAGTGTCCCAGTATAACAGGTTACTGTCTCTCATGTAAAATGAATAATGCAGCTAAGCAGCATTATTCCATCGTTCTGGGAGCATTGGGCTGCCAAGCTTTGGCCTGATGCTCCTGGGCCACATCGTACAGGGGCCAGCAACATGTTTAAAATGCTGGTTTCAGATCACCCCCCCCCCCCCAAACAAAAGCTCCCCCAACCTGAAGAGCCCACAAGTGATGACCCATCACTCAGAATTCCCCCCCCCATTGGACTACCCCCAAGTGTTGAACCTTTAATGTCCCCCCACCATCCCAAATGCCCCCAAGGCCTACCTTTGAAAATCCATGGTCCCTGGAGGGCTGGGTAGGAGTAATCCCTTTCTGCACTCACCATTACAAAATGATGCCAGCGACCCTTAGCGGTACTATCGCTAGGCATCATGCTTCCTTCAAATGCCTTTTGGAAAATCGTTTAAGACTGGACTTCCTAGATGTCATGTGAATCCACAAAACTGAGCCTGTCAAACGTTTTTTTGTTCAGTTTTACACCAAATTCTTTTCTTTGAGTTTTGGAGTTTCAGAAAGTGAGGAATTGGTTAGAGCAGTGATTTGGCATCAGCTTGGTTACTGGAATTACTTTTGTATTGTTTTCAGTAAATATCTGCAAATGAAGGGAAATGGTGATTTAATTAAGGTTATAGAGGAAATATATAGGAGAGGGGAGTCTTGAACTTATATCATAAATCTTTTAAATCACTCAGTCCAAAGCCATAATCAGTAGACCACTCCACTTTGTGTATGAATGCTGTGCAACTGAATTTCAAAGTGAGCATAAACCAATATTAAACCTTAAAAGAGTAACCCCTCTTACTCATGGCAAGCTTAAATTTTGCTGTGAGTAGGAGGACAGTCTTTACAGCATTGTGACAGAAAAACAGCAGGAGTTTGCTTTTCCTAACTGTTCAAAAAAATGTAGTTAAAATGTCATTGACTAAGAGCTGAGAAAATTATCTTCCCTCAGTCAAAAATTAGTTTTCACACTTCCTCAAGGGATCATTTCTGTAGCGTGGGACAAGCACAGAGTATCTCTGATAGAGAGGAAGGGATTACAGAGCATAGTAGTTGGTATAGATGGGCAGACTGGATAGGCTGTATGGTCTTTATCTACCATCATTTTCTATGTTTTTGTCATGTACTTGAGTACTAATTGGGTTTAATTGGTAGTAGCCTCAAGCATGATGAACAGGAAAAAGGAAGAGACAGGTCAGGATGTAGGCAAAGGTAATGTGGAGGGGCATTTTTGATATGACGTCTAAATCTGAATTGAGACGTTTTGCCAAAAACGTGTCAAAAATAAATGTCTAACTCATAGCCATAATTGAAATATAAACTTAGACATGCTATAATCGAAAAATTTCTAAGTTTATATTTTGATTATAGCATGTCTAAGTTTATATTTCGATTATGGCTGTGAGCTAGACATTTTCATGCTCAACACATCCATCTATAAGTACCTTTTCGAAGAAAAAAAAGTCTCAGGGAAATACGTAGAAAAACAAGCCATAGAAACATCTGTCTGGCAGCATTCCTAGTAAACTGGCAGCAGTGCAGAGTGGCAGCCTAGTGGCCAGTGCAGTGGACATCACAAAAAGGGACACAGGTACAAATTGTATGATAAGCCTGCCAGGAACAGAGAAAACCTACTGTACCTAAAGGTCCACCAGTACAATAGCCCTCAGGCTTGCAGATCACTCATATTTAGGCACAGGACGTATTTCCATGTTTATTTATTTTATTTATTTTATTTATTTATTGCATTTGTATCCCACATTTTCCCACCTTTTTGCGGGTTCAGTGTGGCTTACAATATGAGTTAAATGTTGGAAATACAATTTGTTACATATTGGTTATGGATTATATTTTGTATAATTATGCGAAACAATTGAAGTGTCGTTGAGAGTGTAACAATGGAGCACAAACATTGAAACATTGGAAGGAAACAATGGGAGCTTAGAGGACGATAAGGGGGCATAAAGACATATAATATATATCTTTCTGTGATTGAAGGTATGAATGATGTGATATTACAGGAATGAGAGTTCCGAGGTGAATGTGTGTTGCATTCGTGGATAGTAGGTGTGGACTTTATGTGTTTTGGTTCTTTCCGTAAATCTTTTCGAAAAGATGGGTCTTCAGTGATCTGCGGAAGGAAGCTTGTTCCCAGGAGGGCTTACATATTTGTACTGAAATTAAAGAGTTAAAGTGGGAATTGAACCTGGGTCCCGTTGTTCACTGTCCACTGCACTGACCACTAGGGTAGTCCATCCATTTGCTTACTGCTTTCTTAGGAATGATCATAATATCTGGGGCTGTCATAAGGCCTGATTTCTACTGTTCCTGTCACATATTTGGGGAGTGGGAGGGGGTCAGCAACAACTGGGGGATTAAGTGGGGATCATGGATTCTAGAGTATTCTGCCAGAAGACCCAGTACTTAGTGCATTTGAAAAGCGTCAGACAGGAGGAGAGGTATCGGGTCTATTTGGCCAACTTTCATTCCCCTGCCTTTCTGAATAAATTTTTGGCCAAATATTCTGTGGGTCATCTGGAGGCTGTTTCTGAGAGGGGGTAATACGATGTTCTGCTGCCACAGAGAGTTATGCTGTGGTGAACTTCTGACCTACCAGTTAATGTTAATGTGCTTCACCAGGCAGGTTGACTATCAGTGGCATAATTGAAAGAGAAGAACGCCCATCTTCCGACACAAATCGGGAGATGGGCGTCCTTCTCTCAAGGTTGCCCAAATCAGCATAATCGAAAGCCGATTTTGGGCGTCCTCAACTGCTTTCCGTCGCGGGGATGACCAAAGTTCACGGGGGCGTGGTTAAGAGATGGGCGTCCTCGGCCGATAATGGAAAAAAGAAGGGCATCCCTGACGAGCATTTGGCCGACTTTACTTGGTCCAATTTCTTTCACGACCAAGCTTCGAAAAGTTGTCCAAACTGACTAGATGACCACCGGAGGGAATCGGGGAACACCTCCCCTTACTCCCCCAGTGATCACCAACTACCTCCCACCCCCCCCAAAAACATTTTAAAAACATTTTTTGCCAGCCTCAAATGTCATACTGAGTTCCATCACAGCAGTATGCAGGTCCCTGGAATAGTTTTTAGTGGGTACTGAAGTGCACTTCAGGCAGGCGTACCCAGCCCCATCCCCACCTACCTGTTACACTTGTGCTGGTAAATGGGAGCCCTACAAAACCCACCCAAAACCCATTGTGCCCACATCTAGGTGCCCCCCCTTTACCCTTTAAGGGCTATGGTAGTGTTGTACAATTGTGGGTAGTGGGTTTTTGTTTTTTTTTTTTGGGGGGGGGGGGCTCAGCACCCAAGGTAAGGGAGCTATGCACCATGGGAGCAATTTATGAAGTCCACTGCAGTGCCCCCTAGGGCATGTGAGGTGGACCAGTGCACTGGTCTTGGCATGTGAGGGGGCCAGTGCACTACGAATGCTGGCTCCTCCCATGACCAAAGGACTTGGATTTGGTCGTTTTTGAGATGGGTGTCCTCGGTTTCCATTATGGCCGAAAACTGGGGACGACCATCTCAACATTTAGGTTGACCATCTCTTAGGTAGACCTAAATGTTGAGATTTGGGTGTCCCTGACCGTATTATCAAAATGAAAGATAGACGCTCATCTTGTTTCGATAATACAAGATGCCCCGTCCCGTCGCGGGGACATCCTCAGAGATGGATGCCCATTCAAAAATGCCCCTCCATGCCTGTTCATGCCATAGCTTTTCTTTTTGCCAGAGGCCATCTTGTTCCTATCTGGACTTCCATACAAAACCCAGTCACTTCCTTCTCAGACCTTAGTCTGCACTAGGGGTGGACTGACCATTGGGCCAATAGAACAGTGTCTGAGGGCCCACAGCAGTAGAGGGCCCGCTTTCCCCTAGCTTCCATCTAATTTAATCATTTTTGATAGGTGCTTGGGAGCCCAGATCACTGTCAGTTCACCCCTGGTCTGCACTACTTGGTGTTTTCTTGTGCTTAGGCTGCCTGCTTCATGCTAGATTCTATTCATCTCATTAGATGCTTCTTTAGCCTACTCAGTTTCATGCTGGCCTTTGACCTTATTCTTGACTTGCTTTTGGGTGGATGGTGAGTGCCCTATTCTTGTGCCTTCATTTGAGGTTCTCCTGTTTTCTGGTTTCCACCTCAGATTCTGGGTTCATACAGTGAATACCTGATGACTACCAGCACCAGAAGGCTCAAACTGAAAGGAAGATAGTTGTTACAGGTGGAAGACCCCACCCTATCTTTCTTTGGATCCAGGTGCCACATCCTGCAGGTCTCCCTGATGACGAGAACTGTCACATGCATTAGTGATGGTGGTAGTAGTAGTCATATAGTGAAGATGAAGTGAAAGTTACTACCACATGTTAACAGCATGGCCAATATTATGCAATGCAGTTAGCTACACTTCTGTAGGGGGCATTAACTGCTCTGCATTATTTGCCATATTAGCAGGTAATACATGGTAGCAAACTCTGCGCTAAATGTAAGGCATAATCTCCTCCCATTCTCCACATATTCCATGTCTCTTTGGTGTTAGCTGCTGAATGCAGTAGTTAGTAAATGTTAATTCCTTTGTTAGATAGTTAATGCAACTTAGTAAATAGGCCCCAAGGTGGCTTTCCCAGTGTTTTAGAGATTATCAAAGGGTTTAGGAACTGAACAGTGCATTGGTTCTAATTATTGCAGAACCGTTATTGAATTTATAGAACAGAGGTACTTTTTTGTGGAAAGGAAGGATGAGCCACGCCCTGCATCAATTATAAAGCATTAATAAAATTACCATTAAGAACAGCACCCCCTGTTAGTGATCTCAGAACTGTTGGACATACTCTGAGGTGCAAGATTTTCATCAGGGTAGATCTTTGTGGGGTCTATCAACTCATTCATTCAGTCAGTCAGATAACTATGATCAAAATCCATGTTTAGGTGACATGCTGCTTTCACATCTCTGGCTGGGTATCCATCAAACATGTTCTTTCCTGGAGACCCATTTGCAGATATAAATTGGTATCTGGCCAATTTCAGAGTAGTATTCAAATGGAGAATCAAAGAAGCAGGTTAAAGTGCAAAATGGCCTTTGAAATAAGGTTCCTGCTGATGTTTAGAGCAGAAGTTCCCTTTGAAGTGTTTAATTTGCCTCATCTTGAATTCACAATGGTTTGATATATTTATTTAGCATATCTACTTGCACTTTGATGTTGTAGACTTTCAGCATGGGTGCTCTCAATTATGCAGTCACTGACAAATGTATCAAAATATCACATTTCTGACTTTTGATATGCTAGTAAATGCACATATGCTAGAAGTGTATGGGCAGCCTAACAATTGTCAAAGAGACTAATAAAACACGCCTTTTTGCAATCCTAACATTATTTGAGCAGTTACCTGGTTAGTGGGCTGACTATTGCCACCAACTGGGTAAGTGGAAACTCTTCTCAGGTTCCATCTCTATCTGGATTTGTAGCAGTATAATCTGGATAAGGCTGCTGAAAATCCAGGTATGGATGGACCCGGTGAGCAGGACTTATCCGGTTAGGAGCCATTCCTACCTAGAGAAGCCCCACTGAATACTGACCTCACAGTTTTTAAAACTGCCCTCCATAGTTTTAAAAAATCTTAAAATTTGTTTTATATGTTTAGTATATACACACATAGCTATAGTATCTATATTATATAGAGGTAATAGTAACATGTTTCATCTGTGATCTTTGAGGACAGACTGCAAAAAGAATCAAGAAAATAAATCCCCTGATAGGAAAATATTTGATGCCTTGATTCACTAGATCCAAGGGTTAACCCACTTCAGTAAGACCACCCAAATGTATGCTTGTTCTTGTTGACATGTGTATTTGCATGTACATATACACCTGTACAATTTTATGACAGCCATTTTCCATGTGGACTCAAGTGGGCTGTTAAATATTTCCCTGGGGTATTAGAAAAGGTGGAATTAGAAAAAGTGGAATTAGAAAAGGTGCAGAGAAGGGCGACGAAAATGATAAAAGGGAATGAACGACTTCCCTATGAGGAAAGGCTAAAGTGGCTGGGGCTCTTCAGCTTGGAGAAAAGACGGCTGAGGGGAGATATGATAAAGCTCTATAAAATAATGAGTAGAGTGGAACGGGTAGACATGAAGCGTCTGTTTATGCTTTCCAAAAATACTAGGACTAGGGGGCATGCAATGAAGCTACAAAGTAGTAAATTTAAAATGAATCAGAGAAAATGTTTCTTCACTCAAAGTATAATTCAACTCTAGAATTCGTTGCCAGAAAATGTGATAAAGGCGGTTAACTTAGCAGAGTTTAAAAAAGGTTTGGACGGCTTCCTGAAGGAAAAGTACATAGCAGAGACGTAGCCCGACAACAGACTTTGGGTGGGCCTAGGCAAGAAGTGTGTGGGTACCAAGTGTTCTCCCCCTCCCCCATCACCACAAAAAAAAAGTCTCATCTGGCGGGAAACCGCTTCTTTCCACCTTGGCAGTCTGCAGCAGGCATGCACTAAAAATTGAGCACGTGTGGGTGCTGGTATCATGGAGAATAGTGTTTTCATTACCATCAGGGGGAAGTCTTCAGCTGGTAGAGCTTGGGATCCCCACCAGCTACCGCTAAATGTATGCTACTGTTGGGTGGGCCTGAGCCCTAAGTGGGCCCACCCAGGCCCACCTGTGGCTATGCCACTGGTACATAGACCATTATTAAATTGGACTTGGGGAAAATATTTCTGTGATAAGCAGCATAAAATGTTTTGTACTTTTTGGGGGATCTTGCCAGGTATTTGTGACCTGGATTGACCACTGTTGGAAACAGGATGCTGGGCTTGATGGACCTTTGGTCTGTCCCAGTATGGCAATACTTATGTACTTATGTACCCATGTATAAAGCAGGCATACAGACACATAGGGCTGAATTTTCAGCCAGTATAAGTTAAGCTCCTGTGCTTAACTGAATCTCTGTATTCAGCACTGCTGCGCATATAAGCTGAATACTTCTACCAAATTGATAATTTATGGCAGTGACACTGCTCCATTCCTAGGCAGGCCCAGAGTTCTGCAGTTAGTAAATAAATCTATCTATGCCTTGGTCCTGCTCATGGAGGCAGGTGTTTTGTTCCTCTGTCCTACCCATAGAAACCAGAATCACTGCAAACATGGCGCAAGCTCTGCCTTGACCCCCCCACCCCACCCCTTCCCCTAGAGGTGACATCAGTGGCAGCATATTTTATTGTTTATTGAGGCACATGCTGAAGGAGAGCACTTAAGGAACAGGGTGTGCTCCTTAGTGCGCTGCTTCTTGTGCCTCTTGAGAGCACCTTTTATATGAAAGCCTACTTATGTTCCCTTCTTGGCTTCTCACCTGATGCTTGATTTCTGGCTATTTGTCTAATATCCAACATTCCTGTTATCTTCGGCCATAGGAGGTCTTATTATAGCAAGGTAAGCTGGCTTCGTACACTTGTTCGAGTGTTTATACCTTTCTCAGAGGTTGTGTTACTTTTGGACCTTATTAAGAATTTTTCATTTGTAAAATATGGGTCTTCACTCACTTTGTAATAAATATACTTTGGTCCAGGACCTACTAGTGACCCAGACATCGGATCTATTCTGCCTGACTAAAACCTGGCAGTCTGAGAGTGAAACCTATTATTTGTCTCAGGCCTGTTTCACCAAGTTAACAGTGAACACAACAGAGAAGGTGATTTAGTTGTAATTTATTCCAGTAGACTCTCTGTTAGTTCAATTAATGTTTTATTTTTGCTCCCATCAGATGAATGCTTAGCATTTTGCCTCAATTTCCCCTCCCACAGATTTCCTGCTTGTTTTTCTTCCACCTCCACTGTTCTTTGCATTTCTGTCTGATCTATTGGATTTCATATCATTTCAGTCTCTTAACCCTTCTTTTCTCATACTACTGGGTGATTTTAATATCTCTTTTGATAATCCCTTCCCCAAAGCAGAGAAAGACTTGTAGTTGCCACCTAAGATCTAGGCGTCATACAATAGGTATCTGGGCCATTCCATATTGTAGGACATACCTTAGATCTTATCTTTACCTTGGAACACTTGTCTGATCAGCTTAATAATATATCCTCTATGTCCTTGCCTTTGACCACTTTTTAATTATGCTTACACTGAACTACTCATTTCCTGAGAAGGTATCTGCGTGAGATCAACTAGGAATCTGTATTTGCTACAAGTGGACTCTGCTTCCAGACTATATTCAATTTCCTGACAGATTTTCTACCCCTCCTTTACAGATGCAGGCTGCTAACTGGTATAGGATCTTGAGAGCTTCTTTGATAAAGTAGCACCCATCAAAGGATACCATGGGTTACAGAGGATGGACAGACTGGATGGACCATTTGGCATTTATCTGCCGCCATGTTTCTATGTAGTATCCAATTGAGTAGTATATGGCATATACTACTCAATTGGATCCACCCTTGCATGCACTAAGGACTCGGTCTTAAAAAAAATAAAAATAAATCAGTTTGAGTATGCTAAATGTGCATAGCACAAGGGGAAATCCCTGCCCTTGTTACTGCTCTGTAAAGAATAGGCTAAGAATTATTCCTGAGCTATCAAGTCTGCAAAAAGTACATACATTGCATCTTTGATAGAGATAAGGTAGCATAGGTGGTAGCCACGCATGGAGCGTTCACAGATACAGACAGCAAACAGTGTAAACCAGAAGAAAAGTCTTTATTATGAGCCAAAAAATACCAAAAGTGGTAAGCAAATATAGGTAGAATTCAAATGAAACTCAGTTTCACACAAATAAACATAACACTCAACATGGCTATGTTTCAATCTATCTTCATCAGGGGTGTAACTGTAATCAATCAATCAATCAATCAATATTTATGTATTGATATATGTTTTCATATACATATATTTGATTTTTTTTTGTATGATGAATTTAAACTAATTTATATCTGTATGTATGTTTATTTGTTGAGAAGATAGCTACCTAGCCTGACGTGAATGGCCTAAAGTTAAATCCTCTCAAATGTGAATATTCCATCCCATCAATAAATAAAATCTTTCCTGTGATACTTGGTCCTTTTAAACTCGGTACCACAATCCCCTTGAGGGAGACTCTGAAGCTACTAGGGGTGGTCCTAGACAGTTAAGTTTACAAATCTCTGCGATAGATAAGAAATCCTTTTATGGTCTGCATCAAAACATGCTATTTGTCCTTTGCTTCATTCTTTAGTATTATCCCGGATTGAGTATTGAGTATTGTAATTTTCTTCTTCATGGTCTTTCCCAGTCATGACTTCACTGGTTGCAGATTATTCAAAATATTCCAATAGTTACTTTTAGAGCACAGGATTATGATAGGATATTGCCTCTTCTGTTTAAAGAAAATTGGCTACCAGGAAGCTATAGGATACCTTTCAAAATTCTTATTTTGGCTCATAAAGCCTTCTATATTAGCCTTCCTCCTTTTTAATATAATTCCCTTATTCCGTATGTACCGACAAGATCTTTGGAATCTTCTCAACAATATCTGCTAGTTGTAGCTACTTATATAAAAATATGTTTAAATTTGGTACATCATTCTTGTATTCAGGTAGTTGCTCCTATATTATGAAACAGTTTGTCCCTATATATTGTAAAGTGGATCCTCTTTTCTCAGCGGTTGCAGCTCTCCACAACCTGAAGAACACCTTCCAGTACTGCTCCCTTCTTTCCTCAGAACAATGAAGCTGTTTATTGCCTAGAAAGGGGTTTCCCTCCTTCCCTCAGTTGTGGCACCAAAACACAAAACAAAGCACAGTTATCGTTCACCTTTCTCGAGCCGGCTAGTTTCCCAGTCCCGGCTTCCACGGCTGCTGCCTCTCCCTCCCTCCTGGGGGAGAGTAGCAGCACATAATAAAAAAAAGAAAGAAAACAAATACCCTGTTCAGTGTAGCGGGTTTTTCCAAAACCCAGTTCACTTTTAGTCAAGCTTTACAAAACACAGCTCAGTCCAGCTAGGCTTTCAAAACACAGTTCAGTTCTAGCCAAGCTTGCAAAAACCCAGCTCAGTTTAGTCAGGCTTTCAAAATACAGTTCAGTTCTAGCCAAGCTTTCCAAAATACAGCTCAGTTTAGCCAGGCTTTCAAAAACACAGTTCAAGTCTAGCCAAGCTTTCAAAACACAGCCCACTTTAGCCAGGCTTTCAAAAAAACACAGTTCAGTTCTAGCCAAGCTTGCAAAAACACAGCTCAGTTTAGTCAGGCTTTCAAAATACAGTTCAGTTCTAGCCAAGCTTTCCAAAATACAGCTCAGTTTAGCCAGGCTTTCAAAAACACAGTTCAGGTCTAGCCAAGCTTTCAAAACACAGCTCAATTTAGCCAGGCTTTCCAAAAACACAGTAATGGCTTTGCGCGGGCTCAAAGCCTAGGGTCCCACCCTCTTGGTCAGTCATACTCCTACCTGACCTCCTCCCGCATGACCCGGCTTGGCCCCGCTACATCCTTGGCTTTCGCTGAGCCAGAGCTGAAACGTCCATCGGCTCTTCCAGGGTGTTCTCCGGTTCAGTCAACTCCATAGGGCAAGGCTCACTCTCTGCCTCTCTCTCCTCAGGAGCCCAATCCATATTCTCCTCGCCCCGCCCTTCCCCCAGCTGCTCACCCTTTCTTTCATTAAAGCTCTTTGGTGGCTCTTCTTTCTCCACCCACCTGTTCCACCACCTCTTCCACCAGGTTGGAGAATCAGCCTTATTCCTTCCCCTGTGGCCCTCCTCTGGAGACTCCTGGGAATGCACATAGTTTCTCTTATCCCCGGTCTCCCTTGGGGCATGCTGGGAGTTGTAGTTCTTTATTTCTAGTTTTTTCCTGGGGAATGCCTGCCTATAACGGGGGTATTCTGGCCTATCCCAGGGTTCCTTTGGGGCCTGTCCTCCATACTCTTTACATAACCCCCCCCCTTAAATTTCCACCCCCGCATTCTTTTTCCTCCTCCTCCTCCACCCGGGACAGAGCATCAACATTTCCTAAACATCGCCCGGGACGATGCTCCACAGCATATTGGAAAGGCTGCAATGCTAAGTACCATCGCATTAGTCTCCCATTATTATTCTTCATTACATTCAACCATTTCAGGGGAGCATGGTCCGTTACCAACTTAAATTTTCTCCCTTCTAAATAAACACTACACTCCTGCACTGCCCATCGTATGGCTAAACACTCCTTTTCTATGGTGGAGTAATGTTCCTCATGAGGCAGGAGCTTCCGGCTTAAATAAAGCACCGGGTGTTCCTCCCCTTCATGCTCTTGGGACAGCACTGCGCCTAACCCCCTCCCCGAAGCATCTGTTTGAAGGATAAAGGGCTTTTCAAAATCAACTGCCTTCAGCACAGGTTCCTGGCACAGGGCCCTCTGCATCTGTTCAAAGTTTTCCAGAGAGGGTTTTTACCTCTGCTGCTTGGAGATCATTAATTTGTAATTGTTTCAATGTAGATCCAGCCAAAACCTTGATAGTTTCAGAATTCTTTACTATCATAGTTTGTAAAGCAGAGAGAGTTGTGGAATTTAAATCCCAAAGTGACTCTAATGTCACTACAGCAGGTCTTTCCAACTTCCCCTCAAAAACCAGTGGAGGTGCTTTAACAACTTGTTTCAGGATACTCACAGTCACAGCAGGAGTAGAGCTTTCCTCTGGAATATTCAAGCTTACAGTGTTTGTTCCAGCTTCGAGCAAGTTCCCTCCCTGAATGCTCCTTTCACCTGACAGGATTGAAGCAACAGGACTCGCCACAAAGCTCTCTCTTCCTGGTTGGGGTGGTGCTGTACATGGGACAGGGTGCAAAGAAGCCCCGTCGACACTGTCGGTCAGCTCCGAGGGGCGGACTCCAGCAGCAGGAGTAGAGGTCATACCTGAGCCAGACGCAATTCCAAAGTGTTCGAGCGTCGGCTGTTGGAGCTGGGGTTTATCGCCTGGGTCAGAGGGAATCTCCCTGACTTTCCCTCGTCTCCTACCCATCTGAAACAGCAGGTAAAAGGCTCTTTCCAGAGTCAGCTTGAGCACTATTCAGAATGCGTCTGTCGGTGCAAGTCACACCGCCGCCATCTTGGATCGCGTATTTTATATCTTTTTAACATATTGCTCCCCCTTTTCTTAATTGTGCTAATACTGTGTATTGGTTTATACTGTAACTTTCACTTTTTATTTGTCTCCCATTTTTGTCTTATTTCTTTGCTATCCATTGCTAATATTTTATATTGTAAACCACTTCGATAATTTTTCAATTGACTCTGCAGTATATCAAATAAAGTTGAAGATGATGATGGCCAAAACTGAGCTTCTTGTCTTTCCCCCTAAACTTACCTCTTCTCTTCCCTCATTCTCTATTTCTGTGTCATCCTTACTGTCTCCTGAACTTATAACCTTGGGGTCATTTTTAACTCCTCTCCCTCTTTCTCTGCACATATTCAATAAACTGCTAAAACTTGTTGTTTCTTTCTCGGAACATACTACTAAAACCAGGGCCGATCTTAGCAATTGCGGGGCCCTGTACAGACCAGTTCAGGGCCCCCCCTGCCCCCACCTAGCCCTGCCTCCACCTAGCTCTGGCCCTTGTTGACAAGATGTGTTTTAAAAAAAAAAATTATTCCAAATAAAGACAAATCAAGCAAAACTTGTACAGAAAACTAATTCAAATAAGCACAATGCTATCATTGGAAACCTTTGGGTTTAAAAAGCAAAACCATGTGCATGTAAGGACTGGATAAATGAATTAAAACAAATGCCCTTAATATGTAATACTTGGTAGCAATAATGAAGCAGTGATTGAATATTCACACAGCAAGCAGCCTGAGCCAACAGATTTATTTTCCACTGAACATAATTAACTTTGTATGAACTTGGCTTCTAATAGTGCGATGAACTGGACAATGTTGGCACATTTAGACTGACTCTGGACAGTTCTGCACGATGGACACCCTTACCTCATTATTTAATACCTTCTCTGTGAAATAGTAGTAATTAAAAAAAAGGGCAAGTGCATTTTTATAATATACCACTGCATTCCACAAAACAAAAGGAGCAAGTTCCCATATGCGATCTTTTTTTTCTTTTGATGTAGGCACAGGAAAAAAAAAGATTTTAAATGCTCCCAGGTTTCAACCTAATTCATGTTTAATGTGGGATATAAATGCCATAAATAAGTAAATAGATAGATAGAAACTCTGAATGTTGATCAACTGATTCTCATAACATGATGTCTGTTTTGTGGCTCTTTAACAGAAGAAGAAAAATATCTGCATGAATTTAACAGTACTAGGATGTCCCTTTAACCAGACCCTCCAAATGACACACTGATTACAATTTATAGCAAAGTACTACTCTACCTATAAAAAATTATTCTGTGATTATACTTCCTCTGTGTACAATCCATATGCACAAGCTGGCATATTTGAAAATCTAAGTGAGATTAAATAAAAATTCCACGAACAATAAGGAAAGACAATATGGATGTAGCAGCTCATAGATTTGCTTACTTGCTTGTTTTGAGTTCACAGGGATCTGGCTGTGTGAGGAAGGGAAACAGATGAGTAATCTTGTTTTTTTTGTTTTACAGTATCCTCCCCTCCCTATGTCCCATGTATTCCAGGCCTTCTCCCTGCGCCCCCAGTTCCCTGAGCCATAGGGTGCCCTCCTGGCACATACCTCAAGCCACCCTGGTGGTGTAGTGGGTTCTTCGGGGCAGGAAAGATCCCCAGTATTTCCTGCATGCTGCCGCCAACCCTCTTGCTGCCGCATCTTCTTTAAAATGGCTGTTGAGACTTCCAATGGCGGCCTCGTGAGACTTCAGCTGAAGTCTCACGAGGTCGCCGCTGGAAATCTCATCAGCCATTTTAAAAAAGCGATGCGGCAACAATATGTTCAGCAGCAGCGGTCAGGAAAGACTTGGGATCTTTCCTGCCCTGAAGAATCCACTAGTCCACCAGGGTGGCTTGAGGTATGTGCCAGGAGGGAACCTTGCAGCTCAGAGGAGGAGAGACAAAGCTTAGATTGCTGTGCTCCCGATCAGCTCTCTAAACAGGAGAGGATACGGCAATAGCAGGGAGCGGGAGGGAGATGCCAAGGCTGCCACGGGGCCCCTGGGAACGTGAGTCCCCGTGTGACCACCCCTGTTGCCCTTGCCTATGACCAGCCCTGACTAAAATCTTTATCTATATTCTCATCACCTCCTGCTTAGACTATTGCAACTTGCTCCTCACATGTCTCGCTCTGAACTATTTCTCTTTCCTTAAATCTGTTTAAAATTCTGCTGTATGACATATTCTGCCAGTGTCACTACAGTAATGTAACCCCTTTCCTGAAGTCACTTCATTGTCTCCCTGTCTGTTTCCATGTACTGTTCAAACTCCTCTTATTGACTTTCAATTCATTAATTCTGCAGTTGCCCAGCAGCATCTTTTATCGCTCCTTGCAACCCTCCTGGGAATTACGTTCATCAAGTAAGTCACTCTTATCTCTTCCTTCCACCATGAACTCCAGACTCTATTCCTTCCATCTTGCTACACTGTAAGCATGGAATAGACTTCCTGAGTTGGTACTTCATGCTCCATCTCTGGCCCAATTCAAATCCAGGCTAAACGCCCACCTTTTTGAGGCTGCTTTTAACTTCTAAACTCTTATTCACCTGTTCAATACCCATATTGTTTTAATCATTCCAATAATAAATAAAATGCTTAATCCCTTATTTACTCTATTTGTCTATCTTGAATAGATTGTAAGCTCTATTGAGCAAGGACAGTCTCTTACATGTTTGTGTATAGCGGTGCAAATGTCTGGTAACACTATAGAAATGATAAATAGGATTATTAGTAGTAGTAAATGATTAAAATACCCCAAAGTTGGCGCATAATTTACTGCTCATAGTATGCTCCCCCTTATAGAACTATCCTTTTAGAAGCTTGAGGCTGAAGAGCAATTCAATCCTGATTTTTTTTTTTTTAATAGCCAACCAGTTATGATTTTAGTGCAGTGCATTGAGTTTTGAGGCAGTTGCGGATGTGATGAAGCTCCTATAGGGCTTTCCCTCTGCTTGGAGAAAAAATGGCTGAGAGGGTATATGATAAAAGTTAATAAAATTATGAGTGTGGTAAAATGTTTAATGAGGAAACAGTGGTTTAACCCGTCAAACAACAGAAAAACAAGAGTACACTCTATGACAGCAGATTGAAAACAAATCATAGATTTATTTATTTTTTTAAACACAGGATATAATTAAGCTGTGGAATGTTCTCCTGGAAAATGTGGTCATGGTGACCAATATAGTTGGATTCAAAAGAGGATTGTTCAGGTTACTGGAGGAAATGTCCATAAAAAATTATTAGTCAATTAGACTTGGAAGAGCCATTACTCAACCCTGGAAATGAAATGTGGGAAATAGATCTACTCTCTGGGATCTGCTGTGTATTTAGAATTTGAACTGGCCACTGTCAAAGAGAGGATTCTGACTTAATGGAATATGGCCTGACTCAACATGGCTTTTCCAGTTCAATCCCAAATTTATGTTTGTTTTTATTAAATTCTTGATACACCGCCTTTCTGTGGCCCAGCCAAAGAGGATTAAATATTGCATACAGGTACTGGCTGGCCTTCCATTTACCACCCCTGTTCTAAACATTAGCTCAGTTCCAAGAAAATAAAATTAAAGACGAAAATAATTAGGCCCTAAACCTAATTTACTACAGCACGTCACCCTATAGCAAATACACCACTAACCCTTTATTATGTAATTGCTTCTTTCCTTGACGAGGGCCAGATTGTTATGTTGGAAATGTTTTGGTTGTTCTTTTGTATTTTTTCTATACCATTCTTGTACTCTTTTTGTATATCAGCTGTGTACATTCTAGAAAGAAAAAAAAAAGGTCAGTTCCAGGATATCCCGAACTCCTGTCCAAACTGATTGGATACAGTTCTCTCTTGCCCTCCTGATGAATCTCTTCACCATGTAGCCCAACAATGCCCCCCCCCCCCCCCCATCCTTGCCAAGCAGCAGCAGCAGCAGCAGAACTGTTTAATACATGCTATCTAGGGATGCCATAGAGCCAACTTCACAGCTCATATTGTGAGTCTGGCTCCCTGACAGCTGAAGATGTATGTTTAAACACATATCCTGCTTCAGACATGCATGTGAAAAGCAGGGTCATGTTACAAGGTGATCAAAGGAAAGATTTTACAGAACTCAGGGCACTCCCAGCCAGTCAGAGTTTTCAGGATATCTTATCTTGACAAAAGAGGATATCCTAAAACCCCTAACTGGCTGTGTGTGCCCCGAAGACTGAGTCGAAAAACTCTAATCTGGAAAGAGAGGAGAATATCCTCAGTAGGGAGAGAATGAGAGGAAGGGATGATAACAACAGGGAGAAGCCTTAGCAGGAAGGAGGGAAGAAGGGGCAAGTAAGGGACAAGAATATCTGGAGAAAGGAAGTGAGAAGGGAGAAAGTTCTACAAGGATAGAGGGGGCACAAAGGAGAGAAAACTGTCTAGAGGGAAGATGTTATTGAGAAGGGGGAAGATTGCCTGGACTGAGCAGATGTGAATGGAGAATGTCTAGAGGGAAGGTATAGGAAAGGAGAATAGTGTTTAGTATGAGGGTATGAAAAGAAACAAGGTTCTAGAGATAGAAGGTGTGAGAAAGGAGGAACAGCAAAGAGTTCATATGAAGGATCTGTAGAGACTAGAAAGGGGTTCAGAAGCAGTTTAAAGAGAGGGGACTGTAAAAGAAGTGAGAGACAGAGGAATGAGACAGATCTGTCCTTCCTTTCTCTCTTTCCCATCTCCAGTCCTTGCCTCTTTTTTCCAGTCCCCAATCACCCATCCTCCCTAGCCCTGTGATTCCATTCCCCCTAGCTACAATGCATTCACTGAACATTAACTACTACTTCTATTTATCATTTCTAAAGCGCTACTAGACGTACGCAGTGCTGTACACTTGAACATGAAGAGACAGTCCCTGCTCGACAGTATTGGGCATATTCAATAAACACCTAGATTTAGACATATTCTATGAACTGCACCTAAATTTAGGTGCAGTTTATAGAATACACATAGGCGGGGGGGGGGGGGGGGGGGGGGGGTTGGCATGATATATAGAATCTAGCCCCTATGTGTGTAAATGTTGGACATGCCCATGTCCACACACCTCCCCCTGTGAATGCCCCCTTGCATTTGTGCACTATAATTTGGGAATACTCCTTAGTGCCCAACTGGCATTTAATGCATGTAACTGTTACAGTCATGTGTGTAAGTGCTAGTTTTCTATCACTTACATGCACAATTGGTGTGTAACTTCAGGAGCCAGGTTATAGACTACTACTACTAATCATTTCTATTGCACTACTAGATGTACACAGTGCTGTACACATTATATGCAGTTACTTTCTCTGCCCCTAGAGGGCTCTCAATCTAAGCTTTTTTGTACCTGGGGCAATGGAAGGTTAAAGAGGTCTTTTACAAAGGTGTACTAGTGTTTTTAGCGTGCACTAAATGCTAGAGACACCCATATATTCCTATGTGTGTCTCTAGCATTTAGTGTGTCCTTATTTTAGCGTGTATTAAAAATGCTAGCACGCCTTAGTAAAAGGAGCCCTAGGTGACTTGCTCAAGGAGCTGCAGTGGGAATTGAACCCAGATCAGCAGGATCAAAGCCTACTGTGATAACCATTAGGCTACTCCTCCACTCCTATAGACACATAGGGCTGAGGTGGTCTGTAAGGATACTCGGAGTAACTATCTGGATAGTGCTGCTCAATATCCAAGTCAGCAACTCTTATCCGGCTAGCAGGTACTGTTACTGACCCATAAATAAATTACCCAGACACATAAGAAAGCTTAGAAAATCATTATTATAAAATTTAAAATCACAATATTTAACACACAAATCTATACAAATATACAACATACTCAATGCAGAATTTTGAATATTTTGCATCATAATTTTCTGCCCATGCCACAGTTATCTACCCCTGGCTTCCTCAGGAAACTGAAGGCTGTGATCATAAAATGTGAGAGTTATCAGTCAAGCATGCCCCCCATCAGAACCAAGCATATGGTAATGAAAACACATTCCTAGAGTTTAGCGTAACTTTAGCAGAATAACAACAGGTGGGCAATTTTTCTGTTTCTCATATACTTCATATATGGATCTTATATTCTCCAGGATGTCAGTTCTTCTAGTATCTTATCTAGCCTAGTGGTTAGTGCAGTAGACTTTGATCCTGGAGAACTGGGTTTGGTTTCCCACTGCAGTTCCTTGTGACTCTGGGCAAGTCACTTAATACTCCTTTGCCCCATATATAAATAAGCACCTGTATATACTATGTAAACTGCTTTGGATGTAGTTGCAAACACCACAGAAAGGTGATATATCAAGTCCCTTCCCTCCATATTTTCTCTTGGCTTTGCTCAGAGTTGTGGAAAGAGTACTTCCATTTTATAAATATACTAGTAAAACATGCCCGTTTCTTGCGGCAATGAAACGGGCGCTAGCACGGTTTCCTTCCGGACCTCCCCCCTCCGTACTCACTCCGTCGGTGTTCGTCCGCCATTGTTGCTGACCTTGCACGCCACTTTCAATCTGCTGTCATTGCTCCGCCCTCGACGTCATCACGTTTGACGCGAGGGCGGGGCCCGAACACAGTATTTTCGGTGGCTTCACCACCACGAAGGCTTAGAACCGGAAGGAAGTGCCCGGAGGACCTGACAGTGACGTCAGTGTCCTCAGAACGTTGAGGGTGAGTTTTATTATATAGGATTCCCCATCCATAGATGTCAGAATGGGGGGGGGGGGGGGAGCCACGTGTGCCAATGACACAACAAAAATAGCACAACATAGCCATTGCTCCTTCCCTGACTTTAATAATCAGCAGGCGGCCAGAAATTATATGACACATAACTTCCAAATACCTGCTGATTGCCATGTGTACTCTGTCTGCTGCCTCTGTTCAGACTAAGGCATAACCATCAGCTCCCTCCCTTCTTCAGGCTTCCTGCTCACCTCCGCAGTCATTTCCATTGTACAGCTGCATTGCTGTCTACTGCAGTTTTTCACCACCAGACTGCCAGCACCCCTCACTTTTGCTGCAGTGCACCACTAGTATCAGCAGAGGACTGCTGCCACAGAGATGCCCCCCCCCCCCCTCCGACCGACCGGACTTCCATTGCTGCTGGTGCCTGAGGATATAGCCAGCTAGCTGTATTCAGGTCACTCGGGGATGAAGGACTGGAGAAGGAGAGAGCATCACGGGAGGGGAGAGGGAGTGCTGAAGAAGGCAGGGGAGAGAGCATGTGGTTCGTGGTGGTGATGATGGGGAAGCTTGTTGTTAATAAGTTAGATTGTATAGCATGAAGGAAGGAAATGATGATATTTAAAACAGAGGTATTGTCTTGGGGGTGGGGTCTTGGGTGGAGGGTGGGGGTGGAGTTGGGTGCAGGGTTGGGAGTAGAGCCTTGCTTCTCCCCTTAAAACAAAAAGGCATTCCGCTGGCCCCCGCCATCTATTCATAAGCAATGTTACTTAAGATTGAAAAATATAGGTCTTTATTTATGAGAACTGTGTGCCTTTCAGCAACATGACCTTCTGTAGTACCATAAAAATAGAAAACCGCCAGCAAACTGGTGACATCAGAGAATAGCTTCCCTACCTAATGGAAAGCAGAAAGTGCTATCAGAAAGAAAACATAAAATTGTACTTCTGTTCCACTGAATTCCAACAGCTAGTTTTCTTCTAATCCAACTTAGCTTTTATTTACACTGTACATTTTTTTTAATGCTTTTCAGTTTGTTTGCTCATTTTCATTTGTCCTATAGCATAAGGACAATTAATAAAGACAAAAATGAAGAAGCCAAACTTTGGGGCCCTTTTACCAAAGGGCGGTAGGGCTACCGCCGGCTTGGCGCATGGTGAATCGACCCTACCGCTGGACTCGCCCAGGAGTCTTGTGGTAGTTCTGGATCATCTGTGCACCATTTTTAATGCTAAAAAATACCTTTTTATTTTTGAGTGCTGGGGGGGGGGGGGGGGGCGTGCCCAGTGGTAAACGGGCAATACTGCATGCTGCCTGATTACTGCCGAAACCCTCACCACCTCCTAAATAGGAAACGGCAAGGGCTCCGGTACTAAATGGCCACGCAGCAATTTTTAAATTACCACACGGCCATTTATTGTCCCTTTTAAAAAAAGGCCTTTTTATCTGCGGTGGTAACAGGTGGCCTCAGCGAGTGGCAATCCCACATGTCAACACCATCGCGGGTCATCTTTTACTGCCGCTTGGTAAAAAAGCCCCTTTATACGTTTAAGCCCTGATTTTGCATAGGCTATTAAGTTTGACACCAAAAGAGGTGTGAAGTTATTCACAGGAAAGGTTATGAAGTGGCACAGGAAATGTTTCCCATCAAGAAAGTCGTTTAGAGTTTGTTCTCAAGCTTGTCCTTGAAGATTTCAGATATGAAATAATTAAGAACAAAACAAAGAAGCAGAATTAACCAGAGTTAATCATCTCGGTATACATTTATCATGACTGAAATAAAACCCCTATGCCTCATTTGTCAGACATGCTAATTAGATGCTGTATCTTAGCTGAAGTGTAAATACTGGATTAGCACATAAGTATTGCCATACTGGCCCAGCATCCTGTTTCCAACAGTGGCCATTCCAGGTCACAAATACCTGGCAAGATCCCCAACAAGTACACAACATTTTATACTACTTATCCCAGAAATAGTGGATTTTCTCCAAGTCCATTTAATAATGGTCTAGGGACTTTTGCCTTCCAAACCTTTTTTAAACTCTGCTAAGTTAACCGCCTTTACCACATTCTCCGGCAACGAATTCCAGAGTTTAATTACACTTTGAGTGAAGGAAGATTTTCTCAGATTCATTTTAAATTTACTACATTGCAGCTTCATTGCATGCCCCCTAGTCCTAGTATTTTTGGAAAACGTAAACAGATGCTTCACATCTACCCGTTCAACTCCACTCATTATTTTATAGACCTCTATCATATCTTTCTTCAGCTGCCTTTTCTCCAAGCTGAAGAGCCCTAGCCGCTTTAGCCTTTCCTCATAGGAAAGTTGTCTCATGCCCTTTATCATTTTCGTCGCCCTACTCTGTACCTTTTCTAATTCCACAATATATTTTTTGAGATGCGGCGACCAGAATTGAACACAATATTCGAGGTGCAGTCGCACCATGGAGCGATAGAAAGGCATTATAACATCCTCATTTTTGTTTTCCATTACTTTCCTAATAATACCTAACATTCTATTTGCTTTCTTTGCCGCAGCAGCACACTGAGCAGAAGGTTTCAGCGTATCATCGACGACGACACCTAGATCACTTTCTTGGTCTGTGATTCCTAATGTGGAACCTTGCATGATGTAGCTATAATTCGGGTTCCTCTTTCCCACATGCATCACTTTGCACTTGCTCACATTAAACGTCGTCTGCCATTCAGATGCCCAGTCTCCCAGTCTCATAAGGTTCTCTTGTAATTTTTCACAATCCTCCCATGATTTAACGACTTTGAATAACTTTGTGTCATCAGCAAATGTAATTACCTCACTAGTTACTCCCAACTCTAGGTCATTTATAAATATGTTAAAAAGCAGCGGTCCCAGCACAGAGCCCTGGGGAACCCCACTAACTACCCTTCTCCATTGAGAATACTGACCATTTAACCCTACTCTCTGTTTTCTATCTTTTAACCAGTTTTTAATCCACAATAGAACACTACCTCCTATCCCATGACTCTCCAATTTCCTCTGGAGTCTTTCATGAGGTACTTTGTCAAACGCCTTCTGGAAATCCAGATACACAATATCAACAAGCTCACCTTTATCCACATGTTTGTTCACCCCTTCAAAGAAATGTAATAGATTGGTGAGGCAAGATTTCCCTTCACTAAATCCATGTTGACTTTGTCTCATTAATCCATGCTTTTGAATATGCTCTGCAATTTTGTTCTTAATAATAGTCTCTACCATTTTGCCCGGCACCGACGTCAGACTCACCGGTCTATAATTTCCTGGATCTCCTCTTGAACCTTTTTAAAAAAACGGTGTTACATTGGCCACCCTCCAATCTTCCGGTACCACGCTCAATTTTAAGGATAAATTACATATTTCTAACAATAGCTCCGTAAACTCATTTTTCAGTTCTGTCAGTACTCTATGATGAATACCGTCCGGTCCAGGAGATTTGCTACTCTTCAGATTTTAGAACTGCCCCATTACATCCTCCAGGTTTACAGAGAATTCATTAAGTTTCTCCAACTCGTCAGCTTCGAATACCATTTCCTGCACCGGTATCCCACCCAAATCTTCTTCGGTGAAGACCGAAGCAAAGAATTCATTTAATCTCTCCGCTACGGCTTTGTCTTCCCTGATCGCCTCTTTTACTCCTCGGTCATCTAGCGTTCCAACCGATACTTTTGCCGGCTTCCTGCTTTTAATATACCTAAAAAAAATTTTACTATATGTTTTTGCCTCCAACACAATCTTTTTTTCGAAGTCCCTCTTAATCTTCTTTATCAGCGCTTTGCATTTGACTTCATATTCCTTATGCTGTTTCTTATTATTTTCAGTTGTTTCCGTCTTCCATTTTCTGAAGGATTTTCTTTTAGCTCTACTAGCTTCCTTCACCTTACTTTTTAACCATGCTGGCTGTCGTTTGATCTTCCATCTCTCCTTTTTTAATATGCTGAATATATTTGGCCTGGGCTTCCAGGATGGTGTTTTTGAACTGCATCCACGCCTGATGTAAATTTTTGACCCTCAGAGCCCCTCCTCTAAGGTTTTTTTCACTATTCTTCTCATTTTATCATAGTCTCCTTTTTTAAAGTTAAACGCTAACGTATTTGATTTCCTTTGTATACTTACTTCAAAGCTAATATCAAATCCGATCATATTATGATCACTGTTATCAAGCGGCTCCAGCACCATTACCTCCCGCATCAGATCATGCGCTCCACTAAGGACTAGGGCCAGAATTTTTCCTTCTCTCGTTGGCTCCTGTACCAGCTGCTCCATAAAGCTGTCCTTGATTTCCTCAAGGAATTTTACCTCCCTAGCGTGCCCCAATGTTACATTTACCCAGTCAATATCGGAGTAATTGAAATCACCCATTATTATTCTGTTGCCCAGTTTGTTTGCGTCCCTAATTTCCTTTAACATTTCTGCATCCGTCTGTTCATCCTGGCCAGGCGGACGGTAGTACACTCCTATCACTATCCTTTTCCCCTTTACACATGGAATTTCAATCCACAGTGATTCCAAGAAGTGTTGTGTTTCCTGCAGAATTTTCAATCTATTTGTATCAAGGCTATCCTTAATATGCAATGCTACCACTCCACCAATTCGATCCACCCTGTCACTATGATATAATTTGTACCCCGGTATGACAGTGTCCCACTGGTTATCCTCCTTCTATCAGATCTCAGAGATGCCTATTATATCTAATTTTTCATTTAGTGCAATATATTCTAACTCTCCCATCTTATTTCTTAGGCTCCTGGCATTCGCATATAGATATTTCAAACTATGTTTGTTGTTCCTATTTACGTCATGCTTAGTACTTGACAGTATTAATTTGCAATCTTTTGTCTGATTTTTATTTTTATTTAAGGACACCTGATCTACTATGGTCTCTTTTGCAACCTCACTATCAGGATACCCTATCTTCCCTCTTTTGGTGATATCTTTGGAAGATACCTTATCCCGAACCATGCGCTTTTGAGCGACTGTCGGCCTTCCCCCTGTTTCTAGTTTAAAAGCTGCTCTATCTCCTTTTGAATTGCCGACGCCAGCAGCCTGGTCCCACCCTGGTTAAGGTGAAGCTCGTCCTTTCAGAATAGGCTCCCCCTTCCCCAGAATGTTGCCTAGTTCCTAACAAATCTAAAACCCTCCTCTCTGCACCATTGTCTCATCCACGCATTGATACTCCAGAGCTCTGCCTGTCTCTTGGGCCCTGCGCGTGGAATGGATAGCATTTCAGAAAATGCTACCCTAGAGGATCTGAATTTGAGCTTTCTACCTAAGAGCCTAAATTTGGCTTCCAGAACCTCTCTCCCACATTTTCCTATGTCATTGGTACCCACATGTACCAAGACAGCTGGCTTCTCCCCAGCACTATCTAAAATCCTATCTAGGTGATGCGTGAGGTCCGCCACCTTCACACCAGGCAGGCAAGTCACCAGGCGATTCTCATATCCACTAGCCACCCAGCTATCTATATGCCTAATGATCGAATCCCCAACTACAACAGCTGTCCTAACCTTTCCCTCCCGGGCAGCACTTGGAGACATATCCTCGGTGCGAGAGGATAGTACATCCCCTGGTGGATAGGTCCTGGCTACAGGAGTACTTCCTACTTCACCAGGGTGATGCTCTCCTTATAGGAGACCTCCCTCCTCCAAGGTAGCACAGGGGCTACCAGACTGGAGGTGGGACTTCTCTACAACATCCCTGTAGGTCTCTCAGTGATGCAAAATGGCAGTGTTAATGATAGTAAAAAGTTCTGGACATACCAATAGTGTGTAATGAACTCTATCCAGAAAAGATGTGACCGCCATTAGCACTGGTGAAGGTAGAAGTTAAGGCGGGGGGGGGGGGGGGGTCCACCTTCAGAGGCTGCTGTAATTACATGCTTCTGCATATATACTACTACTACTACTACTATTAAACATTTCTATAGCGCTACTAGACTTACGCAGCACTGATATAGAATGGGTTCTATGGGGTGGGGTCAGCAGATGATGACCTCTTTAATTTTGACCTTAAGCGATCACTAGGAATATGCATTTGTTAACACACAGGTACCAGGATAACTTCCATGTCCACCCTGACTTCACCCCTGGACCACCCTTGGAACACCCTGGCATTGACTATGATGGTCTCCCTGGATTTTCAGCAGCACTGTCCAATTACGTGCCCTTGAAAACCCCGGATCACCTGATCAGTACAATTTAACTAGACAGGATCTTCTCTTGGTCTGGTTAAAACATTTTAAATATCAGGCCTAGGTTTTTATACATACTCTACCTCAACCTCCCTCTTTTTATTTTTGAATGTTACAATGGTACCTACCAGAGACTTTGATTTAAGTGAATACTGAAACTTCAGGGGGACCCTTTGACTGGTTTATGAGCCTGGGAGAAGGATTTTGAGGAACCTTTTGCGTTTTACTCAATGACACTAATAAAATTTTGTGTAACCAACTCTGGGATCACCCTGAGTCCCACTCCTTTGAGAGGTTCATATTCCTATTATAAACTTACCCTTTTAAAGACAGCCTATATCTGGTAACACAAGCAAGATTACTATGAACAAATTCCAGCTTGGTACCTGGTGGAGTTACCATTTTGTCTAACTCTTGCAACAGCCCTGCCCACTGCAAACATGAGTCAGACTTATTGCCTGAATATTCATTGTGGATAGTTACAGAAAACAAAGCTGTTTGTGGGCTTTGAAGATGGGAGTTATGCTGTAATCTGTCATGGAATATTTGATGCTGAAAATGCTGGGTTATGTCAGTAAGATGTAAAAAGCAGGGGTTGACACTTATCCAGAGTTTAGCAAGGTGCTGCAGACATGATGAGCATGATTCTGGTTAAAAGCAAGGCATTCCTCTTATGATGACTGTTTGTAGTGTAGTTTAGATTTTGAAAAGGGGACAAGAGAAAAGTGGGAGTAGCTATGTGTTTACCTGCTTCACTAGGGTATTGTATCAAGTAGTGCTTCTACTACCTAACTAACTGAAGCTTAACAAAAGAAAAAAAATTCCACTTTAAATTGTGTCAGAGAGACAGTGAAAAATGATCAGAACATTTATTTAGCAAAAAAAAAAAAAAAAGCAGACACCAGAGATTCTGAGATTTGAATGTGTCTTGATAGTGTGCAAAAGTCAAAAATTTATGTACTGCAAGGTGGGTTATAGATCTCACTTGTCCACAGAACAATTTTAGCTGTGTCTTAACTGTGAAATTTGTTTCCCTTTTCTGTGAGAAATGTGAGGCTCTAATAATAGCTTGTCAGCTATTATCAAACTGCCAGCACCAGAGGAAACAGGAAACCAACATACACCGTTGAGACTGTTAGGCTCCCAAATGACAACCACTTGGGGTCATTCTACTGAATGTGCTAACTCTTTACAAACTGACACCATCAATTTATCTTAGAAATACTTATGTGCAGCAGCCAGCTACAGAATCCTTGCTTCCAAAAAAAAAACCAAAAACACCCCAAACAAACCCCAAAACAAAACAAACCTGCTTTGTTATTAAGCCTTCAAGTACAGAATAATTCATGTGGGAGATGGTTTCTGTCTGTTTGTGACTTAATTTCAACAGACAACCCAGAGAAGAGATTGCCTTGAAAATTGGGATGTAACAATTGGGGAGGCTGTTCCCCAGGTACAACATAAGTACCTGCATATAAAATGTAAAATGCTTTGATTGTAACCACAGGATGGCAGTATATCAAATCCCATTCCCATTCCCTTTCCCTTTGAATGTGGTAGCCTGTTTGTTTGTTTGTTTATTAATCTGATAATCCTTTCCGTGATCATCGTTAAGAAATACAAAAGAACGCAATGAGAGGATCACGGAAAAGATTATCGGATTAAACTCAAAGAACCAAAGAGGGAAATACGGCTAGCGAAAGCGCGAGCAGAAGAAAAAAATGGCTAAAGATGTAAAGAGAGGTGACAAGACCTTTTTCAGATATATTGGAGAAAGGAGAAGAGATAGGAATGGAATTGCGAGACTGAAAGATAATGAGAATGACTATGTAGAGAGTGATGAAGATAAAGTGAACGTGCTAAACAATTATTTCTCTTTGGTGTTCACGGAGGAAAATCCTGGAGAAGGACTGCGGTTGGCTGCCGAGGGAATGTCTGGGAATGGAGTGGATACTGCATCGTTTATGGAAGAAAGAGTTTATAAACAGCTGGAGAATCTGAAGGTGGACAAAGCTATGGGGCCGGATGGGATACATCCCAGGATACTGAAGAAGCTCAGAGAGGTCCTGGCAGGACCTTCTTAAAGATTATTTAATAGATCTTTAGAGACGGGAGAGGTTCCACGAGATTGAAGATGAGCGGATGTGGTCCCTCTTCACAAAAGTGGAGACAGAGAAGAAGTGGGAAACTACAGACCGGTAAGTCTCACGTCGGTGGTAGGAAAAATAATGGAGTCGCTGCTGAAGGAAAGGATAGTTAACTTTCTAGAAGCTGACGGGATACAGGACCTGAGGCAACATGGCTTTACCAAAGGAAAATTCTGCCAAATGAATCTTATTGACTTTTTTGACTGGGTGACCAAAGAACTGGATGAGGGACGTGCACTAGATGTCATCTACTTGGACTTCAGCAAAGCCTTTGATACGGTCTCCCACAGAAGACTCGTGAATAAACTGAAAGGGTTGAACTTAGGACCGAAAGTGGTGAACTGGATAAGAAACTGGTTGTCCGACAGGTGGCAGAAGGTGGTGGTAAATGGAATCCACTCGGAGGAAAGGAAGATGAGCAGTGGAGTTCCTTAGGGGTCGGTGCTGGGGCCTATTCTGTTTAATATATTTGTGGGAGATATTGCTGAAGGGTTGGAAGGAAAGGTGTACCTCATTGCGGATGACACGAAAATAGCCAAATAGAGTGGATACCCTGGAGGGAGTAGAAACGATGAGAAGGGATCTCCGAACATTAGAAGAATGGTCGAGGGTCTGGCAGTTAAAATTTAATAGTTATACTCAGCTGGGGTATGATATCTCGTTTGGTTTTTTATTTATATTATTGAAATCTTGCCAAAAAACGTTTACATTCTAAAGAACTTTCTAGTGTATGAAATGTGTATTTTTTCTATTTTTCTTTTGCTAATGTGCTCAGTGATGAGAGAGACCGGCTGAACTTATTCACAGTAATGTACTGTGTTTACTCCCATTCTGACAACATCGCACCCCTACCTCCACCTTCTTTTAATTAATCTATTGTTCTATTGTGGTGGGATCTTGGTTTGTCAAATTATAAATGTCAACCAGATGTAAAACGCAACACTTATCTTGGTGAGGGGCGACCTTTGTGTCAGCAGAATATTAGAACGGTCCGTTCAGAATCCCACTCCAGTAGTTACTGATTGGACTGCAGCTTATACCATCTGCGGCTCTGGTACACAACTTTGCTTATCCTTCCTGTTCCTGTTTAATGCCAAGACGTGTAGAGTGATGCACTTGGGGTGTGGAAACCCAAAAGAGAGATACTGGATAGGAGGGGAGAGATTAGTACCTCGACTTAGGAGAGAGACCTTGGGGTGTTGGTGTTGGAGGATCTGAAGGTGAAGAAACAATGCGACAAGGCGACAGCCGTGGCCAGAAGGATGCTAGGCTGCGTAGAGAGGGGCATAACCAGCAGAAGAAAGGAGGTGTTGATGCCTCTCTACAAGTCGTTGGCAAGGCCACACTTGGAGTATTGTGTTCAGTTTTGGATGCCGTACCTTGCTAAAGATGTAAAAAGACTGGAAGCGGTGCAAAGAAAAGCTACAAAAGTGGTATTGGATTTGCGTTGCAAACTGTACGAGGAGAGACTTGCTGACCTGAAATTGTATACCTTGGAGGAAAGGAGAAACAGGGGTGATATGATACAGATGTTCAAATATTTGAAAGGTATTAATCTGCAAATGAACCTTTTCCGGAGACGGGAAGGTGGTAGAACTAGAGGACATGAATTGAGGTTGAAGGGGGCAGACTCAAGACTAATGTCAGGAAGTATTTTTTTACGGAGAGGGTGGTGGATATGTGGAATGCCCTCCCGCAGGAGGTGGTGCAGATGAAAACGGTAATGGAATTCAAGCATGCATGAGATAAACACAAAGGAATCCTGTTTAGAAGGAATGGTTCGGTGGAATCTTAGTGGAGATTGGGTGGATATGCTAGTAATTGAGAAGTAAAACCGGTGCTGGGCAGACTTCTATGGTCTACGCCCTGATCGTGACTGAATAGATAGGGATGCGCTGGAGTGTAAATTTTAAGGGGCTTCGATGTTAGCTTCAGAACTTAGTACAAGAACAGTACTGGGCAGACTTCTACGGTCTGTGCCCTGAGAAAAGCAAGGACAAATCAAACTCGGGTATACATATAAAGTATCACATACCATGTAAAATGAGTTTATCTTGTTGGGCAGACCGGATGGACCATACAGGTCTTTTATCTGCCGTCATTTACTATGTTAATCTGTATAAAAATGTATATACCACTCTTTCAGCAAACTCTTTTGAAGATGGAATCAGGACTTAGGAAAATAATGTGATACCCACTAACCTTAACAACTAAGTCTAGTCTTCTTTTATTTAATTTTTAATTTGTATTAGTATTTATGCCTATTCTTATTCACCACTTTAATTCTAAGTTTAAAAAAACCCTGAATGATTGTCTTCAACTTTTAACACTCATTTTTATATTTTTACATTTCTCCTTATTATAAGATAATACTTCATCAACCAATAACTTCATGTCATATAAACAAAATCAGGGCAAACTTAACTTGAGCTTTTGTTTATATGACATGAAGTCAGGTATTATCTCTCTATATAAAAAGCAACACCAACGTTCTATGAAGCCTCCAGCCGGAAGTGTGAAGGGGGCGAGATATCCGGTTTCCCTATGAGTGTCTGCCCCGCCCTCTCTGTAACACAGTCAGTGAAGGAAAACAGCAGAGCACGAAATCAAATCGCTGGCTCTGTAACAGTGAAGGACTCAGAGGGGGGAGGGGAGAGAGGGCAGGGACACACACACTCCCACATGCACACAGAAGAAAACATTGCTAGCCCCCGTTTCATTTGCATCAGAAACGGGGCTTTTTTACTAGTCTTATAATAAAGAGAAATGTAAAAATATAAAAATGAAAGTTGAAGACAGTCATTCAGGGGTTTTTTTTTTAGACCTATGATGGTGGTTATGTTATGAGGCTTCTATTTGCTCAATATAGGGCTGAGAAGCCACTGAGATCTTTTCCCCTGTTTTTAAGAACAAGTTAACATAGAATTAAAGTGGTGAGTTAGATTAGAAATTAATATTAAAAGAATTATAAAATAGAAAAGAAAAGAAAGACTAGACTTAGTTGTAAGGTTAGTGTATACCACCCTTTCATCCAGGTGAATCATAACAGTGTACAAACCTATCAAATTAAAACAGTTTAAAAAATCATAAAAAATTAAAAATACAAAACTTTAAATCAAAAACAAAGGGAGCACCTTTTACCTTTCATACCATTAATTCAGATTGGAAAAATCAAGGATTTTAACTTTTTTTTTCTAAAGACCAGTTGAGTGTTGTTGTAGTCCTGTTCCTCTGTTGGGAACTGGACCTTCTAGTTTGGCCAAACTGTTATTGTGCATGTCAAGCCACGTTAAAATTAATTAGCCCACAGTAACTGCAACAGAAGCTGTAGATATGAGTTATGTAAGTAGGAGTAGATTCAGTCAATGATGCCCAAATTGGGGCACTGAAAAAAATGAGCACTTAGCTCTATTCTATATATGGAGCGCTCCCTTTATAGAATAGTGATAGGCTTGGATCTGGTGCCTAACGTTTGGGCTAAAAGCAGGTGTAAATGCAGGTGCCCAACTTAGGCATGCTTCGTGTGAATTCTATTATTCCATGTGCAACTTTTAGAAACACCCCCAGCCACACTCCCTTTTCAGATATGCATTATGGCAGCTAGGTGCCGAGCCTTATACAATAGTGCACAGTCAGTGGAATGCATAAATTCCAACTAATGCCAATTAACTGAAATAATTGGTTGTTAGCACCCAGTTATTACTAGTTAAGGGCTCATTGATCAATTAAGTTACGTGGACAACATGAGCGCATGCCAAATTTTGGTGCGCAACTTTGGGCGCTATATTTAGAATCCGGAGGGGGATTGGGATGTAGAGGGTAATTTTATAACAATGCATCTCTGTAAACATTTTTAAAACATGGCTATGTTGTAAGTATTTTATAATGCAACATAGGTGCGTATTGTACCTTTTATATAATAAACTCCCACTGTAATCTCCAGCAGTGCACAAATTATCACACACAACATTATGCCTGCTGTGAGGTTTGCACAACTTTCTGTGCAAATTGGAGGTAATTTTATAAAGTCATTTTTTACACATATGTAACATAGATAGAGGGGGATAATCGAACGGGGGTGCCCATCTCTAAGGACGGCCCTGTAAAGGGGCGGGGCAACCCATATTATCGAAACAAGATGGACGTCCATCTTTCATTTCGATAATACGTTCGGGGATGCCCAAATCATGAAATTTAGGTCAACCTTAGAGATGGTCGTCCCCGGTTTTCGGCGATAATAGAAACCGAGGACGCCCATCTCAGAAACAACCAAATCCAAGCCATTTGGTCGTGGGAGGAACCAGCATTTTTAGTGCACTGCTCCCACTAACTGAATGTAAAAAGGCCTTCCCTTACCGATCCGGAAAGGAACGGGCATGCATGAAGGAAATTGCAAGCAAATGAGCTGCTCGCTGTTAGCTCATTTGCGCACGATTCCCTTCCTAAAGAGGGGAAGCGAGGAGATCCAAAATGTGGATGTTTCTGTGAGAAGGACATCCATGCCTTTGCAATGCCTCCAATACCCTCTTTATTTATTTATTTGAATTTTGGATCACAAGTAGCAGCAGTGGGATTTGAACCAGCCATCTCTAGATTGCAAGACCAGTGCTCTAACCACTAGGCCACTCTTCCACTAACCACTGCCCCCTTCCCTGTGGGGGCAGTTGAGGACATCCAAAATGTTTGAAAGAAGGACGTCCACGCCTTCGTTGTGTCTCCGCTGACACCCACATACCTCCCCCCACAGGGACCTGTATACTGCCCCCCCCCCCACAGGGATGGCCAAATTTCAAGGGAGTGGAATGGAGTGCAAGTGAGGAGTGGCTGAGTGGCCTAGTGGTTAGAGCCCTGCTCTTGCAATCCAGAAGTGACCAGTTCAAATTCCACTGTTGCTACTTGTGATCCAAAATCCAAATAAATGAAGAGGGTGTCAAAGGCAAAGCAAAGGCATGGATGTCCTTCTCACAGAAACATCCACATTTTGGACGTCCTCAGCTTCCATCGCAGGTACGGAGGCATAGCAAAGGACATACTCTAAAAAAAAAAAAAGACAAAAGTTTTTGAAGTTGTTTTTTTCAGGGTGGGAGGTGGTTAATGACTGAGGAAGTCAGGGGAGGTCATCCCCGATTCCCCCCGGTGCTCATCTGGTCAGTTCGGGCACCTTTTTGATGCTTGGTCGTGAAAAAAAAGGGACCAAGTAAAGTTGGCCAAATGCTCATCAGGGACACCCTTCTTTTTTCTATTATCGGCCAAGGAAGCCCATCTGTTAACCACACCCCCATCCTGCAATCGGTACACTGCCGACACACCCCCTTGAACTTTGGTCGTCCCCGCAACAGAAAGCAGTTGAGAACGCCCAAAATCGGCTTTCAATTATGACGATTTGGGCGACCTTAGGAGAAGGATGCCTATCTCCCGATTTGTGTCAGAAGATGGGCGCCCTTCTACTTCGAAAATAAGCAGGATAGTAACATAGTAGATGACGGCAGAGAAAGACCTGTACGGTCCATCCAGTCTGCCCAACAAGATAAACTCATGTGCTACTTTGTGTATACCTGACCTTGATTTGTATCTGCCATTTTTTTTTTTATTACATTTGTACCCCACGCTTTCCCACTCATGGCAGGCTCAATGTGGCTTACATGGGGCAATGGAGGGTTAAGTGACTTGCCCAGAGTCAGAAGGAGCTGCCTGTGCCTGACGTGGGAATTGAACTCAGTTCCTCAGGACCAAAGTCCACCACCCTAACCACTAGGCCACTCTGCCCATCACTTGCCCCACCTCCCAACCACTAGCCCCGCCTCCCACCACTGGCTCTGCCACCCAATCTCTGCTAAGCTTCTGAGGATCCATTCCTTCTGAACAGGATTCCTTTATGTTTATCCCATGCATTTTTGAATTCTGTTACCGTTTTCATCTCCACCACCTCCCGCGGGGGGGGGGGGGGGGGGGGGGGGGCACTCCAAGTATCCACCCCTCTCTCCGTGAAAAAATTCTTCCTGACAATTTTCTTGAGTCTGCACCCCCTTCAATCTCATTTCATGTCCTCTAGTTCTATCGCCTTCCCATCTACGGAAAAGGTTTGTTTACGGATTAATACCTTTCAAATATTTGACCGTCTGTGTCATATCACCCCTGTTTCTCCTTTCCTCCAGGGTATACATGTTCAAGTCAGCAAGTCTCTCCTCATACGTCTTGTAATGCAAATCCCATACCATTTTTGTAGCTTTTCTTTGCACCGCTTCAATTCTTTTTACATCCTTAGCAAGATATGGCCTCCAAAGATGAACACAATACTCCAGGTGGGGCCTATACAGGGCCATTAACACCTCCTTTCTTCTGCTGGTCAAACCTCTCTCTATACAGCCTAGCAACCTTCTAGCTACGGTCACTGCCTTGTCACACTGTTTCGTTGCCTTCAGATCTTCAGATACTATCACCTCAAGATCCCTCTCCCCGTCTGTACATATCAAACTCTCACCACCTAACACATACGTCTTCCGTGGATTTCTACTCCCTTAGTGCATCACTTTGCATTTCTTCGCATTGAATTTTAATTGCCAAACATTAGACCATTCTTCTAGCTTCTGCAGATCCTTTTTCATGTTTTCCACTCCCTCCTGAGTGTTCACTCTGTTACAAATCTTAGTGTCATCCACAAAAAGGCAAACTTTACCTTCTAACCCTTTGGCAATGTCACTCACACATATATTGAACAGAATTGGCCCCAGCACCGATTCCTGAGGCACTCCACTACTCACCTTTCCCTCATCCGAGCGAATTCCATTAACCACCACCCTCTGGCGTCTGTCCATCAACCAGTTACTAATCCAGTTCACCATGTCGGGTCTTATCTTCACCCTGTCAAGTTTATTCAAGAGCCTCCTGTGGGGAACCGTGTCAAAAGCTTTGCTGAAATCTAAGTAGATTAAGTCTATAGCACGTCCATGATTCAATTCTCCAGTCACCCAGTCAAAGAATTCAACGAGATGCGTTTGACACAATTTACCTTTGGTAAAACCATGTTGCCTCAGATCTTGCAACTTATTGGCTTCCAGGAAATTCACTATCCTTCCTTCACTATCCTTCAGCATCGCTTCCATTACTTTTCCAATAAACAAAGTGTCCATATACATGCTTAAATGGCCTCTTGTAAAATACTGACTAGCAAAAAAGTACATGCTTTAACACGGTAGTCACAGCCAGGGGTGCAGCAAGGATAGAGTTCACAAGCACGCGCGTTGATTATAATATACTTGCCTCAAGCAGGTGTAAATGTATGTGCCTGCATTTCAGGCAAGATTTCTGCCACTTCCATGAGTATTTTATCAGGGCACACATGGGATTGCTCCCTACATACATAAGATGTATTGTGAAGAGATGTCCTCTCTGTGGTAAGTTTGCTTTGAACTCTACTACTCTGTGTCCGCTCCCCTTGCAAATACAGAGGGGTTGATATTCAAAGCAATTTAACCGGGAAGCAGAGGTTCCTGCCCAGTTAAATTGTGTGTGGGGGGGCTATCCGTTGATATTCAGGCCATTCTCTTTTAGCTCCCAGCCTAGCTAGACCTTTCCATCACCTGACATGCTGAGAAGTTATGCAGCTGTTCCGTTACAGTTAGTCATGGAAACAGATCTTTCAAAGAAAGAGGAAGTGAGCAGCCACAGGGATAGTTCATTCTGTCTGTTATATTTGGAAACAGGGGACTTGCGTGTATTATCCATTTCCTGCTTTTTAAGAAGAACTTCTAAGGATTTTCACCACCTTTTGTTGCCCTGAGTGAGAAAGGCAAGACAGCAGATAATGCAGTTTTATCCAGCCCCTATTAAGCACTGTATATTGTTAAACAGACAGAGCTGCCATGACACATGTAGGTAAGGACAGTCAGGTCAATATTTAGCCACTGTGATCATGGATATTCAGCACCGGTATCTTGATTTCAGGCGGTGATATTGAGTCAACTATCTGGGTAACTAACCGGTTAAAGTTAGGACTGTTTAGTTATCCAGTTAGTGGTCTGAATATTGTCACTTTTCTGATAACTATCAGCTGTACCCTCACTCCACTCACACACTGCCCCAGAACTATCCGGATAGCACCAAGACAGTCTGTAGGGATATTCAGTAGCACTATCTGGATAATACCACTCAATAGCCAAAGAAAGTGACAGTTAAGGATACAAACTGAGCAAACCTGTATCACACTACATTACATTAGCAAACCTCTAGCGGCAGAATTCTAAATAATAATGTGACTCTATTTCTGACTGCATCTAGCACTTTCATTCCCCTCCCCTCTCCCCCCCCCCCCCCCCCCCCCCCCCCCCCCAGTGAAAAGGACTGCTGAGCCAGGCATTAGGAAGCTAAAGTCACTGAGATCCTGCTGAAAACAGATGATGCCTGCACCTGTCACAGTGCATCATGCCGAGCAGATTTGTACTCTGCTGTTCGCACTGGTTTGTTATTCTTACAGCCATCACAGTCTCACTTATGTTGAGTTTGCAGCAATTATTTGCAAGTGAAAATGATTCTGACTGGAACAGAGGGTCTAGGCAGTGGTCCTGTTGTGTTTCGTTTTAGAGTGTGGTAGGCTGCTGGATAAACTGTACACTGTAGAGCACTGAACAATGCAGCATGGTCTCACTGGGACACAGATTCTTTACACACCTGAGTTACTGCGTGGAACTCGACACATGTTCATAACGATCAAAAAACAATCTAATTTTTGTTAATGTCTAATGTAAAATAGTTGGACTGTTTCAATGTTAGTTGTTCATATGACTAAATAAGAATATTCCTTTCAACAGTCAGCCATCTGCAGTCAACATTTTTTTTTCAAATGATGATCTCCATGGGCAGTATTAGGCCTGGATATTAAATGCTGATCCTTATCTGGGCACTTCGTGTGTTCGCTGCGGGTCCTGGTTGAATATCGGCTAGGATAAGCAGGAGTCCTGAACTGAGTACTTCTCTCCCTCCCTCCCTCTTCCCTGAAGACAAGAAGCCTCCCACCAGGCTCCCTCCCCACCCTCTGTAGGCTGCCCCAGGCCTACCTTTTCTAGTCCTAGTGGTCTATGGAGGTCTTAAGGGCAGGAGCATAGGCGCCCCGTATAAGAGGCTTGGGGAGGCTAAGCCTCCCCAGCCCAATCGTGGACTTCCGTTTGCAATGCAACCCGCCCCCCGCGTTTTGACCTTTTATTTCCGTGGCAGCGACGTCAATGAAGAAAAAGACTACAGGCTCACTGCCAGCTTCTCCCTTCTCTCTGCACACAGTGTTCCGGATTCTACGGTGATGCATTTCCTGTTTCTGCGAGGGCGGGACACTGTGTGCAGAGAGAAGGGAGAAGCTGGCGGCGAGCCTGTAGTGTCTTTTTCTTCATTGACGTCGCTGCCACGGAGCGTATGGAGGTAAGCTCCGCCCCCTTTAGCCTCCCCAAACAGTTGGGCTACCGACCGTCTATGGGCAGGAGCAATACCCACTTGCTCCTGCCCATCGTGGCTGTGGCCTCAAAATTGCTACCACAACCTCTAGCAGCAGCCTCATGGTACTAGCCTCTTGGCACTAAAGGTTGTAGTGGCCATTTTGAGGCCAGAGCCCTGATGGATCAACCCTGGACTAACCAGACAGGTCAGAGTCCGTTTGTGCTGATATTCTGTGGCACTGTCTAATTAAGTGCCGCTGAGTATCAGTGGCTAGGCAGGCACAAATGATTTTATTTGAAGGTGAATTATGACTATAACATGGAGTGGAGGAGTGGCCTAGTGGTTAGGGTGGTGGACGCTGGTTGTGAGGAAGTGAGTTCAATTCCCACTTCAGACACGGGCAGCTCCTTGTGACTCTGGGCAAGTCACTTAACCCTCCATTGCCCCAGGTACAAATAAGTACCTGTATATAATATGTAAGCTGCATTGAGCCTGCCATGAGTGGGGAAGCACAGGGTACAAATGTAACCAAAACAAAACACCTAAGGTCAATGAAGTCCAGCATCATTTCTGACCTTGCCCAATCCTTGTTACAAGTACCTGACACAATCCCATTTCTTATTTTTCATATCCAGAGATGAGCAGTGGCTAATAATGGGTTATATACTTCTCTTCCAAGAATTTGTCTAAACACTTTTTGAACTCAGCTATGTAATTACCTTCACCATATCTTCTAGCAACAGATTCCACAGCTAGGCCTACAACTTCAACATTTTGCTCTAGACCTGTTTTTAGAATGAATAAGGTACAAAAAGGTCCCCCAAATACCAGATGAACACTGGAGGGAATCAGGAATGATCCCCCCCCCCCCTTACTCCAGTTTTCAAGGAATGTTTGAGCACTCCCACACTCCCCCAAAACCTTTTGTACCCACATACAGGTGACCCCTTCACCCATAAGGGCTACTGTAGTAGTGTACAGTTGGGTACAGTAGGTTTTTAGTGGGTTTTGGAGGGCTCAGCACACAATATAAGAGGGTAATGGTGAGATGTGTACTTGGGAGCTTTTATATGAAGTCCACTGCAGTGCTTTCCAGGGCAGTGTTTCCCAAGTCCAGTCCTGGAGTACCCCTTGCCAGTCAGGTTTTCAGGATATCCATAATTAATATGCATGAAAGAGATTTGCATATAATGGAGGCAGTGTAAACTTGACTGGCAAGGAGTCCTCCAGGACTGGACTTGGGAAACACTGTCCTAGGGTGCCCCATTGCTCTCCTGGGATGTCTGTGTGGCCAGTCTACTAAGAATGCTGGCCCCTCCTACATCCAAGTGGTTTGATTTTCTACGTTTTTCACTTGGACTTTTTTTTAATGCCTCAAAAATATAAATGCAAAGAGTTAAAAACATCTTGCATGTGGCCATTTTTGAAAAAAAGATGTTTTGCTGTCTCAAAAAATGGCCATATTTACTATTCAGATTTGGGCCGTTTAGTGCTAAGGACTAGATTCTATATATCATGCCTAAAAAATCAGCAGCAAAATGAAATTCAGCATACTTTATCGAATAAGTCAAACTTTCCACGTGGTATATAGAATACGCTGAGCACCCATCCATGTGACTAAATTTAATCACAGGCAGTTACACCAAGTAAAACTTGGTGTAAATCCTGATGTCTAAATTAGGTGCAGGCCCATTCTACGCCCATGCCCCTTTTCAACAATGCAACTTAGAATTTACACACATCATGTTATAGAATATGCTTAGACAGATCTGCATGTAAATTCTCCAAACTTTTTAAAACCCTGCTAAGCTAACTGCTTTTACAACATTCTCTGGCAACGAATCCCAGAGTTTAATTACACATTGAATGAAGAAATACTTTCTCTGGTTTGTTTTAAATTTACTAATCAGTAGCTTCATTGCATGCCCGCTAGTCCTAGTATTTTTGGAAAGAGTGAACAAGTGATTCACCTCTTTCCATTCCAGTACATTCAGTACTTTATAGACCTATATCATATCTCCCCCTTAGCCATCTCCTCTCCATTTCATTTCAGTTTTCCATTTCTTTCCTAATAATTCCTAACATTCTATTTGCTTTCTTAGACGCTGCTGCACATTGAGCAGAGGGTTTCAATGTATCATCAACGATGACACCTAGATCCTTTTCCTGGGTGGTGATTCCTAATGTTAAAACTTGCATCACATAGCTATAGTTTGGGTTCCTCTTTCCCACATGCATCACTTTGCACTTGCTCACATTAAACATCATCTGCCATGTCGATGCTCAGTCTTCCATTACTTTGCATTTGCTCACATTAAAAATCATCTGCCATTTTGATGCTCAGTCTTCCGTTCTCATAAGGTCCTTGCAATTTTTCACAATCCTCTTGCGATTTAACAACTTTGAATAACTTTGTGTCATCAGCAAATGTTATTACCTCACTAGTTATTCTCATCTCTAGATCATTTATTAAAATGTTATAAAGCAGCAGTTCCAGCACAGACCCCTGGGGAACCCCACTATCTATTCTTCTCCATTGAGAATACTGACCATTTAACCCTACTCTCTGTTTTCTTTCTTTTAACCAGTTTTTAATCCACAATAGGACATTACCTCCTATCTCATGACTTTCTAATTTTCTCAGGAGTCTTTCATGAGGTATTTTGTTTAATGTGTTTTAAATATCCAGATACACAATACCGACTGGCTCACCTTTATCCATATGTTTGTTCACCTTGAAAGACATGTAGTAGATTGGTGAGGCAAGATTTCCTTTCACTAAATCCATTTTGGCTTTGTCTCATTAATCCAAGCTTATATATATGCTCTGAAATTTTGTCCTTTATAATAGTCTTTACCATTTTGCCTGGCACTGACGTCAGGCTCACCAGTCTATAATTTTCCGGATCACCTCTGGAACCCTTTTTAAAAATTGGCATTACATTGACCACCCTCCAATCTTCCGGTACCATGCTTGATTTTAAAGATAAATTACATATTGCATGTTCATTTTTCAATTCTATCAGATCAGTAGTCTGGAATGTATACAATCCTGTTCAGGTGATTTGCACTCTTCAGTTTGTCATATTGCTGTATTACATCTTGTAGGTTTACCAGAGATTTGTTTCAGTTTCTCTGACTCATCAGCACTGAATACCATTTCTGGCACTGGTATCTGTTCCACTTATTCCTCAGTGAAAACCGAAACAAAAAATTCATTTAATTTCTCCACTATGGCCCTTTTACCCCTCAGTCAACTAGACGTCCAACTGATTTGTTTAGTGGCTTCTTGCTTCTAATATACCTAAAAAGGTTTTTACTATATGTTTTTGACTTCAACTCAATCTTTTAAAGTCTCTCTTTGCCTTCCTTATCAGCACCTTGCATTTGACTTGCCATTCCTTATGCTGTTTTCTGTTGTTTTCAGTCAGATCCATGTTCCATTTTTGAACAGTTTTCTTTTAGCTCTAATAGTTTCCTTCACCTCACTTTTTAGCCATACCAGCAGTCATTTGGCTTTCCTTTCTCCTTTTTTGATACATGGAATATATGTAGTCTGAGCTTCTAAGATGGTATTTTTGAATAGCATCCAAGCCTAATATAAATTTTTGACCTTTGCAGCTGCTTCTCTTTTTTTTTAATTCTTCTTCTCATTTTATAATTGATTTCTAACGTTTTATTTGCTTGGTTTTTTTTTTTTATGCCATGGTATGCTGAGCTGAGGCTTTCAATTTCCAAGATCCTTTTTCTTAGCTCAGGTTAAGTGGGCCTGAGCTGGCTCCTACCACTGTTTTGCATCTCTCAATGCGACATGTTTGTCTTCTAAGGGTCACCAGCAGCGTGTAAGAAATGCTGCTGCTGCTGTCAGCTGATACGGAAGCCTTCCCTCTGCCACATTTCCCCAATAACTCTGATGCAATTTCCTGTGGGAGGAATGCAGCAGAGGGAAGGCTTCCAGGCAGGTCATCCAGCAACAGCGGCAGTTATTCTTATACACTGCCGGTGACCCTTTGAAAGATGCTGCATGGGGGGGGGGGGGGGGGGGGGGGGAGGGATAGTAAGAAGAGAAGCTGCACGGGGGATGGTGGTAGTAGGAAAGAGGGAAAATTATTGGGCATGGGGGTGGATGGGAAGGTGAAAAGGAGAGATGCTGCAGGCCTCTGTTTCCCTTTTTTATGTCTTACCTACTTACAAGCTTTCCATTTACTACTCTCACCCCTCCCCAGCCCTCATTTATCTTCCTCCAAGTTTCATTCCCTTACCAACCCCAGCTGCTTACCTATCACTCAGCCTCTCCTTGCATCCAGTCTCTTCCTTCTCTTACCTGCTACTCAGTTTCCTCACTTCCCTCCATTACACCGTTCAAAGATTGGTCCCTTTTGTTATTTCTTTACAGTTCCTCTCAACCTTTTTCCAGCCCCTCTAGATTCTTCACACTTTCTCTTTCCTCCTACCTCTTTCACACCTTTCCCTCCCTGTAGTCTTCTCCCTTCTTGCCCCTCCATCTTTCCTCACTTTCTCCTTCTCACTCCCTCTTCCTCCATTCTGATCTCTTCTTACCACTTCCCTCTCTCTCTCTTTCTTTCCATTCTGACCCCATCCCTCTATCAACCCCACTTTCTTCTACCTCCCTCTCTGCCATCTGAACCCATTCTCACCCTCTGTTTTTTCCAATCACCCATCTCGTCCTTGCATCAGCCCCTAAAGCTCTTCTTCCAGTCACAGCATCGGACCCATCTCCAAGCCCTGACCCCTTTTCTCACCTGTCTTCCTCAGCCCCCAACCTCAAACCTATCTCCAGTCCCCAGCCTCCTTCTATCATCTACCCCTTTAGCCCCTAGCCTCTGTCTCCAAGACCCAGCATTAGAACCATTCTCTTATCCCCATCCCTTAGCATCTGCCCTTTCTCCCATCCTTAGCCTCTATGTTACTTCAGTGTCCCCTTTTTAAATAAGAACATAAGAATAGCCATACTAGGTCAGACCAATGGTCCATCTAGCGCAGTATCCTTTTTCCAACAATGGCCAATCCAGGTCACAAGTACCTGGCAGAAACCCAAAGCCCCAGCATCAGATCTTTTTCCCAGCCTTAGCATTAGCCCCCTTCTGCCATCCCCAGTCCTTATGTCAACTCCAAGCTCAAGCATCAGACTGTTCTCCCTACCCTACTTTCAGCATCAGCCCCATTTCCTACCTCTCCAGCACCTCTAACTATAGAGCAGTGGGAGTTTGTTTCTTCATTCCCTCTGCTCTGCCTGTCCTCTGTTGGCTCTGGCCACTGGCACCTCAGAAGAATTGAAATCGGAGAGCAAGTACTTCTTGTGTGATACAGGAGGAACTTGATCTCCATTTTCAACAGCCCTTTGGAGATGCCAGCAAAGCTGATAGAAGACAGGTAGAGCAGTGAAAACAAAGAAAGAAACTACTGCCACTATACAGTTGATTTCAGAAATATTCCAGCTATCTTTGGTCCAGCAGCTGGTGGCCTGGGTTTATTGCTGGGCTTGCTCAATGGTAGCTATTTATTTATTTGCTACTTTTGTATCCCACATTTTCCCACCTATTTGTAGGCTCAATGTGGCTTACATAGTACCGGAGCGGCGTTTGCAGACTCCGGTGTAAACAAATACAAAGTGATGATTGTGGTAAGATAAAGTTCATGTGGCACAGCCACATTACGGAATCATACAACAGAAGTGTTGTGTTATGTCCTTTATGTATTTTAATATTAGTGTGTTGTAGAAATCGGCATTTATGTTGGGTTGGTAGGGTATGCCTTTTTAAACAGGTTAGTTTTTAGTGATTTCCAGAAGTTTAGGTGGTCGTACATAGTTTTCAAGGCTTTCGGTAATGCGTTCAACAGTTGTGTGCTTATGTAGGAGAAATTGGATGCGTAGGTAGATTTGTATTTGAGTAATTTACAGCTTGGGTAGTGCAGATTTAGGTACATTCATGTTGATCCGGATGTGTTTCTGGTTGGCAGGTCGATCAGGTCTGTCATGTATCCCGGGGCTTCGCCGTAGATAATTTTGTGAACCATAGTGCACATTTTGAAGGCAATGCGTTCTTTGATTGGGAGCCATTGTAGTTTTTCACGGAGCAGTTTTGTGCTTTCAAATTGCGTTTTTCTGACGATAAGCCTAGCTGCCGTGTTTTGAGTGGTCTGAAGTTTCTTTAGTGTTTGTTCTTTGCATCCCGCATAGATTCCATTGCAGTAGTCCACCTGGGTTAGTACCATTGATTGTATCAGGTTACGAAATGTTTCCCTCGGGAAGAATTGTTTTACGCGTTTGAGTTTCCACATTGCGTGGAACATTTTCTTTGTTGTGGATGCCAGTTGGCTTTCTAGTGTTAAGTTGCGGTCTATTGTAACGCCGAGGATTTTCAGGCTGGCTGAGATAGGGAGGGTGTAATCTGGGGTGTTGATAGTTGTGGGGTTGTCTGCGCTGTGTTGGGAGGAGAAGATGAGACAGTTTGTTTTTTCTTTATTGAGTTTTAGTTGGAATGCATTTGCCCAAGAGTCCATGATACTCAAGCTGTTCTTGATTTCTTTGGTGATTTCTGTCCGTTTAGATTTGTAAGGAATGTATATTGTGACATTGTCTGCATAGATGAAGGGGTTAAGGCCTTGGTTGGATAAGGACTTGGCTAGTGGGGTCATCATTAGATTGAAGAGGATCGGTGATAGTGGAGATCCTTGTGGTACTCCGCAGTCTGCTTTTCACGGTAATGATATGATTGAGTTTGATTTTACTTGATATGTTCTTGTGCTTAGGAAACCTTTGATCCAGTTAAGTATGTTTCCACCAATTCTGAACTTATCTAGTAATCTTATTAATATATTATGGTTTACCATGTCAAATGCACTAGACATGTCGAATTGGAGGAGGAGGATGTTTTTGCCTATTGCTATTTCCTGCTCAAATTTGGTTAGGAGAGTGAGTAGTACTGTTTCTGTGCTGTGGAGGGGGCGAAAACCTGACTGTGATTCGTGTAGTATTGAGAATTTGTTTATGTAATCTGTATGTTGTTTGGTTACCATGCTTTCCATGAGTTTGACTAACAACGGGATGGATGCTACTGGACGGTAGTTAGTGATTTCATTGGTTTTTTCTTGGTGTCTTTTGGTATCGGGGTGAGTAGGATATTGCCATTTTCCTTAGGGAAGAGACCTTGCTGTAGCATGTAATTTAGGTGGGATGTGAAGTCTGCTATGAAGCGGTCTGGGGCGGATTTCATTAGGTAGTTTGGGCAGGTATTCAGTTTACAGTGGGTGTTTGAGAACTTACTGATCGCCTGTGCAACTGCATTGACGGTGAGGGGGGCAAAGTTTAACCAGGTTCGGTCTGCCGGGTATTCTCCAGTGGTTGGGTCTAATTCATTAAGGAAGATTTCGATGTCAGTGTTGATCTGAGGTAGCATGTTATGTAGGTTTACAATTTTTTCATTGAAATACTTAGCAAGTTTATCTGCAGATGGGATGTCTGTATTCAATGTGGTGACCAGGTTGGTGTCTAGAAGTTTGTTCACGAGTTGGTATAATTTCTTTGTGTCTTTGTAATCTGTTCCTATTTTCGTTTTATAGTAAGATCGTTTGGACTTTCTTATAGCATATTTGTATTTTCTTTGTGATTGTTTCCATGTGTTGAGTGTGTGTTCATCTTTTGTTGTTTTCCATGCTCGTTCGAGTTTTCTGGATTGTGTTTTTAGCTTTTTCAGTTCATCATTGAACCATGGTATCGAGTTATGCTTACGCGAGGTTTTTGTTCGTAAGGGTGGAATTTCATCTAGTATGCATTTGCATCTTTTATCCCATTCCATGAGGTAGTATTTGGAGTCTGTTTGTGCTGTCCATTCATTGTTGTATATCTGTTTCCAGAATGTTTTCGAGTCTACTTGACCTCTAGTACTGTAGGATGTGTGTTCTTGTATTTGGTGTGATCCCTTCTTCCGCAAGTATAGTGATAAGTTTAGTTTGTAGTGATCAGTCCAAGGTGCTTCTGTCCATTTAATATCTGTTATTATTAAGTTCTGGTCTGTTGAGAGTTTGTGTGAGATGAGATCAAGTGTGTGCCCTTTGATGTGGGTTGCTTGCATTTGTGGCCATTTGAGATCCCATAGGTGGAGGAATTCCTTGCATTCATGTGTGTTTATTGAGTTTGGGTCTTCTAAGTGAAGGTTGATGTCTCCTATTACTAGGAGTTGGTCACACATGTGTTTGAAATGAAGTCCATGAGGTTGGTCTGGCCTTCGTTCCAATTACCTGGAGGTCTTTAAAACAGGACACGGTTCAAATGATTGCGAAGGGTCTTGTTGTGGATTCTGATTGAGGCAATTTCAAGTTGAGGTGCCATGGACTCGGCAGTGGTTTCGGTGGTAAATTTGGATCAATAGATTAGTGCTTTGCCTCCACCTCTCTTTTCCTTTCTGGTCCAGTGTGTGATTTTGTATCCCGGAGGGCACAGGTCTAAGATTATGGGGTCCTTTTGGTCATGGATCCAGGTTTCATTGATGAAGAGTAGGTCAACGTCTTCTGCCAAGATCCAGTCTGTTAGTATTGCTGTTTTGTTTACTACGGATCTGGCGTTGATGTAGCCCACCTGGATTATTTGGAATGGGTCTTCTGCGTTTGGTGTTGTGTGGACTTTTATTAGTTGCCGTTTCTTTGTTGAGGTGAGTTTGTTTGGACTCTTCTTTGCATTCTGTGGTGGTTGTCCACATGTTGGTGGTCTTCCTTTGTTTACGTTGTTGTCAGTTTGATGCAGTGTGGTGTATCTGATCAGTCTTTGATGATTGTATAGTATGAGTCTAATGTTACGTTCTGCGAGAGGGGTGGTTAATGTTAGGTGGATCAGTGTTAAGGAGTAGATTATCAGGAGTAGTTTGAAGGTGTTCATTGTGGTTTCTGTTCAATGTGGGCTACTAATAGGACCGTGTTCTGATGACTGGATGTGTGATAAGACTTTGTTCTTTGGAGTGGAGTCTGGTGTTCTGGTCTTGTATGTTGTTTCAGCTTGCCTTCCAGGCTGTTGAGATCAGTGCTGGATCAGGTTTCCATGATTTGTTACTGAACAGAGGAGATGGGAGGGAGAAGAGTAGGGAGAAGCCTTTCTGAGGTTTTTGCAACTACATTCAAAGTGGTTTACATATATTCAGGTACTTATTTTGTACCAGGGGCAATGGAGGGTTAAGTGACTTAAGTCACAAGGAGCTAGAGTGGGAATTGAATGCAGTTCACCAGGATCAAAGTCTGTTGCACTAGCCACTATGCTACTCCTCCACTCCTACTTACACATAGAGATGGCCTGGGATACACAGATTTAAAGAGGATGTGGTTTGGACAGGTCAAAACTTTATACACATTTGAGTGAATATTCAGCTTTTGGCAGTCAGCATTTAAACGCTGAGTGCTGAGGGAATTAGCTCCAGATATTCAATGTTGGGCCATGCCCAGCCATCGGCATTGAATATCCGGGGCTAATTCCCCAGGTGCTAGCCACTAGAGCTTATGTGGATCCCAGCTGAGACCCGCATAAATATATCTATCCACCTTACAATGCCCACTTCCCAAATGGATTCCCCTCCATCCTTCACACCCCCACCCCCTGAATGAAACCTGGTGGCCCAGTGGGGAAATGGGCAAGAGCAATGCCCACTCACTCCTACCCACTGTGACTGCCTCCCTAAATAGGCTGCCACAACTCTAGCAGCAAACTCACAGTACTTTATTAGCCAGTAAAGATTCTCTTTCTCTCTCTACAAATATATAGAGAGAGATATACACATACATACAGCCAAAACCTGGACTAGAGTAGATCTCGTGTAGAAGAGTGAGAGACTGCTTGCCGTGTAAATCATGTGCAAGAGCTGGGCCATGAATACAAGTCTTTTCCCATCTCTTAGGACACATAGAATGTAAGGCATTGGTCTCCTCTTTGCAACTGTGGCCCATTGATTCTGCTAGGAAAGAGTGATATTGTGATATTCAAAAGGTCCCCTTTTATGACATCCGAGGATTAGGGGGTGGCCAATGTAATGCCAGTCTTTAAAAAAACCTTCAAAGGAGATCTGGGGAACTACAGACTGGTGAGCCTGATGTCACTGCTAAGCAAAATACTAGAACCTATTGTGAAAAACAAAATTGCTAGCCATATGGGTCGAAGCCCATAGAAATGGCTTAATGGGTCGAAGCCAACAATGGATTTATTAATTTATTTGGATTTACTTAACGCCTTTTTGAAAGAATTCACTCAAGACAGTTTAGCAAGGAGAAGTCTTACCTACCAATATGTTAAAATTTTGGGACGGTATTAATAAACATATAGATAAGGGTAAGCCAGCAGCAAGAGTTGAAGCAGGTTGAGCTTGGAGACACGTGCTCGGGCAGAGAGAGGGGAGATCGGCAGCGATATCAAGCTGCAACCCTCTGGAGATCTGCTCCCTTCTTTTTTGACTACAACAGCAGCCAGGGCCGTTGAAAAGATAAGCCCCTCTCAGCTCGCCCACAAGCACCAGAGTCGAGCAACGAGGCATCCCAGGCTGCGGTAGCAGCAGCACCAGGACTCTGCAGGAAAACTTCCTGCCGTCTGGATTCGGGCAGTCAGCCCCCGAACCCTCTCTGGGCCAGGGATCCGGATGTGCTACATCCGAACCCCACTTGGAGCTGAGGATCGAGGCGTGCAGCAGCACTAAACTTTCCAAGCCAGAGATCGGGGGGGGGGGGGGGGGGAGATGGATCCGCACCCTCTCTCTCTGGATCTCTAGCTGAAGCTCTCCAGTCCCACAGCAGATCGGGGCTGGAAGAGGTTGGTTCGGTACCAGCAGGGCGCTCCAGTTTTCCAACGGCCTCTCTAACCCCCAGTTTGGCTTTTCTCCTCATTTGCCCCTTGAATTGCCTCCCCTGACCTCCCGTGTCCAGGGGCCGTGGGCACTTTGCATCGCCCAGCCGTCATTAGTCTGAACAGGGCTCATCTGGGAACAGCAGCACACGGGGATTACAAAACTTTGCTTTGGACCATGCTGGAGCCCGGCAGATGGTCACTGGCCCATTGTATCCTGCTTCGACTGATGCTTCTTCCTACCAGAGCTCAAGGACGGGGTTATTTCTGTGCTTTGGAGTAGCCTGGTGGTTAGTGCAGTAGACTTTGATCCTGGGGAACTGAGTTTGATTCCCACTGCAGCTCCTTGTGACTCTGGGCAAGTCACTTAATCCTCCATTGCCCCAGGTACAAATAAGTACCTGTATATAGTATGTAAACCTCTTTGAATGTAAGTTGCAAAAACCACAGAAAGGCAGTATATCAAGTCCCATTCCCTTCCCCTTTCCTCCATTTTGAAATTGTCATTTACATAAGTATGCAAATTACATGTGTATATGCTGCTATTTACGCCTTGAGATGGCCTAGAATGCACAAAGCATTGGAAATTACCTTCAAAAAATTTGAGCCCGAAGTGGTTACAAAAGAAAACAATCATGGAAGGAAAAAAAGATTTCAAGGTACAGACAAGCCTTTTAAGAAATAAAATGTCTTCAAATTTTGGTGAAATATCATATAAGAATGAGACGGACGAATAGAAATATGAAGAGAGTTTTAGAGTGAAGCAACATATTCAATTCGCTAAGGAAAATAGGTTGCTTTAAAAGTTTTAAGCCACAGTGTACAGTAGGTGTAACTTGTAAATGATTGTCAAGTCTCTCAAGTCTTCATGGGTTGTAATGTCTTCAATAGTAGGAACACAAGTCATTAACACAAGCCATTTATTTTGACACGTCATTTCTTTGGAGAAATCATTTCTGAATGAAGAAAACATGTTCAAACAAAAGCATCTCAGATGTTCATTTCAAATCTGCTGTTTTCTGCTCTACACTTGACATTTTGAGAGAACAGTAAAGAACTGTAAAGAATGCTGATAGAGATTTAGGAGTACGCCAGAATGTCAAGGACACTTTTGAGAGGCACATTCAGCTGAAAGAGTGAAATTTATTTTCCAAGTATATAACATCTGTTCTCTTTATATTCATAATTGTATAATTCAGCATGATTGTCTGAGTTTGCTCATTGTTATTTGCTTTGCTGGCCCTGCAATAATCTGCTTGGCTGATCTGCTTTGATGGCAAAACCACATAATTACACACAGGCATATTAAAGGATTTTTATGCTCACGTCACATGCAATTGAAATCCTGATATGTTTATGTTTATTAGGTATTTGATATACCGCCTTCCTGGGTTACAACCAAAGTGGTTTACACAATACAAAAATCAAAGGGAAAAGAAATAGAGAAAAGAAGAGGAGAGTTAGGAAAGAAAGGGGAACAAGCAGGGGTAAAGGAAAAGTCTATAGACCATTATTAAATTGACGGGGAAAATCCGCTGCATATTTCTGGGATATGCAGCATAAAATGTATTGAACTTTTTCAGGATCTTGCCAGGTATTTGTGACCTGGATTTGCCACTATTGGAAACAGGATGCTAGGCTTGATGGACCTTTGGTCTGTCCCAGTGTGGAAGTACTTACGTAGGAAAAGAAATCCTTGAGCTCTTATTGGCTTATTCAGTGGACATAAATCCCGGCTTTTAAGTATAGAGCAGGGGTTCTCAACCCAGTCCTTAGGATGTAGCCAGCCATTCAGGTTTTCAGGATATCCACCATGAACATGCATGAGATAAATTTGAGCACACAAATCTATTTTAGGCAAAAGCCAGATCCGGGGACGAAAGAGAGAAATGCAGTACAAGGGCCTACCTGTCTTAACTCTAGGCCCACCCAAAATGACAGGTCTGGTTACGTCTCTGCCTTACGCTTTTATCTTTTAAGCAAATATTAGATGCTAGGGATGTGCACTCCACTTGTGCGCCAGAATTTACACCTGGTTTCAAAGGTGGGCACAGGATTGTATTTATTTATTTAGATTTTGCTCATACCTTTTTCAATAGTAGCTCAAGGTGAGTTACATTCAGGTACTCTGGATATTTCTCTGTCCCAAGAGGGCTCACAATCTAAGTTTGTACCTGAGGCAACCCAATGCTATTCTATAAAGAGCGCTGATGCCAGATTTTCTTTTACAGAATAGCGCTGGGTGCCACTGACTCCGGTTCTGTGTGCGCATGCACAGTGGCTTGCGTGTGTACAATAGTTTGTGCATGCACACTGGGTGCCCTCTTATCGCAAATAAAACATTCATTTTGGTGTTTTTTCTGCTCAGTTTGTTTCATAGTGACATGCTACCACATGGTTATATCACTGACATTTCCCATATTGTTGCAAATGGATGTCAGTCCCTACAGAGAATAGGCATGGTCTACGCATTGCAGTTATTGTATGACACTTACCGTGCTGCTATCACTTACGCAGTTAGTGTAGGTGTCCTTGAGGAGTCAGTAAGTGCATCCTTGCTAACTGCAAATGGTCTTAGCATGCAGTAAAGAACTTTTCAGTGCAGTAAATGCAGAGGACATGGTGGGCACACTCCCTTCAGATACGGCACAGCCTTTGCATATTCCGTACATTAATATGTGCTATTACAGCCCGGTAATTGCAAAAACTTACCTCATTTTAGTAAAAGGACCTCTTAGTGTGTGCAAAAAATGATTTCAAACAGCCACAAGAAGCACAAGGAGTCTTCAAGATATGGGGCGTCTCAACTGTACTTTATTAATCAGGTCCGACATGGTCCGTGTTTTGGCTAGAATCGCCTGTGTCAGGGGTCTAATAGGGTATACAACTTTTGTCTTGAAAAAGACAAATGCACTGGAAACGTGGGGGGAAGATGCCAAAACAAAAGATGCGGGAAATAAACAAAACTTTGAAAAACTTCCCACAATGAAAAACACCATATACCAGCTGAAAATTTCACACATATTAGCCTATAAATTAACACACATATAGTTGATGGTCACGCAAAAATTTCCAGTGCATGTTAAAAAACCTTTTTTTTTAAATCTGAAATAAGCAAAAACAACAACAAAAAAAAAAAACTGGCCAAAATTGGGAAAAAGGCTGAAAAGTAAGAAAATGAACTAAACATTTTTTGCCTGTGCAAATCTCTCCTAAATACTATCTAAAATGCCCAGCCAACAGAAACCCTAAAATCTGGAGAGTCATGTACTGGTGGCTCCAGTGCCAAATGCTGTGTTCAGCTTAAGAACATAACATAAAAGTCACAATACTGGGACACAACAAAGGTCCATCAAGCCCAGTATCCTGTTTCCAGCAGTGGCCAATCTAGGTCACAAGTACCTGGCAAGATCCCAAAAGAGTAAAACAGATTTTATGCTGCTTATCCTAGAAATAATACACAACTGGCAGGTGGTGGAATCTATCACATTAAGTGCTGACAGTTAATAAAGGGGTTGTCTCATACAGTCATTCAGGCAGTTTTTACCATCCAAACTGGTGAGCCTGCATTACATGACCATTTAACTTTCAGGACAGCAGATGTTAAACCATATACATATTCCCTTGACAAAGCTGAGGTATGCGAAACAGGCTCCTGTCGGGATCACGAGTATACCTGGGACCTAACTCAGATAAGTGACACAGATGCATTTTTCAATTTTGATCTATGAATATACAGCTGCAGGCAGTGGATATATGGCAAAGGACTGAAAGAGATGTGCCTGATACTGTGAGGACTGTAGCGGTATATAAATTGAAGATATGGAATGTTCCTGCAATTGAATAAGACTTAAATATAAGTGCTGTAGATAAATCACCCGTAGAGATAAATCAAACATGGAAAATAAAAAAGAAAAAAGGGATTAATTGTAATATAAAAGATAAAGAGATTTTTTTGATTGAAGGTATAGCACTGAACACTTTTTATTTGTTAATTTTGCACTACGGGAGGCTGGGGGTAGTCGATGATTATAAATGATCATGTAATGCAGGCTCACCAGTTTGGGTGGTAAAAACTGCCTGAAAGACTGTATGAGACAATCCCTTTATTAACTGTCAGCACTTAATGTGATAGATTCCACCACCTGCGAGTTGTGTATCATTTACGATAGAGGTGGAATATTGCCATTGATTTTTTGACAGTTATCCTATAAGTAAGCAGTAGATTTTCCCTAAGTCCATCTTAATAATGGCTTATGGACTTTTAGGAAATTATCCAAACCTTTTCTAAACCCTGGTAAGCTAACTGCTTTTACCAACAAATTCCAGAGTTTAATTACACATTGAGTGAATAAATATTTCCTCTGATTTGTTTTAAATGTGCTACTTAGTAACTTCATTGCATGCCCCCTAGTCCTTATATTTTTGGAAAGAGTAAACGTAAACAAGCAAGTCATGTCTATCCATTCCACTCCACCCAATATTTTATAGACCTCTATCATATCTCTCCTCAGCCGTCTCTTCTCCAAGCTGAAGAGCCCTAGCCACTTTTGCCTTTCCTCATAGGGAAGTCATCCCATCCCCTATATAATTTTCTTTGCCCTTCTCTGGACCTTTTCTAATTCTGCTATATCTTTTGTGAGATGTGGTGACCAGAACTGCACACAGTATTCAAGGTGTAGTCACACCATAGAGAGTGATACAAACACATTATAATATTCTCAGTTTTTATTTCATTTGTACCCCGCGCTTTCCCATTCATGGCAGGCTCAATGCGGCTTACATGGGGCAATGGAGGGTTAAGTGACTTGCCCAGAGTCACAAGGAGCTGCCTGTGCCTGAAGTGGGAATCGAACTCAGTTCCTCAGGACCAAAGTCCACCACCCTAACCACTAGGCCACTCCATTCCTTCCATTACTGTTTACAGGGCCGGTCCTAGGGTCTCTGGCGCCCCCCTGCAGACTATGAGTTGGCACCCGCGCACCCCCCTCCAGCACCCGCGCGCCCCCACCCCCCCAGCATCTCCCTTCTCTCTTCTCCCACCCTGCCCCTGTCCAGCGATTCTCCATCGCCCCCATCCCCCGCCACTGCTCTTGGTGCTTTAAATCTTTAATTTACCTCCGTTCCAGTAGCCGCGTCATTTGAAAGCCTTGCCCCGTCTCTAGCCTTCCCTCCCTTCGTGAGTTTGTTCTGCAGTCCCGCCCTCGAGGAAATGACGTCAGAAGGCGGGACTGCGGAACAAACTCACAAAGGGAGGGAAGGCTAGAGACAGGGCAGGGCTTTCAAATGATGCGGCTGCTGGAACTGAGGTAAATTAAAGATTTAAAGCACCAAGGGTGGCGCGGTATGGTGGCGCAGCGCTGCAGCAGCGCTCTTGAAGGCAGGCGCCCCCTGTGGCGCTTACCCCGCTTACCGGGTTTGACCGGCCCTGACTGTTTATTAATTTAATATACCGCTTACTTTGTGCCCAAATCAAGGCGGTTTGCATCCATAATTTATAGGAAATAGAAAAGGACTCTTTATTGTAAGATAGGAAAGACACACAAGAGACACACATTCCGACAGTACAGTACCATAAACCAGTATCAAGTAAATAGGAGCGCAAGAATCCAGCCAGTCCTAAGAACATTTGTTGTCATCAAATGAACAGCCTTAGTTAAGTATCAAAAACTAGGAGAAGCAATAATCACGTACGAAAAGCAAGAGTGAAAAAAAAGAACGTTTTCAATTCCCTGCGAAATGAGGAATAGGAGTTCTCCAATTAAAGGTATCGTAGGAGTGAATTCCACAAAGCAGGTGCAAGAAGAAAAAAGAAGGCACTAGCCCTTATAGATTCCCACTTTGCCTGTGTGGTCAAACCCGGTTAGATTAGGAATCACCAGTCTATTGTCTCTCAAGGAACTTAAGGTGCGTGCTGGAGTGTATGGAATTATTAAAAATGGCAGATATGTGGGAATATTGCTAATACAAATGTGTGTGTCAAAGTAAGAACTTTCTGCCCAAAATTCAAACAAAAATGTCTGCTAAAATGGCACTTAAGTGGCTCTCCGGCGATATTCAGTGCCGGAGAGCTGGCTATCCGCACCGAATGTCGCCGCTTAGCAGCTTAAAGATAGCTGGTTATATCAGGCAATATAACTGGCTATCCACCAATTTTTTAAAGTGAGAGTGGCCAAATTCATGGCCGCCACAACAGATGGAATAACTTTGGCCAGTCTCACTTTAAGCGGCCAGTACTGGATATCAGCGTGGCTGGTTAAAATTGGATCGACCAAAGTTAAATCGGATATTCAATGCCAGTCACCAGAAACAGACCGGCACTGAATATCCGAGTTTAGTGCCCACTGCAGGAGACAGCCCGGCTATGTCCCATGGTCTTAGTATTGGGGCATTTAAATTTAACTCTGTATTCAATTGGTAACCAGTATAAATGATGGAGAAGTGGAGAGACAGGATCATAATGACTTGCCGTACAAATAATATGTGCTACTGTATTCTGCAAGGTTTGTAGTCTTTTGAGATTAGTTTCTGTACTGCCAGCATAAATAATGTTATAGTAATCGTATCTCAAGTGTACATAGGCTTAGAATAGAGTACAGAGAGAGTCAAAATCTAGTAGTGACCAACAGATTGTAATCTGTGCAGAAAGGAAAAACCAGTGTTGACTACCTGAGAGATCTGTGGAGAAAAGGACAGAGCTGAATCAAGAATGATGCCAAGATATCTGGTGTGATTTGCCACCTCACACTGAGCAGAGGGTTTCAGCATATCATCGACAATGACATCTAGATCTTTTTCCTAGGCGATGACTCCTAGGGCCCTGTTTACAAAGGTGCATTAGCGTTTTTAACACACCTACAATTAGCGTGTGTGCTAACCGTGTAGGAGACTATAGGGATATTGTAGGCGCGTTCATGGTTAACGCACGTTAAAAATGTTAACGCGCTTATAAAGCGGCTTAGTAAACAGGGCCCCTAGTTCTAGTCCCTGGGTCAACCAATGAGAGACAGCATTTATAGTTTGCAGGTTAAGGGCCAAACCCCAAATGAGCCAAAACATTTATACATTAATTCACTTATATTTTAACCCCAAATTTCCAGTAAGTAGAATTTCTGGATCCAGGTGCTCTTCAGAATTGCTTATGGGTGACACCTAATAGCCAGATTCAGAGTTCACGATTGCAGCAGGGTTCTAGTCAGAGCACTGGCATCTGGCTAAAGACAAACATTGAAATGACAAGACTAGGTATTTGGGAATGGGGGAATAGAAAATAGAGGAAAAATCTCCAAGTAGTTGTGAATGAAGGTTCATGGTGCCACATTCCAGCCCTGATTCCAATTCAACTGGAAGCACAAAGGAGAAGGAGAAAACTGCTGGTTTGAGAAAAAAATAAAAATCTACTATATCAAATGTGGTAAGGTTAATTAAATGTAATTCAATCCGTCAATCAAGCCGCTGCTTCAAGTCGGCCCAGGGTCCATGGTTAAAGCAAGGCTTAATTTGTAAGCCAGATGATTTAGGAAAAATAGAAAAAAAAATAGCATCTAGTCTATAGGGAGCTGGCTTTACTCAAAGCCACTGGTATATGTGAAAAAGAATGTGCTGATAAGATCACAGCCTTTCTGTGTTAATTAAAAATCACAGATACTCCCTGATAATTCATAGAAATAAGCACACCACCTGATGTAATGTTGAAGACAGTTTTATAGGACCATGCTGTGTTTATATACTGTTTTTACTGACTTCAACTGGTCGCCCTCCTAAATGGAATATACGAAAACTTTCAGCAGGCAACAATTGTGTTTAAATTTATTTCTTTTTAACACCTCTTTGAAATCTCAACTGGCAGGCATCAGGGAAGCTATGTTCATTTAAATACTCTTTCCATTCCCTGGAAACTGCTAGCTTCCTCTAATCTTGTGAACGTAAATGGAATTGAAAAAGGTAAACCTTGATAATTTCTCACAAATGGTGCAAAGCCTCTTTGCAGTCTCATTTTTAGTCATAGTGTTGTTTAGAAGGTTTGTTGTGGTTGCATTATTCTAGCATACAAATGGATATGTGGTTGGCAGTAAGCAATAATCTTCAAATATTTGCTATTGTCAAAATAGCTTTGCATTTTTCAATTGAAAGTAGTGTAGTAAGGAGGTGTGTACCATTCTGATTATGCATCCCCTTCTGGGATGGCTTTAATGTTTCCTTCCTGGTGCTATGTAAGCTGGAATATCCTAGGTTATGCTGCAAATGTCTGCTGATGGATTGTTATGTGGATTTAAAGCTCAGCCCTTGGGCTTAGTTTCTATCTAGTGCAGTGGCTCTCAATCTTTTTTCAGGGTCCGATGCACAAAGGCAGCTGTATTTTACGGCCGCCTAAGTAAAGTTTAGTGACTCGCTAACAGCCAATGATGCACAAAGGGGATCACATGCAAATGAGCTGCATGGATCCCCCTTTGTGCATCCTCGCTGTTTGCGAATCAGAGCTATAAAATGCATTTGACAGCTCTGATGCACCGGGCCCTCTTCAACCCCACACTTTTTAAAAATTTCCCTGGTGGTCCAGTGGACCGTGACCCCCAAATCTTTTAAAAAAAAATTTCCAAGGTGAGTGAACCAGACCCCTTCTCCAGTGTGTGCAACCCCCCTCCCTACCCCAACCCTGACCACACCTGCAAACCCTGTACCTTTACAACAAGGTGGAGGCAGGAGGGCAAGATCAACAGCTCCTCCCTCCTGCCTTGGGCCCACCCAGAACAAAATGGTGGCACCCAGACATTGCCCAGTGCATTCTGGGATGTAATGGGTGGGGCTAAACACCACATAAGGAGAAAATTCATCTTTAAGATGAGTTTAAGAATTTAATAATATTTAAATGTAAATAATTTAAGAATATTTCAATTTGGATAAAAGATTATAAAAGTTATTAAGGTTATTAAGAAGTAAGTTTAATAAAAAATGACACTGCTTGACTAGTGACGAGGTGGATGCTGTAAGTCTTTCTGATATGAAATTTTATCCAGTAAGGGCCACTACTGAGGTCAGCAGTAAAATGTATTAGTTCTGGAGGTGACTAATGAAGATTGTGATTGATACAACCTGCCAGAAGTGTATTTTTGCCTGGTGGAGAAGTATTAGTTGTGCAAGTATTCTATATAGTGCACACAGGAATAGTCAGAACGCCCCAGGCATAGTCCTTCCCCTCTCACGTTAATGCCCCCTTTGCAGTTACACACAAGAGAAGTTAGGCGCTCAGTTTACAAAATAGTGCTTGTTAATGCCAATTATTGGTACTTACCTCCAATTGCCAATTTAGCACCAATAGCTAATTCTGCTCTTCACGTAACTGCACCTATTCTATCACTGGACTCACATTTGCGCACCTAACTTTATCAGGCTCATTTTCGAAAGAGAAGGACGCCCATCTTTCGACACAAATCAGAAGATGGGCATCCTTCTCACAGGGTCGCCCAAATCGGTATAATCGAAAGCCGATTTTGGGCATTCCCAACTGCTTTCCGTTGCAGGGGGCGTGTCGGAGGCATAGCGAAGGCGGGACTGGGGCGTGCCTAACACATGGATGTCCTCGACCCATAATGGAAAAAAAGGGCGTCCCTGACGAGCACTTGGACGACTTTACCTGCTCTTGTTTTTCTTACGATCAAGGCACAAAAAGTTGCCCGAACTGACCAGATGACCACCGGAGGGAATCGGGGATGACCTTCCATTACTCCCCCAGTGGTCACTAACCCCCTTCCACCCTTAAAAAATATTTCAAAATATTTTTTGCCAGCCTCAGATGTCATACTCAGGTCCATCACAGCAGTATGAAGGTCCCTGGATCAGTTTTAGTGGGTGCAGCGCACTTCAAGCAGGCAAACCCAGGCCCATCCCCCCTACCTGTTGCACTTGTGGTGGTAAATGTGAGCCCTCCAAAACCCACCACAAACCCACTGTACCCACATCTAGGTGCCCCGCTTCACCTGTAAGGGCTATGGTAGTGGTGTACAGTTGTGGGTAGTGAGATTTGGGGGGGCTCAGCACACAAGGTAAGGGAGCTATGTACCTGGGATCAATTTCTGAAGCCCACTGCAGTGCCCTCTAGGGTGCCCGGTTGGTGTCCTGGCATGTGAGGGGGACCAGTGCACTACAAATGCTGGCTCCTTCCATGACCAAAGGGCTTGCATTTGGTCGTTTCTGAGATGGGCATCCTTGGTTTCCATTATCACCAAAAATCAGAAACGACCAAGTCTAAGGACGACCATCTCTAAGAATGACCTAAATTTCAAGATTTGGGTGTCCCCGATCGTATTATCGAAATGTAAGATGGATGTCCATCTTGTTTCGATAATACGGGTTTCCCCGCCCCTCCATCGGGACATTTTGTGAGGATATCCTCAGCAAACTTGGGCATCCCTTTTGATTATGCCCCTCCAGGTGTCCTTTATTGAATGGTGGATAAAGTATAGGCAAAAGGATGGGGGGGAAAGGACCATGGACTCCAGAAATGAGGAAAAGAAACTTGATACTTTAAAACAAATGTATTGATCGAAGACTCGACACGGTACCGTGTTTCGGCCTGGGGTCTGCTTCAGGAGCCTTTTGGTAATGAGCTGATAAAAAATTCCAATATTGTCTCTTTTCAAACTTGTGCTACAAAAGATGGGTTGTCATCCGCTACAGCTCAAGAGCTTGCACTTACTTCAACCGAGCAGTGCTATGTCCTTAATGTGCATTAAGAGGATTAGCTTGCGCTAAGGCCTGGATTCTATACATAGTGACTAAAGTTGCATGTGCAATTTAATTGTTTAACAAGCCAATCAGTGCTGATAATTGGCCACTAACAAGCAATTATTGGCACTATGTGGCACTGATTAGAATTTACGTGCACAACTTGCTAAGCGTATTCTTTAAAGTGGTGCGCGTAAATTCTACCATGCTGATCTCAAAAGGGGGCGTGGACATGGGAGGGACGTGGGCAGGTCTTGGGCATTCCTAAAAATTACACGCAGTGTTATAGAATATGCCCGATCCACGCCTACATTAAGTGCGGGCATTTACATCAGGTTTCAGTTGGTGTAAATGATCGCACTTAGTTTTAGTCACGGGGACAGGAGCTACGCATATTCTATAAATTGCACTTAACTTTAGGCAAGGTTTATAGAATAGCGCTAAACGCAGGATTTTTCAGTTATATAGAATTCCCCGCTGAATGCTAAAAGCCCATAGGTATGGGCTTTATCATTTAGTGCACACTAATTCCTTTAATGTACGTTAAAGCCATAATGCTGCTTGATGAATTCCCCCCATAGTTACACATGCTGGGAGCAGGTGTCAATTTGTGGAAGAACATTTGTACATTACTGTGAATTATTGTAGGAACTTATATTATAGATACCTGTTGAGCCTTTATAAAATAGGCAGATTTTTGGAAATGTTTGCAGGCAGCCTGTGAAAAAGTGACCCCATACTACCTAGAGTTTGTGCATGAAGGGTTCAATATTCAGCCAGCGGTGGTGAATGTTTTACTGACTGCCGCTGGCGTTATTCCCAGATATTCAATGCAAGGCCATGTCCGGACTTTGACACTGAAAATCCCAGTTTATGCGGCGCTGGGGTCCTTTTACTAAGCTGCGGGAAAAAGGGCTCTGCGGTAGCAGCGGGGGCCATTTTTCCTGTGCACCAGGGCCATTTTTAATGCAGCGGGTAAAAAGCCCTCCCCAAAAATGGCCATGCAGCAAGATAAAACTCTTACTGTGTGGCCATGTGGCGGGGAGCACTTACGCCACCCATTGAGGTGGCTAAGGATTCCTGTGGTAACTCGGCAATAACCTCTGAGTTAGCACTGCACTATAAAAATGATGCACGCTCGAACTGGAACTAACACTGGTGGCCATATTGGGCTGGCGGTAATCCCAAATTAGTGTGGGCTTACCGACTCTTTGTAAAAGGGCCCCTTAACTGGCTATGGGTTGCCTCATAAAGTTAGGACTGACTTTTGTGTGGTCCCATTTTTGCAGTTACCCTGGCTACTTAAGTGCTGAATATCAACACTTAAGAGGCCACGTGCCAACTCCTCCCCCGGAATGCCCCCAAATGGCCGGCTTTCATTTAGTCGCTAACCCTTAATTTTCCAGTGGAGATAACCGCTTAAGTGCCACTGAAAATTAGTTTGACAGCCCCAAACAAGTGATTTAACCAGTCAACTGCCTTTTTTTGGTCAGTTAGATTGTTTTGAATATAGACCAGCATCTGTTTATAGAGCATACCTTCCTAGAAGACACCATATTGTCCTTTGATAAAAGTAGCAGTATGTTATTTGGTTCTATTACAGGTGTTTGTGGCTGTTGTGGAGCTTTACGTCCCCGCTATAAGAGATTAGTAGACAATATCTTCCCGGTGGATTCTGAGGTAGGAGATTTCACTTTGTTTCAACTTAACGTCTAGTGATAAATTGTTGCACACACACAAAAAAAAAACAACCAGGAAGATCACATTGTGGAGTTTCATAGTAACCAAGATTCCTGAGAATTTGTCATTTTCTCTTTTTAAGTTATGTAAGGTCCATCCATAGGCTAACCAGGCTACCCAGGGCTTGGGATGCCATGGAGACAGTGTTCACAAGAAGCAGATGACGGTCTGGCTCTTCTCCAAAGCTTTCAATGGAAAAAGCAACTAACTAGTTAATCACACACATAAGCAATAACACCACCTATACATCCTGTAACAGGATTTGCTTATTCACTCCTGTTTTAATTGAAATCGTTTTCCTGCATCTTTACTGACTTCATGTGCAATTATTCCTTATATTAGTCATTCTTACTTGTACATAAGAATATAAGTGTTGCCATACTAGGACAGACCAAAGGTCCATCAAACCCATTATCCTGTTTCCAACAGTGGCCAATCCAGGTCACAAGTGCCTGGCAAGATCCTAGAAAAGTAAAGCAGATTTGATGCTGCTTATCCTAAAAATGAGCAGTAGATTTTCCCAAGACCATCTTAATAATGGCTTATAGACTTTTCTTTTAGGAAAATATCCAAACCTTTTTTTAAACCCTGATTTTACTACATTCTCTGGCTACGAATTCCAGAGTTTAATTACACATTGAGTGAAGAAATATTTTCTGTGGTTTATTTTAAATTTACTACTTAGTAGCTTCATCGCGTGCCCCCTAGTCTTAGTATTTTTGGAAAGAGTAAACAAGCGATTTACATCTACCCATTCCACTCCACTCAGTATTTTATAGTCCACTATGTTATAGACCTTCTGTTATTCTCTTATCAGTCTATATGTTCCACCTCTGCTCATACCCTGCTGTCTGTTAAGCTGATGTAATGTGTATTGTGTTGACATTGTATGTAGTTTATATATGCATTACACATGACAATATACAGGATACTGACAATGATACATGCATGAGTGCACATATTTATTTATTTTTATTTATTTTATTTATTGCATTTGTATCCCACATATGCGTGCAAATGTCAATATTCCTCCCAAGCACTATTCTATAAGGGCATTCCTAAATGCAAGAGGGTGTACACAGGGGTGAAACATGGGTGGGGCATTTGCAAGGCTGCCACTTACATATGCATCTTACAGAATGCCAGTGGCATAGCCAGAAGGCAATTTTTGGGTGGGTCAACAGGTTGGATGGGTGGGCACTAGAGTTGCCAGCTTTTTGAAAGAGAAATAAACCCCCAGCCACCTGATGCACCCATGCTCCACGTCTGCCTCACTCCCAATAACTTCAATGAAGGTAGCAGTGCATGCTTCAGTGGCTGCAGGCCAATTGAGAGCTAAGGGAAGTACAAGAGACTGCACTCTTCAGCCCCGGTGGAGCCATGGTCCTCCAACACACATATGGTATTGAAGCCAAATACAATCCACATCCAGAGAACCTCTTGGCCCTCCACCAACAATGGATGCAGAGCAGAGTAAGGACATTTCCCCATAAAACTCACCATACAAAGAAATTTGGGTTTCTAGTGTAATCTCAATAATAGATATATTATAAAGTAATTTAAAACAATCTGTAAACAAAAAGTCATTCAGAATCTAGAGCAAATCTACCATGCCAGCACTAACTTCCAAAACAAGGAGCCTACCTATGAAAAGGTAGTGCCCTAAAATATTGATGCATCTATTGAGAAAACTGAACAAGCCAAATTACTACAGAATGCTACATAGAAGCTTCATGGTGAAATATTACCTTGGTCACACACACAGAGCACAAATGCCAAGTACAGAATAAGTGACCACAAACTCTATGAATATAAATTAAATTGAAACCCCAAGAAGCCAGACCTTGCATGTACTACAACACTAGAGAAACAAGAAAGAAAGGCATTTCCTCCTGTGCAAAATATAAAGATAGCACATGACAGGGATAGTGTTAGAGAGGTGCAACTTGAGCAATTGTGCTTGGCTCTCTGGGCAGAGAGAGCCCCAAGCCTGCCAGAAGCTGAAGAAGGCACAGCTTTGTAATTGGCATTGGGGTCCTCTCCCACATTTCTGCTCTGGGTTCCAGCCATATCTAACACCATCTCTGACAAGATATACATAATCACAAAATAGAACATAAAAATATTTTTTGTACATTTTTGTTGTATGATCATTTAATTTTTCAAATCATATTGGCCCCAGTCTCTGGCTTCTGCTTCCCTCTGTCTTTCCTGTCCACTTGGCATTTCTTCTTTCTCCATGTCCAACATCCATCTCCCATCTCTGTGTCCCTATATTTCCTTGTCCAACATCTCCCCTGTGTTCATATCCCCTCATCCATTATCATTCCTTTGTGCACCCATGTACCCCATGCCCAGCATCTCCCTTCTGTGTTCCTATTCTCCTCCTTGTCTGGTATCTCTATTCCCATATCTCCCCCCACCCATCCCCAGGCATTGCCTCTCTGTGCCCATATACCAAGTCAATATAGCATCTCACCTGTGTCCCTGTCCGGATGCTCCCACCCAATGCCCATTGTCTCCCTTCTGTTTCTCTATACTTCCCTATGTCCCCTTTCTCCCTCCTCTATACCAATGTGTCCCTCTCCTGTCTGACCTCTGACCCCACCCAAACCAGCTCAGATCCAAAATGGAAGCGTGGCAATTTTCATTTTTGTCAAAATATTTTAAAAAGGCATTCTTTGTAGGTGCACTGAAAAATAATTCTGCATGTGCCTAAAACACTCGTCTACACTACCACAGGCCATTTTTAGCGCACCTTAGTAAAAGGACCCCTTAATAACCTATGATAATAATGGACTCCCAAGAATGATAGTAGTTCAATACTTAAGTGTATTATTCCTTATCATGTAATGTAATGTAATTGGGTTTCTGCCAGGTACTTCTGACCTGGATTGGCTACTACTGGAAGGAGGATACTGGGCTAGATGGAGCATTGGTCTGACCCAGTATGACTAATGTTCACATTTGGGCACCTGGAGTTACACCATGTCTAACTGTGGGTGCTTCGATACTGGGATATGCTAGTATTGTAGACCGACGTGAGCACTTTCAGATGCCAATATAGAATAGGCTGTCACTCGAAATTATCAGAATGCCTAAATGGAGGTGTCCACTCATAGAATACCTCCAATGTGTACTGTTATTTAACATTGTCTAATGCTGTAATTGTCTATTGCCTATATTTGGTTTATTCTTTCTGTACACTGCTTTGGGTGCATTTCTTCAACAAGGTGACAAATCCTAATAAATGAATAAATAAATAATGAAACAAATAAGCAATCCCCACCAGACTCAGGGTGCATGCATACTGGGTTCCGGAAGCAATTATGGTGTGTGCCACCTAGCTAAGGATGGTTACTGTAATGGCTGGGCTAGATAATTAAAAAAGGAGAATAAATTCCATAGTTGTAAATGAAAACTAATAACACTTTAGTCCGGAAGTGGCTGATTGTAACCTGAAAGCAATAAATAGAAATAAATCAAAACATAGAAAAGAAAGTAAGATGATACCATTTTTATTGGACTAAGCTAATAAATTTTGATTAGCTTTCAAAGGTAACCCTTCTTCTGCAGAATTACCTTCAAAAGCTAATCAAAATATGTATTGTTAGTCCAATAAAAAGGTATCATCTTATTTTCTTTTCTATGTTTTGATTTATTTCTATTTATTACCTTTAAAAGTGGTGTAACACAGCTACCACATCACTTTACTCAATCTGAAAGCAGAAATGAGCAGATAGAAGTTGTTGAGCCTAGTGGTTAGCGCACCAGTCTTACAATCCAGAGGTGGCTGGTTCAAATCCCACTGCTGCTCCTTGTGATCTTGGGCAAGTCACTTAATCTTCCATTGCCTCAGGTACAGACTTACATTGTGTGCCCTCCTGGAACAGAGAAATATTCAGTGTACCTGAATGTAACTCATCTTGAGCTCAGGGGCGTAGCTACGGGTGGGCCTGGATGGGCCCAGGCCCACCCAGTTTCGTCTCAGGCCCATCCTCACCTTCTCCCAACCCCGCTGTAGCGCTGCCTCCTCTCCTGCACTTTGCGGTGTCTGTCTCCCACCCTCACGGCAGCGCTTTCAATTTGCTATCAGCGCTGCCTGCCTGACAGCTGACAGACGCGACGCGACGTCCTCCTGCTCCGGGGCCTTCCCTCTGCCGCGTTGATTCAACTTCCTGTTTACGCAGGGTGGATTGCACGCGGCAGAGGGAAGGTCCCGGAGCAGGACGTTGTTGCGCCGCGTCTGTCAGCTGTCAGGCAGGCAGCGCCGATAGAGCGCTGCCGCGGTAGTGGGAGACGGAGACCATGAAGTGCAGGAGACGAGTCAGCGCCACGGTGGGAGAAGGTGAGTGGAGGCAGCGTAGATAACTTTAAAGGTGCTGTGCGCTGCGTGGGGGGGGGGGGGGTTGGGGTTGTAGTGTCCACCCATCCAACCCGCTGGCCCACCCAAAAATTGTCTTCTGGCTACGCCACTGCTTGAGCTACTACTGAAAAAGGTGTGAGCACAATGCAAATAAATAAATAAACCTCACAAAAACAAGGGGCAATTTTTCTAATTCAGTATCTTCTTAGTAGAGTACAATTCATTTTAATTAAGAGACCTGTTTATAGGGATGTGAATTTATTAGTGTCCCTTAAAAATTTGGTGTATGCAAAATTGATATGACATACATTAAGAGCCATGTTTACTAAGGCACGGTAGCGTTTTTAATGCGCCTACACTTAGTGTGCGCACTAACTGTGTAGGCGCCTATAGGGATATTGTAGGCACGTACACGGTTAACATGTGTACATGGTAAATGTGTGTTAAAGACGCTAGCGCACCTATAATGTGGCTCAGTAAACAGGACCCTAAGTCAATTAGCATGAGTTAAAACAATTTTTTATTAAAACAAACGAGTAAAATGAACCAAAGATCCAAAAGCCCCCACAGAAACCAAAACATTTTTACCTGTGGACTTCACTACCTATTTGCTAACCTACAGTACAATAACGCTTTGCGTGGGAAAATTTACCACAAGATTCATTAACCTGCAGCAGGGCCGGTCTTAACAAGTGCGGGGCCCTATGCAGACCAATTTGACGGGGCCCCACCCTAGCTCCGCCCCACCCTAGCTCCGCCCCACCCTAGCTCCAGAGCCGGCCACCCCTCCCTCCGAGCTCCAAGGCCCCCAGCTCCAGGGCTTGTCGATCCTGCACAGTCAATGCCAACTGAAAACCATGTCTTTTTCACAAACACAGATACACCCTAATCCACTATAGAATAAGTAGTAATATTTAAACTTTCTATTTAGACAAAAATTAAACTGAACCCCCAAGATGCCAGACTCTGCATACAACACCACAGAAACAGAAAATGTCCCCTAGTACTGTGCAAAATATAAAGACAACAGATGTAAATTTGAAAAAAAACTAACAAATACCAATCACCACTTTACAAATTAACAAATAGAAATAAAACAAATATAGAAAATAAAATAATACCATTTTATTGGACTAATACATTTAGCTTTCAGAGGCCAAAACCTCCGTCCTCAGGTCAATACAGTATAGAGCTGTTACAGTATCCTATCCTGACCTGAGGAAGGGGGCTTTGTTCTCTGAAAGTTTGTCAAAATGTATTAAAATTAGTCCAATGAAAAGATTACCTTATTTACATGTTCCATTATAAACATTTATTAACACAGCTACAATACTAATATCCTAAAGCAAAAAAATAAAAATATATATTTTATTTACAGTTTGTCATCTCTGGTTTCTGCTTTCCTCATCTTCTTTTCACTGTCTTCCATCCAGCATCTGTCTTCACTCTCTCTCTGCCATCCAGTGTCTGCCCTCTCTGCTGTCCCCTCCATCCAATGTCTGCCCTCTCTCCCTGCCCCTTCCGTGCACATCTGCCCTCTATCTCTGCCCCTTCCATTCACTGTCTGCCCTTTCTATCCCTTCCATCCACTGTCTTCCCCTTCTCTCTGCCCCTTCAATCCACCATTTGCCCTCCCTCACCCATCCATCCGGGTCTGCCCTCCCTCTCGCTCCCCCTTCCATCTAGGATCTGCCCCTCTCTCTGCCCCTTTTTTCAGCCCCCAGTTCCAGCCCCACTATCCCACCAGTCCCCCGTTTCAGCCCCAGCCCTTTTCTCCCACCAGTCCCGAGCTTCAGCCCCCAACCACTCCTCCCTGTCCCCTTTTCAGCCCCCAGTTTCAACCCCAGTCCCCAGCCCTTTTCTCTCACCAGTCCCAAGCTTCAGCCCCAGCCACTTCTCCCTATCTCCTTTTCAGCCCCCAGTACCCACAGTTTCAGCCCCTGCCCCTTTTCCGCCTCCAGTCCCAGTACTAGCCCCCTTATCCCACCTACCCTCCTTTTCAGCCCCCAGTTCCAGCCCCCTTCATCCACATGCCTTGTATTAGAACCACCCTTTTCAGCCCCAGAACCATTCTCCCACCTGACCCATGCATGCCCCATTTTCCCACCAGCCCCATGCATGGCCCCCATTTCCCATATGGCCCCTTCTCAAACCCCAGTTCCAGCCCCCTTCTCCCATCTGGGAACCCCCATCCCACACCCTTCTCCCATCTGAGTCCCCCTTACCCCCTTCCCCCAACTGAGAACCCCCATCCCACACCCTTCTCCCATCTGAGTCCCCCTTACCCCCTCCCCCCAACTGAGAACCCCAATCCCACACCCTTCTCCCACCTGAGTCCCCCCCCCGACCCCACCCACCTAAGAACTCTGTTCTGCTGCACCCACTAACTTTAAAAAAAAAATTGAGAAGCGCCGAGTAGTAGGCAGCGCCTCGTGTCTGCCCTGCTACAAATCTCCTGCACATCGTCGGGCCGGCCTTTCCGCATTAAGTCCCGCCCTCCTATGAGGTAATAGGCTCTTCCCGCATTAAGTCCCGCCCTCCTCTGAGGTACTAGCCTATTACCTCAGAGGAGGGCGGGACTTAATGCGGGAAGAGCCTATTACCTCAGAGGAGGGCGGGACTTAATGCGGAAAGGCCGGCCCGACGATGTGCAGGAGATTTGTAGCAGGGCAGACACGAGGCGCTGCCTGGTACTCGGCGCTTCTCAATTTTTTTACTGAAGAGCAATCGAGCGGCAGGCGGGGCGACCCCAGGCGCGCCGCGCAGGGCCCCCTTGAGCGCGGGGCCCTATGCGGCCGCCTCGGTCGCCTCGCCCTAAGACCAGCCCTGACCTGCAGTTCCTTTACCGCAGATTGGTAAATCCAGTGATAAATTTATTTTTGTGTATCGAAATGTGGCAAATTTATCTTTAAAAGGTGGTGCGAACTATAAAGTATCATGCCTGCTGAAACCTACTGTAAATGCTGGCACCCAACTTGGGTGCACTGACCCATTATTCTGTAATAACATTTCAGAACACCCAGACATGCCATTGCCCCTCCCATGGCCACTCCTCCTTTTGAGTTGCTCACTATGGAGTTGGGGCACCAAGCATCCTATATAATAAAACGCACCTCCAACATTCTGAAGCTGACTGCATGGCTGAGGCATTCCTGCTCTCTGTATCCATCTCCTGAATTGACATCACGTACTTCCAGGTTTGTCACAAGCAGAAGTGACCAGCCACACGAGGTTTCTCGGCTTCAGAATGTTGGAGGTGCATTCTATTAAATAGGATTGGTCAGTTCCTTGAAGCACAGCCAGAGCTCAGCGTCATGCACAGTAATGCTCAGACACCAGAGAGAGAGGGGGGGGGGGCTGACACAAGAGAGGGGGGGAGGTATCTCTGTCACACACACATACACTCTTTCTCTCACACACTCTCTCTCTCTCTCACAGTCAATGTCTTTCTCTCACTCTCACACACTGTCTCTCACACACTCTCTCTCACAGTCAGTGTCTTTCTCACTCTCACACACTGTCTCTCACACACTCTCTTGGTCTCATACACTCAGTCTCACAGAGAGTCTGTGTCTCTCACACACACTCTTCTCGCACACACTGTATCTGTGTGAAACACTCTCTCTCTCTCACACTGTGTCTCACATACGCACTTGCACACACTCTCATTCTCACACACACACTCTCTCTCTCACAGACATACTCGCACCCAGACTCACTCTCTCTCTCACACACGCACACACTTGCACATTCACTCTCTCTCACACACAGTCACTCTCACATACACTCTCTCAAACATACACACTCCGAGGAAAACCTTGCTAGTGCCCGTTTCATTCGTGTCAGAAACAGGCCTTTTTTACTAGTTATAGAATAATGCGCAGACAGATGCAAGTGCAAATGCTAATTGATGCCAATTAACATCAGTAATTGGTTGTTAGCAAATTTACAGCTTATTAGCCGATTAAGTTGTGCACACATCTCGGGATCGCACCCAAATTTAGGCTCCCAAATTTGGGAGCCATGTATAGAATCCAGGGGCAGTTCTATAAAGGGTGCTAAGCTAGTATTCTGTAATGGCAAATTTGTGCACCTACCCCTGAATTCTATATAGTGCATCTAGTGTTCCATGCTGAAATCCAGGTGTATTCTATAACAACGTGCATAACTTAATTGCTTAACAAGCTAATTAGCATTGATAACAGCACTTAACAACAATAATGAGCAGTAATTGGCAATAATTAGAAACTGGCGCACAACTCACTATGTGTATTCTGAAATGCAGCGTGCCTAAATTCTAATACGTGCAGGCAAAAAGGGGCATGGTTATTGGTGAGGAAATGGGTGTTTCATGGGCATTCCAAAATTTACGTACACTGTTATAGAATATGCCCCTGAGTGTCTAAATCTACGTGCTGGCATTTACGCCACATTTCCATTGCTGTAAATGGATTTGCTTAGTTTTAAGCACTGTGATACCAACTATGCGTATTCTATATACTGTGCCTAAATTTAGGCACCGCTTACAGGATACACAGGCAGAAATTTATTCTGCGTTGAGTTTTTAGGCGCCATATATAGAATTTGTTCCTATGTGCACATAGCACTCACTCTTTTAGAAAAGTGTGCACTATATATGAATAGGACTAGATTCTATATATCACGCCTAAAAGTTCGGCACTGAAATGAAATTGCCTAAGCGCATTCTTTAAAGTACACCTCAATTTAGGTGTACTTTATAGAATAAGCCAAAATTTCTGCGTGGTATAGAGAATACGGCGAGCCACCATGACAGCTCCTAACTTTAGGTGCGGCCATTTACACCAGGTAAAACTTGGTATAAATACTGGCGCCTAAGTTAGGCGCTGTCACATCCGTCGCTCCCTCTGGCTGCTCCTCCACTGGAAGCGGGAGCTGGTGTCCACCACGGCAAGGGCCGGCCTTCTTGAGGCCGCGGCGGAGGGCCGGGGCTCGCCGCGGCGATAGCCGCCCAGTCCGGGGCCGAGGCCGTGGGCCGGCGATCGCGGCTGCCGGGCTCTCGATCGCTGGCTATGAGGGCCGTACTCGCGCCAGTAGGGAGAATGGCACAGAGATGCGATGGCCGGCGTCTCCTTCACTTTCGGGCGCAGGTACACAAAGCTCCACCTCAGAGGAGTTAGATTGGGAGGCCTGCGCTGTAGCCCCGCCTGGGACCTCGGACACAGCCAATCAGAAGGATTCTGTCAGTTACCAGGTTCTGATTGGCCGGCCATGTTGGCTGGGGCTGGGTGGTTGAATGCGGACAGTATTTAAGGAGCAGGCCTGGGATAGAACATTGCTTCAGGTTCTGTTTCCCGAGGCTAGTCTCCGTGTGTTCCAGTTCCCAGTTCGTTTTCCTTGTTCTCCTGGTCTTGACCTTTGCTTTGTTTTTGGACTTCTCTGCTAGCTGCCTGCCCTGACCTATTGCCTGTATCGACTACGCTGTGAGCTGCCTGCCCTGACCTGTCGCCGGTTTTCCTCCTGCCCTCCTGGCTCCTGGTTCCAGTATTGGGTCAGTTCGTCAACCCCGCGGTTCCGGTAGTCCCGTTGGCCGCCTGCAGCTGGGGGCTCAATCCTAGGTGAACGGCGGTCGCCGCGGGTGAAGACTTGGGGTTGCACGGCTGTCCTCTGAGGTCCTTCGGGGCCTTGCGGGACCTAAGGGCTCACCTTCTCTTCAGACAAGACAGGCGCAGAGTAGGTGTATTCTATAACCCTGCGCATAGCTTTCTGGAATGCCCATGACCCGCCCATTCCATGACCATAGCCACGCCCCCTTTTCAGCAGCACGTTAGAATTATAATGCACCACATTGCAGAATATGCTTAGTAGGTAGTGTGCATAAATTCTAATTAATGCCAATTAATGCTGATAATTGCTTGTTGACATTCAATTATCAGCACTGATTAGCTTGTTAATTAATTAACTTAAGCGCATTATTATGGAACACGCTTTGATTTCTGCACGGAAATTTCGGCGCGATGTATAGAATCTGGCGGATAGTGTGCAAATCTTATTGACACACAACAGACTATCCCTACTTCGCACTCTCAAGCTCTTTTCATCCCCTCCCTGCCCTGAGAAACCCTCCCGTCCCCATATTTTGTTTTCTATTTCTTTTGTGTTTTGTCTGTCAACTTTCTATTGAGTGTTTAGGAGAGTACTGATGTTTTAAGTTTTTATGTGATATATTTTGTTTCAACGGTTAGAATTTATTTTAATTATGGATGTTACTTTGTTATCTGCGTGGTTCAGGTAGGCTACAAGTAAATAAATGAATATTCCCAACACCTACTTGAGGCCTTACTTGGAGGGAAGGTGCTTTAGGGGGCAGGAACAATCTCCAGGCCCTCGAGCCCTGGCAGTTCACTGAGTTAAAATGGCAACCTGAGCTCCATAGTAGTACTTGTGTGGTACCTCTATCTACTAAAGGATCTGGCTGCAAATAAAGGACAGATTTATCTGAAAAGAGAGGTGGGAGTGGTGTGTATTTATTTCTAAGCACTCGCCCTTTAAGTTGTTCCCAGGGAGCTTCAGGCCACTTTGGAGGTGGTATTAGTTTTCCAAAATTTAATTCTGGCTGCATTATCAATGAACTGCTTTGCATGCATTTACATGCAGACATCTCATTGTATCATAACACGTGCTGGGTCAGATTTTCACATATTATGGTGAAATAATGCACATTAGTTATAACTCACATGTGCTAATTGCTGCTTAATGTGTGCTATTACCATAATGTATCACAGAAAATAGACCTTCCAATATGCTTAACCTGAACAAGCAAACAACCATTTGTAAGGCTAATTGCTATATGGAATTCACAAGAATGACAATTTATTTCAGCTCATTTTATTAATTTCCCTGCAAGACAATTTATTGTCCACTAATGTGGATAACAATCTCAAATTTGACCTAATATATCAACAGAAATCAAGCAATAATTTAATGGAGGAATGAAAGATTCTCTAAGAATCACAGCCTCTGGGAAATGAGGAAGCATGCAGAAAGCACCTGATGAGATCCACTTCTGAAGCATTTGATATGTCAGCCAGCAGCTCCTCGGTAGTCATAGGGGCTAGAAGGATAACCTAGTTTGTTTCAACATTTTTTATTGAAGGAACAACTTAGTATACACAACCAGTTAACTCAATATATAATATAGTAAAGTATACAGCATTCATTAATAAAAGTGAGGTAATAATTGCCATCAACAGTTTTTTAAATTGTTTTACCCCCCCCCCCCATCTCACCCCTTAACTCCTCCCCCCAACTTTCCAGATTTGCAAGATTGACAAATTAACATTTAATGAGAGTAATCATGAAGTTACATAGAGCGTCTGTGAAGACGTTTACAACAGGCTTGCAGATGTGCCCTGCACCATCAAAGGTTAAGGAAACTTATCTCAGTGAAATACCACTGCACCATACTAGACCCTTTCTCAGCAGGGCAAGTTGACACATTCAGAAAGCATCAATTCCAATAAAAAAGGGGTGAATGGGCAAACCCACCACAAGGTAGTTACACACATTGTGTGTAACTACCTTGTGGTGGGTTTACCCATTCACCCAATACTTGTGAAACCTATACAATGAAAGCCACAGGACAATGTGGCAGTTTGTAAACAGCAGTGCTGAGAACTTCTGTGTGCAATAGCTCCTACGTGCCAACGAGGAGCGACGTAACCAGCTGCTGAAAACTGACTAATAAAAGGCCACACAGTGGACGTCGTTATGACGGTTTTACAGCATATTACAGCAGTGGACATGATTGATTGCCATGGACTGTCTGCCACATCAATGTTATGAAGCTGGATTTTTTTCATGTATAATGGTTTAACATGATATTTTAGATAACTGGTATACAGGGTGAGTGGTGGTTGAAAGGTGATGAATGAGTGGTTTAATGTTTAAAGTTAGTAGCTGGTATAAGGCATAAATATTTATAATAAAGAGAAATTTGCATATAAAAGTTGGAGTCTAGTGAGGTGTAATGTTGTTTGTATACTCCAACTGAATTAGTTATTTCCCCCTTTTTTGTAAGATGAAAGTATAACTATAACATCCCAGAGAATGCTGGTCCTGGCGGAAGCTAGAGTTCAGCTCTTCTGTTTCGCATGGTAGGTGATAATCAACAATAACTATGGCTGACTTTCTCAGATACTGATGTGCCATCTCATTCACAGCCATGGCATGACCTGTCTCTGCTGAGTCAGTTGCAAGAAGAGCAGGATCCCATTCTCTGAGGGAGTGCAGTGGAGTGTGTCCCAGAGGCAGAGATCAATAAAGACCTCTATTTAAGTGCAGGCCATTCCAATGATTGTAGAACCCTGAGCCAAAATTTTGTTTTGTGCCCCCATCTTTGGGCCAGTCTTGCAGTATGAGCAGTGCAGATCTCAGGCTCTTGAAGTGGCGGCCTAAATAGACTTCTGCAGAAGTCTTGCAAGGTCACTGCTTGAACTCTCGGCAGCCATTTTGAAGCGGCGCCTGGAGCAAAACAGGTCTGCAGCCACGCCAGGTAGGAACAAGGAGGCTCTTTTCTGTTCCAAAGAGGCCACTAGACCACCAAGGCACTACAGTATGGTACAGGAGGAGAGGGGAAGGGATGTGTATGGGGTCAGGTGGGTAGAGGGAGGCTGGAAAAAAGATTGGGGAGACTGGAGGCAATATATATAGGGGGAGAGAGAAGGAATCTGGCTTTCTTGGGGGGGGGGGGGGGGTCAAGGTGACAGAGAGTGGGGTGTGCCATGGGTTGGGGTGAGCCAGGGGTGGGGCGGGATGATATTTTGTGTCCTCTTTTCTCTCAGGGCAAATATGCTAACTCTAACCCACAAGAACCAAAACAGCAGTCTGGGCAGGCAGTGACAAAGACTACAGCAGAAGCAGAGAGGCATGGGGTAGTAGAGGAGGATATTCTGTTTTTTAATGGTTCTGTATAGGGGGTTAATAGAACCCACTGGAATAAAAGATAACAGGAAGCACTGACTGGAGTGTCAACTGGCAAAACCAAAGCAAGACACTGAAGGTAAGGAATATGGGCATGTATTTCTTTAGTGAGACAATGTACCAGAGCTGCCAAGGGGGCTGACCTACTCAGTGGAAGATAAAAGGCCTGCCCCAGCTCACCCCACTCAGCCCATTGCTCTACCCGCAACACCCATTGCTCCACACATCCTGACCCATTAGTCCACCCTAGCACAGCTGATTTGCGTCCAGCACCCAGCGGGAAAAGGAGTGGTTTCCCTGTCCAGCGTCAGCAGGAAACACCTTCATAAAAAACATCATGGGGGAGGCAAGATGGCGATGGGAAGGAAGTGCTGAGAAGCACTCCGAACCACGCACCTTTAATTTCCTGAAAACAGTTTATCCTTTGTATGCTAATATGCCTAAGAGGAGGGGAAGACAGAGAACCGGACCCGCGGTCTCTGCTTCGCCGGTACCTGGTTTGATTGAACGCTTCTTGGTTCCAGGAACGATGTCGGGAGCGGGTGCTCTGCAGACGGAGATTGTGGGGAGAGGAGAGCCGCATTCCTGTCCAGAGATGGAGACAACGTTGAGCCCCGAGCAGAGGTCAGCTCCTCCCATGCCGGCAGACACGCCGAGGAGTGACCGAGAAGCCCCAAGTTTCCAAGTGGCGGCGGGGTCTCCCGGAACAGGACCCAACCCGGAAGTTAGCCTGCTGATGCTAACCGCACAGGCAGTGCGGGAATCGAGTGGAGGAGAAGCCTTGACTGAAGAGCCATCGATGAGAGAAGCAGGCTTGATGGTGGAAACTTTACAAAGGGAGTTACCAAGTAAATCTGCTTTAGGGGAAAAGCCAGAAAATATCACTTTGGAAGCTATCTGGGAAGCTTTGAAGAGTTTGGAAAACTCTTTATCTAAAAAAATGTCCTCTATATGTGAACAATCTCAAATTTTCCTAAATAAAATACCTGTAATGGAGACAAAGTTGCAAAATTTGGAAACACTAACGGAGAATAATTCAAAAGAGATACAAACTATCCAACAATTACAAGTTAATTTGATAAAAGAAAATTCATATCTCCAGAACAAGATAGAAAATTTGGAAAATGCTCAACGATCTAACACATTAAGATTGATAAATTTTCCAAAACAACCTATGATTGCACCTGCATTAACTTTTAAAAAATACATGCGTGAAGTTCTGGAAATTCCTGAGACTGCATTTCCTCCTATATCAAAAATCTACTATTTATTACCATATAAAAGAAGGGAACAAGAAAAAGTGGAAGGTCAAAGACCCGAAACGTCTTTCGATGTTTTGGATTTGAATCTAACACAGACATTAGAAGATGATAATTTAGGTTTGGTGCCAATGACTTTAATAGTCTCCTTTGTGCTGCAGCCAGATAGAGATTGGATTCTCAAGCAATTTTTTCTTCATAGAGACCAACTTTTCATGAACTTTAAGATAAGAATGTTTCCGGACGTCTCTAAGGCAACCCAGAGAAGGCGTAAAGAATTTCTTAAGTTACGATCTAAGGCCTTTCAACTCGGGGCACTTTATTGGTTAAACTTCCCATGTAAATGTGTTGTTAAATTGAATTCCATTAGATATGTTTTCCTTGATCCTAAACAACTGAATTCTTTTCTGGACTCTAAAATAGCCTTGCTACTCTCAAGTCAGCCAAGACAAATAGTAACATCTACTCCATAAATATTAGGAACTCCTGGAACTTCCTCCCCTGCCCCTAAAATTCCTAAAGTAAAGGTTTTCAAATATAAATAAAAGGGTTGAGATATGCCTTCACTGTTGTGGACTATAGATGTATAAATTTAGAAATACTTATATTCTATATTGCAAAATTGAATATATATTTTTGATTTTTCTTTTGTTAAAGTATAGACTTATTGATAACCAATATAGGATGTAAAATATTCGAGTTGTTTTCTTTTGTAAATCATCTTTGCTGATTTCAAGTATTATCTTGAAGTTATTTGTAAAATTTAAAATAAAAACAAAAAACATCATTTCCTGCTGCTGTGGGATCAAAGGCAGTATAAGATGGTGCTTTATGAAGGTGTTTCCTGCTGCCACTGGATGGGGGGGCACTCAGCGAGAGATCCCGGCTTCTCGGCTGGAGTCTCCTGCTGCAGGAGACTTGGCAGGTCTGGTGTATTCAGCCTTCCAGTTGCATAGAAATTGAGGGAAACCAAACAGGGGAAGTTTGTCTCTAGAAAGACCAGTTTTTCCAGCAAGTCTGGTGTTAACCAGGAATGATATGGCCTCACAATATCCCTTATCATTGAGAATATCTGTTCACTAGACACACTAATTATGATGTCTTTCAGAGATAATGGAACAGGAGGGATGTCCAAGTAAAAAAAGAAGGATGTTTGTATTAGACTTGTTTGAGTCACATCCAAGTAACAAAAAGGTGTTCTGAATGACCAGCTGACCACTGGAGGGATTAAGGCGTGACCCCTCCTTAATCCCCAAGTTGATGCTGCCCCCTCCCACCCCCTTAAGAAGTGAAACTAAAAGGGGATACCAGACTTTGTGACAGCCTCAGCAAGCAGCTCTCAGGAGTAGCCTAGTGGTCAATGCAGTGAACCATATACAAGGGGGACCAAGGTCCAAATCCCACTATAACTAGTTCTGTTTTGGTGGAAATTGTGAGCCTCCAAATATTATTATTATTATTATTATTATTTATTGCATTTGTACCCCACATTATCCCACCTTTTTGCAGGCTCAATGTGGCTTACAGAGTGTTGTTATGATGCAGTCATTACATTATCTTAAATACATTCAATAATCGGTTGAAGGTATATGGTTTAGATGTAGGTGCTAGCTGAGGTACTGTGAAAGGTGTTTTGATGCACCTGAGTAGTTTAAGGAATGGTTTATTAGGATGTATTTAGTAGGCTTTGTTGAAGAGATGTGTCTTCAAAGATTTGCGAAAGCTGGTTAGATTGTCCATAGTTTTCAGGGCCATGAGTAGTGCTTTCCAGATCTGTGTGCTTTTATACGCAAACGTAGTAGCATATGGCTGTTTGTATTTAATTCCTTTGCAGCTGGGGAAGTTCAGATTGAGGAATTTGCGGGCCCATTTTTTGGCGTTTCTAGGCGGTAGGTCCACTAGGTTTAACATATAGAGTGGGGCATCTGCGTGGATGTTTTTGTGGACGGTTGTGCAGATCTTGAACTCAATTCGCTCCTTGAGTGGTAGCCAATGTAGTTTCTCTCTTAGAGGTTTCGCCCTTTCGTATTTAGTTTTTCCAAAGATGAGTCTGGCTGCGGTGTTCTGGGCTGTTTGGAGTTTTTTAATGGTCTGTTCTTTACAGCCTGCGTATAAAGTGTTACAGTAGTCCAGGTGACTTATCACTAATGACTGTACTAGGGTGCGGAAGATGTTTCTTGGGAAAAAAGGTTTTATTCTCTTAAGTTTCCATATCGAGTGGAACATTGTTATACCTACATATAGAAGCTACCTATTGTAGCAGTGTACAGTTAAGTACAGTAGGTTTTTTTTTTCTGTGCCTGAAGGTTTCTCAGTGCATAATAAAGGAATGAAGTTGTGTTTTTCTTTCTGCCCTCTCCCAGGTTCACAGAGGCCTAGCTTTGCTCATAATTGTCAGTTGCTGTTGTAAAGTTATTTTATGGTTCATGACTTGCATGTCCCATAGAAACAGGTGATATTTGTACCTGGGCCCCGTTATTGAACGTCCACTGCACTGACCACTAGGCTGCTCCTCTGCTCGATGTCTTTGTGTTCATTTTTGTACAAATGATGCCAGAAAGACGTTGTTATGCCTGCTTTTTTGAACGTTTCATTTTGGAGAATGGCTGTTCATTTTGGAAGTTTTCAGATCAAAAATGTCCTTCTCACATATGTTCGAACTGGAAATTACAAAGTATTTCCTGTTCAAAAATGGCTGTGAGACGGACGGCTTTTTTAGACATTACGAGCAGTACATCCCAATTCAGACTTGGACGTTCCTTCGAAAATGCCTCTCTAATTCTGGTCCTTCTGCTTGTCATATTAACATAGTAAATGACAGTATGGTCCATTTAGTCTGCCCATTAAGTAGCTAGAGTCGTACCAGTTGCTGCATTCAGGTTACACTCCCCATGCCTTTTTTTTTTAATTAAGTAAGAAGGTCTTTAAAGTTCTTCTTTGATATCATCCTTTAGATATATAGGAATCCCCTGTGTTTATCCCACACCTTTTTTAATTCTGTCACTTAAGTATCAAATATTTCTGTTTGTAATTTCTCACAACAATTTACAATTTTTTTTTCATTTATATTATCAAATTATACTGAGGGCCCTGAATTTGTTGCATTTAAATAGGAAGGCATTGAAAAGGAAGGCAGGATATAAATCGGGCTACACTATGGTTATGGATATCACTCCTTAAGAAGCTTGCAGCGAAACAGAAATTTTCTGTAGAGAGTCCCCAGCCGCAGTTGCTACTAAAGCCCAGATAAGTACCACCAATACATCAGTGGTATATAATAGAAGTATATAACATAATAAAAAGAAGTAAAATAAATACATTATTCATATTGATAAAATCAGAGGTTTTTTTAGACTAATGAGGAGCTCATGCACTATCCACATCGGAAAGCATTCCTGTCAATAGTGGATATAAGCATTCAGTCATTCACTGTTTAGCTGTTTTAACAGAGAATGTTGAGCATCTGAAGTCTTTTCCCTCCAAAATATAAATTTACTGGTGAATCAGAGAGACATACTTGCTTATTTGAGAAGTAAAACTTTATTAGCAAGTACCATACACAGTTTGAATAGCATTTGAATAGGTGCAATTGATGTGCAACTCTGATAAAATGAGACACCAGAGTAAAAAGGGCTCCTTTTATAAAGCAGCGTTACCGTTTAGCGTGCGCTGAATGCGAAGAAGCCCATTCAGTTTCTTTGGGCTTCTTTGCATTCAGCACATGCTAGTCAGTATCGCAGCTTTGTAGACAATCTTTAATAATTTGTTTTATTAATTCCTTTATTATTTCTAATATACAGTGCTGAGAATAAGTGGTCTATATATTGACACAATTTATACTCAGAATATATTTAGATCATAATTTAAACCCTGCTAAGAGAGAAAGATAACCGCACTGAATAAATAAGTCAGACAAAAAGGATACATTTGGATTATTTATTAAAAAAAAGATTCATTTCATGATAAGTATCCTTGTGTGAAAAAGTATGTGAACCGCTCATTCAGTAACTGGTAGGATCTTGAGAAGTAGCAACTGTTTTCCTGTAACTGTTAATCAGTCTCTTGCATTATTTTTTTATAGAAGCGTGAATTTTGCTTTTTATTAGAAAATTTAAGAGCAGAATGTCAAGCCATCTGTCTATGAACTGAAGTTGAGCTAAAAGTGGGTTATGCATCAAAGTATGTTCTTTTTGTCTGATTTATTTACTGAATTGAATTATTTTTCTCTCGTCAAAATCTAGATTAGAATTTAATCATGTTCTGAGTATACACGGTTCTAAAGCAGAAACAGTTGTAAAGGGTCACAAACCTTTATCTTAGTACTATACCAGATTTTTGGTTTGAATGTTAATAAGATTAATCTGTGTCATCCATAGACAGAGGGGTAGTGAATGGTGCCAAGGGCAGACTGACAGTGATCTGGGCCCCTGTGCCCCTGCTGCCACCTCCACCCCGAGCCCCACTGACTCCCGGGCTCCTGCTGCTGCTCCTACCTTTGTTTCCAGCAACCCTCCCCTGCACACTACAGTCCCCGGGCCTACCTTGAAGAGCCATGGTGGTCTAATGGCCTCTTCGGGGGCAGGAAAGAACCCCACTTTTTTCTGCCCACCGCCACTGATCTATTCGGTGCCAATGCTTCTTAATGGCTTCTGAGACTTCCTGTGGCAGTCTCACAGGCCTTGGCAGTCTCGGACATGGCAGTGCTGGACAGAGCAGTGGTGGCGGGCAGGAAAGGGTGGGGATCTTTCCTGCTCCCAAAGAGGCCACTAGACCACCAAAGTAGGCCCGAGGGACTTTAGTGTGCGGTGCTGCTGGTGGTGGTGGTGGGGGGATAGAGAAGCACTAGGTCTCCCAGAGCCTCTGGGCCCATTGGCACTGCTCAGTTGCCCGTATGGTCAGTCTGCCCCTGCATGATGCATATATGCTTCCATGTCCTCTGAACAGGAAGGTTCTTTAGTTTGGTTTTAGGATAGTGACACATAGCACCAGTGTCAGATGCCTTCCTCCTAGAGTGGGCAAGGGACTTTTCAATACCTTTAGCAACAAAGTCTCTCCTAAATCACAGCAGAGACTGAGAAACTGTGGGTCTGATATTAAAACACACTTATCAGTATAGTAGCACATGTTTACTGGATAAATGTCACTGACCAGGGCTATCCATTAATTTTCACCAACATTATCTGGAGAGTATCACCAAAAATCATTCCAGACCACCCCTATTCTATCTGGATAGTATTACAGAAAAATTACTACAGACTGCCCCAACTCTATCTGGATAGTATCACTGAATACAGGCCACCCCAACTCTATCTGGATAGTATCACTGAATACAGGCCACCCCAACTCTATCTGGATAGTATCACTGAATACAGGCCACCCCAACTCTATCTGGATAGTATCGCTGAAAAATCACTAGAAACCACTCCATCTTTGTCTGGATAGTATCACTGAAAAATCACTACAGATCACCCAAATTCTATCTGGATTGTATCACTGAAAAATCACTACAGGCCACTTCAACTCTATCTGGATTGTATCGCTGAAAAATCACTGCAGGCTACTCCAACTCTATCTGGATTATATCGCTGAAAATCACTACAGACCACACCAATTCTATCTGTATTGTATCACTGAAAAATCACTACAGGCCACTTCAACTCTATCTGGATTATATCGCTGAAAAATCACTACAGACCACTCTATCTGGATAGTATCACTGAAAAATCACCACAGGCCACTCCAACTCTGTCTGGATAGTATCCCTGAAAAATCACTGCAGGCCACTCCAACTCTATGTGGATCGTATCACTGAAAAATCACTACAGGCCACTCCAACTCTATGGATAGCACTAGGGTAGTACATGGGCAAAGCATGAGTGGGAGAAAAAGTTATCTTGTTAGCAGCAATATTCAAAGTGCTATCCCCCAGATACTGTATATGGCGCACAGATGTGGGTTCCTAAATTTGGGTGCGATCCCGAGATGCATGCATAACTTAATTGGGTAATGAGCTGTTAACAAGCAATAATTGACTGCTAACAACCAATTGTCATTAATTGGCACCACTTGGGTTTTTCATATGCATCTGACTGCGCACTATTCTATAATATTTGGTGCCCAAATCCCATAGTGCACAACTCGAAAGGGGGCATGGCTATGAAAGGGGCATAGGCACATATTTTAGATTTACCTGCTATTTCCCAACGAGATCGGGCTCTCAATGAATAGTTAAGCTCTGGAACTCTTTGCCGGAGAATGTGGTAACAGCGGTTAGTGTATTTGGGTTTAAAAAAGGTTTGGACAAGTTCCTGGAAGAAAAGTCCATAGTTTGCTATTGAGACAGACATGGGGAAGCAACTGCATGCTCCAGGATTGCTAGCATAGAATGTTGCTACTAACTGGGTTTCTGCCACTGTTTGGAAACAGGATACTAGGCTAGATGGACCATTGGTCTGACCCAGTATAGCTTCTCTTAGTTCTCTCTTGAATGCTCCTATCACTGAGGATGAAGTCACATTGGCGATTGCCCAATTAAGTCCTATAAAGCTTCAGGCCTTGATGAATACAGGGTGGAATTTTATAAACTGTTAAAGGATGAAATTGTGTCCCCTTTGGCGGTGGCATTTACTGAGATGGTGGCTACAAGCAAGCTTACTCATACTTTATTCATGGTACAAATTTTAGCCTTTCCGAACCCGGGGAGGGATCCGACTCAAGTTGAATCTTATAATCTTATTAATGAAAATATTTTATTACACATATTGTGTTGACTTTGTAAGTAATATACTATGCCATATTTTGTATTATTATTTGAATAATTTTACTGCTGTAATTGCCTATTGCTCATGTTTGATGTATTCTTACTGTACACTGCCTTGAGCGAATTCCTTCAAAAAGGCGGTAAATAAATCCAAATAAATAAATATCAGTGCGTTCTGAATTGTTGCGTGAGTTGTTATAGAATAATGGGTCAGCATGCCCAACTTGGGTGCCAGCATTTCTGTCCCGTTTCAGCAGACAGAAGTCTGGTACCCAAAGTTAGAGCACGGGAATTGACACTAAACTTGGTTCTATAAAGTGCACGCACCCTCTACAGAATTGCTCTTAGCACCGATCTTTTCTGGTAGCCATTTTTGAGCACCATTTATAGAATCTGGCCCTATACAAATACCATACAAGTTAAGAACTATTCATAAATGTTTTGAACAAATTGTGTTCAGACTTCTTGTTCAGTCTCTGCTTCTGGTGCAGTTTGATTATTGTAATGCTATTTATGCTGGCTGTGCAAAATCTCTCAAGGGCAAGCTTCAAAAGGTGCAGAATGCAGCTGTTCATGTGAGTTTTAAAGCAGGTAAATATGAATTTATCACTCCACTGTATTTAGCACTCCATTGGCTTCAGATTGAAGCAAGAGTACAATTTAAGTTATGTATTTTAATTTTTAAAATTTTCCATGGGGATTTACTGGCGACTGTGAAGGACACAGGAAGACAATCATTCATTAGTCCATCAAGGAGACAAATACTATTAATCAAAACTCTCAACAGGAAATGGAGACCCAACATGACCCTGTTTCAGCAGTGTGCCTATGTCTGGAGTCCAGGAAATCTAATCCATTTTGGAGCTGGACAAATATACACAAAGTCCATCAATGCTGAAATCAAAACAAGGCAAAAGAAATTTACTCTTTATCTATCTACTTATCATTTCTATAGCGCTACAAGGCATACGCGGCGCTGTACACTATACACAGAAGACAGTCCCTGCTCAAAGAGCTTACAATCTAGATAACTAAGCAGCATTCATACAGAGTATCCACTGATGCTGTGTGACAATATTTGTAATGTTTGCTTAATCTGCCAAAAAATGTCTCCAAGATTCTTCTAGTTTCAGTGAAGGTCTCCACTAGAACATCATGGTGCTAAGTTTGTTAATGAATGACATATTGCAGATTTTATGCACATATGTATCTTTTAATTTATATAAAAATATGAGAAAAACAAAGATACGTTTTCCTGATTTCAAAAGCTTTATGTCATGTATTTCCAGGATGGGCTTGTCAAAGCAAACATGGAGAAGCTGACCTTCTATGCTCTCTCAGCTCCAGAGAAGCTGGACCGGATTGGTGCCTACCTTTCAGAGAGACTGAGCAGGGATGTTGCCCGACACAGATATGGGTAAGTCTACAAGGAGAAGCTGACTTGAATTAATGTAATTAAGGGGTGATTTTTTAAGTGACTTGAATATACAGAATATTATTTTATGTGCTCGAGCAGGTGTTTACAAAACTGCTTGGGACATAGACACATAAACATAGGTGCACAGCAATCATAGAGCATAATATTATGCAATGTACACCTTGCCATTTGCCCATCACATTGTCACATTGTCACATTGTCATTTTACACCTGTACTCTTCAATCATAGGCTTAAAAAAAACCTCCCAAACGTTAATGTACCAATTTTACTTAAAACTAACAAATTACTTAGGGGTCCTTTTACTAAGGCGTGCTGAAAAATGGCTTGCGGTTGTGTAGGCACGGGTTTTGGGCACGCGTCAATCAATTTTTTAGCACGCATGTTAAAAAGGTCTTTTTTGCCAAAAATGGACGTGCAGCAAAATGAAAATTGCCGCATCCATTTTGGGTCTGAGACCTTATCACCAGCCATTGGCCTAGCGGTAAAGTCTCACGTGGTAACCAGGCGGTAATGACCTACACACACCAAATGCCACTTGGCGCAGGTTTGTTACACGCGCTCGAAAATAAAAAATATTTTTCAGACACGTGTATCATACAAGTGCCAAAAATGAAATGACTGCAAGAGCCACATGGTAGTCGGGCGGTAACTCCATTTTGGCGCATGTTGGGCACACTTAGACGCTTGCAACGCTTAGTAAAAGGGCCCCTTAGCTTTTGTTAACTCTGTATAAGTCACCCCAATGCTGGCCACCGTTTCTCAGTGCTACACCTTCTGCCTCAGGGGATAAAGACCTTTTCTGGAAGATGCTATCAGGTTCAGTTATGGCATGAGCACTTGGTAATTGAACTTGATAGCACTTTCCAGATAAGGTTTTTACCCCCTGAGGCAGCGGGTATGGCACCGTTAAATGGTGGCCAACTTCGGGGTGACCTATACAGAGTTAACAAAAGCTAAGGGCCCTGTTTACTAAGATGTGCTAGTGTTTTTAGCATGCACCTAAAATTAGCGCACGCTAAACGCTAGAGACACCCATATATTCCTATGGATGTTTTTAGTATTTAGTGTGTGCGAAAAACGCTAGTGCGCCCTTAGCACTGCTTAGTAAGCAGGGCCCTAAATAATTTGTTATTTTTAAGTAAGATTGATACATTAAAGTTTGGAAGTTTTTTTAATCCCATGATTGAAGAGTTGCCAGGCCCCCCCTCCACCCGCCACCGGGCCCTCTCTCCACCCCAGGGCCCTCTGCACTGACCTGAAGCGCCTCACCTTCGAAAGCGCAGCAAGCAGCGGCAGACCACTCCTTCCTTCTGTGTCCCGCCCTCACGGAAGTTAGGTCAGGTGAGGGCGGGAACGGAGGAAGGAGTGGTCTGCCGCTGCTTGCTGTGCTTTCGAAGGTGAGGCGCTTAAATTTAATGCCAGAGAGCGACGGAGGGCGGCCGGGCGGGCTGGACTGTGGCGGCAGCGCCTGCCCCCCCCCGGAGGCCCGGGCCCGGGGAATTTGCCCCCCTGTCCCCCCCTCTCAGCGGCCCTGTTTTTACTGCTGCTTGGTAAAAGGTCCCCAATGGGATTTGAGCCAGGCTTCCCTGATTATTAGTCGACTGCTTTAACCATTAGACTATTCCTCCACTGTTGCTATGGTTAGCAGATGAGTAGGGTTGTTTTAGAGTTTTGTAAGTCTTACTTTAATAATGTGGAGTTTTTTTTCTTGTTCTGGTTTCAATGTGTTTTTCTTCTTGAATGTTTTGATGTTGGCAAGCTGTCTGTGTTAACTTATTATTCTTTTATACTAAAGTTTTATAAATTAAAAAAAAATTTAGCCATGTCGAGTGGGGAGAGCAATTGCTTATCCTGGAAATGAATTATGACAAAAACATCTACTTTTGGGGAACTGCTAGGTACTTCCTTATACCCAGACTGATTACTGTCAGAGATGCGTTGCTGGGCTTGATAGACCTTGAGACCTTGGTCTCAGTGGTCTGACTCTGCATAACTTATCTTATGTTCTTAGTAATTTGTTGTCTGCTTTGATTCAGTTCTTAAGAGAATGATATGTCAGCTTTTGCCTCAATATAGCTTATCACAAAGCTTTGGTTTCAAATGAAGCTTATTTTGGGTGTTTATAGGTATAATGTTCATTTGTCAGCCCCATGTTTTACTTGCCTTATTTCAGGGCTCAGTGAAGGGTTATAACTTGAAAAGAAAAATATAGTAATTAAATAGATGAGAGAGGGGGCAGAGGTATGGCACTCTATAATTTGCCTCTGCAGCTGTTCTTTCGTTGGGACTGGAGGCTGGATAATGTAAACCCTGTGTAACTCACAGTATGGTAAGAGTGACTACAGTACAGTACTTCGTCCAGAAACAGCCTGGAATGTGTGAAATGAAAATAGATGGCCCCACTGAGGAAAGTTGCCATTTACTGTGAGAATCAGAAATATATGATGTATAGCTTTCTTAATAAGTGGAAACATTTTCAGCTGTCTTTTTGTGGAAATAGAAAACCTGTTTGTGAATCACATTGTAGGTTAGTTATAATGGAGTCAAACATCATAATATAAATTTTAAATTGGCTACCAGTATTGAATTGTATATAGTTGGTGTCGTTTTATGTTTTTAGACTCCTGATGCAGTCTCTTGTCGAAACATGGTTTGTGTCGAGTCGAGTGAAAATTTGCAATAAAGACTTTGTTGCCTTTTTGTTGTCTCTGCTGTCTTGTTCCTTCCAATGTTCTGTGGAGGATTCTTCTTCTGTTTTCTTTTCTTCTTTATTGGGGGAGGCACCAGGTTTTAGCAGGCATAAGTCTGGCACCCAAAGTTAGGCGTGGGAATCAGCACTAAATGCTACTCTATAAAGGGGGCATGCCCTTTATAGAGTAGTGCTTAGCAGTGATTTTTGTCGGTGCCCATTTTGAACACTGTTTATAGAATTCCTCCCTTTAAACACAAGCATTTTCTTCACTTACTCTAGCATTTTATAAAGATACTAGTAAAAAAGGCCCATTTCTGACACAAATGAAACGGGCGCTAGCAAGGTTTTCCTCGGCTCCCCTGCAGCCACCCATGTCCAGCGAACCTCCTCTCTCCCCTGCCCTCCATCCTGCCACCCATGTCCTGTGACCCTCCTCTCTCCCCTGCCCCCCTGCAGCCACCCATGTCCAGCAACCCTCCTCTCTCCCCTGCCCCCCTCCAGCCACCCATGTCCAGCGACCCTCCTCTGGACATGGATCAGCTGTGAGGCATATTTTTTTCCCCCAGGTTCTGAAGTTGACATCATAATGGCTACGGTGATGTCAGCTTGATCTACGGAGCTAGCAGACCAACTCGGAATGAGCCACGGTCCCAGGCAGCAAGTCAGAACGTTGGAGATGACAATTATTATATAGGATATGGAGGGGCATTTTTGAAAGAATGTCCAAGTCAGAATTGGGACATCCTGCTTATAACCCCCCCCCCCCCCCCAAAAAAAAAACAAATGTCTATCTCACAACCATTTTTGAATAGGAAAAACGTTGAGATTTCCTGTTTGAAAATATGTGAGAAGGGTGTTCTTGTGTTGAAAACATCCAAAATGAACAGCCATTTTCCAAAATGAAATGTCCAAAATAAAAATACAGGCACAAAATAATCTGTTTGGCAACATTTGTACACAAATAGCCACATAGACGTTCCTGCAGAGCAGAGGGGCAGCCTAGTGGTCAGTGCAGTGGACTTTAAACAATGGGACCCAGGTACAAGTCCCACCCTAATTCTTTTGTATGTTATTCTGAGCTCTTTGGAACAGATAAAAACCTACTGTACCTAAAAGTATATTATTACAATAGCCATCACACTTGCATGTGTCTTATAAGTTCAGGTACAGTAGATATTTTTATGTTCTAGAAGGGCTCACATATTTGTACAGAAATGAAGAGTTAAAGTGGGAGTTACACCTGGGTCCTGTTCAAAGTCCACTGCACTGATCCCTAGGCTGCTTCTCACACTTGCTTGCTGCTCCATTAGGAATGTCCATAATACCTGAAGCTGTCATTGAGCTTGGTATCCACTGTCACTTTCACTTTTTAGGGGATGGAAGGAGGTTAATGACCACTGGGAGATGAAGGAGGGGTGATACCACCATCCCTCCAATGGTCAGCTGCTCAGGGCACCTTTTGTATCCTGGATGTGATTGAAATAGGTCTAGATAATGTAACCCGTTAGGTTTATTTAAATTTGTACCTTGGGCCCGGGTGAACCTGGGCCATTCCAGGGGCTTCCAGAGTCACTGGTGGCCAGTGTTGTGGTTCTGGAGGCATTTTCAGGGCCTCCATATCACAGCCGCGCTGTCTGTGGCGTGCTGCAGTGCTGCCCGACTGCGGGGCGCTGTTTCCCGGTCGGGTGCAATGGAGAGAATGGGCGGTGTCAGCCTGTAGAGGAGGCTCTGCGCATGCACGCCTTTTTGTGCATGCGCGGTAGCACTCTCGGACCAGTACTAAGCCTAAAATGAAGCTGGGGCCTCGATTTTACGAGGCTACTGTGGTAAATCGCAGTGGTTTGCTGCAGCCGCGGATGGACCTCTGGGACCCAGACCAGTGGTGGAGGTCAAGTGAGGACCCTTCTGGGGACCAGGTAAGGGGTCTGGTGGCCCAAGAAATTGCTTAAAGCTTATTTTTAAAATGTATTTTTTTGGTCCCGTTGGGCTGTCAATTAAGGGGTTAATTTTTGAAGGATTTTAATGGTAGTTTTGGGTCCCTTAGAACCTCTTTAGGTGGTCTAGTACTGTGAAATATTTTGAAAAAATTATTTTGGGGTTAAATGAGAATGTTTTAGGTTGGGCCATGTCTGAGATTTGGATTTTTTTTTTTTTTTTAGCAGGCATTGCTAGAGGGTGTGCATGGGGCAAGGCAGAATTTATTAGACTGGACGTCTCTGATTTTATAGGAGTTTTGGTAGAGATTTATGACAAAAATATGTGAACGTTTTGAAATGTGTGTTTAAATCTATGAAAAATGTACCTTATATGTAGTTCAGTGGCACTAATGGTTATGATACTTTTACCAAATTGCATAGTAATTTTTATATTTTTTCTAAACATGTAATTTTTTAAATTATTTGCTATGGAGAAATGCTTTTCCAAAATGGAGACTGTGAAAAATGCATGGTCAGAAGTCCGCTCTGGTCAAGGCAGACAGTAGATGGCGTGGTCAGAAGATCAAGGCAGGTAGCAGACAGCGTGGTCAGAGGTCAGTTCTGGTCAAGGCAGGCAACAGGCAGCATGGTCAGAAGTCAGCTCTGTCAAGGCAGCGGGCAGACAGCGTGGTCAGAAATCACCAGACGAAAGCGCACTATCAGAAGCCGCAAAAGCTGTTGCCAAAGCTCCAAGGAAGCCACAGAGCTGGAAGAAAAGGATGCATGTACCTTCCTTTTTGGCAAGTTTTTTTTATTAATAAACGGTTTTCACTCAAGTTTATGCCCCTCCAGTCTCTGGTTGCCGTGGTCAATCTTCTTTTCGTTTGGACTGCTCCGTGGGACCTTTGTGTTCTCCACATTTGCGGATTCTCTTAGGAACATCTCTAAAACATCTCAAAATGGGCTGAGGCATCTAAAATCATACTAAAATGATGAATTATGGAATGTACTTGGTCATAAAATATAAAATGCAAATATAAAAATCCCAATGAAAAACCTGGTAAGCCATCCCTCTAAACGATATGTAGAAACATCTTTCAGCAAACATCCAGGAGAAATATGTTCATACAAATGTATAAACTAATAAAATAAGAAGGGAATCATCATCATAATAAAAAAATCATCTCAATAAATAAATAGTAAAGGTGCAATTCTAAAAACCAAAAAATACAGAAGCTGCCATAAAATAAATAAATAAATAATAACTGACGCTATCATAAAAGAATCACAGAACACAGTAAAGTCTAGTTCTTGATTAAGTCCATAGGGTGTCACTGTGTTAAATCTATAGATAAACTTTTGTTCTGTTTGTAAAAGCAGTCTGTTTAGGTCAACCCCCCCCCCCCCTCCCATGAGGGACGTGGCATACTGAGTGCAAAGAAACTGTAGTCTTCAAACACATTACTTTTTTCTATTGAATGCTGCACAAGTGGCTTTTCCATTATTTTTATCTTGAGTGCACTTTTATGTTCCAGAATCTGTTTATTTAATAGTCGTATGGTCTTACCTATGTCCCCCTCCATAAGGGACATGGCATACTGAGTGCAAAGAAACTGTGGTGTTCAAACACATGACTCTTCTCTGTTGAATGCTACACAAGTGGCTTTTCCATCGCCTTTCTCTTGAGTGCACTTTTGTGTTCCAGAATTCATTTGTTTAATGCTCGTATGGCCTTACCTATGTAGAGTAGCCCACATGGGCACACTGCAATATAAATCACACCTGAGCTCTTGCAATTCCTAAAACTCCTGAGTCCATATGTTTCTCCTGTGATGGGATGAACAAATATTTTGATGTTGATATTAACTTTAAACACGGAAAACATGCCACACTTACGATGCCCTGTCTCCGAATGGGCTGGTGACTTAATCCAGAGAGGGCAGAGTGGACCAACATATCCTTCTTCCTTTCTTGTGGGCAATCATAATGTCCTTCCTCTGAAGCGCTCAATCCCCTAGATAATGTGCCAGTGTTAATGCAAAATCTTAATGATGTCTCTTGATAAGTGTGTGAATGGTAGTTCACATGCTACTTTGTTGTTTGGTTCCCTTTCTTTTGGCCTGAGTAAGCACATCTCTATTAGCTTGTGCAGCTTTGTTGTATCTTTTAACAGTAGCTTCAAAGGGATATCCTTTGGACTGAAATCGGCAAGTCATCTCTCTTGCCTGTTTGTTAAAAAAAAGAGTCTTTGGAACACAGTCGCTTGCACCTTTGGAACTGACTGTATGGTAAAATTCATTTTTAGTGTCTGAGTATGACAGCTTCTGAAGTCCAAATATTTGTTTACATTCATTGGTCTCATGTATAGGTCATTATGGAAGGTACCATCCATTGTGTTACACTTGTTCTTTATGTAACCAATTGTTTTATCTACTCTTGATTGACGATGTTAGGATGTATTATTGTAAGCCACATTGAGTCTGCAAATAGGTGGGGAAATGTGAGATACAAATGCAACAAATAAATAAATAAAAATAATACAAATGCGTAAAAAAAGAATACATTTCTTATCAAAAGCCCATCTGAAACAATCAAATTCATACAAGATTCGGAGTCTTGCAGTTCCCCCACAGTTCTTTTCCAAATCATGATGATGTCATCAATATGTCATCTCCATAAAATGATCTGCTTATTCCATGGATGTTGCTAAAAAAAAACCCCTCTTCTCAAATCTTTCTTCATAAAGATTTGCAAGAGAGGGTGCAATTATGGCAGTTCCTTTCACTTGCTGATAAAATGTACCATAAAAACAAACAAAGTTATTTTTCAAGACTATAGATGCTAAGTCCACTATAAATTCCACTGGAATGTGAGAACATACATGTTCCTTGATCAACACATCTGTTATTACTTCTATAGCTTCAGTTTGTGGGATATTTGTATATAATGATTCAGTGTCCAGTGTGACCAGAAGAATCTCACCCTCAACTTGTATCTGTTTCAAAGTGGTAATAATATCAGCAGACTCTCTAATGTAGGAGGTAATCTTGGGAATAAGTGGTCTTAAAAATTTGTCAATCCAAAAAAAAAAGGAAAAAAAAATCTTCTACAAGGAGAACAGTAACACCACAAGAGTGGAAGATGCCACAAATCCAATGCAAACTGGAGCAAGACAAAAAAAATTCTTCAGACAGCAAAAGACTGTGGGCAACTTGACTTGAACAAAATGAAAGTTTATTCCATAAATGAAAACACAGAAGCTGATAGCTTGACCCAACTCAAGCCATGTTTTGGCTATTCTGCCTTCATTGGGGGTCCTGAACAATCAGCACTAAAACTTCAAATTGTGTGGAAATATTTTGTAATATCAAGGCATGTAAATGCTGAACTTTAGAGAAGCTGAACGCGATATCTGTTTACTACATAGATCACGTTGGGCTGTTTTAAAGTTCAGCATTTACATGCCTTGAAGTTGTAAAATATTTCCACAGACTTATTGTATCATAATATAGACCCGGAATGCAACTTCTGAAAGAGCTAATAAATTGCACATAAGCTGTTAAAAACAAAAAGGGGTTAGAAATAAATGTGTGTTGGACGATTGAATTTGGTAGAAAACTAAGTGATTAGCCCTCCAAACACGTAGGAAGATAAAACGCGATGCATGTTCATTAAAAGATGTAGACAACATGGCAGGCAGGAATATGCATGATTGTTTTAAACAAAAAAACCTAAGGCGGTAGCAAATAGAAGAACAGCTCAGTCAATACATAAAAAACTGAGCTGTAACACGGAGAAACTAAACAAGGCTAGTGAGATAACACCAGGGCTTTTTTTGAAGGGGTACTGACCGGCACCTTTTCCATTGTCTGCTAAAATTGACCCATGGACCCCAAGTTTTAATGAAAGAGCTCAGGCTCTACACACCAATTCTGCCTTGTCATAGATTCTGTGACAGGTTACAGGGGGCTTGGCTATTGTGGGGTGGGTCCTTCAGTGATCACCCCACCCCTGAAGAGTGGCCTTGCATTTGAGTACCGGCACCTTTTTTGCTAGAAAAAACGCACTAGATAACACTAACTGATAAGAAATGATAAATAGACAATGGAGAACTATGTGGGGGAAAGTAAAGCAAGAGTAAAAAAATGAAAATAAAAATAACAATGAAGACCTAATAAAGGAAGAGTGGTCCAACAGATAAAAGTGTAGCAAGCACTGGATTATAGCTTCCTCCCCACTCCTAACATGCCCCCTTGCTAGACAAACTGTAATGTTAGACCTATTTTTTCCTGCCTTTCCCAAATTGCTATTTGAATACTTTTGGCAGATATACACTTTCTTTTTTGCCATTTTGAGGAGTCTTTGTACTTTGAAAATGAGCACCATAGACATCTATGTGTCTTTAGAAAATAGCACCTAAGTAGGTGCCAACTTGGCTTCTTAACCTAGATGTATTGTTATAAATACACCCTCTTTATGGCCAATTCCCAATACTAGCTGCACAAGGGCTTTTGGATATTAGCCCTTGTGTAACAAGCAGGAGATGAAAAATTGGCAACAAGATAATATAACAGTGCTAAGAATAATCAGGAAACTATGGAATCATGTCAGGAGAATGTTATATTATCTTAGCAAATAAATTCCAACGTATAGACTAGAGCAATTCACAGATGACACCGACTCCAGCATAGCACAGAAGCTAAATTTAGGTAACTGCACATATTAGCTTTCACTTGAGATGTCTCATAAAGCATATGCAACACAAGAAATATTTGCAAATACTAGCCACGCAGGCTAAAGCTCAGAGCCTTACTTACTCCACAAGTTGGCAGCTGGCCAGGCCAAGTTCTGGCGCTGTCCTCAAGAGGTCTTTCTCTGATTTCTGGCAGGGTGATGTCTTATGTGTCTGAGTTCTGGTTATTCTTTGCTGCTGTCACTTATATCAGCACACATGTCTACAGACTTAGAATGTAGGTTCCAAATATCTTTACTGTTTTGTGCTAGGAGTTCTGGCAATACGAGAGCATCCTTGTGTATTTGTCCTTACTTACAAAGATGGCATTTTCTGTTCCAGTTCAGAGAAAATGTTGTTTTTTGAGCATTTTTAGAAGATGTCATCCACCTTGTCTGCAGTAGTAATGAACAGAACTGCAATTTTCCTCAGCCATTATGGGAGCAATTCTATAACGTGGGCACTAAGAACACACATAAATGACCAAAATATTGGCACCTGCATGTGTATATGTGCACATGTGTGTATAAATGCCAAACTTCTGTCTATTGGCTATTCTATGAAAAGGTGCCTAAATGCAATGGTACATATCATCATCATCGTCATCATTTATTTATTTGATATACCACAAGGGACCAAAAACAGTGGTACCTAAGCGGGATACCATATAAAACAATGGATAACTAGAATGAGATAGATAAGAAAGATACGAAATAAGGGAGAGAGACAGGAAGGCAACTAACTAAAAGACGGAAAAGCCAGGCTGAATAGATGGATTCTCGGTGCAATTTTGAAAATATCATTCAATGTAAAAAATGCAACGAAGGCTGCTACATTGGAGAAACAAGTCAGATGCTAAAGAAGAGATTTAACTTACATAGACACCCTATGAAAATTGCTAGTAACAATCAGGATGTCACCCCTGTGGGGCAGCACTTCACAAAACCAGAACACTGTACCAGTGATTTCATGGTAAGAATCCTGAAAGGAAACTTTAAAACAATACAGGAACGTAAGACTTTTGAAGTCAGAATGATTAAATATTTTGACACCCATCAGACAGGACTTAACAAAGATCTGGGTTTTCTAGCCCATTATAAACCATAAAATTGTACTGCTTTGTCACCCTCCTGTCTCCATGCATATCTCCCTGTCCCTCACCCATCCACCCCATCCTGTTAGACTGTCACTGAAATCTTTGATGTTTCACTTATATATATTGTCATCTACCAACATTTGCTTATTTCCGATCCGCCGAAGAAGGGCAACCTTCGAAAGCTAATCAAGAAATGTATTAAGTTATGTCCAATAAAAAAGGTATCATCTTATTTTATTTTCCATGTTTTATTTTGTTTTATTTCTATTGAAGCAGTTTTATAAAACAAGCTTTAGATGTGGAAAAACACTTTAAAATGTAATAGCCTCACCCCTCAGTGTATCTGGAGTTTGTGTAGATATAAGAACTGTTTGCAGTATATAATTCAGCATACTCAGACTTACTTGCACAAGTCCACATACCTGGCTGGTGGGGGTCCCCAACCCCTGTCAGCTGAAGCCTTTCTCCAGCGTTGTTCTCTGCGCACTGTCTGCCCTGCTTCCCCTCACGTTGCATGCATGCTCGGTTTTAGTGAAACTGAGCATGAGCATGGGCCATATATAAAAACATATCAGAACCTATACGGACTCCTGAAACTAATGATGGAGGGAAATATTAGCTTTGCTGGTAGTTGTACCTTCATGTTATAAAATGGAACTATTGGTCTTTGTTTGCTTAATGAAATGGTTTGGAAATTATGAAACTCTCAGGGAAGAAAAGTTTGTCATTGCATTGTTGACTGAAATGTGTCCTCCTAGAGAGTAGTGGTTCATTCTATTTTGTTGACTTCTTCATAAAAGTTTTATTACAAAACAGAGGTTTTATAAAGTTTTAAGAGCTAACTTTAAAATAAGTCATTTATTTTATTCCTAATTGTTGGTGTGAGTTTTGATTTATGACATAGCAGTTATTCAAGGCCAGCACAAGGGAATGTGGTACCCTGAGACAATGTTTGCATTGTCGTCCCCTCCTCTATATTGGTACCCTCCACCCATGATCCAGTATCTCTCCCTCTACTCCCCTCCCACTCATGATCTGGTATCTCTCTCTCTCTCTCTACTCTCCCTCCTTGCCCATGATTTGATATCATTCCCTCTACTCCCACCTTACCTGCAGTCTGGTATCTTTCCCTCCATTCCCCCCACCGGTGATATGGTATCTCCCCCCTCACCCCAGTCTACCTTCAAATTTGTCTTAATTCTTAGAGGTTTCTGGCTGCAGCATTGATTCACACATGCTGCCTGTGACCAGTCCTAGAGCTTTCCCTCTGCCACATGCAACCCCCCTAGAAACATGAAGAGGTGTCAGGAGGGGCAGAATATGGCAGAGGGAAGGATTTGGGTTGGCTACAGGCAGTGTGTTATCAATGATGCTGATGGCAACTTCTAGGAGTAAAGACAAGTTTGAAAGTAGACTTCGGGGGGGGGGGGGGGGGATGAGAGAGAGGGGATATGCTAGACCATGAACAGGGGATGGGGTAGAGGGCACAGAGAGGGAGAGATACCAAACCTTTGGGTACCTAAAGGGAACAGTGATTTTGACACTTTTTATCACTGGTTTCCTGAACCAGCGTCTCACCTGGTCTATAGGTTAAGCTGGCCCTGCAGTTATCTAGGTTTTAGCAGAGGCATCCCACAGATTGCTTTAATTATTGTAAATCACTTCAGCTTTTTTTTTTTGGAGCAACATTAAAGGGTCCTAGTAAAGGTCTGAGCTGCTGAGCAGGACAATAAAGTTCCTTAAATATTACCATAAAATTTACAGTTACAGTATCACTGTGCTTTCTTTCTAAAGTGGATGTATAATATTGCTTCTCATAATGATACTATAAAAACTAAGGATTAGCATTTGGCTCATGTTTTATTCAGGATAGTTACACACATTTCATTTCCCCTCATCACCAACCAGGAAAACCACCAGCAAAATATTTGAATTTAAGCCCCCAATATTAAAAGCTATTTAACTGGCCAGAAATGACTGCTGACTAAATAGCATTTTGGCACCTTACTGTGAATATTAATTATGAGAAAGCTGGTTATCTCCACTGAATATCTGCAGTCAGTGCTGAAATGTTAACTGGTAATATCATGCGATAACCAGCAATATTCAACGCTGACAGGCTAAGTTTAGTGGGCAAATTGGACTGCCTTTAAGTTAACCGGCCAGTGCTGAGTATTAGCGTAGATGATTTAGCACCAGCCAAAAAACCCTCAGATATTCAATGTTGGTTACTGAAAATGACCTGGAATTGAATATCTGGAGTCAGTGCCAACTGCAGCACATATGCTGGCTGCCTTCTGCCAGCTGAATATAAGCCCCAAGGTGTTCAGCTTAATAATATATAATTCTCCCGTTAGTCCACCACCATGAATAAGGATCAGCTTACAGCTGAAGCTGACATCTCTTTACTGAAATAATATGTTTGAGACTAGCTTTCAAGGATTATGCAGAATCCCTAATAAAATGTAGGGAGCATAACCTTTGATGCTCAGTCATAAATGTATTGTTAGTACAGTGAAATCATATCATCTTGAACATGGTTTGCTGGCTTTTATATCTAAACATGCAAGTTATGAATATAGCATTTCAGCAATTATACTATGTTGAAATGGTGCGGGTTGATATTCAAAGCGATTTAACCAGCTAGAAATGGCTCCTGAACGGTTAAATTGCTTGTTTGGGGCTAATCAGTCATATTTAATGGCACTTAACCGGATAGCACCGCTGAAATGTCAGGTCAGTGCCGTAGCGAGGGCGGGTGACACCCGGGGCGGGTCACCGCTGCGCACCCCCCCCCCCCGGGTGCAGCATGGCGCACCCCCCTTGGTGCGCACCCCCCCCCCCCGGAGCACATTCTTACTAGCATAGGAAAGCGGGGAGTGGGTGGGAGGGCCGATCCACCCTGACTGCACGTCGCTGGGAGCTGCATCCGCTCCGCTGGTTCCCTGCTCTCTCTGCCCCGGAACAGGAAGTAGCCTGTTCCGGGGCAGAGGGAGCAGGGAACTAGCGAAGCTGACACCCCCCCAGTGGCATGCACCCGGGGCGGACCATCCCACCGCCCCCCTTCCTACGCCACTGTGTCAGGTTAGTGCACAACTTGAAACTGGCTATTTTAGGGGGGGTGGAGTTACGTGCTGATATGGCCCGGCATCAAATTTCTGGGAATAATTCCGGCGGTGGTCAGCAAAATGCTGAGTGCCACCAGCTGAATATTAGGCCCATGTTTTAAAAGAAACCTTTTTCCTATGACTATAGTCACAAAGTGTTATAGCTTGTTTGCTCTAACCCTCTTGTTTTTTTGTTTGTTTTTGTTCTTTTGCTTTAACAATAAGTTGATCAGATGATCAGATAATGGTGATGAATTACACTTGCATTTCCTTCCTCTAGATATGTGTGCATTGCTATGGAAGCCTTGGACCAACTGCTGATGGCCTGTCACTGTCAAAGCATTAACCTCTTTGTGGAAAGTTTCTTGAAGATGGTGGCCAAACTTTTAGAATCTGAAAAGCCAGACCTGCAGATCTTGGGCACAAATTCGGTAAGGATCAGCTATTAAGTGCTCATTTATTCATTCATTCAGGGGCCCTTTTACTAAGCCGTGTAAGCATCTACGCCCCCCAACGCATATCAAAATGGAGTTACCACCCGACTACCACGTGGCTCTTGCAGTAATTTCATTTTTGGCGCACATCCAATATGTGCATCCGAAAAGCTTTTTATTTTTGGGTGTGCGTAACGGGCGCTCCAAGTGGCTTTTGGCGCACGTAAGTCATTACCGCCCGGTTACCGTGTGAGTCTTTTCTGCTAGGTCAATGGCTGGCGATAAGGTCTCAGACCCAAAATGGACGTGCTGCAATTTTGATTTTGCCGCACATTCATTTTCAGCAAACAAAAAAGAAAAAGACCTTTTTTACAGGCGTGCTAAAAAGTGGATTGGCGCGTGCCCAAAACCACGTCTACACTACCGCAAGCCATTTTCAGTGCGCCTTAGTAAAAGGACCCCTCAGTGTGAGCTTGATTGCCGAGCAGTGTAATAATATTCTATGTGGCTGTATACAGTTCTTATAATTCAGCATTGAAATGTATAGACAGTCATATATAAAGTAATATGTGATATGTTTTTTTTTTTTTTTTACCAAAACTACAGTCTGATTGCTGCAAAGACCCCAACAATGATAGATGGTTGCATACAAACACTTAGGCAGACTTTTGATGATTCCTAAGTTTTACTTTCTTCAAGCCTCTTTTAAACTGTGGAATTCATTGCCAGAGGATGTGGCAAAAGCTATTAGTATAGCTAGGTTTAAAAGAGGTTTGGACAAGTTCCTGGAGGTATAATCCCATGGGCGTAGCCACGGGTGGCCTGGGTGGGCCCAGGCCCACCCAATTTCCCTCCAGGCCCACCTGCCCACGTCGCTCGCTCGCTTGCACAAATTCGTTGTCCTCCCCGCCAGCGCTGCATTCTTTTCTTCGATCGTCGCCGGCAGCGCTGCCATTCACACAGGCAGCTCCGCCCACACTTTGCTGCGTCCATCTGGCCCTACATACACAGGAAGTGCATCAGAATGGGCCGGATGGACGCGGCAGAAGGGAGCGAAGCTGCCTGTGTGAATGGCAGCGCTGCCGGCGATGATCGAAGAAAGAAATGCAGGGACCGAAGCTGCCTTCTCTCTTCTGCTGCGCCGATTCAAAGGGTTGCTGGTAGCCTGTAAGAATCACTGCTGCTGGCTGCTGGCTTCTGGGTCAGTCAGCAGCAGTACAGCAATTCTCTCTTACATGCAGCCAGCAACCCTTTGAAACGTGCTGGTGCCATGATGCTCCTGATGCTGCATGGAGGGGGGGTTGGAGAGAAGATAAAATTGTTGGGCTGCTTGGGCATGGGAGTGGAAGGGAGGGAAAGAAAAGAGATGCTACACAGGGGGTAGGAGTGAGGGAAATTGTTAGGGAGGAGAGGGAGAGATGCAGGGGGGGTGTAGGAGAGGGAGACATGCATGGGAGAATAGAAGAAAGGGGATCATTATTGGGATATGGGAGGAGAGAGAGGGATAATTGCTGGATGTAGGGTAGGGTAGGGAGGGAAGGAGGGGTGAATGACAAAAGAAGGAGAAATGTTGGACCTGGGAGGGGAGGAAAAAGTACTGCACAAGGGAGAGAGGGATGAAGGAGAAATGTTACATAGTAGTGGAAGAGATGCTGCAAAGGGGGAAACAGATGTTAGACTTGGGATGCAAGGGTGAGAGAGAAGAGGAAAAGAGGGAACAATGTTGAACATGAGGGCGGAGGAGGGGGAAGAAGGAGGGAGATGGATCCAGGGGTAGAAGACAATGAGGGAGAAATGCTGGAATATGGGTGGGAGGGAAGAGGGGGAGAAATGCTGGCCCCTGGGGGAAGGGGCAAGAGGAAAGAGCGAAAGGACAGGAAGATGTTAGGAGGGGATAGAGGGTGGAGAGAGGAGAAAAAGGGAGCAGATGCTGGGCTAGAAGGGTTGGAAGGAGGCAGACACTGGGATGGTGGAACCATGTGGAAGGCCAAGGGGGTGGTAAGGAAGTGAACAAGAGGATGATAGTGATTACGGGGAGTAGATTGAAGATAGAAGGCTGGAGAAGGAGTGAGATGGGGGAATAGGAGAGCTAGTGGGTGAAAGAAGGAGATGGAAATCAGATAGGTATCTGAAAAGTAAAAAGGAAAAGGATTAGAAGATGAAATTTTAGTGGACAGAGAGCAGGAAAGAAAGAAAAAAGATAGGAAAGAGCTAAAATGAAACAAACATCAATATGTCAGTGTAGTGAGGGAATGGAATGAGAGTGGAGAAAAGACAAATGAAGAGCAGCTGCTTGAAGGAGAATTAACAGAAAGACAGGAAAGTGGAAAAGAGAAACTTGAACCAACATAATGGAAAAATAAAATGACCAGACAACAAAGGTAGGAGATGTGGAGAGTGCAGGGAGGAAGGGGGCAGAGACAGAGAGAAAATTTTGTGCCCACCTACTTTGGGCTCAGGCCCACCCAAAATTGGCCGTCTGGCTACGTCACTGCATAATCCATAAACCAGGTGGACTTGGGGAAATCCAAGGCCCAATATTCAAAATGATTTAAGTGGGCAAGAGAGCTCCTACTTGCTTAAATTCTGCTGACTAGGTTAGGAGGGTACATTCAACAGCACTTACCTGGGCACTGCCGCTGAATAACCCCTCTGTCTGCTGCAACACTTTCTGATTAGTGCCAGGGCAGTCAGAGGGCAGAGCTAGGAGTTATATGGGCACCAGCAATATTCAGTGACAATGCCCACATAGCTAACCAAAAAAAAGCGGGACTGCTTAAATAGCAGCCCTAACTGGATAGCTATGTGTGTATGGCATTGAAAGAACTTCCAGGTACCACCAAAGAGCTGAATTTTCAGTGCTGGCACTTGGATATAACTCAGCCATAGCCGCCGAGGGGCGAACAGGAGGGGCAAAATTCACTATAGGGCCCTTTTACTAAGCTGCGGTAAGCACTAATGCCTGCTTACCACAGGCTAAAAAGCATTACCGCGGGGTGCACTCAGGCATCCCATGGTAGTTTTTGGATCAGTGCACGCTTTCCATGTGGTAAATAGTATTTCTTATTTTTTTAGGGCTACGGGCATGTTTGGGTGGGGGGGGGGGGGGGAGAGTAAGCATGCCCAGCACAAATCGGTTAATGCAGCTAGATTGCCACATGCTAACTGATTTGTGCGTGGTTAGCAGAGGAGCCCTTACCGCCTAGAAAATAGGTATTAGTAAGGGCTCCCACGCTAATGGCCACACATTAATTGGGAAATTAGCGCATAGCCATTAATGGGGGAAATACAAAAGTGGCCTCAGCATATGTGAAACCCACGAGCTAGTCATAGCACAGGTCATTTTTTAGTACAGCTTAGTAAAAGTACCCCTACATTTGCAACACATTTACAAGGAAACTTTAAGAAGAATAAAGCCCCCATCTGCAAGACAGCAGGATGAAGAAGCAAAAATTGCCTCCTCTTCCTCAGAGTTTCCTTAGATACATCTGGATACATACAGATCTTATAATGAAGAAAGAGTTTCTCGCGATGCCTAAAAATACAATCGAAGCAAGCATTCATTATTGGACACCAACCCAAAAGACACCAAAAGTGTTGCATGTTGAGCCATTTCAGAGTCTGAAGTTTCCAGAAAAATAGAAACATCCAAAGGTTCTCTAGGTTGGACAGATTCTAAATAAGAACATCTTCCAACCCTCTTTTGACTAGGGATACTGTAAATCGTAGTAACAGGAGGAATTTTATCAGCTGGTATATTCAAAATCTCCTTTAGATATCTTAAAAATAATTCCTTAGGAAAAATAGAGGGTAGAAGCAGAAAATTAAGAATTCTCAGATTACAGGCTCTAACTGTATTTTCTAAACATTTCGGGCCCGATATTCAGACCGCAGGAGTTAGCCAGCTAACTTCCGTGGTCGGCAGTGATTCTGGATATTCAATGCTGGGCTGTTTCCAATGACTGGCATTGAATATCTGGTTTATTTTTATTTTTTTAAATTAATTAATTAATTAATTTTTGGCCGGTTTGAATGTAACCGGCCAAGTTGAAATTCAGCACTGGCTGGTTACTGTAAGTTCAGACTGGCCAAAGATATACCAGCTATTCACGCAGCCACATTTGGCCGCTTAACTGGTGCTGAATATTCCAGGCTAGCCAGTTATATCGTATGAAATAACCGGCTGGCCGCTATCCACTGACTGGGGAAATTCAGCGGAAGATAGCCAGCGATCTCCCACTGAATATCGGTGGATAGCCGGCTAAGTGCCATTTAACCGGCCAGGTGCAGTTCCTGGCCAGTTAAATGGTTTTGAATATTGGGAGGTTCATCTTTATTGCAGAATCCAAAGATTTTAAACTAGTAATAGATTCTTCTACTTTCATGATTTTACCATCAAACATGGAAATTTTTGCTTCATTATCAGACACTCTCTTTTCCAATGGGATCTTTAACTATAGATTAGCATTTATCTGCCACAGGGCCCATCTTAATCCTGTGGACTCTGCTAACGATAACATGTGGTAATCGTTAGTAAAAGACCCGCCTCCAAATCTTTTATGGCATATCTAATCGTAGAGTTTTTGTAAGATCAGAGACTTACCTAGATTTATTTATTTATTTATTTGTAACATTTGTATCCCACATTTTCCCACCCATTAGCAGGCTCAATGTGTCTTACAAAATACTGTAAAGGCGAACGCCAAGTCCGGTAGGGGTAAACAAATATAGATTCAAATAGGGGTCAGGTAAGGTTAGGATATAAGGTACAAAAAGGATCAACGATAATAAGGAATATATAATGTCCAATACGATCTAAGGTTATGTAATGTTGCAGAGTTAAAGAATTTAAGTAGGGTCAGTGGGATAGGCCTTCCAAAACAGGTAAGTCTTTAATGATCTCCTGAAGTTAAGATGGTCGTAAATCTTTTTCACAGTCTTTGGTAGTGCATTCCACATTTGTGTGCCTAAATAGGAGAAATTGGATGCACTTAATATTGAAAATAGCTGGCCAGATAGTCTTTAGGGTGAAGGCCTCAGGTCAAGTGGGGGCTGAAACCACGTTCAAATCTATATTTCTGGCAGAAGTCACAGAGGAGGGTAAAATGGACTGCATTTCCCTACTGTGCTCTAAGGCTCCAAAGATGCTGGCATTTCCTTTGCCTGAATTTCTTTATAAAATGGTTAAAAGGAAGGGCAAGATGAGGCTTTTTCCCTCTGAGACCTCTACCTTGCTGCCTGGAACCACTATGGTTCTTATGTTCAGCACCTTAGAATAGAAGAAGTTTGCTCCTGTGGTGTCCTGCTGAGTCAGATACTGAACATTGATGGACTGGCAGAAACTTCAGGGGAGAAAAACCCACTTAACCCAAAGTTTAGGATCCCTCCACCTCAACCTCTCGTTGGAAGCATGAGTGAGAGTCTTGCTGTATTGATGGTGTTTGGAAGTGCTGTACTTGAGGATTACTTTAGAAAATTATAATTTAGATGCCAAGCATTATCAGTCTGTGACTATTAGCACAAAAAAAAAACAACCTGCATTTTAGTAAGACTCTTGAATCTTCTTGCTCACAATCTTAAGAGTTTTTTGACTGACTTTTAGCCATCAACAGGCAATACCTGTGACCTGAGGCGTAAGAGGTAGGGGGAGAGAGAAACAGAAAGGGAAAGGTGATGGGGTTTGATATACTATCTATTAGTGGTTGCAATCAAAGTGATTTACATATTACATACAGGTACTTATTTTGTACCTATAGAAGAGACTGGCAAGCACAGTTTAGGAAAAATAACTTTGGGGTGATAGTGTCTAAGATCTGAAGGCAGTGAAATAATCTGACAAGTGAAAAAAATGGTTTGGGGTTTGCACCAAAAGCCCTTGAGAAAAGAGGACCTTAATATTTATACCCTTGAGGAGAAGAGGAATAGGGGAGACGTGATGCAGACCAGGGGCGTAGCCAGACAGCAGATTTTGGGTGGGCCTAGGCAAGAAGTGGGTGGGCACCAAGTGTTCTCCACCCCACCAAAAGAATATCTCAGCTGGTGGAAAAATGCTTCTCTCCACCTTGGCAGTCAGTCTGCAGCAGACATGAAATGAAAACTGAGCATGCGTAGGTGCCAGTATCATGGAGAGCAGCATTTTCGTTACCATCAGGGGGAAGTCTTCAGCTGGCAGAGATTGGGATCCCCACCAGCTACCGCTAAACATATACTACTGTTGGGTGGGCCTGAGCCCTATGTGGGTGGGCCCCGGCCCACTCAAGCCCACCTGTGGCTACGCCACTGATGCAGACATTTAAATACTTGAAAGGTATGAATATACATATAAACCTCTTCCAGAGACAGGATGGTAGACTTAAGAATAACGTGAGGAAGTACTTTTCATGGAGAGAGTGGTGAATGCCTGGAATGCTGTCTTGGGGGGGGGGGGGGGGGGGTTGGAGACAAAAATGGTGATGGAATTCAAAAATGTGTGGCATAAACACAAAGGATCCTTATATGGAAAAAGGATGGAGTTAATCTATATAGAATCTGGGGATATATGGGTATGCTGGAAAATTAGTCAGGTTGTTTTTTTCAATACTGAAGCTAGGCATCGAAGACAATATTTATTTATTTAGGTTTTGCTCACACCTTTTTCTAAATCAATCTAATTTTAAGACAGTTGTACAAAGTTTAATTGTCCCTTATTGTGATTTCTGTAATGGATTGTTGCTTGATATACTTAAACAAATATTGAATTCATTGCAAGTCGGATAGAATGCTGTCACATAAATCATTTAGGGTATTTCTAGATATTATCGTATATCTCCAGTAGCTTCCCATCAAGTGAAGAGTTTGATACAAGATATTGCTATTGATTTTTAAGGTTTTGAATAATCATATACTTGTTGCAGTTGCCACAAGTTTACAAATGTATCAACCATCAATGGCATTGAGATGTGCTACAAAGGACCTATTAGATTTTCCATTATTTTGTACTCTTAAATTGGAGGAACCTAGGTCCTCTATGTTCTATATTGCTGGCCCAAACTATGGAATTCATTGCCCTCTCAATTGGAAGCAGTTAGGAGACTTGAAATATGTTTAAAAAATCTGTAAAGACCTTTTTTTCCAACAGGTTTTGGTGTTGATTTGCAATCATTGGTATGCTAGAATAGCCTATTGCCTGTGAGTTTGATATATAAGCGAGTTCTATAATCTAGATTATTTTATGTAGGGGTATTGTTATTATGCTTGCTTTTATCTATTTCTATATAATTTATTATGTGTGTGCAGTTTTTCCCTGCCAAGATCGGTAGATTGAGAGGCTCATTTTCAAAGCAGATAGACCATATGTTATTGTGTAACTTTGTAAATCTATATACTTTGAAAATGAGCACTTGACCGGTCTATACATTTTAATAAATAAATAGATTGTTGTTGCATATTAAGGTTCCTGCTTACTAAGCTGTGCTACAGGTGCGCTAGCGTTTTTAGCATGCGCTAAGACTAGAGACGCCCATAGGAATACATGGGTGTCTCTAGCATTTAGCACGTGCTAAAAACGCTAGCGCATCTTAGTAACAGGGCCCTTAGTTTGCCTTTTGTAGCTGCACGCTAATTTTGGCTTACTATCTGGAAACTGCAAAACCTTAGTGTAAGTGAGTAAATAGGCCTCTATGTTTGTAAATTGTTTTATGGTTATTGTATGCATATTTGATGTATTTTTAAGTTTGTGGTTTTCTTTGATGCAATTTGTTAAATCAAAATAAATTAAATTGTCCTCTGAGCTTTCAGGAAAGACTGAGTCCACACTTTAAATGGACTTCTCTGCTGCTTGCTCCTTATTCTTCATCACGTCTTCTTCTATTTATCTGCTTGCAGTTTGTGAAGTTTGCTAATATCGAAGAGGACACACCATCGTACCACAGAAGTTATGATTTCTTTGTGTCCCGCTTCAGTGAGATGTGCCATTCCAGCCATGATGACCCGGAGATCAGAACCAGGTGAGAAAGATGTAATCCTGTTCGGATAATCTGAATAAATGATATTGACCCCCTTGGAAGCTCTTCAGCTTAAACATCTGGTCTTGACTATGTGTTCTACTTGCCAATCAATATTATGGATTTGTACTTAAACTATGAATAAAAATCAAACATCTTTTAATGATTTTGTAGGTGATGTTTATTTAAGTTTTTTTATATAATGGATATGGATTGGCAGTTCTACAGCAGGCTGTTAAAATGTGTGGCTTCTTGTGATGTCTCAGTACTCTGATATTACAGTAAGCTTGAGATAGATTTGGTAATACACTGTGGGTTGATATTAAAAATGATTTAACTGGCTAGAAACAGCTCCTGGCTGGTTAAATTGCCTGTTCATGACAAACTGCTAATTTTTAGCACCACTTAACTGGTCACTGCCACTGAAAATAACGCGTAAGCGCCAAACTAGCTATTTTGGGGGCGTTCCAGGGGCCAGTTAAGTGCCGATATTCAGCACTTAAACCACATAAATGGTTCTGCATAAAAAACTGTCCTATCTTTATGAAGTAACCTATGGCCAGTTGAGTGCTGAATATTGGTCTTAACCAGCTATGTATTAGCTGGCACTTCAAAACTGGATGTTCAATACCGAACCCTGGACAGGGCCTGGCATTGAATATCGGGGAATAATGGCAGCAGCAATCATCAAAAGACTAAGCTACGCTAGCTGAATATCAACCCACGGGATTTTCATCCGCACTGTACTTAAGTGTTGCTTGTACAAAGAAGTAATTTAATTGTTTCTTAACACTGCGGGTATTGCACTCTTCCATCTGTTTTTGTTTTTTTTTTCCCTTGATTTCCGTTGTTTCAGGGAAATAATGCTTTTTGACTGTCTGGAAAATATCAGCAAATGCAATACCTACAGTGGCCCATGAGGTGTGCATATAATAGATTAATGGGAGATTTCAATAACACCAGTGTCCATTTTTTTCATTTCACAGAGGAAGGGATAAAGGATGGAGGAACAGAGATTATGGCAGAGAAAAGAGAGGGAGAGGGTTACAGGGAGGAAAAACAGATGGAGATGTGAAGGAAGGGAGGCATAAGAACATGTTGCTCATTTTCAAAATAAAGGGACGCCTCAAAATACCTAAAAAACCCCCATTCATCTGTTAAAAATGCCCAAATCCTGATTTTGGAAGACAGAATTTGGATGTTTCACACTGCAGTTCGTCCATACAGCAAGGAGAAATGTACTGGGTGGGACTAGGGAGGGCCCAAAAGTAGGACATCAACAGTGATTTTCAAATGGGAAGAAACGTCCATGTCTAAAAAGAAAGATGTTTTTATTTAGACCTGCTTCAGTCATGTCCAAGTTACAAAATGTTGCTCTGATTAAACAGCTGATCACTGGAGGGATTAAGGCATGACCCTTCCTTAATCCCCAAAGTGATTGCGGTCCCTCTCCCTCTCCCCAAAAGTGAAATTGGAAAGAAAAACCAGGCTGTACGTCAGCTGCAGGCATTATGGCCATTCTGAACAAGGCAGTAAGCAGATCAGAGGAGCAGCCTAGTGGTTAGTACAATGGACTGTACACCAAGGGACCCAGGTTCAAATTCTACTGTAACTGTATTAATTTTTTTTCCTGCGGCTCCATCCAAGAACAGAAAACTACTTACTGTAAATGAAGATATAAGACCCCTGCAAACCTGAAGTGGTGTACATTCAGGTGCAGTAGGTATTTTTCTGTTCCCGAAGGGTTCGCATTTACAGAAAAAAAAAGTATTACAGTGGAACTTGAACCTGTGTTCTTTGGTTTACAGTCCATTGCACTAACCACTAGGCTACTCTTCTGGCTAGATCGATTCGCCACTGTGCGTCCGCCCTCCCACCTCTGGTTGGTCAGCTTTTGCGTATGACATCCCTTCACTCTCACTGTTCCGCCCTCGACGTCATCACGTTTTTACGCGAGGGCGGGGCAGAGAGAGATGTGACACCCTTACGAACTTACGAACCCTGAAGCCACAGAGTCAGCTTCAGAACATTGGAGGTGTGTTTTATTATAGTAGATAAGCAGTTTACCTAGTCACACAAATAGGTGATGTCATCCAGTGGCACAGACATGGAATACATCTTTTAGAACAGGGATGTCCAACATCAGCCCTCACCAGGTCAGGTTTTCAGGATTTCCACAAAGAATATGCATGAGATCTATTTGCATAAAATGGAGGCACTGGATGAAAATAAGCCTCATGCATATTCATAGGGGAAATCCTGAAAACCTGACCTGATTGTAGCCCTCAAGGACTGAGGTTGGACATCCCTGTTCCAGAACATTCCAGCAAAGACTTAAGACCCCTTTGGGAATGTAGTGAATGCTGCATCTCCTGCTGTGAGGCATGTTAGAATTTATTCCTTTTTTATTGCTGATGATGGTCACATTTCTTATATACCTCAAAGTTTTTGCACTCAGTGTTTCAGGGACAGTTTCAGGACCTGCCCGCCTTGGTTTTCAGGAACAAGACTGGTCACTAGCTGTTCTGTAAAAAGGATAGGATCTTGCCTCCCTTACATGCTTGTGCTTCCTTAATCAAGGTTCCCAGGCTTTCAGGGTCAGGCTCTCCTCCAGCAGTAGGCAATGGGTCTTTCTTTTCTCCCTTTCTTCTTCTGCCTGCTTCCAATCTAAGGAGCTCTTTTATGGGGGGTTGGGCTTTACACCCCTCTCAGCTAGTTAACTCCCTATCTATGGGTAAGCCTGTTTCCTCCCCCTCTCCAATAAGGATATAGGCCTCCCTTTTCTTTTCTTAAATAGGCAATGATCTTCTCTTTCACTGGCAGGTCCTGTGCCTGTCAAAAACATAAAGAGGATGGAAATACCATTTCTTTTGATTATGATAGCTTTAACCTGAAGTCAGGGAGCCAGAGCTCCCCCCTGTGACAACTCTGAGATAGTCACACCTGGCAATGTTTTTGGTATGTATTTTCTTCCTTCCTAGGCAGTAGTATACCTTTATGTTGTATTCTTTTCCTCACATTACTTCAGTCTCGGTCATCGGTGTATTACAAACATTCTTCTTCCTTTGATGTCATTCAGAGGCTTCCAGAAGTGCCTAGACTAAAGGCAGAAGATATTCATCTCTCTGACCATTGTAAGACCCACTACAGAGCGACTCTGCATGTCCATAAAGAGATAATGGGCCTCATGCGTATTATAATGAAACAGATAATGCATACTGTTCTTTCGAGATGGTTTATATTAAATCCATCATATCAATTCCATTACCTGCTTTTTTGCTGCTAATCAGCCTCCAGAGGATTCTCTGGAAGGTATTCTCAGGATTTATAGAAGAAATTAATTCAGCTTATTTGTTATTCACCACAGTCTTTTGTACAGAACACCCGTCCCATTATTAAAGATCAATGCCATTTCTTGAAGACCTTTCATAAAAACAGCAGAAAAATAAGAGTCTATGGGGCTCATTTTCAAAAGAGAAAAACATCCAAAAAATGGCATAAACCTGCATTTGGATGTTTTTCTCACAAAAACGTCCAAATTGATATTTTTGAAACCAATTTTTTGAAGTTTTTCTATGAAGTCCATCAGAAGTGTGTGCAAATCAGAAGGGGCGTGTCAGAGGCATGTTAAGGGCGGGATCTGGGCTTTCATAACACTTGTACGTTTTTCTGCCATAATAGAACAAAACAAAACCATCTATCCATCTCTTGCGGAAATTTCATTTTTGGCACGCCTCTGAAAAATCATTTTTATTTTCGGACGCATGTAATGGACGTGCGCCAAGTGGCATTTGAAGTGTGTAGGTCATTACCACCCGGATTCTGTACCACTAGGCCAATGGCTGGCGGTAAGGTCTCAGACCCAAAATGGACATGCGGCGATTTTGATTTGCGCCTTTGTAAAAGGACCCCTTAGTGTGGTTTCTTTGCTCACAGGAGCATTCTGTGTGATAGCTCTTATCTATTCTAGGGATATGTAAACATTTTGGGTTCATGTGTATGTGGCAGGGATAGGAGACGAGAAGGAAGTATGGTTTCCAATTGTGGGGTTTTTTCAGTTTGTTTCACATATTTGTTAAAAAAAACCATTTTAATGCTGTTGGCTTTTTAAAAACAATTTATAGATTAGTGTGTGCTAAATCAATTAAGCATTAACTAACCCCCCAATATTCAGCCTGCAGAAGTCGGTGTTTATTTGTCTCCTGTTAACCACAGGCTGAATCTAAACTGGATATTCAATGCTGGGACTTATTCGGGCACCATTATTGAATAACCAGGTCAGCTGTACCCCACGTAAGTTCCATCTCCTGCCACCTTGAACCCTTTTTGAATATCTACGCTTCTATGTTTTAAGGTGCACTATTGAATGCATACCATTAATCCATTAACATTTTAACCCAGATCCATAAAGCTTTGAACAATAATGGTCCATTGACTCTTTAAAACTTAATACGCCAGTTAGTTAATTAGAATCTGGAGACAAATTGCTACCCGAGCTTCCATCTTTTCGACAGGTTAGATTGGATGTCTATCAATCCTTTATTTTTTTTTATATAGAGAGACCAGTTTTATGGACTGCTTTACCTGAAACTTTGTGTAAAATGTGCTCTATTGTGCAATTTAGAAAGCAATTGAAGGCATATGTGTTCACACAGGCTTTTACTGTTATTTAGTGACTGAAGGAACTATGATTGTGGCCAGAACTCCCTTCTGCTGAGCTTGGCAGATGGGGGCAGCATCCTTGAACCACTGACAACTAAGCATGCATGGGGTGCCGCCATCGGTGGATCAAGGAGTTGCTACTGCCGACCAAGCTTGGTAAAAGTGAATTCTGGCCATCTTTGATGGAAGTCTTCAGGTGACAGAGCTTGGGGATCTTCAACAGCTAAAGTATTTATCTTTTGAGTTGGGAAATGCTGGGGGAGGGGGTTAGAGAGAAATTTTTGTGCCCACCCACTTTGGGTTCAAGCCCACCCAAAATTGGCTGTCTGGCTACGACACTGTGTACATGTATACCTTGGAGGAAAGGAGAAACAGGGGTGATATGATACAACATTCAAATATTTGAAAGGTATTAATCCGCAAACAAACCTTTTCCGGAGATGAGAAAGTGGTAGAACTAGAGAACATGAATTGAGGTTGAAGGGGGGCAGACTCAGGAGTAACGTCAGGAAGTATTTTTTCATGGAAAGGGTGATAGATACGTGGAATGCCCTCCCACGGGATGTGGTGGAGATGAAAACAGTAATGGAATTCATGCGTGGGATAAACACAAAGGAATCCTGTTTAGAAGGAATGGATCTATGGAATCTTAGCGGAGATTGGGTGGTGACACCAGTAATTGGGAAGCAAAACCGGTGCTGGGCAGACTTCTAGGGTCTACACCCTGATCATAACTGAATAGATAGAGATGGGCTGGAGTATAAATTTTAAGGGGCTTCAACGTTAGCTTCAGAACATTTAGTACAAGAACAGTGTTGGATAGACTTTTATGGTCAGTGCCCTGAGAAAGGCAAGGACAAATCAAACTCGGGTATACATATAAAGTATCACATACCATGTGAAATGAGTTTATCTTGTCGGGCAGACTGGATGGACCATTCAGGTCTTTATCTGCCATTATTTACTATGTTACTATATGTTACTATCCAGCTCATTTTCGAAAGAGAAGGGCGCCCATCTTCCGACACAAATCGGGAGATGGGCGTCCTTCTCTCAGGGCCGGCCAAATCGGCATAATCAAAAGCAGATTTTGGCCAGCCTCAATTGCTTTCCGTCGCGGGGATGGCCGAACTTCAAGGGGGCATGTTGGCAGTGTACTGAAGGCGGGACGGGGCGTGGTTAAGAGATGGCCTTCCTCGGCCGATAATGGGAAAAAGAAGGGCGTCCCTGACGAGCATTTGGCCAACTTTACATGGTCCCTTTTTGTTCACAACCAAGCCTTGAAAAGGTGCACAAACTGACCAGATGACCACCGGAGGGAATCGGGATCGCCTCCCCTTAGCCCCCAGTGGTCACCAGCCCCCTCCCACCCAAAACAAATGTTTTAAACATTTTTTTCAAGCCTCTTGCCAGCCTCAAATGTCATACCCAGCTTCATCACAGCAGTATGCAGGTCCCTGGAGCAGTTTTTAGTGGGTACTGCTGTGCAGTTCAGGCAGGCGGACCCAGGCCCATCCCCCCACCTGTTACACTTGTGGTGGTAGATGGGAGCCCTCCAAAACCCACCAGCAACCCACTGTACCCACATCTAGGTGCCCCCCTTCACCCATAAGGGCTATGGTAGTGGTGGTAGTGGTGTACAGTTGTGGGGAGTGGGGTTTGGGGGGCTCAGCACACATGGTAAGGGAGCTATGTACCTGGGATCAATTTGTGAAGTCCACTGCAGTGCCCCCTAGGGTGCCTGGTTGGTGTCCTGGCATGTGAGAGGGGACCAGTGCACTACAAATGCTGGCTCCTCCCACAACCAAATGGCTTGGATTTGGCTATTTTTGAGATGGCCGTCCTTGGTTTCCATTATAGGCGAAAACCGCGGTTGGCCATCTCTTAAGGCGACCTAAATGTTGAGATTTAGCCGTCCCCGACCATATTATCGAAATGAAAGATGGCTGCCTATCTTGTTTCGATAATATGGGATTCCCCGCCCCTTCACCGGGCCGTCCTTAGAGATGGGCGCCCTTAAAGATGGGCGCCCAGTTCGTTTATGCCCCTCCACATTACTATATCATTTATAAATATGTTAAATTGTACCGGTCCCAGTACAGATCTCTACTGCACACCACTATTCATCCTCCTCCATTGAGAAAAATTTAATCCTACCCTCTGTGTTCTGTCCAATAACCAATTCCTTATCCACAGAAGGACATTGCTTCCTATCCCATGACTTTTTAATTTTCTCAGGAGTCTCTTATGAGGAACTTTGTCAAAAACTTTCGGAAAATCCAGATACACTACATCAACCAGCTAATCTTTATCCACATGTTTATTTACACCTTCAAAGAAATGAAGCAAATTGGTGAGGTAAGACTTCCCTTGGCTGAACCCATGCTGACTCTGTCCCATTAAACCATGTTTGTCTACATGTTCTGTAATTTTATTCTTCATAATAGTTTCCACTATTTTCCCCAGCACTGAAGTCAGGCTTACCGGTGTATAATTTCCCAGATCACCCCTGGAACCCTTTTTAAAAATTGGCGTTACATTGGTCACCCTCCAGTATTCATGTACTACAGACGATTTTTTTTTATTAACTTTTCTTTATTAATTTCAAATTAAATAAAGATAAACCTCTTTGAATAGATACATCCAATTCAAACAACAAAATTAAAAGGAAATAATCTATACATTGATCTTATATTGAAAATGGATTTTATAGTCCACTAGAATGGTATAAGGAAATCAAGGTGGTTTGAAAAACCAAAGGAAGTTGGCATAGGCAAAGTAATTAAAGGAAAACAAGCATTAGTTTCTAAATTTTAAATTTTTTCAGGACTCAAGGTTTGGAGTGGAACCTGGTTCCTCTTCATATCAAGGAAGGACCGCAATTGGTCAGGTTCGAAGAATATATATTTTTTCTCCTTGAATATCAGCATACATTTGCATGGGAATCGTAGCTGGAAGACCACCCCTATATTGAGGGATTCTTGTCTCATGTCCAAAAATTTTTTTTCCTTCTCTGTTGTGTCCATCGTGCAATGTCTGGAAATATAGAGACTTTACTTCCTTTGAAATCTGGATGAATGTCTTTAAAATAAAGTCTCATTAAAGATTCTTTATCTTGCAAAAAAGCAAAAGTAACAATTAAGGTTGCTCTAGTCTCTGTATTATCCATCGACTGCTCTAGAAAGTTTGTTAAGTCCAAGATTTCAGATGGATTAATCTGTTTAAAAGTATCCTGTTTTGGGGTGGTCTTCATTTCCAGGTAATAAAATTTTTGAAGTGGGGGTAATGATTGATCAGTATATTTGTATACCTCTTTTAAAAACTTCACAAACATGTCCTTAGGAGTGACAAATTTGGATCTTGGAAAATTTAATAGTCTTAAATTCAGGTTTCTTGACAAGTTTTCAAGGTTCTCAAGCTTCCTATGAGTTAGAAGTCGATCCCCTGAAATTAATGCTTGTTGTTGAGACATTTTCCCCATTTGTCCTTCCAAGTCAGTTTGTTTTTTCAGTAACCCCTCAGTCTGAGATTTTAGTGAATTTATCTGTGCAAAATTATTCAAGGAGACGGTAATAAATGAGGTACAGACCTTGTGAAGTGATTCCAGGGCCGTCTAAATCGTCTCCAGCGATACCTCCTGGGGTTTAATCAGAGGCTGCATCGCCAGAACACAAGAAGTTACTTCTTCTTGTGTAGTTGTTATCGGTGAGTCCTCTAGGATTTCCCCCGACGATGTTCCAGTCATTCGCTGGGCTCCTTTTGCCAGCCCCAAGCTTACATCGGGCATCACTACTGCTACCGGAGCGCGCCACTCCTTCGAATCTGCGCTTCTGTCCGCGATCGGCACAGCGCTTCCGGGTGCACGCGGTGGCGTCGGGGTCAACGGTCCCAGCGGACTGAGCGAGAAATCGCTCTCCAGAGCGGGGCTCTTCCCAGCCCCGCTAATGGAAACGTCCGCGTTCGGGGTAGAAACCCAAGATGCAGGCAAAGACTGCTGTCCCGGCAAGGAGGTGCCCTGCTTCGGGAGGAGTGGTCCCTTCGGCTTGCCCTTCCTTTTCGGCATTTTTCATCGAAGAAAAGGTAAATTATGAAGAATTATCAGGAGCGTCTTAGTCATGCATCCTGCTTGGTCGCCATCTTGATTTCACTATAGACGATTTTAACAACAGGTTACAGATCATTGTCAACAGATCAGCAATTTCATGTTTGAGTTCTTTCAGTACCGTCGGGTCTATGCTATCCAGTCCGGGTGATTTATCATGACTTGTTAATTTGGCTCAGTACCTCTTCCAAGTTCACCGAGATTTCTTTCAGTTCCTCTGCATCGTTATCCTTGAAAACCATTTCCAGTACAGGTAGATCTCTTACATCTTCTTCCGTAAAGACCGAAGCAAAGAATTCATTCCGTTTCTGCGCTATGGTCTTGTCCTCCCTGATTTCCCTTTTTGCTCCTTTGTGATCTATCGGTCGTTTCTTTCTTTACAACATCCGTAAAATCCACCCCTTTCTTTCCGAGCACTCTACCAAAACCCTCATCCACACCCTTGTCACCTCTTGTTTAGACTACTGCAATCTGCTTCTTGCTGGCCTCCCACTTAGTCACCTCTCCCCTCTCCAATCGGTTCAAAACTCTGCTGCCCGTCTCGTCTTCCGCCAGGGTTGCTTTACTCATACTACCCCTCTCCTCAAGTTGCTTCACTGGCTCCCTATCCGTTTTCGCATCATGTTCAAACTTCTTCTACTAACCTATAAATGTACTCACTCTGCTGCTTCCCAGTATCTCTCCAAACTCATCCTTCCCTATACCCCTTCCCGTGCACTCCGCTCCATGGATAAATCCTTCTTATCTGTTCCCTTCTCCACTACTACCAACTCCAGACTTCGCGCCTTCTGTCTCGCTGCACCCTACGCCAGGAATAAACTTCCTGAGCCCCTACGTCTTGCCCCATCCTTGGCCACCTTTAAATCTAGACTGAAAGCCCACCTCTTTAACATTGCTTTTGACTCGTAACCACTTGTAACCACTCACCTCCACCTACCCTCCTCTCCTCCTTCCTGTACACATTAATTGATTTGATTTGCTTACTTTATTTTTTGTCTATTAGATTGTAAGCTCTTTGAGCAGGGACTGTCTTTCTTCTATGTTTGTGCAGCACTGCGTACGCCTTGTAGCGCTATAGAAATGCTAAATAGTAGTAGTAGTAGTAGTAGTCCCACAGATTCCCTCACAGGCTTTCTGTCTGATGTTCCTGAAAAAGTGTTATTATGAGTTTTTGTCTCTACAGCAAGTTTTTCTTCATATTCTCTTTTAGCCTTCTTTATCAGTGCTTTGCATCTAGATTGCCAGTGCTTATGTTGCTTCTTATTTTCTTTATTCAGCCACCCTTTTCCCATTTTTTGAAGGGTGCTCTTTTGGTTGTAATAACCTTTTGCTTCACTTTTTAACCATACTGGTTGTCATTTCCTCTTCTTTCCACCTTTGTTAATACATGAAATACATCTGGTCTGGGTTTCCACGATGGTATTTAAAAAAAAAAAATGTCCACACCTGATTTAAAGTCCTAAACTTTGCGACTGACCATTTCAGCTTCTTTTAACCATTTTCCTAATTTTGTCTAAAGGGAACAGGGCTTTTGGCCAAGCAGTCTTAAAGGGGTTGTTCAACTAATAGCTCCCCCATCTTGAATTCTAGGCTGCTCCCAGAAATTAGGCTGAATTCATGGTCACAACCTTCAGTTTTGGGGTTCCCTGCAAGAGTGAATGATTGTATCGTGCCTGTCAATGGAGAAAGCTTAGCTTCTTTCCTTTAACAGAGGTTTGCCATAAAACTCAGGGTAAATTAGATATGTATACATGCCATCTTAACCAGAGCGATGCGAATGCTAAGTTTAGTTAGGAGAGTGGGATTTCTCAAAGAGGGAAGACTGTGCAGAACTTCCTACACATGCTTAGAAAAGTATAGATCTATCTGAACTCTGAGAGAGCTGTCTGTGCTGATGCCATCAGGTAACATCACCCAGAGATGTTTCTGATTTATCTTGCTCTCTGTGGAGAACCCCAATTACTGGAATGCAACTCTGCTATATTTTATTAAGTAAAAGTTTTTTTTAATTTTTAAGAAGTTTTTTTAATTGCATGTGAGACTCATTCTATGCAAGAATCTAGTAGTGCTATATAAATGATAAGTAGCAGTAGTAAGAGGTACATGAGCAGGAAGTATGGAGGAGGGGGGAGAATCTTTAGAGAGTACCCTACTGTTTGATTAGTTTATCATTATTCCAAATAGCAGAGGATCCTAAAAATGTTTCTCCCCTTCCCCCTGTTAAAAAGATTCAGTTGTGTTAGGATTATCTAGGGAAGAGATGCTCCTTCCCTGTTAGGTAACTGCTAGTTCTTGAACTCCATAAAGTCATTTGTCCCCAAATTCTATAAAAAGTTGCTAAAAATTGCATGTGCAAATTTGGGTGTGTGCCTAATTTGTGTGCACAATTTAATTGAATAATTAGCCAATTAGCGCTGATAATTAGGCCCTAACAATCAAACTGGTATCAATTAAAATCTGCATATGTAAATTTATGCGCTTGGATCTGCGTGTAAAAGTTACACGTGGATCAAAAAAGGGGGTGTGGCCATGGGAGGGTCCTAGGTGGATCAGGGGTGTTCCTGCAATTTAGGTGCATTGTTATAGCATAAGAGGGATCCTTGCTTAATTTAGGCATGGGGATTTACACCAAGGTTTCACTGGTGCAAATGGTCGCACTAAATGCAGTTGTGGCTCCTTGCGCTAAGCGCTGATCTATAAATGACACCTAACTTTAAGCGCTGTTTATAGAATAGGAGGGCTTAGCGGTTGGTGCTTGGTCCTTGGATCGCTGCATGGTGTGCATGTTTTGACATTAAAGCATAACTGTGATACCTTTTGACCATTTTGTTATATTTTTAAAGCCATCTTTCATGTCACCAACTTTTGATACCTATGTGTTGCCTCTTACATTTATACACTATTTTATTTTTGTTACATTTGTACCCCGTGCTTTCCCACTCATGGCAGGCTCAATGTGGCTTACATGGGGCAATGGAGGGTTAAGTGACTTGCCCAGAGTCACAAGGAACTGCCTGTGCCTGAAGTGGGAATCAAACTCAGTTCCTCAGGACCAAAGTCCACCACCCTAACCACTAGGCCACTCCTCCACTCTGTGTGCCCTTATAGAATAGTGCTTAGTGTATGCATCTGTGTAAGTAATAATTTTTCTCTGTGTTTATGTGTGCAGGGGATGCACAACCATGAGTGCTTAGTTAAAGAATTGTCCTTTAATGGGGTTTGTGAACGCTAATCATTAGTAAACAACTTCCTTTGCATTTAGAACCAGATGTGCCAAACATTTTTAGGGTAATTCTGTAAAGTGGGTGCTAACATTTATGTGGCCATTAAACCAATAAATGATTAGAATAATGGCATATGTGTGCATATGTGGCACATATATGCCAAAAACCCTAAAACCCTAAAAACATATCTTTTTCAAAATACATTTGATAATAATGCAGGATAAAGAAAAATATTAAAAAATAAACGAGATGCTAATTTATAGCTTGAATTATTATTTACATCTTGACCTACGCACTTTATTATTATAAATATTTAGTTTTGCTGTAATTGTTATTATTATTTCATCTTTTGTATGGTTGGTTTGCTGTGCTTTCCTATCAACTACTGGATTTCCTAGATGTTATTTTGTGTGTTTTTAAATGTTTTTTTTAACATGTAAACCGTTCTGTTTTGCCAAAGCAATATGTAACGGTATAGTAAATAAATAAACGATAACATTCCACCAAAGTGCTTTTCTGTCAATATGTGCATATCTTAGCGTGTATTTTATAGGTGGTCAGATCATGGGTGGGACTCACATACACTTAATTTATAGACTATTATAAGTTACATGAGTATCGCCAACATTTAGGTATGAACACTTTCACCAGCTCAGTGACTGGTGTAAGTTCTTGCACGTAAATTATAGGAAGATGGTGGAGATGAAAACGGTAACAGAATTTAAAAATATGTAAGATAAGCACAAAGGAATCCTGCATGGAAAGAATGGAACTAAACCAGCTTAGCGGTACTGCGATGGCAACTCCAGCAATTGGGAAATAAAGCCAGTGCCAGGCACTTCTACGGTCTGTGCCCTGATCATGGCTGGACAGATCTGGATGGGCTGAAGTGGGGCTTCAATGACGGCTTCAGAAGTCGGGGAACAAGGCCAGTGCTGGGCTATACTTCTTTATTTGTCCTTGCCATTTTCAGGGCACAGACCATACGTCAAGTCTGCATATGTAATACCGCATCATACCTTACGCTATGAGTTTTTTTCTTGTTGGGCAGACTAGATGGATTGTACAGGTCTTTATCTGGCGTCATCTACTATGTTATTGTACAATCTGCAATTCTAGTGTTCTATAAAGGAAAGGAGGTGCCTACTTTTCCTTTATAGAATGGGTGTCACATAGGTGCCCTCTGAGCACCTGTATGTAGGTACGCTGGTGTAGAATTACCTATCATATGCCATAAAGCAGGGGTACTCAAAGGGGTCCACAGGGCAGTCAGGTTTTCAGGATTCCCTAATGAATGTGCATAAGATAGATTTCCATATATGGCAGGCATGCAAATCTCTCTCATGCATATTCATTTGGGATATATGAAAACTATGTAGACCCCTAGGACAAGTGTGAGCACCCCTACCATAAAGTTCCACACAGAGCAAAAAGAACCACTTTGTCTAATTTTCACCCAAATCTACCTGAAAATGTACTAAAAGAAACACTGCCAGCATCACTTATTAAATGATATTCAGTTTTTGGTTAGGAAAATCTTAACCTCTCTAGATGACACATGGACTATTTTTAGAACATTACAGCCTTGTGTTTTATTTAAAAGGATTCGCATGGCAGGTATTAAAGGCTTGCAGGGAGTTGTGAGGAAGACTGTCAATGATGAACTTCAGGCTAATATCTGGGAACCTCAACACATGGACAAAATTGTACCATCATTGCTTTACAACCTTCAGCACACAGAAGAAACAGAGAGGTGAGAATAAATCTTCCCTTTAAAGAAAGATTTGTGTTTTTATCTTGATACATATTATGGTTCAATCTACAAATGAAAGCCATACTCAAATGTTCTGTTTCTTCAAGGGAAATATAGTAGTCCACCATTTTGGGACAATAATTAACATTTTTGTATTGTTGTTTCTAACACTCTAAGCCTCCTGATAAGAGAGACAGCAGTATGCAGGTCCCTGGAGCAGTTTTTAGTGGGTGCAGTGCACTTCAGCCAGGCGGACCCAGGTCCATCCCCCCTACCTGTTACACTTGTGGTGGTCAATGTGAGCCCTCCAAAACCCACCCGAAACCCACTGTACCCACATCTAGGTGCCCCCCTTCACCCCTTAGGGCTATGGTAGTGGTGTACAGTTGTGGGTAGTGGGTTTTGTGGGGGTTGGGGGGGCTCAGCACCCAAGTTAAGGGAGCTATGCACCTGGGAGCAATTTGTGAATTCCACTGCAGTGCCCCCTAGGTGCCCGGTTGGTGTCCTGGCATGTCAGGGGGACCAGTGCACTATGAATTCTGGCTCCTTCCACAACCAAAGGGCTTGGATTTGGTCGTTTTTGAGATGGGCGTCCTCAGTTTCCATTATGGCCGAAAACCGGGGACGACCATCTCTAAGGTCGACCATCTCAACATTTAGGTCGACCATCTCTAAGGTCGACCTAAATGTTGAGATTTGGGCGTCCCTGACCATATTATCAAAACAAAAGAGGGACACCCATCTTGTTTTGATAATACGGGTTTCCCCGCCGCTTCACGGGGCCATCCTGCGAGGACGCCCTCATGAAAACTTGGGTTTCCCGTTTGATTATGCCCCTCTTAGTAATCAAAACTTCTGTAGTCAATCTTGTCAGATATACTCCCTAAGTCACAAGTCTGCTCCTTATTTTGGAGAGAAATGTAACGTTGGGTTGGTATATTTATCTAGGTGGTTTTCCGATATGTGCCTTCACTGGTGGGAATTATAATGACTGTATAAGCAGTTCTCAGACTTTTAAAATACTTCGCTCAATAACTCAGCTGACTCCAAATATTGTGTCCTAAACCAATGATTTACCAAATAGTTTAAAGCCACGTTGGACTTTCAGTGTGGCAGAGGGAAGAAACAAACTCATAAGAGTATCCAAATTATTTACAGAGGCCTCGATATTGAGACAGCAGCAGTTAGACCAACTAACTCCTGTTGTCGCCGGCAAACCTGGAAATTAAGTGCTGGGGCCGTATCCGGCCACCAGCATTGAATTTCCAGGGTTTCTTTGGTGCTGCAAACATAGCCAGTTAAGCTGATATTCATTGGCTGACGGCTAGGTTCTAGTGGCCAAAGATAGACCACCTACTTACGCAGGTCTGTCTGACTGCTAAACTTAACCGGTCAGCCGGTGAAAGTCAGCGGTAACTAGCTATGTCATGAAACATAGCCAGTGACCGGGCTAGCCACTGATCGGGTTATTCAGTGGGAGATAGCTGGTTATCTCCAGCTAAATATCGGGGGATAGCCGGCTTGAGTGTATTTAAGCAGCCAGGTGCCGTTCCTGGCCAGATAAATACCTTTGGATATTAGGCAGAGAGTCTCAAGTATGTTTCTTCTGTTTAATAGTAGTGGACCACTCTCTTTATCTCCTAATTTCCACCATGGGGGATGGTGAGTTAAACACAGTTTTCTTTTTCTTTATTTCCTTCTGTGAAAGCAGAAAGGAGGCTTAAGTCTCTGATTAGATTAATTTAACATTCTGCAAACAGTAGCGGTGAGGCTCAGGGATATCTGAGCTCTGGTGCTGTTTCACTGATTAGGACCTTATTGATTGTGTCTTGGATCCTCAGAAATCCTGCAGAGGTGACAAATGATGTTATCCTTCAGCATTAAGATGTTCCTGAACCATATATATTATCTGTCATGTTTGATTTAGATAGAAGAGATGCAGAGGGGCCCAAACCCTCAAACACCCAACAGGCCAGCAACTTTATAGGTTCTGGCTCCTGAGGACTTCGATCTCACTTCTTATGACTAAGATATGGTATGATAAAGGGGATGGAACTCCTCTCATATGAGGAAAGTCTAGGGCTCTTCAGCTTGAAAAGAGATGGATGAGGAGAGATATGATCAGGGCCGCTGAGAGGGGGGGCAAAATTCCCTCCAAGGGGGGCCCAGCGCCGGGGTCAGGCCGCCGGCGCTGCAGTCCCCGGTCTCACCTGCCTACCTCCTCGGCTCCGGGCCCCCTTCATTCAAAGCAGCAGTCGCAGATCGCGTCTCTTCTGACCTTCCCTCCCTGTGTCCCACCCTCGCGGAAACCGGAGGTTACATCAGACGAGGGCGGGACACAGGGAGGGAAGGCCAGAAGAGACGTGATCTGTGACTGCCGCTTTGAATGAAGGGGGCCCGGAGCCGAGGAGGCAGGCAGGTGAGACCACGGACTGCAGCGGCGGGGGGAGCAATGGGGGCGGCAGCAGCAGGGGGAGCGACGGGGGCCAGCAGCGGCAGCAGTGGGGGGAGCGATGGGGGGCGGCAGCAGTGGGGGGGGGGGGGGGGGGGGGGGGGGGGGCGGCCTTGCCCTGGGCCCGACCTAGTCTCTCGGCGGCCCTGGATATGATTGAGGTCTACAAAATCCTGAGTGGTGTAGAATGAGTAGAAGTAAATCGATTTTTAACTCATTCCAAAAGTACAAAGACACTCAAGGAAGTTATATGGAAATATTTTTAAAACAAATAGGAGGAAATGTTTTTTTCATTCAAAGAATCATTAAGCTCTGGAACTCTTTGCCGGAGGATGTTGTATCAGCGGTTAGCATATCTGGGTTTAAAAAAGGTTTGGACAAGTTCCTGGAGGAAAGGTCCATAGTCTGCTATTGAGATAGACATGGGAAAGAAACTGTTTGCTCTGTGATTTGTAGCATGGAATGTTGCCACAATTTGATTTTCTGTCAGGTACTTGTGACCTGGCTTGGCCACTGTTGGAAACAGGATAATGGGCTAGATGGACCATTGGTTTGACCTAGTATGGCTACTGTTATGTTGTGTTCTTATGCTTGTCAGGTTGACAAAGCAAGCAGACTCCTAATGCTATGAAATATATTTATGTATGTATGTATTTATTTATTTACAAAATTTATTAGGTCCCACCTATCTACCAATCTAGGTGGCTTACAATGAGAACATACATAAACAAAAAATCTAGTAAAAATATTAATATTACTATGGCTTGTTTTGAAGGCTCTCCTCCAACAGCAAGGATCATTGGCCAAAGATCTAGTTATAGTCTTGAGTTCAGAAATTATAGTCAGAGGAGTTTTCCTGTTGCCACCAGTTCTTCCCACTGATTATAATAGATACTCTCCCACAGATATTTAGCTGACCACGCTCAACGTTTTTTTAAACGTTAATCATCGCTGGCTAAAGTATCCCCCCCCCCCCCCCCCCCGATATTCAATGCCAGGCTATGTCTAGGTACTGGCACTGAATATTAGGGGATTATTTTTAGCGGACTGGGCACCGGCACTTATGAGAGCTTGGCTGATATTCAGCCTAGGCCGCATAAGAGTTATGTGGCCTTGGCTGAATATCAGGCTGGGCCAGCTTAACATTTTTTTGTGTTAAAAAAAATCCTGAGTTCCCTCTCGCCCCCCCCCCCCCCGCCAATGTCCCCACTTTCCTTCCCCCGTTTCCCAGCCAACGTCAAGATCCCTGCCCCCTAGCCATGCCTACCTGTATCCCTGGTGGTCCAGTGGGGTCATTGGGGGCAGGAGTGCAGCCCCCTCACTCCTGCCCCTTGTGGCGCCTCTCTAAAATAGCTGCCGAGACCTCTCGCGACAGCTCACAGTACTACACGAAGTATTGCAAACTGCTGTCAGAGGTCACTGCAGCCACTTTAGACCAGCACCGCAAGGGGCAGGAGCGAGGGGGCTGTGTTCCTGCCTCCAATGACCCTGCTTGACCACCAGGGATACAGGTAAGCTTGGGGGAGGGCCTACTTTCATGGTTAGAGAAGCGGGGGTCTCACAGGCTAAGGAGGGGGGAAGAAAAGAGAGGACATTGGCAGGGGGGCGAGAGGGGGGCGCTCGGAGGCTTTTTTTTAAAGGAAAAAAAGTTATGCGGGTGCCGGCTCAATATTCTTCAGCTGTCCTAAATAAGGCCGCTTAGCTATTCAGGTGCTGGCACTGAATATTGCCAGCACTTGCACAACTTGGGGCTCCTTCCTAGTGCCGCCACCAGCACCGCCCCTGACCTGCTCACTTTTTAATTGGGCGGTCTGAGGGGATATTCAGGGGCACTATCCAGTTAAGTGCTGCTGAATATCCCCTCTTAGGCGGCAGAAAACAATTTAAGCGAGCAGGAGAGACCCATTCCAAAAGTACAAAGACAAAGTATTGGCCCCTCTATGTTCTTTCTGTCAGCTTTTGCCCCTTTCTGGAAAAGGCCAGATGCTGCCCAGTTCCAGTTTGCCTGTCTCCTACTGAGGTCAGATTGGAAGCATTATTGTATTGATTTAGAGTAGTGGCACTGGGAATTCAAGCAGACATCCTTTACTGCCGATTTCTCAAGAGCCCTACAGAAATATCATCCAAAATTATTTGAGGCGCTAGCATTCCCCCTATAAAGGGGTGCTTATTTTTAGGCTCCAAGAAGGGCACCTATTTGGAACCTTTCCCAGAATCAATACTGCGCATACTACAGATCTAAACGTGTAAGCAGCGAGTTTTTAACATGTCGTTTGATGCATAGAACATGTTCACATGTAAATGCCATAGAAGCCTTCTAAAATTACCTTCTTTGTTTATGTTTATTGTAAAAATTTAATATACTACCTGGCTTATACCGACCACAGTGGTTTACAAAAAAACAGCAATAATGTTTTTTAAGAGAAAGAAAAGCCAAAATAGTAAAAAGGACAGACCTAACTTCAATATCTCAAGGCATTCATTACCTTTTTTGTTGACAATCTTTTGTAATACCTGACTGTACATATTAGGATTGAATTGAGAACAGAGGTGAAGAAGCTGGTTTAAAATGCCCTAGGGGCACAGAAATCCATCTAATTATCCTTGTGTGGAGTGACACTAGAAAACGCCAAGAACTCATTTGCTTAGTGAAAGAAAGGTATATGATCTAACCCTTTTTTTTTTGTAGTAAAGGGCTCCTGTAGTGCTTCTTCCTATTGATAATATTGAAGTTGACATAGCATTCCTGTTTTGCTTCCTAAGCCGCTCCCCTTCTCCTCTGCAAACCACTGAAAAAGAGAAGGAGAGCCCTACCGAACTGGCTGAACGGTGTCTGCGAGAATTACTGGGACGAGCAGCTTATGGAAACATTAAAAACGCCATCAAACCAGTTCTTATGTAAGAAGCTTTATTTTCTGCCTTAACACAATGGAAAGCATTTTATAATTTGTGCTCAATTTTTTTTTTACAATAAAACACAAAAAATAGCGGAGATAGGTATGTTTTTTGCTTGGCTACTGATGTACACTAGACTAGGGCTTCCCAATCTGTCCTGGGGAACCAACAGTCAGCTGAGTTTTCAGGATATCCAAAATAAATAAGCATGAAACAAGTTGCATATACTGGGATTTCAATGTGTGTAAATTGTTCTCATGCATATTCATTGTAGGTATCATGAAAGGCAAAGTTGATGTGGGGGTCCCGAGTTCTGTACTAGGTGCTGTCCATTTTTAAGTTGCATTTGCTGTTCTCAGTTTCTGACTGATTAAAAATCTAAGATGTGAGAGTTTAGATATCAAGCAGACCAGCATCAAGGAGCTTTAAAGCAGCAACAGTGGCGTAGCCAATGGTGGGCCCGGGTGGGCCCAGGCCCACCCACTTTGTGCTCAGGTCCACCCAGTAGCAGCACACCTATGATGTGGCTGGCAGGGATCCCCAAGCCACACCAGCCAAAAACTCCCAACAACTGCCCCTCCTGCATACCTTGGAAATAGCAGATCTTCGCCTGCAGTGAGCAGCAACTGATACATACTGTTCACACTGGCCCCACAGTCTTCCCTCTGATGTATTCCCACCTATATGGAAACAGGAAGTTGCATCAGAGGGAAGGCTGTGGGGCCAACATGAGCAGTGTGTATTAGTTGTTTCTCGCTGCTGGTGAAAATCTGCTATTTAAAAGGGTTTTTTTGTTACATTTGTACCCTGTGCTTTCCTGCTCATGGCAGGCTCAATGTGGCTTACATGGGGCAATGGAGGGTTAAGTGACTTGCCCAGAGTCACAAGGAGCTGCCTGTGCCTGAAGTAGGAATCAAACTCAGTTCCTCAGATCCCCAGGACCAAAGTCCACCACCCTAACCACTAGGCCACTCCGAGGGATGTTTGCGAGACCATATGGTATGCAGACGAGAGAGGGAGAGATCAAATCGCTTGTGGGACAGGGTGGAATTCTTCTGCCCACCCATCTTGGGCCCAGGTCCACCCAAAATTGGGTGTCTGGCTACGCCCCTGAGCAGCAATAGGAAGAAACGGCTTTTACAAATCTGTACTACCGATTAGTGAAGCGTTGAATGTAAAGAAACCCATTCTGTTCCCATAGGCTTCTTCACATTCAGTGTGCCCTAATTGGTAGCATAGCCTAATTTTATTAACAGTTAATAACTAATATCTTCATTTTTGTTGTGATTAGGGATGGATTGCCAGAAAATTTTCATTTTGTGTAGATTCCCAGGTCTTCTAGGGAAATTTCTGTTTTCTTTGAAGGCCACCTCCTTTTGCCATCCCAGAAGACAACACACAACAAACAATTTCTGGACCCCTTCCCATGGCACCCCTCTCCCCTCCCCATAGTCTCCCCACACTTACCTCCATCCTTGATGGTCCAGTGAGGATATGTTGGGGGAGGAGCGCTGCCCATTCACTCCTGCCCATTGCTGCAGTCTCATCCATTATGGTGGCCATGACCTTTCACCCTAATTTTGCAATATTCTATTCTATTCCGCATCTTGTATACCGCTTTTAACAGAAATGTCAAAGTGGTTTAACCAAGATTAATATCTCATTCAGACATGATATACAATTAAATTTAAATATTCCATTCACTAGGGAAATATTACAATGAAAATAGATAAGATTTTTTACATTTTACATTTTATTAACCACATGAACATAGGCAAACTATTCTAAATTCTGGAATCCTGGAATGCAAAAGAGTGCTTCCAAACAGCTTTCCACCTTATCTTTTTCATAGATGCAATATCATGAGTCAGATTTTGTGAACTCCTCAGATAATCTTTTTATCCTGGAAATGATATTAAGTGTCCTACCATAATAGAGTTCATACTGTAAATGCTCTTATAGATTTAACATATAATCTTAAATTGAATAAGGGATTCCAGTCTTAACTAATGTAAACCACACAATAAAGGACTAATTTCACTAAGTTCTCCCAAACCAAAAATCAAACAGGCTGGTGTATTTTGAAGAAGCTGAAGCTAACTCAACTGGGTCTTACTTATACCACAGTATAGCGAATTACAATAAGCAATTAATGGAAGTAATGTTGTTTGTGCAATTATTCAAAATCCTGTAGAGCTTATAGAAGTTCCAATCGCTCGAAGTGTTTTCAAAGGGGCAGGAGCAAGTGGACATTGCTCCTGCCTCAAAGGACCCCTGCTGGACCACCAGGGATTGCTAACCACAGGAAAGAACAGAGGAAATGTCATTGACATTTCCTCAGTCATTGTAAATGACTACCTGTCTTTTATACTCATTAGATTTCATTCTGATGTTTTGCTTTGGGCAGGGCGCCTAACTCCCATAGCGTGTATCCCAAAAGGGAGTGTGACCATGGGAGAGGCATGGGCACGTCAGGGGCATTCCAAAAAGCTATGCAAGTAATTTTTTTATATTGGGTAATTGCCCTAACTTGGGTGCTAGCATTAACCACAGGTTTCACCAATCTTCCAAAGTTAGGTTTGGGAATCAGTATTCTGCGCTGCTGTATAAAAGACATGCACCCTTTATAGAATAGCACTTAGCACCAAGTCTTTTGGCCCCCATTTTAAGTGCTATTTATAGAATTCCCCGCCATAAATTTAGCATAATCTATGATCTTGTCAGTAGAATCATCATTTCACCTTGCATGTTCTTAGACATTGGTATAACAAAATGCAAAAACAAACCTGGCACTAAATTTAAGTATTCATATTCTGCGTTGCTTCAGGCATCATTATGCTATATGTACAATGTTTTTAGGGCCTCCTATTAAAGAAAACATGTTCTAGCTTCCTCTGAATCACATACTAGTTTCATTCTCTACATTGTTAACAGAGATACCTTTTTTTTTGTCTTTCCCAATGGATCTACTTGTCTAATTAATAATTATAGAAATGCCATCATTTAGTATAATGAGAAAGACAGCCAGTATAATGATTTTTGTTCTTCGTTTTACTCAGCCATCTGGATAACCACTCACTCTGGGAGCCAAAGATATTTGCTGTCCTTTGTTTTAAGATCATCATGTACTCTATACAGGTGAGACTGAGATCATGCTCAACATTCACTGGCTTAGATACAACGACAAATGCAGATTCTGAAAAACAAACCTGCACATGGTTACACATCATGGGGTTGATAATTTGCGTGGTTTAGGTGGGTAGACCAGTCACTGATATTCAGTGGCTCTTAAGAAGGCAGTGCCACCGAATATTGGATCTAACTGCCCAGATGGAATCCAGGCAAGTAGAGGGGGAGGGGGGGGGGGGTCCAGGGGTAGAGTCAGGAGGAGCCAGGAACTATGCGGGTACCGGCAATATTCAGTGCCAGTGCCACATAGGTAAGTGGAGCAGAAAGGACTGCACAAAAGGCTGTCCTAACCTTGGTTGCTTAGTTACATGGGTGCTGACACTGAATATCGGCCGGAATCTGCTTAACTTCCTAGTTGGCACTGCTGCTCATCCCACCCCTACTCTAGTCTTCCCTTCCAAGTTCTGTCTCACTGCCAGCAGGTTCCAATCTACTCAATCCCTCATCCTCCACCCTCCAGACTTCCCTCAGGCCCCCTTCCACCCCCGAGACTTACCCAAAGGTGATCCTTGGTAGTCTAATGGGATGGGCAGGAGCACTTCCTTTCTGTTCCTGCTCCATTGGCTCCATTACTGACCCCTAGCAGTAATCTTGCATTACTACCGCTGGGGTCAACTTTACAAATAATGTAAATTTTGAACCTGGAGCCGATGGGGCAGGAGCAGAGAGAGACTGTTCCTGTCCCATCCAGCTAGATTATCAAAGATCATCTCTGGGTAAGTCCAATGGATGGAAGGGAGCCTGGGGAAGGTCTGGGGGATAAGGGGAGAGAAAGAGAAGATAAGAACCTACTGGGGAGGGGGGGGCTCATTGGCATGGGAAGGGTCAGAATGCCAGACCCCTTATGCAGGTTTTGGCCCGATATTCAACTAGAACCCAGATACGTGTCTTTTGTGGGTCCCAGCTGAATATCGTCTAAGAAGTGCATAAGAGCCAGCGGTCAGCACGTGCCCGGTCATACCTGGATATTCAATGCTGGTGTGCCCAGACATAGCCTGGTACTGAATATCTGGGTCTAATTTAGTCCGCCATGGTCAGTACTTAAAAATCCATTGAATGCTGCTGGCTGAATATTGACCAGCTTATTGCTAGTTGTAAGGTATTGGTGTCAATATAAAAAATTCACCATAAGATAATTTGGCTTACCCACTGGAAAGAAAGAAATACTAAGATATGCCATCAGAGACCTAGAAAATGTGTCAGAAAGATATAGAATTACTCCCAATTCTGTTGGACACCATAGGCCTGATTGAAAAGAACTTCCATGCGTACCTTGGCGTGTTGTCTATACATATTACTGCTTATGAATAATAGAAGGAGAGACTCTTTGGCAGGATGAGCACCAGCAGTAAATTTGAGAGATTAAGAACATACATAACATACCCTGGTTTACCACTGAAGTTCCTTTCACAGTGGGTGTACGTATTGCACTTTGGCAGCATCAGATAGTCCTCACTACAGATGCCTCAACCTGAGTGTGGGCAGCTTATCTAAGTAACCATCATTTGCAAAGAAGGTGGTCATGATGCAAGGCAACTCTTCGAATCAGCCACTTGGAACTCAGGGCAGTCTTCATAGTTCTTTTATACTAATTCAGACATATAATCAAGAATTTTATGTGAACAAGCAAGGGGACTCACCACCAACAGCTGAATATTGACCCCAAGATTTTTATTTATTTATTTATTTTGCATACAAGGTCAAATTATGAAGGCCCTTAGGGCTCTTGGTGTTTTTCCAGATTATACTAATATGGCTGAACTTCATGGACTGATGTACTCTGTCAAACAAATGTTGGCCTAATCCATTATGGTTTTTCCCCTTAAACATGAAAGTAATTTTATAAGAGGAGACCTAGGCTGCGAAGACAGATAGGCATATATAAAATTGCTCCAGAACTGAGAAAAACTTTAGTAAAATAAGCCCATAGTTTGTGAATGGAGATCTAGATTAGAAAATATACACGTTTTTCAGTGATATTCTCAATGCATTGGCTATGACGTCCTTTTGAGATTTATAATATGATTCTGGGACAGAACTAAATCTTTTTGTTTTTAATGTTTAGCCTCAACATTCTCATTTAGTGATCCAGCAGTTACTAGGACACTTGGATGCCAACAGCAAAAGTGCTGCCATAGTTCGTGCTGGGATTGTGGAGGTTGTGTCTGAAGCAGCTGTGATAGCAGCCAGTGGATCAGTAGGTATGAAGGAGGAACAATTAAGCCTTCACATTTTTTTACTGCATATAGTATTTGATTTGGGTGATGTATGAGATGATTTTCAAAGGCAATTTTGAATATGGTGGCAGCCAGCAAACACATAATTAGCTTATCTCAGTGTTTCCCAAGTCGGGTCCTGGAGTACCCTTTACCAGTCAGGTTTTCAGGATATCCACAATGAATATACACGAAAGAGATTTGCATATAATGGAGGCAGTGTATGCAAATCAAGTTCATGCATATTCATTGCGGATATCCTGAAATTCTGACTGGCAATGGTACTCTAGGACTGGACTTGGGAAACACTGGCTTATCTGATACTATCTATCTAAAAGTGGGCTGAATAAGGAGCAGGGTACATACAGGTGACTGTAAAAATGAGCAGGATAATGGTGATATTCAGTAGTTATCTGGGTAATTTATCCATTCAGCTTAGGTCTGATAGTCAAGCCTAATCTAAACAAATGGAACTGGGGTGGTTGATGCATTAGACATATATTTAGCATGCTACCTAAGAACAAAAGAATAGCCATACTGGGTCAGACCAATGGCCCATCTAGCCCATTATCCTGCTTCCAACAGTGGCCAGTCCAGGTCACAAGTACCTGGCAGAAACCCAAATAGTAGCAACATTCCATGCTACCAATCCCAGGGCAAGCAGTGGCTTCCCCCATGTCCGTCTTAATAGCAGACTATGCACTTTTGCTCCAGGAACTTGTCCGAACCATTTAAAAACCCAGGTCTGCTAGCCGCTGTTACCACACCCTCCAGCAACAAGTACCAGAACTTAACTATTCTTTGAGTTAAAAAGTATTTTGCCCTATTTGTTTTAAAAGTATTTCCACGTACTTTCATTGAGTGTCCCCTGGTTTTTGTACTATTTGAAAAGGTGAAAAAACCTGTACTACATCACTCGGATAGGGCTCAAGTCAGTAAAGGATACTAAAACTTAGGCAGCAAAAATTTGGGCGCTAAGCATCAATTCTATAACGGCAATATCATGTGTAGTTGCTGTTATATAATACTAGTGTAAGTCTGTATTTTGGCACCTAACTCTAGGCACAAACACTTACCTCATGTCAAGGGCTGGTCTAAATGTGTGTTCCCAAATACTGACAGTTATGCACATAACTGACAGTATTCTACAACTTAGGGGTCTTTTTAACCAAGCTGCGGTAGTGGCGAGGACCCTTTTTACTGCAGTGGATAAAAAGCCGCCAGCACGCGGTAAGAGAACTCTTACTGCGTGCCATGCGGCAGGCAGCCCCACTGAGGTGGCGATAAAGGATCCCACAGTAACACAACGGTAACTGGGCAGCGTGTGGTGATGCCCGACTACTGAGGGGTTACCGCCACACAAGCCATTTTGGGGATGGAACTACCGCTGGCAGTTGCGTTGGGCCGGCGGTAGTCCTGATTTAGCATTCAGTATACCTGTGTTGGGTTTACCGACGTTTTGTAAAAGACCCCCTTAGTGCCTAGTTGCTTGGCATGCCCCCAACCCACCCATGCCCCTCTTATGTCTATACCCCCATTGGAGTTGAGCGCAATAAAAATTAGGTGCTAACTTTATAGCATGTGCTAAAAATTAGTGCACAGTAACACTAGAGACACCCATACAGGTGTCTCTAGCGTTAGCGTGCACTAAAAATGCTAGCACACCATAGTAATCAGGGATGCACGTCATTTAGGTACTTAACTACAAATTAGTGCTAATTAATGCTTGTCAATGCCAATTATTGGTGCTTATTGCCAATTTATACCAATTAGCTAATTTAGTTGCATGCATAAATGATCCCTGGATGCCCAGTTTTCAATAACATAATAACCTTCTACAGCCGATAACTTAAGCTAAGCGATAACACATCTTTAATGTTTGAACGTATACTAGTTATTATTGAATGAAGGAAGAACAGAGTTTCTCTATAGAAAGTTATGCAGAAGATTTCATATAAACACATAAAAAACAATTTATAATGGACCAGTGACGATTTTGGGCAGTTCTGAGTGATTTAAAGAAATATATATCACCTGACCCCCATAATGAAAAAAATCTTTAGAAGACTCAGATATACGAGCTTATTTTATAGAGGTGGGTAAAATGGCATGAGACATATCAGTGACATTTTCCATGTCATTTCAAATGAATGCACATCCCTATTTCTCGGTTGTCTTTTCTTCAAGCTGAAGAGCCCTAACCGGTTTTGCCTTTTTATTTTGCCAGTCATCTTCATGCATTTTTCAGAGCCTGCACCCTCAATTTTTACATCTACCATCTCTGTCGTCTAGTTTAAACTCTTGTCAACATATGATCTGAATTTATCATGCAGGACACCTTTTCTTGCCACTAAAATATGTAGGGGAAATCATATACATAATTTTGAAGGAAACGTAATCTCTAAGAGGAATTCTCCAGCAGTGTAGGTTATATTACCTAGCTCCAACAGGAGAAGATTATGAATTTTACTGTCCCCGTGTCCTGGGGAGTCAGTGAAATCTTCTCTGAAAATTAGCCATGATGGGGGGAGGGGGTGGATTCTATATATGGTGCCTAAAAAATCCGCATAGAAAACATTTTCATCTAAGCATGCTGTGTAAGTGGTGCCTAGATTTAGGCACAGTATATAGAATACGCCTAGTTGATATTTCAGCACCTAAAACTACGTCTGTCCATTTACACCAATGAAAACATGGCATAAATCCCAGTACGTAGATTTAGGCACACTGGGCCATATTCTATAACTACATGTGCAAATTTCAGAATGCCCATGAAATGCCCATTTCCCCGCCCATAACCATGCCCTTTTTTTCTGTGCATGTTAGAATTTAGGCGCAGTGCATTACAGAATATGCTTAGCGATTGTGCATGTAAATTCTAATTATTGCCAATTAGTGCTCACTATTGCTTGTTAAGTGCTGTTATCAACGCTAATTAGCTTGTTAAGCCAATTAAGTTATGTGCATTGTTATAGAATCCGCCTAGAATTTGGCATGGATCTCTTGGCACGCTATATAGAATCCAGGGGGATATGGCCTAGAAGAACACAACTCCATGGTTCTGCACTGAATTACATATCTCCCCCCCCCCCCCCAATTTGGGGGCTGTGCACTACTTTATAGGACAAATATAAAAGCCATTTCTGTAAATTAATCAGGGCTTTATGTGCAGAAATTGGTGTTTACAAACGGAAGGGGTTTGCAGTTACGCACATACCCCCAGATTCTATATAGCGAGACTTGAGTTGCATGCGCAAATCAGGTCATATTCTGATTAACACATGCAACTTAAATATCTTAACAAGCCAATCAGTGCCGATAATTGCCACTTATGCAATTATTGGCACTAATTGGCATTAATTGGAATTTATGTGTACAACTTTCTAAGCATATTCTGTAAAGTGGTGTGCGTAAATTTTAAGATGCAGATTGGAAAAGGGGGCGTGGCCAGGGGAAGGGAAAGGGCGGGTCGTGGGCATGTCTAAAATCTATGCACACTGTTACAGAATACAACTGCTCCGTGCCTAACTTAGTCATAGACATTTACATCAAGTATTAATTAGCGTAAATGCCCACAACTAAATTTAGTCACGCGGACGGACACTATCAAGCTTATTTTCAAAAGAGATGGACGCCCATCTTTCGACACAAATCGCAAGATGGGTGTCCTTCTCACAGGGTCACCCAAATCGGTATAATGGAAAGCCGATTTTGGGCGTCCCCAACTGCTTTCCGTCGCAGGGATGATCAGAGTTCCTGGGGGTGTGTCGGAGGTGTAGCGACGGTGGGATTTGGGCGTACGTAACACATGGACGTCCTCGACCCATAATGGAAAAAAAGGGCGTCCCTGACGAACACTTGGACAATTTTACCTGCTCCTTTTTTTCTTACGACCAAGCCACAAAAAAAGTGCTCAAACTGACCAGATGACCACCAGAGGGAATCGGAGATGACCTCCTCTTACTGCCCCAGTGGTCACTAACCCCCTCCCACCCTCAAAAAATGTTTTTTAAAATATTTTTGCCAGCCTCAAATATCATACCCAGCTCCATGACAGCAGTATTCAGGTCCCTGGAGCAGTTTTAGTGGGTGCAGTACACTTCAGGCAGGCGGACCCAGGCCCATCCCCCCCTACCTTCAAAACCCACCAGAAACCCACTGTACCCACATCTAGGTGCCCCCCTTCACCCATAAGGGCTATGGTAGTGGTGTACAGTTGTGGGAGTGGGGTTTTTTTTGGGGGGGGGGGTTGGGGGCTTAGCACACAAGGTAAGGGAGCTTTTTCTGAAGTCCACTGCAGTGCCCCCTAGGGTGCCTGGTTGGTGTCCTGGCATGTTAGGGGGACCAGTGCACTACGAATGCTGGCTCCTCCCACGACCAAAGGTCTTGCATTTGGTCATTTCTGAGATGGGCGTCCTTAGTTTCCATTATCGCCAAAAATCAGAAACGACCAAGTCTAGGGCCGACCATCTCTAGGGACAACCTAAATGTTAAGATTTGGGGGTCCCCGACCATATTATCGAAATGAAAGATGGACGCCCATCTTGTTTCGATAATACGGGTTTCCCTGCCTCTTTGCCGGACATCCTGCGAGGACGTTTTTAGGAAAACTTGGGTGCCCCTTTCGATTATGCCCCTCTTGGCGTATTCTATAAAACGCACCTAACTTTAGGTGTAGTTTATAGAATACGCCTAAGCATATTTTTTTCAGTGCCGATTATTAAGGCACTATATGTAGAATCTAGCCTGTAGTTTTGAAAATTGGAACATAACTACCCAGAAAATTTGTGCATGGTAAAGAGCAGGTATGAATTTAAGCACTTAAATTGTCTGGAATAATTTTCAAAATAGAAGTAGATGCCTATTTTCAAGTTGAATATTCACTAGGCAAATATATGCACATACTATTTACATATGTGCTCAATTTCAGAATAACCCCGAGCCATGTGAAGAACAAGTGAAAGTGTGTCTGGCATTGTAAACAGTTCTGCAGCTTAATTTATCTTTTATAAGTGATGTGCAAGACTCACACACGAGTTATTGTGTTACTATGTTGTGCTTCTCTGCACCTTTTATTGTGGACTTTAGTGGCAAAAATTGAATGGTGGCTCCTTTGCTCCCCCCACCCCCAGTCATATTATTTCTTCTTTTCTCTGAATTTTAAGCGAAGTGTTAGATGTTAGATATGGTGAGTTCCTGTGCCATCCACAGAGCAGAGGTGCCCAGGATAGGAGAACGGGCCTTTTCCAGGAACAGCAGTCGGACAACCCTGTTGCTTCACCTGTGGTGACCGCCGTTCTTCAGCGGTTGAGCCTCTGGGTGCAAGCGGCCGATGGATAATCAGGGGTGCCAGAAGACGACGAGAAGTACAGGAACAGGAAGAAGTGGCAGCACCGGAAGATTTGCAGAAGACAGCGTCCAGGTCAAGGCAAGGGTTTAGGCAGGCAGCAGTCAGCATCCAGGTTTAGGCAAGGGTTTCAACAGGGGGCAGGCAGAAGACAGCGTCCAAGTCCAGGCAAAGGTTCAGGCAGGCAGCAGGCAGAAGACAGCGTCCAGGTCCAGGCAAAGGTTCAGGTGGCAGGCAGAAGAAAGTGCCCAGGTCTAGGCAAGAGTTCAGGCAGGCAGCAGTCAGCATCAGGCTAGTTCCCCCAGGCTCCCAGTAATACCCTTTCCCTGACATCAGCCCCCCTCCGGGGGGGGGGGGGGGGATCCAGGGGTGCATCCGAGGGTCTAGGGAATCTTCAGCAGAAGCGATGCCAATTACTCCTGCCCTTTGCTGCTCCAGCTTCCAAATTGCGTCCTTAGCAGAAGTTTTGCGCAACTACTGCTAGGATCATTTTTCTTTAGCCTTACACAACTTATTCACTTTCCTACACATATCACAGGACATATTTTGGACAGTTCTTCCTTTCTGGATTCCCTGCTTCTATTACACGATTTTTCTTCTATAGACATGCCTTAGTCTGATCATTTCCTCATCACATTCTTTCTCACTTGTCCCACCATTACTCCTGAGCCATCATTGCCTCCTTCTGGTCTCCCTTCTTATGTTAATCCCATGAAATTGACTCCGCTTTGCACTCATTTTCCTTCTGATTTTGGATCTCTAAATATTGAAAAGCAGGCCACTACCTGGAATGAAATTATATGCTTACAAGTTCCAAATCTGTCTTCTCAATGTCATAACACTCGAGCATTTTTTGGTATTAAGAAAAAAAACATGGCTTTCCTCTGATATACGCCTACTTTGTCGTCAGACCCGTCAGTCCGAATGCAAGTGGAGGAAACACGATACTCCCAGTTCCTTTGTTCTTTATAAATTTCACTATAGCTTTTATCATAAGCAAGTCCTCCAAGCAAAGAAAACATATTACATTAATCGGATAAGCAATGCCGCCAATCGACCACAGAAGCTGTTTTCTATTCTATCGGAACTTTCTTTTACAAAGACTCAAAAGACTTCTTCATCATGCTTTACTGCCAATGATTGATCCAGTTATTTTATAACCAAGGTTCAGTTACTCTGGCAATCAAACCCATCAACTGTTGTTTACCCACATTCTTCATTCTCACCTATGGCTTCTACAACATCCTCTGCTTCTACATCTCTATCTGGATTCTTCCCTTGGTTGAAATTTACCATATCATCCTATATTAATCTTGAAAAGATACTTCCTACCATGAATTTTACTATTTGTCCTTTAGACGTAGTACCCTCACATTGGTTTAATATTCCCCGTCATGGCCTTACTGCACAATTGCTCCTTATGATTTGGAGCAGTCTCCAATCAAGTATTTTCCTACCAACTGGAAATCTTCTATTATTAGACAAATTCTTAAAGGAATTAATTCTGATCTATCTATACCTTCTGATTATCAACCTGTCTAATCTTTGTTTTCTTTCCAAAATCGCTGAAAAAGTTGCCTTTCAATAGCTTCTCCAACACACTTTTTAATATATTTCACCCATCAAGTCAGGTGTTCAGCTGGGATGCAGTACAGAAACTGTGTTAACATCACTAGATAGTGAATTACACAGTGGAATTGATTGCGGTAAAATAGCTCATTTAATTTCACTTGACATCAGCAGCTTTTGATTTAGGTGGCAATTCCATATTGACCACCGGACTTTCAGAGATAGGTTTATTGTAATGCCGTTTATTCTGGCATTACACAGACATTCCTTTGGAGATTACAATCTGTGTAAAAATACTGCTTTGAGAATATTTGCTTGAGCTAAAAAATATAATTATGTTACCCTCTCTTTATTCAATACCACTGGCTCCCAGTAAGCCATCATATTCAACATAAGATCTTGACTCTTACACAATTTTTTCCACTGGGATTCTATCATATCTGTCTACTGTAATAGCTCAATATGCACCTCCTAGACTTTTTAAATCATTGAATGATTGATAATTACACATTTCCTTCGCCATCCTCTGCAAGATTGGATTCCTCAAGACAATCAGCTTTTTATTGAATGGCTCCAGCTTTATGAAAATTACTATCATCTTTGCTTTGTCTTGAATTATCATTCCCTAAATTTAAGATAGCCCTTAATACTTCTCTATTTATAGCATTCATTGTCTGGGGCTGAGTACATGTGAACTATGTTCTGTTTTGATTGCATGTGCATAATGCTTATTTGTTTTAAACTTTCTTTTGGTATGAATGATGCTGTTCTTATTTCTCTATTCTGTCTAATATTGGAGTTCTTTTCCGTTTAAGGATTTGTTTTATAGTGAACCACTATGCTGTATTCTATGAATAGAGGTATATCAAATAAATTTAGACCATAGACCATATTTATTAGGAAATGTTTTATCATGAGTTTTGGGTCCTAGCATGACTTGTGGTGTATCATGACAAGTCGCATTAGGGTCTTTGCATAATATTGAGATGTAAAACATGAACTTGTATATTTTGCATCTTATTACCATGTGACCTGCAGTGACTTAATTATCACCGTAATATTTTTAGACAAGTAATGTTAGGGCCAAAGTCATATTAGCTGCCAAATAATGCAACTTAAAACCCTAAAACTGCTTGAAGAATTCTCACTTAAGTGCCGCCATGATAATTTTTAAAAATTGCCGCACGCTAATGGGAGCATTAGCACATGGCTGTTAATGGAAACAAATTTCCTGGACCTGATGGTATTCGCCCTAGAGTACTGATAGAACTGAAAAATGAGCTTGCGGACAGTGGCGTTCCTAGGCTGGCTGACACCCGTGGTGGATCGCCGATGCGCCCCCCCACAGGTGCAGCGCGCTCCCCCCCCCCCCCGGTGAAATTACACCCCCCCTGGGTGCAGCGCGACCCCCCCAGGTGCATCTTTACCTGCTGGGGGTGGGGGCCATGCACCTGTTGGCTCCGAGTCCGCTCGTTCCCTGTTGCTCCCTCTGCCCCGGAACAGGAAGTAACCTGTTCCGCGTAGAGGGAGCAGCAGGGAGGGAACAAGCGGACTGGGCCAACAGGCGCATGGCACCCCCCGAGCGGCGTGCACCCGGGGCGGACCGCCCCCACTGCCCCCCCCCCTTGATACACCACTGCTTGCAGAGCTACTGCTAGTGATATGCAATTTATCCTTAAAATTGAGCGTGGTACCGGAAGACTGGAGGGTGGCCAATGTAACGCCGATTTTTAAAAAAGGTTCCAGGGGAGATCCGGGAAATTATAGACCGGTGAGTCTGACGTCGGTGCCAGGGAAAATGGTAGAGGCTATTATTAAAAACAAAATTACAGAGCACATCCAAGGACATGGATTACTGAGACCAAGTCAGCACGGCTTTTGTGTGGGGAAATCTTGCCTGACCAATTTACTTCAATTCTTTGAAGGAGTAAACAAACATGTGGACAAAGGGGAGCCGGTTGATATTGTGTATCTGGATTTTCAAAAGGCGTTTGACAAGGTACCTCATGAAAGGCTACAGAGGAAATTGGAGGGTCATGGGATAGGAGGAAATGTCCTATTGTGGATTAAAAACTGGTTGAAGGATAGGAAACAAGAGTGGGGTTAAATGGTCAGTATTCACAATGGAGAAGGGTAGTTAGTGAGGTTCTTCAGGGGTCTGTGCTAGGACCGCTGCTTTTTAATATATTTATAAATGATTTTAGAGATGGGAGTAACTAGCGAGGTAATTAAATTTGCTGATGACACAAAGTTATTCAAAATCGTTAACTCGCGACAGCATTGTGAAAAATTACAGAAGGACCTTACAAGACTGGGAGACTGGGCGGCTAAATGGCAGATGACGTTTAATGTGAGCAAGTGCAAGGTGATGCGTGTGGGAAAATAGAACCCGAATTATAGCTACGTCATGCAAGGTTCCATGTTAGGAGTTACGGACCAAGAAAGGGATCTGGGTGTCGTCGTCGATAATACACTGAAACCTTCTGCTCAGTGTGCTGCTGCGGCTAGGAAAGCGAATAGAATGTTGGGTATTATTAGGAAAGGTATGGAAAACAGGTGTGAGGATGTCATAATGCCGTTATATCGCTCCATGGTGCGACCGCAACTTGAGTATTGTGTTCATTTCTGGTCGCCGCAAATTTGCTGCCTGCCACCAGCTGAATATCAGGCCCCTAGGGTTCTCTGATCTAAGACTGCCTTTTAAGCAGCAAGTTGAAAGCAGCAGTAATTATACTGAGGTGTTTTACTGTGACTCAGAGGAAAATACAGGAATGTCTAAGCTCATTATACCCCACTTGCATGCACATGAGTATATCTGCATATTCAGGAATATTAATTGTGAGCACGCTAAGAAGAGACCCCATTTATTAAGTCTTAAAAGGTAAGAGGAATCCGTTTTACATAAAGAGATGCTGCTTTTATGCAATAAATGAATTTATTGTATAAAAATGGAATAGCTGCACTTTTAGTGCACCTATCCCCAAGTGATGTTTTATGTTTTACTTGGAAAATAATTAAATGATTAATCAAAAAGGACAAAAGAGGAATAAAATGTGCTTGCAACAGACAACTTGCTTCTATATTTACTACTGCTTTTTGTTTAAAAATAGAAAATAAATGATGGGTTTAACAGTAGACATGGAAATCTGTATGTTTACAGTAATGGGTATACAGGGCTGTTGTAAGGTTATTGGGCACCTCCTACCCCTCTATACCTTCACATAACAGCTGCAGCAACTCTCCTCCATCCTCAAGGGTAGTACCATGATCATCCTATATAATAAAACGCACCTCCAACATTCTGAAGCAGAGAAAGTGAAGCCTTCAAGCCTTGAAGCATTCCTGCAACGTTCCGGAACTACATGTCATCAGTTGAGGAGATGGAGCCTTACAGAGCGCAAAAATGCTTCAAGGCATGAAGGCTTCACTTTCTCACACACACTCACTCTCTGTCTCTCACATACACTCTCACACACTCGATCTCTCTCTCACACACACTCTCTCTCTCACACACACATACACTCTGTCTCTCACACACACTCTCTCTCTGACACAAACACACACACATTCTGTCTCTCTCGCTCTCACTTATTCTCTCACTCACACACACACACTCCATCTCTCACACACACGTTCTCTCTCACACACACACTCTCTCGCTCTCAAACATACACACTCCGAGGAAAACCTTGCTAGCGCCCGTTTCATTTGTGTCATAAACGGGCCTGTTTTACAAGTGTTCAAAAAGCATGACTTCATGGCCAGCACTTCTTGGTGTTGATCTCAGTGATGCACAAGATCAGCATGTAGAAGTGCTAGCCCCATGGTGCCAGCACTGAGGAAGAGGAGAGTGGTGAGGAACTGTGGTACAGGTGCCTGCCACCTCATCTGGCCAACTGATTGGTAGGGTCTAGGGATCCTTGCCAGTTATGCTGCTTCACCCAGCCAGCTATACTTACTCCTTTGTCTCCTCTCCTGCCAAAATTCGTGTGCACTAGCTGACTGGCCAGTTTGCCTAGTAGTAGGATGACCATGTGAGTACATTTGTGCTATGGCTGCCTCCTGCTATGGTGCATCGGCGAGTCTTGTTCCTGAAACCCAGTCTGAAAGTTCTGCATTTGCTTTTGTTCTTCTGTCTTAGGACCAACAGTGCTGGAGGTGTTTAATACACTATTAAAACAGCTTCAACTCAGCATTGACTACGAGCTCACAGGAAGCTACGACTCCAGGGTCAACATTGGTACCAAAATCATTAAAGAACAGGAGGAGAGAATGTTTCAGGAGGCTGTCATCAAAACTATAGGTATATGGAATGTTCTGGCAACTCTGGGACACTGAAGACTGTGGTAGGCCATAACGCTTCATCCCAAGACAAATCTTACTTTTTAACAAGCAGCACTATATGGTGCCTAAACATTTGGTACAGAAAAAAACCCCATGTAAGCAGTATTCTATAAGCCATACCTAGAATTTGGCATGGTTTATAGAATTAGCATAAATTTAGGTGCAGCCATTTGCACCAACAAAAATTTGGTGCAAATGTCTGTGCCTAAATTTATGCACAGAGCACTGTTATTTTGCAATTACGTGCTAACTCAAAACGACACCCCCGATCTGCTCTGAAACGCCCATGACCCTCCCATTTCTACAACATATTTTGGACCACGCTAACTTTACATGGGTAACTCCCAATTAAACTTAATTGGTGCCAATTATTGCTTGTTAAAAAGCCAGTTATTGGCACTAATTGTCTCATTATTCTATTGAATTGTACGCGCAAATCGGGAACATGCCTAAATTTGCACACACAATTTTTGGCCACCTTTACAGAATTAGGGGAATATTGTGCAGATATTGACTGAAATTCAACATCTGTTCCCAACTGTGTTCATGAAAGCACTGAAAAAATTAAGAAATCTGAAATTTTTAAAAGAAAACTGTATGAGGTCTCATGGCTCAGAGGCAGTGCTGCACAGCGAGGATTTGGGTGGAATTCCTGATTTAAGGGGTCTTTTACTAAAGATTAGCTCGAGTTATCTGCAGCAAGGCCCATAGGAATAAAATGGGCCCTGCTGCAGATAACTCGAGCTAATCTTTAGTAAAAGACCCACCTTAGGTTGGTCTCAGGTAGGGCTAAGGAGGCTGAGGAAAAGGTTTACAAGCCCTGAGTAGGCAGAAGTCTCAAATAATTGCTCAACAATAACACCCTATGAAATTTTCCTTTGAAAACCCAGATAGCTAGATTTTGCACCTGTGTCTGGGCTTTGAAAGGGTAATACCTGGCCATTCTACAAAACCCCACCTCTTTCACAGTGGGTATACTTTTATCTGCTGTAGTGATGGTGATGGTGGGGTTGGGTGGAGGCATCAATATTACTATGTATGTATATTTGTAAGCTGCTCAGAATAGTAGATGATGTGGGATATAATTTTTTTTTAATAAATATTTAAATACCCCACTTTTGTGAGTAAAACATTTTTTTTTTTTTGCAGTAATGACTGAACACTCCCACATTTTGAACCTTTATTCCATCTGTTCCTGGTCTTTCAGATATCTTTCTTCAATCTCATTTCTTTCTATCTCTCTTCTCCAACTATTATTTTCCCCGTAAGTACCATGGCTTTATGTCTCTCCCCTCAGCTCTTACCTTCCCTCTTTGTTGACCCCTCTGAGCCTTACATCTCCCCTTTGCTGGTTCTCAGCCCTCCATATCTCTTTCTTCTTACTTCTTCCTGCATACCTTCCATACTGCATCTACTTTTCTTTTCACCTCCTCACCTCTGGCCCTCCATCTTTTTTCCTTTTCAATCCCCCCTCTCCCAACTCCTCCAAGATCTCCACTTTCTTTCTTCTTTCACCTGTGCTCCAACCTTCCATCTCCTTTCCCATTCCTCATTCTCCCACGCATCCAAATTCTCTATTTCCTTTCTTCTTATTTATTAGTCTTTCACCTTGCTCTGTTGATCTCTCTACACTCCCACCAACCTGCTTTCCAAATCCTTTGTTATTTTTGTAATCACCGCTAAGCTTCTGGATATTTATTCTTTCAGACCCAGCCCTCATCTCAGTGCATCGCTATTGCCACCTCTTAGCCACCTTCCCCTCCTAATCTTCTTTTTCTCTCTGTAGATCCTGAAAAACAGCAATAACAATAGCAACAGCAAACATCACAAACATGGGGATTGTGAGAATAAGGAGAAACAGTGGCAGAGCTACCAAGAGCCCAATTTTTTGAGAGGGAAATTTTAGTACAATAGATTCTTGATTATCTGATGTAAATGGAACCAGCCCAGTGTCAGATAAGTGAAAAGTTGGACAATACGGAAAATAATGGGAACCCCTCAAATAATGCATGAAAAACATACTTTATGCACAAAGAACAGGCATAGGGTATCTTTAATTCAAATATTGTTTATTAACACCAATCAGCAATGAAAAAGAAATTGTACAGCAGGCAATCTGAGCATAACTACAGAGCAGTATACACAGCACAGCAATTGTACAGCAGGCAATGTGAACAGAAATACAGCACTGTACAGGTACAGAACCGAGCACTGGAAACCATATTTATCAACTGCATATATCAAGCAGAGCCCCGGCTTTCAGACCAAAACTTTCTTCAGGGATTCAGGTAAGGGCAAGTAGTGCAAAACCAGTAAAAGAAAAACAGAAATGCATTTCCTTCCATGTTACAAAATACTAATTTGAAAAGATACACTTTTCCCAAAGCTGATGCATTCCAGTTCCTAACAATTTTAGAAAACATTTTTTTTTCTTTTCTGTCTTGGCTGTCTTGGCAATTTGATTTTTCTGACCAGGTTAGTTTCAGTCTCTTTTCTATTCTCCTTGTGTGGTTCCTCAATCCACAGGATTGAGCAATTTACATCACTTGCAACTCATCCAAAACAACACTGTGGTTAATCACTGGCTATCAGTTCCATATCGCGTTATCTACAAAATCCTGCTTCTAGTTTTTGAAATTAAGTCCATTGGAGATTCTGCTTTTCTCTCCTGTCTGCTATCTCCTTATGTCCTGGCGAGATCTCTCCATTCTTTGACACAACATTGTTTGGTCACCCTTACCCTCAGAAACATCACCCATGCTAAAATCAGGTGCACTATTTTTTCTGTACAAGGCCCTAAGCTCTGGAATCAGCTCCCGGAATACCTTAAACTTCAATCGTCCCTGGACCGATTTAATGCCCTTCTGCCCTGCCATTAGATGCAGGCACCATGGGATTCTGAAGATGCTTCCCACTCTGATTGTGTTCCTCCCCCCTCCCCGCTTTTCTATCATGATTTTATAGTTCTCCACCCTGCCCTTTTTTTTTATCCTGTCAGCTTTTGATGACTCTTTCTCCTTATCTCATAAGAACATATGTGATGCCATGCTATACTGGGTCAGACTGAAGGTCCATCAAGCACAGTATCCTGTTTCCAACAGTGGCCAATCCAGGTTACAAGTACCTGACAAGATCCCAAAACAGTAAAATAGGTTTTATGCTGCTTAACCTAGTAATAAACAGTGGATTTTCCCCAAGTCTATCTTAATAATGGCTTATGGACTTTTCTTTTAGGAAGTTATCCAAATCTTTTTAAACCCTGCTATGCTAACTGCTTTATCACAATTTCTGGCAATAAATTCCAGAGTTTAATTACACATATACCACAGTTTAACTACAGTTAGGGCCCTGTTTACTAAGCAATGCTGTAGGCGCGCTAGCGTTTTTAGTACACAGTAAAAAATTAGCGTGTAGTAATGCTAGAGACACCCATATATTCCTATGGGTGTCGCTAGCATTAGTGCGCACTAATTTTTAGTATGCGCTAAAAACGTTAGCACACCTTAGTAAACGGGGTCCTAAGTCTGTAAGCCACATAGTTGGCATTTGCCGATGGGCAGGATAGCAATTTATAAATAAACTTGAAACACAGTGTGATTGCACTCTGAAAAGTGTTAAAAACTAAAACTAATTTACAGTCTAAATATAAATATCCAGCCCACAGTGTTGCACACGATAATGTGTGCTAAAAATTGTATAAAATGCTCAAAATCACACTTATAAATTCATAGCCACTACAAATACTTAAGGAATCTACTCCAGAGTCCAATAACAGACCGATAAGGTACCCATTTCCCAATACTGCTGTTGGAATTCCTCCTCATGAATGCTGTGAGTGCTGCACACTTCTGAAAAAAATGATATGCAACCAGACTGTACAATAGATTTGTCCTGCATTTGAACATGTGTTGTTTTTGACTGATTCTGTACTCCAGGATTAATGATAGTGTTGTTTGGTGGCAAACATATTTTAGTGCACATTATTGAGTGCAATGCTGTGGGCTAGATATTTGTATTTAGACTGGATTGCAGTTATAGTTTTTGACACTTTTCAGAGAGCAGTCACACTGTGGCTTGAGGACATACATATATATGGGAACTGGGTTTTATTTATTTATTTATTAGGATTTATTTACCACCTTTTTGAAGGAGTTCACTAAAGGCGGTGTACAATAAGAATAAATCAAGCATAAGTAATAGACAATTACAGCATTAAAAATATTCAAATAACAATACAAAGTACTATATAATAGAACATTTTAATTGACAGTGAGGGGTAGCAGCAAAGATGGAACATATATAGACTAGCCATTGAGCCCGTGTAAACGAGCTAGTTTTGGAATGGGGGGGTTCCGAGCCCCCCCCCCCCGAGGTCGCCGCTGCTCCGCCCCCCCCGGCCCGAGCACTGTCTGTTATTGAACTTACATCGCATCACGCAGACGCAGCAGGCACATCAGCAAAGCTGCCATCGGGACGGGCTTCCTTCTCTGCCTGTGTCCCGCCCTCATGTGACGTAACGCGGCGAGGGCGGGACACAGGCAGAGAAGGAAGCCCGCCCCGAGGGCAGCTTTGTGTGGTGCGATGTAAGTTCAATAAGAAAGACAGTGCTCGGGCCGGATGGAGGGGCGGCGGTGGCGGCAACTCTGGGTGGAGGGAGCGGTAGCAGTGACCTCGGGGGGGGGGGAGGGCGGAGCGGTTGCGAGTATGTCTGCGGCATGCGCAGTAGAGACTTCCCGCTCTGTCCTGCCCCCCTCATCACGTATTGATGCAGGGGCGGGGCAGAGAGGGAAGTCTCTACTGCGCATTTGCGAGTGAGTACGACACTCGCCTTTTATATGTTTGATAGGTAAGAGAGTAAGAAGAGTTAGAAAGTAAGGTGACTAGTTTAAAGAAAGTTGCACTTGAAGTCAGAGAGATGGTTAAATATTATCTCAGCTAGGGTTGGGTAGGGTAGGTTAACCTGTGATGTGAGCTGTAGTGTTTATATGGTGGACTAGAAGAATGGAGTGGAGACTAATGATTAGCACAGAGAGCTGAAAAAGTAAGCAACTGGGTTCAATTCCCACTGCAATTCATTATGACTTTGGGCAAATCACTTAACACGCCATTGCCGCAGGCACAAAAAATTAGGGGCACTTTTACTAAGTTACATTAGGCATTAACGTGTCTAACAGCTTTAAAACAGCGTACTGCAGAACATGCTCAGGAGCAATGTTCCATCTAAGCGGAGCACATGAGGGATTGCTCATACATTTTTAGAAGCATCGCTCACAGATTTTACATGGTTGCTCACAAAAATGTTTTTTTTGTGTGTGTGTGCTATATACAGAAATGCATTGCTAATACTGGCACTCAAAAATTGTTGTTCTTTTAAATTTGTTTCTCACACCAAAAAAAAAAAATTTGCACTCCTTAGAGGAAACATTGCTCAGGAGTCCTGTAGTAACTGCAAGATCTGTGCATGCTAACCATGTGCTAATAACATGTTTTTACATTTTTTGAGGACGTGTGTCTGGGGGGTGGAGAGTGGACATTCCTGTGCTACTCAGCATAGCTATGTTACCACTTGTTAATTAGTTAGCACAGGAATAGCACATGAGTCCTTACTGCCTACAAAATGGGTAGCAATAATCCACCTCTGTCCCTTTTCCTTGACAAGAAAACTCAATATTCCTATCTGTCTGATTCAAATACTCTATAAATTCGTACAACTCTTCCTGGCTACCTTTCCAAATCACCAAAACATCATCTATATACCTCCACCAGGAGATCATAGACTTTTTAAAGGGACCCCTATCAATAAATTTTTCTTCAAATGAGGCCATGTAGAAACAGGCCAAAAATGACTTGCACAAATTTAAACATGGCCCCCGATTTGCACTCACAATTTAAAAGAATAGTGAGCCAATTAGTGCCAATAATTGGCTTGTTAACAAGCAATTATAGATTTACTTAACAATTATGTGCAATTGTGTGGCCCAAAAAATGGGGTATGGAAATGGGAGGGTCATGGGCGTTTCGGGGCAGATCAGGGCATGGTTTTCAGTTTCATGTTTAGTTACAGAATATGGGTTCTCCGCACATAAATTTAGATGTGAGCATTTGCACCACATTTCCGTTGGTGCAAATGGAAAAAACAAACTTTATACACAGCTGATAGAATACTGCTTACGTGGTTTTGTTTCAGCTCTGATTTTGTAGGCGCCATATAAAGAATTTAGCCACATATGTGTAAATTATGATGCTGTTCACGTACCATCCTAACTCTGCCCCTGAGCATACCTAAGCCTATAAATGGCTAGTATTCCATAAAGGGTGCACTGCATGAAGTGTTCTTTACAGAATACTAGCTTAGCGCCCATTTCATACCTATCTTTGGGGGTGAGCATTTATGCCTGCCAAAGGCTGGGGTAAATGCTAGTTCCCAACTAATGGCAGGTGCAGAAATACAGGTATTCTGTAACATCAAGCCTAGCCTCTGAGAAGGCCCCTGACCTACCCATGCACCTCTGATGGCCAAGCCCCATTTGGAGTTGTACACTATGAAATTTGGGTGCGCATATTATAAAATAGGGCATAAGGCAGATCCACGTGGAACTCCTAATTATTGCCAATTAAGTGCTTGTTAACTCCAATAATAGGTTGTTAGCACCTAATTGAGGGCTTCTTTTACTAAACCACACTAGCGATTCCTGCACGGCAAGTCAGAAGAAGCCCATAGGAATTGAATGAACTTCTTCTCATTTGCCGTGCCAGGAATCACTAGCGCTGCTTAATAAAAGAGGCCCTGACTAATTAGCTTAGGTGCAGATCTGGCTGGAATCCATGCCCAAATGTGGGAGACCTATATATAATCCTGGGGCTATTTATTTATTTATCTATTATTTTCATATTTATATCCCGTCTTAATACAAAACGGGTAACAAAACGTATACAAAATCTTACAAAAACAACTAGACCAGTGGTTCCCAAACCTGGTCCTGGAGGCACCCCAGCCATTCAGGTTTTCAGGCTATCCCAAAAGACACACCCACAGGCCACTTTTTACCACATCATCATCTCTTTCTGTTCTCCAGCTGCAACCATCCAGCATTGCTCCATCTGTCCCCCCCCCCCCCCATATTCCGCATTGCCCAATCTGTCTCCCTGTCCTCTCCATCGCCCGCTGCCGCACTCATTTTATGTGGTCTTCCGTTCCTGTGGCGGCCTGTTGCTTCTGACAACCTTCATGCGGCAGAAGGCAGGTGCGGGGATGTTCCCCTGTGAATGCTGGCGCTGGCTCTGCCAGACCCAGAAACAGGAAGTTACATCAACTTCTTGTTTCTGGTTCTGACAGAGCCAGAGATTTAAAATGCAAACCCAAGGCACACCCAAAGATTTAAAATGCAACCTACATCCTAAAATCACCACCAGAAATTACTTTTAATGCAGCTAGAAGTGTGTGCATTGTTGATCAGTGTGTGCCTTCTCACTGTATTAAGAGCAAGCAATATTGGACAACAAAATAAAATGGATAAAATACTTTTTATCCATGTAAACTGGTTTCTACAGATCTAAATGGATTTGCAAATTGGCCTCTTTAGTTACGCAATCATTTTCTTATTAGCTGTGTTGAAGTTTTCAATCTTAAAACCAGCAGAGGGCACTGTAAACTCATAAACAGGTACTTATATGAAAAACTGCTGCTATTATAAAATTACACTTTGGTTTAGATTATTAAAAAGTGCTACCACGATAGCATGTGCTAATTCTATTAGTTCAACTCTGTCATTAAATTATGAAGTACTAGCACATTACAGGAAGTTCTATAAATTGTGCTCAAAAATTGGCGTCAGAAAAATCAGCACTAAGTGGTATTCTATAAAGGGCAATCTGAAATGAGAATACCACATAGAACTGATTCTCGTGCCTAAACTTTAGTGCAGGAATTTATGCCAGCTGAAACTTGGTGTAAATGGCGGCACCCAACTCATGGCATTCTAGCATGTAAATTCTATAACAGTGCATGCAACTTTTTGGAATGCCCATGTCCCTCCCTTGGCCATGCCCCTTTTCAGTTACACGCTTGTGGATTTAGGCACAGGGTGTTATAGAATAGCGCTCAAGAAGATGCATGTGCAAATTCCAATTAGTGCCAATTAAGTGCAATTAATGATTGTTAAAGCTCATTAATACCATGGTTCAACGAAGATTTGAAAAAATTAAAAACACAATCAAGGAAACTGGAACGTGCATGGAAAAAAAATAAGAGAAGAACACACATTCAACGCATGGAAACAGATACAAAGGAAATGCAAATACGCAATTAGATAGACCAAAAGGTCATACTACAAAACTAAAATTGGGCCGGACTACAATAATATGAAGAAACTATACCATCTCGTGAACAAATTACTAGACATAACACCGGTCATCATAACCAGTACTGACACCCCATCTGTAGATAACCTTGCTAAATATTTCAATGAAAAAAATTATAAACCTATAAAAAACCCTACCTCTGGACAACATAGACATAGGAAACTTCATTAATGGGCTAGACCCAACCCCTGGCGAATACCCGGCGGACCGATTATGGTCAAATTTTGCTCTCCTCAGCGATTAAAAGATACTCCAACTGCCACTGTCAACTGGACATCTGCCCCAGCTACCTACTACAGTCTGCCCCCCACCGCTTCATAACAGATCTCACATCCCACTTAAATTTCCCTAAAACATCCTGCTCACCCCAATACAAAAAGACACACATAAAAAAACCAAGCGATATCACCAACTACCGACCAGTAGCATCTATCCCATTAGTAGTCAAACTTATGGAAGGACTGGTGACCACACAACTCAACGACTACATAAACAAATTCACTATACTACATGAGTCACAATCAGGATTCTGATCCCAACACAGCACCGAAACAGTACTACTTACTCTCCTAACTAAATTCAAGCAGGAGATAGCAATAGGGAAAAGCATTCTCCTCCTCCTATTTGACATGTCTAGTGCGCTCAACATGGTTAACCACAACATATTAGTAAGACTCCTAGGTTACTTCGGAATCGGTGGTAACACACTCTCAATTGGATCAAGGGCTTTCTAACCACCAGAACATACCAAGTGAAATCATGCAGAAATATATCGTCACCCTGGAAACCAGATTGCGGAGTACCCCAAGGATCACCACTATCACTGATCCTTTTCAACCTCATGATGGCCCCACTAGCCAAAGCCTTATCCACCCAAGGCCTTAATCCATTTATTTATGCTAATGACGTTACATTATACATCCCCTAGAAACATGATCTGGCAGAAATCACCAACAAAATCAAGCTCAGCCTAAACATCATGAACTCATGAGCAAATGCATTCCAACTAAAACTAAATACAGAAAAAACACACTGTCTCATCATCTCATCCCAATACAATACATACAAACCCACAAACATCAACACCCCAGGATACACCCTCCCTGAAAATTCTCGAAGTAACAATCAACTGAAACCTATCACTTGAGACCCAAGCTAAATCCACCATAAAGAAAATGTTTCTCTCAATGTGGAAACTCAAACGTGTGAAACCATTCTTCCCAAGTGAAATATTTCGCAACTTGGTACAGTCCATGGTACTAAGCCACGCAGACTACTGTAATGGTATCTGTGCGGGATGCAAAGAACAAATTATAAAGAAACTTCAGACTGCCCAAAACACAGCAGCAAGGCTTATATTTGGAAAAACACATTTTGACAGTGGTAAACCACTCCGAGAAAAACTGCACTGGCTTCCAATTAAGGAACGCATCATTTTCAAAATCTGCACGACAGTTCATAAAATCATTTACGGCGAGGCACCGGGATATATGACAGACCTCATTGACCTGCCAATCAGAAACACCACAAAATCAGCACGATCATACCTAAACCTCCACAACCCAAGCAACAAAGGCCTCAAATACAAATCCACTTATGCATCCAGCTTTTCCTACTTGAGCGCACAACTGTGGAACACATTACCAAAAGTAATAAAAACTATGCTTGAACATCTGAATTTCCAGAAAGCACTAAAAACAGACCTGTTCAGAAGGGCATATCCCACCGACCCAACATAAAAAACCTGGACACTTGCGACACAACGTAACCAAAGACCATAACGGACATATCCTAATTCTTTCTCTCCATCTCTAAGTTCTTCACAATTGTCCCGAGTATACATATCTTTATTGTAACATCCGAGACGTGACATAAATTGTGTTTTGGCCTAAAAAGGCCTTCCTCAGGAGTCTATATATATATATATATATAATAAATAACAAATACAAATATATTGATGAAATATTGACACAGTATAACTATATAGACATAAAAGTGACATATGGTCCAAGAGCATATGTATATATACTATTATTAAAACAACAGGGTAATCGATCTGCAAACTCCAAGATGGAAAACAGACGAAGCAGATACGTACGTGGAAAACAATATTTAATAAATATAGATCAATAAAAAATTAGCAAGCCCTAATTTTTTATTGATCTATATTTATTAAATATTTTTTCCACGTACGTATCTGCTTCATCTGTTTTCCTTCTATATACTATCATTATACAAAAATAATAAATGAAATAATTGAATAATAAATAAATAAAATAATTCTAAACACAATATTGATAATAAAATGAATAAAAAACATGAAAATATTAATATAATAAAAAATATTTTTGTTGATCCAGTAAATATAATAAATATGCAACAGAAAGACAATGTAATCTATTGGCCAAGCAAAGTACCTTCTAATGGATGTATGATGATTCTTAGCTAGTCTTAATGGAATACGCTTAATGTCTAAAACCTGAAAAAGGAAGAGCGTTTAAGAAAACAGAAATCTGTAATTGTATATATTAAAAAGATGATGTAACTGCATATATAGAGAACGGAATGAAATGTGTACGCTCTAATCTTGTGGTTAATGGTAAATATTGGCAAATTAGAAGAAAACTGTACCCTTTTTCTAGATGGAGTATAGATGTCACATGTTGAAAGAATAAATGGTGTAACATGTAACAAATGAGATTTATTGTAGACAACTACAAAGTGATGCACATTGGGAAGAATAATCCAAATCATAGTTATTTGATGCTAGGTTCCACCCTTGGAGTCAGCACACAAGAAAAAGATCTAGGTGTCATCATGGACAGTACGCTGAAATCTTCTGCCCAGTGTGTGGCACGACCAAAAAAAAGCAAACAGAATGCTAGAAATTATTAGGAAAGGAATAGAAAATAAGACAAGAATATTATAATGTCTCTGTATCGCTTCATGGTGCGACCAAACTTTGATATTGTGTGCAATTCTGGTCACCGTATCTTTAAAAAGATGTGTTGTTCCAGGCAAGCCTTATCACTGTTCTACCTCACTCCCAGTATGATCAGCATGGAGTTTAAACCCAGTACTGTAAGTATACAGCATCACCAAGATAGAGTCTCAATTCTTTAGCAAATCTTCTTTAAAGTAGTAACTTGAACAAAGAGAAAATAACTTACAGTTTGTTGCTTGAAAGGTATTGTAGCCTCTGCCACCAGAGTCCAGTCTCAACCAGTGTACCCCTGACTTAGGGAACTGGGAGAGGAATATCAGCACATGCTTTGCTGAGAGATAATGCTGTACAGTAAAATGGTTGTAGATTACAGATGTTGGTTCCAGTAGGAGTGGTAAAAAGACTTGATGGAATTACAGTGATATTGCTTGCTAAGTCAGAGAACTGCTCCTACCATGCCCTCAGGGGCAGTGAGAGAGAGAGAGAGAGAGAGAGAGAGAGAGAGAAAAGAAAAGAAAAGAAGGAAGGGGGACACAACAAGCCCAGCATGCTAGAAGGAAAGCAACCAATAGGAAGCCTCCCATAAACCACAAGGAGCCCATCAGAGAGAATTACAAAATTGCATAGATTTGTGGACACACTTTCATCTCTTAAAGGTACAAGCACTGAATACTCTATACAAACAACATGCAACCTGCCTCTATGAATATGGGGCCAGAACAAAAGATATGGCAGAATTAGAAAAGGTTTAAAGAAAAGCAACCAAAATTATTAAGAGATATAACTCCTCTCATATGAGGAAAGACATAAGAGGTTAGGACTCTTGGAAAAGAGACGGCTGAGGGGGGATTATGATAGAGGTCTGCAAAATACTGAGTGGTGTAGAACGAGTAAATGTAAATTGATTTTATACCCTTTCAAAAAGGACAACTAGGGGATACACTCAAAGAAGTTGCATGGCACTACTTTTAAAATGAACAGGAGGAAATAATTTTTCACTCAATAAATAGTAAAGCTCTTGAACTCATTGCCAGAGGATGTGGTATCAGCGGTTAGTGTATCTGGGTTTTAAAAAGACTTGGACAAATTCCTGGAGGAACAGTCTGTAGTCTGCTATTGATATAGACATGGAGAAAGCCACTGCTTGTCCCTGGGATCAGTGGCATGAATCTTGCTACTGTTTGGGATTCTGCCAGGTACTTGTGACCTGAATTGGTCACTGTTGGAAGCAAGATACTGGGCTAGATGGACCATTTGTCTGACCAATTTGGCTATTCTTATGTTCTTAATGATCAAGTCAAAGGCAGCAGAAATGTCAAGAGTAATAGCTAAATAAATACCTTTGTTAAAACTTGTTTTCATAACATCTACAGTAGAAATCAATAATGTGTCAGTATAGTTGTGAGCACGAAAGCTAATCTGATGACTATCGAGAAGGTTATTAGAGTCAATAAAGTCAAGCAGATGGCCATACACTAACCTTTCAATAAGTTTAGCCAAGAAAGGAAAAGATATTGATTTATAACTGTCAGTAAAAAATGGATCTAATGTTCCACCTTTAAAAAAAAAAGGAAGGCCAACAGCCTTTTTCAAAACAGATAAAAAACAAAATCTCTCTGTGGTAACGTGACTAGCAGGTAGACCTGGGCCCTTGATAAATACAGCTACACAGGGGTTAATGGTGAAAGGAAAATATGTATTTACATGCAGAAAAGTGTGTAACCTGTTCTCTCAATAGGTTAGAGGTAAATAAATGTACAAAGACACTTCTTACAGTCCAAGCTGTCTCTCCTATGGTCTGCCCCTATAGGCCCACGGCACACACTTGGTCAACCCTCTATCAGGCAACCCAATTACCTTGTCTCTTCCTGGAATTTCCACTGTTTCAGTTTCAAGATTTCACACTGGGCATTGCTTAGCCCTGACTTCCCAAGTCACATAGAGGGGCATTTTCGAAAGACACGTCTAAATCAGAATTTGGACGTTTTACAAAGATATCCAAATTCTGAACAGGAAAGAAGGTCATTTTAAAAAAAGATGGACGTCTATGTTTTGAGTTCGAAAATACTATGGACTTCCTGTGATTTGGAAGTTTTGTGATTTGGACGTCTTTGTTTTTTGGCCACTTTTGAAAAAAAAAAAAAAAAAAGCATCCAAGGGTAAAATGTCCAAAATCAAGCCATTGGGATGTAGGAGGAGCCAGCATTTTTAGTAGACTGGTCTCCCTGACATCCCAGGACAGCAATAAGGCACCTAGGGGGCACTGCAGTGGACTTCATAAAATGCTCCCAGGTACACATCTGACCATTGCTCCCTTACATTGTCTGCTGAGCCCCCCAAAACCTACCTAAAACCCACTACCCCTGACTTTACTCCACTACTATAGTCCTTACGGGTGAAGGGGGCACCTATATGTGGGTACAGTGGGTTTCTGGTGAGTTTTAGAGGGCTCGCAGTTTCCTCCACAATTGTAACAGGTAGGGAAAAGTAGGAGGCTGGGTGCACCTGTCTGCAGTGCACTGCACCCACTACTAGACTACTCCAGGGACCTGCATGCTATTCTGATGGACCTGAGTATAACATCTGAGGGTGGCACAGAGGCTGGCAAGTAATGTTTTTCATCACGTTTATTTTGGGTGGGGGGGGGGGGTTAGTGACCACTGGGGGAGTAAGGGGAGGTCATCCCTGATTCCCTCCAGTGGTCATCTGGTCACTTGGGGCACCTTTTTGTGCCTTATTAGTTATTTTTATTTGTTACATTTGTACCCCACATTTTCCCACCTATTTGCAGGCTCAATGTGGCTTACATAGTACCGTAGAGGCGGTTGCCAATACGGTTGATAACAAATACAAAGTTATGCTAAGGTTAAATGAGGTAGATGTGAATCAGGCATTTTGGGGTCGAGGGGAATGAGGATAGTAGATTGTCCAGTACGATCATTGGTTATGCTGTGTTGCTGAGTATGGGGATTTACGTTATAAAAACAGGTCTAGCTCAAAACGTCTACGTTTTAGTCCTGGATGTTTTTGCTTTGTTCCATTATGGCTGAAAGACGTCCAAGTCTTAGGAACGCCCAAGTCCTGCCTTTAACACGCCCCTGGCATGCCCTCATGAGATTTGGATGTCCTTCTGATGGACTTCAGAGAAAGACGTCCAAAAAGAGGTTTCGATATTACTGATTTGGATGTTTCTGTGAGATAAATGTCCAAATGCTGACATGTCACTTTCTGGACGTCTTATCTCTTTTGAAAATGAGCCCAATAGTCTACTAGATTGTAAGACAAACTTCCTACCTCAATCCTCTTCTGCTCTGTCATTTATAGGGTAGCACTCCCTGCTAAGACCACTCTTCCTCCCTAGTTACTTCAGTCCTGTTTGTCACACCTTTGGAGTCCTCTGCACTTGGGGCCTCTCCTGCTCTACACTGAATCAGGGCATCTAACTCCAACCTGGTCTGAGCCCCACCCCTCTGACTCAGCCTCAGACATGGCAGGTTAGCGCCACCTGCTGTAAGGTGGCTGAACTGCACCATCAGTGAGGGAGTTCTCTTCACTATACCACCCAATCCCTGACACCCTCATTTAATGAATTTATCCACTAAACTAGTTAGAGAATTAGCTACAATACTCTTCAAAGATTTTATAGTAGAGGGTTGACAAGGATCTAGTTGGGAAACTTAAGATTTTACCCAAGATAAGGTGGCTTGTAGTTTTTTAACAGTTACAGGTGCAAAGTCTGTCCAAAATACATTAGTCTCATCTAAAGGAAAAGTTTCAATGGAATATGCTAATGAATCAAGAACACTGACAATACCTGAAATTTTAGCAGAAAATCCTTCAACAAAGGCTTTGCAAGATAAAGAACTAGGGAAAGTCTTCAGAATAGTACAGTCTGTAGTCAATTTTTTGACAACAGAAAATAGTTCCTTAGAGTATGATATAGATAATTCAATCTAATATGCATATATATGTTTATTTATATTTTCTGTCTTCTCAGGTTCTTTTGCTAACACACTACCAACATATAATAGAACAGAAGTTATGCTTTTTATCATGAGCAAGGTGCCACTTCCATCTCTACAGCACACCTTGGACACTGGAAGACTGGGGTGAGAAGAGCATTTCTTCAGTTTCCGTTGATCATTTGTTTCTTTGTAGAAGTGAGTCATTGCAGAAATATTCATTTGACAGAATAACGAGAGGCCAATATTCGAAGCATTCTACCAACAGAAATGGGTTCTTTAAAACTTGCCAACTCTCTATAAGGGTGAGTTTATAACAGGACAGTTAGGCAGGAAAGGCTCATAGGAACATATATCTGTCTTATAAGGGTTTCCTATGCACTTGTGCCTTTGTAAAATTAGCCCAGGTAAAGGAGGTGCACATATTTAGACTTCATATTTGCTTGTATTTTGTAAAATATATGCATAAATGATAATTATGTCCCTACTCTGCCTATTCTTTCCTTATTTTTACTCATGTAACCCTGGGGCACACCTCTGTCTCAGCTCACTCCAGGGTTTCACTCATACCACCCGGGACCGTGGTCACACAGACTATACTTCTGCCACATACACAGCTCCCACTGGCTGGGTCACTCGAACTGGGCACAGGCCAGGGCCAGAATAAATCCAGTAGGCTGAGGGCAGTGGTGTGCTGGAGCCGGCTCGCACCGGCTCGCCAGAGCCGTTTGTTATTTTTTAAAGAATTTTGGGAGCCGGTTGTTAAACTTTAACAACTGGCTCCCATAATTTGGGCTGGGGTGGCTCAGGTCCCTTCCTGGCAGCGTCAGCTCCAGCTGCCCTGTGGCTGGACGTCTCACTCCGAGTCCGACCCTTGCAGCAAAACAAAAAAACAGTTTGAAACCGTGCGCGGGGTCGTAGCCCTGCGTGTGCTGCTGCCGGCTCCCTTCCTCCTCCCTCTCCAAAACAGAAAGTTGCATCCTGAGGGGAGGGAGGAGGAAGGAAGCTGGCAGCAGGGCGGCCCTGCACACAGTTTCATACTGTTTTTTGTTTTGCCCTGCCACAAGCTTGAGGATCGCAGCTCAAGGTTCTTGATTCAGGCCACCGAAGTACCGGCCCGGGAAAAGAAAAGAAGCTGGCAACAGTGATGTATTGAACTATTTCATTGCATCATACCTTATCTATCAATCTATTATTTCTACTGCAGTCTATCTAATGTATCTTTTTATTAAGTCTTTATTTGTGTTTCTTTTCAAACAGTGTGCAATCATCGTCTTTCTAGTTTGCATTGTTTGGGTTACATGATTGGTTAATGTCGTCATTATATACCAGTACAACTCTTGTTGGTGAGAGAATATCTTTAAATTCAAGATAAGAACTGTGCTAAAACTCTAGAGGAAATGACTGTAAAAGGAGAAAGCTTCTATTGCACTTTTTCCTGGATGTATATTTCTGACAAGGAGATGGTATCTGTCTAAGGTATCTGTTTCAAATGTCTTCATTGTGTGTCCCTGAATATACTGTGCACAGTACCCCTTTTACACATTAAGGGGGGTAGTTTTTAAGTTGTGGTTGGGCTGCAGGAGTCAGTAACCTGTGGCAGTTCTGCTGTACATGAATAACATCGCTTGTGATCAACCTCACAAGCAGCATTAATCATACTGTCCAGGAACTTGGGCCGCTAACCAAATGCTTCAGGGTCACATCTTAAAGGGGTTAGGCATTATTTTGCTGCTCTAGCTCTCCCCATATCACTTTTCATAGCTCGAAAAGCCCAGCTGATCATAAGCCTCCTCGCATCAATTCCTCCTTCCTCCGAAGCTCCACTCATATCACTCACCCCAAGAGCTCCCCATCGGGAACAATCCTCAGTCATTTCCGCCCTGCTGGTGCCAGGCGCAAAGGTGCTAGCGACCCCTTGCAGTGGTCTCAGGATGCCACGATAAAGTTTCCAATGCTGGTTCCCGAGGAAGACAATGAAACAAGGTCTTGTGGAACTGGAGGTGGTTTGGAGCTCAGACATTGAAGGTGTATTTTGATTACAATGCTCAAGATTCAATTATCAAGTATCATAGAGACAAGAGCACAGGCGTTGGAATGGAAGGACCAGGAGGCACACCAGGCTCAACCCATTCCCACCCAACCTCCCACTGCTGCGGCCACCACTGCTGCTTTTTCAGCAGTGGCAGCAAAAACAGAAAAAAAGATTGCAGGGCTGCAGGTAAAAAAAGAGGTTAGATTGAGAACAGAAGACATATTAAGTCAAGATTCCTCAGCGGTTTGGCTCTTTCCCCTACCCCACGCAGCCATCATCCCAAACAAAGCAAACAGTTCTTTGAGCTGCTGCATCCATGTTGTTGTTCTTTAATGTTGGTAGCATGTTTATTTAATCTCACTTACATGTTCAAACATGCCAGCTTTTCATAGGTAGAGCAGTAAATTGTTATAAATCGTAATTAGTGTGTCATTTGGAGGAGGGGCTGGTTATAGGGCCACTCTAGCACGTATTCTATTCATGCAGATATTTTTTTTTCTCCTGGAAAGAACCACTAAAACAGATACCATATTATGAGAATTAGGTGCTCAACATCCAGAGTTTCTATCTATTTACTTATTTTTAAGTTATTTATGACATTTATATTCCCACATTAAACGTGAATTAGGTTGAAACCTGGGAGCATTTAAAATCTTTCTTTTCCTGTGCCTAGATCAAAAGAGAAAGATAGTCGGCATCCCTGCCAGCAAAGGTATGCCTTGCATGCTCGCTTGGGGGGCAGAGGGGAGAGTGAGCAGTGCGTTGCCCTCCAATCCACCTCGGCCTCCCCCCCCTACACATTGTATGGCTGGCTATGCCGAGAGAGAGAGCCTGTTGTTAAAAATTTTCCAGCACACCACTGGCTGAGGGTACTCTTTCTCGGGGCACTCTCGCTCAATAATTAGTCAGCAGTCTCAGTGCTGAACTTAAGTACATAAGTAATGCCACACTGGGAAAAGACCAAGAGTCCATTGAGCCCAGGATCCTGTCCACGACAGCAGCCAATCCAGGCCAAGGGCACCTGGCGAGCTTCCCAAACGTACAAACATTCTATACATGTTATTCCTGGAATTGTGGATTTTTCCCGTCCATTTAGTAGTGGTTTATGGACCTGTTCTTTAGGAAACTAACCTCTTTTTAAACTCTGCTAAGCTAACCGCCTTCACCCAGTTCTCCAGCAATGAATTCCAGAGTTTAATTATGCATAGGGTGAAGAAACATTTCTCCGATTTGTTTTAAATTTACTATACTGTAGTTTCATCGCATGCCCCCTAGTCCTAGTATTTTTGGAAAGCGTGGACAGACGCTTCACATCCACCTGTTCCACTCCACTCATTATTTTATATACCTCTATCATGTCTCCCCTCAGCCGTCTCTTCTTCAAGCTGAAAAGCCCTAGCCTCCTTAGTCTTTCTTCATTGGGAAGTTGTCCCATCCCGCTATCATTTTAGTCGCCCTTCGCTGCACCTTTTCCAATTCCACTATATCTTTCTTGAGATGCAGCGACCAGAATTGAACACAATACTCAAGGTGCGGTCACACCATGGAGCGATACAATGGCATTATAACATCCTCATACCTGTTTTCCATATCTTTCCTAATAATACCCAACATTCTATTCGCTTTCCTAGCCGCAGCAGCACACTGAACTGAAGGTTTCAGTGTATTATTGACGATGACACCCAGATCCCTTTCTTGGTCCGTAACTCCTAACGTGAAACCTTGCATGACGTAGCTATAATTCGGGTTCTTTTTTCCCACATGCATCACCTTGCACTTGCTCTCATTAAACGTCATCTGCCATTTAGCCACCCAGTCTCCCAGTCTCGTAAGGTCCTTCTGTAATTTTTCACAATCCTGTCACGAGTTAACGACTTTGAATAACTTTGTGTCATCAGCAAATTTAATTACCTCGCTAGTTACTCCCATCTCTAAATCATTTATAAATATATTAAAAAGTAGCGGTCCTAGCACAGACCCCTGAGGAACCCCGCTAACTACCCTTCTCCATTGTGAATACTGCCCATTTAACCCCACTCTCTGTTTCCCATCCTTCAACCAGTTCCACATATGTGCACATGTGTACACATATGTGTATGTGCCAGTATTCTGGTCATTTACACATCTTCTTGATCCCTAAATGTTGGCACCTCCATTATAGTGGAATGGAGGAGTATCCCAATGGTTAATGCCATGGCCTGAGAACCAGGGAAACCAGATTCAATTCCCTTGTGACTCTGGGTAAGTTACTTAACTTTTTATTGTAACCACAGAAAGGCAGTAGTATATCAAATCCCATCCTCTTTCCTGTAGAATTATGCACTTCCTCTCATTGTATTATCTTACCCTCCAATATTGAGCCAGCGGTGGATAGCATTTTTGCTGTCCGCCGCCGGTGTTAAACCCAGATATTCAATGCCGGGCTGTTTCCGGCGACTGACATTGAATATCCAATTTCATTTTCGACCACAACTTAACCGGTTAAGCTGATATTCAGCATTAACTGGTTAAATGCTTAGTGTTTAAAGATAGACCTGCTATTTATGCAGCCTATTTTAACTACAAACATAGCCAGTTTGGCATTGAATATCTGCGTGTAAGTGGCTATGTTGCGAGATATAACTGGTTAGCGGCTAGCCGCTAACCACAGATATTCAGCAGGAGATAACCAGTTATCTCCCACTGAGTATCCGCGGTTAGGTGCTAAAACTGTATTTAAGTAGCCGGTTAAATAGTTTTGAATGTCGGACCCTTAGTGCCTAAATATAAGTGCCATTTGCAAACTAAGAGGTTCTTTTACCAAACTGCAGTAAAGAGGGCCCTGCAATAACGGCGGGTGCTATGTTTGCCGCACGCCAGGGCCCTTTTTACTGCAGCGGGTAAAAAGCCCCTAAAAAAGACATGTCCATGTGGTAAGATTATTCTTACCACATGATATAAAACAAAAAGTGAGGAGAACGAATGAGGATACCAAAAAATATATTTATTCATATAAAAAAAATATTTTGAAAGATAACGACCCGACACGGCCGTGTTTCGGCCCAAAGGCCTGCCTCAGGGGTCTTTTTACAATCTAAACATAAACAATGGAAAAAATAAAATAGAACATTATGGATAATTATATTGTATATAATAAAATAGCAAATGACAAACAAATACCAGAAGTTACAACATGAGTTAATATGTAAATTTGAATTAAAATTATATGATGAAAATATATAATAAAATTTCTTAACAAATATGGATTTTAAAACACATGGCATATATAAAATTAAATAAAAATTATATAATAAAGGATAAGGAATGTGAGGATGTGCATACATCTACAATTATCATATAACAGAATATCAACCATGAGCTAAAAATATTAAATAATATTAAATATTAAATAATAATATGTCGGGTCGTTATCTTTCAAAATATTTTTTTTATATGAATAAATATATTTTTTGGTATCCTCATTCGTTCTCCTCACTTTTTGTTTCATATCTCACGGATCCGTGAGGGTTTGTACCTCCTTTTTTTTGCTGCTATTCTTACCGCATGACCATGTGGGGGGGGGGGGGGGAACAGTTACCGCCACCCATTGACTGGACTACTACCAGTGGCCACGTTGGGCTGGTGGTTGTTCCGGGTTGCTGGCAACCCTTTAATAAAAGAGCCCCTAAGATTATAGACTACTAGCACTTATGCATGTGAATGTTATGCTCTCAACAGTATTCTAGAGTATACAGAGCACATATCACATAACTGCAAAGGGGCGTTCACAGGAGGAGGGGAATGGATGGTTCCCACACTTACACACTTAGGACTAAATTCAATAAAGGTGGTAGAACTAGAGGACATGAATTGAGGTTACAAGGGGGCAGACTCAGGAGTAATGTTGGGAAGTATTTTTTCACGGAGAGGGTGATGGATACGTTGAATGCCCTCCCGCGGGAGGTGGTGGAGATGAAAACGGTAATGGAATTCAAACGTGTGGGATAAACACAAAGGAATCTTGTTTAGAAGGAATGGATCTATGGAATCTTAGCAGACATTGGGTGGAGACACCGGTAATTGGAGAATACCAGTGCCTTGCTATTAATTTAGTGCTAGGTCAATTTGTAACAAAACAACTATTATACATGAATTGATTGAGGACTCAGAGGTAGTTTTGGTGTTAATAACTGAGACATGGGTAATGGATCACTTTAGTTCAGCAATGTTAAATATTTGTCCTTTGGGGTATAAAGTTGTGCATAGTCTTAGACTTGATAAAAAAAGGGGCAGTCTAGGAATAATTCACGTTATTTTTTTGGAGGGGTCACGTGGTGCCATGCTGATGAGCAGACGCTAGATTGCATATTTCTTTTAAAATTAAAACTATGTCCATCCTATCTTGATTCACCCCCCCCCCCCCCAAAGAATTTCTCTAAAGACTGTAGGTAAAACTGTGTTCATTCAGGGCTTATAAATATACTTTACTCACATATCAGAAGGACAATTTAATAAAATAGCATTTCCATGGGTCAAAAATTGCCTTCTACGTGAAAAGGCACAATTGTGGAAAAGCATGTAGATAGATTTTATTTTTCTTTTGATATTTGTACCTTGGGGTTCAGGTCATTTATTTTTCATTCCCTTCTCCCATGTTTTGGCAAGAGTAACTTTCACCGGGCCTATATGATATGAAATGACCTAATTTACACTCAAGTACTTGAGCTACTGAATGAAATTCTGCAACTTCAAGCCTGTTTAATAGCTTGTATTGATGTATACATGGCTAAAACCTTCAAATTAGTGCACATACCCCCAGATTCTATACAGGACATCCAAATTTGGGCGCATAAACGAATTAGTCTGTTGGGTACTAATAATCAATTATTGGAATTAGCAAGTACTTAATTGTCAGTAATTAGGAGTTATATACGGATCTGCTTCATGTCCTATTCTATAAGATGTGTGTCTAATAACTTCTAAAAAGGAAAAAGACAAGTAACACTGGTCTTGTTAGGATTATTGCTTCTGCTACCTGTGTTCATAATTGCAGGAACAGAGAGTTTGTGCTGCACCTTAATGAAGTTTCAGTAGCAGAGTAGATAATAATAATAAACAGTTTATTGCTTTTTATTTACAAGCTATTTCTATAAGAATTTATCTGAATGTTGCCTTTTTTTAATTCTACTTCAGAGATATTAGAAATCGACTGATCCAGATGATGCTATTGAAATCCCTTCTTCAGGTAGGAGGCAGTGTATCTGATGACACACATTAACACAAGTTTAGAGGAATCAGAACTACAAGTCCATGTATGCAGTAGAGTAGAACCAGGACTAGACCAACCCATCTTGTGAAAAAGAATTAGATGGTAGCCCTGTTTATACATGTTTAAGTATTTATTTATTGAGATTTATTGACTGCCTTTATGAAGAGATTCACCCAAGGCGGTGTACAGCAGGTACAGTTTAACATCAAACTTACAATTTTGTTAACAGCATAACAATAGTAAAATGAACAAGTCTAATTCATAGACAAAATGAAAGAGCAAAACTTGAAAGCAGCAAATTGAAACCTAATAATAGGACTACCGTGAAGCAGGATCAAAAATATACACATTTAACAGCACTGGAATTCAAATAACAGAGATATAATGAGCATAATAGTGATGGAATATCTAATAAGCACACAATTGGAACATTCAAATAACACTGCTATGATACCAATGCTTACTATATAGCTGAGCGGCCAAGTTCAGATATATCGATGGGGACAAGATGTGTGGTACAGAGTCAGGTGGGATAAATAAATAGGTGCTTAAAGTAAAGGCAAGTTCTTTGTACAGTTAATCAAGATATAAGGAACTGGCCTGTGTTACAGTGAGTGTAGCAAGCTAGTCCAGGTGCAGAATGAGTGTCATCCTGTTTATTAAAGGCTTGGGAGAAGAACCGGGCTTTTACCTGCTTCCTGAAGTAGTAGTAGTCTCGCCCCTCTGGGAATAAATTCCAGAGCGTGTGAGCTACTCCTGAAAAGGATCGCTACAATCCTACAATTTCCTTTGATGAGGGGGACAGATAGCGATTCTCCTGGAGACGATCTTAAAGAATAAGTTAGCTCTTTATACACCTTTGAGACCTCTAAGATCGTACTCTGGCTCATTTTGTTTGAGGGCCTTGAAAATCCAACATAGAGGTTTAAAGTAGGCCTGTAAGACACTGGTGCCAGTGTAGTTTTTGCAGGAAGGATGTGATGTGGTCACGCCATTTGCAGCCTTCTATCAGTCGTGCTGCAGCATTGTGAATTAGTTGGAGCTGATACAAACTCTTTTTGGTTTGACCGGTGTACAGGGCATTACAATAGTCCAGTTGTGATGTTATCATGGCATGGACCACTGTGATCAGACATTTTTTTAAAATATATGGAGAGAGAATTCGTAGCTGCCATAGGTGATAGGGACAATTTTTAAAGGTAGTTTGAATTTGCGGAATCAGAGTAAGTGATGAGTCTAGCAGTATCCCAAAAGGTATTTTGAAGTCCGGTATTTGTCCACTTGTGTTAAATACCCAAAGAATCTCTGTTTTGCTTGGGTTCAGGCAGTTTGTTGTTGTTTGCCCATTCCTGAGTTGCAGTTAGGCAGGCAGACAGTTTACTCAGTGCTGTGGGTAAATTTGGTTCGGTGGGCATGAGTAGTTGCACATCATCAGCATAGATGTAGAATTTTGTGTCCATTGACTGAAGCATCTCAGGTAGATAAAATGGGAGACAGTATGGATCCTTGTGGCACTCCACAGTTTAGTGTCCAAGGCAATGATGTGCTGTTGCTGAACAGAACTGATTGTTGTCTGCCTGTCAAATAGAATTTGAACCATATAAGTACTGTGCCACTGATACCTGCTTCTGCCGGTCTTGTAAGCATAATATTATGATCCACAATGCCAAAGGCAACACTAATATTGAGGCAGATCCCTTGTCACAATTTCTGTGCAGATCATCAGAAAGGAACACACGAACCATCTCTGTTCCATACCCAGGACTGAAACCAGCTTGACATGGGTCTAGGTAGTTGCTTTCAATTAGCCAGTCATTGAGTTGAATGTAGACTTTCTTTTCTATAAGTTTTGCTAGGAAAGGAATGTTAGAAACTGGTCGGTAGTTTTTGAACTTGTCCTGGTTGAGTGAGCTCTTTTTCAGTAGGTTTGGTTTATTTATGTGAAGACAAGAATTTTACCGACTCACACAAATGGATGATGACCTTTCTGGAGAAACCTAAAGGCACTTACTACCCTTTGTATGTGAGAGAATGAATATGCTTCTGCAGCTCCATGATTTATTTTTTCGGTTTCTTTTTGTCCTCCACAGATATCAGACACAGGAGCTTTTCTTAGAGGAAAACCCAGCTGTATTTTGGTACTTTTTAAATGCCTTTTTAAAATACTTTGTGCCTGCCTCTTTAGCTTCCTACCTTAGGTCTTATGGCATTTTCCCTACTAAGAAAATCCTGGTAATTGCATCAGTACTCTTGAAACAGGAATGAGACAGGAAAATTGAGGAAGAGATCACACAATAGAACAAACATTTTAATTAATTAATTTATTTGCAATCATTTGATTTACCACAAGGGGATTCCGAATATGGCATCTATGCAGTTAACAGCAAAAATTAAAATAATGAGGTGAAAATAAAATGGATAAAAACAGAGGGAAAGGAGCAAGACTCAAATATTGGAGTTAGGGGACAGGGAGCCAAAGGCATTGTGGAATAGGTGAGTTTTAAGCAGAGACAAATTTAGTAAGGGTGGTTTCCAGCCTGATATGAGGGGGAAGGGAAGCTTCCAAAACTTAGTGCCAAGGTAAGTAAAAGCAGTTTCACATGAGATGTTCAGGTGGAGGGAACAAGGGGAGGGAAGGGAAAAAAGATTGTTCTGGGCAGAGTGGAGTGCACACGAAGGTACATATGGAGTAAAAAGGTTGTTGATGTAAGCAGGAGCAGTGGGGATTCGATCTTTAAAAGCAAAAAAGTATTTTGAACTTGATGTGGGCGGAGTCAGTTGACCAGTGTTCAGAGTGGAGAAGTAGTTAAAACGATGGGTATGATAAAGGAGCTTTACTGCAATAGATTGAATGGAGATGTTTAAGGGAGTGAAGATGTAGACCAGCATAGAGTTACAGTAGTCAAGGTGGGAGATGATGAGGGCAAGGAACAATGTGTATACAAGGGAGAGGGTGAGTAGAGAATGGATCGTACAAATGCGATGCAATGCAAAGAAAGCAGAGCAAAGAACACAATCAATCTAAGGTTTAAAGGACATATTTGCTTCAAATATGACACCCAGTATTTTTATTGAGACCTTGAAAGGCATGTCATAGTTCAAACACCAAAGCTTCATACCTCTTGGCACATTGATTGGTGCCCTCTGGGTGATGTTCTGTGTTGGGTTCAAGCAAAACGGAACACTTTGCATTCAGGACAAACATTTCTGTTTTAGTTCCATTGCCTACAAATGCATATGCTAGGTGTATTGGCCACATCTCTGTTAAATTGTAGCAGTTCACATGATGACAGGATAAATTTTGCAGTTCTTGTAGTGCATTGCAAAGCATAAGAACTCCAAGAATTCTAATGGGATTCAAAGTAGGCTTACTTGAATAATGGCTTCCTTAATGCCACACTAAAGTTCTGATCAGATTTATGGAGTTCTTGGGATATTGTTGCACACTTTGACCAGTTTTGGCCATGGAAGCCTGCAGCTCTTTTAAATTTGCCATTGGCCTCTTGGTTGACTCCCTGATCAGTCTCCATTTTGCTTGGTCATCCAGTTTGGAGGGATGACCTGATCTAGGCATCTATCACAATTGCTCTGTTTTTCATCAATTATCCTGACTGTGATCCATGGGGTATTTAAAGTCTTCTGAACTCTTTTATTCCTGTTCACTGATACTTGCTTTTTTTTCATAACCTTCACCTGGAGCTCTTTTGCTTTGAAATTCACTTCAAGAACTGCAAAATGTATCCTGGTATCATGTGAATCAGTACAATTTAACACAGGTGTGGCCAAAAGTTAGGCACGAAAAATATGGGCACTAAGCTCCAATTCTATATTGAAAATTGCATGAGAACTTGCCTTTATAGAATAGAGCGTGAGTCAGCATGTGCGTTCATAACCTAAAGATGAGAGTTGCACACGTAAGCGATAGTGTTCCATGACTTATGCACACCCCTGAACTGCCCATGTACATGCTCCCTTTGAAGTTACATACTATAGCATTTAGGCACTGACCCTCAAATTCTATATATGGCGCCTTAAGTTGTGCACGCTAATTTGGCTGCATAGCCAAATTGTTCACACAACTTAACAAGCTAATCAGCACTGATAATTGGTACTTAACAACCGATTAGTGGCACTAATTGGCTTTAATTAGAATGTATATGCACAACTTTCTAGGCATATTCTATAGCGCGGTGCACGTAAATTCTAATTGCACAGTCGAAAAGGGGGCATGGCCATGGGCTTGGAATGGGCGGGTTGTGGACATTTCAAAAAACTATGCAGACTACTACAGAATACACCTGATCTGCGCCTAACTTAGGTGCAGGTATTTAGGCCTAGTTTTAGGTGGCCTAAATGGGTGCACCTAAATTTTAGGCACAAGAACAGCGCATGAGCGTATTCTATAAACTATGCCTAACTTTAGCCGTAGTTTATAGAATTGCGCTAACCGCGTGGTTTTACAATGCCTCTTTTTAAGGCATCATATATAGAATTTTCCCCTAAGAGCCAAATTCTATAAGTAGCGCTTAAAAATTGGCGCTGAAAATTTAACGTGCTTGATTCTATAAGGGTTATGCATCCTATATAGAATCGAGCTTAGTGCATAACTGCACCTAACTGTAGGCCTAGAAGGGCCTGCTGACCTATTTGCAGGTGCCTACAGTTAGGCACAGTTAGGCGCAATCCTATATGTACTTGCATAAAATTTAGGAGCACCCCAAAAATGCCCCTAGCCATGCCCTCAAATAGTTATGCACATAATGATTTATGTGCAAATCATTATAGAATACGATACGTGCATAAATCCTAATTAGGGCCAATCAGAGCTGATAATTGGTTATCGCCAATTATCAGCACTAATTGGCTCGTTATTTAATTAAGTTACGTATGTTAAATTGGGAGTGTGCCCAATTTAATGTGCATAACTCTAGGCTTCAGATATAGAATTTGGGCATAAGTTATAGAATAGTACCTAAGTGCAGTTATGCACTTTGCTACAAATTAGTACTGATTAACATCACTAAAGGGCTATTATTGTTATTTAAGGTCAGTTGGCGCCTAATTTAACAGTTAAGTCAGGTGCGCAACTCATATTCTATAACTAGCAGTCAGAAATTTGGCACAAATGTAACAAAAAATAAAAAAATAAAAAATAAATAAAATATAATCCAGGGACTGGTGAACGCCTTTGTAGGTAACTGGTTACACCAAAGCTTAAAGTATATAGGCTTGCTGCAAAAGTGCAAGTAGAGTGAGCATTTATCCAACAAAGCTATTCCATATATTCTTTCCTACTTCATTTTGTAAGAATTTCTGAAATATAATTTTCACTTGGCTTTTGTGGGTAGGATGGAACAAACACTGTTTTAATGCATTTTATTTCCATGCTATATTGCAACAAAGAGTGAACAGTTTGGAAGGGGATGTAGACTTCTTGGAATCATTTCATATTCCTTTAGAGCATGGTAACAAAAGCTAGTAACCTGAATGTTCCACTTCTATGTGATACAACTACTTGAGTCCATACCTTTTTCAAGGTAGTATCATTATAAATTTCTGTGTATACCTTGCTGCTCACCTACTCTCACTGTAGATATGTAAACTGTCTAATGCCAATTCTTTCTGTTAAGAAATGAATTTATATATGTGCAGGTAACAATAGGATTCCAGTGCAACAACATGCTCACAGCCCTGCCCACCTCCTTCCTTGACCCACTGCTCTCCGCATCACTGATGGAAGATGCTGAAATCCGCCTTTTTGTTCTCGAGATACTTCTCAGCATTATTGATCGCCATGGAAACAGACACAAATTCTCAACCATCAGGTACATTGACACCTAGGCTGAATCTGCCTACTGGAACAGATTTGTGGAAATTAAAAGAAAGGTTTACATACAGTGTACTATTATTTAAAAAAAAAATCCTTATAGTTCATTGTATAAACGTTCTCCATCAATGAAATTTTCCTTTTACGTTGCTCCAATTTTCTTTTCCAAAAGCTGATCCACAGTGAGTGGCCATGTTCAGGAAGGGTTCATAGTGTATGTCAGATTGCATGATTGATCTTGTGTAGGTGTGTGTGTTGGGGGGGGGGGGATGTTATTGATCATATCATAGATGGTATCATGTAGTCAAACCCAATTTGAGGTAATCTGTGAAGCTCTTCTGTAATCCCTGTCTAGAGATCTTCACTTCTGTCTCTCAAGCTGCTATGTAAACCAGAGACGTGGAGGGGCATAATCGAACAGGGCGCCCAAGTTTTCCTGAGGATGTCCTTGCAGGACGTCCCCGCAAAGGGGCAAGGAAACCCGTATTATCGAAACAAGATGGGCGGCCATCTTTCGTTTCGATAATACGGTCGGGGAAGCCCAAATCTCAACATTTAGGTCGACCTTAGAGATGGTCGTCCCTAGAGATGGTCATCCCTGATTTCCGGCGATAATGGAAACCGAGGACGTCCATCTCAGAAATGACCAAATCCAAGCCATTTGGTCATGGGAGGAGCCAGCATTCGTAGTGCACTGGTCCCACTCAAATGCCAGGACACCAACTGGGCACCCTAGGGGGCACTGTAGTGGACTTCAGAAAAAGCTCCCAGGTGCATAGCTCCCTTACCTGTGTGCTGAGTCCCCCAACCACCCCCCCCAAACCCACTCCCCACAACTGTACACCACTACCATAGCCCTTAGGGATGAAGGGGGCACCTAGATGTGGGTACAGTGGGTTTGTGGTGGGTTTTGGAGGGCTCACATTTACCACCACAAGTATAACAGGTAGCGGGGGGTGGGCCTGGGTCTGCCTGCCTGAAGTGCACTGCAGTACCCTCTAAAGCTGCTCCAGGGACCTGCATACTGCTCTCATAGAGCTGGGTATGATATTTGAGGCTCGCATAGAGGCTGGAAAAAATATTTTAAATTTTTTATTTAGGGTGGGAGGGGGTTAATGACCACTGGGGGAGTAAGGGGAGGTCATCCCGGTCATCTGGTCATTTGGGGCACATTTTTGTGGCTTGGTCAGAAAAAAAAAAGGACCAAGTAAAGTCGTTCAAGTGTTCGTCAGGGATGCCCTTCTTTTTTCCATTATCTGCCGAGGACGCCCATGTGTTAAGCACGCCCCAGTCCCACCTTCACTATGCTTCCGACATGCTCCCGTGAACTTTGGTCGTCCCCGTGAGGAAAGCAGTTGAGGATGCCCAAAATCAGCTTTCGATTATGCCGATTTGGGCGACCCTGGGAGAAGGACATCCACTCCCGATTTGTGTCAAAACATGGGCGCCCTTCTCTTTTGAAAATAAGCCTGTTAGTTTTGTCCTAGGTTCAACTCCAAGTAGAATAACCACAAGAGAATGGATGAACATCAAAAAATTGTACTACATGGTAGTATATGAAGCAGAATTTTGAAGGAAGTAATAGAGTCAATTAGTAGCAGCATTTAAGAAAGGATGAATTAAGCATAAAAGTTTCTTGCAACAAGGAAATAAAGAAAAGGATCAAACTGTGGAATATATCATGGAGCAGGATGCAATGTGGGAAGACTAGATGGGTCCTATGATTTTTATCTGCTGTTATAACTTATAGTTCTAATGATGTATTTATTTGTTCTCACAAAACCCTAAGGAGTATATATTCAGCAAGTGGTGGTCAGTGCTTTTTTTGGCCCCCTCTGGAGTTATGCAATGCCGGGCCATGTCCAGGCACCAGAATTGAATATCCAGGTTTGTGCAGTCAGCTATCCCTTATCTGGATAAATGTTATATTCAACCTGCGCTAGGGCCTTAAGTCATTAAACTTAAAAGGCCTTAACTTCGCTTGTCTAAAAATTACTTTAGTGATATTTAAGTCACTGTGGGTTAAGTAGTAATGAGATGCAAAACATCTCATTACTGCTTTTGCTTTTCACGCCCAGGTACATTGGGCCACAAAGGGTATGGCCTGCTGCTTCCAGGCCAGCAGAGCAGGGTCCCCTAGGTCACGACAACCCCTGGCTGAGGCCTCACCCACCTCCCACCCGTCCAAGATGTTAGGCCTTCCACAAGGTTAATACCCCCAACTTTACTCACCCCCCCCCCCCCCCCACACACACACACATATTGCTATACCCCTACAGGGACTACTTTGGGAAGAATGGGTAGTCTGGGGGCATCTTCAGGCAGAAGCAATGCCCAGCCACTCCTGCCCAGTCGGGCACCTTAAGTAAAATGGTGCCCCTAGCAGTAGTCTCATGTGACTACCGCTTGAGGTCATGTTTCCATTTACTGCTAGGGGTGCCATTTTACTGAAGGCACTGGATTGGGCAGGAGCGACTGGGCATTGCTCCTATCCGAAGACCCCCATGGACCACCATTGCTTCCCATTGTGATCCCTGTAGGGTGAGGAAATGTGGGGAAAGGGGGCATCATCCTTGTAGGCAGGATCACCGAGAAGGGGGGAGGGAAACAATCCCCCGGGCCCAGCCTCCAAGGGGAGCCCGACACCGGGGTCTGTCTCTCTCCTGCTCTTGACAGGGCTTGGGTGATCACATTAATCACCTGGGTCCCAACAGGAGCAGGAGAGAGACAAACCCTGATGCTGGGTGCCCCTTAGAGGCCAGGGAGGAGCAGATACAGGTGCCCCTGTTCTGGCTGGTGGGGGTCCCCAAGCCCCGCCAGCAGAAACCTTCCTCCAATGCTGTTCTCCACCACATTGCCTGCCCTCCCTGCTTCCCCTCACATTGCGCATGCTCAGTTTTGATGACATTGAGCATGTGTGACATGAGGGGAAGCAGCCGCAGGCAATGCGGCAGAGAACAGTGCTGGAGGAAGTTAAATGAGATTAAGTGCCAATATTCAGCACAAGTGCTGACTCCACACCTGGACCACCCACAAAATCACTGGCTATGGCTTTAGCAATTAGCGCTCATATACAACGGCGTTAACCAGTTAAGTGCCGCTGAGTATCAGCAGATATCCCCGCACAAGTGATTTAACCGTGCTGGAGGCTCTCCTTTGAATATTAACACCCAAGTCTTTCATACTTATCTCTGAAGAAAAGCAAGATCTATCTGTTCTTGTTGCACAAAGCCATTTCTTTGTACTTGTGCGGCTTGGATGAAAAGTTGTCATAAATGACCTGAGAACAGTTGATCAGGCCTGGGCCTACATGTTTATAGGTATTACTACACAACTTTGCAAAATAGAGACATTCTGAACTAACTGCTCTTAAGAATGCAAGAAATTACAACAGAACAGCTGAAAATATTTCAAACATTTTTAAAGTAGGGATGTGGATTCATTTGAAACAACATGGAAAATGTCAACAATGCATTTCAGAGCCTTGTATCTAGCAAGAAAGTACAATATATTAGCAGATAGACTGAGTCAATTCTTTCAGTCTCACATGTGATGCTGCTACCTGGATAAATGCTTCTGAGTATTGACAGCAGAAGGGCATGTCTCCAAGTGTCAATTATTTTTCCTTATGTGGGCAATTTTCATCAGTTGTGGCTACCATGTTAGTTTAAATGACAATTGTGGCATTTAAATTAATAAGTACATTCAGCATCACTACAGAGGTGATTCTATAACTGTCTGCTTCCATTTAGGTGCCCCAAGGATGGCACTATTCTATAACTCCATGTGCAATTTTTTTGGAACACCCTTGCCCCATGCCAAGCCATGCTTGTTTTTGAGTTGCACGCTGGGAAAGTTAGGCACATGGGGTTATAGGATAGTGCCCAGGAAGATGTGCACTTAAATTTTTAACAATGCCAATGAACCACAATAATTGATTGTTAACAGCAATATATTGCTATTAAATGGCTCGTAAGGCAATTAATTTGGGCACACGCATTCAATCAGCACCCACATTTCAGTGCCTAATTTTGGAAGCCATATATAGAATCTGGGGGATAGTGCTGTCAGCACCACCACTGCTATTCACTTAGTGTAGGCCCCCTATTCAGCAGGCCCAAACTAAGTATCTAAACTGTCTGTATAGTGGTTGAATATCACTGCTATATGAATAGTGTTTAGTTTTCACTCTCGCTCAGGCCTATCTCTGGCCCTTCATTATACAGATATTGCCAGAGCAGTTAGATATATTTTTACCCAACATTATTCATGTGGGCTTTCAATATTATGGACAAAGAAGTCATAAATTTACCAGTGGCCAGTAAATATAGCTTCTTTTGAAAACTGACCCCTGTGTAAACCTAGTAAAGAGATTTGGATTTCGCTCACACCTTTCTCATTCGTTCAAGACGAGTTATGTTCAGATACAATGAGCATTTTCCTGTCCCCAGAGGGCTTAAAATTTAAGTGTGGGCACATTAGATGTTCTGTACTACAGGGATGGAACAAGATATTACCCAATGCAGTATTTTCCATCAGTGGAAAGCAGATTTTTTTTCAGTATTTATTTATTGTGTATTTTATAAGTGTTTTTGTTTCCTCTTTTTGTAGTATAATAGATGATATTTCAGTATTGAAGCTCAAAGTAGACAAGTGTTCTCGCGAAGATACTCTCTTCATGAAGAAGGTATGTCATCAGCTGTACCCAGATCATTTTCCTTTCCTCTTGTTTTGAAGTTGGTAAAGATATAAATCACCCAAAAGAAATGACAGGAAACCGATAGCCCCAGAAAAACTACATAAAAGACATGGGGACCAAACAGAAAAAATGACCAGTGCAATAATAGTTAAAGATCCTGGGATGGCACAAACCGGTAAGCACAGTAAACATGGCAGGGGGAGTGCCGACCTCTTGGGAGCACCAAAAGTCACAGCAAACCATGCTACCTATTGTGCTGGGCAAACCCTCTCCCTCTCCAAGCTCCTATTGTTCTGGCATCTCTTCCTATGTGCGGTCCTTCATTGTATCTTGCCCTTTCCCTCTGTACCCTCCCCAAACACAGTCTGAGTCACTCTCTCTCTCTCTCTCTCATCCCTCCCTGGACCCTCTCACCTCTTGCTTCACAAATCCTGCACCCTTTCCCTCCCCCCCCCCCCCCCCCCCGGGGCACCTATGGCCTCTTTCTCTGTTCCCTCGTCCCCTCTGATGGTCCTGTAAACTTGCCTGGGTCACTGGTAGCCATCAAGCACTCAAGTCAGCAGTATATTCTATAGCACCGTTCAATTCTGTAATACTTTCTTTCGCCCTTTGCTGCCAGGATACAAAAACAGCAAAGGTCGCTTTCATTATCTCTTTTTTGCTTGCAGCATTCTCAACAGTTATATCGACACATTTACTTGAGTTGCAATGAGCCAACTAACATCCATCCTCACTATGAAGCCCTATATGGCATGCTGGCCATGATCAGCATTGAACTGGCTAATGAAGAGGTGGTGGTTGACCTGATCCGCCTGGTACTGGCAGTGCAGGTAGGACTGACAAATAGCAGAGGTCGCTCATCTGTGGAGGTTCTTTGCATATTACTAGGTTGGGTTTGGTATGCATAATATCAAAACAAATGGTTTTCCGAGGTACATAACAAAATTGAATAAAATAAACAAGTGGTGTGCACTGCACATTCTTTTACATAGATTCTAGGTAAATGTAAATGATCCAGTTTTTGTTATATGAGAGTTAGAAATGAAAATGTTTTATTAAAAATGCAGAAGAAAGGTCCTCCACAAAAAATCCAGGAAGAACAAGATAGTGGAGGCAACAATTCTTTATTTGACTTGGCACGGGCTGTATTTGGGCTATAGTGCCTGCATCCGGAGTCCTGCAATTATCACATAAACATGCCCTTTGAGGTGAAAAATATAGGGCACAAAATGCACCTCACAGCAGAAACAAGAAGTATTGCATGCCAAAAAACTGTACGATAAAGCACTGAAAGCGATTTTTGCACTCCATATGAAACTGTCATGTAGCAACTTCTGAACGTCAGAACATTCAGAAGTTGCTACACAACTATATCTGCTTGTTGATCCGGGACATTTTTCCATGGAAAATAAAGCACATAAGGAGCAATTCTCTAAACTGGGTGCCCCCAGTATATTAGGATACATTTCCTACACTTAATCCGAGGTGTGAAGGTCATCACTGATTGACCAAATCTCACCATGCAGCAGGGTGGATGGAACTTGTGCCTGTGTAGACGCTTTTGAAATAGCCTTCATTCCAATGGAGCCTCCATGGGTATAAAGGGAGCTACTGGTAGCCCCCAGCCCTTTCTCCCACAGCCACACTTCTGGTATTCTCCTTGTTTGCTTACATATGGCACTATTGTAGTACTGTTTGACACCATTATCAGAGCTAGGCAAATGGCCCTTGCCTCCAGGCAACTGATGGACCAAGAATCCTCCTGCTCCAACCAGTGACTCAGTTCAACTTAGTCCAAACAAACTGAGCTTCCCAGCTCAAGAGGCTGGTGGCAATGGTCACCAATATCTACCATAATGACATCGAAAATGGGCTTGACTGCTCAACTCCTTGAGAACTCACTGATCAGAAGTAATAAGGGCTTAGTCCAGGGGGAACAGGTATAGATGCCCCCCCCCCCCCAAATGGGGCATGTTGCTCCTCATCGGGGCCTAACTGTCCTGGAGGAGACCACCCTTCCTCCATCTCTGGCTCTTCAGGATCCCCAAAAGGGCTCATATATGTTTAGTGTACAGCACTGTGTATGTCTAGTAGCGCTATAGAAATGATAAGTAATAGTAGTACTGTAGTAATAGTTGTAGAAATACCCACTCACAGCTGTTATGGTGAGCCATTGTTTGACTCATGGCCATCATTTTGAAGATCTCTGCTGGCTAGTCATCGATCATGTGCCAGTATCTATTCTTGGGAGAGATTGCATGAGCAAGCTTCTATGAAATGAACTATATTGGATTTTGATATGTCAGTCAGTCCAACCTTATGGTTTAAATGAAGCATTTAAACCATTTACATACATGAAAACACTTGACAACACTGATAACATCAAAATATAACCTCTCTTTATTTTTAGATGTTAATAGCAAATTTTTTTAGGAGGGGAGATGATTCACAGAGAAAGGGAGGAAGCCCACCTCAGGGAAAGGAAGATGTCAGATATGGTACTGGGCTAAGGGTATTGAGAGTAGGGCATTTGGAGAATGTCAGTACACTCTAGAGCGGATACTAGATCCCCAAGGGGTACCCAACATGTGCTCTAGGGCGTGCTCCATCCTCCCAATGTGTTTCCCTATGCTCTTAGTCTCCAGTCCAGAGCTATCACCTTGCATCAATGCAGCTAGAACCCCATCTCCTGCAGCATTTGGGGGTCACACTGAGCTGCCCTCCCAGATGTCACAGGGGATGGTGCATTAGCTGCATGATGGGCAGGGGATATGAGTTGCTGGAGGGCCTGGACATCCTCACTGTCCTCTTCTGATTGTCATCATTCTCTTCCTGGGGTGCACTGTGAGACAGCCAGGGCCAAGTGGCTGAAATGGAACAGTGGAAGGAGCTGTGAGGGATGGTTGGAGGGAAGATGTGGAAGGATTGGCAACATCTGCCTCTTCCTCTTTTTCATGGTTGGGCCTTCTTCCACATCCATAGGTACTTGGGTAGGAGCCAAGCTTGTGCCCTCTGCTCCAGAGGATTCCTTAGCTTGATGGCTAGCTTTGGAAATGAACAAGAATAGCAGCTGCTAAATCCATGAGTCCTGTGGAAAATGCAATCAGAATGGCATCATTGTCTCACTGTTTTAGGGTAGCTGTTCAGGTGGCAGCAGACTATCAGGGATAGAAACATGAAGGTCCGCTGTGTTATGGGCACTCACCAGGCATAGATCTCCAGGATACTCGGGATGCTTGGACACAGATGTTATTGGAGATGCACAAAGGTAGAGGGGTTGGGTGTGGTGCAGCTTTGCAAAACGGCTGCTTTGGAGCCTACTACACAGACATGGTGAGCTGCTTAGGTCAGCAGATGACCTGTCTATGATATTTGTGGGTGGTGGACTGATGGTTTGAAAATGAGGGCCTGACATAAAACAGTGTTGAACACAGGGATCATGGTTCTCTCAGGATATTAGCAAACACACTGTCAGAGACAGCAGTACATTGGGATGATCCGAGAAATTATAGACTGATGAGCCTGATGTAGGTGCTGGGCAAAATGATAGAGACTATTATAAAGAACAAAATTACAGAGCATATACATAAGCATAGATTAATGAGACAAAGCCAACATGGATTTAGTCAAGGGAAATCTTGTCTCACCAATCTACTACATTTCTTTGAAGAGGTGAATAAGTATTGTGTATCTGGATTTTCAAAAGGCACTTGACAAAATACTGCATGAAAGACTCCTGAGGAAATTAGAAAGTTGTAGGATAGGATGTAATGTCCTATTGTAGATTAAAAACTGTTTAAAAGATAGAAAACAGAGTGTAGGGTTGAATGGAGAAGGGTAGATAATGGGGTTCCCCGGGGGTCTGTGTTGAGACCACTGGCTTTTAACACATTTATACATGATCTAGAGATGGGAATAACTAGTGAGGTAATAAAATTTGCTGATAACACAAAGTTATTTAAAGTTGTTAAATCGCAAGAGGATTGTGAAAAATTGCAAGAGGACCTTACAAGACTGGGATACTAGGCATCCAAATGGCAGATTAATGTGAGCAAGTGCAAAGTGATACACGTGGGAAAGAGGAACCAGAACTATAGTTATGTTATGCAAGGTTCCACATTAGGAATAACTGTCCAGGAAAAGGATCTAGGTGTCATTGTTGGTGATATGTTGAAACCCTCTGATCAGTGTGCAGCGGTAGCTAAGAAAGCAAAAGGAATGTTAGGTATTATTAGGAAAGGAATGGAATCCAAAAATGAGAATGTTATAGTGCCTTGTTATCTCTTCACAGTTGACCACACCTTGAATACTGTGTGCAATTCTGGTCACTGCATCTCAAAAAAGATAAAGTAGAGTTAGAAAAGGTACAGAGAAGGGCGACAAAAATGATAAAGGAGATGGGATGACTTTCCTATAAGGAAAGACTAAAGAGTCTGGGACTCTTCAACTTGAAGAGGAGCAGCTGAGGGAGACATGATAAAAGTCTATAAAATACTGAGTGGAGTGGAACAGGTAGAGGTGAATTGCTTGTTCACTCTTTCCAAAAATACTAGGTATAGGGGGCACACAATAAAGTTAGTAGTAAATTTAAAACAAACCAGAGAAAATATTTCTTCACTCAGCGTATAATAAAATTCTGGAATTTGTTGCCAGAAAATGTGATAAAAAGCAGTTAGCTTAGCAGGGTTTTAAAAAGGGTGCATAAAGAGAGGCATGACCAGCAGTAAAAGAGAGGTGATAGTACCATTGTATAAGTCTCTGGTGAGGCCTCATTTGGAGTATTTATGTCCCTTGTCTTTAGATTGTTCTCTTGTCTTTTAGATTGTAAGCTCTTTGAGCAGGGACTGTCCTTCTATGTTTAAATTGTACAGCGCTGCGTAACCCTAGTAGCGCTTTAGAAATGCTAGTTAGTAGTAGTAGTAGTATTAGTAGTAGCAGTTCTGGAGATCGCACCTACAAAAAGATATAAACAGGATGGAGTCGGTTCAAAGGGCGGCTACGAAATTAGTTAGCGGTCTTGATTGCAAAAATTATAGGGACAGGCTTATGAACCTCAACATGTATATGCTGGAAGAGAGGAGGGAGAGAGGAGACATGATAGAGATGTTTAAATACCGTATTTTTCGGACTATAAGACGCACTTTTTTCCCCCAAAATTTGGGAGGAAAATGGGGGGTGCGTCTTATAGTCCAAAGGTAGCGATTCCGGATCGCCCTCCCCCCGAGTTCGGAATCGCCCTCCCCTACTCACGTCAGCGATGTTCCCTGGTGGTCTAGTGACGTCGGGGCAGGAAAGAGCCCCCTCTTTCCTGCCCAGCGCGCTGCTCTCCGTCCTCCTCCGTCCTCCTGTATGCTGCCTGACGGTCTCGGCGAGATTCAAAATGGCCATTTTGAATCTCGCCGAGAGCAGCGCGCTGGGCAGGAAAGAGGGGGCTCTTTCCTGCCCCGACGTCAGTAGACCACCAGGGAACATCGCTGACGTGAGTAGGGGAGGGCGATCCCGAACTCGGACAAGACGCACCGGAGCACCTAGGTTTTAGAGGAGGGAAAAAGGAAACATTTTTTTTCCTATTTCCCTCCTCTAAACCTAGGTGCGTCTTATGGTCCGGTGCGTCTTATAGTCCGAAAAATACGGTATCTCAAGGGCATTTATGTACAGGAAGAGAGCCTTTTTCAAATGAAGGAGAGCTCTAGAATGAGGGGGCATATGACAAAGGTAAGAGGGAATAGGCTTAGGAGTAACCTAAGGAAGTACTATTTCACAGAAAGGGTGGTGGAGGCGTGGAATGGCCTCCAGGTGGAGGTGGTAGAGTCGAGGACTGTTCCAGAATTTTAAAAGTCATGGGATAAGCATGTAGGATCGCTTAGGAACAGGACGAATTAGGGGTTACAGAGGATGGGCAGACTGGATGGGTCATATGGCCTTTATCTGCCGTCATGTTTCTATGTTTCTAAGGTTTGGATAATTTCCTAAAAGAAAAGTCCATTAGCAATTATTAAGATGGACTTGGAAAAATCCACTGCTTATTTCTAGAATAAGCAACATAAAATCTGTTTTACTGTTCTGGGACCTTGCCAGGTACTTTTGACCTGGATTGGCCACTGTTGGAAATGGGATATTGGGCTTGAGGGACCTTTGGTCTGTCCCAGTATGGCAACGCTTGTGTTCTTATGTCTCATATGCCACAGGGGACTTCACATATGCTTTAACCACCAAGGACTGTAGGTACTAATTCATGTTTTTTTATTGTATTTCTAGGACTTGGCCCTAAATAATGAAGATAACCTCTCTGTGTATAACCGCTGTGCCCTTTATGCCCTTTGTGCTGCCTATTTAAATTTGATCAGCCAACTCACCACAGTGCCTGCTTTCTGTCAACATATCCATGAGGTCAGATTTTCTTCTTTTCCACTAAGCTTTCAGTTAAGAAAGTTCTTCTGTGTAACTGGTAGCATGAACTTCATAAGCCATAGACTGGAGTAGATAATTTGGTACAACGGAAGGGATGGGCACAGTAAGCAAAATGCCTTTACTAGATTAATCATGGTGAAATCTCAAAGGACAAGAGCAACATCATTCTTACAGCATCTGTGTAGGGTGTGGATGTCTGGTAGGGTACAGCTGAAAGTATTGGTGATCGCATTTAGTGTGATGAGGGAGGGAAAACTCAAATACTTGGTAATAAAATTAGAACAGTAAGGCACACTTCGGGATTTGAGATTGGATCAACACCTGTTGCAATGAATACCATCTTGGAAAGTCAAAAGTGGTAGGTTCCAAAGTAGGATGCTTTCTGTTATAGCAAAAACTTGATAGAATAAGCTTCTGAAAGAGATTAGGATGGGAACAGAGTAAGGAAAGATTAGAAAATGAGTGAAAACATACCTGTTCCCCGGGACGTAAGAAGGAAAGAGGGGAAAGATAGGAGAGGACTGTTAGATTAAAATAAAGGGTGAAGAGGGTACTAAGTTGAAGAGATGACATTTTAAGTTTCAATATTATTACGTATGTCTATTAATTTTATGTATGTTTGATTGTAAACCACCTTGACACAATATTTTATTGATATAGGAGGTGTATAAGAATTTTAATAAAGATTATATTTCACAGCTTTTTTAAATGTTATACTAGACCTGCCATGGTTATTAATGGGCATTCAACCAATGATTATGGTAAGAGTGTATAATTTTAGAGGTCAATATTTAAAAGCTTTTATTCTACTTACTTCTGTGTATAGGTGATAGAGGTGAGACAGAAGAAGGCTACGTATCTTCTTCCAGAGGAGGTGTTTATAGAAAAACCCGGGTAAGATATGAGAGTAGTCTGAAAGATATTTATCACTTGTGTTTATATGATCGTTGCAAAGCAAGATACTTCACCTCTCTATTGTGTCTCATATATATAAGTGGCAGACTCCTCAATGGGGCTGCTTTCCCCTTCAACATTCAAAAGAAAAGCAATACAGGCAAAGGAGTACCAGAAATAAATTCTTCATCACAAATGCCAGAGGATACAGCAGCTTTGATTGATTGATTGATTGATTGGGATGTGTGCTAATTATGTTTTGTCTTCCTTCCCTTACTACCTCTACCCATCTTGTTTGCTCTTTTAGGTCTAATTATATTTCCTCGTATCCCCTTTCCGTATTATGCTGAATTGTAACCTAGGTTTGTTTTGTGTGTGTTCTCTGTTTTTATTTTTTCCTTATGTCCCTTTATATTTTTTTATGCTGTAAACCACTTTGATTTCATATGTCATATATTAAATAAAGTTCAACCTTCAACCTAGAATACCAGCATTCAACCTTCAACCTAGAATACCAGCATTTATATGCGTGAATGTAACATTAATGCTCATAGGTGCCAGTTGGGCACTAAGGGGGAGATATATAGCACCTAAAAAATCAGCGCTGAAATCAGTGCTGCCTAAGCGTGTTCTAAAATCGGTGCCTAGATTTAGGCACCAATGAAAACTTGGTGTAAATTGCAGCACGTAGATTTAGGCGCACTGGGCCATATTCTATAACTAGGTGTGTAAATTTTGGAACGCCCATTTCCCTGCCCATAATCATGCTCCTTTTTGCCTATACGCATTAGAAGTTCGGCGCACATCGATACAGAATACACTTAGCGAGTTGTTCACCTAAATTCTAATCAGTGCCAATTAGTGCTCATTATTGCTTGTTAAGTGGTATCAGTGCTGATAAGCTTGTTAAATTGCGCACATTGTTAGAATCAACGCTGATTTGGGCACGAATTTCTAGGCATGCTATATAGAATCCAGGTGTAAGCGGTAATCTGCAAGCTTAGCAGGCAACCCACATATGGCCAGATTCAGTAAATGGCACCCAAAGTTAGGCACTGTTATGATCTGTGTCAAGATATTATTCTGTAAATGCTCTGCACAGTGTGTCCTTTACAGAATCCAAGCCTGGTGCGCTTCTTGTGTCTCACTGTGGGCATGAGCACTTACCTCTGCCAAAACTTGGTGTAAATGCTCACACTACTACTACTACTTATCATTTCTATAGCTCTACTAGACATGCGCAGCGCTGTATACTGGACATAAAGATACAGTCCCTGCTCAACAGAGCTTACAGTCTAATTAGGACAAACAGGTGCGCAAATCCAGGTATTCTTTAACATCATTTCTAATTTCTGAGAATGCACCTGGCACACCCATTCCCCTCCCATAGCCAGGCACTGTCTAACCAATATTTAACCAGCTAGGAACAGCTCCTGGCCAGTTAAATAGCACTTAACTGGCTAAGCGCTAATACTCAGCGTGAGATAGCTAGTTATCTCTGCAGAATATTATTGCTTAGCACATAGGGGGAGATTCAGTATATGGCGCATGAAAAATCCGCACGGAATAAAACTATGCCTAGGTGTATTCTCTAAAGAACATCTAAATTTGAAAGAAAAGGCTCAAATTTCTGCACCATATATAGAATATGCTGAGCACCTCTCCACACGACCAAATTTAGTTATGGCCATTTATGCCAAGTAAAACCTGGTGTACATGCCAGCACCTAAATTACAAGCGGAGCAGGTATATTCTTTAACCATGGGCGTAGTTTTTCAGAACGCCCACGATACACCCATATCCCCGCCCATAGCCATGCCTAACTTTTTGGTTGTGCACATTATAATTTAGACACTGAGTTACAGAATATGCTTAGTGAGTTATGCGTGTAAATTCTAATTATTGTCAATTAGTTCTCATAATTGCTTGTTTAGCACTGTTATCAATACTGATTGGCTTGTTAAGCCAATTAAGTAGAATATGCTTGGATTTTGGTGCGGAATGCTGGGCATGCTATATAGAATGCAAGCGATAGCAGCTAACTGGCTATATCACATGATGTAACCGGCTAGCCGTGAATATTCGGTGCTTCACCGGCTAAATTTAGTGGCCAAATCAGACTGCCTATACAGCAGTCCTATCTTTGGCTGCTATAAACTTAACCGGCCAGCGCCAAATATTAACTTGGCTGGCCAACAAAAAAAAAGATATTCAGTGCCAGTCACCGGAAAGGCCCGGCATTGAATATCCGGGCTCACGGCCGATTGTGGTACTTAGCCGACCTGCCTCCCATGGGCTGAATATCGACCAGTACGAAATTTAGGCGCTCATGTTATAGAATAGGACATAGCTCCTAATTGAGCCTGCAAACAGGTAAAATGTGGGATACAAATGTTATAAATAAATAAATTACTGCCAATTAAGTGCGTGTTAATGTCAGTAATTGATTGTTAGTGGTTAATTGACTAATTATGTGTGAATCTGGGATTCACACCCAAATTTGTTCGACCTACACAGAATCTGGAAGGGGATAGAGTGCAACTACAAGGGAGCCAAGTATTTGAGCAAGTCGCATACTTAAGTGTGTTACTTATAGAATAGTTTAGGTTATGCACTAAAGTGCAGAATTTACATGCTGACATTTACAGCTGCCTTTTACATGGCATAAATGCCAACTTACACTCTATTCTGTAATGGAATCTGGGTGCCGAGATGCTGTGATAGAATTTGTGCTCAATGCCTTGTGTTTTAGCACCCATATTTAGGTGATCTTTATAGAAATGCTTCCATACGTTCTCCCTTTGGTCAGTGTATAAGTGCCTGGAGGTAAATGTCTTAACTGAGCTTTTTTCCTCTCTTTTTTCCTTAGGGTGTCCAAGGATGTGGATAATTTGGAAATGGAAGTTTTGTTCCTGCAGAGTAAAATTAGTGAAGTATTAGGCGGAAGTGGTTATAATTCTGACAGACTGAGCACTCCATATGTACCACAGCTGACAGGTATGATATGAGGAAGAGATGTCTCATATCTTAAAATATTTTAATGGGACTTATTTCGTAAAGGTAATGGGGAAATTTCTTGCTTGAAAATTTTACAGAGGGATAGCCATGCTAGGTGCGCTGAAAAATGGCCTGCACTAGTGAAGGCAGATGTATTGGGTACGTGCAGATCCATTTTTCACACACCTGTAAAAAAAGGCCTTTTTTTGGCTGAAAATAAAAATTGGCATGCATCCATTTTGGATCTGAGACCTTACCACCACCCGTTAACTTAGCTGTAAGGTCTCACGTGTTAATTGGGTGGTAATCGTCAGCACACATAAACTGCCGATTACCGCCCAGTTAGCACTGCGTGTTGGGAAATAAAAAATATTTTCCGGCTCACATATCGGACACGCATAAAAATGGAATTACTACCCAGACCACGCTTTAGCCGGGAAGTAGTTCCAAAGTGGCATTAAAAAGGCCCCTCAGTGTGTATACAGAGGTTGGTAGCTTCTGATGTAGTAGACTTTCTTGAAAGCTTATGCCTCAAAATATCTATCAATCCAAAAAGTGCAACCAGCCTCTGTCCAACCGATACTCAAAGTGATTTTAACAGCCCAGAGAGGCTTCAGGCCATTTAAATTGCTTGTCTGTGTGCTAACTGTGAGTATTTAGCGGCACTTAACTTGTGGGTGTTCCAGGGAGGTAGTTTAAAGAGAATCCACGTACGTGGAGAACTCAATAGATCCCACAGAGCGTGAAATGAAAATAAAAAAGGTGGGAATATGAACCAGGCTATCCAAAAACTGGAACCAAACTGAAATTTAAAATAAATTGGGTTTAATAACTTTCAAATTAATGATAATAAAACAATTCCACATTAAAAATGACTCGACACAACGTTGTGTTTCGGCCGGATGGCCTACATCAGGAGTCTTATAACTGAGATCAAATATGAAGTAAGATCATGAGTTGATATATAAAGAAATCAATTCTTATAGTTTTGCTGGGGGAGGAGGTGATAAGTCCCTGTGCACCCTGACTATATAGGCTGAAGAGGCCTCCTCTTGGGCACCAACTACTGCTTCTCTCTTATCCTGGAAGAGTATAGCCAGCGTGTCAAGGTGAGACTTTCGACACATGCATAGTATAATACAACAGCGGAGGGAGGGAGTTGGCATGGCATGTTTGTGGTTAAGTGCCGATATTCAGCCCATAAAAGCTAGATTATATATAGCGTGCCTAAAAAAATCAGCGCTAAAACAAAATACGCCAAGATGAATTCTATAAACTATGCCTAAAATTAGGCGCAGTTTATAGAATATGGCTAACGCTCGTCCCTGCGACTAAATATAGTCACAGCCATTTATACCAAGTAAAACTTGGTGTAAATGCCCATACCTAAGTTAGGCATGGAGCGGGTGTATTCTATAACACTGGGTGTAAATTTCAGAAAAGCCCAGGACCTGCCCATGCTCTTCACAAGGCCATGCCCCTTTTGAGATCCATGTGATAGAATTGATGCACACTACTTTATAGAATACACTTGCAGATTCTAATTATTGCCAATTAGTGCCATTAATTGCTTGTTATGATTCAATTATCGACATTGATTGGCTCATTATTCAATTAAAGCATGCAATTCGGCTGCACAGCCAAAATTGCGCACGTAATCTTTTCGCTATATATAGAATTTGCTGGTAACCACATAAACTGGGCCACATAAAAAGTAGTCCTATCTTTATTCAGTTCACTTTATGCAGTTAAGGGCTGATTATTGCACTTAACCGCATGCGTTTTAGCTGGCAACATATAACTGGGTATTCTCTGAGAACAAGGAGCTCTTTGCATTGAGCACACACATATAAGCTCTCACCAACTGGGAGATAATCATACCTGTGACACTCAATGCAAAAGAATACAGTAGCAATCTTTTGCATTGAGTGTCACAAGTTTAGGCTCTTAGGTATAAAGCTGATATCCAGATCCTCCAGGGTAGCATTTTTGGAAATGCTTCCTATTCCATGCACAGGACCCAGGAGACAAGAAGAGCTCCACTGTCTCAATGCATGGTTGAGACAATGGTGCAAGGCTGAGGGATTTAGATTTGTTAGGAACTGGACAACATTCTGGGGAAGGATGGAACCAGGCTGTGGCACTTATATTTAAAAAGGAGAGAGAACAGCTTTTAAACTAAGATGGGGGGAAGTTGACAGTTGCCCAGGAGTGTATGGTTCGCTGTGGAGTATCCTTGAAGGATACTATTGAAACAGGACATTTAGGGAATCCAAATAGCGAGGTTTCAATAATGGTGAAAGAAAGCCAGGAGTGTTTAGAGGGAGTAAAGGATACAAATTATCCCCATCAATTTCAAAGCAGCTTGTAGATACTAGGAAAAAACACAATTTGAGGTGTCTATATACAAGGGCTAAAAGCATAAAAAATATGATAGGAGAGTTGGAGTATATAGCACTAAATGAAGAGGTAGATATAATAGGCATTTCAGAGACCTGGTGGAAGGAGGACAGTCTGTGATCGATTGGAAAGGCAAGATTTAAACCAATTAAGCACAGTGGATTGTATATTAAATTTACTCAATGTAACAAGCAGCTTAGAATAAGAAACAGTGTCAACTGCTTCAATGGGGTCCAACTAAATCCTCAGTGCATCAAATCTCTGATTATGCCTCACTAATATATCATTAGCACTATCCCTTGTATTCCTACCTCTCCCATTCCAGCAAGAGAGCTTGGGACAAGTACATAGGTTCTCTAAGGGAGAAGAGAGGAGAGGAGCAGGGGAGAGAGGGGGAGAGGGGAGGAGGGGAGGGGAGAGGAGAGGAGGGGAGAGAGGGGGAGAGGGGAGGAGGGGAGGGGAGGGGAGAGGAGAGGAGAGGAGACACTAGAATGGATGGTTACTATGTAACTTTGGGCCCTTTTTACTAAGGCGCGTTAGCATTTTTAACTCGCCTACAATGAGCGCGCATGCTAACCATGTAGGCGCCTATAGGGATATTGTAGGTGCATACATGGTTAATGCTTGTACATGGTTAATGCGCATTAAAAATGCTAACGCGCATATAAAGCGGCTTAGTAAACAGGGCCCTTTTGAGGCTTATTTTCGAAAGAGAAAAACGCCCAAATTCCGACCTAAATCGGGAGATGGACGTCTTTCTCTTGTGGGTGCCCAAATTGGTATAATCGAAAGCCGATTTTGGGTGTTTCCAACTGCACTCCGTCGCGGGAACGCATAAAGTTGACGGGGGTGTGTCGGAGGCGTGGTGAAGGCGGGACTGAGGCGTGGTTATCGGCTGAGCAGAGATGTGCGTGCTCGGCCGATAATGGAAAAAAGAGGCGTTTTCAGAGAGAATTTAGGTCACTTTTGTTGGACCCGTTTTTTTTCACGAACAGGTCCCAAAAAAGTGCCCTAAATGACCAGATGACCACCGGAGGGAACCGGGGATGACCTCCCCTGACTCCCCCAGTGGTCACTAACCCCCTCCCACCAAAAAAAAACGAATGTTAAACACTTTTTTTCCAACTTGTAAGCCAGCCTCAAATGTCATCCCTAGCTCCATGACAGCAGTATGCAGGTCCCCGAAGTAATTTTAGTTTAGTTAGTGCTGTGCGGGACCCATGCAGAGAGGAAAAATCGGAAGAAAAAAAAAAAAACAAGCAAGTGCAGTCAGGGATGTCTAAATTACCAGGATAGTAAAACAGGGAATTGAACCAGCAACCTTCTGATTACAAGCTCAGTGCTCTAGTCAGTGAGCCGCATTATTCAGGTGCTTAGATGTCCTTCCCTTTCCATTAAGTCCCTCCAAGTTTCTGTCAGCCAATCACCGCTGTTTAGCTGACACAGATGTCAGCTAAATGAACTGTGATTGGCTGACAGAAACTTGGAGAGACTTAATGGAAAGGGAAGGACATCTCATCAGTGATGCACTGGCTAGAGCACTGAGCTTGTAATCAAAAGGTTGCTGGTTCAATTCCCCCTTTTACTATCTTTTAATTTGGACGTCCCTGACTGCACTTGCTTGCTTGTTTTTTTTTTCTTCCGATTTTTCCTCTCTGCATGGGTCCCACGCAGCACCAACTAAAGTAAAATTGCTCTGGGGACCTGCATACTACTGTCATGGAGCTAGGTATGATATTTGAGGCTGGCATAGAGGCATCTCAGGGGGACCAGTGCACTACGAATGCTGGCCCCTCCCACGACCAAATGCCTTGGATTTGGTCGTTTTTGAGCTGGGATGCTTCGGTTTCGATTATCGCTAAAAAACAAAAACGCCCAGCTCAAAAAACGCCCTAATCCAATGTATTTTCGAAAAAAAAGATGGACGTCCATTTTTTTCGAAAATACAGTTCGGCCCGCCCCTTCATGGACCCGTTCTCGGAGATGGACGTTTTTACAAATGGGCGTTCGCGTTCGATTATGCCCCTCCTTGTAAGTCTGTGTGCTTTGAAAATGATCAAACAGCGAGGTAGAAGCAGCAACGCTAGAGCAAAAAAGTAACCTAATACAAAAAATAAAGCTCTAGTGACAAATTGTGTGCTTATACAAAAAATGAAGAAAAAGCCCTCAGAAACCGTGGGTAAAATAGCTAAGCTTAGCTAAGTGCAACAGATTACGTCTTATTGTTAAATAGTAGTTGTTGGAAAAAGAAAAGAAAGAAAAAATATATCTGGAAAAAGTACGAAAAAACATATTTTATAATAACAACACTTTAAGTTATAAAATTAAAAGTTTAAAAAGCCATAAAAATAGCAAGCTTAATCCAAAATGAAGTTTTTTGCCCAGTGATAGAATTGTGGCGTGTGTTATAAGAGTAATATAACCGCACACTAAACCCTGGGTATTTTACCCACAGTTTCTGAGGGCTTTTTCTTCATTTTTTGTATAAGCACACAATTTGTCACTAGAGCTTTATTTTTTGTATTAGGTTGCTTTGAAAATGATCCCTTAAACTAGCTATATGCAGTGAACTTTTATTTTCTGTTTTGTAGATGAAGATCGTCTGTCAAAAAGGAAGAGTATAGGGGATACTATATCTCTTCAGGTGGAAGTGGAGTCAAGAAACAGCCCTGAGAGGGAGGAGGTAAAGCACCAGGAATGTATTATTTCTTTTAAAGTTTGTAAAATAAATCAGATCACCAGGATATGATTGCCTCATTTCACAGAATGAATAGGTGTGAACACACTCTGAACTTTCAAACTTTATAATTCGCTATTGGAAATAATTGCTACAGTTTCCTTTTATTAATAGCTAGTTTCAATAAAGTGATTGCATATCCTAATGAGCACCACAAACATTATTTACCACAGGCTGCATTCTAAGTAGTGGGGCCTATTTGTTAATTACGCATTCTAATGATGTTAGCACCATATCACTCTTTAGTACATCTAGTCGTAAGTGAAAGATCTCTAGTAACTAAGCAATGTTATTTAAATTCAGGTTTGCTTTATTTCTCTTTCAAGCAAACTGTTACTCTAATTGCCTTTTCCTGTACTTTTCCCAGAGAGCACCAGCAGAAGAAATCACCTATGAAACATTAAAGAATGCCATTGGTAAGTGCACCAGGAATTAGCACTAATGTTAGAATCAGCTTAATGTTAATGTATGGTGATGTTAGAGTTTAATTTAGGTGCCATTCTAAAATGTTATGAAGTGTGTTTTTGGTGGAATTCTGTGCAAAAAAAAATTCTGCAACTCTTTTTGTCACAATAACTCAACATATCCACTTTTTTCAGCCATAATTAATTATGTCTGATCTTCAAGACCCTGAAAAAAATGGCCCTGAGTACTTGAAAAATAGGATGATCCTCCACACACCGCCAATGACACTAAGGTCCTCCCAAGGGCTTTCACTAACCACACCCTCTCCAAAAGACATTACACGATGTGATACCCACAAGCGAGCCTTCTCCGTAGTAGCCCCCACACTCTGGAATGCATTGCCTGAAAGGCTCCGCTTAACACAAGACTATCTCTATTTCAGGAAGCAAGTGAAAGCTTGACTCTTCAACCAGGCCTTTACTGGAAGAAGTAACTAACTCGCTAGTCTCTCTCACACACACAAGGAGCACTCAGGCTGCATATAGCACAGCAGGACATGTTTATCCACTCCTACTCTAGCTAACATTTAACCATTTCTCTGACCTCTTGTGCAACTTTCTTTAAATCAATCACCTTACTTTCTAACTCTTCCTACTTTTTTACCCTTCTATATGTTACATCTTTGCTTTACCCTTTGCTATCACCTATAATGTTCTATTACGTATTGTGCTGACATTGTAAGTAGTATACCATGCTATACTTTGTATTGTTTTTGAATATTTTTACTGCTGTAATTGTCTATTGCTCATGCTTGATCTATTCTTACTGTACACTGCCTTGAGTGAATTCCTTCAAAAAAGTGGTAAATAAATCCTAATAAATAAATAAATAAAATGCAATAGCAAGAAAAATTGTTATTTCTCAAATATGCAAGATTTTTAAGGATTTAGGGCAGACTTTCCCTAAGAATAGCCATCATACACATCACAGCTATAGTTCCTAGTTTTTAGGGCTCTTACTTTATCAATCTGTAGTGCTTGTGGAAAGCTTGGAGTTGCTAATTCTTGCAGTAACAATGGCAATACTTTCACAAAGTCAGTGGGGTGTGGCAGCTCAGATCTTCTCTCGGGCTCTATGAATTGATGAATACAAATCCAGAAAAATCAGAAGCCCTAAACCCCTTGCCCTCTGGCTGCTCCCTCCCCAACCCACACTTACTCCCTCTTCATGCTGAACTTGTATCCTCACCAGTTTTTTCCTAGTCAAGCAGAAGGATTGCCAAGACAGGCAGTCACCCCTACAAGCCAACCTACTTTCCCAAACCCCCAGAAACTAATCTGCTGCCCCCAAACCAGTCATCTAGCCTCACCTCTTCTTCCTCAAATAGCCGGCCTGCTCTCCCATTCAAGCAATCAGTGAGCATTGCTTCCTTTCCCCACCTCCTGACAAGAAGATAGCCAGTGTGCTCAAAGGCCCCGCCTAAAGAACCAGACAATTCCTAGCTAAAGCAGCCAACTGCCAGAATCAGAGTATAAGAGCCTTCCTATTCAGTTCCTCTCACTGCAATGTGTTCTTTTTTTTTTTTTAATTGAGTTTTGAAATATTCAAAGAACGTCTTTGAACAGGAAATTCAGAAATATAACAATATAGGAAAAAGTGCTATACTTCACCCTTTCTACAACAGTGTGTTCTTTTTAGTGCATAAAAAGGCTCTCACTATGTTATATCCATGTGATGCCTGTGCTTTCATTCTCCAGATGAGCTTCCCTTTCATTCTCCTGAGAATAGAGGGAGACTCTAAGTGCTACAAGAGTCAAGCAAACTGAGAGCCATGCTGTGCCTGAATTTGAGCTGTTCCCTGCACTAAAAAGAAGATGCTGTCGAGAGAGGAAATTGGGGAAAGCAGAAAAATGAACTGATGATTTCTATGAGCCCTGCAGCTGGCCAAATTCCGCAATGCAACTCCAAAATTATGTGGGGAGGGGGAATTCTGTGCAAATTCTGTGTTGCGCAGGTGTGCAGAATTCTGCCAGGAGTAGAATTTGTGGAGGGGCATTTTCAATATGACATCTAAGTCTGACTTTGGACGTTTTGCAAAAAACGTCCAAAATCTGAATAGCAAAGAAGTTCATTTTCAAAAAAAGAAAAACGTCTTTTTTTTTTTTTTTTTTAATACTGTTTAGAACAAGGTTTTGTAATTTGGATGTTTTGTTTTTTGGTCCATTTTTGGGAAACAAAACCCATCCAAGTGCAAAACGTACAAAGTCAAGCCATTAGGATGTAGGAGGAGCCAGCATTTTTAGTAGCCTGATCCCCCTGGCATCCCAGGAAAGCAATTGGGCATCCTAGGGGGCACTGCAGTGGGCCTCATAAAATGCTCCCAGGTACACATCTCACCATTGCTCCCTTGCCTTGTCTGCTGTCTGTTGCCCCCCCCCCCCAACCCACCCCACCCCAAACCCACTACCCCCAACTATACACCACTACCATAGCCCTTATGGGTGAAGGGCGCACCAATATGTGGGTACAGTAGGTTTCTAGTGGGTTTTGGAGGGCTCACAGTTTCCTCCACAAGTGTAACAAGTAGGGGGAGGTAGAAGCCTGGGTCTACCTGTCTGCAGTGCACTGCACCATTACTAGACTACTCCAGGGACTTGCATGCTATTCTAAAGGACCTGAGTATAACATCTGAGGCTGGCATAGAGGCTGGCAAGTAATGTTTTTAATCACATTTTTGGGGTTGGGAGGGGGTTAGCAACCACTGGGGGAATAAGGGGAGGGTCATCCCTGATTCACTCCAGTGGTCATGGTTATTTAGGGCACCTCTTTGTGCCTTATTCATTATAAAAACAGGTCTAGCTCAAAACGTCTTATTTTAGTCCTGGACGGTTTTGTTTTGTTCCATTACAGCTGAAAAATGTCTAAGTCTTAGGAACGCCCAAGTCCCGCCCTGAACACGCCCATGACACACCCCATTCAGATTTGGACGCACTTCTGATGGACTTCATAGAAAAACGTCTAAAAATAGGTTTCGAAAATGCTGATTTGGACGTTTTTGTGAGAAAAACGTTCAAATGCTACTTTATGCCACTTTTTAGACGTTTTTCTGTTTTGAAAATGAGCCCAGTAGTCTCTGAAGAGCTACTGTCAGCAGTGGGAATGTATTGGTAATATTGCTGTGTGGAAAGTCCTACAGGTTTCCCATAGCATGATATTAGTTTTTATTGGTATTATATTTCTACCATTTTATTATTGATGAGTGCAGTGTGCATCCTGATACTGATCTCTGGCTGCATAAAGGGAAGCAACACAGGGATGTCATTTTCCACAGGACCATAAAGAATTTTATGGAGTTGGACTTTAGGTATCTGTCATGTTGTTGACCAATTGAAGAACAGCATGCTACTTTTGTCTCTTAAAATACTGTGATACATATTATTGTCATGTACTGTAGTGGAATATTTGCAGCTACTCTCAGAACAGATTTACATGTTCCCTTTTCTTCCTTGCTTTGTATGTTTCAGTTGACAGCGTTGCAGTGGAGGAGCAGGAGCGGGAAAGAAGGCGACAGGTGGTAGAAAAGTTCCAAAAGGCGCCTTTTGAGGAGATAGCTGCTCACTGTGGAGCCAGAGTAAGCACTGAGTTAATTTGTTGACACATATATTGCTGTTTCTGTGGTCCATATTTTCTTGGGAAAGGTTTCCTTGGGAAGTATTCCACTGAGGTACCAAGATAACAGATGGGAGCATCACTCAGTAAATTGGCATTGCGGAATACAAATGTCTAGATGAACCTTATAACACATTAACAAATTTTCAGTAGAACTCACTTTAACATATATTTATATGCAAAAAATATAATACTTTTTCCGAAGAGAAGAGGATGAAAGGCAGTTATATTAATGTTTTGAATTTCAAAATTTATATTAGGGCGTATTTTGACATTTAAAAATGTAGTGGATAACAGCACCTGTTGTCTGGATAAAACCTGCTGAATGGGATATTCAGAGGTACTATCTGGATAGTGACTCTGAATATCCTTACAGATTGCGTCTTCACTAGGGGGCAGATTCTATATATGGTGCTCAAAATTGTGTGCACAGGTGTGGGCATACGCTCAATTTGCACGCACAATTTAATTGGTTAACAAGGTCACATGACGCCATGCCTGGTCACATGACACCATGCCTGGGAGAAGTCGCTGAAGATTGTCTCTTCCACTACCTCCTCTCAAACTCCTTTACATTTCAGTGCATATCAGCTCTAAACATCGGGGTCAACAGGAAACCATTCTTAACATGGGAGCTTCAATTTTAAGCAGAGGGTGACAAAATCTCTCTGTAAAGATTGGCTGGGGAAGAGAACATGGTGGCACCAGCTAGTTTGCCATGTCCAGCGTGAGTGCTGCTTGGATTGCTGAAGTGGTGGTTGAAGTGATTACAGCAGTGGAGCCTCTATTGGATCGTTGCCTCTTACCCATTGATACCAAGATAGAAAAGGCCCAAGAACATCAATTCCTGATATTCAAAACCATTTAACCGGCCAGTAATGGCACCTGGCTGGTTAAATGGCACTTAACTGTCTACACAGCGATATTCAGCGGGTGATAGCTAGTTATCCCCTCCTGAATATTCCCGGTTAGCACCTATCACCTATATTCAATTCATATCCGGCTATTGTAAGCGGCCACATCAAGCCGCTTAAATAGCTAGTATATCTTTAGCCAGTTTAAAGTTAACCAGCTATCTTTGAATATCTGCTTAGCTGGTTAACTTTAAACCTGCTAAAAATAAACCAGATATTGAATACTGACCACCGGAAGTGGCCTGGCATTGAATACCCGGGTTGACCACAGACCATGTGAGTTAGCTAGACTCCATCCTACGGTCTGAATATTGGACCTCAAGAGACCCTAAATTGGGAAATCTTGCAGTTTCAACAGAGAACCATGATTTGGAGGACCGGGTCAAAATTGTGGAGGGCTCACGGGCCCAGCTATAGAAAACCCTAGCCATCTATGAGGAGAAGCTAGAAGACCTGGAGGACAGGTCAAGATGGAGCAATTTATGCCTTGTGGGGCTCCCTGAGTCCATTGAAGAAAAGGAGCTGATTGGCTTCCTGGAGACCTGGAGGCATATTTTCAAAGCACTTAGTCTTCCAAAGTTCCATAGGTTTCTATGGAACGCCTCCTGGTTATCCAGAGATTTGAACCTACCTGAACATCTTGGACCATTGCACGTGGAGCGAGCGCACATACTTGGGTTGAGACAGATGACAGCTACTTGCCCTATAGTGGTCATACTGAGAGTTCTGAATTATACACATATAGCTGCCATTCTACAAGCCATTAGAAATGGGCAACCAATTTCCTACAATAGGAAGGTTTTGTGTTTTCAAGATTATTCTACTAACGTGACCTCACAACAATGCAGCTTTACAGTGCTCTACACCCAACTAGTTGAGCGCAAGATCTGTTTTGCTTTACTGTACCCAGCTTGCCTGAAGGTAACTTACCAAGAGAAACTACAGATCTTTGATACGAGTTCTTCGGCACAGGCTTTTATTGTGCAACTTCCAGAGCTGACTAGTTCTGCAATTATCAATCCTTGAAGCCAGGTGGCCTGGACACTCTCAATACGTCTGATGTTCTTACCCATATTTTTGGACTGTTGCCAAGATTGCTTCCTCTATGAGGGGAATTGGGAAGCAGCACACTCAGTTCCTGCAGTGCTGCCAACAGTTTGGTATCTTATCATTAATCTCTTCTGGATAGTTACCCTAAATGGGCTTTATCACATTGGAGCTGTTTGGAGCAATATCACCTATGATGACCTAGAGGAGAGAGCTCAATGATTTTCTACTCACAAGTCTTCAACGACTTCTAACGTCTGGGGATTTCTATGTATGCCATTATTGCACAGCTTTTTGAATGTGTAGACTCCGGCTTTCTGACTATTTTTGTTTCAGTTACCTAGCATCTTATGTTGCAGTGGGTTATTCATGGCTTATGGACTTTAGGGGATCCTGGCACCTAATTTACATGCAGGATTTACACCAGCTTTCAGGTGATGAAAATGCTCGTGCCTAAAAGTTGGGCGTGGATCCCGGAGGTACGCCCTATTCTATAAACAGTGCCTGACTCAGAGCACCATTTATACAATAGTGCCGAGTGCGGTTTTTGTTTGGTGTCTAAATCTGGGTACTATTTATAGAATTTCCTCCCTATATGGATAATGCTGGTGTAGAGCATGAACGGAGCCAGGGCAATCCTGAAACGTATTCGTAGATATTCAGTTTGCTATCCCGACAACTTATCTGGATATGGATAACCTAGGAAAAGATAGAAGGCTGTCCTAAGTTATTTGGATAAGTCATCGGGGTAGCAGACTGAAGGGAGGGGGGTTACCAACTGTTAAGAGATGTTATTTTACTGTTAACCCCAGTTATCAGTAACAAGGTCTCATTGCATAAAATGGGACCTGTGTTAAAATAGCACAAGCTATTGGTAAAATAAATCATCTTAACAGTAGCCTGCATTGATAATTGTGCTCCTGGATCTTGCCACTAGCCAGATAAGTTCTGGCACTGGCCACCTTATCCAGATATTTAGTGCCCAATAGTGATACTGGATATGTGGATATTTTTTGACCACCACAGCCAGCATTTAAAAAGCTGCTGACTGTGGCACCTGAATATTGACCTGGTAATTTCTTTACCATTGCACGCCATGGAGTCCATTATTCTGAGTTATGTAGGGCTCTGATTCACTGAGAATGGAATCTATTATATACCATGAATCTTATGCTTCATCTAATATTTCCGTATTGAAATTAATTAATATTTTTAATTGTACTTTTTTTTCTTATGGTGGATACTTTTGGCCATTTGCATAACTGCCGAAAATATTCAACTTGCAGTCTTTTCTAGTTTTGAAAGTCATACATCTTTGCAAGTCCATGTTGGTCTGACCCCTAAGGAATGCATGAAAACGTTTTCTATTGGATGTGTTTGCAAATCCAGTGCTAGCTCAACAGTGCAAAAGCAAAACAAAGCTAAATGCAGCTAAAGTGTACTCATTCAGAATTCAACTTGTAATGGAAACTCTGGAATAAATTTTCAGCTGGTGGGGTCATCAACATTAAATATGTGTATCAACGTTAAATATGTGCATTAGCAGAGACCATACCAGCACTCTTCATTTATGTTAGGAGGGCTATTACCTAGAAGTTTCTCTGGGGTAGTATTTACTAAATTGCATTAGCCCCCTGATATGCAAAATCATTTAACCGGTCAGAAATGGCACCTGGCTGGTTAAATGGCACTTAACTGGCTATCCATAAATATTCAGCGAGGGATAGCTGATTATGCCCCGCAGAATATTCCCGGGTACCTCCTATAAGGTAACCGTCTATAGCACATGCTATAGCCGACTATCCCCAAATATTCAATTCATATCCGGCTATTGTAAGTGGCCACATTGGACCACTTAAATAGCCAGTATATCTTTAGCCAGTTTAAAGTTAACCAGCTATCTTTGAATATCAACTGAGCCGGTTAACTTTAAACCAGCTAAAATAAAAAACTGGATATTCAATGCCGGTCACTGGAAATGGCCCGGCATTGAATATCCGGGATGACTGCTGACAGTGAGAGTTAACCGGGCTCCCTCCCACGGTCTGAATATTGTTCCCTAAGTGTTTAACGCAACTTGCGGTAACAGCTCGGCACTGCATTAACAGTGAGTGCATGCTAATTGCTGCATTAAACTCACTTCTAATGCAGAAATTCCAATTAGGGGTTCTGGTATGGGCAGAGACTAAAGTCTTGCAGTTGACATGGAGGAGGTTGCTGTATGTTAATTTCTAACACAACGGATAACATGGTGCAGTTAACTGCACATCCAGAGGTGTAGTTAACTGCATTCCATGTTTTGGCTATGTTCTTAACATATAGTAGTAATCAGTGCTGTGTATTAACTGAATGGCTTGCTTTCCCAAAGTTTTGCCCCCCCCAGCAATTAATGTAGAGGTTTTGCACTTCATGCATCTTAACTTTGGCTGAATGCTTGTTGGATGCAAAAGCTGTAGGCATTTCAGTGTTTTTTTCTGAACTGTTGTAGTCAAAGTGTTTCTCTCTGGCTGAGGTTTGATTGGCAGCTAACTGTTCATTGGTTATGGTTTATTGATTTTAGTATACCGTCTTTTGCAAGTAACAGCAAAGCTGTTTACAATATAAAATGTAGTCTTTACAAATAAATTATGCAGGAAAAAGTCTGGCTGCCTTAAGTCGAAAATGTTATCTTCAAGATGAGGGTAAGTTGGAAGGCTTAAAATATTGGTGATGCTCTTTGAAGCTGTTTTGCTAGAATGGAGAACAGGTTTTATAGCATGGAACAATATGTATGCCCTGTTCCTCAGATTAACAAACTTTTCTCTATTATTTTAGGCCACAATGCTTCAAAGTAAACTCAACCAAATCTTTGAAATTACAATTCGGTAAGTGTAAAAGTTATATTAATGCATCACCTTAGGCATATCTCTTCATAAAGGCATTTAATAACTCCAACTAACTAAGGGGCCTTTTTGCTGTGGTAAAAAGTGGTCTTAACATGCCCTTATACAGATTTTTCCCATGTGCCAAGGCCATTTTTACCACAGCAATAAAAATGGTATTTTTCTATTTTTTTATTCATGGCCATGTGCTAATTAGCATTCAGCCATTTTCAAAAATCACCGCATGACCACTTACTGCCACCAGTTCCTGTGCTACAGTAATGTGGATGCACTGGTTAGCGCAGGAATGGCTGCTCTCTGCCTCCTGATATTCCCCCTTAAAAATTATATATATTTTTAGTGCACACTGATATGGCAGTTACCGCAGGACACCTGAGTGCGTCCTGTGGTATGCCATTTTAAGCTGTGTTAGGTTTGTGTTAGCAACTAACACAGATTAGTAAACGGGTCCTTTATAAATATAAAGTATGTTTTTATACCATGTGGTTTCAGCTTTATGCCTTTATACTGTGATGTAACTAGTACATTAGGGGCCCTGTTTACTAAGCCGCGCTGTAAGAACGCTAACGTTTTTAGCACACGCTAACTCCAGATACACCCATAGGAATATATGGGTGTCTCTAGCGTTAGCACACTAATCTATCTTCAGATTCCACATCTTCCTTCAAAAGATGGAATTTTTCCTCTTCACACAAACAGTATCAATACCAACCTTTCTATCGCAGAAGGCATCAACCTTATTCCAGAAATCTTCAGTCAAGACAACCACAGCAGATTTCTTAGCAATGTGCGAGGCCTCGTGAACGGAATTCCCAGCCCACTTCAACTACCACTCTTCAAAAACCCAAACTGAGCTTTTGACACACTGCTTTTAAAAGGTCAGCTTGCTCATTTTTGCCACACCTGGATGCAAATTACTACAGATGAATGGGTTTTCAATTTGATAAAACAAGGCTACAAGCTGAACTTTCAAATAATCCCTCCAAACTTCCCTCCTTTACTGAACAAGGCTATTCCATCCCAGTCAGAGTTACTATTCCAAGAAATACAGGATCTTCTTGCAGCAAATTCTAGTTCCCCATTCTCAGAAATTTCAGGGGTTTTATTCCCATTATTTCCTTATTCCAAAAAAAGACAGGGAAACTCATGCCTATTCTTGATCTCAGGCAACTAAACCTCTATCTCAACAGAGAGAAATTTTGAATGTATTCCCTTCAAACCATCCTTCCTCTTCGGCCTCAACATAGCTGGTTAGCAACCCTCGACTTAAAGGATACTTATGCCCATATTCCTATTTATCCATCTCATGGGAAATACCTCAGATTCGTCTTCAACCATCTTCACTTTCAATACAAAGTTCTTCCATTTGGCCTATCTGCTGCACCTAGGGTGTCCACAAAGACTTTAGCAGTAGAAGCAGTCTATCTCAGGAAGAAAGGCATCTTTGTCTCCTTACTTGTATGACTGGTTAATTTGTGGGCACAGCAAAAATGGGCACAAACAACTATCCTGCACTACTTACTCATCTGGGTTTCATTATCAATCATCAGAAGTCCAATCTAATTCCCACCCAGTCCATACAGTTTATAGGAGCAATTCTAGGCACTGTTCAAGCTCAAGCTTTCCTTCCACAAGAAAGGATTCAAGCTATTCAATTACTTTCCCAAAAACTGCTCAGTTCAATAACCTGTACTGCCAGGACCCTTCTGAGACTTCTAGGTCGCATGTCGGCATCTACAGTGATGGTCTCCACGGCAAGACTCAAAATGAGACCAATGCAATGGGCTCTAAAACTACAGTTGGACCAAAACAAAAATCAGTTCTTCCACAAACTTTTTCTCATTCCTCAGGTTAAGTGAGGACTACTATAGTGGATTAAAATTCCCAGTTTGACAGAGGGCACTCCTTTCCATCCTCTAACCACATTACCTTAACAACAGAGGCTTCTCCTCGAGGCTGGGGAGCTCATCTTCAAGATTATTGATCCCAGGAACAATGGTAAACAACAGAAAGTTCCCTCCACATCAGCCTCTTAGAACTGAAGGCAGTTGTTTTTGCAATTTGTTTGCTTTCCTTCTCAAAGGGAAAACAAGTCTTTTCCAAATGGACAATCAAGTCACAATGTTTTACTTGAACAAACAAGGAAGCACAGTCTCCTTACCTCTCTGTCTAGACTGTTGTTCTCCATTTACTGGCAGCAATCCAAGATTCTTATCTTTCAGGTCCTTCCTTTGCGGAAAAACTGAGCAGAATACTTTTACCCCACGAATGGTCCCTTGCATTTCTGACAACAGGGAGTACCAGTGGTCAATCTTTTTGCATCAGATCAAAACTTCAAATGCCAGAAATTCTGCTTCAGGATTTCTTCCAATCTCAGTCTCCATAAAAACCCTTTCCAGCTGTCCTGAACACAGGGCCTGTATTACGCCTTCCCTCCTTATCCACTAATTTCCAAGAACATATGCAAAGTCATTCAAGATACAGCAACTCTTATTCTCATAGCTCCAAGTTGGCCTTGACAGTCAAGGTATCCTCGGCTCCTGAAATTATCAGTGGTTCCACCCATCTACCTGGGAGCTCATCCACATCTTCTCACCTAGCAGAATGACAAACTTTTACATCCCAATCCCAAGAAGTTATCCCTAACAGCATGGAAGCTGAATGGATCAATGACTCTTCATTGACAGTCTCTAATATACTGATTGCTGCTAAACCATCTACCCAGAAATCATACTCCCTTAAATGGAAGAGAGTTACCATTTGGTGTAGACAACATGACTACATCCTACTTCCATCTCTATTCAGTCTCTTTTGTCTTATTTACTCCACCTCTCTAACACAGGATTAAAACTATCATCCATTAGAGTACATCTCGCAGCAACTTCACACCAAACTTCTGAATCTGGATCCACACCACTATGCTTCCATCCCATGGTCAAACATGAAGCAACTCTCCATACATTGGATTGTCAAAGAGCTCTTCTTTATTACCTTAACAGAACAAAACCATGGGCAATCTTCACAGCTTTTCCTTTCCTTCCACCCAAAATCTCTTGGCTTACCTGTAATCAAACAAACTTTATCCAACTAGATTGCAGACTGTATAACTTTCTGCTCGCAACAAGTGAACCAGCCAGTGCCATCAACCATTGGGGCTCATTCTATGCATGTGATGGCTACTTCTACAGCTCACCTAAAAGGACTTATTAGATATCTGCAAAGCAGCCACATGGGCCATACCATATGCTTTCACCCAGCATTACTGTTTAGAACTCGCCTCCTACACAGATGCTAAATTTGGTCAAGCTAACCTACAGTAATTGTTTTCATAAAGTTCCTCCACCCACTCAGGATTCTCTTGGGTTGCTCCACTGGAGACTTGGACTTACATAGCAACCCTCAGCTAGGAAATCATCAAGTGTGTCTGCATTATCCTGTTCCACATAGTTGCTTTCCTATAACAGGTGTTCTCTGTGGACAACAGGAAAATGAAGACACACCTTCCCACCCTCCATCCCCTCAACATGGAATATGTACATATCACGTGCTTCAATTACTTCTACCATGCATAAAGTACTCTCATACCCTTCTTTACCACAGTGACAATTTGTGGTACTACTGCTTCATTTGTAACCTGGAATTCTAGTTCCCAGTTAACTTCTGCTCTTTCTAATCCTTCCTGACTACTCATAACTAAAGAGCTACAGTTCATGCCAAGGCAGGAAGCAGTCACTCTCACATGATTGGTTGGTTAAAAGAATCACTCACAATCAAGCTAGGGAGAGCGTGTCTGGGTAGGTAGCCTGTGGAGGAGGCTACCAAGTGTGTCTGCATTTTCCTGTTGTCCACGGAGAACATCTGTTACAAGTAAGTAACTATGTTTTATCAAATGAGTCATTATAGAGTGCTTAAATAATGCATGAATAAGTCTGAACTCTGAGGCTTTTACCTCCATATTTTTGAGTTTTGAAAAAATTTGAAACATAACACCCATATTTCAGTGGATGTGTTGTGATGTTTGCAGATTAGATGTTTATATTGTTTATATTGAGCCTGCAAATATGTGGGTAAATGTAACAAATAATAATAATATCTGATCCCATGACTTTCTCCACCTTTAATTTTTCAAGTTTTCCATAAACACTTTCTTCTGTGAATGGTGCAATGTCTACTCCATTCCCATATATATTCTTGGCAGATGATTGTGGTCCTTCTCCTGGATTTTCCTCCATGAACACAGAACAGAAGTATTTGTTTAGCATGTTCACTTTTTCCTTATCACTCAACGCATAGCAGGTCTCAGCATCTTTCAGTCTTCAGTTCCATTTCTAGCCTTCCTCTTTTGTCCAACATAACTGAAAATGTCTTGTCACTTTTTTTTTACTTCTCTAGCCACTTTTTCTTCCACTTATGCTTTTGCTATCCCTATGTCCCTCTTTGCTTCTTTGAGTTTTACCCTGTAAGTTTTACATGGTGTTAAATGGGCAAAATTTATATAAGTCAATATAGGGCTGCAATTAATTCATATTGCTGTAATGGGTAACAGTGTCTTTTCCCAAGTATTATGTGTAGAATTATCTGGTTATGTGTTATACATACATGGAGTCATATTTTTTAAAGGTTGTGCAGAAAGGAATTCAGACATCCAGGTCACGACATGGAGAATTCCCACAGTATTTAACAAGAGGTTAAGTTCATCATAGAGCCTTTTGTAAAATAGGTGTAAGACTGCACATTGATGGCTCTCCACATCCAGCAGGAGCAGCATTTTGAAAAAGGTACACATAGGGAAAACAAATAGAAACGGTGCTCCAACTCAATATGTAATAAGAGCACATCCAACGAATGGCAGTTACGTCTTTTGGATATCCATTTGTTGGATGTGCTCTTATTACATATTGAGTTGGAGCACCGTTTTTCCATTGCTCGCACTGTTATTTTGGATCATTATTATCCCACATTGTTAGCTTCTATGCCACACAGTATTTGTGACCCCTGAGCAGGCGGTCTATCTGCCAAAACACAGTCCAGTGTCGGGTCCCCTGTATGGTGCTTGTTTCATAAAGACTCATATTTCATCAATTTGTTGGCTGGAAGTCATTTGGTCATCTCCTACTGTCTCCCTTGGTCCTTGGATTTATTGTAGGGGTTTGTTTCCTGCTTCCTTTTCTGCACTCAATCCTGTAGCATCAGTTCTCCTCCCAATCATCCTTCCAGGCTTTGATCCCTCTCCCAAGATTACTTCTGCCAGCATCTGATGTTCCTCCCCACCCCACACACCCACAAAGCATCCAATCACCCACTTTCCCAATATATCTGATTCCCCCAGGTGCCTGCAACACATGTAGTCTTTCCTCACCCCTGCCACATCCTAGTCCCGCACAGGTGCCCCTCTGGCAGACTCCTTCTCCCTGATTCTCATCCTGAGTCTTACTGGGTTCCCTGGTGTCTAGCCGGAGCAAGAATGATCCCCATTTGCACCTGCTCTTAGGTCCCAGATTCAGAAATGGCACCCTGACCCTTAGTGGTAATAGCACTTGGGGGCAGGAATAAATGCCAGTGTCTAGATATTTTGTTATCATCGTGAATTGCCTCTGAAAGATGGGGGATTCCTTGTTGATATTGTTAGGACTGCCCAACTACTCTGCATCCCTACCATACCTCCTAGCAATATATAGGTGCATGCCAGTATACATGTGAAAAAGCTGCTATTTATGAGTGGGGATGTTTCTAAAATAAAGGCTATATTTTAAAGAAAAAATTTTTTTTCTTTGTTGCAGGCCACCTCCAAGTCCATCTGGTACAATCACAGCTGCTTATGGCCAAACACAGCATCATTCAATCCCAGTTTATGAGATGAAGTTCCCAGATCTCTGTGTCTACTGACTAAAGGGATGTGTTGAGAAAGAAGAGAGAAACCCAGGAAGATAGATCTTTGACGACATGAAACCAGAAAATAATTGACCTCTGTAAACAAGACTGTGTCATGAGAACTGCAACTTTTGTGAACTGTGTTGCTTACAATAAGGTTCCTGTATTATCAAGATATGAATAAGATATTTTATCTGTACCTTTAAGATTGAAATCCTAGACAAACAACATGATTCTCTGGGAAGACCGACTATTTTGATCCCTATGCTTGTTCTTAAAGACATATTTGGAGATATCAGCATTCACGAGGGAGAGAAAATGAGAGAGAGAATTGGAACATTTCTCCCGATCTTTATTTTGTTGTTTTTCTTGAGGAGGTAATATCAAGATGAGAGATCTTAAGCCATGTTGCCATGAAATACTGCCATGTATATAATGCATCTAATCATAAACTGCCAATCCTGAGTCGTCATACTGAACAGCCAGTGAATGTTGTCTTCCAGATTTGCATCATGAAACTATAGCTTTTAGCCACTGAGCTCTTTACCTTAAGATGATGAAGGGTGTTCTTATGAGCTGCCACATTCTGGAATAAGCTGAATCCAGAAATAACCTCATCAGGAACATGCAGCTTCTACGCCATTGTCTACTCTTCCTTATGAGCAGGATGTCTTGTTGAAGTCTTCGGTGTCAATACTTCTGTAATGTCAAGCAGATCCAGCTACATCGTCTCTTTGCATTTAAGAAATCTGAATGCATCAAGGAACTAAAACAGCATGTGATGCTCTTAGAGACAACATCTTCCCCTTATACATCTTCCATGAATTAACTCCAATAGTCTAGTAAATCCTTTACCTTCATTCATGGAGGGAGGTTGTTCTCGCTTATCCCTAGAAATGTGCATTATTCTCTTCATTCTTTTTCTTGCACTGTATTTGAAATACTTTTCCTGCATATTTAAATTTATTATTGCTTGTATTCTAGTGTGTGCATAAGTGATTGTACACCCTATAAATCTGCTTATAACATATTGTGTTGTGTTAGTGCTGCAACTAAAAGACTGTTTAACAGCAACAGAACAAATGTTTAAGTTTGAAAAGCAGCCCACCTGCAAGAAAAAAGATATCCTTATAAACCCTTTTGCAATAAGGGTTACTTTTCACTGGAAAAAATCCACTTTGACAAAACAATGAGATCAATATTTAAAAACACAAAAAACCTTAAATGTAGGCACTGCACAAAATTCACCTAAATGGTTGCATAAAGGGTATGGGGCTCATTTTCAAAACAAGAAAACATCCAAAAAATGTTATAAGGTGGTAGAAGGATGTTTTTCTGTCAAAAATGATGAAGTTATGATTTTCGACACTCTGATTTAAGATGTTTTTCTCCATACAAATTTCAAGGGGGCATATTAGGGACATATTTTGGGATATGGGCGGCACCAAAAGGTACACATTTTTTCTGCTATAATGAAACAAAATGAAAACGTGTAGGGCCAAAATTAAGACATTTTTGGCTAGACCTGTTTCAATCACAAATAAGTGACCAAAAGGTGCCTTGAAAGACCAAATGACCACTGGATGGATTAAGTCAAAACCCCCCTTACTCCCCCAGTGGTCACAGACTCACTCCCACCCCCCTAAGATGTGACAGTATATACCAGGCTGTTTGACAGCTTCAGATATAATGTCCATTCTTGTTAGGGCAGTAGGCAGGTCCCAGGTGTAGACTAGAGGTAATGTAGTGGACTGTAGCGAAGGGGACCCAGGCCCACATCCCACTTCAACTGGTGCACTTCTCGTGGAATGTGTGAGCCTTCCAAAAACCACTAAATACCCACTGTACCTACATACAGGTGACACCTGCAAGCTTAAGGGCTATTGTAATTGTGTAGAGTGAGGTGCAGTAGGTATTTCTCTGTTCCTGGAGGGCTCACTATGTAATATAAGGGAGTTATGTTGAGATGTGTACCTGTCCAGTGCCCTCTAGACAGCCCCACTGCTCTGCTGGGTGGCCTGTGTGGCCAGTCTACTAAGAATGATGGCCCCCAAATATCCCAATGGCTGTTTTGGGGGCATTTTTCTCTTGGAATGGTCGCAATATAAAAACATACTGAGCACAAACCATCTAGAAAAAGTGAATTTTGAATCAAAAGATAGGTTAGAAAATGGCTGTTTGCCACTCAACTTTTGGATGTTTCCAGCAAAACATTCAAAATTGGACTTGGACATTTTATCAAAAATGCCCCTCTATACTTCTAAATTTAGGATAGCAATTCATTTAGGAGTGTAATTTAAGTGACTGGTGATCAAAATCAGTGCTCCTAACTTTTCGCCTGATCTAAATCCACCTCTGTTGCCACCTACTTTTTAGGCTCCTAAGGTTCGGGCATGGTGAATTTAAAAGCATAAATTTAGATACCTACCCCTAGCATTTAAAAACAACAACAATTTTAAGAGTCTAGCTTTCAAAGCTGAGAGGCTAAAGCCTCTGGGTTGAATTTTCAGCAAGCATAGCCACCAGATTAAATAAAGTTCAGACACTGGTGCTGCTAACTTTATAGGCTGTGGCACTGAAATATATGGATTGGCTGGTGACCACACTATTTAGGAGTGATATTCATCCTAAATGAAACTGATCAATTGTGCACTTAAAACTAGAATCTGTATATTACACCTAAACATTTGGCACCGAAATAAAATTTGCCTATCACATTCTATAAAGTATACCTGAATTTAGGTGTACTTTATAGAATAAGCCTAAATTTCCATGCAGTTTATAGAATATACCCAGCGCCCATACGCACAACTAAATTTAGTTGGGGATAGTTATGCCAAGTAAAACCTGGTGTAAATGCCAACGCCTAAATTAGGCACAGACTGGGTGTATTCTATAACAATGCGCATAGATTTTAGAAATGCCCATGGCCATGCCCCCTTTTCAACTATGCGACTTAGAATTTACATGCAGCACATTATAGAATACGCCTAGACAGTTCTGTGTGTTAATTCTAATTAATGCTAATTAGTGTCAATAATAAGTTGCTAAATTCTTCTTATTCTCTAAGGCTGGTTTAGCCAGCACCTAATCATACAACCATTACGAGGACTCTTCCGAAATTAAAGCCATATCATTAATTTCTCTAATCACCTGTAACTCCAGCTTTTTTTCCAACTGTGATCCGTCTTTGAACTGTATAGGTATAGGTGGAATTCCAAAACTGTAATAATAATAATATTCAGCACTGACTGGCTTGTTAACCAATTAAGCTATGCACATTGTTATGGAATATGCTTCAATTTCCACGCAGAAATCCTGGTGCAATATATAGAGTCTGGGAGTTAGCGGCTGAATATTGGCACTAAACAGATATTTAGTGGTACTGACTTTATTCCTGCTCAACAGGAAATTCTACAGATAGGGCGACCAATGCATAACTCTATTTGAATATCGACTTTGTTTGAGTATTGGCCTCAGCATGTATTCTAGAAATGTTTTAAAATAGTTTTCTATTACTATTGAAATTCTAGGTATATGAATATTTCAAGTGTATTCAAGAGAGACAGTATTGTTAAACATGGCCCAAAGAATAAAAAAAAAATATGGGTTAAAATCATCATATTACACTTCCCATGGCCTCCCAATGGTATTCATTCTCACAGAAATCTAAAATTACCTCATATTCTTTAGATCTGATTGCTCTAGGGTTGACACATCACACAAGGCATGTCTTTGAACCTCTCAGAATCTATTTCATAGGAGGTAAGTTGTAATTTTGCTCCTGAAGAGTCACTCCCAGATGTCTAAGGAAATGTGAGAATTACGTGTGGAGGGGCATAATCGAACAGGGTGCCCAAGTTTTCCTCAGGACGTCCTCGCAGGATGTCCCTGTGAAGGGGCGGGGATACCCGTATTATCGAAACAAGATGGGCGTCCATCTTTTCTTTCGATAATACGGTCGGGGACGCCCAAATCTCAACATTTAAGTCAACCTTAGAGATGGTCGTCCTTAGAGATGGTCGTCCCCGATTTTCAGCGATAATGGAAACCGAGGACGCCTATCTCAGAAACGACCAAATCCAAGCCATTTGGTCATGGGAGGAGCCAGCATTCGTATTGCACTGGGCCTCCTCACATGCCAGGACACCAACCGGGCACCCTAGGGGGCACTGCAGTGGACTTCAGAAAAAGCTCCCAGGTGCATAGCTCCCTTACTTTGTGTGCTGAGCCCCCCCAACCCCCCCCCCCAAAACCAACTCCCCACAACTGTATACCACTACCATAGCCCTTAGGGATTAAGGGAGGCACCTAGATGTGGGTACAGTGGGTTTGTGGTGGGTTTTGGAGGGCTCACGTTTACCACCACAAGTGTAACAGGTGAGGGGGGGGATGGGCCTGGGTCCGCCTGCCTGAAGTGCACTGCAGTACCCACTAAAACTGCTCCAATGACCTGCATACTGCTGTCATGGAGCTGGGTATGATATTTGAGGCTGGCATAGAGGCTGGAAAAATATTTAAAACATTTTTTAGGGTGGGAGGGGTTTAGTGACCACTGGGGGAGTAAGGAGAGGTCATCCCCGATTCCCTCCGGTGGTCATCTGGTCATTTAGGGCACATTTTTGTGGCTTGGTCATAAAAAAAAGGACAAAGTAAAGTTGTCCAAGTGTTCATCAGGGACGCCCTTCTTTTTCCATTATTGGCCGAGGACGCCCATGTGTTAAGCACAACCCAGTCCAGCCTTAGCTATGCTTCCAACACGCCCCTGTGAACTTTGGTCGTCCCCACGACGGAAAGCAGTTTAGGACGCCCAAAATCGGCTTTCGATTGGGCGACCCTGTGAGAAGGACGCCCATCTTCCAATTTGTGTCGAAAGATGGGCGCCCTTCTCTTTCGAAAATAAGCCTGAAAGTATATCAATAATTATGACTTAATTTATGGAAGAGATGTCTTATTTCTTGTTCTGTGTGCTTTTGAAATAGTAGTTTATAGAAATATCCACCTTGTCATCGATGGAAAGTTTCCATTTAGACACAATTTTCCAGTGGGTGGTTAGCAAGTTCTTCCTACTTCTTTCAGCTTCAAGCTCAGGTGCAATCAGTATATTCTGGTGTTATAACTGAAGCCTTTATTCACTAGTATCATAGGTGTTTAACCTCCTTCTCTCTAGCTCAGCCATTGCTGCAACACTCCTTTGCCTAGGTTCTAGACCATAGCCATATCCGAGAACTTATGAGCTCTATTCATCCTGAGATTAGTAGAAGGGACTGTTTAGCTTTTCCAATTCCTCCTCCTTCTCCCCTTCCTCCACTTTCTCTTCCCCTCTAACCTTCCCAGAACCACTATTTAACATCCTCTATCAGACAAGAGATTGATTTTGTGGCTCAGCATCAATGTTTTCTTATTCTCTGCTCTTGTCTATTCTTTTTGGGAGTCTTTTACTAAAGCTTAGAGTTATCTGTAGCAGGGCTCATTTTATTCCTATGGGCCCTGCTGCAGATAACTCGAGCTAAGCTTTAGTAAAAGATCCCCTTTATGTTTTCTATCACTTGCCCTTCCTTATGGTTTCTGTTTCACTTCTTTTTCTCCTTTTCTATTTCCTTCAGTAGCAAATATTTTAATAATATTTCCTCCTGTTATGATCCCCATCTACTCTTCCTCTTGTCATCTTACTATTGTTAAAACTTATTTATAAATGTTTTCCTTTTATTTTACTATGAACTACAAAATCCCAGGGGAGAGACACTATTCAAAGGCCACAAAAAGTAGTCAATCCCTATGTATAGGATATATAGGGAAATCCAGAAAGCAATCACACACTTTCAAACAAAGCCAATAAAGAAATTTAGATGAAAAGAAGGGAGACATGAGGAAAATTCAGTATAGGCTGTTACCAGAGCCGAGCTGCATTTTTTCAGTGAGTCTAGCCGTAACAATGGCTCACTACCAAGTTCTATACATCATTAGTACACCTCTTTATATGACCCCTTCAAAACATTTAGATTTTTTTATATTATGTTTAAATAATGAATTCAAAATCAAAGTGTGAACATACCTTAATGGAGATCCATATATATGCCCCCCCCCCCTGAGGAACTCTACAAATTGAAGTAATAGAAAAAATAGAAAAATAGTCCAAAATATAACCAAACCACCCCCACCACCAGAAAATATGACCACCTAAACTTCCGGAAATCACAAAAAAAACAACCTGTTTAAAAAGGCATACCCTACCGATCTAACTTACATGCCTAATCTCTGCAACACAACCAAACTAAAGCACATAATGGACATAACACAACTCTTCCGTTCTCCGATTCCCTAATGTGGCTGTGCCACATGAACTTGATCTTAGCACAACATCACCCTGTATTTGTTCACACCGGAGCCTGCAAAGGCCTCTCCAGTACTATGTAAGCCACATTGAGCCTACAAATAGGTTGGGAAATGTGGGATATAAATGTAACAAATGAAAATGAAAAAGAATCAGACAGGAGCGGAGCTTAACTTTTTCTTATGTTTCCACGCTCTTTTACTGTCTGTTCTCAAACGTCCAACAAGAATTTCTGTTTCAATGTATCTTCCTCAGGGACACCAGTGCTGCACGGTTCAAACGGTTCCTTCATTCGGTATTTCTTTATTGGCTTTGTTTGAAAGTGTGTGATTTTTTTCTGGATTTCCCTATACATCCTATACATAGGGATTGACTACTTTTTGTGGCCTCACTTTTATTTTAAAACACTCTACAGAGATGTTTTACATGAGAGAGTTATCAGAAGGAGATCTTTTCTACAACCTCATCACAAAAGTCATCATCTATAATCTGGTAATCCTGAAACTTTTTAGAAGAAAGTGATTTGGAGTAATGATATGAAAAATTGAACTGTTTGGACATAATCATACAAGATATGTTGGGAAATAAAGGTGAGTGAGAGTCTGTTGAAGCAGAGGAACACTGAAATCCCATGAAGACAGACAAACAAACAAACAAGGATAGGGGGAAGTAGTGGGGGAAAAAGTGAACCATTTGGAGAAAAGACTACCTTTAGCATGAGAGAGGATCAGTTATGCTTTTGCATTGCTTGGCAATCAGTGATACAGGAGATATTGTTCACGTGAAAGGAAGAATGGATTTGATTAAAATATCATCATACAGTATGCACTACATTCCCACAACCAGTGTAGGCTGGATAATTCAGCAAGACAACAATCTGAAACATGCCTCAAAATCAACCATGTAGTAAGTACTTGCAGGAAAGGAAAAATAACGGTTTTGGAAAGTTTTCACAGCCCACCAGGCTTGAAAATTATTGAAAATCTCTGGAGCAATCTCAAATATCTACAGGGCAATTCTATAACAGAGCGCCTGCGAGGAGCGCTATAAAGAGGAGTTCTATAAATATAAATATTTTTCATTATAGAATACTAATTTAACTGGGTATATATGCACATAGCATTCAGGTGCGTGAACTTAAATCAGCCTAAAGATGTGCATCATTTATTTAATAATCTATAAATTATACACATAAGCAGGAGTTTCACCCATGCTCTTCCCTGGCTGTCCCCCTGTCCCCCCCCCCCCCCCCCCCCGCTGCAAATACACGCTATCCCAGATATGTGAATATTTACAGATTAACTCGTAGGCATAATATTGGCATATATGCACGTTTATGTGCACACAGGGGCATATATATTATTAGTATTCGAAACGTGCATAACACATGTGAAAATGGTAGCATCATTGTTATAGAATTTCCCCCTTAGTGTGTGCGAGGAGACCTAAGAATATTTCTGAGCTATAAAGAGTTCTCTGCAAGGAATAGGGTAGAAAATTCCAAACAAAGAACAGAAAGACTCTTAGTTGGCTACAGGAAATGCTTGGACGCAGTGTTTTCTGCCAAAGGAGGTATTGCAAAGTACTTACTGAAAGGGTGCTGAAACATTTGTGCTTCCTGTATTTACTGTTTCCTTATTTTGAATCTGTAATAAAACTGCAAATAAATTATGTGTTAACATTTACAGAAAGATGTTGAGGTCAATATTCAGCTGCAGGGTCAACGTAAGATTAAAGGGCTTGGTTTCCATACCTGATAAGTCCACCTTATGTAAAAATGGGACAAAGTACTTATTTCGTAGGTAATCTGAATATGCATGTTATTTTTTATTTTTTACTTTTATTTTATTTTTTCATTTATTTATTTATATAGTTTCAATAATACAAACAAACAATCATTTGTAAGGTAATACAGAGAAATTATATAGAAGGAAAATACATTTGAAAATCTAATGAAACATTTATATTTACTCTTCCTCAGACCACCATATGGAGGGGGAGAGTGGTTCTGTAAGTACAATTCAAGGAGTATGTAACACAGAAGCAACTTATTTTCATCTAAGGCTAGTCCTGATCTTCATCCCTATCTACTATTGCTGAGAATTGTTCATATCATTCAACTAGAAGGTCTTTTAGAGTCCAGAAACATCTTTAATTGAAGTGGATCAAAGAAAACATATTTTATTCCAGATAGGCGAATCAGGCATTTGCAGGGATAGGCCAACATGAATGTTGCTCCCAATCCCTTAACGTCATTTCTCAAAAGTAAAAACTCTTTCCTCCTTTGTTGTGTGATCTTTGCTACATCTGGAAACATCCACACTCTCTGGCCACAGAATAATTTTGAGGAATATTTGAAATAAAGTTTATTAAAATGTTATTTCTGCCAACACTTGCATAGTCCCAGTACAGGTTGAGGATTAAAAACTGTTATTTTTCTAATTCTTGCTAAGTTCCACTCCACTTTCTTTGCAGTTTTCTCCATTTATATGCTGATGAACATAGCAGGTATTGGAACCAAGCCCTTCAATTTAAAATGTCTAATATAGACACTTTGAAATAATAAATATTGGGCTGTACCGAACATTTCTATTCGATTCGATTTGGCCCCGAATAGTGCCCGACCGAGTATATTATTCGTATTCGACCAAATAGTGATTTAAATTTGAATACGAATAGTCTGGGGCTCTACTGTGCTAAATCCTTCCAAAATAAACACTTGATCCGATTTCATGTTGCTTCTTTTAGTATTTTTTAGGTTAAAGCTCAATGCCCATTATTCATATTCAGTATTCGTATTCAGCTGAACAATATTTTTCACTATTTGTATTCGGCCGAATAGTAAAATATGCTGCTATTCAGTATAACTCTAAATATTCAGCAATGCTGTCCATTTATGTAGAGCTGCTGAATACTCACATATAGGGCCCTTTTTACTATATATGAATATTCAGGTACCCTATATACCATTTTTTAGCATATGGTAAACATTAGGAAGCGCTAAGCATGTAGACACCCATAATATTCCTATGGGCACATGGTTAGCACATGCTAATTTTTAGCACGCGCGAAAAACACTAGCACACCTTATTAAATAGGGCACATAATTTAGAAACATTTAAGTTAAAGGTTTGACGTTGTACCTGTGCGACTCATCTAGAAACATAGAAGTTGATATTTAAAATAATATACTGGACATAAAGAACCTAGTTCTATTTAAAGCACCTAAAAAATTGGTGTCAATCAAAAATATGCTTAGACATATTCTATAACTACTAATACTACTACTTATCATTTCTATAGCACTACCGGATGTATGCAGCGCTTCACACTTGAACATGAAGAGACAGTCCCTGCTCAATAGAGCTTACAATCTAATTTGACAGACAGGACAAGTAAGGGATAAGGGTTAGGACAGACAGGACATATCAGGTATAGGGGACAGTTGAAGCTGTGCCTAAAGTTAGGCGTGGTTTACAGAATATGCCTAAGCCATCTAAGTGGCTAGAATTTAGGTGCAGCAAATTACGCCAATGAAACCTGGTTTAAATGCCCATACCTACTTTTAGGCACAGAGCGGGTTATTCTGTAACACTGCATTTAAATTTTAGGCACACCCATGACCCGCCCATGCGCCGCCCATAGTCACACCTCCTTTTGGGATCCACATAGTAGAATTTATGTGGACTATGTTATAGAATACTAGTAAAAAAGGCTCGTTTCTGGCTGAAATGAAATGGGCGCTAGCAAGGTTTTGCACGGAGTGTGTATGTTTGAGAGAGTGTCTGTGAGAGTGACTGTGTGAGAGTGAGAATGTGCAAGTGTGTGTGTGTGACAGAGAGTGGGTGTGAGTGTGTCTGTGAGAGAGCGTGTGTGTATGTGAGAATGAGTGTGTGCGAGTGCATATGTGAGACAGTGAGTGTCCTTCCCTGTCCCCCCTGTCAGGTGTCAGGACTGGGGGGAGTGTGGACAGTCATGAAGGCAGCCCCTACCAAAATAAAGAAAGCAAGACCATTTGTATAATAATCACTGCATTCCAGAGAACAAAATGGAGCAAGTTCCCACATGCTATCTTTTGCTTTCTGTATTCAGTAGCTGGCAGGCTTGCTAGACTTACCTAAGTGGCTGCAGCTGCAATACACTGAAACGAAAGCAAGGAAACCTATGAGACGTAGATACGGCCGTCCCCTTGGCCTCTGACGCTCCTCCCTTCTTCTATTTGCTTCCCTCTGATAGGTCCGTCATTCGGTGTGACGCTCCTCCCTTTTCCTGTTTCAGTTCCCTTTGATAGGTCAGAGCGGTGCAGCTGTGACACTCCTCCCTTCTCTGATAGGTCAGGGCGGGGCAGAGATGTAGTGTGCTTAAAAATGGTTACAGAGCTTCGAACATACGAACTGTTGAAGCCTCAGAGTGTGCTTTAGAACGTTGAGGGTGCTTTTTATGTGCAGATGGGGCGTGGCCTACGGCCCAGATGGGCGTGGCTGAGACTGAGGGTGAGTAGTCCGAATAGCCTAGCCTACCAGGAGGACAGGAGTTCAGGACAGATGGAGTGAGCTTCAGAACGTCTGAGGGGGGATTTTATTTATATAGATGCTTAATGAGTAGTGCATGTAAATTCTAATTAGTGTTAATTAGTGCCAATAATTGCTTATTAACATCCAATTATCGGTGCTGATTGGCTTGTTAACCAATTGAGTTGCACATGAAAATCAGAATACGCTTAGATTTGCATGCACAATTTTAGACACCTATATAAAATCTGGGAGAAAATGATTAGAATACTAGCATATATGTGTTTATGTGCACATGTAAGTGTGTAAATACCAGTATGCCACCTAGCACTGTTGTGCAAATAATTAACTGTGCATATTTGCAAAGGAACTGAACACAGGAGCGGAGCATAGACAAGACATAGGTGGGGCTTCCACTAACACATATAACTTACAGAATACTGTTACCCATGTAATGTATCTGCCAAACTTTCCTTTATAGAATAGGCTCCTGCCGCTTTCATTCTGACAGTCTAGGTGCCCTGTTACAGAATTGCCCCCTTAGTGGTTACTGCTTCATTTTCTATTTGGATTTCATATTTTGTCATCTGATATGTACCTGTGAAGTAACCTGTGAACTTATTCCCGTTAATTCCCCCAGTAAAATTCTTTTTTTTTTTTTTAACCACAGTTACTGGAGTGGTGTGTTCTTTTCAGATTAGATTGTTGGGAGTAAGACTGGAACAGAGACTCATCCATTAACTAGGGCCTTGAAGGAATTCCTGCCCACTGTCCCTGAGGAGCCAAAAATAAAATTACTCCCCTTTTGTAGCCCCTGCCTTGAGGCACAAAACAATGGGGAACCAGAGGCTCTGCTACAACACAAAATCTCTCAATACCTCCTTACCGATTGCCCAGGATGTACAGGGTGTTCAGTACCTTACAGAAGAGCATGAGCTTCCAAAACTATTTGTTTGGATGTACCTTCTTGCTCTTATAAACCTCATCAACCATACCACAATATGCACTGTGAATTTCTGTCTTCATGCAATCTCAAGCTGAGTTCCTCTAGATTTCATGCTGTAAATCCTCAGTTGCTTAAAACCAGCTGGACATCAAATAAACTTCTTCGGGCCTCCTTCTCCTTTAAACTATTCTTTACAGTTTGGGCCAAATCAGACTAGTTCACCCCCCTTCTCTTTGTTAGGAAAATTTTTATTCAGTTAAAAGACTTACCTTGATATCGTAATCATGTGCAGAAACTCACAAAAAGCTAATGATCGCAGCAGCAAATGCTGACTGACAAAGTCCTCAGACAAACCCTGACATGGCCAGAGTTTCTCTTCATTAGGGACAGAAAAGGTTGTTTCCAGCATTTTTCTAGATTATATATATATTATTGGGAATAATGAATGAAGTGAAAAAATGTATTGACCACACATCATTCAAAATTGTTAAATCATAAGAGGATTGTAAAAAATTGCAAGAGGACCTTATGAGACTGGACATCCAAATGGCAGATGGCATTTAATGTGAGCAAGTATGAAGTGATGCATGTAGGGAAGAGGAACTCAAACTATAGCTACATAATGCAAGGTTCCACATTAGAAGTCACTGACCATGAGAAGAATTTAGGTGTCATTGTTGAAGATATGTTGAAACCCTCTGCAGTGTGCAGCGGCAGCTAAGAAAGCAAATAGAATTTTAGGAATTACTAGGAAAGAATGGAGAGCAAAACTGAGAATATTATAATGCCTTTGTATCGTTCCAATGTGTGACAGCACTTTGAATATTTTGTACAGTTTTAGTCACCACATCTCAAAAAACGATATAGCAGAATTAGAAAAAAAGATACAGAGAAGGGTGACAAAAATGATAAAAGGAATGGGAAGACTTCCCTAAGAGGAAAGGTTAAAGAGGCTAGGGCTCTTCAAGTTGGAGAAAAGACAACTGAGAGGAGATATGTTAGAGGTCTATAAAATCCTGAGTGGAGTGGAATGGGTACATGTGAATCATTTCCTTCCTCTTTCCAAAAATGCAAAGACTAGGGGACATGCAATGAATCCACTAAGTAGTAAATTTAAAACAAACTGCAGAAAATATTTCTTACTCAACATGTAATTAAACTCTAGAGTTCATTGTTAGAGAATTTAGTAAAAGCAGTTAGCTAAGCAGGGTTTTAAAAAAAGGGTTTGGACAGGTTCCTAAAAGAAAAGTCCATAAGCCATTATTAAGATGTACTTAGGGAAATAATATTTTCCTTCCCTTTTTTTAAGCTGGGGAAAATTTCTTTTCCTGATGATGAATATTTCCTTCTATGTTTTTGTAACAAGTGATGTACTTGTGTAGATTTAATAAAAATCATATAAATAAAAAATAATTAAAAAAAAAAAGATGGCCTTGGGAAAACCCACTGCTTATTTCTGGGATAAGCAGCATAATATTTGTTTTACTTTGTTGGTACTTGTGATCTGGATTGGCCACTATTAAGATATTGTGCTTGATGGACCATTAGTCTGTCCAAGTATGGCAATACTCATGTACCTATGTACCTAATTTTTGCTTCAGCTGGTTTGCATACACTTTGCATGTTGACTGTGCTGCCCTTTAGTGAGGTGGTTTTACTGCAGACTTCTCCAGGTCATGAAATGGGACACATTGTTGATGTTCTGCAAAAAGGTAGACATCCCTGAACACAAGGGTGGTAGCACTGACATAACACCCCTATCATGAGCAAATCATTTTCAATCAATTTTTCTCTAAATAGCAACCTTAAAACAGAGTCTGGGAGGAAATATCTGACTGCTGAGAGTTGATCTGTGGTGATAGTTTATGACCATGTGGATTAAAAGATGACTACAGTGTCAGAGCAGTTTAACGTATGAATTGCCTTAGGCAAAATGTCCCTGCTTAAAAATAAAAGTCATATGTCCCATATAAAAATATTCCTCTTGGTTCTAAAGTATCAGGGACACAAACTGGAAAGAAGATTGTGTACATATCACCTGGAGAAGGACAGACAGAATTATAGGAAATACATGGCATTGTAATTCCAAGCCTTAATAGTAGCCACAAAAACAATATTTTACTCAATACATTGGTTGCATATTCAACCAAGCAGCTATTCAAAATAGCAAATGGCCTATTACAATACCCACAACAGAACTAACCTCCTTCATCACAACTGAGCAGCAATGATTCACTGAAGGGGGTGTACATTACCTACTTTGCCATCACCTACTCCCCCCCAACCCACTACTGTTTGGTTATCTGAGACTCACTTAACCAGTTAACAGAGGAGACTCTCAAATTACCTTGAAAAACCTACGGCCCACATCCTGCCCCTTCACTTCTGCCCATAGGCGCCCAGTATAAGAGGCTTGGAGAGGCTAAGCCTCCCCTGCTGTGCTCTGATGGGTTTAAATTGTTGATTTACCTCCATCCTCACAGCAGGAGCTGCAGTGAAAGCCCTCTAGCCTTGTGTAACCAGTTGTAGAAATTGGTTTATGTTTTGTTTACCTTACTGCTGGGAGAGGGGGGGGAGGTTAGCTGGAGGTGTCCTGGGTTGCCAGGGAGATATTTAACGAGGATGACTTCCTGACCTGCACTGAGGACAGATAGCAGTAGAATCGGATACTGAGCCAGCATGATCAGAAAAAGTCACCAGACCACAAAGATAGAAAAGATAATTTTATTTTCATTATAGTGTTTAGAATATGTCCACTTTGAGAATCAGGTGCTCAACATTAAAAGTTTATATTTATTTACTTATTTATGGCATTTTATCCCACATTAAACATGAATTAGGGTGTATTGTGGCTCTACATGAGAATTGTGATGATATGATCCCTTGTTTCATATTGTTGATGATCTGCATTTTCCGTATGGGTGATATATTGGTGTATTAGGGTCTGCCCAGTGTAATATTTATGGTACAGTAAGGTTCTTAGTGTGTTTTTGCACAAAGTTGTGCATAGTGTTTTGCAGTTGAGCGATTGTAGTTAGAATATGCTTTGAGCAACCACTTTATTCTTTGACATATGATACATATCTAATATCTAAATTTAATAAAAGGTATTAATTGTGACTTTTATTTTTATTTATTTATTTTTTCTCTGTGTTATCAGACAATTATGGATTTAAGCTCCACCCCTGGCCCCACCCCTAACCCCTAACCCCGCCCCCTTTCACCTCCACAAACAGTTGGGCCACCGTCTGCCTATGCTTCTGCCCTTCTATGATACCCTTGCAGCTAAAACCTCATAGAAGGGCCCTCTATTATTGTGAATGTCTTTCTTCATAATGGGCAGCAGACACATCATTACAAAGGGAGGTGGTGCACCCCCTACTGAAAAAAGTACCTTTGCTTGGGAAAAACTGAAAAACTACCAGCCCTATTCTAACAATGTAACTTTAAATGGGAAGGCCTGTCAGTCCAGTAAACTATTGAGAATAAGCAAATTGTCCTCTGGCATACCTACACAGCAGGAGATCCTTCATCTATCTTTTTTTTTTCAAATTTTATTTTTATATTCATGTACAATTACAATTCATCCAAAACCAGAACACATTATGGGCTCCTTTTATTAAGCCATGGTAGTGATTCCCGCATTGAGCCTACAAATAGGTGGGAAAATGTGGGATACAAATGCAATAAATAAATAAACTGCATGTCCTCTACCTCACCGAGACATGGCTTATAAACGCAGATCTGGCTTATATTAAACAGCATATTAAGGCTCCAAAATTATATCACAAATACAACTTTTATTGCATCTATGTGTCTTTACAAATCAAATGACACATCTACAAAAACCATATAAACACACCACCATTCATTCACCATTCACACTTCACCAGCGATAACAACCAGTGCAAAGTAAATGTCATTAAACATCATAAATATATCAAGTCCCTTTCCCATTTCCTCCCTCCCCCCCCCCCCCCATTCCCCCTCCCGGCTGTATACTCAATTCACTTAAAAAAAACAAAACAGTATTCGCCACATATTAAAGAAAAATGATGCTGGTCCTTCCATTCCTAACAATTACACACCAACATCCTTGATGCCTTTCCTAACAAAGATGGTTGAAAAAGTAGCATTAAAGCAGAGGAGTAGCCTAGTGGTTAGAGCACCAGCCTTGACATTCAGAGGGGGCCAGTTCAAATCCCATTGCCGCTCCTTGTGATCTTGGGCAAATCACTTAACTCTTAGTTGCCTCAGGTACAAAATTAGATTGTGAGCCCTCCAGGGACAGAGAAATGCCCAGTGTACCTGATTGTAACTCACTTTGAGCTACTACTGAAAAATGTGAGCAAAATCCAAATAAATTGAGTGCATATACTTCATGTGCCATCAATTCAGATTCCAAGCATAGTATAGATTCGATTTGATTGTCCAGTTTTGATACCATACACCATGGATTTGAGCTTGGTACATCACAAGTGTTAGTGAGGCTGGACATCTGAGGAGTCAATCTTTTAGTGCTTTTACAGCGTCTAGCCTCCTTTGGGATTATCGATCAGGCTGATGTCTTAGGTTCCCTTTCATTGCGCAGTCAATATGTGGTCCTCTACTTATGGCTACATCACTTGGGAATTACTTTTGAAGTCCAGTTTATCAATGAAAGCACATACCCCTTGATTCTATATAGCATGCCTAGAGATCCATGGCAAAATCAGTGCAGATTCTATAACTATGCACGTAACTTAATTAGCTTAACAAGTTAATGAGCATTGATAACATCCCTTAACAAGAATGAGCACTTGTAATGGAAGTGAATTTTAAAGATTGTTTTTCAACCCTGTCTGGACCGACCAGTGCACTCGGGTCTGTATTGTTGATTAGAAGTAATTCTGTTTAAAAATGGTTGTTTAACTTTGATTGTGTGAAAATAGGTTGGAATGCAGAAGATAAGACACAGCTCTAACTAATTTGGTATGCAAAGGGGAGGATGGTTCTTGCTTTCCGGCTCTAGCCTGGCCACCTGGAGTTGGAAGGCATGTGACCACATTCCCACAGTAAGCATTCTGTAATTTTCCATACAAGCTTTCTGTAACTTTCCTTAGCTCTGGACATGAGCTAAGAACTTAATAAAAAGGGGCCCTCCTTGCGGTGAAACTCTGAGGTTCATCTGTGGGCAGACGTGTTGTGCAGAAGGTGTGTTCCTGGTCAAGGAAACTCTGAGCTTTCGCTGCAACGGACCTCCCGGCTGATGAGATAAGAGCCTGAGCTTCCAGACCAGTGTTGTATGTACATATGTATCTGTTTTATAGCTTTTTTTTAGTTAGATGGTTTAATTAGTGTGCATATCTCCTAATTTGACTCAGTCAGCGTGTATATTTCTTAACCATTGTATAGACTGAAGCAATAATGATTTATACACTCTCCATTTGAATAAAGAGTTTCATTTACCCAATACGAATCCAAAAAGAATCTGTAGTATTTTATTCGGTGAACAGTCTGTGGTGATTAAGTGAGCAGGCTGCAATACCAAGGCAAGACAGCACTAATTGGCAATAATTAGAATTTACACATAGAACTCACTAAGCACACAGGCAAAAGTGGGTGTGGTTACGGGCGAAGAAATGGGCATTTCGTTGGTGTAAATGGAGGCGCATAGTTTAGGTGCTGAGATATCAACTAAGTATATTCTATATACTGCGCCTAAATCTAGGCACTGCTTATAGAATACACTTAGTCAGCACTGATTTTCATGATGATTTTTTAGGCGCCATATATAGAATCTCCCCCATGGAAAGCAATTCTGTAACTGACACATCCATTTAGGCACCCCAAGAATGCTTGGTGAGAGCGTATTCTATATCGGCATCTGGACCCCAGATTCTATTACAGTATGCTAGCATAACCCGGTATCAGCACAACTTATATTTTATGCACCTGCAACTGTACCAGGCACAGATCTGACACAAATGCAGTCACACAGTTGCAGGAGGGATGCACATAACTTGCAGCATTTTGTAAGCTACAGTATGCACATAGTTGGGTGACCTGCTCATTGCCCACTCATGCTCTGCCTATATCTATCTATCTATCTATGTAGTGCTAGTATTCTATACATTTATGCACATAAGGGGCACATAAATGTGTACATCTACCAGTTGATATTTGGCCCATGGTGGTCAGCATTTTTTAAAATGCTGCCTGCCATGGGCAGAATTAGCCCCAGATATTCAATGCTAGGCCATGTCTGGACATTGGCATTGAATATCTGGGGCTAATCCTTTAGGTACTGGTCACTGGAGCATATGTGGGTCCATGCTGAATATCAGCTGGGACCTGTATTAGGGTTTCTGCCCAGGTCCAGAGACCCACCTTCCAATCCTCCCTCAAACTCCCCCCCCAACTGTAATACCCCTCCCTCTCCCCAAACTGCAACACCCCCTTCCCATCCCGATTCCTCCCATCCCCTCAAAGAGAGATGACAATAGGCCTGAGCCTTCCCATACCCCCACTCCTGTAGGATCCCCAGGCCTAAATTTATGGTCCCTGGTGGTCTAGTAGGGCAAACAGGCACAGGTAATGCCCAATCACTTCTGCTTAGCATGGCAGCCTGTTCAAAACGGCTGTTGCGACCTGTAGCAATATTACCCAAGTATCACAAACCTGCTACTAGAGGTTGCAGCAGCCATTTTGAACAGGCTGCCATGCCAGGCAGGATCAGGTGGGCATCTCTTCTGCTCACTAGACCACCAGAGACCATGATGGTAGGCCCAGGGAAGGTCTATGAGGGAGGGGAGATTGGGAGGGGGGGGGGCATGGGCCTGCCTTCATCTTTCTTTGGGGGTCCAGGAGGGGGAATTGGAATGGGAAATGGGGTGTTGCAATTCAGGGGGGAGTTGGAATGCAAGTGTGTTGCATTTCGGGGGTATTGGAAGGAGGGCAGCCTGAACTTCTCTGCTGCTGTCTACAGTTTAACTGGGCACTAGCTGATTTTCAGTCCTAACTATGCGGTTTCTTTTTAGCTAACCAACAAATCAGATGCTTTCTGCATGAGTGGTTAGAGGAGATATTCAGCGGCACTGTCTGATTAAGTGCCACTGAATATCCTCATTTACCCTGACCAAGCGTTTTAAACAGGAGCCTCTCCAGGCCGCTTAAATTGCTTTGAATACCTATCCTCCACTTTATAGAATTCCCCATAAAATGTGGTGGACCCCAGTGACAGGTAAATATTAGTGCCAGCTTCATCTTAGTTTAAGTAAATATTTAATCAGGTTTTCTGGGGTGGGGGTGGGGGGGATGGGGTCAAATTTGATTTATTTAAACAATAGATAAAAAGTCCTGGTTTTTATTTACTTTTTAATGTCTAACCATTTGGTTAAGTCCAAAAGGCTTGATTAATTTTGGATGCTCGATAAATGGAGTTAATATTCAAATTCAAGCAAGTACCCTTCTTTCCATCAAATCTATTTTGAAACTAACAGGTCCTTGTGCTTTAGTGTAGACACCCCCACCCTTTGGAGCAGTCTTCCCCTTTGGAGCAGCTTCAACTGGAGGAGTGGCCTAATGGTTAGTGCACCCTTTAAATCCTGGCAACATGGGTTTGATTTGGTCTGATTCCCACTGCAGCTCCTTGTAACCTTGGGCAAGTCACTTAACCCTCCATTGCCCCAGGTACAAAAACTTAGATGGTGAGCCCTCTAGGGACAGAAAAAGTACCTGTATATAACGTGTTGTGATAAGGAAGAGGCTATCCTACTCTGGTTAGGCCCCTAGAGGGCGCTGTTCCCCTAAAATGTCCAGGGAGAAGGGCTGGGTGAGTCAGTAAGGGGATGTATAGCAGGAGGTCTCTAGGACCAGGGAGAGTCCTCGAGGTGGAAACAGGTGCAGCAGGTTAGGGGCTGGGTCCTGTTTGGCCATTAACCACTTAATACCCCACCTGAGTTGTGAGGGAGAGAGGAGAGCTAGCCGCTGCAGAAGAGAGCTGGTAGCTGAAGCAGGAGGATCCCCAAGAGAAGTACTGGCTGAGCCCATTGGACTGGTGGTGAACTGTGTGTAAAGCAAGGAAGCTGGCTGGGGTAAGAAGGCCCTAGAGTGCCAGGTATAAGAACTGTGTGTTACAAGGAAGGACTGGGTGTCCGGGTTACAAGGAAGGACTGGGTGTCCAGGTGCTTAAGCTGGAAGATTGAACTGAGTAGGGAGAAATGCTTAAGCTGGAAGATTGAACTGAGTAGGAAGAAAGGTTTAAGTTGGAAGAACTGTTTAAGCTTGTAAAAGTGTCTTAAGCTGGAAGAAGTGTGGCCCAGGGGCTGGAATAAAGATGTGTATGAAAATATCCTGTTGGTGAGACCTGACTATGTTTGCCTTTTGGAGAAGCAGGTCACCCTGAGCAGAAAGGGGTAGTAGACTAATTTGCATAAAATCTGCATATTGAGAACCAGCTCACCCTGAGTGAAAGAGGGACCTGGGATCCTAAGGTGGGAGCTTCAGCTTCACTATAGCTTCATCTTCACAGTGTACAGCACTGTGTACATCTAGGAGTGCTATAGAAATGATTAGTAGTTGAACTGTCCTTAGATAAATTTAAATCCCTGCTAAAAGTGTTCTACTTTTCCCAGGCTTTCCCATCTGTGACCTAAAACTAATTTCCCCCTCTCCTTATTTTTCACTTGAACTTGTAAACTGCTTATATAAGTGGTAAAATAAACTGAACTTCAACTTATAAATTCCCAACTGATCTGCAGATTGTGATATGAATTAGTCATGGATTCTGGGCACACTTGGGGCTCTGTTTGCTAAGCAGAGTTATAGGCGTGCTAACATTTTCAACACACATTAACCATGTATGCGTATTAACCATGCCTACAATATTCCTATAGATGCCTACATGGTTAGTGCGCATGCTAAGTGTAGGTGCACTAAAAATACTAATGCACCTTAGTAAACAGGACCCTTGGTACTGAAAGGGGTTGAAGGTTCAGGTAAAGGCATAGGGTGGTGTTGGGTTCAGTGTGGGAATTTATATGCTCATCTTAAAGTGGAAGAATTGTAACTGGGCAGACTGGATGGACCAGTTTTTCTGCTGCATTTTATAGTGTAAGATCACTAATTTGGAGATCAATATATTATGGATTCTTTGGAGGCTGCGCAACATCAAGAAATGGGACTTGATATACCACCTTTCTGAGGTTTTTGCAACTACATTCAAAGGGGTTTACATATATTCAGGTACTTATTTTGTACCAGGGGCAATGGAGGGTTAAGTGACTTGCCCAGAGTCACAAGGAGCTGCAGTGGGAATTGAACTCAGTTCCCCAGGATCAACGTCCACTGCACTAACCACTAGGCTACTCCTCTCCGAAGATAATGCCGAGCATGAGCTTTTGAGGCAGACAAGTTTAATCTGTGACTTCAAAAGCTTATATGCACCATCTTTGGAGAGTTTCTATAAATAATAGGTTGCATATCTTGCAAAGAATCTTGTTTTCTCTAACATCAATATAGCCACTACCAAGCTTCACCACAGATTATACATTTGGGTTAGGTCATCCCTAATCTGACACCAGTAAATTGTCCCTCTGCTTGTACATCCATTAGTTGAAAAGAAATCAGACAACATAGAAATAAATTAGATATCTTGAAGAACCAATTAGCTTGCAAAAATGTATTTTTTTCATCCGTTAACAATATTTTACAGTTCATTAAATACGAAAATAATTTGGCAGACTAAAAAGTAGATATTCACTCACTGAAACATCTCTTTCTTTCCTTATATACAGAGTTACCATATTTATTATTTTTTGTTTGGTTTTTATAGGAGTTATGCATTTAAAATAGAGTAAGAACAAAAAAAATCATTTCTGAAAAGATTACATTGCTTTCTCATTTAATTAAACCTTATTAATATAGTTATAACTAAGTGAAACATGCCGGTGCATCTGAAACTAGTGTTGCACAGAACCTGGATTCTCTACTGACCCTTTTTGTGAGCATTCTTAATAATGGCATTTTTGAAAAGAGTCATTAGTGGTGTCTGACTCCGTTCGGGTGTCATGAAGCCTCCATACCGCTTGTCCTTTGGAGGTTTACCCCATCGGAAATGATGCATCATGTAGTTCCCATCTTTCTTCTCTGCCAGGCCCATCAACTCGTTGTTTTCCAGGTCCTCTTGTGAACTGAAGCTAGGGTAGTCAAGTTCTTCTGAGAGGTCTCTTCTGTAGTCCTGAGGATAGCTCTCAGAGGATTCCTCCTCCACACCATTGGTGTAGATCTTGATTGGTCTCCTTTTTTTGCCAACTGGTTTCCCCCATCTGAAGTGTTCCATGGAGTAGGATCTCTTGCTTTCCTGTCTCTCAAGGGCATCTGCTTCTTTGCTGTTTTCATGTTTTTCACTGCTCTGACTTTCTGATATGGGAAAGAAGTTGAAGAAAGGGTAGTTGGAGGCATCTTCTCGTTTGGAGCCTGAACTGCTGGTACCGGTACTGGTGCTGCTGCTATTCCTTCTTCCAAACTTGTTCCAGCGGAAGTGACTCATGACATACTTCCTGATGTTTTCAGACAGTGGTTGCATGTGTCCATTGCCTGGATAGACAGGGGACTCAGCAGTCAGGTCTGTTTTACAAGCTTTGATGCATTCCTACAAATGAAAAGAATATTTCATTAAAGGTGCAGCTTGCTGGGTTTATGTTAAAATGTAAACTGTTTTAGAAAGGTAGGTTTTGTTGAGACATTTATTAGATCTGTGGTCTGGTTTTACATGCACTAGGGATATGCATTTGTTAGTGCATATGTAGTCTGGCACATGCTGAATTGATTTAACAGATATAAACCTAAGAATGGTCACACATTAAGTTATTAGTATGCAGTGCAAAGTTTTGACAAACATTAACATTCTTTATTAAAATGAATGTGTGAAATGAATTGAAAAAAGTCCAAAATCTAGAAAAAAGGCCAACCAATCGACAATTTTGCACTGTGCAGATCCCTAACACATACTATGTTATATTACAAATAATATCCACTTACACTCAAGCCATGAAAATGTAACATTTTAATTTACAAATCAATAACCAGAGCAACATTACATTGGGTAATACAATTACACCATTCTTATTGTATCTGCAGTTAATGAGCCAAAATATTGCCTATCTGGTTTTTTTCCAGAAAGGGATAAACTGTTCTACCAAATAGAACTTACCAAATACCTCATGATATAGGGGTTCATTTATCAAGATCCACGCTAAAAAGGTTTTAATGTGCATTTTGGTAAAAATGTACCAAACAAGTTAAAATGTGATGTACTGGCTAATGCACTAAATGTTAGTGTGTACGCAAATAGCCTCTATGGCACATAAACACTATTAGAGTGCTATTTTAAGGCCCTTTTCCTCTCCATAGCTCGTAAACCGGTAGACATTTTGGAGGTAATTCTATACGAAGCCCTTAGATTTGGGTGGTAAAGGACCAACAAACATCTGGATATTCAAGGGTCTGTTTACCAAGCTGCAGGGAAACGGGCTCTACGCTAGTGATGGGGGCTGTTTTTCCCATGTGCCAGGGCCCTTTTTTCCATAGCGGGAAAAAAGACCCAGACAAACATGGCCACGCGGGAAGAGAACTCTTACCGTGTGGCCATGCAGCAGGGAGCCCTTACCGCCACCCATTGAGAGACGATATGGGCTCCCACGGTAACCCGGTTGTAACTAGGCAGTGCACGGTGATGTCCTAATACCGCCGGGTTGCTGCCGCGCAATCCATTTCTGGGGGGGGGGGGTGTCTTTTTTCCCTCAGAAATGGCGTGCACTGGGGGCAGAACTACCGCTGGCAGCCGCATTGGGCTTACTGACACAATGTACAAGACCCCCCTCAGTGCTAGTACCTGGATAGGTGCCGGCACTGCATATCCAGGCCTAATTCTGCCAGCGATGAGTAATGTCATAAATGCTGACCACCACGGGCTGAATATCGGGGGGGGGGGGGGGGGGGGGGGGGGGATAGTGGAGGATGGCAGATAAAGATCGATATTGTCCATCCAATCTGCCCAGTAGGTTTACCATGGCAGTACCTACTTCTCAGTGCAGGTTGCATTGCCTATGGTTTCTTAGGAGAAGTACAGAATTCATTTCACAGCTGTTTTGAGTTGAGGTGCTCCATTCTTAGTTTCTATCCTCTTGCCCTTCAGGGATCCACTGCATGTATCCCACTGTTTTTTGATTTATAGCAAGATTTTTACTGGCACCACATCTTTTGGGAGGGAATTTCAAGTATCCACCACTCTTTTCATGTTTTTGGTTTTTCATAGACAAGCAGTCTGAGTGTTTTCTTTGGGAGTCACTGCTCTATTATAACAACCAACTCGTGTTTTGAGACCCCTGAAGGAGGCATCACTGGTGACACCGAGAATAAGAATGGTGCTTTAAAACTGATCACACACGTTGCACCTTGAGACGACCAAATGTTAAACTCTGGCCACAATCAGTGCATTGTTAATTTGAAGTAGGACAGTACTGATGAATCAAAGCTAAGTTATATTCTAAGATAGTTGCTGTTTTATGGATTACCAAACGGAGCAACACTCTTTGGAGTTTTGACGATTGATTATTCTGTGGAGGATTTTTATGTCTGTGATGTTATTATATCCCGACAAGCCCTTCCACCGTTCTGAAAGCATTCTGAGGCTTTTTCCTTCCAGATAAAAATCTTTAATCATACTCCAGAGTGCATAAGTCATATATTAAGTACTTTTACTTATATTTGTATCAAAGAGTGAAAGTTTGGAGCTTTTTCGGGTGAACCACTAATTCCACACCTTCATTATTTCATTGTTAAGCTATTTTATCTCTCAGCCCTCTGCTCTCTTCATGATTTCCTAATCTTCTTGTTAAATGTATTACTCCTTTATTACTTTATGACTTTATACCATTGACATCCTTTCTTTTTATTACATTAACAAAATTAAGGGTTAAACATGTTGCAAGTGATGGTCAATCCAGAAATTTGTGACTACCTTTCTATAGCTATTCTCAAAATCTAATCACAGGTATGTTGATTTAGTCCCATAACAGCTATCAGTTACAACTTGTTTGTTGTCCCTTATTTCTACGTGTTTAAGTGGACGAGTGAGGCATATTTTCAAAGCACTCAGGCTTACAAAGTTACATGTACGTATTTCCAAAGCACTTAGACATACAAAGTTATATGGTAACCTATAGAACTTTGTAAGTCTAGGTGCTTTGATATGAGTCCCATTTAAGGCAGCCACCACAATAGTTTGTGTTAAATTAGAAAATTCTCAGTCTAACTTATTGGTGTTGTCATAAATCTGTACCCTGTCTACCCCTGTTTCTTGTTTTCAAATCCTTTTTATTCTGTTTTTAATAAGTACATCACTTTGAGTCAAAAACATGACATGGTGACCTGCCGTTTCTGATATCTTTACAAAATCAACCCCTTAGATACTAACTTGTTTATAGTGATGTGCTAATCATTGGTAATTACTATTGTAAGCTCCTTTGAGCAGGGACTGTCCTTGGTTGTTAAATTGTACAGCGCTGCGTAACCCTAGTAGTGCTTTAGAAATGTTAAGTAGTAGTAGGTAATTAAGGCCATTGCTGGCCAGATGTGTACAATATGTGTCCTGAAAATTACAAAGATCAGGATCAAGTGCGCATATTTTATATCATATTCACATCATGGGGTGAATTCTATATATGGCGCCGAAAAAAGCACTATTCTATAAGCCGTGCTTAAAGTTAGACAAGGTTTATAGAATAGTCCTTATGCCCAGTAATCACACCTAACTTTAGGCAAGGCCATTTGCACCAACTGAAACATGGTGTAGATCTTCTCACCAAAAATAGGCGCGTTTCTCCCTTATTCTATAACTACACATATTTAATTTTAGGAACAGCCCCTTTCCGCCCATGACCCTCCCATTACCATGCCCCCTTTTTGAACTTGCGTGTAAAATTTACCCGTGGATCCAGCGCCTAAGTTTACATGCATATATTCCAATTAAGTCTAATTAGTGCAAATAATTGCTTGATAACAAGCCAATTATCAGCGCTAGTTCACTTGTTATGCAAATAAATTGCACGTGCAAATTGGGCACACTCCAAATCCGTGCACACAATTTTTAGTGACTTTAAGTTCAGGGGCATATGCTATGAGTGCAGGTGCTGTGTATCTTAATAGAGGAGGGGAAGACATTTTAAGTTTGAAATTAGCAAGTAAAATGTTGCTAGTTAACAATATTGTTGGATTGCTAGTTTAATCATGTATTAATGAATTTGCTATGCTGTAGCCTTAATAATAAAACCATTCTTTGGACTATTGGCATGCTGTTCTGGTATTGTGTTCCAAAGCTACATCATATATAGCTGCTTATATGTGGTTAACATGGTGGTGAATTGCTGACTGCCCTGTTGGCGGTGCCAGTGTTTAATCGTGAAGATATGTAGCTTGGCACAGTGGCGGATGTGGCTCTGGCCCCCATGTTGGACAGACCGGATGGACTGTGCAGGTCTTTTTCTGCTGTCATTTACTACGGGGCCCTTTTACAGAGCGGCGGTAAGCCCAACACAGGCTTATCGCTCACTGTTCCGGAACTACTGCCGGCCTAACACGGGCGCCCGCAGTAGTCCCGCCCGAGTATGTGCCATGTCCAGGGGAAAAAAGAAAACCCTTGGAAATGGCTTGCATGGTGATAACCCAGTGGTAACCCAGCAGTAATTGGGCATCATGGCGCGCTGCCCGGTTACCGCCGGGTTAGCGTAGGAGCCCTTATCGCTCCCTGCTGCATGGCCATGCGGTAAGAGTTTTCTTATCACATGGCCATGTGTGCTGGGGGCTTTTTTACCCTCTGCGGTAAAAATGGCCCCTGCTGCTAGCGCAGGGCCCTTTTTCCCACAGCTTGGTAAAAGGACCCCTATGTTACATTCATTCATATCCTGGTAATTAGCTTCTTGGACTACTGTAATCTTCTTTATAATGGTATTCGAAGACCTCAACTCATTCAGAACATGGCTATTCACTTACTTCACCATCTCAGACTGGCATACTATATTTCTCTTTTTCTTAAGAAGAATCACTGGTTATCAGTTTTAAAGCAATGAAGATTGGCCAGCCTTAAGTGCTTTTCAGTTGTTCTACCACCAGCTAGACTGCACCACAAAATTACCCATAATTCCGTCTTCTATATTATCCTCATTATCCCCTAAATATCTTCAGAAGGAGAGCTCTCTAATTAGGCTTGAAGCAGGTCTTAGGGCATACGATATTTCCCAGATGTTTGGGGGATGACTTTTTCCATTGTGTTGGTTGTGGTGATTCTTGGCGAGAACCCCAGGCATTACATAGTAACATAGTAGATGACGGCAGAAAAAGACTTGCACGGTCCATCCAGTCTGCCCAACAAGATAAACTCATATGTGCTACTTTTTGTGTATACCTTACCATGATTTGTACTTGTCCTTTTCAGGGCACAGACCGTATAAGTCTGCCCAGCACCATCCCCGCCTCCCAACCACCAGTCCCGCCTCCCACCACCGGCTCTGGCACAGACCGTATAAGTCTGCCCAGCACCATCCCCACCTCCCTCCACCGGCTCTGCCACCCAATCTCGGCTAAGCTCCTTAGGATCCATTCCTTCTGAGCAGGATTCCTTTATGTTTACCCCAGGCATTCTTTTCTTTTTGTTTGTCTGTGTTCCATCTATTCATTTTGATCTGATTGTTGATTGTAAACTGCTCTGATATTTTTAATAAAATGCAGTATATAAAGTTCTGTAATAAACAAACATTGTCTGAATACTGGTTGAGGGCTGCTTCAAAAATCCACAAGCGGCATGGTGGAATAACCACTTTCTCTGGGATTCTATATATGGCATCTTAATTTCTGCATGGAAATCGAACCATATTCTATAACAATGCATATAACTTATATATAACAGCTAATCAGCGCTGTTAATTGGGTGTAACAAGGAATTATCAACACTAATTGGCATTAAGATTCATGCACACCACTCCCTAAGCGTATTCTATGTGTACCTACATATAGAATAACGGGGTAATGTGCCTAATTTTGTTGGCAAAAATGGCTTCATTGGTGTAAATGGTTGGGCCTAAATATATTTGTGGTTGCCAGCGCTAAGCACTATTCTATATACAGCACCTAACTTTAAGCACTGTTTATAAAATAGTGCTAATTTTGGCATCGATTTTTTAGGCGCCATTTATAGAATTTAGTCCAAAAAGACTTTTGCAAAATCACAAGTCAGAACAAAAGTGGAGATGGCCAAGATGGAGGAAACAAGAAAATACCATCTATCAGTCCATCAGGGAAACAAAGTTTATTGGCCACAATTTCACAACATGTATAGGAGATCCAAAGAGAAGACCCAACCCAGCCATGTTTTGGTGATATGCCTTTGTCAGGGGCTCAGGAAATCTCTAAAACAAATATACGACACACACATAAATATAATTCTCTTTCATGTTTTCCACAGTCCTTCCTGCAATAGAAGATGTCTTAGAAGGAATGCTGATAGTAGGAATGTATAGGATCCCCCATGCACATTTTGCTAGTTGTGGCCAGCGTGTTTGTTTGCTTTTCTAAAAGATCAAAATATCATCGTCTACATCACTCAAATATAAACAACAGTCCAGGTCATTAACAGGCTTCAAAGTAGAAAATGACATGAGGAAAAAGTATGTCCCCATCCCTAGTCCATCCCCACAGGATCTGTCCCTGACTCCACTCCATCCCTGTCCCTGTGGTTACTGTGGGTTTCTGTGTCATTCTGTAATCTGGCATCTTGAGTTACTTTTATGTAGATTTTTTTTGTTTTGTTATTTTTGTTACATTTGTACCCTGCTCTTTCCCACTCATTGCAGGCTCAGTGCGGCTTACATATACAGGTACTTATTTGTACGTTGGGCAATGGAGGGTTAAGTGACTTGCCCAGAGTCACAAGGAGCTGCCTGTGCCTGAAGTGGGAATTGAACTCAGTTCCCCAGGACCAGAGTCCACCACCCTAACCACTAGGCCACTCCTCCTTCTTGTTCCTACTAATCCATAATCTCCTTCCATTACCCCTCTCAAGAACTGTCTTCTTTGCTAACCCCCGGATTCTGTATAGCACGCCTAGTGTTCTGTTCCGAAATCCAAGCATATTTTATAATATTTAACATTGCATTTAACAAGCAATAACGGGCACTAATTGGCACTAATTTGAATTTACATGCACAATTCCCTAAGTGTATTCTGTAACGCACTGCGCCTACATTTTAATATGTGCAGGCAAAAAGGGGCGTGGTTATGGGCAGGGAATTGGGTGTTATAGAATATATATGCCTAAATCTAAATGCCGGGATTTACACCACATCTTCTTTGGTTCTAAATGGATGCACATAGTTTTAGGCGCTAGGATATCAACTAAGCATATTCTATATACCGCACCTAAATTTAGGCACTGCTTATAGAATACACTTAGGCAGAAATGTTTTCCGCATGGATTTTCTAGGCGCTATATATAAAATCTGGCCCTAAATGGCTCGCTGACCATGGGATGGACCTGAACCCGCAAAAAACGTTGGTTTACCGGCGGCCCCTCAGTTCCCCCTTCTCCTTTACAGCTCCTGGGTACAGATGTTGCACCGGTTACCTCTTTCCGCTACTTGGGGGTAATCCTTGACTCATATCTTTCTTTCACCCCCCTATATATCAGCCATTTGCATAACTGGATTTTTCATCCTTAGACAACTGTGCTCAGTTCACTGCTACTTCAACTTTCAATCCTTTCATTTGTTTATATTATCCCTTCTTCTTTCCAGACTCGACTATTGCAATATAATTTACTTAGACTGCCTTCGCCATTAACTGAAAAAGTTACAATCCTTACTAAATATTGCCATTCGACTATTATCTACTGCACGTAGGTTGATCGCTCTTCTCCCTTACTTAAATCTTATCACTGGCTCCCCATTGAGGGATCGCATTCAAACTCCTTATTCTAACTTTTAAGGTCCTCCGTCTAGGTCCTCCTTGCTACCTTTCTACACCATCGTCGTTTTCCCAGATCTTAGGCAGGCAATTCTAAAATCAACACGACACAGGGCTTTTTTTTGTTGCTGCATCTTCTATATGAAATTCAATCCCAAAGGAAATTAGAACAGAAATGTGTTTTGAGAAATTTAAATCTGCCTTAAAAACTAGGCTGTTTAATATAGTGTTTAGTCCTCATTGACAAGTAGTCGCCATTTCATTACTGGAGCACCTTATAAATCCTATCTTGTTCCTACTTTATACCTTACCCCCCCTCCCGTTCTGTTTTCCTTAATGTTTTGTGTATGAATGATCCCCCCCCTCTTCTATGATTATTGTAGTTTGTCTGATTTCCTACATTTTGCTGTGTTAATCGCTTTGATCTACTGAGCTAACAAAGGCAGTATATCAGGTACCAATAACCTAAACTAACCTTAAATACAATAATAATAATAATAAAGCATTAAAACAAAGGGCCATAGTTACAGAGCAGCCATAAAAATTTAAAAATATAATGATACTCATGAGGAATATGCATATTTAACTTATCTGTCTAACTAATATGTTCATTTTCTGGACTTTATGAGTGGTTCAAAAGAGTTATATAATTTTGGCTATAAGGAAAAGATATACAAAAATATATTTATATTTATTATTATGATAGATATATGTTTGTTTTATGGGTATCTGAATTATAATTTACAATCAAATGTCAAAAATTCCTCATGTTTATCATTATATATTTATATTTGTATCGCTGCTTCTTAAATTAACATGTTTCTATGGTCCATTATTTTAATGTATTGATTATATTTTGGCCTTGTTGGGTCTTCTCTTTGGATTTCCTATACCCAATGTGAAATTCTGACCAATAAACTTGGTTTCTTTGGTAGACTAATAGATGGTGTTTTCTTGTTTCCGCCATCGTGGCCATCTGTTTTCATTCTCACTTGTGTATTGCTGTGGAGGTTTGTTCTTCTGTGTTCTCGCTTTTATAAAATCACACTAGTGGTTCCACGCTTGAAAGTACACCCAGTCACATGTACGTTTATGAGACATTTGTATAGGCATTTTCTAGGTCAGAATTACAGTGCAAACTGAATAACAATTTAGAGGGCCCTTTTACTAAGTTGCGTAGGCGCCTCCGCGCCTCCAATGTGTGTCAATTGGAACTACTGCCTAGCCCTGGGTGGTAATTCCATTTTTGACGTGCATCCAAAACAAACAGTAGAAAATATTTTCTATTTCCTACCACATGGTGCTTACCCAGCAGTAATCAGCAGTTTACATGCACTGATGATTACTGCCCGGTTAATGAGTGAGACCTTACCACTAAGTCAATGGGTGGCGGTAAGGTCTCAAGCCGAAAATGGACCCATGCTAATTTTAATTTTGCATCTATTTTCGGCCACAAAATTTAAATTAGGCCTTTTTTTCCAGGTGCGCTGAAAAATGGACCTGTGCGCATCCAAAACATGCGCGTACACCAGTGGAGGCCATTTTTCGGCGCACCTTAGTAAAAGGGCCCCATGTGCATTGTTCATAAAATGTGTGTTTGTGTGTACTTCAACCACATAGATTTACACCTGCTTCTGGTCAGGCATATAAGTGCCTGTGTCTTCAGTCTAGGTATAATTTCTGCTGCTTTGTCTTTCATATTTTGAAAAGGCATATAGGCATCTATGTGAAGTTAAAAATTAGCCTAATAATAAGCAACTATCCAGCTCATTTTCGAAAGTGATTGCTGGCCATCTTCCGACACAATCAGGAGATGGCTGGCGATCTCCTGAACCCGGTCAAATCGGTATAATCGAAAGCCAATTTTGGCCGGTTCAACTGCTTTCCATCGTGGAGCCGGCGAAACATCAAGGGGGCGTGTTGGTAGAGTAGTGAAGGCGGAACGGGGCGGGACGGGGGCGTGCTCACGAGATGGCCGGCTTCGCCCAATAATGAAAAAAAAAAGCCAGGTTTGTAGAGCATTTTGCCGGCTGTACTCACCAAATGACCACTGGAGGGAATCAGGGATGACCTCCCCTTCCTCCCCCAGTGATCACCAACCCCCTCCCACCCAAAAAAAAAAAATTAAAAACATTTTTTCACCAGCCTCTATGCCAGCCTGAAATGTCATACCCAGCTCCCTGACAGCAGTATGCAGGTCCCTGGAGCAGTTTTTAGTGGGTGCAGTGCACTTCAGACAGGTGGACCCAGGCCCACCCCCCTACCTGTTACACTTGTGGTGCTAAATGGGAGCCCTCCAAAACTCCCTGTACCCACATGTAGGTGCCCCCCTTCACCCATAAGGGCTATGGTAATGGTGTAGAGTTGTGGGGAGTGGGTTTTGGGGGGGATTTGAGGGGCTCAGCACCCAAGGGAAGGGAGCTATGCACCTGGGAGCTATTTTTATTTTTTAATTTTTAGAAGTGCTCCCTAGGGTGCCCGGTTGGTGTCCTGGCATGTCAGGGGGACCAGTGAACTACAAATGCTGGCTCCTCCCACGACCAAATGCCTTGGATTTGGCCGGGTTTGAGATCACCGGCATTATTTTCCATGATGGCCGAAAACTGATGCCAGGCATCTCAAACCCGGCGAACTCTTACATTTGGCCGGGCCCAACCGTATTAGCGAAAAAAGATGGCCGGCCATCTTTTTCGAAAATACGGTTGGCTCCGCCTACTTATGGCGCCGACGCCAAAGATGGCCGGCCAGCTATTTGGCCGGCGCCGTTCAATTATGCCCCTCCACATGATCTTTACACATACACAACTTTTCATAAAATGGTTCTCAATGTGTATTCCCCTGTGAGGTTTGCTTACCAGAATTCCGGCCTCTGTAGTAAGGTCTCTGCATGTGTTGCTTTCCCAGCACTGACTGTGGATACCCTGGGTATGAAGTGACAATGCCCCCAGCATTGCAAGGACACAACTCCAAAAAGGCTGGAACATTTTCAGGTAGAGCTCTAGAGAAAGAGAACAGAGTGTGAGGATTTACGACAGCTATGGGAATAAAACTGTGAAGGACTGAGCGTGCTGGCGGCAGTCCAACTGTGCAAGCGGTGACAAAGTCAGAGAGAGTAATAAAGGAAGGAACCCCAGAGGAAAAGAAAAATGAAAGCAATCATTTATGTTTAGTTCAGTTGCAGTGTTGGACTTGAGATATTAGGAAGAAAAAGATGAACATTTTGGTAGTAGGTTCCCCTGATACAGAAATCACCAGGCTCAAATGGGGACATTCTGTCAGTGAGTGTATGGCTTGCTAGGAGAGAGAATTTCTTTATTTAGCTTCATATAAAACTTTTCACATGTTATTTTAGGCCTTTTTGGTTTTAAATGTTGGGTTGATAATTACTAAGCCAAGCTTTCTATAGCACTTGCTACATGGTTTTAATTTCCCTGCTTTTAATATATATGAATAATGTTTAATGACCCTCAATCGTCTACTGATGTGCTTTAGCAATACAACAAAAAAGTAGACTACAATGTTCACTTCAAAATATATTAAAGTGTATTTAGGTAGGAGGAAAAGGTTTCATAAATCACTGGGATATGCCACCCTATAGTGGCTTGAACATAAGTAAATCCCACTCGTGACTGAAGTAATCATAGTCCAAAAAAAACCTCCTTCCTTAATCTGTGCTATTGTGAAATATTTTATGTTATATATATAGAAATTCTCACTTTATGTGTGAAAAACATTATTCATCAAATTCATCAATGAAACCAGAATGATAGACAGTATAGCAAGAATTCTTTTCTGCTATATATACTGTATGCTAACTTTAACATTTAGTTTTGAGGTACCTCTTCAGTTTGGTACTTATAAATAGGTTTGCCTTAATATTTAAGATCACACTTTTTTTAGCATTATTTGAGTGCTGTTATTAGTTGCCGAGTGTGTTCTAGCCCTCCCCCAACCAGAAAATGGAAATCCAGGGGTCCTTTTACTAAGCCATGGTAAAAAGTGACTTGCGGTAGTGTAGGCACAGGTTTTGGGCGCCCGCAGAAATATTTTTCAGTGCACGTATCAAAAATGCCTTAAAAATTTTTTTTTCCAAAAATGGAGGTGCGGCAAAATCAAAATTGACCTGGCTGTAAAGAATCTGCACAGTAATGACCTATGCATGTCATATGCCACTTGGCGCACGTCTGAAAATAAAAAATATTTTTCAGACGCGCGTAGTGGACGCGCGCCAAAAATGAAATTACCGCAAGAGGCACATGGTATCTTTAGCAACAACACAAGGATTTTACAAGACATACAAAGCCCTGACACGTCTTCCATCTGATGACGTGAAGAGAAAGGAGTTTGCGGTGTGCAGGAAAAGTGTCCCTTGACGACAGCAGCACAAGCACTTTAAAGACATGCTGAGCCCTGGGACATTGCATCGAAGCGGAATAACCCCTTTGTAAGCCCTATCACGCTCTGCTTGGGGAGTTTATTTCTTAGTTGCTTACTAATATTAGCCTGTTATTACATGTAACATGGAGAAAGTCTATCAATACTTATGTTTTTCTAATTTTATTGTGTTGTAGCTGCGTATCAAGAACTTTCTGCAACTGAAGATTGGTTATCTTCTCCGACTCTACTACCATATCAACAGATTGCTGATGTGACTGTTAACAGATATCTCATTAACTGTGCTGATCATATGTAACAACCAATAAAAGTGGTTTCTAATTCCCGTGGACATTTGAGAGGTGGCCCCAAATTTAGATCAAGGTCTCGTTCCTTTCAAAACTTAAAAAAGATTGATCTAACACCAAAGATTGCTAAGCCTCAGGTTCCTATTCCCTGCTCTTACATAAGTTCTTGTTCAATTTGTAACAAAGCTCATCTCCTAACAGACTGGCTAGAAGTTATGAAGTTAGGTTGTTTGTTCTTAACGGAATCCTGACTTCAATCTAATTTGGACCTAGTTATCAACGATGTCTGTCCTGTTGGTTATAAGATTGTTTCACTACCTAGAGAGAGTAAAAAATGGGGAAGTGTTGCTTTGATGCTACAAGATATTTTTACTATTACCATATTGGATTCATACATAGACCTAAACTTAGAAATTGTAGCTTGCCATCTTAAAAATGAGACAGTAAAGGGCAAACTTACTTATTTTATTTTTTTTACTGTCCTCCTAAAAGCTGGGCTAAAACAAAGGATGTGTTTTATAATTTTGTTTTCAAAAATGCATTGAATTATCAATTTAATCTTTTGATAGGGGACATTAATGTCCATTTAGACAATAGAGAAGACCCTGCAGTCAAAAATCTGTTTTCCTTTCTATCTGTACTGGATTATATTTTACCATATTCTCACCCTACTCATGAAAAAGATTTGCTGACCTACTCCCATGATTTTACCTCACAGTCCTCTCCAATCACTATTTCCCATTTTTCAGGATGCCCAGTCATTTGGTCTGATCACTCACTGCTTACTTTTACCCTCAATTGGGAACAAGTTAGTAAACAGGCTATTAAACCCAAGATTTCCTTCCGATCTAGAGGCAAGATAAATGTAGACTATTTCTGGGAACTTTTCCACCAAAAGTTTATTTCTGCTATTTATCCTCAATTCTACTCTAGCTGGGCTGAATTCTGTAAAACAACTTTAGAAAAGATTGCTCCAGAATCTCTGAAAACCTTCATTGTAAGAGATAGTAACTCTTGGTTTGACTCTGATCTGGAACTATTAAAGCAAACCTGTGGAAAATTGGAGAGAGTTTGGTTAAGATCCAAGGATCTAAACACTAAGAAGATCTGGAAACAAACTAAATACAGCTATAAGGCTGCATTAGATTCAAAAAGAAAAACATGGAGGGGCATAATCGAACGGGGACGACCATCTCTAAGGGTGTCCATCTCTAAGGACGTTCCGGCGAAGGGGCGGAGAAACCCGTATTATCGAAACAAGATGGATGTCCATCTTTTGTTTCGATAATACAGTTGGGAACACCCAAATCTCAACAATTAGGTCGACCTTAGAGATGGACCGAGGACACCCATCTCAAAAATGACCAAATCTAAGCCCTTTGGTCATGGGAGGAGCCAGCATTCGTAGTGCACTGGTCTTCCTCACATGCCAGGACACCAACCGGGCACCCTAGGGGGCACTGCAGTGGATTTCAGAAAAAGCTCCTAGGTGCATAGCTCACTTACCTTGGGTGCTGAGCCCTCCAAACCCCCCATAAAACCCACTACCCACAACTGCATACCACTATCATAACCTTAGGGATGAAGGGAGGCACCTATATGTGGGTACAGTGGGTTTTGGATGGGTTTTGCAGGGCTTACATTTACCACCACAAGTGTAGGGGGGATGGGCCTGGGTCCGCCTGCCTGAAGTGCACTGCACCCACTAAAACCTGCTCTAGGGACCTGCATACTGCTGTGATGGAGCTGGGTATGACATTTGAGGCTGGCATAGAGGCTAGAAAAAAATGTTTTTAATTTTTTTTTAGGGTGGGAGGGGGTTGTGACCACTGGGGGAGTAAGGGAAGGTCATCCCCGATTCCCTCCGGTGGTCAACTGGTCAGTTCGGGCACCTTTTCGAGGCTTGGTCATGAAAAAAAAGGGACCAAGTAAAGCCGACCAAATGCTCGTGAGGGACGCCCTTCTTTTTTCCATTATTGGCCGAGCACACCCACCTCTTAATCATGCCCCTGTCCCGCTTATGGTACACTGCCGACACGCCCCCATGAACTTTGGTTGTCCCCGCGACGGAAAGCAGTTGAGGATGCAAAAAAAATCGGCTTTCGATTATGCCGATTTGGGCAACCTTGGGAGAAGAACGCCCATCTCCCAATTTGTGTCGGAAGATGGGCATCCTTCCCTTTTGAAAATAAGCCTGATGTTATTCCAAGAAAATAGGATCTGACATCTCCAATATAAAACCTCTTTATCAATTGGTTTCAAAACTAATAGATACAAATAAATTTTCTCAGCTGAATACAGACAACTGCCCCCCTCCTTCAGCTACACAACTAGTCACTTTTTTCATTCTAAAATATCTGATATTAGATCTTCTACTAAGGATTGTATCAGAGATAACTATTTTGGATCACTATCAGTCCATGATGCAATTCCTGTTGACAGAATTTGGCTAGATATTATGCCTGTTGATTGGGATTTATTCCATTCCCTGTTTCATAAATACTCGAAGACTTACTGAATTCTGGATCCAAGTCCACCCTATCCATTCTTTGCCCTCCCCCCCCCCCCCCCTCTACTTTTCTGAACCTTTTATTTGACTTGATACAGTCCTTACTCAGATTAGGGTATTTTAATGAGAATTAGGTGAAATAATTATGACACGTATTGTTAAAGACTCTAAACAACCTACTACATTAGCTTCCAACTATTGACCTGTGGTGTCTATTCCATTGTTCACAAAAATTATGGAAGGATTAGTCTGTCATCAACATACTAATTATCTAATGAAACATAACATTTTACACTTCTCTCAGTCTGGATTTAGATCCAACTTCAGCACAGAAACAGTATTAATATCCTTGTCTGACAGATTGAGATCTTTTCTGTGCAAGAACCATAAAGTACTCCTACTACAATTTGATCTATCATCAGTTTTCAAGTTGGTGGATCATGATCTACTAACTGGAGAACTTACCAAAACTGGAATTGATGGCAATGTTTTGTAATGGTTTAAAGGATTTTTGACAAAAAGATCTTATAAAGTATGACAAGGTGGAGAACTTATACATGGATGGAGTAATCTTTGCGGTGTCCTGCAAGGCTCTCCTCTGTCCCCGGTTCTATTTAATGTCTATCTTCATAACTTGGGCATTGCCCTTACTGATGTTTGCTTCTCAATCTACAGTTATGTTGATGACATGTATAAGTACATAAGTATTGCCATACTGGGAAAGACCAAAGGTGCATCAAGCCCAGCATCCTGTTTCCAACAGTAGCCAATCCAGGTCACAAATACCTGGCAAGATCCCAAAAAGTACAAAACATTCTATGCTGCTTATCCCAGAAATAGTGGATTTTCCTCATTTAATAATGGTCTATGGACTTTTCCTTTAGGAAGCTGTCCAAACCTTTTTTAAACACCGCTAAGCTAACCGCCTTTACCACATTCTCTGGCAACGAATTCCAGAGTTCAATTACACGTTGAGTGAAGAAAGCTTTTCTCCGATTCATTTTAAATTTACTACGTTGTAGCTTCATCGCATGCCCCCTAGTCCTAGTATTTTTGGAAAGCATAAACAGGAAAAATTCTAGACTTAGTCATTTGTGGAGCACATGGTCTGGTACGGGAGGTAGCGGTCCGGGGCCGCTTGACAACAGTGATCACAACATGATCACCTTTCAAATTTGCTTTTAAAAAGGTAAGCATAGGAAGTCAAATATGTTAGTGTTTAACTTTAAAAAAGGAATCTATGATAAAATGAGAACGGTAAAAAAAAAACTTAGAAGAGCGACTGAGAGGGTAAGAAACCTACAACAGGCATGGATGCTGTCCAAAAACACCGTCCTGGAGGCCCAGGCCAAACATATTCCACGTATCAGAAAAGGAGGATGGAAAACCAAACGACAGCTGGCGTGGTTAAAAAGTGAGGTAAAGGAGGCTATTGGAGCTAAAAAGGAATCCTTCAGAAAATGCAAGAAGGAACTGAATGAGGAAAATAAGAAGCGGCATAAGGAATGTCAAGTCAGATGCAAAGCGCTGATAAGAAAGGCAAAGAGGGATTTTGAAAGAAAGATAGCAATAGAGGTGAAAACTGATAGTAACATTTTTTTTTACATACGTTAAGAGCAGGAAACCGGCAAAAGAATCGGTTGGCCCACTGGATGACCTGGGTGTAAAAGGGGCGATCAAGGAAGACAAAGAAATAGCAGAAAAACTAAATGAGTTCTTTGCTTCGGTCTTCACCGAGGAAGATTTGGGTGGGATACCGGTGCCGGACAGGGTATTCAAAGCTGAAGAGTCGGAAAAACTTATTGAAATATCTGTAAATCTGGAAGACGTAAAGGAGCAGTTCTGCACACTGAACAGTAGCAAATCTCCTGGGCCCGATGGTATTCACCCTAGGGTACTGATAGAACTAAAAAATGAGCTGGCAGAGCTACTGTTAGTGATTTGTAATTTATCCATAAAATCGAGCGTGGTACCAGAAGATTGGAGGGTGGCCAATGTAACGCCGTTATTTAAAAAGGTTCCAGAGGAGACCCTGGAAATTATAGACCGGTGAGTCTGACGTCGGTTTCTGGGCAAAATGGAAGAGACTATAATCAAGATCAAAATTACAGAGTACATTCAAAAGCATGGACTAATGGGACAAAGTCAACATGGATTTAGTGAACGGAAAGTCTTGCCTCACCAATCTGCTGCATTTCTTTGAAGGGGTAAACAAACATGTGGACAAAGGTGAGCCAGTGGATATTGTGTATCTAGATTTTCAGAAGGCGTTTGATATGGTCCCTTATGAAAGACTACAGAGGAAATTAGAGGGACATGGGATCGGAGGTACTGTCTTACTGTGGATTAAAAACTGGTTGAAAGATAGGAAACAGAGAGTAGGATTAAAAGGTCAATATTCGCAATGGAGAAGGGTAGTTAGCATCATAGGAGCCAACTTTTCAAAATGATTGGGGGTGCTGTTTTTTTTTTTTTTACAGGCAATGCGTCCCCTCCCCATACCTTAAAATTCTGTCTACTGCAGTCTTCACCTGGGCAGTGGCAGTGCCACTCATAGGCTGCCTGCAACCTGCACCAGGACTTCTTCTCTGAACAGTCCCACCCCTCAGTCCCCCTGTACTGTGCAAATATAAAGAGATGCAAATTTCAAAAACTGACATATTTCAATCACTACACTATAGGTTAACAAATACAAATAACACAAAAAATGTAAAATATGATAATATCATTTAGTGGACTAAATACATTTTTCAATTAGCTTTCAAAGGCCAAAACCTCTTTCCCCAGGTCAGGACAGTATACTGCTGTTATGGTATTCTGTTCTGACACGAGAAAGGAGGGTTTGGTCTCCAAACATTAGTCAAAATTGTGTTCAAATTAGTCCAATAAAGATATCACCTTACTTCCATTTTCTGTATTTATTAACACAGCTACCACACTACTTTATCCTAAACTAAAAATAAAATTCATTTTTTCCTACCTTTGTGGTCTGGCCATTTACTGTTTCTAATTGAGTTGGTCCCAGTCTCTTCTTTCTTCTTTCCTCGATCTTTAACTTTCCCCCCTTTCCATCCAGCGTCTACCCCCTCTCTCCCCCTTTCCTCCCAGCATCTGCCCCCTCTCTTCCCCCTTTCCATCCAGCATCTGCCCCCTCTCTCTCTCCTTTCCATTCAGCGTCTATTTTCTCCATCCATATGTAGTTTTTCTCCTCTTTTCCCTTTCCCTCATCTCTGTCAGTATGCATCTCCTTCCTCTTTCTTTTTTTTTTTTCAGCTTTATTTTTATTTAGTCATTTTCCATTGCCATACAGAGTCAATACCATCAAACAAATGTCATCAACAGGTATATGTAACTGAATAATTCTTCTGAAAACTAACCGCTATAATTATTAACAGTAAGTATTAACCATGTCCCAGATCCCCCAACTCTCCCACCCTCCCCTCCCCCTTCCCCCCTTAAACTAAGTACCGTGTGTTTTTTATTGGCTTACATTGGCAGATGACCAAGTATTATACAAATCCCATATTCTCTGATGTTGTATTATGTGTCCATTGCGTAGTGCGGTAAGCTTCGACATCAATTGGATATGCTTCAGTCTTTCCAGCACGGCCGATAATTCTGGTAGCCGAGGTCGCTTCCATGATGCCGCCAGCACCAGCTTGCCAGTGACAAATACCTGCGTAGCAAATTGGTGGATGTGTTTTTTGGCTTCAGGCGGACGAAAATGTAGGAGACAATGGTCCATTTTCAGCTGGTATTTTGTAGCAGTTACCAAATATACAAAGTCCACAATTTTTTCCCAATATCGGCGGGCATGTACACAAGACCACCATATGTGCTGCATATCCCCTACCTCACCACAGTCCCGCCAACATAGAGCTGATCCCGAGTGGTATATCTTGAACAAGCGGCTGGGCGTATAATTCCAATTATATAGTATCTTGTGCCCATTTTCTACCATTGCACTAGATATCGACACTCTAAGCAGGGACCTGAACGCTCTAACCCATTGTAATGGCTCGTATGTGTTCTCCATTGCTCGTTCCCATCTTCGTGTGTAGAACTCTACCGGGTGGGTGCGGGCCAATAGCGCTTTGTATATTCTAGAGATACACCCCTTTCCTCCACCACCCATCAATCCCTTCTCCAGTTGTGTTTCTGTTAGATTAAGCTCCTCCATAGCTCTGCGATGGATAAAATCTCGAGCCTGGTAATATTGAAAAGCTTGCAGAGGGGAAAGCTCATGCTCCTGACATAGGTCTTGGAAGGAGGGGACCTGACCTTCCTCACACATCTGCCCCAATTCACAAAGACCCATGTCCTCCCAGTCTCTATATGCCAAGTCCACTACCCCCGGTCCAAACTGGGGGGCAAATCTAAGAAATGAGTGTTTAAAGTATTTCCGCTCTGGAAAGAATTGCTCCCGTGTCTTATACCAAGTATTTAATGGCCACTGGAGAATTGGGGGACTCCTTTTTGTGAGCTCTCTGAATGTGTGCTTTGGCAACCATGGTATTGCTCTGAGTGGATAAGGCTCTAGCCAGCTCTGTTCTATACATGTCCAAATTTTTCCTGTGTCCCTCAGCCAGATAGCCAATATTCGCAAGTGTGCAGCGATATAGTATGTATAGAAAGACGGAACCCCCATCCCTCCTCTGTCTCTAAATTGGTACATCACCTCTCGTCTAACCCGTGGTGGCCTCCTCCTCCAGATAAACGAGAACACTCTACCCTGTAGGCCCCTAAAAAAGGTGTCTGGTATAGCAATAGGCAGGGCCATAAATAAGTATAACATTTTTGGGAGAACTATCATCTTAATAGCATTAATCCTACCCACCCATGACAAGGTCAAACCCTCCCACCTCTCCAGCTCCTGAAAGATCTCTCGCACTTTATGAGGAAAATTGGTGTCAAAGATATCTTCTAGTTGACGAGGTATATTAACCCCTAGGTATCTAATGTATTTACGAGCCCATTTATAAGGGAACTGCTCCTTCAGCAACTCTAACTGATCCCTGGGTAAATTTATATCAAGTGCCTCTGATTTATTAAAGTTAATTTTAAATCCTGAGACTGCCCCATAAGCTAGTATTTCTTCCCCAATAATTGGAAAGGCTGTGAGGGGGTCCTTAAGAATTAACAGGATGTCGTCCGCAAACAGGAGGATTTTGGTTTCTATCCCCCCTCCTTTTAGGCCCCGAATGTTCAAGTTTGCTCTAATCTTGGCTGCTAGCGGCTCCATCACCAGAGCAAACAACAGGGGGGATAGCGCACATCCTTGTCTAGTACCTCTGAAAAGGGAAAAGGGGCGTGTTAAAGTCCCATTTATCCGTACCGCTGCTGTTGGGGGTCTTATATATTATTTGCAGCCACTCTGCAAATCTCCCTCCTATACCAGCTTTCTCCAGAATCGCAAAAAGAAATGGCCAGCTGACCCGATCGAAAAAGCTTTTTCTGCGTCTAGGGATAATATACATATAGGAGTTTTGGTTATTTGTGCCCCTTGTATCACTTGCAAAGTGTGCCGTATATTATCAAAGGTCTGGCGATTTTGCACAAACCCTGCCTGGTCTTCATGGATGAGCAGTGGGAGACATTTCTGTAATCTAGTGGCCATAATTTTTGAAAATATCTTATAGTCTACTCCTAATAATGAGATGGGCCTGTATGAACTGCATATTTGAGGATCCTTGCCCGGTTTAGGCAGGACCGTAATCGTCGCCAAATTCCATGTCGGTGGCAGACCTGTAGTCTCATCTATCGAGTTGAAAACCTTGATTAAAAGGGGGGCTATTAATTTCCCAAATGTTTTATAGAATTTGTTCGTATATCCGTCAGGTCCCGGGGTCTTATTAGGGGATAGTCCTTTTATCGTCTGCTCCACCTCTTCTAATGTTATAGGGGCCCCTAGTGTGTTGGCTAGGACTTCGGGAAGCTTAGGTAGTTCAATGTCTGCCAGATAATTTGCAACCTCCTCCATCCCACCTTCAGATTCTGATCTATATAGTTCCGTGTAGTATTCCCTGAACGCTGATTCGATGAATTCAGGGTCAGAATGCACCGTTTCCCCTGCGTCTCGTATACCCCCTATCGTATTCCTGTTAACCTGCTGTGCTAATTTGTGGGCCAAGAGCCTGCTAGGTTTATTGCCGAATTCGAAGTGCGATTGGCGTGCTCTTAGTAGTTTATCCGCCACATCTGCTAATTCTAATTCATGCAATTGGCTGCGGAGGTCAGTCGCCCGCAGCCTAATATTCAAGAGACTCTGATCTGTCTCCTGGTGCATAAGCGCCTCCGTCTGTGCCAGCTGCTGGTGTAGCTCGGTCTCCTTGGCACAGCGTGTCTTCCACGCCTGAGATCGCAAAGCTATCAGGTGACCTCGCACAACTGCTTTAAAACCCTCCCAAACAGTAGTAGGGGATACCTCCCCATTGTCGTTGAAAAAAATATAATCTTTAATGTGTTGCTCCAATTGATTAATAATAGTGGGGTCAGTCAGCAAGGCGTCATCTAATCGCCAATTATGTTGCCGTCTGTCAGGTCCCTGTCCCTTAAGCTGTAAAAGCACTGTGGAATGATCCGTCCAAGTGCATGGATTGATAAGATGGTCCCCCACCATATTCAGCAATGAGGTATCACCTAACCACATATCAATTCTGGAGGAGGAGTGGTGTACTGCAGAAAAATGAGTGTAAGCCCGCTGTGTAGGGTTCTCACGTCTCCAGTAGTCTATTAGTTGCCAGTGTGTTACAAAGTCATGAAATTTCCGCCTATCCTGTCTGGCATAGTTTGTGTCAGTAGAAGTATTGTCAAGTTTTGGATTAAGGGTAAGATTAAAATCCCCTCCTATCAGTAGGGACCCTTCGATATTTCTCGTGAGTACCTTATCTAGCTCTATGAAGAAGTCTCCTTGGTTTGTGTTGGGACCATAAACATTTATCAAAGTATATACTCTGCCAGCCAGTGCAAAAACAATTAACAAATACCTCCCCCCCTTATCTCTAACCACCTTCTTAACCTCCCAGGGTTTAGACCGGTGGAATGCTATTAGCACTCCCTTACTTTTCGTGTTGTCTATACTGGAAGCAAAGTATATGGAGGGATATTGCTTATGTTTGCACAAATATTCATACCGGGCTTTAAGATGAGTCTCCTGTACCAAACCTATATCTATTTTGAGCCTCTGCAGCTCTCGAAACAGCAATTGCCGTTTCCTAGGCACATTTAGCCCTCGTACATTGAGTAGCATACATTTAATATCTCCCATTAGTACTTAATGTTTTAGGTGCCATGTTAATCCCCTGCCTACACACTGGACATCATCCCTCTGCTTATGGTCATCCTGCTTCACACCAATTCCATTCCCTCCCATCCCCTTCTCCCCCATATATAACCCTCCCCCCTCCCACATCTACCCCAAACTCTTACAGAACACCCCTGTATATACCAGTAAGTGTTTAAGTGTGAGGAAGGAACTGCTTTTCGGCTTCCCACGTATCCCTTAAATAACACATATCTCAAACTACCTTGTATTCAAGGCTGGAGAGTTGCTCAGCATGTGCAATATCTGAAACCAACATTAACAATATTTGTGATAACAGTAACAATCTCACCACCTGATTTTTAGTTAGTTCATGTGATCTGTGTAGTGGATTGTTGACGTTGTAGTCTTTTCTTGCCTTTCCCTACTCTCTGCCATTTTGGTGGGAGAGAGCGTTGATTGATCTTTCTATTCGGGTCTGCCGCTGTCTGAGCTTCTGGTTCCACAGCCTCCGGGCAAATCATTCGCGCCTCAGCAATTGATCTTATTTGGTGTAGTTTCCCATCTTTGTAAAAGACTAGCACGAAAGGATGTTTCCATCTGTATTGTATTTTAAGGTCTCTCAGGTATCTGGTGAAGGGCTTCAGTTCTCCTCTGCGTCTGAGAGTAGCTGCTGCCAAATCTTGATATATTTCAATGGCATATGAGTCCCACTTAAATTCCTGAGTCTGACGCGCCACTTTCAACACCTTTTCCTTTAGCTTGTAGTTGGAGAAACAGGCAATAATGTCCTTAGGTGTATTATTACGCCCAGTACCCAGCGCCCTGTGCACTCGATCTAGAAGCACCGATTCCGGTTCCATTACTTCTCCGTTTATCAAAAACAGTTCACAAACTACTTTTTGGATTACTTGCTCGCAGTTTTGATAAGTAGGGGTTTCCGGAATGCCGCGAAATCTTAGATTACTGCGGCGGCCTCTATTTTCTAAGTCCTCAAGTTTATCCAATAGTTGTTGTTGCTCACCCTGCATCTCCGAAATCTGGTGATCCAGTACTCCCAGCGTTTCGCTATGGACTTCTACCTGGGACTCTGTGTCTTCAAGGCGCGAGCCCAACTCTCGGATTTCTCCTCTTAAGTCAGTTCCCAGCGTCGCCACTTCAGCCCGTAGGGCTTTCAAGTCCGCGCTAATATCCTGTAGCCAGGTTTGTATATTCGGAGACTCTCCCCCATCAGATATCGTATCTTTCGGCTGTTCCGCCTGATGCTCTGAGAGCTTGGATTTTTCTCCATTTACCGAGTCTCTCGTCTTCCGAACCTCCGCCATTTTGTTTTTCGCCGCTATCGCACCGCCGGAGAAAGCAAATCGCGAGAGGTCCGCCGCTTTTCGGGCTACGCTCATAAGTTGCTAGCGCTCTGCTTTTTGGGCACTCCCCTGGCTATTTTTTGACTCTCCAGCCCCAATAACCTCCGGTTTATCGCTCGTTTTCTCCGTGGGATCGTGGGAGCTCTACTCTCAAGCGTCCATGCGGTCTGGTGACCTCCTTCCTCTTTCTTCACTCCCTTCCATCCATATACAACTCCTTCCTCTTTCTTTCTTCCCTCTCCTCCATCCATGTCCACCATTTTTCCTCTCTCTCCACCCCTCCATCCATGTTCATCTCACTTCCTCTCTTCCCTTCCCTCCATCCATGTCCTGCATTTCTCCTCTCTCCCGTCCATCTATGTGCATCTCCTCCTGTCTTCCCTCCCCTCCATCCATGTCCAGCATTTCTCCTCTCCCCTCCCCTCCGTCCATGTGCATCTCCTTCCTGTCTTTCCTCTCCTCCATCGATGTCCAGCATTTCTCCTGCCCTCCCCTGCATCCATTTCCAGCAACTCTCCTCTCTCTCCTGCATCCATGTTCAGCAACTCTCCTCTATTTTGTCCCAATTAAAGTGCTGCATGCAGCCTGTTGGAGATTCCAATATTCATTCAGATCTGAGCGACAAACATCAATGATCGTTTTCCAGATCATTGCTTACATCTTACCAACAACAAGCCAAGCTCTCTAATAATCACACTAATTCTATTGAGCAGGGTGTCAATAGCTTTATGTTGCCATGCAGAAGAACAAAGAGGAATAAACAGAACTAGACCCTTAACAAAAAGAAAAGGAAAGTGGAGGTGGGAGAGAGGAAAATAAAGTCTAACTGTAACTGAACATCTTACAAAAGATAAGGAAAGAGCCACACGATTGTTCACTTCAAAAATTCCAACTAAACTTTACGACAAAAATGAAATCCAATAGAATAAAGCCCTTTGCAAAGGTTTTTAATCAGTAGGGAAGAAAAATGCATATAAATAAAAACGCACTGTTTTGTTTTCTGTTTTGTTTTAGAGAGCGAGGCAAAGTTTCAGTCCTAGTGATACCAGTATACAAGGGGGCATCTTTAATTTAATAGCTGTTAAATCGTATTGTTAACCAGAAAAAAATGGCATTTCATCTGACTATAAAGAAAAGTACCTGATAGTGAGTAATAGAGCTCTCGGGATCTTCTTGGCAGAATGAGGCTCATCTGGATTCTGGATGCATGCAGGGACGGGAGCGGGAGCCGGCCCGGGAGAGACAGGAGGACAAGCACTCATGCGCGGCGCCACCGGCCCACGACTGCCTAAGTTGGGCTTCAGCAGCTCCGGAAGCTCCTCTGTGCTCTGCCTCTGTTGCAGCATGATGATCATCCTGCCTATGCGGGACCGGAAACTGTAACAAAGCCAGAGCATGGAAAGCTTCCGACGGTGAAGGCAGTGTGTGCGCTTACACAGAGAGTCCGGAACATTGAAGGGGCCGGAGGTAGGAAGTGAAGAAAATGGACAGCAGGGCAAGGAGTCGGGACGCTGCAGGGAGCGGGACCGGGACCGAGCGGGAGGGATTTTATCCCCACGTCATGTCGTCACGTGCCACTGCCAAATTATTGGGGGTGCTTGAGCACCCACAGCACCCATGGAGTTGGCGCCTATGGTTAGCGGGGTCCCTCAGGGATCGGTGCTGGGACCTCTGTTTTTTAACATATTCATAAATGACTTAGAAATAAGGGTAACTAGTGAGGTAAACAAATTTGCCGATGTCACAAAGTTATTCAAAGTAGCCAAATTGCGGGAAGATAGTGAAAAACTACAAGAGGACCTTACGAGACTAGGAGACTGGGCATCTAAATAGCAGATGACGTTTAATGTGAACAAGTGCAAAGTGATGCATGTGGGAAACAGGAACCAAAACTATAACTACGTCATGCAAGGTTCAGCATTGGGAGTCACGGACCGAGAAAGGGATCTAGATATCATCGTAGATGATACGTTGAAACCTTCTGCTCAATGTGCTGCTACTACTACTACTACTACTATTTAGCATTTTTATAGCGCTACAAGGCATACGCAGCGCTGTACAAACATAGAAGAAAGACAGTCCCTGCTCAAAGAGCTTACAATCTAATAGACAAAAAAATAAATAAAGTAAGCAAATCAAATCAATTAATGTGAACGGGAAGGAAGAGAGGAGGGTAGGTGGAGGCGAGTGGTTACGAGTCAAAAGCAATGTTAAAGAGGTGGGTTTTCAGTCTAGATTTAAAGGTGGCCAAGGATGGGGCAAGACGTAGGGGCTCAGGAAGTTTATTCCAGGCGTAGGGTGCAGCGAGACAGAAGGCGCGAAGTCTGGAGTTGGCAGTAGTGGAGAAGGGAACAGATAAGAAGGATTTATCCATGGAGCGGAGTGCACGGGAAGGGGTGTAGGGAAGGACGAGTGTGGAGAGATACTGGGGAGCAGCAGAGTGAATACATTTATAGGTTAGTAGAAGAAGTTTGAACAGGATGCGAAAACGGATAGGGAGCCAGTGAAGGGTCTTGAGGAGAGGGGTAGTATGAGTAAAGCGACCCTGGCGGAAGATGAGACGGGCAGCAGAGTTTGGGTATCATTAGGAAAGGGAATGAAAACAAAAATAAGGATATTATTCTGCCATTGTATCGCTCCATGGTGCGACCGCACCTCGAGTATTGTGTTCAATTCTGGTCGCCGCACCTCAAAAAAGACATAGTGGAATTGGAAAAGGTGCAGAGAAGGGCGACAAAGATGATACAGGAGATGGGACGACTTCCCTATCAGGATAGGCTGAAGAGGCTGGGGCTCTTCAGCCTGGAGAAAAGGCGGCTGAGGGGAGATATGATAGAGGTCTATAAGATAATGAGTGCAATTGAATGGGTCAATGTGGAGCGTCCGTTTACACTTTCCAAAAATACTAGGACAAGGGGGCATGCAATGAAGCTGCAGTGTGGTAAATTTAAAACTGAATTGGAGGAATTTTTCTTCACTCAACGAGTACTACTACTACTACTACTTATCATTTCTATAGCACTACTAGACGTACGCAGCGCTGTACACTTGAACATGAAGAGACAGTCCCTGCTCGACAGAGCTTACAATCTAATTAGGACAGACAAACAGGACAAACAAGAGATAAGGGAAAGGTGGTTAAGGCGGTTAACTTAGCGGACTTCAAAAAAGGGTTGGATGGCTTCCTGGAGGAAAAAGCCATAGAATGTTATTGAATGGACGAGGGAATAGTACAGTATTTCTAGGATGGGTGGGACAAATTGCTTGTTCTTTTGGCCGCTGTCAATGACAGGGTGCTGGGCTCGATGGACCCTTGGTCTGTCCCAGCATGGCGATGCTTATGTACTTGTGTACTTATCATGTCAACACTCTCGTCAAAGGCTCTTTCTTGTTGGTGAGGAAACTAAGGAGAATTTGAAAAAATTTTTTGAAATAGAACAGTTTAGATTATTAAGGCTTTGCTACTCTCTAAACTTGATTACTGCAACTTGATCTATTTGGGTTCATCGAAGCAGATAATTCAAAAACTTCAAACTATCCAAAACACTGCAGTCACGCTTATTTTCTCCTTGCAGAAATGTGATAGAATCTCAGCTAGAATTCACTTTAAACTGTGTTGTATGCTATTTCAAATCTTACGAGGAGGCTGTCCAGACTACTTAGTTTCTCTTATTGAATTAGGTAAATTTAACAAGCTTAGTGCACTGGTCCTCTTGACATGCCAGGGCACCAACTGAGCACCCTAGGGGCACTGCATTTGACTTCAGAAATTGCTCCCAGGTGCATAGCTCCCTTACCTTGTGTGCTGAGCCCCCCAAAACCCATTACCCACAACTGTACATCACTACTATAGCCCTTACGGGTAAAGATGGCACCTAGATGTGGGTACAGTGGGTTTGTGGTTGGTTTTGGCGGGCTCACATTTACCACCACAAGTGTAACAGGTAGGAGGGGGATGGGCCTAGGTCTGGCTGCCTGAAGTGCACTGCACCCACTAAAACTGCTCCAGGGACCTGCATACTGCTGTGATGGACCCGAGTATGACATTTGAGGCTGGCACAAAATATTTTTAAAGATTCTTTTTTGAGGGTGGGAGGGGGTTAGTGACCACTGGGGGAATAAGGAGAGGTCATCCCCAATTCTCTCCGGTAGTCATCTGATCAGTTCTGGCACCTTTTTGTGCCTTGGTCGTAAGAAAAACAGGACCAGGTAAAGTCATCCAAGTGCTCGTCAGGGACGCCCTTTTTTTTCCATTATGAGTCGAGGATGTCCATGTGTTAGGCACGCCGCAGTCCCGCCTTCGCTACACCTCCGACACTCCCCCCCCCCCCCCCCCCCCCCGTGAACTTTGGTCGTCCCTGTGACGGAAAGCAGTTGGGGACATCCAAAATCAGCTTTTGATTATATCGATTTGGGTGACCCTGTGAGAAGGACGCCCATCTTCTGATTTGTGTCGAAAGATGGGTGTCCTTCTCTTTCGAAAATGAGCCTGATAGTCACATTTTTACCTCTACGCATCCTGAATGTTCATTTGAGATCTCAGCAATCACACAGTAGAAAAAGGGTATAGCTTTCTTTAAAGAAATATATTGGTAGTAGTTCTCAATGAAGTAAATATAGGTAGGTACTGTGCAAATTGTAGAAAAGTTTTGAAGTGCGTCTATCTGCTTGGTTCCCTTTGAAAATTGCCTCTGAGATGTGTGAATTAGAATACCCACATACACCTCCACCCACCTTTTCTGCAGGCTACAAAACAAGCAGGTAGTACAAACAGCAGCAGTGATCCAAGGAAGGACAAGTCAGCAAAAGTTCAATCAAATGTAACTTTAATGGAAACTAGACCCAACCTGGCCAAGTTTCAGATAACCTTTGTCAGGGGTCACACTGGTTTCCAAATATATACTGCAGTTCCTGAACTGAAGAATCAGTTCAAATGCACTTCAGGCACAGGCAGCTCCTTGTGACTCTGGGCAAGTCACTTAACCCTCCATTGCCCCAGGTACAAATAAGTACCTGTATACAATATGTAAGCCACATTGAGCCTGCCCTGAGTGGGAAAGCGCGGGGTACAAATGTAACAAAAATAAATAAATAGGGCAGATCACAAATGTACAAATCATAAAACATAAAAACAGTGTAATCAACTATAGTAGCCAACCAGTCCATCAATAAACACACTCAACACAACTCTTCCTGCTTCACTGCAGGTGACCTGATTCTTCCTCAGTGCAGGAATCGCAGTATATTTTGGATACTTATGCATTTACTAGAGAATATATTTGGAAATCAGTGTGACCCCTGACGAAGTTTATCTGAAACTTGGCAAGGTTGGGTCTAGTTTCCATGAAAGTTACATTTGAGTGAACTTTTGCTGACTCGTCCTTCCTTGGACCACTGCTGCTGTTTGCACTATCTGCCTGGATACTGCAGTGGGTTGTCACCTGTTTTGTTTCTGCTGGGCTACAAAACAAGACCAAAATACATGAACAGTTTTGAAAATCAAGGGGGCAATTCTAACACTGGGCGCCATGTATTAGACGCCATGCTGGGGCCTGCTGAGAACCAGTTGCATAATGGCATCTGTGTGCACAGAAGCCATTACACCAGGTTAATGGCAGGCATGAGTGCACCTAAGTGCTCTATGATATGCACACAACTGACAGCATTCTGTAAGCTGTGTGCATATCTTGATGACACACCTATGCCTCCTTGCAGTTACACACTAATTTATTCATTTATTTGCTGCATTTGTATCCCACATTATCCCACCTCTTTGCAGGCTCAATGTGGCTTACATTATGCCGCAATGGTAATCACCATTAACAGATTGAGAAGAACAGAGGTACATAAGATATCAAGAAAATTAGAAGTAAAGAACTAATTAATTCATATCAGATATGCAGGATGTAGGATAAAGTATAGCGTTAAATAATAACAGTGTGATTAAAGTAACCAAATTGAGGAGTTCAGTGTTGATTAGTTCTAAAACAGGTTTGATGGTAAGTCTTTTATGAAGGATTCTTTTTATAAGTCTCGTTGAATAAGTTAGTTTTCAGTGACTTATTAATTATGCATATATGTGATAATTTATATCGTAGAGCAAAGAGAACATATGCATGCAAGTGGCAATTATCTTGGTAGTTATGCAAGTACGGCGCAGGTAACTACGTGCACAGTTATAGAATTACCCTTCAAAGGTTTGCACACTGTTTTCCTTCCCTAGATGAAAAAATAGCAGGAACTCCTCTGTTTAACGTGACTAAAAGTAGACATGCTGTGGAAGCGGATGAGGACAGGTCGGCCTACCCAGGTAAACACCTATTTTGTGATCTGCTGGTATTTGTGACCCAGGAGACAGGATGTTGGGCTTGAAGGATCTTGGTTTGACTCAGCATGGCCTTTGGTCTTATTTACACAGGTAAATGGTTTCCAAACTTGTCCTCTCCACAGAATATCACTGATGCAGAATTTTGATAAAAACTGTAGATCTCGCTGAGAGTAACTGTATAAAGTATGCACTAAGAATTGCATGACAATTAACTAAATAAATGATTAGAATGCTCGGGGCACACCTAGCCAGCTGGGTTTTCAGGATTCCCACGATGAATATGCATGAGAGATTTGCATGCACTACTTCTATTGTATGCAAATTTATCTCATGCATATTCATTGTGGATATCCTGGATACCTGACTGGCTAGGGGGCCCTTTTACTAAGCAACGTAGGCGCGTATGAGCGTCCTACGCATGTCAATTTGGAGGTGCCGCCCAGCTGTCATGTGGCCCAGGTGGTAATTTCGATTTTTATGCATATCCGCTATGTGCAGCAGAAACCGGGTGGTAATCGTCATTCTATGAATGCAGATAGATTACCGCACAGTTACTGCGTGAGACCTTACCACTAAGTCAATGGGCGGCTGTAAGGTCTCAGACCCAAAATGGACGCGCGCCAATTTTTATTTTCCCGCACGTCCATTTTTGGCAAAAATTTTATAAAGGCCTTTTTTTACAGGCGCACTGAAACATGGATCTGTGTGTGCCCAAAACACACAAGCCTACACTAACCCTAGATGTGCCCAGAAGACTGGGTTCAGAACCCTTGGATTAGAATAATGGCACATAGACAAGTAAATGCTGAAATTTCACCTATGCACTATTCAGTATATATATGGATATCTTACACAGTGCATGTTTTACCGATGGACATACATAGGGATGGTGCATGGGCTGGACTCATATCCATGCACTTAAGTCTTGCGTATATTTCTGAAACTTAAGCACACACACACATCAGTTCTATGGCTGATGCAAGTGCTCATCCCCAAATTAGAGGTGTGTGTTTTTGATGTTCCACTAGTGTTCTGGAAAGGAAAGCATGTGCCTATGTTCTCTTAGAGGCAAGGGAGTAGCGTGATCAACAGGACACTTCCAAAACAAATCCAAGGAGACGAGAGATGGTAAAATATTCTTTAATAGTAGATAAGACTCGACACGGCACCGTGTTTCGGCGAACACCGCCTGCCTCAGGAGTCTGTACTTGGTAAATGCCAGTTGATAGAGTTGAAGAAAGTGAACCAAATAAAGCCTTTGGAAAGACATGACACAGTGATACTGGTATTTCGCATTTTTTGCACACGACTCTTCTCTCAGCTTTATTTAATCAATCAACAGTCTTTCTAAAGGCTTTATTTGATTCACTTTCCTCAACTCCATCAACTGGTGTTTACCAAGTACAGACTCCTGAGGCGGGTGGTGTTTGCCGAAACACGGTGCCGTGTAAAGTCTTATCTACTATTAAAGAATATTTTTACCATCTCTCGTCTTGTTGGATTTGTTTGGAAGTGTCCTGTTGATCACGCTACTCCCTTGCCTTTGCACTTCTTCTCGTAGCAGATCCAGTTTCTCCACTTCTGTGGCTTATTTCCTACAGAGTGGAGGAGTAGCCTAGACAGAGTGGAGGAGTAGCCTAGTGGTTAGTGCAGTGGACTTTGATCCTGGGGAACTGAGTTTGATTCCCACCCTAGCTCCTTGTGACTCTGGGCAAGTCACTTAACCCTCCGTTGTCCCTGATACAAAATAAATACCTGAATATATGCAAACCACTTTAAATGTAGTTGCAAAAAAACCTCAGAAAGGCAGTATATCAAGTCCCATTTCCCCCCTTCCCCATATATACATGTCTTCTACTAGTTGCTATCTGAATGCTTAATTATAGGTGCACCCTTACAGAATTCCCTCCCTTAAGTACATCACTTACTACTATGTAGACTGCCAAACAATTTTCAGACTATCTGCTTCAGAATTCACCAGCAAATATTTGCAGCTGCTTTCTGGGAGGTTAGATTTTGAACAGAAGATAATACATGCACAGCTGGAAAGGAAAATGATGAACATTTTCTAGTCCTGCCCCTATCAGGGCCATGAAAACACCTCCCCTAAAAGGATGCATTTTGCAGAACAACATGTGAGGCAAGGCACTGTTCAGACAACCAAGTTAGGTATATAAATTGCTATTTATCCTGTTCATGTGCCTTTGAGAATTGTCCTCCCCATCTGTTAAAAATTCAGACTTTCTACACAGTAGTAGCCTGCAATAAAATTTAATATATTCTTTGGAGTATTTGAACCTTTTAGATAATAAAATAAAAATCTATTAACCCTATAAAGAAAATTCATAAATGTCAATGCACCCTTCATTTGTTTCAGAACATTAACACTGACATACAGTGCTTGAGTGCTACTGCATATTTTAAATGTTAGGATTAGAAGTGGTTAGAAATATACAATTATTTCAGAAATAAAGCAAATCCAGCAGTTAAGTGTGATAGGGGAACGTTTTTAATCACACTCTTGTCTTGAATTTTTTTGGGACTATTGCATTATGATATGTTTCACTATTTCCACTGAATAAACTTCCTATTCTGGCCCCCGCTTTGATCCTCTGCAACTTTCTCCTTACCTGTTGGATTTAGCTCTTGCCTTTCTGCTCTCCCTTTCCTTACTGCTCAGACATTTGGTATTGTGACAGTTAATTCAGAGGAACTCTGACCTGTCACTACACGGAAAAGAACCATAACAACAGCAGTGATGAGAGAAGCTGATAATTCTTCTGAATGCCCTAGCATGGAGAACAGGCAAAGGAATAAGACAGAGAAATGAAGTAAAAACAGTATTTTAGCGATTTCAAAGAGAGTATTAATATATATTATCCATTAGGATATACCACATAGGACACGCTTTATTTTAACTACGTTCCTGGGCTAGATCTATCAGTTTAGTGTGAATTTGGTTTTACTGATCTTTCATGAGTTATTCGTTTATACGTTTTTTTTATACGTGCTTGAAACAAACAGCTCTCGTTGTTCTCGTGTGCCTCGGTGTACTTTAAAACTGTTTCGAGAAAAAATGATGCCCTAAGACGGTTATGTCCAGCACAATTGTAATGACTTACTTGAAACAAAACAAAACCACACACAGAAATAAAGAAATTCTTGAATGCTTCTTGGATATGTCAGTGCATATAGTAAACTGAACTTTCATTCTTACCTGGACTGAGCCTGAAAACGAATTGTGCATCATTAGCAAATGTTTTTTAAAAGGAAGAGATGGACTGATTGAAAAGGCAGAAAAGTTGTAGCTGACTGTCTTACCTGTTGCGGTCGGGAGTGCAGGGTCTCTTCCTTCCCTTCTCTTTCTTTCAGTGCCCGTTAGCTCCAGGGAGAGATCCTTTTTATACAACATACTGTGCCTTGAGCAGGGAGGTGCATTCAAAAGAAAGACGTCCCGGACAGACTTTTTTTTTTTCAGCACGGTACAAGAGGAGGGGTCAAGACTCAAGTGGGAGTTGGAGGGGGGAGGGGGGACGAGAGAAGTGAAGTTGTGCGCGCAAAACGGACGGATTGGCAAGTCGTGATTGAAGTCATTCGCTTGATCGCTCCCCAGGGTAAACGGGGATTAGTCGGTAGCCACCAAAAGAAAATCTAGCAGCAGCTTTTTAATCATGCTTCCTAATTAGATTTCCACATCGGAGGATGCAGGTTTAATTAAAAGTTAACAGCCCCTTTGAGTGGGGCGCAAGCGGAATAAACTGAACAGCGCTAGATACTAAAATAATTTATCACAGCTATATTCTGGCAGTGCCTGGTGGTCAGCACTGTCAAACTACAGCAGTGTTCCTTGCAATAGGTAGTATTATTACATCAGAGGTCTTCATTATTTAAACAGTTTTATTTATGGTTACTGCCAGATGCTTTCTAGTTGTTTAACAGCTAAGGACATCAGGGTTCTTAGATCTCCATCCTGAGCGTTCTAACCATCACATATCTATATTTTTAACAAGAAACAGCAATGACATGAAACTAAGCGTACTACATTCCTACATATAAACAGCAGACAGAATAATTGGGAGAGAACATGTGTCACAAAACACCTAGCCACCTGCCTGGGGTTACCCCACAGCCACTTAAGAGGGTCTATCCCCAGCACAGGTCAGGTCTGCCTGCACCTGCTGCTTGTGCTCTACACTAGCACCCTCCTTCCACCGACTGGGTCACAACCGCCTCTGGGTGAGTTCCCCCCCCCCCCCCCCCCCCCCCCGCTCTCCAATTATCCCCAGTGATTTCTAGGTTACTGGAGCCATACTCCCAGTGGTCCCTCAGTTCCCAGAAAGCACTCAGAGACCCAACACACAAACCACCAGGTTTCTTTATCAGTCCAGCAAGGCAGAACGAACAAACAAGTGTGTTTATTCTCAGAACTTGGAACAATGGACACAAAAAATATGAAAATAGCAAACCATGGTAACTAAAATATTGATCAATTATAACACTAACTAAACATCTACATACTGTCTAAACAGTACCTGGGAAGGTCAGGACATATAACTGTTCACAGAGCCTCAGCAAAGAGATCTGTCTCTCTCTCTTTCCTTCCTGGCTCAATCAGAGCCCAGAACACTCAAGTTTCAAATAAAAACTGGTTACATCACTACCGGCACTTCCTATTATTATGTGTGCCACATAAAAGAAAGAGAAGTCAGTCCTCTGTAACAGCTTTAAACATAAACATGCACCATCTGCTGGTCAAATAGGAGAAATACACTTCACACATATTTAAGACAGGAAAATATCCAATACATTTTACAGGCTTAAATACACTGTCTTCACACTGTTCATATTTCCAACTTGCAACAGTTTGCTCCCTGGTCCAGGCACGACCTGCTGAAATATGGCTTTGTCAAGTCCTCTCAACATACTGCATTGAGATTCTCCATTAAAGATTTGTTAGACTTTAAGAAACCTTGTTTTTTGTGCTTCACTGTTGCTTCTTTTAAATAATTGCTTATGGATATTTTCTCCAGGAAGTTATCCAAAGTCCTCTCAACTATGCTAGATGCCTTTACCACAGTCTTCAGCTACAAATTCTACAGCTTGACTGGTCACTAAGGGGCTTATTTTTGAAACAGAAAAACATCGCAAAAATGGCACAAAGCAGCAGATGGATGTTTTTTCACAAAAACGTCCAAATCGCTATCTTTGAAACTCAGTTTTAAGACATTTTTCTATGCAGTTCATCTAAATCTCAAGGGGGCATGTGTGTTTTGGGTGGGACTTGGGCGGGCTTGCAATTTGATTTTTTTTCTGTGATAATGAACATTTTAAAAGCGTCCAGGACAAAAAATAGGATGCTTTTGGCTAGACCTGTTTTAATAATGACTAAGTATCCAGAAAGTGCCCAAACTGACCAGATGACCACTGGAGAGATAAAGGCATGACATTCTCTTAATCCCCCAGTGGTCACTGATCTTTATCGTCCCCCCCCCCCCCCCAGTGATGGCGAACCTTTCAGAGACCGAGTGCCCAAACAGCAACCCAAAATCTAATTATTTATCGCAAAGTGCCAACAGGGCAATTTAACCTGAATAACAGGTGTCGGTATTCATTATGGGCGGGGTCATATTTGACTCCACCCCTATGATAGCCACACCCCTTACACCAGCCATGGCGCATATAAACAGACATCATTGAAAATATTATACTAGTATAGGAGAAAAAAATAACATGATTTTTTTTTCATTATAAATCATTTCTGTAAGCTGTTACAGCTCCAGTATACCCAGTGGAAAATATGACAGCAGATGTAAATTCTCAAATTGACATATTCCAAACACTAAAATGAAAATAAAATGATTTTTTTCTATCTTTGTTGTCTGGTGATTTTGTTTTTCTATCCATATTGGTCCGAGTCTCTGATTCTGCTGCCCTCTATCTGTTCTTTCAACTCCATTTCCAGGGCTGCCTTTCCATTTATTTCTTTACTTTCCTCCTTTCTTCTTCATTTCTTGCCCTCCATCCATAAGTAAAAGCTGGGTCCTCCTCTGTGGAATTGACTGGAGGAGGTATAATGTGGATCCAGCTTTTGCCTATTTTCTCCATCCATGTGCAGTTTTTCTCCTCCCCTGCCCTCCCATCCAGCCACCCTCCTCTCCCCCTCCCTCCCAGCACCAGGCATCCCACCCAGCACCAAGTATCCCTCCCACCCAGCATCAAGCACCAGGCACCCCTCCCTCCCACCCAGCACCAGGCATCAGGCATCCCACCCAGCACCAGGCACCAAGCATCTCTCCCTCCCACCCAGCATCAAGCACCAGGCAGGCATCCCTCCCTCCCTCCCACCCACCCAGCATCAAGCACCAGGCACCCCTCCCTCCCTCCCACCCAGCACCAGGCATCCGGTATCCCACCCAGCACCAGGCACCAAGCACCCCTCCCTCCCTCCCACCCAGCATCAGGCATCAGGCCTTCCTCCCTCCCTCCCACCCAGCATCAGGCTTTCTTCCCTCCCTCCCTCTGAGCACCAGGTCGCCCGCCCCCCCCTCCCGAAATTTAAAACTCATACCTGCGCGGGGTTAAGGCGGCATTGGCAGCGACAGCAGCAGTGAAAAGTGTGCTGGCTCGGCGCACCTTCAGACTTCCCTTCTGTCTCTCAAGCTCTGGTCCTGCCCTTGCGGAAACAGGAAATGAGGGCGGGACCAGAGCTTGAGAGACAGAAGGGAAGGCTGAAGGCGCGCCGAGCCAGCCCAGCACGCTTTTCACTGCTGCTGTCACTGCCAACGCCGCCTTAACCCTGAGCAGGTATGAATTTTAAATTTCGGAGGAGGGGCGGGAACTGACTGAGGTGACGGCACGCGTGCCAGCAGAGAGGGCTCTGTTTGCCCTCTCTGGCAGGCGTGCCATAAGTTCGCCATCACTGGTCCCCCCCCCCCCCAAGAGGTGAAAGTGACAGTACATACTAGGCTCTATGACAGCTACATACATAATGACCATTCCTCTTATAGCAGGAATCAGGTCCCTGGAGTAGCCTAGTGGTGGAGGTAGTGGAATGTAGACAAGGGGACCCATGCCCATATCCCACTCTGACTGGCACATTTCTGGTGGAGCGTGTGAGCATCCCAAAAGCCACAAAATACCTAGTGAACCCACATACAGGTGACACCTACAGGCACAAGTTCTATTATACTGGTACAGTACATTTTTTGCTATTCCTGGAGAGCTCACCATAAATATAAGGGGGGTATGATGTGATGTGTACCTGCGACCTTTTATGCGAAGTTCACTGCAGTGCCCCCCTAGGCTGCCCCACTGCTCTGCTGGAATATCTGTGTGGCCAGTCTAATAACACTGCTGGACCCCAGACATCCCAATGACTTGGTTTTATGTGTTTTTCCCTTGGATGTTTTTGGATTGAAAATAGCCCTTAAAGAAAGGTGCACTGAACACAAAAATGTCTAAAACAGAGTGATTTTCAAACCAAAAAGAGACATTTTTCTGGTTTGAAAATTACCATGTTTGGCACTGGATGTTTGGATATTTTTTGCAAAACATCCAAAATTGGATTTGGACGTCATATCTAAAATGCCCCCCTCTAAGTGGAAAAAAAAATACCGTCTGAAGTTTGTTTTAAATTGTCTACTATTAGTTTCATGAATTATCCCCATCAGTACTATTTACATAGATATCCATTTTTTATTTACCTGCTCCATCCCACTCATGATTTTATAGACTTTTATCATATATCCTCCCAGCTTTTTCCAAAGTGGAAGAAAGTTTTCATCCCTTTATAATTTGTGTTGCCTTGCTCTGCACCTTTTCTAGGTCTGCTATGCCTTTTTCAAGATGAGGCTATCAGAATTGCACAAAATATTTCAAGTGCAGTTAAACCATGGACCTATTGAAAGCCATTACAATGTTCTCCGCTTTACTTTGTACTCCTTTCTGAATAATGTTTTATAATGTCTTCTACTTGCTTTTTTTACCATCATCATATCTGCAGGATTTCCATGTACTGTTCACGATGACTCCAAGATCTTTTTCCTGCATGGTGACTCCTAATTTTTCTCTATTTGCATCACTTTGCACTTACCTACACTAAATTTCATCTGCCTTTTAAGCTGAGGTGTTTCATTCTTGGTTTCTTTCCTCTTGCACTTTTGGGATCCATTATGTTTATCCCACTCCTTTTTGAATTCCAGCACCGTAAGACAATGCTTCATTCCCTATGGTTTTTTTTTTTAATTTTCTGAGGAGCCTCTCATGAAGAATTTTGTCAAATATTGACTGAACGCCTAGATTTGACTCTGACACACACATGATCATGCACCCTTTTGAGTTACATGCTAGTATAGAATAATGCACAGCCAGATGTGCACACACATTTTAATGAATGCCAATTAACACAAATAATTGGTTGTTAGCCCTCAATTATTGATGTTAATTGACTCAATTAATCTGGGTGTCCAACCTGTATGCACATACAAATTTGGGCATGTAATTCTGGGTGCCATTTATAGAATTCAGGGTATGGTGTGCACATAAGCACATGTGATATTGTTGGTAAATGTACTTAAGAACATAAGTGTTGCCATACTGGGACAGTCTAAAGGTCCATCAAGCCTAGTATCCTCTTTCCAACTGTGGCCAATCCAGGTCACAAGTACCTGGCAAGATCCCAGAACACTAAAACAGATTTTATGATGTATATCCTAGAAATAAGCAGTGGATTTTTCCAAGTCCATCTTAATAATGGCTTATGGACTTTTCTTTTAGGAAATTATCCAAAGCTTTTTAAAACCCTGCCAAGCTAACTGCTTTTACCACATTCTCTGGCAGTGAATTCCAGAGTTTAATTACACAATGAATAAAAACATATTCTTTTAAATTTACTACTTAGTAACTTCATTGTGTACCCCCAAATTCTAGTATTTTTGGAAAGAGTACACAAGTAATTCACGTCCACCCGTTCCACTCAGTATTTTATAGACCTCTATCATATCTCCCCCTCAGCTGTCTCTTATGCAAGCCAAAAAGCTCTATCCACTTTAGCTTTTCCTCACAGGGAAGTCGTCCCATCCCTTTCTCTGTACCTTTTTAATTCTGCTATAACTTATATACATGTATTCGGTTGCACAATTTGAAAGCCATTACTTGCTTGTAAATGTTCTGTATATACAGAAATTGTTTTGTAAAATTAACCCCATAAGTAGCAAAATTATTGCCTGTGATGATAATTTTGCATTCATTTATGCATGTATGCAGCAACATACACAGATAAATAATCTGTTATAAAATTCTGACCAGCTAAATGTACTCGTGTTTTCATGATAGCTCAAACTTTGCCAGTAAGTGTGTACAGGCCAGAGTTTTTTGGGTTTTTTTTGCAGTGTCCTCTTAAACTTGATACCCCCTTATCAAATAACCCTCCACAAGCATAAGTAGTATGACTTACACATGCAAAGGCTCAAGTAATGCTACTCATTTTTTGAACACATTCTTTTATTAAATGGTTTCTTTGATGTGTTTGTTGCCATATGTGTTGTTTTGATGGCACAACTTAAGCAGCCGGCTTCTCCTACATAAGCGCAGAACTATGGAATGGGCTCCCAAAAGCTGTGAAAACAATCCACGGCCACTTGAACTTCAGGAAATCACTAAAAACCTACCTCTTCAAAAAGGCCTACCCCCAACGACCCCACGTAACCCTCTTCACCTACCAACACAGCATGACTATGATCAAACAGGACAACACGCAATCTTCATCCATTCCGACCCTCCACTTATACCTCATACGATCACTATACAACTTTGTATTTGTTATCCAACGACTGGGCAAACGCCTTTGACGGTACTATGTAAGCCACATTGAGCCTGCAAATAGGTGGGAAAATGTGGGGTACAAATGCAACAAATAATATAAGAGGCTCTGAGTGTTTAGATAGTCTTTTAGAAAATACTGTTGTATGCATAGATCTAAATATCTGTTTCCTAAATCAGGTGTTCTAAGTAAAATTGGCTTCACATCAACTAGCTAACCCTTATTTGCATGTTTACACATCATCGAAAGGTTCTAAAGGATTACTAACACAAGATAATCCTTTGAATCCATGTTGGCTCTTCCTCATGGAGTCTTGTGTATCCCCCAGCAATTTTCTTCTTCAGAACAGCTTCTAACTGCAGCTTGACAGTTGTGGTACCCAGTGGATAGGCAAGGGTTAGCAGTTCCATACTTAGCTTACATTGGTCACTGGCAGATGATAAATCCTGCCTTTGGGCTTCTTATATAAAGCCATGCTAGTGATTCTCACGTGGCAAATGAGAGGAAGCCCATAGGAGTTGAATGAGCGTCCTCTTATTTGCCGCATTGGGAATCGGTAGTGCGGCTTTGTAAAAGAGGCCCTTAAGGGCCTCTATGTGTGCCCAACACGCGCCAAAATGGAGTTACCACCCGACTACTGCATGGCTCTTGCAGTAATTTCATTTTTGGCACGCGTCCGATATGCGCGTCTGAAAAATATTTTTATTTTTGGACTTGCGTATCGGACACATGCCAAGTGGCATTTGATGCGTGTCATTACTGCCTGGATTCTTTTACCACTAGGTCAATGGCTAGTGATAAGGTCTCAGACCCAAAATGGACATGCAGCAATTTTGATTTTGCCACATGTCCATTTTCAGGCTTTTTCACAGGTGCGCTGAAAAATGGATTGGTGTGCACCCAAAACCGTGCCTACACTATCGCAAGCCATTTTTCAGCACGCCTTTGTAAAAAGACCCCTTAGTTTGTTAATATCAAAAGTTAAAATCAGGGGCGTAGCCAGAGCTCGAGGTGGGGGGGCACATTTTTGGTCTGTCGCTGCCCCCCCCACGCCACCTCGCCGCCCTGCTGCTCCCTACCCACTGCCGCAACAAATACTTTGGCTGGTGGGGGTCTCCAACTCCCGCCAACTGAAGCTTTGTCCATCACCGATCTCCGGTGCCAACGCTTTGCCTGCCCTGCTCTGTCTTCCCCTCACGTCCTGCACGCTCCTTTTAGTGAAACTGAGCATACTCAGTTTCACTAAAAGGAGCATGCCAGACGTGAGGGGAAGCTAGAGCAGGGCAGGCAACATGGCGGCACCGGAGACTGGTGCTGGACAAGGCTTCAGCTGGCGGGAATCGGGGAACCCCGCCAGCAAAACCAGGGGCCCAGAGGAAATTTGGGGAAGCCCAGGCCCCCGTGGCCCCACGTCCCCGTGGCCCCATGTAGCTATGCCACTGGTTAAAATGTTAAAGAGGACCTTTTTTCCAACAGCTTGAATAACTTAAGCCAATACCGATATAAGTTACCCCAGTTTTCACTTTGAAAATTGTTCCAGCTGAAATAATTGCACGTGTTATTTTATACAATAAGGGTTATAGATTCTATAAATGGTGCCCAAAGATAGGTGCCAAAATGATATGCATTAAGTTAATATTCTGTAAAGGGTGCTCTGCATGGAACAACCTTTATAGAATACTAGCTTAGCACATATTTTGGGCTAGATTCTGTATATCACGTTGAGATTTCTGCGTAGAAAATGAATCACATTCTATAAAGAACACATTAATTTAGGGGTACTTTATAGAATACACCGAGCGCTGGCTCCATGCAACTAATTTTAGTAACAGTCAATTACGCCAACTAAAACCCGGTATGAATCCCAACAACTAAATTAGGCACGGAGCAGGTGTATTCTATAAAAACACATATAGATTTTAGAAATGCCCATGACCTGCCCATTCCACACCCATAACCATGCCCCCTTTTCAACTACGCAACTTAGAATTTACATACACCACATTGCAAAATACACTTAAGTAGTGGGCGCAAATTCTAATTAATGCCAATTAGCGTTGATAATTGCTTATTAACATCCAATTATCAGCACTGACTAACTTGCTAACTAATTAAATTATGCACATTATTTTGGAGTATGAATTGATTTTCACGCGGAAATCTCAGCAAGATATATAAAATTCATGGTTTGGGAGTGAGCATTTACGCCTTATTAATTCTCATGCTCAACTGATGACAGCCAGACACGCAAATCCAGGTATTCTATATAAATTTGCCTAATTTCTGGGAATGTCCCTGACCCGCCTATACCCTCCCAGGGCCACATCCTCTTTGGAGTTGCACACTTTGAGATTTAAGCACACATGTTATAGGATAAGGCAGATCCTAATACCTAATTACTGCAAATTAGGGGTTTATCGCCAATTATTGATTGTTAGCACCTAATTAGTTTACACACGGATCTGTGATCCATGCCCAAATTTGCATACCCAACTTTGGGTGACCTATACAGAAGCTGGCGGATTGAGGATAATTTTATAACAGGTTACCTAGGTTTGGAGGGCAAACAGGCACCTATTTTGGGCCTGTTTTATAAAGACACATAGGTACCAGAAAAACTGTAGAAACTGCCACTAAAATGGAAGCAGTAAACATGTTCTTTCACAAACGTAATAGTGTGGGTGTGATTGGTCTATTTTCCTGAGCCCAGGTGCAGAACAACAGGAAAAAAAATGTTCACAATAGACAAAAGAGGTCCAGCTTGCCTTACAGGCTCACAAGGTTTTAAGCTAGTCATAGCATATTCCTGGGTCCTGCTTTTCGCTAGTCTATGTCAGCCCTCCTTGCTCTAAGTTTGGGGTTTTAATCTCTTTAGTTGGACCTGATCTGTCTCCCAAGGTTCCACAGTCCTTCTTCCCTTAAAGAAATCTGGGCTTTTATGCTTTAAGGATGAGTTGGGATATCTCCTATAAACCCCTTACAGGGAATAGATGTAACTGCTTGTATATAAAGTACGATTATGCTTAGTTTATAAAATATAACCTCCTAATATACAACAGGATTTAACTGGGCAGGAGAGGCTCCTGTCTGGATAAAACCCCACTGATTGACCTGGCACATATTTAGTGGCATTTAACCGGCTAGTGCCGCTAAATATTGCCGCTGACTGGCCATTTCTGAACCAATCAGGTCAGGGGTGGACCGGGAGCGCAATAAGGCTGGCCTAACTTTATGCGCAAACGTTAACTGGGCAGCAGTCTGAATATCGGCCAGTGTCTGGTTAACTTTCACGTATCTGGTGTCAGTTCAGCTCACGGCTGTAAGAGACTCAGATGCCACAGGCTGAACATCAGGTGGTGAGTGTGCATTGTGTATCTGCCCTGAATATTCCTAAATTTTTAAAAATCCCACAAAACTATAAATAAATAAATGTACCTAAGTTGCTTTTAACATACAGACATTCTTGTCATTCTATGTACTTTTATGCATGAGCAATTTTATGAGGCATTTTGTGTATATCTAATTGCAAATACATGCAATAAAACCTTTATAAAATTACCCCCCAAAATGTTTCAGTCTCGTACCATGGAGCGAGACCGAAAATACTATAATGTATAACTCCATGGTATGACCTCACCTTGAGTATTGTGTTCAGTTCTGGTCTCCGTATCTCAAAAAAGATATAGCAGAATTAGAAAAGGTTCAAAGGAGAGCAACCAAAATTATAAAGGGGATGGAACTCGTCTCGTATGAGGAAAGGCTAAAGAGGTTAGGGCTCTTCAGCTTGGAAAAGAGAAGGACGAAGGGAGATATGACTGAGGTCTACAAAATCCTGAGTGGTGTAGAATGAGTAGAAGTAAATCAATTTTTTACTCATTCCAAAAATACAAAGACATGGGGACATTCAAGGAGGTTAAATGGAAATACTTTTAAAACAAATAGGAGGACATATTTTTTCACTCAACAAATAGTTAAGCTCTGGAACTCTTTGCCGGAGAATGTGGTAACAGCGGTTAGCGTATCTGGTTTTTAAAAAGGCTTGGACAAGTTTCTGGAGGAAAAGTCCATAGTCTGCTATTGAGACAGACAAGGGGAAGCAACTGCTTGCCCTGGGATTGTTAGCATGGACTGTTGCCACAATTTGGGCTTCTCCCAGGTACTTGTGACCTGGCTTGGCCATTGTTGGAAACAGGATACTGGGCTAGTTGTACCATTGGTCTGACCCAGTATGGCTACTCTTATGTTCTTATGTTTATATGTATGCTTTGGAAAGTCCAAAGGTAAACCTGTAAATCCAAAACCTGCCCCCAACTCATTTCCTGGGAACTCCTCTGCTTACTGTAGGTAAATGGGGGTTCAAAATGCATTGTGCATAATTTTACTTGCATATAACCCAGGCAATTTTATGACAAGCTACTTTTGTGAATAAACTAGAGTTTTATGCATGGACATGCCTTTTTAAATTATCCCCCAAATGGCTAGACTAGGCTTCTTTTTTTTCATCGGCAATTAATCTAAGCAGTTGCACACACTCTCATTAATGAAGTGAAGGTTTTCTTCTGGAGCCTGCAAGTCACCCTCTCTACCCTGTTAAGCACATATGGTAAGTGGCATCAATTTGCAGTCTTTTGTTAATCAGGTAAATGCTTGTCAGAAAGGAATTTGAACACCTAAATGTTCTACTGAACCATGTCATCTTTCAATTACTATCAAAAGGCCACTTAATCTTAGAACATAGTCACACCAGTGTGTTAATGAATTGGAAAGTTAGTGAAAAGCTAGCCATGCTACAAAAATCATCCAGGTGAGAGACATATTGATCCTGAAACCAGGGACAATGGAACAACATTTTGTTAGGAGGGGGCCAATTAAACGGTCTTTGGCCCTTCTCAAAGGTATTGAGTTGCTGATGTTGTATTGAGCAAAATACTGATCTGCCATGATCCCAGTGGCCTACCTTTCCTTCAATTGCCTATGCCTAATATAACAATTGAGACAGAACATCCAACCCATACTGTCTAGGTCTAATTTTAAAAGTAGATTTATATTTAAATACTGTTTTGTCTCTAATTCACATCCATATCTACACACATTTTAGAATGAAAAGCATCCACGATCTCTCTACTTCTTTCCGATTTCGCAGACGGAACCTTCCAATCTACATCCGGCAGATTGAAATCTCCCAGCAACAGCACTTCTCTCTTCTTTCCCACTGAACAATGTATGTACCATGCACGTGGCAGATTGTTTTAAACCAACTGGAGATGTTTCAACAGGATTTTAGGGAGACCTACATAGATAACATTGCAAGAGTTGAGGCATGATGACACAAGAGCTAAGAGCAACATTACCCAAAATAAAGAGCGGACGTAGCACAAGACCATGAAGCAAGATCTAACAACTGCAGCAACCTGTAAATCAAATGTGAGCTGAAAGTCAAGATATATTCCAGGATATTTAAAAGAATCCACAAGGGTAAGAGGTGTGCTGTGAATGGAGGGGGTTAACAAAAGATGTAAGGGGTTTGAGGCGGAGATGATGTGGCAAGCCTATCTGCAATTGAGTTGAGGCAGGACTGGAGAGCAGACAGATCTGAGGCATAGGGATCATGGTACAAGACAAGGAATACTCTGTCATCATAAAAATAAGCAGAAAAGGAGAAGTATTGGATCAAAGAAGCAAGAGGACTTAGGAAAATATTGAAAAGGAATAAACTTCCTGAGCCCCTACGTCTTGCCCCATCCTTGGCCACCTTTAAATCTAGACTGAAAGCCCACCTCTTTAACATTGCTTTTGACTCGTAACCACTTGTAACCACTCGCCTCCACCTACCCTCCTCTCTTCCTTCCCGTTCACATTAATTGATTTGATTTGCTTACTTTATCTATTTTTTGTCTATTAGATTGTAAGCTCTTTGAGCAGGGACTGTCTTTCTTCTATGTTTGTGCAGCGCTGCGTATGCTTTGTAGCGCTATAGAAATGCTAAATAGTAGTAGTAGTAGTAGTAGTAGGGACAGGACCAAGCCCAGGGGTGCCCCACAGGTTAGAGAGTGGGGAGCAAAGACAGATTATGGCAGTGAAACAAAGAAGGTCCAATCTAATAGAAAAGAGGTGAACCATTGGAGAATCATACTGGTGATGCCAACAGCTGAGAGTCTGGACAACAGCGTGGTGTGGTCAATGAAATCAAAGGCTGCAGTATGATCAAGTGACATAACAAGAGCCACCTTACCGGTCTTTGTGCTATCACATGGTAACTGTCAAACTCCTGTTCAATATTTGTGGGTGTCCTCAGTCCTTAGCTGAATCTATGTCTACTCTACTATGCAATATCTATATTCTAGATAATACAATGGTGGCAGATCTATAAAATAGTGCCTAATGTTAGGTGCCACAAAGGGGGACACAGCACAATTCTATAATGGCTTTGGGGCATGCCTAAGCCATTATAGAATTCATAGAGTAAATCCACTTTAGCGTGCCTAATGGTAGGTGCAGTAACTTACACCATGTCAATGACAGGCATAAACTGGCACATCAAAGTGTGCCTTGCAAGGCATACAACTGATGCTAGGATCCACCTTAGGATTCAGCACACAAGAAAAAGATCTAGGTATCAACACGCTGCAATCTTCTGCTCGGTGTGTGGCGTCGGTCAAAAAAGCAAACAGAATGCTAGGAATTATTAGGAAAGGGATGATAGCTAAGACCAAGAAAATTATAATGCCTCTGTATCACTCGATGGTGTGACCTCACCTTGAATATCGCATTCAGTTCTGGTCACCGTATCTCAAAAAAGATATAGTGGAATTAGAAAATGTTCAAAGAACTCCTCTCATATGAGGAAAGGCTAAAGAGGTTAGGGCTCTTCAGCTTGAAAAAGAGACGGCTGAGGGGGTATATGACTGAGGTCTTCGAAATCCTGAGTGGTGTGACATGGAATGTTACTACTATTTGGTTGTCTGCCAGGTACTTGTGACCTGGCTTGGCCACTGTTGGAAACAGGATACTGGGCTAGATGGACCATTGGTCTGACCCAGTATGTCTATTCTTATGTTCTTAGTTGCGTGCATTTCTAAGTGACACGCCCATGACCTGCCCATGCTCCTCCAACATTTATATACCCTTGCAGTTGAGCCCTATGCAACTTAGGCACCCTTTTTATAGAATTGTGTCTAGCACTAACGTGCATAAATGCCAATTAGTGATGTCATTTATGCATATAGGTGCATCTATTCATATGTTATTAACTGTGCTCTCTTATTTGCTATGTGCTCTTATCTGTGCAGTAACTACCTCCACGTTTACATTAAGGCAAGGTCCCCATCTATTCTTTACCTATTCTTCGCATTCTCAGTTTGAAAATAAAAAGTCCTGCTTGGCCATGAAGATCTGATTAACCGATTTAGCTGGTGGACTTTCCAGATATTATAAGAGCCATTTCAAAAGCCTCTTAATGGCAAAATGTGACCTGATGCAAGCAAATCGTTCCTTAAGGATTTTTCTACCTTCTCCATGCTTATTACTCCCACAAGGGCAATTTTATTATTGTTCCTGAGTTGACTTTCAGCCCGTACTTAGTGGAAAACAAAAGGGTAATTCTTAGTGCAAGAACAAAGTCTATAAATAATCCTTTTTAGAAGCAAATTGTGAACAGACCAAAAGGATGGCATTGCAGTGATAAATTGCGGAAAGAATTCAAAGTCCAGAGCTTTTTTTTTAATAATGTTTCATTTTATACAACCCCTGAGTCTCTCTGTAAAATTTGGGGTTAATTCTATTTTGTTTCAATACATTTTTATTAACCATTTTGAAAATACAAAAACTTTATTTCAGAACTGATAGTCCAGGAGCAACAGACAGCAACATAACCCAAAAGAAAATGTTTTCCATCTCCCAACAGGTAAAACAACTCCTTCTTTATTGTAAGAAAAGTAATGGTGTGTTGGTTCTTCAGACCATCAGCTACTACCATCATAGGCCCCCCACTCCTATATTTCTAATATCATTTGAAGTCTGCACCACTCTTCTCCATCTTCAGCAAACCAGGAGCACCATTTATCAGTCAGGATCTCCATAGCCCTCAAAGTCCCCAATCAGGTTCTCCAAGCAGGCAAGGGAAGTGCTGTCTCACATTTCCAATGGGCTGCAATTTCACACTTCGCTGCAGCAACATCCATTCTCAACACTCGTTTCTCCCATTTCTCCCTCTTCCCCACAATCCAGCCCAATAAACAGACCTTTGGATGTTTATCCACCCAGACTCCCCCCCCCCCCCCCGGGTTCTCAATATATCTATAATTTGTGTCCAAAACTCTTTGATCTTGGGACAAGTCCATCAAATATACTAGTATGTTCCGGACTCCTTGCAAAAGTCTCCTAAAGAGATCGTAAGCTCCTGGATAAATCTCTTTTATTTTCTCCAGTGTCAAATACCATCTAGTGACTACCTTATACAAATTTCTAATAAGAAGACAGGCTGAAATCTTGCTTGCTGAACATGTAAATACTCTCACCCACTGAGATTTGCTCAACTCTTCCCCTAAATCCCACTCCCTTTTTCGCATAAATCCATATTTTACAAACTCCCTCCCTCTCAAAAAATTGTACAGCACTGTGATCACCCCCCTTGGTTTTCGCCTAAAATCTCAAATACTTTCCCACATATTGTCACCAACTTCCCCCTCACCCAGGACTCTCTTCGTGCTTACATTTTGCTGAACCAGCAAATCCCACAGGCAATTTCCTTCTGTTAAATCATACAAAGCGTGCAGCAGAGTGAATTCAATCTATCATCTAGAAACTGGTCAAAGTGGATCAAATCTTTCACTGCCCACTGCTGATAAATTCTGCCATCTCTTCCCTTCATAAAATCTGGTTCATGCCTGATTGCCCTTCTAGTTCAAAACAATACTCCTTTCTCTCTCCTATTTCCCCCTCTCCCCAACTTCCATATCTCTATTTGAGATCAACTTTTCTTTGCTAATGTTCACCTGAAACCTGAACAACTTGTGCTATGAAACATCTTTACGAAAGAATTATGGATTGTATTCTACAAAACTCCCAAGTCAGCTATCTGTAGATCAATCCCTGACAATTTCAGTCATGTTTGGGCTTACCCAAATAAAGCCCAAGATGCAGAGAAATGCATTATAAAAACAAATGTCATTAAAATATATTTAAACTGTATTAGATGGGTTACATGTTTCTACAGCTTCTCATCCTCATTGGTAGATGACAATGTTTATATATTGGTAGATTGTTCTAGGACACCTTTTTCTATTCTCAGAAACCTACAGAAAAAAGGCAATGCAACTCATTATTCCACAGTATAAATAAATGAGTAGTGCTTTGGTCAAAACTATTTTGTGACTGCAACTACTTCTGTTGAAGGAATGCAGATCCTACCCTGATTCTTAAGGTTCTTGGGTTATTGAGCAGATGGTATATAGATCATACTTGAGGTAAATCAGTTTATGAGACAGAGAAATGACATCAGAAAACTTCCCCTCTTGAGTTATAGTAGTTACCTTTCTCAAATAAATTGCCTTTAAGAACCCTAGAAGTGGTCCATAAGCACATACGCACCTCTTCAAATATGAACACTGGACAAAGAGTTTAGTCTGGTGCAAGCAGTGGTGAATCTAACTTGTCAAAGTTTATTCCAACTCACAAAAGTGGCACTGCAAAAAATTAAGCCACAGGCTCCACAATCAATTCCACATACGACCAGCACAGTAACAGCATCAGAACCACTACAATTCCTCTTAACAGCAGTGTTCTAATTACACAACCTTCAAAAAGGGGGGAGTCGCTTGCAGTTGGTTGTAGGTCTACTGAGATGGACTTCCCCAACTCTGAGTGACTTTTCAAAACTATTAATGGGGGCCCACAATTTGAAATGGCATTGACCAGGGTGTCTATTGAAAAGTACTAATTACAGTAGGGTAGATGGTTTCCAAGATGGTATTAGTGTCTGGACACTAAACATATTAGTACATTATTAACATTTTTACTTCTGGTAGTATGACTGTAGTAAAGACTTCATTGTGGTAAAGAATTCGTAGCCAGAGAATGTGGTAAAGGCGGTTAGCTTAGCGGGGTTTAAAAAAGGTCTGGCCAGCTTCCTAAAGGAAAAGTCCATAGACCATTATTAAATTGACTTGGGGAAAATCCACTGCTATTTCTGGGATAAGCAGCATAAAAACTATTGAACTTTTTCGGTATCTTGCCATTTGTGACCTGGATTGGCCACTGTTGGAAACAGGATGCTGGGCTTGATGGACCCTTGGTCTGTCCCAGTGTGAAAATTCTTATGTACTTATGCTGAAACAAAATCTTGAACTTACAAAAAGTAGGAGTTCTCTTTCTGGTATGATCAACATGAAGTTTAAACCCAATACTGTAAGTATACAACATCACCAAAATAGAGTCTCACTTCTTAAGCAAATCTTTTTTAATGTAGTAACTTGAACAAGGTTACAATAACTTATAGTTTTGTGCTTGAAAGGTATGCAGCCTCTGCTACCAGGGTCCACTCTCAATCAGTGTACCCCAGAGTCAGGGACTGGGAGAGTGATTTTAGCACAGGCTGAGACATGATGCTGTACAGTAGAAGTGACTGTAGAGGGTAAGATGGAATTACAGTTGTTTTTGGAGGTGGGCACAACTTGCTAAGTCAGAGAACAGCTTCCACCATGCACTAAAGGGGGGGGGGGCAGCAGAGAGACAGAAAGAAGGGGGGCACAACGAGCCCAGCATGCTGGAAGGAAAGCAACCAATAGGAAGCCTCCCATAAACCATGGGGAGCTGTATATGTGCCCATCAGAGAGAACTACAAAACTGCATAGATTTGTGGGCACACTTTCATCTCTTAAAGGTACAAGCACTGAATACTCTATAAAAACAACATGTAACCTGCCTCCATGAACATGGGGGCAGGACACTTTAGGCTCTTTCGTAAAGCAGAACTCAGAATCTCTCACTAACATTTATCAAGCACGTGATCAGATACCTGTATGCTGAAATAGCTTGTACAATTACTTAATCAGCAAAAAACCTCCATTTCCACAAGCATGAATATTGAACAAAAGAACACAAAACACAAAAAAAATCAAAGGGAGACTGGAACTTGACTTAAAGCCCCCCCCCCCCCCCCCCCCAAATAGACCCATTACCGACACAGGCCAGCAGTTTCACATTTAGCTGCTTCAGGGTAACAGGACCCGTTTGTATTTGAACAATGGATTCCATTCCTGCTGATTTTCTTTTAGTGCTTTACTTGATAAATCTCAGTGAGAGATTCTGAGGCTTTTTTCCACAAACAAATTTAGGTACAATAGTACAGCTCAACCTCTTTATAACGCAATCCATTACAACGCAAATCCGCTTATAACATGATGCAAGTGTGGCTCCCAAATTCATGAGCTGAACTATGATGGTAGCCCTTAGTATAATAAGCTCCAATGAAGAGTACAGCTCAACCCCCTTTATAACGCGATCTTTTACAATGTAAATCCGCTTATACCTGATATGAGTAATGCAAGATTGCTGCTAGGGGTTGTGGCAGCCATTTTAAGGCTGGACCCTCAATGAGCAGGAGCAAATGGGCATCGCTTCTGCCCGTATGACTCCCCTATACCACCAGGGAGATTCCACATAGGCTGGGGGGGCTATGGGGATGGGGGCTTGGACCAGGGCTTGATTTTTCTTCAGGAGAGGTAGGGAGGAAGGGAATCAGAACACCTACTTGTCCTTATGCGGGTCCTGGCCAATATTCAGCTGGGGCCCTCATAAGTGTCTTATGAAAGTCCAGTCTGAATATCAGTCGGGAAGTGCATAAGACCCAACAGCTAACACATTTTCGTTGCCTGGACACAGCCTAGCATTGAATATCCAATGCTAATTCTGCCTGTGGCAATCAGCATTTAAAAAAATACTTACTGCCGTGGGCTGAATATTGACCAGATAAGTCCTTTTGAAAATTCCCCCCTATATAATTGAGGACAATCCTTCTCATCTAATCAGGAAGGTCTTAAACCTTTCTAAAAAGACAACAGGTGCATTTCAGCTTGAATTTTTAAGGGAAATTAGTTTCAAGGTTGAAGTTCGGCTATAGTGTAAGCATGTATTCACGTTGCAGTCATATGTGCTACCCTCAGGGACAGGTGCTCTAAAAGTCCTTGATGTAGACATAGTTTTCTTCAAAGGGCTTCATTGTGCAAAGGACAACCGCGTCTATCAGCCTATGTATAAATCTGGCTGTGTATGCTTTTTGTAGTGCGGCTGTTGATAACCAAACTACAATATTGTAGAATTAATACACGTGATAGTACACACATATACATATGTTTGACAAAATGAGTTCAAAAGTCAGATACTGACCTTGAGTGCATAACAATTCAATTTCTTACGGTTCCTAGCTTCAATACTGTTCTCCAGTAAAATGGATTTTGAAGAGACTGAAGGATTTTCTAGTAATTATTACTCAAAAAGGAAGGTCAACATGTCATATGTTCAACAGTGGCATCTTTTTGTCCCTCCCAAGTAGATAATTATGCCTCTATTTCAGAATAGCTTATACAATTCTTTTATCTATGGTCATAATTCTGAAAAGCCTCTGAATGTTATGTTATATTAATTTATACTTATAGAGTGACTTCCTTATATCAAAGTACTACCCAAAGCAATTAACAAAAAGAATAATACAATAATAATTAGAACTCATCAATCACGTTATTATTCTACCATCAAAACACTTAACTCCATAAATAAAATGCAGCAATATATCAACATATCAATTCATGACAGTTTGTTCTCATGCCACAGCTGAGGGCTGTGCACACTGACGGTTATAATATCATTGATGGGTCTAATTTTCAACAGCTGTTCTAGCTGTGGTCCTAGGCCTATAAACAGTCACCGCTCATTCAGGCCATGCTTAATGCACTCCAGGCTTCAGTCAAACTCCAGTCGAGCTAGGTGTGGGTCAATGGTCTGGAATAGTGATCCAGGGGTTTGGGAGACACTCCACCAGGCAGGATTCCACCCCAATCTGTCCAGGAACCACTCTATACTTCAGGAGATTTTATAAACAAATTTAATTTTTGTTGAACTTGGCTGCAACGGGCAGTTAGCAACTTGATCTTTCTTTCAATATAATCCACTTTCAGTTTTAGTGTCAAGGCTATTGATGTCCGGAGGCGCCTAGATTTACGTACAGTATATAGAATTTGCTTAGTTGATATTCCAGCTCCTAAAACTATGAGCGTCCATTTATACCCATGAAAATGGCATAAATCCCCTGCATGTAGATTTACGTACACTGGCCCATATTCTATAACTACATGCATAAATTTTGGAATGCCCATGCAACACTCATTTCCCCACCTATAACTACACCTATTTTGCCCGCACGTGTTAGAAGTTACATAATATGCTTAGCGAGTTGTGCACACAAATTCTAATTATTGCCAATTAGTGCTCGTTACTGCTTGTTAAGTGCTGTTAAAAATGCTGATTGGCTTGTTAAGCCAATTAAGTTACGCGCATAGTTATAGAATATGCCTGGAATTCAGTACAGATCTCTAGGCGCATTATATAGAATCCCAGGGTAAGTGCACCCCGTTGTAGCACCTAAGGCTTTGAAAATTGCCTTCTGTTGGAATGATCAAATTGGTCATTATGTACAATTAAGTACTTTGGATAATTTCAGGGAGGCAGTATATAAATAAATAGATTTGTCCATTCCATCAGCATTTCCTTTCTTCTTGGGCGAGCCTTACACTGGTGCAGGGCAACATGGCAGAAGCCATGTGAGAAACAAACGTCCTGAGCATCTGGATAGGCATGGCTTGATGAGTCGCAAAAGAGAGGAAGTGACCTGGTGGTTAGAGCAATGGGCTGAGAACCAGGGAAATAGGGCAAGCCAGAATTCAAATCTTGCTCCTGCCACGTCTTGTGCAGAGATGCCAAATTACAGACCTTGACTTCAGACCACCTCATCCTGGTGCATTATGGGACTTGCAACACTGATTTCAATAGGCAGCATCAGGTACTACACACCCCATACTGCTCTTGGATGTAAATTCTAGCCTGGAGCTGGGTAACTTGCCATCTCTGCTTGGGACCTTGGTCATATCACTTTATCTCCCATTGCCTCAGGTCCCCTCTTAGGTTGCAAGCTGTTCAAGGATGGGACATATGACACCAGAGTACTTATCACTATAGTGCAACAAAAACAACAAGACTTATATTACTTAATAGAGCCAACATGAATGAAATAGAAGGAAGTCTTGCCCTATGAATGTATTATTTTTTTGAGGGTGTTAATAAAAATATAGATGAGTGAGCTAGCCGATACAGTTTATTTGGCATTTTTGAATATGCTTGCTAAAGCCCCTCATAAGATACTCCTAAGGACATTAAAATTCATGGGATAGGAGGCAATTGTCTTATTGTAGATTAGTTTTTACTATCTATACACTAAATAGAAGTGATCATCTAAAAGAAGAAAGCTCAACATAAAGATAATATACAGAGATATAAGGGAAAGGAAAGGAAAACACCTCAGCTCCAGTGGCACAACCCTATAGAGCTATCGGCTCTCAGTAGCAACCACTGAGCCATACTCTTCATCATGGTGAAAAACCTTTTTAACCTTCAAAGTCCAAATAAAGTGTCCATCAAAACGAGTGCAAAAAAATAAACTGTACTATAAAAATGTTACTCAGCGTGCACTTATTTCAGTTAAAGTTGCCGTATATACGAGTACTATTCGTCATAGCAAGGAATAATGCTCGAATATACAACAACCATAACTGAGACAAGTGAACACTGAGTAGCCCTTTTATAGTACAATTTGTTTTTGCACTAGTTTTGTTGGACACTATATTTGGACTTTGAAGGTTAAGGGTTAGAAGGTTTTCCCACCTATGATGAAAAATAAGGCCTCTATAAACAGTTGCTACTGAGAGCCAATAGCTCTATAGGGTTGTACCACTGGAGCTCTTTGAGACATTTTCCATCCTTTCCCATACATCTGTGTATATTTTCTTTATGTTGAGCTTGCATCTTCTAGATGCTCACTTCTATCTACTGTATAGATAGTAAAAAAACATTTTGTTTGGTTTGTTGTTATTTTGTCTATAGCCCACTGAATAATTTTTGTTATTGTAGATTAGTAGCAGGTTAAAAAATAGAAAACAGAGAGCAGGGCTGAGTGCTAAAGTTTCTCAGTGAGGAAAGAAGAAAAGGGAAGGGGACTGTACTAGGACCAGTGCTTTTTAACATATTTATAGTTGATCGTAAAAAGGAAACCACAAGTGAGGTGATCAGATTTGCAAAGGACACAACATTGTTCACTGTTGGATAACAAGTAGATTATCAATAACTGCAGGATGACCTTACAAACCAAAGGACTGAGCATTTATATGGCTGATGAAATTTAAGGGAGAAGTTATCAGTGTGGGAACGGTTAAGACGTTTTACTTTACTGTTAATCTCAGTTATTAGTAACTAGGTCTGACTGCATAAAATGAGAGCTGTGCTAAAATAGCAGGAGTTCGTGGCAAAATAACCCATCATAAGGGTAGCCCACATTGATAACTACACCCCTTAAAGTGAACAAGTGCAAAATGATGCACTTAGAAGAAAAATAAGAATGTAAGAACATAGGAAAAGCCATGCTGGGTTCGACTAAGGTCCATCAAGCCCAGCATCTTGTCTCTGACAGTGTCTAACTGTATTATTTTGGAATCAATTTTGTACAATGAGAAAAATAAACAGATAAATACTGATTGTATCATTTCAAAGAAAAGAAGGCAAAAACAAATTAATGGTTTATGTAAGTACCAAATCGCTATTACTTAGAACATAATTTCCCTAATTACATCAACAGTTATATACTTACTGAGTTCTCTATAGGTCATAGTGACATGTAATTCTTTCTAAAGTATGAGGAACAGAGGCATAGCTAGGACTGAATGGGCCCTGGGTGGAAAAATGTTGAGATGGACCCCCTTTAACTCCATCATTCCCAGTGTAGTGGGGACCGGATTGGGGGGGGGGGGGGGGCACATTTACCAAAGATGACATATTACAATTAGAACAAAAAATACTTTTTCCTATCTTGATTGATCATTGCTTTGGTCCTACTGTCTCTCTTCTGCTTTTCTCAACTCTCCCCAGGGTTTCCTGTCCGTTCATATTTCTTCTTTTTTCCACCATCCATCTTTCCTATGTTTCCCTATCTGTCCTGTCCAGTATATCCCATCTGTGCCCCTGTCCTTATCCTCCCCCCATGTTCAGCATCTCTCCTATGTGTCCCTATCTTACTCTGTCCGGCATTCCTCTCTATATCTCTATCCCTCTCCTTCTGTCCAGTATTGCCCCTCTGCATCCATGTTCCTGTGCTCCATCCACTTCCAGCATCTCTTCTGTATCCCTGTCCCTCCACTTGTCCAAAGTATCTTCTCTCTCTTCCCTTCCTCCTGCACCCCCACCCCCTGACCCTCCTTGATCTGGCATCTCTCTCCCTCATTCTGCTGGTCCAGCATCTCATTCTTACTCTCTTTCCTCCACTCCCCTTCCCAGTTCAGAGGCCATGGGAAAAGCAAGTTCTCTCAGGCTGGCAGAGCCTTTCCTCTGCGCATCCCATCTCAGACTTCTTGTCAGTGGGACATGCAGAGGAAAGACTCCACTCTCCAGAGAGAAGTCACTTTTACCATGGCCTCTGCTGGTGATTTGCTGCAGTGTTTGGAGGACCGGCGCGGGGTGAGATGGGGGGGGGGGGGGGGGGGGGCTAGACAGATGCCAGGGGGGATGGAGAGGGAGAGAAGATGCAACTTCAGGTGGCCCTACCGCTGGGCAATCCTGGGCATTTCTAAACACAAGTGTCTGTTGTTGGGGGTAAAATAATCATCAAAAGGAAATTATTGGTATAAGTGCTTTCTCTGCTAAACACCAAGCCTGCTAAGTGTAATCATTAAATAGGAAGCAGAAGCCTCTCGTCTTTGCTTTAAAGACAAACATCTAACTATTGCACACTCATGTGGAAAAAATATTAAGGAAATTGTTGCACCCTCTGCCCTGTCAATGTCTATCACTCATACAGATGGGCCCCTTGGGCACTACCCCTGTGGTTCCTCTTCAGTTTGTTCATTATCTTTGTCTATTACTGAATTTGTGCACCCACGAACTGGAAAGATATATCAGTTACAACACCACTCTGATTGCAATACAGAAAAGGTTGTGTACACCATCATTTGCCACGTTCATTAATATATATATGCAAAACAATGAGAAAAATAAAGAGCAGAATGATAGAACACAGAAGTAATATTAGAAGAAGTAATATTACAGCTCCACTTTTTGAACATTGTTCTGAACTGTCATACACCCTTTCTGATCTCAGATTCTTTGTATATAAGATTGGAAAAACTCCCTAGACGTGGGTGAGACATTAATCGTATTCTTCTTCAGCAAAAACAGCATTTAATTTTTTAATTTGGCACTGTAACACCAGCTGGTTAAAATAATGAAGCTGACCTCTCTAGCTTTCTGTAAAAAAGATTACAATGTTCTTTGCTTTTCAATTATAAAGGAATTTTTGATAATCAGCAATATATGCTATTCAAAATATTAGTATCCACTGAAACCAGTTCTCCACAAATGCTTATATAAACTAATGTGGCATCTGTGGAGAAACTGGTTTCAGTGGATACTTATCAAGCAACACTGAGTGTCTATTAGGCGTGCATGTGAAGGAACCAGTAGAAGGTGATATCACGCCAGAGAGTGGTTGATTCAAAATACCAGAGCATTACAATGTGGTTGAAATATTGATTGTATTAATTATAATTTATATCTAAAGGTGTGGTCCTATTTGATGCCATCATATGAATATTTAAATGTATTGGAGATTAGTTTTTCCATATTTATTTATGAACATTTATACCCCACAAGTGGAGGAGGACCGTTTGAACCACCATCTTGGATTCTGCTCCGTTGACTCCATTGCAGGTGTTGCCTGCCTCCAGCTTTCGTCAACCTCTGGTGATCGTTGCCTCTCTCCTGGCCGCATGCTGCTGCTGTTTCCTCAGTGCTTCATCTGTGCTATCTGGGGACTGCTGCAGTTCCCGTTTAATATGGATATTAAATGAACTTTTTGGGAACACTAGGCTGTTTAGGGGGCCATTTTACTAAGGCGTGTAAGTGCCTCTGCGTGTCCAATGTGCATCAATTTGGAAGTACCGCCTGGCTACCGCGAGACCCCGGCGGTAATTCCATTTTTTTACACATGTCCGATATGCGCGGCAGAAAATATTTTTTATTTTCTGCCATGTGACGCTAACCAGGCAGTAATCGTCAGTGTAGATTCTATATATGACTCCTGAAAATTCTGCATTGAAAAAACATACGCCTAGGCATATTCTCTAAAGTATGACTGTATTTTATAGACTAGGCTTAAATTTCCATACGGCATATGCAGAGTGCCTCTCTACATGACCAAATTTAGTCACGGTCATTTACGCCATGTTTTACTTGGCGTAGATCCTAACGCCTAAATTGAGTGCAGAGCTGGTGTATATGCTTAGCGAGTTGTGCATGTAAATCTTGATTAATGCCAATTAGTGCAGATAATTGCTTGTTAACATCCAATTGACAGTGCTGATTGGCTAGTTAATCAATTAAATTACATGCATTACAGAATACGCTTCGATTTCCACATGGAAATTAAGGTGCGCTATATAGAATCCAGGGACTTATGCCCATTTCTTTCATATATATTCCCCAAACTCTTTATCATGATACAAGCTAGAATATACATACCACGTTTGTGTCCAGATTCCTCTTTGCTTTATCTCCAATGCTAAACTAATTGGGGGCAGGGTTTGATCATGTTGAAATCCCTGTGCAGGCCTCTTGTGCCACTGGAAACAAATTCTCTGAAAATAACAGGTAATCCAACCTAAAATAACTATGAGAATAATTATAAGGATGTGAATAAATAAGTGAACTCTGAGGCATCCAGGTTTAGCACTCACCAAATATCAAATAAGTCTGTCCTTCTGACAAATTTATCCCCCTCCCAGTCATCTTGGGGACTCTTCAATTTGGCAGGTTTACAGTCTGTGCTCTGGTCCACTATCATATTAAAATCTACCCCATGTGCAGGCCTCTAAGACTTGTTGCTATAAGTCCTATATCCCGCCGTACAACCTTGGCAGACCAGTTCACACCTGGAGATTCTTAGGCATATTTTCAAAGCACTTAGCCTTCCAAAGTTCCATAGAAACCTATGGAACTTTGGAAGGCTAAGTGCTTTCAAAATATGCCTGCATATCTCTCTGAAAAAGTCCTTTATTGAATAACAATGTTTACTCACAGTTAACTGCAGATCAGAGGTTCTGCCCACTGGCACAGAGTCTTCGTGGTACTGAGATTAGCAGTAGCTCAGAGCTGGCAGAATGGTGTACAATACCCTTTTTCAGCAACCTTCAAGGTAAAAACTAAGTGCACTAACCAAGGGTAACACAAGAAAGGGCTGTGAACTGTCTTACAAGATGGCAACTACCTCATGACTACAGGAAATAAAACAGGGAGATGCTCTGACCCAGTAAGCAGGGGGGAAACCCACCAATGGGAACAGAGCTTACCAACTGGCAACAGTTTAACCAATCATTTAACAGTTCTAAATAGACAGGCAAGTGGAATCATATTGCCCTATAACTTGTGTCATTCCCTATTCTTCAAAGGCATCTAGGATCAACACTATAATCCATAAATACTGGCCGGTGCTTGAGGTACATCCTGAATTTAGCGAGTCCCCCACAGTAGCGTATAGACGTCAGGCTAATTTGGGTGAATTACTTAAGAGACCTAATAGTAATACCACGATCGTTAGACACTATCCTTGCGGTAGGTGTGTTTACTGTAGTTATCAGTTGGATACTTCGACTATTCTTATTCCCCATTCTAATAGGGATCATATTTTAAGATACAATACCACGTGCAATACTGACTGTGTAGTTTACTGTATTATTTGTCCATGCAATTTATACTATATAGGACATACTAAGAGACAGTTGAAGAGTAGATTAGCAGAGCACATTAGTAATATCAAACATAGTAAGCGAGAGAACCCGTTGGTAGCACATTGGTCTTTATTGGGACATTCAATAAATCAACTTCGATGTGGGGTAATAGCGCATATTCCCGGCCCTAATAGAAGTGGGGATGTTAGTACGAGGTTGTTAAGTATGGAACAGCGATTCATCTTTTCATGGAGTACGGTTACTCCTGATGGCTTCAATCTGGAAGTTGAATGGATATGAGGTCTGTCTCTTTAATTGATAGGGAGGTGCCTTATTTTCAGCCCTTTAAATCACGAGATGACGCTAGACGCAGTAACTCCTGATGCGGCGTCACGCGGTCCATGCCTAAGGGAGCCTTTAACCGGCATGTAGCTGAATAAAAGGTATGAGAAAGAATATCTGTTTAAAGTATAAAATAGACTGTAACATTGAGTTTAAAACATTGAGGATAGTGACACTTAATGTTCAATTATTGTAGACAAGACGGTGGTTCCTCCTGAGGAAGATTTTATGAAATGCGGATCAGCATTGGGGAACCGGCATATATGGCAAATATCAGAAGTTGAAAAGGAGTTTTTCACTGACTTCTTCATATCCTACATAATGCTGTACAATGAGAAGTATAAGCATGAATGGTTAATGGAGTAGCGGCACATTTGGGACTAATACAACTGACTGATTACAACATAGTGGCCACGTGGAAGGCGTGGCGTTCACTAAGTATTTTACAGAGACTAAGTAATCTGATATCAATTAAGACAGTTGTATAATTGTAAAATATATATAACTCCAAATGAATGCTGTTTTCAATGCTGTTTTCAATGCTGTTGTAAATATTGTTCAGAGCAGCATAGGGCAAGAAGTCAGCGATAACGATTAGAGAAATATGTTTTAATATAATTATAACAATTAAAAGTTTTTTGAATTACCACTAGAGCTGTTTTGAAATAAATTGTGAGTTTGGCTCTGGGATTTGTAGTACATTCCCTATTTGGATATATGGTTATCAAGTAATTAAGGGGTATGGCTACAGCTGGTTGGGAATCGAAGGCGGGGCTCTCGGACGACCGCATCACAGAGTTACTAGGGGGTACTCGTTTATTCACGGATGAACAGCGGGACAATGAAAGTAATTGGGATGAAGTACTTAGAACGCATAAAGCGTTGGTCCGTGCAGAGCTTCATTCAGCGGCATTGATTGAATATTGTCATGTACAACGGGTGCCACGTGGGCTCCGAATTACTAAGGAACCGAGATTTCTTGGCAATGATCGATATGTCGCTAAATGGAACTCTGTTATTTCACAGTGCTCCCTGGATCTCATGCTGCTCACCATAGATGCGTTGCAGGATGAGATTCAGGGGCAAAGGGATGAGTTATTTCATAAACAGAATGCAATGAAAGGTGTTCAGGACAAATCAAGTTTTGACAAAAATTTGGGAGAACATAATATCAAAATTGAGGCATACACTAAAGAACAGAGAGCTATTAAAGTGGCCAAATTTCGTAGGGATGAACATGATTATACAAAAGGATATGTTTACAGTTGGATGGATAAAAAGCGACGTGGGCGGCGAGGCAAAATAGGGGGGAGGCGTGTACAGTTTCATTTATCATCGAGTGAGTCATCGGGAGATGACGACAGACGGAATAATCAAGTCAGGTCGGTCAATGCCTCGAAGTCAGTTGAGCCAGCCCACGGAATGTCTGATTCTTTTTTAAGACTGCCAGACCAGACAACATCCATAGCAACAGAGAAGGAAGGGAGCAAGATTGCCAAAACAAAGAGGGTTCCAAGGAAATAAATAATATTATTAACATTTCCAGTGTGGCCTTGACAGGGGAACAGGAAAGAATAGTGGCCAAGGGGTTATAGTTTGTACCGTCAAACAGATATGATGCCTTTGAGACTAGACGTGGTCTCCATAGATTTTTTAGAGACCTCAGATTACGGTTACATTTCGGCACCACCAACAATAGAGATCAAATTAATGCTACATTGATTCCCAAGGGACCTAGGTCCCGTTGGGTACCTCCAGGTACAATTGATCCGTCTATAGTAGCTTACCAGAGGCTGGTATTGGCTGAGATAGCTAAAATTGAGGGTGAAAGTACTGATGGTGGTAGTAATATATCTAAGATGCAGCGTCAGGGTATACAGAGGCTTGCCAATGACCAGCGGATTATTGTTCAAAGAGCAGATAAGGGCGGTTCCACAGTAATTATGGATCGAGAAAAGTATATGCAGGAGGCTTACAGTCACTTGGGACAAACGCAATATTACAAGTTGATTGAGCACGATCCTACTAAATGGTTACAAAAAGTGATTATGGATTGTGTAAATACTGCAACTATGGATGGAATTTTTACTAGGACAGAACAGAGATTTCTCTGTCATCCCTGTCCAAAAATTCCCTGCATCTACTTTGTCCCAAAAATTCATAAATCACTGGAGAATCCGCCGGGGCGGCCTATAGTGTCTACCCGGGACTCTGTGTTGGAGCCGATAGCCAAATATATTGACATACTTCTTAACCCTCAGGTAAGACAGGCAGAGTCATATGTCAGGGACTCTATGCATTTTATTAAGTTACTGGAGGAAATGAAGCCCCAATTGGGTGATGATTTTTATATGGTGGGCCTAGATGTCACCGCTCTCTATACAAATATTCCTCAGAGTGAGGCTATACAATTGGCAAAAGACCACTTTGCGAAGATCCACATACCCGAGTCTAAGATTATGGTGTTAGTACAGCTTATATCATTGGTTATAAACCAGAATTATTTTGAATTTGACAATAAATTTTACAGGCAGATCAAAGGGGTAGCGATGGGGGCGTCTGTAGCGCCCTCATTAGCTTGCCTCTATATGACTCGGTTTGAGGAGAGGTATGTTTATACTTCTCCATGGATCAGCAAAGTGGTAATGTGGAAGAGATTCATTGACGATGTCATATTATTCTGGCGGGGCCCTTTGCGTGAATTGCGGATCTTCATTGAGCACCTGAATTCGGCGGATAGCAACATTCAGTTTACCTCTAGAATCAATGCTGTTGAGCTGGAATTTTTGGACATTAAAATTATGAGATCCCAGGAAGGGGGGTTCTCTACTACTATTTATCGAAAGCCTACCGACCGTAATACCCTGTTACATTATCAAAGTTTTCATCATAGAGCGCTTAAAAATGGTGTTCCGGTCGGGCAATTGTTACGGCTGCGCCGATTGTGTTCATCAACAGTAGAATTTAAGAGACAGGCTAACATTATGATTGAGAGATTTCTCAATCGTGGGTACCCTATGGGGATCCTCAAAAAAGCGTACAAAAGGGCCCTGTATGCTCATCGTCCATGGCTGTTATCCACAATACCTAAGTCCCCCGATAGTCCCCTGGCTTGTGTCATTCCCTATTCTTCAAAGGCATCTAGGATCAACACTATAATCCATAAATACTGGCCGGTGCTTGAGGTACATCCTGAATTTAGCGAGTCCCCCACAGTAGCGTATAGACGTCAGGCTAATTTGGGTGAATTACTTAAGAGACCTAATAGTAATATCACGATCGGTAGACACTATCCTTGCGGTAGGTGTGTTTACTGTAGTTATCAGTTGGATACTTCGACTATTCTTATTCCCCATTCTAATAGGGATCATATTTTAAGATACAATACCACGTGCAATACTGACTGTGTAGTTTACTGTATTATTTGTCCATGCAATTTATACTATATAGGACATACTAAGAGACAGTTGAAGAGTAGATTAGCAGAGCACATTAGTAATATCAAACATAGTAAGCGAGAGAACCCGTTGGTAGCACATTGGTCTTTATTGGGACATTCAATAAATCAACTTCGATGTGGGGTAATAGCGCATATTCCCGGCCCTAATAGAAGTGGGGATGTTAGTACGAGGTTGTTAAGTATGGAACAGCGATTCATCTTTTCATGGAGTACGGTTACTCCCGATGGCCTCAATCTGGAAGTTGAATGGATATGAGGTCTGTCTCTTTAATTGATAGGGAGGTGCCTTATTTTCAGCCCTTTAAATCACGAGATGACGCTAGACGCAGTAACTCCTGATGCGGCGTCACGCGGTCCACGCCTAAGGGAGCCTTTAACCGGCATGTAGCTGAATAAAAGGTATGAGAAAGAATATTTGTTTAACGTATAAAATAGACTGTAACATTGAGTTTAAAACATTGAGGATAGTGACACTTAATGTTCAATTATTATAGACAAGACGGTGGTTCCTCCTGAGGAAGATTTTATGAAATGCGGATCAGCATTGGGGAACCGGTATATATGGCAAATATCAGAAGTTGAAAAGGAGTTTTTCACTGACTTCTTCATGTCCTACATAATGCTGTACAATGAGAAGTATAAGCATGAATGGTTAATGGAGTAGCGGCACATTTGGGACTAATACAACTGACTGATTACAACATAGTGGCCACGTGGAAGGCGTGGCGTTCACTAAGTATTTTACAGAGACTAAGTAATCTGATATCAATTAAGACAGTTGTATAATTGTAAAATATATATAACTCCAAATGAATGCTGTTTTCAATGCTGTTTTCAATGCTGTTGTAAATATTGTTCAGAGCAGCATAGGGCAAGAAGTCAGCGATAACGATTAGAGAAATATGTTTTAATATAATTATAACAATTAAAAGTTTTTTGAATTACCACTAGAGCTGTTTTGAAATCAACTATAACTACACCCACCATAATGCACTGCTGATGTGACTCTAATGTGAGCATAACAGAAAAAGTGTCACACTCACCCCAGAGCCACATCACAACTAAGGAAAGGCTGTCAGAGGATAGAACACCCCCCTCTAGCTGGTATTTTGGAATGGCAAACATCTTATTGACTGTTTTCCCCCAAAAACACTCCCTATTATATACATTAGGGCATGTAGATTACTTAATAACACTTTCTTCTCATACAGTGTATCCCTCTGCCCTGACAGGAAGCCACCTGCCACCCTCCCACTACCTCTAGGCACTCCCCGGGCCTACCTTAGAAGCCCTAGTGGTCTAGCGGCTTAGTTGGGACAGGAGTTATCCCCAGTCACTCCTGCCCATGCCAACTCTGCATTCAAAATGACTTGTTATCATTATATATACATCAGGATGAGTCTTTTCCTTTGTTTAAAAAGGCTGCGTAGATCTGATTTTTCCAACTAGCATTTATCTTTTTAATGCCCTACTTATGTGTCTTTCTTCTACTTTTTTTTTTTGGTTATTATATTTTTTGACTAGCTGCTTGTTTGTTTGTTTTTTAACATTGTAAACCAGCTTGATGTCTGTTTCATTCAAATAAAATAAATGTAATTATCCACTACTCCGTCTTCAGTTTAGCTAGCTCCTCACAAACACAGTATTCAGCATGAAATGATGTTTAGTGAAATCAGCCCTGTGACCTTGTCACCACTTAATTGGACTTTCTGAGGGCTTACTTGAAATAGTTCAAATCATTTTTACCAACACAAAGATGCATGCCTAGGACATGTGTTTTTGACAGCCCTACCCTCTGAACCTCAAAGACTTTTATAATGAAGGTACAAAGCAAAGTTTCTTAATGACTTATGCTGCCAACTTCAACACCTTTCTGAATATATATATATATATATATATATATATATATATATATATATATATATATATATATATATACAGTGCAATCCACTTTAGTGCAAGGGTCTGGGACTAAAGAAATGCATGCAGTTAACCAGAGCGTGCACTTAACTGCTGTGACCCAAAGAAGCTTGACATCTGATAAACATATGTACAGTACTGTTTATTATTATACGTACAGTATACAGTCTCAGTTAACTGACATTAGGCTGGCTTGAAGTAATCAGTTATAGTGCTTTGTACACTCTTGGGTCTGTGAGTTCCATAGACTATGTCTGCCAGAGAGTAAAAACTGTCATAGCACTGACATCCAGTGGCCTCCAGATAGGCCCGCACGGTGTTGAGACTCTCCAGCGCTCTTGCAAAAGTGACAGGAGGAGGTTGTTGAATTTCATCAGCATGTGCCTCGCTGCTCATTTCTTCATCTGTTCCATCATCAGCCGTTGCTGCCTGCATGTAGGACCATATCTCAACTTCAGTGCTGTCTTCAGCTGTTTGTAGATCGTAATCAACAGCTACCTAGCGATGGAACTCCTCTTCAGTAAAACCGGCTGGGATGTCAATAACCTCTTCATCTGACGTGTATGCAACAGCTCCACTTGCTTCATCCCTCTCCACATCCTTAACAAAGCTTGCCCGCTTGTAGCAGGTCACAATGGTTGCCTGTGTATCATGATTCCAGGCTTCTTTCTGCATATGTAGGGAATCCAACAGTGATAGATTACGAGCCAGTTCAACAGCACGTTTATCCTTCACAGTCTGGTCATCCATAACGCTCATCAAATGACGTAGCACAAGAGCCTGATAATGTTGTTTGAAATTGGCTATTATGCCCTGATCCAGAGGTTGGATCAGAGAGGTAGTGTTTGGTGGGAGGAAGACCACCTTGACATTAGGCAGTCTGACATCATCCCTGTGTGCAGCACAGTTATCACAAGGCAGCAAAATCTGACGCTTTTGTGCCCGCATTCTAGTGTCTAACTTCTTTAGCCACTGCTTCCAAATTTCCCCAGTCATCCACGAATTTGCATTAGCCTCATATGACACAGGAAGTTGCTTAACTTTCTTGAAGCAACGGGGCTGTTCGCTCTTTACAATGACGAGGGGTTCCAACTTCTCACTCCCATCCATATTGCAGCAAAGGAGGATTGTCAGTTGGTCCTTCGATGTTTTACCTCCAGTAGTTTCGGCATGTTTGAATGCAAGTGTTCCATCAGGAATCGCTCGCCAGTAGAGACCATTTTCGTCAGCATTGAAAATGTCACGAGGTGCAAACTCGTTCAAGATGGTAGGAAGAACTGAAACAACCCAATTTTCAGCACCAAACTCATCAGCGTCTTGTTTTTCACCATGCTGTTTTCACCATGCTGTTTTCACCATGCTGTTTCTTGAATTTTATGTGGTTCCTTTCCTTCCATCTTTCCAACCATCCAACAGTGGCTTTGAATTCAGTCAGTCTGAAACTTTCTGCTACCTGGTTAGCTTTCTCCATAAGCAGTGGACCACTGACAGGAAACTGTCTGCTCCTGACTCGAGAAAACCACCAAAGAAGAGCATATTCTACCTCCTCAGCTTTTCCCGCATGTTTTCGTTTCCGTTGTGGATTTGTATTGTTTGCCAGTCTTCCAGAAGCTGGTCTTTTTGCTTCAAGACACGTGAAATTTGACTGGGATTGACACCATATTCTTTAGCAATAGATGCTTGACTTTCTTTGTTTTCTAATTTTTTAAGAACTTCTATTCATTCAGCCAGTGTTAAAGTCTTACGGTTCCACCGCCATGATGACCCCGGTGCATGCTCCAACAACATTCTTTCCCCTTATCTGCTTGGGGCAGTTAAAGAGGCGATAAATTTGAAATCTCAGTTGTCACGCGCCAATCGGCTTCCATATTCCATGCACGTGCTTATGCGGAGTCTTTCCTGCAGAGGAGTGCATGCATATAAGCGAATCTTGCACTTATCAGTGGTGCGCTAAAATGAAGTTTGTCCCCTTAGAAATTGATGGTGCCAAAAACAGGACCGAAGTACGGCATGCAGTTAAACAGAGCAAGCTCTTATCCGACGTGCACTTAAATGGAATGCACTGTATATGATTCTTTGTTAACCTGCACAAGTGATACCAGCCCTAACTGCATCTGTGTACATGATCTTATTTATTGATTTGGATTTTGCTCACACCTTTTTCAGTAGTAGATCAAGCTGAGTTACATTCAGGTACACTGTGTACTTCCCTGTCTCTGGAGGGCTCAAACAATCTAATTTTGTATCCGAGGCAATGGAGGGTTAAGTGACTTGCCCAAGATCACAAGGAGCATCAGTGGGATTTGAATTGGCCACCTCTGGATGTCAAGACTGGTACACTAACCACTATTAGTTATCAGCTACTATTAGTAACTACATGGTGTGGAATTTGAATGTGAAATTTTATAGCTTTATTTGTTGCTACTGTAATCTATTAGGTTGGGGATTACTAGAAGAGTAAACCCTGTAAAACGTCACTGAGGGGAGTGACTGGGAGGACCTTGGGTGGGAAGAAGCCCAGCCCATGGGAGTGTTTATGTAACAAAATGCAGAGGAAAAGTGCCCTGGTACAGAAGAGCGATGGGGAGGTGGAGTTAAGAGCTATTAAAGGTGTGTGTATGCCCTTGGAAGAGGGGCTCTGGAGAGAATAAGGAAGAAAGCAAAGCTTGAAGGAAAAGCCTGTGGAGTCAGGGAACTGGGAGCAAAGGAGAGCCCATCCCAGTGACCAGGGTGATTCCAGGAGAGTGGACACCACGGGGAAAGAATCAAACCAAGAGGGTTTGGGCTGATAAGGAAGTGCTTCTTGAGATTAGAAATGAAGCAGTGTTTGATATCCAAAAACTCAGTGCAAACTGCACAGGGGAACTGTATATACATATTTTTAATTGCCCTGATTGTTCTTTTAAACATACTGGGAAGCAAAGGGGATGGGATTCCCTTTGAGGAATCACGGAAGAGAGAAAGAGAGGTTTGATGCATTATCTGTTGTTGGACTATTTTTCCTACTGAGTTGACTGAAGCTGCTGGCTGCAGAGCTGAAATAAAGAGTTCCAGTTTTGTTACAAGCTGCTGACTGTGGAGTGGTCATTTTGGACTAGACAGTGTGTTGCAACTCCCAGAGACAGCTTATGTTTAACTAGCCGTTAAGCCCATTAAAACGGGCGAGATTTCCAGCAACCCTCCTCGCCGCCGCTCCCTCCCCCCTCTGTGCCGGGCCCCCTGCACTGACCTGACAGCGCCTCTCACCTCCGTGTGAAAGAGCTGCAGGCAGCAGCAGATCTCTCTGCAGCTGCCTGCAGCGCTTCCACACGGAGGTGAGAGGCGCTGTCAGGTCAGTGCAGGGGGCCCGATATGGAGGGGGCGGGAGTGACAGTGGGGATGGGGGGAGGGTGGAGGTTGGTGCGCGCAATGTTCATTTCCAGGCTCCAGCGGCAGCATCCAACAGACCGACTCCGTTTCCCTCTCTGTTCCGCCCTCTGATGTCATCACGTCTTGACGCGAGGGCGGGACAGAGAGGGAAGTCTCTACTGCGCATTTGCAGGTGAGTCGGTCACTTGCCATTTATATGTTTGATTGCCAGCTTCCCACAGAGAATTTGAACCTGAGACTGAGTTTCCTGGGGGAGAAGAGCATCATCCCACCCACTAGCGCTTCTTTCCCCAGGTGGAGGCACTGCGCACCAAGAGAGTGAGTGAGGGTCCGATGGAGACTACCTTCGTGAGACTCCAGCCCAATTGGATCCCGGCCCCAGAAAGCACCCAAGCAAATGGGCATTACACTACTATCTACATGTATGTGTTGAATAGATTGAGATTATCTTTAAATACGGAGAAGTTACAGTCTTTTTAGGGTGACCATGAAGTGATTTTTGCATGTTCAAAAATGTTTGCACTGTAAAACTACCATTATTTGAAAATAAAAGGGGGGTACCAGCTTACTGTTAATGATGTCAAAGTTACATAGAATTTTGTAAACAATAATTTAATTTGTGTAATTTATATTTGATAATTTACAGATTTCTTTTAAAAGCATTTTGGATCGGAACGGCAATCATGGACAAGGTATTGGCAGTGGACAAAGTGAGAATCCATACACGGCATGAACAAGGTTTCAAAGCAAAGGTGATAGTGGTTGTGTATCATCCTAAGAAGTGGAAGCTCAGCACTTTGAAGAAAATTTGTCGGCATGACTGAAAAATTCTGACACATTGCTCATTATATTGTTTAAATGACATTATTTTACTGTGTTTTAGATAGAACATTTTTAATGCACAAAAATCGTTAGGTAGTAACACTAAAATGTCAGTAACATCAACATAGCTTAAGATAAGGGCTGCTTTTACTAAGCTGTGGTAGTGATTCCCACACAGCAAATACGATGAAGCCCATAGGAATTTAATGGGCTTGGTTGCATTTGCCATGCTAGGAATCACTACCGTGGCTTAAACTGAGAAGCATACGCCCAAGCAGTAAAGGTCAGTGATGCGGTTCTTGACCCTCGCTAATGCGAGTATCCATCTGGCAAGCAGTCGCTTAGAAGAATAATAGTAAGTGATATGTAATTTGATTAATATCTTGGTGATATTGCATATAAAAGGTTTGCTTTAATGGTGACAAGATTATTATTACAACGTTATAGATGAAAAGGTGGTTCCTCCTGAGGAAGTGATACGAAATGCAGTCCAGCATTGGAGAACCATTTTGAACAGGAGAATTATATCTGTCCTGAAGGTGGTTTTAGTCACCCTTCACCCGTGACCCACAGTTGTTTATAATGGACGGGATCTGGCAGTGCACTACCTGAGTTCTGCAGCTGTATCCAGTTTGAGCGTCAACGACATCCCAGCAGATAGAGGCCAGTGGTGCCTTAAAACTGTTTGAGGAATACGGAGCATGGTCATGCTCTTTGATGCATGAGTTTATGATCAGCTATATTGAACAATACTTCATAGAAGTAGCACTGTATAAAAAGATAAGTGCCAGTCCATTTTTGATGAACAGTCGTGAACTGTAGTAATCACACTGTATGGGTTTCTATGTATATGATAGGCTTAACTATAATTATGTTGATTAATGATATTGAAGCTAAACTGTTAGTTACAATTGGTGAATTGTGAATGGTGAATGAATGGTGGTGTATTAATGTTTTGTTATAGATTATCTATGTCAATTGACTTGTAAGGACACACAGGTGCAATAAAAGGTGTGTTTGTAAAAATATACTATTGGAGTCTTAATGTGATGATTAATAAAAGGAGCCCTAAATGTTGTTTAATAGTAATTCGTAAGTATGATGACTAAGGGGGCCTACGCTAGCATCCGCATATGTTTTTGACACTCGCTGAGGCTCCCTTTTACCGCAATGGGTAAAAAGCTGTCTTTTCTTTGGGAAAAGAAATGGCCAGGTGGTAAGTGAGTCAAAATATTGAAGAGTCCAGTATTCATTACCAATCTATTTAATTCCACTCCTTTCAGTTCATTTACTATTAATCAAATATCTTATCCCATTGAATGCACACTAAAGATTTTAGGTAGGTGTAATTACTGTATTGATTAGCAGCTTACATTTGAGCAACATGCAAACAAAGTCATTGCCAAATCATTCTCAACCTTCTGGAAGCTTAAACGCATCAGGCCTTATTTCAACTTGGTATCCTCAGACTCTTGATTCAGTCCTTATTTCTCTCCCATTTGGATTACTGTAATGCTGTTTATTCAGGTTACAAGGAGCAGGTCCTAAAAAGATTCCAAACTGCTGAAACTATAGCCGCCCGATTTATTTATAAAGTTCCATGTTTTGAGTCTCCCATCTGCTAATTAAATTACATTGGCTCCATATTAAAGCTAGGGTTTTATTTAAAATATATACTTTTATCTTTGAAATAATATATGGACTAGCTCCAGATTACATGCACCATCTAATTGAACTTCCTTCATGTAATGCCTTCCTTGGAGCCAGAGATTCTCAGACTCCTCCCACCAAATTTTAAAAATGTCTGCTACAAATCAATACCTTCCTCAGATTTCTACAACATTGGAACTAAATGCTGGAGCTCTCTCCCTAAATCTGTTAGAGTCCCATTCCAATTATATGCAAATTTTAAATTTCTTCGCATTAGTCTAAGTTTTTTGATCTAATTAACTGGTCAACAACCTAATCATCTGCTTATCAAATTGTACATTGTTATAACCTTTCTATTAATCTGTTATTCCTTGTTGCTCAATCCAAAGTATTATAACTAATGTAATTTTTCATTTACAAATGTCACAAATAAATAATTTATAAATCTGTTTATGTATGTATCTATCTATCTGTCTACATCAGGGGTTTTCAATGGGACACACTCAGCCAGTCAGGTTTTCAGGATATCCACAATGAATACTCATGAGATAGATTTTAATGCACTCCCTTCATTGTATGCATATTTCATATGTGTCCATTGTAGGTATTCTGAAAACCTGACTGGTTGAGTGTATCATGAGGATTGGGTTGTGAACTCCTAATATTTATTCACATAGATTTACATTTTTATATACAAGACTAATTACAGAAAACACTTCAAATTGGAGACAGTTCTGATAATTTCTGAATTTGATATGTTCTATGGGTTCAGTTTTACAAACGCCTAGCTCATTATCCACCAACAACAACCATAGAGTCATATAGAACAAACCCACACACCTTCCCCAGTGATTTCTTTGCTCATCCACTTATTCTTTGCTAATGTATTTCTAGAATACTATTTTCTCTGGGAACAAATAGTTTCCAGAGCTGAATTTACTGTTGAGCATGTTTATGCGCTGTTGTTTACTCCATGGATGTCTCCTCTTGTCACAAAACCTTGACCTACAACTGATTCACTCAGAAGCCGCCTACACAATGAATATTTTCATACAAGGGCACAAAGGGTAGATCCATCCACATGTAATGCAGCTAGGAAAATGGAAATGCTGTCAAAATGTCAATTACTGATGTTGTTTTCTGTATGTTATCACTGCTTTCCAGTGTCAGATAAAAACACCAAAAAAAGATAAAAGTAAACAGAAACCACAACTTTATTATTGATGTCGAAAAACAAATAATGCTTTTTGAGATTTACGTGGAAAGAATGAAAGAGTACTACTTAGTGCTGTGAGATGAGTGGTGTCATATTGTATGATTTTGATCTAATGTGAAATAATAATATCATCAGTAGTGAAATATGGTAACAGAATAAATTATCCTCCAAGATCTACCCTTCTTCATGGAAAAGTAATTTTCAAAAGTCACTTCTGCAGATACATGGCTATTTGCCCACTTGTCTGAAAACTGTCCACTCTTCTTGTTGTTCCTCAATACATGGTCCTTTACCGACATCCAGAAGAGGCTTTCCCCAGTCATAGGGTAGGAAATGTAACACTAGGGAGGTAGGTTACATGAAGGATGTGTTAACTTATAGGGAAAATGGGATTTGATATACTGCCTTTCTGTGATTTTTGCAACTACATTCAAAGTGGTTTACATAGTATATGCAGGTACTTATTTGTACCTGGGGCAATGGAGGGTTAAGTGATTTGCCCAGAGTCATAAGGAGCTGCAGTGGGAATTGAACGCAGATCCCCAGGATCAAGGTCCACTGCACTAACCAGTGGGCTACTCCTCCACTCCCTAGGTACTAGACTGGTTTGCTAAGAATGCAAAAAGACTTGAAGTGGTTCAGAGGAAGGTGACAAAAATGGTATGGGGCTTGTGCCAAAGGCCATATGAGAAGAGACTGGAAGACCTGAATATGTATACCCTAGAGATGAGAAGGGACAGGTTTAAATACTTGAAAGACATTAATATAGAAACAAATATTTTCTAGAGAAGGGAAATGGTAAAACTAGATGACATGAATTAAAGTTGCAGGGTGGTAGACTTAGGAGTAATGTCAGAAAATTCTTTTTCACAGAGAGGGTGGTTGATGCCTGCAATGCCCTCCTGGGGGAGGTGGTGGAGAAAAAACTTGTGGGATAAAAACAGAGGATCTCTAATTAGAAAATAAATGGTTGTATGTGTGCTGCATGTTGAGTGGCAATTATATGGTGGCTCTGGCTGTGAAGAACTACGGCCGGTGCTGGGCAAGCTTGTACGATCTGGGTCCTGTACATGGCAAACCAGTTTAGGATGGGCAAGAGGGTGCTTCAACGGAAAGTCTGGTAATTTGGGACATGAAGACAGGGCTGAGCAGACTTTTACGGTCTGTGTCCCGCACATGACAAGATGGATTTAGATAGGCTGGAGTGGGCTTAGACAGAAACTTCAGTAGTAGGAACCTAAGGGCCGGGCAGATTTCTGTGGTCTATGTCCCAGAAATGCCAAAGAGAGAAAATGATCACATTCATTGTTAGTATAATCATGACTTGATAATGAGTGTGACTGTTGGGCAGACTGGATGGACCATTCAGGTCTTTATCTGCTGTCATTTACTATGTTACTAATTAGACATCAGGGAGCCTTTCCCTAAACCGCAGTACAGTTTGGAGCTACTGCATCTTAATGCGGGATTTAACCATGCAATAACTGCAAATTTAATGTGGCACCTTTAGGGGGCATGCCCACTATTTTATATTGCAGGTCATGTGTTAACATTCAGATTTACATGTGTTACCTGTTCTCGGTCAATGTGGAAGCACTTTGCACCTCCTATTTAGGAGGCACCATGTTAACTCGGACTTAGGTAGTTACCGCATGGTAAGTGAAGGGTGTTAAGTGCCAAACGTCGTCCTTGTTCACGCTCCACCCATTCCAAGCCCCCTGACACGAAATCACTTAGGGAGAGATTCTATTTGGCGCCTAAAAAGTTTGTGTGGAAAACATTTCCACCTAAGCGTATTCTTTAAGCAGTGCCTATATTTAGGCGTGGTATATAGATTACGCTTTGTCAATATCCTAGTGCCTAAAAGCATGTGCATCCATTTACACCAACGAAAATGTGGCATAAATCCGGGAGCGTAGATTTAGGTGCAGAGGGCCATATTCTATAACAATGCACGTAAATTTTGGAACTCCTTTGAAACGTCCATTTCCCTGACCATAACCACACCCCTTTTTGTCTGCACACATTACAATTTAGGCACAGTGCGTTACAGAATATGCTTAAGGATTTGTGCGTGTAAATTCTAATTAGTGTTAATTAGTGCTCATTATTAAATTCTGTTAACAACATTGATTGGCTTGTTAAGTCAATTAAGTTATGTGCATTGTTATAGAATATGCCTGGATTTTGGCACGGATTTCTAGGTGCACTATATAGAATCTGGCAATTAATGCCTAGCTTACCATATGCTGACTGCAAAGCCCTTTAAAGCAGCTCTGCACTAGCAATTAACACAGGGTAAACAAGGCATAAAGGGCCAGATTCAATAAATGGTGCCCCAAGTTAGACGATTCAGATATTCTTCATTGAAGGTGAGAACATCATCCCACTGCTGGAAGGCCATGCTGACGTCCAAAGAACCAGAAAAAGAGCTGCAGAAATGGAAGACTGTGGCCCACTACGTATAAAAGTACTCGCAAAAACAACAGGCAGACCTTGTAAGAAACATAGTCTTTACTGATAAATAAAAGCTCCCAGAAGTTTAACATAAAATGCCCGACATGGCCATGTTTCACTAGTATAAATGGTAGCGTCAGGGGCAGTAGGTCACCAGCTAATGTAAAATTCCAAAATCAGCCTACCTGGTACAGCTGTTAAAACATAGCAAGCACTGAGTTGTAAACAGGTCCCTGTCATCTTGCTCAGAGAGATGAACCGTGCAGCAGCCCAACAGCTGGAATCACATCATCCAGACACACTTTTTGTGAGGTGAGATGTTTATGATGTAATTGCACATACTGTAACTGTCAGTTCCCGCTCTCCCACCCATTGTGCAGCACAGTGAATTCAGTAATAGAACACAACATTGAATCCTTGGGGGTAGAGTACCGTCTATATGCTGACAATATTCAATTTTTCTTCCCAGTAAATAAGTGGGATGAGGAGTTGTCTGAATGCTTAACATCGTATATGGAGGCGATTGGTAAATGGATGAGAGATAACATGCTTACTTTGAATGTGGGAAAAAAATGAAATTTTGGTGGTAGGGAGAGTGATGGATGAGTGTTGGCCCTTGACCCTTTGTGTGGGTTTATTACATTTTCCTGTAAAGAGAGAAATTAGGTTGCTTGGTGTGATATTACATTCCACTCATACGATGAAAGAACAAATCCTGCATGTGGTGCAATCAGCTTTTCATCATTTGTTTATGTTGTTTTAATTAAAACCTATGTTAAGATTGCAACTCTCTGTCCTGATCGTGTCCCTCATCCATCTTGGACCAACCATGGCCCAATGCAAACCAATTGGACCTCTCACACTTCAATAGGAAATCAAGGCCATTAACTGCAGTGCCAAACATTCAAGCCTTCCTCTCTACAGGACCCATAGTCAGGGCACATGTGGCCAAAGCCATGGCAGGGGAAGGAGGAAGCAGTGATATGGCAAAGTGAGCCCACCTCTCTCACTAGAACTTTGTGGAAAATGTTTACTGCTAGGACTGTTGCTATCTAGACTGTAATTCAGGGTTATGTGCGGATTGTGAAAAATTGCAGGAAGACCTTATGAAACTGGAGAACTGGGCATCCAAATGCCAGATGAAATTTTAATGTGGATAAATGCAAAGTGATGCACATTGGGAAGAATAATCCAAATCATAGCTACCTGATGCTAGGGTCCACCTTGGGGGTCAGCACCCAAGAAAAAGACCTAGGTGTCATTGTAGATAATATGCTGAAATCTTCTTCCCAGTGTGCTGCAGTGGCTAAAAAAGCAAACAGGACACTAGGAATTATTAGGAAAGGGATGGTAAATAAGACCAATAATATTATAATGCCTCTATATTGACAGATGGTGTGACCTCATCTTGAGTACTACATTCAGTTCTGGTCGCTGTATCGCAAAAAGGATGATTTAAGGGGATGGAACTTTTCCTCTCATATGAGGAAAGGCTAAAGAAGATAGGGCTCTTCAGCTTGGAAAAGAGATGGCAGAGGGGAGATGTGATTGAGGTCTACAAAATTCTGAGTGGTGTAGAACAGGTAGAAGTGAATCGATTTTTCACTCTTTCAAAAAGTACAAACACCAGGGGACATTCAAGGAAGTTACATGAAAATATTTTTAAAGCAATAAAGAGGAAATATTTTTTCACAATAGTTAAGTTCTGGAACTCATTGCTAGAGGATGTGGTAACAGCAGTTAGCAGATTTAAAAAAAGGTTTGGACAAGTTCCTGGAGGAAAAGTCTACAGTCTGCTATTGAGATAGACATAGGGGAAGCCACTGCTTGCCCTGGGATCGGTAGCATGGAATGTTGCTACTATTTGGGTTTCTGCCAGAAACTTGTGACCTGGACTGGCCACTGTTGGAAGCAGGATACTGGGCTAGATGGACCATTGACTGTTCTTATGTAAGTATGCATCAAATTAGTGGGATCTCAAATCTATGAAATTACTCAAAATTACTCAGAGCAACAGAGAATTACTCAGAGTTCTCATAAAGCTTGGAATGGGGTCAACATCAAGTGTATGAAATGATGCAAGTAGGTGAACCCATGTTTTTCTCTGGCTAAAGCCCGTTTGGGCTGTAAATAGCATTGGGCTGGCCGAATTGTTCTATTGACATGTTGGAACCCTTCATGGGTTTCTTGATTTTCCCTGGGTGCCTGCTTTCCCATCTTAAAAATAAAAAGGGAAATAAACTCTTTACTCTAGCTCAACCATCCTTAAATTCCAATCAGGTATTACTTTGATCTGACTCTAGATATAGCCTAGGTGATACTGGGGGTCAAGCATAGAAGCTACTTCAATACAGGTGGGCTTGAGATATTTTGGACTGAGCACTCGTGGCTTTCTTTTTTAAACTCTTGCACGCCTATGCCAGTCTCCTGTTCCCTCTCCCTCCCCAACCACCCACTAGACTGTGTACTCCCCACCCCTGCCTCCCCTTCCCCAATAACTCCCCCACCCATCTCGCTCCCTTCAATTTTGCTCTTCATTTTTTAAAGTCCAGAGCCTTTCTTCACTGCAGTTAACGTGACTGTTGTGCTATACTCTTCTATGGTCACAGCTTGAGCAGTCTTTCCTGTACCATGATGATTGGAATCCCCATAACATATTCATCTCTTCTTCACTGTGCCTCCTACGGGTTTGTTTGTGCACATACAAACATGCCTAGGCATACAGACTGACTGATAGATGAACAAACCCTCTAACAGGTGTTCCAGTGAAATATACTTAAGTCCAAATGTGCTCACAGAAATCAGAAAACTCAAAAGGTACAAAACTGTAAAAAGCACATTGTCGTGCATAACATTAAAGAGGGGATGCACAATATATATTGATGCTCTTTTGGAAACTGGTGCATGGTCACTGTGTAGTCAGAATGTGGTTAATAAAATTGCCTGAAAATGCCTTCATCACAGCTGCTCATGTTCCCTGGAGAAAAGGACGAGATGCCATGTTTGAACATTGCTTGTTTACTTGTAACATTACAGCTCACACGGCATCTGATACAAATAATTAAATTCACTGATTTCCTTGGGGGATTTTCCTATCCAAATAATCCATCTATCCATCTCATGAACCAGCTCCATTTATCTATCTGCCAATATCTAATAAATGCCTGATGACTGAAATAGTCAACACTTGTCTTCTAATTACCAATGAATCTGGGCCACTCTTCAGAATAATTCCATGGCTGTAGTATTCAGTATATTTCTCAGCAGAATGATCAAGTGCTATGTCAAAACTTGAATTCTCCTCTAGGGAATTGATGTCTACTTTTAGCTCTTTATTGAATGTATCCAAAGTCTTATTGATTAGCTCTGCTATTGTCAATACTTTGAAAGCTGGCATCGTGGTCAAAGTCAAGGATGATTTATTTATATTCCACTGGGAGAATTCTGAGCTGATCAGTTCTTTATTCATCTATTTTATCAAAGGTAACTGAAGTCATCTCTTTAGACCTTGCATCTCTCTTGTTAATAGAAGCCCGCCTGTTATCAATATTTTCTGGTCTTCAGCCTCACTATTAGTTATCAATTTTTCTGTTTAGTGATGAAATCCTTTTTAGTTGTCCTTTGTGTACTTGTGAGACACATATCATCTGACTTCTGATTACATTCTTCATGTTAATTTGAGACCCTACATATGTCCTGTCAAGCAATCTGGTTAAATATATGCACTATTAGTGCTTCAGGAGTCATATACTTGCCTGGCCTTTAAGTAGTAGAATTTCATCTTAGATCATCACCATGGGTGTCATTTGTGAGAAACAAGATGAGGTAATGCCCTCCCAGTGCATCAGGACTACTGTTAAATCCTTCTTCAGCATGGTTGTTACAGAAAATAATCTCTGTGATGCATAGAGGTCTTGGAAACAGGGTCAGCCTCTGGAGAGGGGTATATGCATGCATGCACACCACACCAAGCACAGACACACATGTGGCTGTTGGGACCATCAGAGGTCAAAAAGAGGTATGGTCAGAGGTGTGCCATGGTTGCATCAGAGATATAATGCTGGTGCCATGGGAGCAGACGACCCACTGACCCCCGCAGAAGAGATATGCCATAGGGCCAAATAGATGAGCGGAAAGAAAGGAAAGAAGTGAATCTAGTTCAGGAGGGTGGGGGACTGAGAATGGGTTGGGAGGGAAAGAGTGTGCCAGCAGGGAAAGAGAATGTCAGGAAGGGGAGAAAAAGGAGGAGGGGGAAGAGAGAAAGAGCTCAGAGGAAAAGGAAGTGAGAGAGACAATACCTGGGGGGCAGGAAGGGAGGATGGAGATTGTCATGGGAGAGGGAAGAATGGAGAGAGAGAGAAAAAGAGAGCATGGAGCAAGTTCAGAGAGTGCCAGGAGAAGGAGAAAAAGGGCAGAGAGAGAGAGAGAGAGAGACTGGAGGAAGAGAAGTGAGACAAACAACACCTTGGAAGATGTAGAAAGAGAGATGCTCTGCCAAAAGGGACCAGGGGAGGGAGAGAAAGAGAATGTGCCAATAGAAAGGAGAAGGGGAGTGATGGAAAAGAAAGAAAGAGAGAGTACCTAGAACAGGAAGGAGTGGGGAGGAGAGACTATGGCAGGAATGATAGATAGATAGATAGATAGATAGATAGATAGATAGATAGATAGATAGATAGATAGATAGATAGATAGATAGATAGATAGATAGATAGATAGAGAGTCAGGAGGGATGGAGGGGGTAGAACAAATGTGTGCCAGGATCGAAGGAGATAGGAGAAAGGAAGTATAGAATGTTTGGGAGGGGTGAGATGAAAAGTGGGAGAAAGGAAGAGGAAGGAAGGAGTTAAGAGAGGAAATTGTGAGGAGAGAGAAAGAAAGTGATTGGAAAGGGGGACATGAAGGAGAGAAAGTGGGAGTGAAGTAAGGAAAATGACAAGAGAGGGAGGAAGGGGAAGGAAAAAACAGGAGGAAAGGAAGAAGACCTGAGAGAAGGATGGGGATGAAAACTCAGTGGAAAGGGAGGAAGTGGAGAGAGAAATAAGGAAGGAGAAAAGAGCAATGAGGGGTGGAAGAAGGAGTTGAAAGATGAAGGAATTAGGGAGAGGTAGGGAAGAGTGAATATGTAAGCAAAGAGCAACAGGTGTGTGTGAGAAAGCAGGAAGGATGGGAGATGAGAATAGAAGAGTATAGGTAGGATACAGAAAAACATAAGAAAAAGGGAAAAGAAAACAAATAGAACCTATAAAATAAACCAAAGAAATAAGACAACAAGATGGAAAAATCTAAAGAAATGCTGAGAGAATAAAATGAGTAACAGAAAAAAGAAAACTTAGAAATCAGAGAGGAGAGGTAATTTGGAAAAAGGAAAAATGAATATGGAAAGTGCAGAGAAAATAAAATAAATCTAACTGAAAAAAATGTAAAATATAAAGGAAAGTGATAAGGAAAGATATTGGGAAATGTGGTCCTACATATATTAGTAATACATGAAGACTCAGGCACGTGGAACAGCGTTTTAGAAAATACGTACTACTCAGAATTGAGACAGCCAGGTCAGGGCATGCCACATTCTGCTAGCATTTTAGAACAGGATATGCTGACATAGAGCTGGTTCTAAAATGTATAGAGAAATGGACATTTATGCCCTGATTACGTGCAGCAAAAGATCTGTTTTAAAACTATAAATGTCAACAGAGCCAAAATGGGCACATAAACATTTATGTTCTGAAATGTCAACATGTATGTGGTAGAACATAAATATTTATGTTAGCCATTGTAGAAAAATAGGGGCCCTTTTACTAAGGTGCATTGGCACCTACACTCATCCAATGTACGTCAAATTGGCACTACTGTTGCAGGAATTACCACTATTGTTAGCAGAATCTGTGGTACTTCAAGAGTCAAACATCACACACCAGAATGAGAGAGAAGTCTTCTTTATTTGCCAGCAAACAAAGTAGGACATCAGCACTAGGTCTCTTCTTCTCTTCCTCAGCTCTCTGTGTCTTGTGGCTTCTGTCTCAGCTCCTTCTCTTCTTCTTCTGTCTCTCTTCTAACGTAAGCTGCTTCTGCTCTCAGTTATATAGGGTCTTACACCTCTCTAGCCCCCCTTTCTCACCAGATGGCAAAGAATAGATTGATTACCCTGTCTTGAACTAATTATTACTTACACATTACTTAAAATATCAGTTACATAGGTTTGAGATTTCCTAAACTGACCTATGACCTGGGGCCTCTCACACTAGACAATATGGCACCTATCTCTTGCATTTTATTATTATTCACATAATCAGTTTCCCAATCAACTTCATGCTAACTGGGTTCTGGCATTCATTAAGGGGTCAAGGGGTAAGGGGCCAGTCTTGCTTAATGGTACACATACATTTATTATTACTTTCAGAAAACCAGTCCTTCATTTAGCTATAATTAATCAAGACTTTCCCTGACCTCTTTCACCTATTAGCTTCCTACACAGAACTCGCTAGGACTGTAGATAATTCAAACCAGATGATGGCAGACAAAGCTTCACTTGAACTACCACCCGGCTACCACATACCCCGGGTGATAATTCCATATTTGGCATGTACCCAAAACACATGGTAGAAAATATTTTCTATTTTCTACCGTGGGGCGCTTACCCGGCGGTAACCAGCAGTTGGCATGTGCTGGATACTTACCGCTTGGTTAGCGCGTGAGACTTTACTTCTAAGTCAATGGGTGGCACGCTAAGATCTCAGGCCAAAAATGGACGCGCGCTGGTTTTCATTTTGCTGCATGTCCCATTTTCTGGCACAATAAAAAGAATCCCTTTTTTCCAGGTGCGCTCAGGAAATGAACCAGCGCACGTCCAAAACATGTGCCCACACCAGTGCGAGCCACTTAAACATTTAGGACTGAATTCTATAAATGGCGCCTATTCTATAAATGGTGTTTAAAGTTAGGGGCCGTTTATAGAATAGCGCTTAGTGCCGGGAACCACAACCACATTTAGGCACACACCATTTACACCAACGAAACCTTGCTGTAAATCCCCATGCCCAAATTAGATGCAGATCCCCTTTATAGTATAACAACATATGTAAATTAAAGGAATACCCCTGATCCTCCCCTGACCCTCCCATGGCTGCGCTCCCTTTTTGGACCCATGCATAAAATTTATACACACAAAATGTAATTCCAATTAGCACCAATAATTTCTTGTTAAGATCTCAATTAGTGCTAATTGGCTCATTAGTCAATTCAATTGTGTGCGCAAATTGGGCATGTGCCCAAATTTGTGCATGCAAGTTTTAGCAACTTTTGTAGAATTCAGGGGTTACTGTACCTAAGCAGTCAGAGTCTGATATCCCTTTCCAATTTTACATTCAAGGGTAACAGCAATCACTGGGGGATTAAGGGAATGGCCACCCCTAATTCCTCCATTGGAGCAGTGCACAAAATTCTGAAACCTAGATGTCCTGGGTAGATGTTTAAATGTTGACACTGATCTTGTGGACATAACTGTGCATTCTCCTTCTGAAATGTTGAATAAACCTTTAGTTTCTTTGGCCTGCTCTAATCCAACTAAAAACATGTCCAGATCATACCCCCTTGCCATACGTATGTTTTTTAGCTTTAAACATGTATATTGCAGCTTTGTAATTGAGATTTAGTGATATTGCGGAAATGCTTTCCGACAAAATGTATCTTTTTGTGGATGATACAAAACTATGTATTGGGGTAGACACCCCTGATGGTATGGATAGCATGAAGAGGGATCTAGCTATACTAGAAAAATGGTCCAGAAATTGGCAACTAAGATTTAATGCTAAAAAATTCAGGATACACTTGGGCTACAGAAACCCATGGAGAACAATACCATTTAGGAGGAGAAGTACTTCTGTGCTCGAAAGAAGAAGAACGAGACTTGGAGGTGATTGCTTCTGATGACCTTAAGGTAGCCAAACAGATAGAAAGGGCGATGACCAAAGCCAGAAGGATGCTTTGTTGCATAGGGAAAGAACTGGCTAGCAGGAAAAAGGAGGCAATGCCTCTGCACAAGTCTCTGCTGAGGCCCCATTTAGAGTATTGTGTGCAGTTCTATGGCCTGCACCTTCAAAAAGATATAACCAGGATAGAGTTGGTTCAGAGGGTGGCTACTAAAATGGTTAGTGGTCTTTATCATAAAACATGTAGAGACCCCAATATGTCATAGACCCCATTATGTATGTCTTAGAAGAAAGATGAGAGAGGAGAAAGGATTGAAACATTTAAATATCTCCACGGCATAAATACACAGGAAACAGGTCTCTTTCAACTGAAAGGAAGCTCTGGAACAAGAGGGCAAAAGATGAAGTTGAAGGAGGGTAGATTCAAAACTAATCTAAGGAAATACTTGAAGGAAAAGGTGGCAGATGCATGAAATGACCTCCCAGTGGAGACAGTGGAATCAAGGACTGTATCTGAATTCAAGAAAGCATGGGACAGGCATGGGGATCTCTTAGGTAGAGGAAGACAGAGCAGATGATATGAATGAGCAAACTGGATAGGCCATATGGCCTTTATCTGTCATCACTTTCTATGCCCTATAAATGTCTAAATGCTGGTTTATGCATGTCTAAAAGACACCACCACTTCTAAAATAATCACCAATAGGTATCTCAGAGATCTGATGGATAAGGGACAACATGAAGCCAGGGAGACAATTATTTTGAAATGAAAGGTGTATCAAATTGGTGGAGGGTTGTCTCTGTTTCTTAAGCATGGTATAGACTTAAGCAGGATAAAAGTTCTGCAGCAAACAAAATGTTTTAGTGGAAACTTTTGTCGATAGAAATTCAATGTGTAATGGGGAAGAGCATACTGGAAGGGCAGGATAAAGAGACATAATGAAATACTAACAGAAATTAAAACAGCTAATTAAGTTGATAAAAAATGGCATGCAAAATTGTATGCTATCCTGAGATGCGTGTGCAACTAAATTGGCTAACAAGCCAATTAGCATAAACCATTGGGTGTTGACAATCAATTATTAGCACGAATTGGCATCATTTTGGATTTGCACATGCATCTCATTACACTAGCACCCTTCTCCCACCAACTGGGTCACAATTACCTCCGGGTGAGTCTCCTGCGCTCAAATTATCCCCAGTAATTTCTAGGTTACTGGGGCCACACTCCCAGTGGTCCCACAGTTCCCAGAAGGCACTCACAGACCCAATACACAAACCAATAGGATTATTTAGTCCAGGAAGGCAGAATGAACAAATGATTGTGTTTATTCTCAGAACTTGGAACAGCAAAAAATGTGCAAATAGCAAACACTAACAAGTAACTGAAAAATGGATCTATTAGAAAACTAACTAAATATTTGCTTACTGGCTAAACAGTACCTGGGAAGATAAGGACATATAATACACTAAGTCTAAGCAAAGAGATCTTTCTCTATCTCTCTCTCTCTCTCTCTCTCTCTCTCTTTCTTCCTGGCTAAGACTGAAGCAACAGCCAGCATCTGCTGGGTAATTTTCAAAACTCCAGGCCAGTCAGAGCCCAGAACAATCAAGTTTCAAATAAAAACTGGTTGGAGGATTCAAGATGGCCGTCGTAGTGATTGCATGATCCTGATCTAGCTCCGTGAAGGCTTACCTTATTGTGAATATGCCGAAGAGAAGGGGCCGTTCAGCTTCCGCAGCCCCGCCACGACATACTCCCGCTACTGGAGGGATAATACCGCACCTCCAGCGACTACCGGTTCCAAACTCCGAAAGGGTTAATCCGCTGAATCGCACCGGCGTGAATGGAGACGCCGGAGCGTCTCCAGGATTAGAGCTGACGCTCAGCCCCGAGGAAAGAGTACCTCCCCCTCGCCCTTCGAGCAGTAGTTCTCCTCTGTTGGCGCCCCCTGCACCATTTTCCCCGTCGGGGTTGGATGAAGTGAGGCGGGAAGCGGTGCAAACAACCGGATTTTTCCGGGCAGTGGAGGAACAGACGACCCAGGCGGAATCCTTCGTGACTGCTGAAGAACCGAAGGAGAAAGAAGCTGAAGGTTTGGAGCAGATAGAGCAGCCAAAAATGGCGGAGGTACTGTCCACACCATTTCCTATTTCCATGTCTAAACCTAAAGAAGTTACACTAGATTCCTTGTGGTTATTAATTGTGGATCTTGGCAAGGCTTTAAGCCCTCAAATACAAAAATTGTCCCAGGACTTTGTCTTATTAGAACAAAATTCAAAAGAAATGGAGTCAAAATTGGACATGGTAAAGCAGCAAGTTAAAGACCAAGGAGAGGATATGAAAAAATTACAAAATTTCCAGGAAATCTCAATGAGAGATTTAACTTCATTGCGAAGGAAAACAGAATTTCTAGAAAATTCAATTAAAAGTAATAATTTACGTTTTTTGAATTTTCCAAAACAATTTACTGTAACACCAAGAGAAATGCTGAGGAAATATTTAAAAGAAGTTTTGGGGATGGCTGAAGAAGCCATACCCCCTTTCTCACAGATCTACTATTTACCATTAAAGACTCCAGTAAATCAAGTAGATCAAGGTAATCAAGATCTTAATATCTCAGCAATACTGGAAGCATCGGACTCTGATCCGATTACATCATCAACTTTAATTGCCACAGTTGACCTGGCTCCAGATAAGAATTGGATTATGACATTATTTAAAAACCAAGGAAAACTTTTTCTGGGACAAAAAATACAGATTTTTCCGGACCTTGCGAAAGAAACACAAAAAAGACGCCAACAATTTTTGATGATGAAACCTGGTGTACTCCTATTGGGGGCTACTTTTTTTTAAAAGTTTCCTTGTAAATGTGTGGTTAAATTTCAATCTACAAAGTATGTTTTCTTTGAGCCTGCCCAACTAACGGCTTTTTTAACATCTAAAAATAAGTAGGGTTAAGGATAACAATCTCTCTTGTTGTAATAATATGGAACCGATAATCTTAGGAGTCATGCAATCCTATTTCTTTATTGATGTTTTCAAATTTAAATTTAATTCCATTTTATAAACCTCTTGAATCTATAATGAGGACTTGAGCAAATACGGTAATAATTTTCTTGATTATATTAACGATGTTATAATTAGAGGCTGTTATTTTCTTTTCTGAACAAGTTTGTATACTTGAAATTATTAATAAATGCATAATAAAAAAAAAAACAAAAAAAAAACAAATAAAAACTGGTTACATCACTACAGACACTTCCTATTATCTGTGTGTCAAATAAAGAAAGAGGAGTCAGTTCTCTGTAACAGCTATAATCATAAACTTGCACCATCTGCTGGCCAAACAGGAGAAATACACTTCAGAACATAATGCAAGAAAATATCCAACACATTTTACATGCTTAAACACAGCATGTAACTACTAATTGATGCAAATTAGCATCAATTAACATTACTTAGTGAGTGCCAATTATTGCCAGTTAACATTATTTTCAGTTATTTATTATATTAAGTTATGCACACTACTGACTTTATTCTATAACTTGTGTGCACAGCACAACAGATTCTATATAGTGCAACTGGAATTGTGTGCACAAATCAGATCCTATTCTGATTAGCGCATGCAGCTTAATTATCTTAACAAGCCAATCATGGCTGATTGCCACTTCATAGGCAATTATTGACACTAATTGGTATTAATTAGAATTTATCTGCAGAACTTGCTAAGCATATTCTGTAAAGTTCTGAATTTAAATTCTAAGATGCAGAACCAGAAAGAGGGCATGGTTCTGGGTGTGGAATGGGAGGGTCATGGGCATTTCTAAAATCTATGTAGCCTGATATAGAATACATGCGCTCTGTGCCTAACCTAATCACTGGCATTACCAGCGACTAAAAATTTAGTCATGTAGATGGGTGCTAGGCATATACTATGAACCCCACCTAACTTTAGGAATATATATATATATAATACGCCTAGGTGTATTTTTTCAGTGCTGATTTTTACAGCACCATATAGAGAATCTAGTCCTAAACCCCTAATTCTATAAATGTTGCCAAAAATTCCATCTGCAAATTTGGTGTGTGCCCAATTTGCATGGGTAATTTAATTAAACAGCTAATTAGCACCAATAATTGGCTTAACAAGCAATAATTGGCCATAATTATATTTAATTGGATTTTTTTAAAATTTAATTGGAATTTTATGCATGAGTAAAAATAGGGGGTGCAGAAATGGGAGGGTCATGGGCAGAAATGGGGTATTCCTTGCATTTACAAGCATTGTTAAGTGCATACATTTGTACCAAGTTTCAGTTCGTATAAATGGCCACATCTAAAGTTAGGCATGATTAGGTGTAAGCGCTATTCTATAAACCATGCCTAAATTTAAGGTCAGCTTATAGAATAGCACTTTTTTTTCCGCCATACATAGAATTCACGCCTAAACATTTAAAGTTTGGTATGCAAGTTTGTAGAATTTCCTCCTTAGTGTGGGCATCTAGCAGAAGAAGATGTACAATGTTACCTCCTCTGAAAAAGTGTGTACATACAAGGCATCTACATTATTATTTTATTTTCGGTATACAGGTGAGGTATATGGCACTTTTAATTAAGTCACTGTTTTACACAACGGCAAAAGTGAGTCATTCTAGAAATCAGAAAGCCAAATACATCAATAGGAAAGTGTATGAAATGGAGAGTGTGTATGCAGTATTTCATGAAGACAAGCAGGTGCACATGGCATGTGTGAGATACAATAAGTGAACAGCTATAGAGATTAGAGGACCGAAGACTCTAATGGACTAACAAGTAGTCGTCATAGTCATTCCAGGATTGGAGAGTGTAGGCTCAAAGAAAATGTAGTTTAGTACGATTGGGTGATTGTATTTCAGTGTTATATTGTTTCTTATCATTTCATTTTCCCATGTATTTCATTCGCTTGCTTTAGTGGGTGCTATGTTTTTTAATCTAAATCTTACATATCATTTGTTCCCTGCATTTAGAGCCCAAAGTAGATAACAAAATAAATATAAAGGTTAGCAAAATTAAAACTAACAGTAACAAATCAAAGTTTAAAAATTAAACTCATTTTCTCAAAATAATAAAGTCTGTAGAATGCAACAAAATGAAAAATAAGAGTTGCAGTTCTGAATATAAAACAGAAGAGAGTTCCAGCCAAAGGAGAATGATTGTTCCAGGATCCTTTTAAAGCAAATCACTTTAAAAGAAAGAACAGCCAACATATAATTTCAACATTGCCATTGGACGACCAAACTTGAAGAAAAGCAGACCAAAGACAAGAACTCATCAGGAGCTAATCCACTGAAATCTATGAGGCTGATTTTCAGACCACGGGAGTTAGACCGGCTAACTCCTGTGGTCAGCACTGAACCTAGATATTCGATGCTGGAATATCCGGTTTATTTTATGGCCAGTTTCAAGATAACCAGCTAAGTCAATTTTCAGACTTGGCTGGTTATCTTGAAACTAGCCAAAGATATTCTATGGTTTCACATGGGCAAATACGGCCACTAAACTCACTTTGAAAATTGGAGGATAGCTGGTTATATTGTGTGATATATCTGGCTATCCAGTAACCGCTACTTGCCGATATTCAGCAGAGAATAGCCGGTTATCCCCCACAATAATCGGCAGATAGCTGGTTAAGCAGTATTCAACCAGTCAGCAGTTATTCTGGGCTGGTTAAATAGCACTGACTATCGGGGTGGGGGAGGAATATATTTCACGGGGCACACACATTTTCACAGTGCAAATTCTTTGGTGAATTCTGCAAATAGTGCAAATGGACACAAGGGACTAAATGCTATAAATGGTGCCTAAAATTTGGCCCTGAAAAAAAAAAAAACTCTTAGCGCTTTAGGCTCCATTTATAGAAAAGCGCTTAATACTGGAACCCATGACTACATTTAGGTGCAACCATTTACACCAACAAAACCTTGGTGTAAATTCCTTTATTCTATAACATGTATAAATTAAAGGAATGCCACTGATCAACTCATGACCCATCTATGGCTGTGCCCCCTTTTTGGACCTGCATGTAAAATTTACACACAAATTTTAATTACATGCAATTAGCACCAATAATTGCTTGTTTAAAATCTCAATTATCTGTGCAAATTGACTCATTAGTCAATTAAATTGTGCACACAATTTTTTTTAGCAACTATTACAGAATTCATGGGACGGGTCAGAATGAAATATTAACAATGTGATTATAGCTTGAAATGAGGGATCTAGTCACTTCTTGTTTTCTCATCTGCTTTGCACACTTGCTATTAATATGATATTTATTGCTGTTCTTAGAAAACTACTGAGTACATCGAAAAGTTTTGATTGAAAAAAACACCCTCTTTCCCATTTTTCTGTTTGTTGTTTCTTTGAGTGAGTCTGAAATGACATAACTGAAAGGAGAACGGCTTGTTCCTTCCTTTATCCGAAGTCAGCACCCTTTGCATAGAGTACTTTAGTCAGGCTGATATTGCTCTTGTCAAAAGTATATGCAGCCTGGAATCTATTTTCATTTAGTCTTTATGAAGAGATCAGCCTTGAGTGAGCAGCACTTCATGCCAATTAAATAGATAAAGAAAGGGCCGATACGAAGAGAAGCAGTACTTTCCTTTAGACATTATGTGACTTCCTATTTTTAAGTGAAAGAGCATTCATGCCCATTTTGCCTTAACAGCTAATGATAGTGATGATGGGTCCTATTCGACAAGACTTGAAGCGAAGGGACGGAATTGAAAAGGCTTTTAGAGACTCTTAGAAATTGAAAAGTACGATGCTTCATACAGGCCTAATTCAGAATGGACTTCCATTGGAGATATCTAGTAGGACTCTCATTTAGAAGGCGAATTAAAGTAAATTCTAGGGCTTAAGTGAAAGGTGACGATAATGGCTTTTGGTAGGATATAGGAGAATGTATTTTTATCTTTTTAAAAAGTCTATTCTATCATGCAAACTGCTTCATTCTAGGGAATTGTGTCTATAATAGGTTCATTTAGTAGTAGATCAGAGAATGGGAACTGTCCTAAGAAGAAAACATGCATAGCCATGGTCTTACGGAGCTATGTTGTCCATCTATCTAGACTTCACATTTCTTTTTTAGTATGTACTAGTTCAGCTCTTCCGTTTCATTGTATCTACATAAGTATGTTTGTGACTGGCAAAGCCAGATGCTTTGTTAAACGTTCCTGGCAACAAATCTAAATGTACTGGGGCTTTTTTTGTAACAGTGGTAGTGGTTGAGGAAAGGCAAGGTTATGAATTGGATGGGATGCTAAGGAAATAAGGTGAATTTATTGCCTTCTCCACTCTACTCCCCTCCCCCTCCAAAAAAATAGCAAGATTCAACAGATTAAGAAGGCAGTTTTAGAACTGGCTGAACACATCTACAAAGTGGTCAGTTTAGAAACTACATCTGTACTTTCCCTTCTAAAACGACCACTTCTATGTGGCAGCAATGGTAGGCAACCATATATATTTACTCGCTCCAAAGCAGGCATAAGCCACATGTATGTATGCCAGGTTACTTTGTGCAAACCTGAACTCTGCCCAACTCCATTTCAGGGAATACAAACTTGTATGTTTATGTTTATTGTGATTTTATATTTCACCTTTCATGCAGATGCAAAGCAAAGTGGTTTACAATAAAAACAAGATTATAGAAAGGAACTCCATAAAATCAGATAGGATAGCAATAGATAAGATAGGGGGGGCATAGGAGGACATAGCAGGCAACAAGATTGAGCCGTGGTCCCAGTGGGTATAGGGAGGAAGTTCTGTAAGGGGGTACAAAGTAGGGTGGGGTTTTTTTTTTTTGCATTATCGAACAAAGCTTTCTATGGAACAGGCAGTAACAGGGAGGGTGAAACCAAAGAGAATCGCCTTATGTATAGTGGGACAGATAACATTATAGAATTCTTGAGTAGAGTGACATGAGGAACTGTTAAAACATCAACAGGCTTTCTTTTCCCTATAAATCTTACCATACACAAAAAGGTCTGATTCTAGTGTTCTCAGTACCTGGCATATTGTAAACTACAATTCTCTACCCAAAAAAAAAAAACAGGTCACTCAAGACCTACAGCAAATCTGCCATTATTTATTACATTTGTACCCCGCGCTTTCCCACTCATGGCAGGCTCAATGCGGCAAGCAATGGAGGGTTAAGTGACTTGCCCAGAGTCACAAGGAGCTGCCTGTGCCTGAAGTGGGAATCGAACTCAGTTCCTCAGGACCAAAGTCCACCACCCTAACCACTAGGCCACTCCTCCACATTAAAACACTAACTTTCAAAACTCATATAACAAGACCAGGACAAGGACCGTAAATATGTAGTAAGCCCTAGGACACCAGTATAACTACATGCTATATTTGGACACACACACAGACGAACACACACAAACATACCTCGCTAAACAGAAATGAAGGGGCCAGGACTGAACCTCAAGGCACACTGCATTGTAACTGCTGAGGAACTGAAATAGAGGATGGTAAGACAACAGAAAAGAATCAGTCTAACAAAAATTATGTAAACCATTGAAGAACCTTACCAGCTGAACGTCCAGTAAGAAATAAATGTATGATCAACTAAATCAAATGCAGATCACAGGTCATAGGATGCCACAAAAGCAAAATTACCAGAATCCAAGGTACTGTGGAACTCACTGAGATGAGCTGTCGCAATAGTTTCTGTGCTACGTCCAGCTCGAAAGCCTGACTTGTATGGTTGTCAAACGTTAGTGGCCTCAGCATATTGGAGAAGTTGTGAGAAGACAGAATTCTCAGAGAGTTTAGAGACCTAAGAAAGATTAAGGACTGACCTATAATTCAATGAATGCAGTAGGATCCAGGACAGTTCTTTCAAAAAAGAGCAAACTAAAGCTCGTTTCCAAGCATCATGGTCCTCACCATTGTCCCTACTTATACCTGAAGGCAGCAAATTTTGCCTAATAAGGAGAATTCTATAATCTAGGCGCCTCAATTACATGCCACTTGTGCATGTAAATGTCTCAAATACTAGCATGTAGGATTCGTAAGTGTACACTTACCTGTGAAAGTGCCAGCAGAGCACTTAAATGCTATGCTGTAATGGCATGTCAATGCAAAGGGGCAAACATATGTATGAGCTCCCAATTATGCATATAAGTATTGTGTAATTTATATGCATCCCTGTTGCATTTAGGTGCCCATATTTATGCCAGCTCTATTTGTAACTGTTGAAATGTAAAAATTTTAGGCATGCTGATATTGTGTTAAAACTAGGTGCCCTGTTGTAGAATTGCCCCCAGTACACTTTCTATGGCAGTTCTTATTAGAGATTTTAGGATCCTGAAAATACTAATTAATTGCACACCTTGGTGTGTGTTTTAAATTGGGGTTTATTAGTTAGAGCTATATCATGTTTTATAAAATGTATTACATGATTTTGGTTTTAGAATATTGTAATACTTTTGTGTAAATTTTATATGTTATTTCCTTTTATTTCCTTTAGACTTTGTAAATACAGCTTAGATCCATAATAGTTGGTATGGGTCAGACTATACATGTCAAATGAAGCTAAATTAAATAAAAAATCATTTTAAGACTCTAAAAATCTAATCTAATGTAGGCATTTCTATTCCGCTTTACCTGTGGATGTTCAAGGCGGATTACAAAATATAAGTAAATGGAACAGATTCTATTAAATAAACAATTAAGTTCATTAAATTAACCAACATTACTTCAGACTACAAAGTCCTACAAATATTGAATAAACGAGAAAGTTTTCAAAGCCTTTCTAAATGTAATATAACAAAGTAATTCTGTTATCCTTTGGTAATTTGTTCCATAGCTCTGGTCCTTTACCAAATATCGTTCTATCCCAGGTGATCATCTTATGACAAGTAGAAATAGATGGAACCTTCAATCTTATCTCTTGAATAGAACATAGGGTCCTAGTAATAGAATAGAGTGTATCCTCATTAGCAAGATAATCGGGAACTAACCCATGCAAAATGTTAAAAACAAATAATAGCTTAAAATGAATTCTACCCTGGACCAGCAGCCAGTGTAATCTAATAAAAAAAGGTGTAGCATTATCAACCAATTTACCTCCTAAAATAAGCTTGGCATCTGCATTTTGTACATGCTGTAGCGCTGAACAGAGAAATTAGTTAATCCCAGGAAGACTATATTACAGTAGTCTAATTTACTGGTTATTGTAACATAGTAACATAGTAGATGACAGCAGAAAAAGACCTGCATGGTCCATCCAGTCTGCCCAACAAGATAAACTCATGTGTATACCTTTACCTTGATTTGTACTTGCCTTTTTCAGGGCACAGACCGTACAAGTCTGCCCAGCAGTATTTCCCGCCTCCCAACCACCAGTCCCGCCTCCCATCACCGGCTCTGGCACGGACCGTATAAGTCTGCCCTCCACTATCCTCGCCTCCCAACCACCAACCTCTCTTCCCCCACCTGCTCCGCCACCCAATTTCGGCTAAGCTTCTGAGGATCCATTCCTGCTGCACAGGATTCCTTTATGCACATCCCACACATGTTTGAATTCTGTTACCGTTTTCATCTCCACCACCTCCCGCGGGAGGGCATTCCAAGCATCCACCACCCTCTCCGTGAAAAAATACTTCCTGACATCTTTATTGAGTCTGCCCCCCTTCAATCTCATTTCATGTCCTCTCGTTCTACCGCCTTCCCATCTCCGGAAAAGATTTTTTTGCGGATTAATACCTTTCAAGTATTTGAACGTCTGTATCATATCACCCCTGTTCCTCCTTTCCTCCAGGGTATACATGTTCAGGTCAGCAAGTCTCTGCTCATACGTCTTGGAACACAAATCCCATACCATTCTCGAAGCTTTTCTTTGCACCGCTTCCATTTTTTTAACATCCTTCGCAAGGTACGGCCTCCAAAACTGAACACAATACTCCAAGTGGGGCCTCACCAACGACTTGTACAGGGGCATCAACACTTCCTTTCTTCTGCTGATCACACCTCTCTCTATACAGCCTAGCAACCTTCTCGCTACAGCCACCGCCTTGTCACACTGTTTCATCGCCTTCAGATCCTCGGATACTATCACCCCAAGATCCCTCTCCCCCTCAGTACCTATCAGACTCTCACCGCCTAACACATACGTCTCTCGTGGGTTTCTACTCCCTAAATGCATCACTTTGCATTTCTTCGCATTGAATTTTAATTGCCAAACTTTAGACCATTCTTCTAGCTTCCTCAGATCCCTTTTCATGCTTTCCACTCCCTCCCGGGTGTCCACTCTGTTGCAAATCTTAGTATCATCCGCAAATAGGCAAACTTTACCTTCTAACCCTTCGGCAATGTCACTCACAAATATATTGAACAGAATTGTAGCCTGCAAAACTGACCTTAGCTATGATGGTTCCAGAAAAGGCTTAATTCTACAAAGACGCTTAAGATTAAAAATGGTTTTCTGAACAATACCATTTTTATATACTTCCATACTCAAAGTGGAGTCCACTTTAACCCCTCAGAATTTTAATTAGTCTGATGAAGTGAGATCTCAGCATCCAACAATTATACTGTTGCACAAGGTATTGCTGCATCTTTACTCTCAACCCATAAGATATTGGTTTTACAGGGGTTGATCTACAAATCATTCATTAACCCTAGAACGCATGACGTTAAAAATATACATATTAACGTCATGGGGGCCTTACATTTTTGCTATTATCTGCAAAATTACTTTAGTTAGAATTTTGAAACTCAAGGTATTACTCAAGTATGTCATTGTTGATAATATCCAGTTGTTCATATAATTTTTTTTCATAGGCATTATGGTGTAACAATGCTTGTTTGGTGAAAACTACATCTGTACGAATTGGGGGCCTTTTAGGCCCCCGCTGTTTTTATCATGTTCTCAGAAGTGTTTGTGTCTCAAGTTACTTTATTTGTACTCAGTAATGCTGGTGGAGGGGCCAGGGTGTGGATAATAACATGTGAGGATGTCATGTGATTTTTGGAGGGAGTGATAAGGCCATGACATCACCTCAGGTCCTCTGAACACTGAGGACAGTATACACTGTGAGCTAATTGCTGAAGGACCTGTGATAAGATAAGCTGTTGAGAGGAAATCTGTTTCATTTTCTAACATCTAGTCAGCAATGGCACAGTCTTCCTCCAAGTGTGTGACTGACCAAGAGATTGAAGCGATTATGTTTCAAAGCGATGATGAAAGTGAACTATCTTTGTCTGATGAAGAATATCTGCCACCAGCTAATCAAACATCCTCATCCAGTGATTCTTCTGATGATGAAGAAGTGAATCTAGTGGATCCTCAAGAAGTGATAAGTAGAACATCCAAAACGAATGCTTTTTGGGACAGTAATCCTACATTAGTCGGACGTACTCCAATACACAATATTGTGAGACAGGCTCAAGGAGCTGTGGGAAGTCCCAGTTACTTTACCCCTAAAGATGTATTCTGTACTTATTTTTCTGACAATATTGCAGAAGAGGTCCTATTATGTTCAAACCTAGAAGGAAGACGTATCGCTTCAGCAAAAAATAAGTCCTGGAAAAATATCTCAAAAGAGGAACTTTATGCATATATTGGACTTTTCCTGCTGGCAGGGAGTCAAAAATCGTATGATGTCCCAATACGAGAATTATTTCTGGACCCACTTTCTGATCCACACTATAAGGCGACAATGTCAGTGGGCAGATATGAGGAAATTAGAAGGATCATTCGCTTTGATGATAAGCGAACTCGTGCAGCGAGGTTTGAAACAGACAAATTAGCCCCTATCAGTTATATCTGGAACATATTTATCAAAAATTGCACAAAACTTTACAATCCTAGTACTAATGTTACTGTAGATGAGCAACTTGTACCGTTCAGAGGACGCTGCAAATTCATACAATACATGCCCAGCAAGTAAGCCAAGTACGGTATAAAAATCTTCTGGATGTGTGATTCTGCAAATTATTATGGCATAAATGGCGTAATCTACTGTGGCAAAGAGGTTGGTGCACCAGTACAGAAGGATCTGGGGTCTGAAATAGTCAAAACTCTTGCTGTTCCAATATTCAATTCAGGTAGAAACATCACCATGGACAATTATTTCACCAATGTTGAACTAGGCAATTTTCTGCTTGCAAAAGCTATTACACTTGTTGGTACTATAAAGCAAAACAGACGAGAAATTCCAGCAGCACTCAAACACAATCGTCAGCGAGCACTTTATGAGAGTGTCTTTGGATTCAATAACAAAGCGACTTTGGTATCTTACAAGGCAAAGAAGGAGAAATCTGTAATTTTACTCAGTACCATGCATCACGATTGCAGTGTTGACAGCAATAACCAAAAATTGAAACCAGAAATCATCCTGCATTACAATGCAACAAAAGGAGGTGTAGATAAAATGGATGAGATGGTGGGAGAATATTCGTGTAAGAGGCAAACAAAACGATGGCCTGTAGTACTATTTTCAAATATGCTTGATGTAGCAGCCCTAAATTCATTCATTATTTATACAGAAACTCATCCTGAATTTCATGCACAGAGGAAGGACAGGAGACGCTTATTCTTGAAGGACCTTTGTCATGAACTTGTAATACCTCACATGATAGAGCGAAGCGACTTGAAATGCTTGCCAAAGAAAACTAAAGAAGCAATGAAACGGTGTGGCGTACAGTTTCAGATTACTCCAGAGCCAGGAGAAAGAAAACGAAAGCGTTGTTTCATGTGTCCAAGAAACATAGAGAGGAAAACTGAGCGATATTGTTCCACTTGTAAGGAAACTGTTTGCAAAGAACACTCTTCTGAAAAAATAACATGTCAGAATTGTTTGGAAGACTAATATAATAGAAAAGAAAGTTAGAATAAAAATGTAGCTGCAGCTAGTTTGCTATAGATTTCTATGCATTTTTGTGTGTTTTCATGTCTTTGCGTGAAATTTGTGAAAAAAAAGATTTTTTGGTGTTTTCTGTGAAAAATTATAATTAAAATGTTGTCCACTATTCATATTTTATTGAGCAATTTTGAAATAAACTTGTGAAAGTTATTTAAGTGTGTTTTTCTACATTATGTTATCGTGATTTTAAAAAATCAAAGGCTGCCGATAGATCTAACTGCATAACCATAGTCGGTATGCTTTTGTCTAAATTACATCTCGGTTCTGTCATCAAAGCTAATAAAAACTTAAGAGGATAAGAATAGCCATACTGGATCAGACCAATGGTCCGTCTTGCCCAGTATCCTGTTTTCAACAGTGGCCAATCCAGGTCACAAGCACTTGCCAGAAACCCAAATATTAGCAACATTCCATGCCAATCCCATGACAAGCAGTGGCATCTTGTAAAGAGTATGTAGGACAGGCCCCAAAGGAACCCTGGGATAGGCCAGAATACCCCCGTTATAGGCAGGCATTCCCCAGGAAAAAACTAGAAATAAAGAACTACAACTCCCAGCATGCCCCAAGGGAGACAGGGGATAAGAGAAACTATGGGCATTTCCAGGAGTCTCCAGAGGAGGGCCGCAGGGGAAGGAATAAGGCTGATTCTCCAACCTGGTGGAAGAGGTGGTGGAACAGGTGGGTGGAGAAAGAAGAGCCACCAAAGAGCTTTAATGAAAGAAAGGGTGAGCAGCTGGGAGAAGGGCGGGGCGAGGAGAATATGGATTGGGCTCCTGAGGAGAGAGAGGCAGAGGGTGAGCCTTGCCCTATGGAGTTGACTGAACCGGAGAGCACCCTGGAAGAGCCGATGGACTTTTCGGCTCTGGCTCAGCGAAAGCCAAGGAAGTAGCGGGGCCAAGCTGGGTCAAGCGGGAGGAGGTCAGGTAGGAGTATGACTGACCAAGAGGGTGGGACCCTAGGCTTTGAGCCCGCGCAAAGCCATTACTGTGTGTTTTTGAAAGCCTGGCTAAATTGAGCTGTGTTTTGGAAAGCTTGGCTAGAACTGAACTGTATTTTGAAAGCTTGGCTAGACCTGAACTGTGTTTTGAAAGCCTGGCTAAACTAAGCTGTATTTTGAAAGCCTGGCTAAACTAAGCTGTATTTTGAAGGCTGGGCTAGAACTGAACTGTGTTTTTGAAAGCCTGGCTAAATTGAGCTGTGTTTTGGAAAGCTTGGCTAGAACTGAACTGTATTTTGAAAGCTTGGCTAGACCTGAACTGTGTTTTGGGAAAACCCCGCTACTCTGAACAGGGTATTTTTTTCCTTTTTTTTAATTATTTGCTGCCACTCTTCCCCAGGAGGGAGGGAGAGGGAGCAGCTGTGGAAGCCTGGACTGGGAAACTAACCTGATTGAGAGAGGTGAATGATAACCGTGCTTTGTTTTGTGTTTTGGTGCCACAACTGAGGGAAGGAGGTAAGCCCCTCCTAGGCAATAAAAACCTTCACTGTTCTGAGGGAGAAAGGAGCAGTACGGAAAGGGGTTCTTCAGGTGTGGAGAGCTGCAACCGCTGAGAAAAGAGGATCCACTTTACAATTGGTGTCAGAAGTGGGATCGCGTCGCGGACCTGTCGCTCGAGGAGGCCAAGACCAGCAGGACAGAAAAGCCCGACGGAGGGGCCAACGCTGAGAAAGGCGCAGACCCGTCTGGGGTTCCGGTAAGCGGGGCCTAGATTGGGGGAGATAAAGGGATCCTAGTAAAAGGGGAAACATAAGTAGTGAAACCGCACTTGGAGGTGTCCTCTGTGTTTTTTTCCCCACCAGGAGTCGCTGTTCCGGAGCAAGGATGGACCCCAAGGAGATCTTCGCTTGGATGACGATGCAGTTCCAGAAACAGCAAGAACTGACGGGGAAGATGGTGGAAGACTCCTTGACGGTGGCACGAGAGCAGCAACAACCGGTGCTGAATATGCTCCAGGACTTTTTCCAGCGAGGGATCGAGGCTCCCAGGGGCGGTGGAGTCGGATCAACCGGACAGGGGCCAGGAGGAAGCGGTGCGGTAGGACCTTTATCCCTGAACTCACTTACTTGGGGAAAGTTGTCTGAGCAGGATAATGTAGATTCTTCAAGAATTAGTAGTGGAGCAGTTCCTGCAGGGCCTTCCCAGGGAGATTAGGGCAGGATTGGTCCAAAGGGGCTGTAAGACGGTGGAGGCCGTGACAGCCGGGTTGGAGTGTTATTTGGAAGCCCAACATTGGGGAGAACCCGACCTGGAGGGGGGTAAGCCCCGACCTGTTGGAGGCTGGGGTTCCAAAAGTTCCCTCTGTAAGACAGAGCCCCGGGGGGGAAACCCGATTACGGCTGGGGGGGTAAAAAGCCCGTAGTGCCCTCAGGCCCTGAAAGAAAGGCCCCCTCGTATGAAGGAAAAATCTGTTATAAGTGTGGGAAGACTGGGCATTTCCGGAGGGATTGCCCAGGTCGAGAGGGATGGACCTCGCAGGTTGCCCAAGGGTTTAGACCTCGGTATACTGCCAAGGTGGAGGTTGAGGGTTTACCGATTGTAGCCATGTTAGACTCCGGGGCAGACCAGTCCATGATCTTTAGGAGGTTATGGGAACAAATAAGAAAGAGGAGGACAGGAGGTAAGGATACCTATGAGGGAGCAGTGGCTATTCAATGTATACATGGGGCCAGTACTCGTTACACCCTCCATAGGGTTCACGTGAAGGGGCCTACAGGGGAGATAGAGATAGCCGTTGCCGTTCTGCCCAGACTGCCACAGGAGATGATTTTGGGAAGGGACTGGCCCCCCTTTACCGAGTGTATTAGTGAAAAAAGAGTGTTGGTCACTACTCGCTCTCAGGCTCGGCGAGACCCTGAGACTGAGGAAGAGGGAATAGGAGGTATTTTTCCTTTTCAAGGGGAGGTTTTAGGGGAGCCGGGAAAAGAGAGAAAGGGGAAAGCTTTGAAAAAAAAGGAGCAGAGGGGCAGACGGGAGGCCTTGGAGCAGGCAAGAAAAGAAAGTTATCTGCCAGTGGCCCCGAAAGAATTGAGCGAGCAGTTTCCCCAGTTTCATAGGGAGCAGGCCACGGACCCTACTTTAGAGTATGCCTGGGAACGGGCCCGACAGGGGGAGGGCCAGGAAGCCCCGGGGTTCATGATAGAGGGGGACATTCTATATCGCAGGGTACCCAATTGGGAGAACTCTGAAGCGGGGAGACAGCTAGTAGTCCCCCAAGCTTTCCGTCCCCTAGTGGTGAGGCTCGCGCATGATCATCCTTTGGGGGGGCATAAAGGCTCCCAAGCTAACCTGACTCAGATATTGGGCCGGTTTTATTGGCCAGGAGTTTATGGGGAGGTGGAGAGGTATTGCAAGTCCTGCCCCAACTGTCAGAAGGTGGCAGACCGGCTACCGCCTAGGGCACCGTTAAAACCCCTTGCTAGAGAGGAACAACCGGGGAGGAGAATAGCCATGGATATTATTGGCCCAGTAACAAAATCTCAGAGAGGCTTCCTCTACGTTTTAGTGGTTATGGATATGGCCACTAGGTACCCCTGGGCCATTCTGAAGGAGTGGAACGCCGGTACTACCTGAATACTACTGAGCAACAGGACAACCTCATGTTTTGTGCCTACTGATGGACTTTTACTTATGCACTCTACCTCTGCTTTTGGCTGTTTGGCCACACCTTATTACTGCACTGGACATTTGTGCCTTATCCAGTTTTACTGTTTACTAATGAAAGAAGTTGCTGTTTACTAATGAAAACACAGAATGCAGGGCTATTAGACATATAGCTTGTAACAGTAGTTAGCAAGGCCTATACAAGACCAGCTTGCCTGTAGCAACGCCATCTGAATAGACGACCTTGGAGGGTGCTGACACCCCCCTGCATTCCTGAGCCGAACCTTATCTCCTGTGCTAGAAAGGAGCATTGTGTGTGTGTGAAGAATAAGCTGCTAAGTTTCGTTTTTCTTGTCAGTATCATTTTAGTGTTATGACGTGTGTACGTACTGGGACTACAATTTTGTACTGTAAGAACTACAAATGTTTACTGCGCATGACAGGTATGACGTGTAAGGGGCCAAATGCGCAGGCCCAGTAGGGAAGTATAAATGTAAGCGTCAGATGATTTATGACACACAGTGTCCCGAGGCTACTCGGTGCTGTTCACTTGCTAGCAATAAAGTTGCCTTGTTTGGAACCAAAATTTGCCTTTCGTCTCCTGATTTCCCACCTGTTTCATTGGCGACCCAGATGGGACAGAAGTAGAAAGGGGAATCGGATTATATTCTTCCCCTCCCCCACTGCGGTCGGATCGGGTCATCGACCCCCACCTGAGAAGGTGGTGAGTGGCCACCGCTGATTTCAGCGTCCATCTCCCGGAGGAGGGCCGATCCACTCCGCCTGACTGTAGAGGGGGCTGTGTGGTTCCGACAAGGCACCTTTTTCCATTTCAGAGAGAAGCGTACGACGGCGCAGCCTGCGACCCCGGCGGACAGGCGAGTATACTCTACGTAGTGACCGGCCCAGTAAGGACCGAAGAAGAGGCGTGATCACCCTCTTTTAGCCAGTGACTAATACGGACTATTGGTATCCGACTAGGTCCCGAAACTCACTAGGCTCCGGCGACGAAACCGAGCGGCGAACGAACGGGGGGGTTTCTTGTGGCGTATGAAAGTGTGTGAGTGGGCTTGCAGTTCCAGGCCGGGCGACCGCGTCCTGGTCAGGCCGAGTGTTGACCCTTCTGTGTCTGGTGGAACGAGACCCCTTACTCCTCCACCTCCCTTTTCCCCCTTTGTCCGTCACCTGTCCTTTGGCACTCAGGTTAGGATGGGCGGGGGTGGGTCTTCACCGTTAGATTTAATGACGGAACACTTTAGCGAAGTGTTCGACCTAGATAAATGTAGCAGGGCCGGGATGATACAGAGATGTCAATTTATGTGGCCAGGGCTAGGAATTGCTGGATGGCCCCCGGAAGGGTCATTCGAGTATGAAAAAGTGGCGGCGGTCATGAATATTGTTATAATTGAGGGGAACCCAGGCTGCCCCGAGGACATTCCATACATAGAAGCGTGGTTGGATGTAGTCCGGGATCCGCCGGCTTGGGCCCAACGGAAGGTAGAAAAGGCCGCCCTTATGTTGGTAAAGCAGAGAAAAGGCCGTAAAACCAAACTTAGAACCCTGCCGACCCATGCCTTCGCTCTCCAAAGCTCGGCAACCGTTGCCGTCCCGAAGGCCGCAGGGACCGCCCCCATACGGCCTACCGCCCCTAGCACTGAAGCCACTGAGGCCACGCCCCCTGCTACCAGAGTTAAGGCAGGAACTACGCCCAGTACTACCAACACACTTTCTAGGAAAAAACCCCCAAAGAAAACCGCAGGGAAAGTTCAGGGTTCGGCCGAGAAGAAGCCTCCAAAAGCCCCGATACTTGCTACGGCGGAAGCATACGAAGACGACATTGCGCCGCCGCCCTATGCTCCTATGTACCCTGACCTTACGGGCCTAGCAGAAGGCCCCGCTGACGCCGGGACTTCCGGGTCAGAGTCGGATGCCGGGGAGACGTCCCGCCCAGCCTCACCTGAGTCACCTGGCCTCGCAACCACACGGAAGAGTAAACGGGTTGTGAAGAATATTACTCGGTTCCCCCAATCGAGTCCGCAACAGGCCCTTCCGTCCAGCCGAAAAGGGGGAACCTCTCACTTATTCCCAGTCCGACAGTCCACCACCTATACCCCTAACCCGGCAGAGGGGGGGGGGCCAGCCCATCGAATCAACAGTCTATAGTCACGTTCCCTTCTCAAGTGCCGATTTGTATAACTGGAAATTCCATGGGCCGTCCTACGACCAGAAACCCGAGCAGCTGATAGAGCTGGTGGAAGGCATTATATACAGCTACAATCCAACTTGGGCCGACCTTAGGCAGTTGAGCGCCCACATCCTGACCTCTGAAGAACGCCGCCTTTTACAACAAAATATGGAGCAAGCCATCCGGGATGCGAATCCGGCCCATGCCAATTTACAGAACCTACTAGAAACGGAGGCGCCCATCGCTGCCCCCACGTGGGATTACCGAACCGCCGAAGGCCAAACCTTTATCCGCCGATACCAACAGGCGTACCTGGCCGCCTTAAAGAAGGGGAAGCAGAAGGTTACCAACATGGGAAAAATCCACAGTGTAGTCCAACAAAAGGACGAGAGTCCAGGGGACTTCCTTGAACGACTTATGGAAGCATTCAGAAGGCACAGCCCGATAAATCCCGAAGACCCTAAGAACCTCCCAACCGTGGTTATGAGTTTTGTTAGCCAGTCAGCACCGGATATACGAAGAAAGCTACAGAGAACGGAGGGGTTCGAAGGGATGAGCCTAAGCCAACTGAAAGCTATAGCTGATCGCGTATTCGGATATCGCGACCAGGAGGAGAAGGTGGAGGCCCGGAAGGAATCGACCAGACGGATGCGGGAGAAGGCAGATGTGTTGGCCACGGTGCTGGAAGAACGAATGAGGTCTAGACCAAAGGGGAGGGGCAGGAGAACAAGAGGAACGCGGTCCCCCATAGGGCGTAACCAGTGTGCAAATTGCCGACAAGAAGGACACTGGTGGGCTGATTGTCCAGAGGAGATACGGGACAACCCGAGAGAAGAGGAATCATGGGACCGGCAGAGAGAGGAGGAGACCGGCGACCGCACGGGGGCCCCTAGGCGAGGCCGTGGAAGGGGCCGAAGAGAGAGAGGACGGGATGACCGGAGGGAATGGCAGATGGCTGTGGACGCTACCCGAGACGGCACAGCATGAAGAAACCGGGAGGGCAGAGTCCCCACTGACCCTCTGGTGGAAATTCGGGTGGGGACAGAATCTATGAAGGCCTTACTAGACACAGGGGCCCAGCGATCTGTTATCACCACAGCCATAGCCCCAGCCACGAAAGAAACTATACCAATTGTGGGAGCCTCCGGGAAATCCCTTGCGGCCCCCCTCCTCAAAGAGCGCCAAGTCCAGATCGGAGGGACGATGGTGTCCCATCAGTTCATACACATCCCTGGATGCCCGGTCCCCTTGATTGGTCGAGACCTACTCTGTAAGCTCCAGGCCACCTTGAAGTTCAAGACTACGGGTGAAGTGGAAGCTCGCTTTGAAGATCGGCCAGTGACACTTATCTGTCCAGTAAGAGAAGAATGGAGACTACACGTTCCCCCAACTGTAGGACCCGGCGACTGCCGGTACGACCAGAACACCCCTTTCGCCCAGCAGAGGCGAGCCATAATGGATGAAGTGCCTGATGTATGGGCAGAATTGAACCCCGGCGGACTGGCCGTTAACGCTATCCCCATCTGGATTGAGCTCAAACCAAATGCTCAAGTTGTCAACCAAGGACAATACCACATCCCCTATGCAGCCCGGCATAGTATGCATACACATCTACAGAAACTCCTTCAACAGGGAGTCCTTAAACCAATCAGATCCGCATGGAATACCCCATTGTTGCCCGTTAAGAAACCAGGAACATCCGAGTACAGACCCGTCCAGGACCTGAGGAAAGTCAACAACCAGGTAGCCGACATAGTTGCCCTCGTACCAAATCCATACTCCATCCTAGCCCAAGTGCCATCTCAGACCAAGTGGTACAGTGTCATTGATTTGAAGGACGCCTTCTTCTCCATCCCTCTTGCTGTCGACAGCCAAAAGTTGTTTGCCTTCACGTGGGAAGACTTGCAGACGGGAACCAAGCAGCAATATACATGGACCCGTCTTCCCCAGGGGTTCAAGAACTCGCCTACCCTCTTCGGCGACCAACTCGCCCAGGACCTGAAGACGTATCAGGACGAGTATGGGCCGGTCGTCCAATACGTGGATGACCTGTTGGTGGCCCGTGAAACGTACACGGACTGTGCAGAAGCTACCCTTTACCTCTTGAAGACCCTGGAAGCCCAGGGGTACCGGGCCAGTCGCAAGAAGGCACAGATATGCGAGATCGAAGTCGAGTATCTGGGGTTTCGCCTCCGAGAAGGAACCCGAAGGCTTGGTATCCCCCGAACCCAAGCCATCCGCAACCAACCCACTCCTGCAAATAAGAAGGAACTACGGGCACTCCTCGGAGCCGCTGGATATTGCCGCATTTGGATTATCAATTTTGCCATCCTGACCCACAGTTTGTACGCCAAGCTGAAGGGGCCTGAACTCGAGGGCCAGGATCTCCAGTGGGAGAAAAGCGAACTGAAAGCCCTTCAGGACCTTAAGGATGCCCTTGCGGCTCCACCAGCGCTCGGACTGCCAGATGTGACTAAGCCGTTCCACTTGTTCATCGACGAAAAGAAGGGATTGGCACTTGGAGTCCTCACCCAACTGGTCGGTACCTGGCAACGCCCTGTAGCATACCTCTCCAAGAGCATGGACAACGTGGCACGAGGATGGCCGGGCTGCCTACGAAGCATTGCGGCTGCTTGTCTCCTGATACACGAGGCCAATAAACTCACATTCGGCCAAACACTTTTTGTGACCACACCCCACACCATCCGCGGCCTACTCGAGAGCCACGGACCCAGATGGATGACCAACTCCCGATTGGTCAAATACCAAGCCCTCCTGTGCGAAAATCCGGAGGTGCGGATCCTGGACACGACCAACCTCAATCCTGCCACCCTCCTTCCGGCCCCTGAACCACCACTCCACGACTGTGAAGAGGTAATGGCCACTGTGCACTCGAGCAGACCTGACCTGAAGGATCAACCCTGGCAAGGGGGCATCACCCTTTTTACCGATGGAAGCAGCCAGGTGATAGAGGGAATTCGAAGAGCTGGCTATGCGGTGGTATCTGAGGACCATGTGATCGAGGCTATGGCTCTGACACCCGGAACATCAGCCCAGAAAGCGGAGCTAATCGCCCTCACCAGAGCCCTCCTGTGGGCTGAAGGAAAAGTTGTCAACATTTACACCGACTCCAAATACGCTTTCCTCACCCTCCAGGTGCACGGAGCCTTGTACAAGGAGAGGGGATTTCTGACAGCTGAAGGGAAAGGACTTGCAAATGCCGCTGAGATCTGCCAATTACTCGAGTCGGTATGGAAGCCGAAGAAGGTGGCTGTGATGCACTGCAGGGCCCACACTGGAAGAACAGACCCTATCGCCCGGGGAAATCAGCGGGCAGACGACGCTGCAAAAAGGGCAAGTCAGCTCCCCTACTCCTCTCACCCTCCTGACCCCGTACTCGTCGTCCAGCTCCCTACGGAGACCCCTATTTACACCCCCCAAGAAACGGAATGGGCCCAACAAGAGGGTCTACAGTCACGCAATGGCTGGTGGATACTACAGGATGGGCGCATATGGATACCCGAAGCCTTGGCCTGGACGGTGGCCAAGGAGGCTCACGACCGCACCCACCTGGGAAGGGACGCCCTGGGGCGCTTACTTGAGAAGACCTACTACATCAACAAACTATCCCTGTGGACCAAAAACGCTTCCAGCCGATGCGCGACTTGTGCCCGGAACAACCCTCGAACGGGGCCCGGCCCTATGCCAGGACATGTTCTCCGAGGCACCAGCCCTTTCCACGTGTGCCAGATTGACTTCACACACATGCCCCCGGCGCGCGGCTACAAAGCTATCCTCGTCGCCGTGTGTACCTACACCGGATGGATTGAAGCCCAGCCTACTAGAACGGAAATGGCTAAAGAAGTTACCTCCCTACTGCTTCATCAAATCCTACCCAGATACGGCCTCCCCAAGCAAATAAACTCTGACAACGGTCCCGCCTTCGCTAGCGAAGTAACACAACAGCTCAGTACCAGACTGGGCCTCGACTGGAAGTTGCATTGTGCCTGGAGACCCCAAAGCAGTGGAGTAGTGGAGAGGGCTAACCGATCCCTGAAGAACCAGCTAGCCAAGCTATGCCAAGAAGCAAAAGCCAAATGGCCCGACCTGCTTCCACTGGCCTTGCTGCATCTTAGGTGTACCCCCAAGGCTACCGGCCTTACTCCCTACGAGATGATGTATGCTAGGCCACCACCACTACCCTCCTTTCCCGACTCCTTGCAGATACAGGGTGAGAGTTCCTTAGTGAAACAGATGAGAGCCTTACACCAGGTAGTGCAAGACATCCAGCAGTACACTGAAAGAGTAGCTCCCTTGGTCCTCACCAATCCTACGCACAGGTTCAGGGTGGGAGACGAGGTCTGGGTAAAAGAGTGGGATGAATCTGACTGCCTAAAGCCAAAATGGAAGGGGCCCTCCCTTGTTCTCCTAACGACCTCCACCGCTGTTAAAATTGCAGGAAGCCCAGTGTGGATACATTGGACCCGATTGAAGCCTGCTGCTCCCACTAGCAGCACCCTGAAGCGTTGGACTGCGCACCAACATCCTGACGCTCCATTACGGCTGACTCTAAGAAAGACGTGAACCACCAGATTCATGCCTGCCCAGCAACAGGAACTCAGTTTCTGGACCCACTGCGTTTTTGGCTCTCTCTTTATCGCAGCCTTCATCGTGGGCCTCATTATCTTCTTGCTGCAAAAGCTCGGATACCTCCCACCACATATATAATGCTGACCATCTTCCTTCTCCTGTGTGCAGTTCCGAGCTATCATCCTGCCACCCTGAGCCTGAATTGCACTGAATGTTTGCGCCTCGTGCGCCACCGTATAGAGGGAGGATATCACCTAGTCACTACCCTCATTCACCAGACGCAGCCCCCGGAAGGCGATTGCCAGTTTCTCCCGACTTGTGCCCTCATCACTCCGAATGGCCTCCAACAGTTCCACAGATGCCTCCAAGGAAATCTCACTATCTGCCACAGCCCTACCAAACCAAGATACTACAATATCACCCTCAGCGTAGGACTACCTGCGTATGTGGCCGGACCTCCGGGAGTCGAGGGAGATGGCATTCTGTATTACATTAATTCTACTCGTATCCTTGTCGGTGGCATCCAAACTGTAGCAACCCTCACCTTCGACGTCTGTGCCGCCATGGACAAGCACCCTTGGTCTCGCAAGTGTGGTAGCCAGAGTTGGCGAGAGGCATACGTTAAGGACCACAAGTATGTCTGCCCCTTCAGTCCAGACATGAGATGCTGCTCCCCGTGGGTGTGGCTCCCATGCGCCGGCGACACTCGAGCCTCGGGCTGGGACCGAGTATGTGCTTATACGGGAGGAGGATATGCCGGATGCGCCGGCCTGGGCGAATTTCGTCGAGGTTCTGGTAACTATGTGTCCCTAGACTGGCCCATCCGAGGACACGACATGCCCTGGAGAGGAACGTGGGGCCTCGGCATTGACGGCGGAGGAATGGATCCGTTGACATATATTACCATATATCAGAGTCTCGAAACGAAGCCTCCTACGCACTACCAGACTACTGTTGTCGGCTACCAAGACGTATTTGATGAAATTGCTCGTGCTGAGCAGACCGAGACTAAATTCCCCATTTCCCCAGAAGCCCGAAATATGTTCCTCAATTTGGCTGAAAACATCGCCCTCTCCCTCGGAATTGCCAACTGTTTCGTCTGTGGAGGCACCGACATGGGTGAACAATGGCCCTGGGAAGCGAGAGAGATCCGACAACACACATGGGATGCACTCAACACCACTAACATTACCTTTCCCCAACGGCCGAAGCCGTACGAATGGGCCCTGAGAACAAATATCATAGGTACCCTCTGCGCTAGTCGAGCGCCATCGAAGCGTTACTCTGTACCAGTGGGAGACTCTGCTTGTACGGGGGTTCTTCAGTATAATGGCAGCCGGACGACCTGGTGGCAAACGGACAACCTGCCTGCCCCGGAGCCTATCTGGACAGAACCCACCTTGAACACGACATGGACATACGGAGGGAACGCCTCCCTCAAGTGGGTAGCCCCGGCGGGCTACTACTATATCTGCGGACGCAGGGCCTATGAACAACTCCCGACCCGCTGGTACGGTACCTGCCTCTTGGGCACGGTCCGACCTAGTTTTTTCCTTCTGCCCATACAAGTCGGCGAAACTTTGGGAATCCCCCTATACGTGGAAAAGGGGCCTGATAAACCTACCCGACGAAAACGGTCTTTCCCAATCATCAAGCCCAAAGTACAGATTGGAGACTGGAAGGACAACGAGTGGCCGCCTGAACGTATCATTCACTACTATGGACCGGCCACATGGGCTGAAGATGGTACATACGGGTACCGCACCCCTATCTACATGCTGAATCGCATTATTCGCCTACAGGCCGTACTCGAAATCCTTACTAACGATTCTGCCCTGGCCCTCAATATCCTAGCTCGACAGAACACTAAGCTCATTACCGCCGTCTACCAAAATCGCTTGGCTCTTGACTACCTCTTAGCCCAGGAGGGCGGGGTGTGTGGCAAGTTTAACCTCAGTAATTGCTGCTTACAGATTGATGACCAGAGCCATGTCATCAGGGAGATAACTGACCGGATGGTCAAACTAGCCCACGTCCCCGTCCAGACCTGGAACAGTGCGTGGGATTGGACTTCCTCCCTCACCAGCTGGCTCCCAACCTCCGGGAGCCTGCAAGGCCTCCTCGTCATGGGTGGCCTGTTCTTGCTGTCTTGCCTAATAATACCTTTGTCTCTTCCCTTAGTTTTCAGGTGTCTCCGCTCCACCATGGAAAGCATCGCTGACCGCCGTGCTGCTGCCCAACTTATGGCTCTCCAGATGTACTCCCCCATTCCCCAGTCTGATGAAGCTGACGATGAAGCACCTTGTGGCTGATGTGCACTTTGAACCCCCTGAGTCACTCAATGGGCCATCACCCTTGTGCCAGCAAAAGACCGGCTACAAAGGGGGGGGGATTCCACTAGGGGCCCTCCGTCTCAACCCCGGCGAAGCAACCAACGGCTGCGCAAGGGCTTAGGGCTCGCTTGTTGCCTCCCTCGCTAACTATCCTTGTCCTTTCTTTCCTTTTCAGGGTTCATGGAGGTGATACTCTCCACCAGAATGGATGTTCAAGTATCAAAAGGGGGGAATGAAGGAGTGGAACGCCGGTACTACCTGAATACTACTGAGCAACAGGACAACCTCATGTTTTGTGCCTACTGATGGACTTTTACTTATGCACTCTACCTCTGCTTTTGGCTGTTTGGCCACACCTTATTACTGCACTGGACATTTGTGCCTTATCCAGTTTTACTGTTTACTAATGAAAGAAGTTGCTGTTTACTAATGAAAACACAGAATGCAGGGCTATTAGACATATAGCTTGTAACAGTAGTTAGCAAGGCCTATACAAGACCAGCTTGCCTGTAGCAACGCCATCTGAATAGACGACCTTGGAGGGTGCTGACACCCCCCTGCATTCCTGAGCCGAACCTTATCTCCTGTGCTAGAAAGGAGCATTGTGTGTGTGTGAAGAATAAGCTGCTAAGTTTCGTTTTTCTTGTCAGTATCATTTTAGTGTTATGACGTGTGTACGTACTGGGACTACAATTTTGTACTGTAAGAACTACAAATGTTTACTGCGCATGACAGGTATGACGTGTAAGGGGCCAAATGCGCAGGCCCAGTAGGGAAGTATAAATGTAAGCGTCAGATGATTTATGACACACAGTGTCCCGAGGCTACTCGGTGCTGTTCACTTGCTAGCAATAAAGTTGCCTTGTTTGGAACCAAAATTTGCCTTTCGTCTCCTGATTTCCCACCTGTTTCAATTCCTTTGAGAAGCATATCAGTGAAGGTCATTGCCAGGGAACTGATAAAAATCTTTTGTGAGGTGGGATTCCCCCAAGAAGTTTTGACCGACAGGGGGTCCAACTTTATGTCAAGTACCTTAAGGCAAGTGTGGGAGGCTTTTGGGATACAACATATCCGTACAGCGGCCTACCATCCTCAAACTAATGGGATGGTGGAACGTTTTAATAGAACTTTAAAGGGTATGTTAAAGAAAGCGTTAGGCGAGGATAGGACAGGTTGGGACCAGCTGTTGCCCTTCGTGCTATATGCCTACAGGGAGAAGGTGCAAGACTCATTAGGAGTTGCGCCTTATGAATTGATGTTTGGACGGAGGCCCAGGGGCATTTTAGATATTTTACAAGAACACTGGGTACCCCCGGAAGCCTCCGAGCAGTCAGTGGTCGAATACCTACAGGATCTGAGGACCAGATTAGATAAGTTATAAATGACCTAGAGATGGGAATAACTAGTGAGGTAATTAAATTCGCCGATGACACAAAATTATTCAGGGTCGTCAAGTCGCAGGAGGAATGTGAACGATTACAGGAGGACCTTGCGAGACTGGGAGAATGGGCGTGCAAGTGGCAGATGAAGTTCAATGTTGACAAGTGCAAAGTGATGCATGTGGGTAAGAGGAACCCGAATTATAGCTACGTCTTGCAAGGTTCCGCGTTAGGAGTTACGGATCAAGAAAGGGATCTGGGTGTCGTCGTCGATGATACGCTGAAACCTTCTGCTCAGTGTGCTGCTGCGGCTAGGAAAGCGAATAGAATGTTGGGTGTTATTAGGAAGGGTATGGAGTCCAGGTGTGCGGATGTTATAATGCCGTTGTATCGCTCCATGGTGCGACCGCACCTGGAGTATTGTGTTCAGTACTGGTCTCCGTATCTCAAAAAAGATATAGTAGAATTGGAAAAGGTACAGCGAAGGGCGACGAAAATGATAGTGGGGATGGGACGACTTTCCTACGAAGAGAGGCTGAGAAGGCTAGGGCTTTTCAGCTTGGAGAAGAGACGGCTGAGGGGAGATATGATAGAAGTGTATAAAATAATGAGTGGAATGGATTGGGTGGATGTGAAGCGACTGTTCACGCTATCCAAAAATACTAGGACTAGAGGGCATGAGTTGAAGCTACAGTGTGGTAAATTTAAAACGAATCGGAGAAAATTTTTCTTCACCCAACGTGTAATTAGACTCTGGAATTCGTTGCCGGAGAACGTGGTACGGGCGGTTAGCTTGACGGAGTTTAAAAAGGGGTTAGATAGATTCCTAAAGGACAAGTCCATAGACCGCTATTAAATGGACTTGGAAAAATTCCGCATTTTTAGGTATAACTTGTCTGGAATGTTTTTACGTTTGGGGAGCGTGCCAGGTGCCCTTGACCTGGATTGGCCACTGTCGGTGACAGGATGCTGGGCTAGATGGACCTTTGGTCTTTCCCAGTATGGCACTACTTATGTACTTACTTATGTACTTATGTACTTAAGTTACAGGAATATTCCCAGGAAAGGCTTGAACAGAGCCAAAATCGGCAAAAGGAATATTATGATAAGGGTACTCGGGAGAGGGAGTTTGTAATAGGAGATAGGGTCCTTATCCTAATCTCGGAGGATCCTCATAAGTTTGCCTCTAGGTGGAAGGGTCCTTGGGTGGTGAGGAGGAGACTTGGGCCTCTTACATATGAGGTGGCGAACGAAAAGGGGCGGGTCCAAACCTTCCACGTTAACCTGATGAAACCCTGGGTAGCAAGGGTAGGCTTTCAGACCCGGGGAGATGAAAAGGAGGGAGAGGAGTTGGGACCGCAAATAAGAGATATTTTCAAGCCCGGTGAACCAGGGGTTAATCCCCGGTTGACACAAGTGCAAAAGAAAGAGATAGGAAGGCTCTTGAAAGGGTTTGATGATGTGTTGACGGCCTGCCCTGGAAATACTCACCTAGTGGAGCATGACATCATAACGGAAAGGGGTAAAGTAGTTCGGCAAAAGCCATATAGGCTGTCCCACATGAAAAGGAGGGAGGTGATAAAACAGGTCCACGATATGTTAGACTTTGGGGTGATCGAAGAGTCAAATAGTCCCTGGTCAAGCCCAGTGGTGTTAGTACCAAAACCCGAAGGGGAGTGGAGATTCTGCATAGATTTCCGCCAGCTTAATAATATTTCTCAAGCAGATGCATATCCTATGCCCTATATTGAGGAGCTGGTGGACAGGCTAGGATCTGCACAATATCTCACCACCCTGGACTTGACAAAAGGGTATTGGCAGATTCCCCTTACGTCAGGGGCACAAGCTAAGACCGCCTTTAGTACGCCCATAGGCCTGTACCAGTTCAAAAGATTGCCCTTTGGCCTTAATTCAGCTGCTGCAAGTTGCCAGAGGTTGCTGGACAGGGTTCTCCGACCACATCAGGCATATGCCGCCGCCTATATGGATGATGTGGTAATACATAGTGGAGACTGGAACACCCATTTAAACCAGGTAGAGGCAGTGCTGCAGGCTTTTAGGGAGGCAGGTCTCACCCTGAACCCAAAAAAATGTTATTTTGCGCAGTACAGGGTGAAGTATTTAGGGTATAATGTGGGAAGGGGAGAGGTCCGGCCCTTATTGAATAAGGTTAAAAGCATCCAAGAGTTTCCCAGACCAAACACCAAGAAACAATTGCGTAGATTCCTGGGGATGGTAGGGTATTACCGCAGGTTCATCCCTCATTTTTCCGTAATGGCCACTCCCTTGACTGACATGCTGAGAGGGAAGAATCCGGACCACTTGAGGTGGGGAGGGGAGGAGTTGAGGGCATTTGAACAGATGCAGAGGGCCCTGTGCCAGGAACCTGTGCTGAAAGCAGTTGATTTTGAAAAGCCCTTTGTCCTTCAAACAGATGCTTCGGGGAGGGGGTTAGGCGCAGTGCTGTCCCAAGAGCATGAAGGGGAGGAACACCCGGTGCTTTATTTAAGCCGGAAGCTCCTGCCTCATGAGGAACATTACTCCACCATAGAAAAGGAGTGTTTAGCCATACGATGGGCAGTGCAGGAGTGTAGTGTCTATTTAGAAGGGAGAAAATTTAAGTTGTTAACGGACCATGCTCCCCTAAAATGGTTAAATGTAATGAAGAATAATAATGGGAGACTAATGCAATGGTACTTAGCATTGCAGCCTTTCCAATATGCTGTGGAGCATCGTCCCGGGTGATGTTTAGGAAATGTTGATGCCCTGTCCCGGGTGGAGGAGGAGGAGGAAAAAGAATGCGGGGGTGGAAATTTAAGGGGGGGGGGGGGTATGTAAAGAGTATGTAGGACAGGCCCCAAAGGAACCCTGGGATAGGCCAGAATACCCCCGTTATAGGCAGGCATTCCCCAGGAAAAAACTAGAAATAAAGAACTACAACTCCCAGCATGCCCCAAGGGAGACAGGGGATAAGAGAAACTATGGGCATTCCCAGGAGTCTCCAGAGGAGGGCCGCAGGGGAAGGAATAAGGCTGATTCTCCAACCTGGTGGAAGAGGTGGTGGAACAGGTGGGTGGAGAAAGAAGAGCCACCAAAGAGCTTTAATGAAAGAAAGGGTGAGCAGCTGGGAGAAGGGCGGGGCGAGGAGAATATGGATTGGGCTCCTGAGGAGAGAGAGGCAGAGGGTGAGCCTTGCCCTATGGAGTTGACTGAACCGGAGAGCACCCTGGAAGAGCCGATGGACTTTTCGGCTCTGGCTCAGCGAAAGCCAAGGAAGTAGCGGGGCCAAGCCGGGTCAAGCGGGAGGAGGTCAGGTAGGAGTATGACTGACCAAGAGGGTGGGACCCTAGGCTTTGAGCCCGCGCAAAGCCATTACTGTGTGTTTTTGAAAGCCTGGCTAAATTGAGCTGTGTTTTGGAAAGCTTGGCTAGAACTGAACTGTATTTTGAAAGCTTGGCTAGACCTGAACTGTGTTTTGAAAGCCTGGCTAAACTAAGCTGTATTTTGAAGGCTGGGCTAGAACTGAACTGTGTTTTTGAAAGCCTGGCTAAATTGAGCTGTGTTTTGGAAAGCTTGGCTAGAACTGAACTATATTTTGAAAGCTTGGCTAGACCTGAACTGTGTTTTGGGAAAACCCCGCTACTCTGAACAGGGTATTTTTTTCCTTTTTTTTTATTATTTGCTGCCACTCTTCCCCAGGAGGGAGGGAGAGGGAGCAGCTGTGGAAGCCTGGACTGGGAAACTAACCTGATTGAGAGAGGTGAATGATAACCGTGCTTTGTTTTGTGTTTTGGTGCCACAACTGAGGGAAGGAGGTAAGCCCCTCCTAGGCAATAAAAACCTTCACTGTTCTGAGGGAGAAAGGAGCAGTACGGAAAGGGGTTCTTCAGGTGTGGAGAGCTGCAATCGCTGAGGGAAGAGGATCCACTTTACAATCTCCATGTCTGTCTAAATAGCAGACTATAACCTCTTCCTCCTGGAACTTGTACAAACCTTTTTCACACCCAGATGCACTAGCCGCTGTTACCACATCCTCTGGCAATGAGTTCAAGAACTTAACTATTTGTTGAGTGAAAAAAATATTTCCTCCTATTTGTTTTAAAAGTATTTTCATGTAACTTCATTGAATGTCCCCCAGTCTTTGTACCTTTTGAATGAGTAAAAAAAATAAAATCGATTCAATGTTTCTGTGCTAAAGCCAGGACAGAAACCAGACTGTTTGCTAATAGATGAAACAGATATAAATAGTCCTGCAATTGTATTCCAACTACTGCCACAATCAATTTAGAAATGAATGAAATGGTTGACACAGATCTATAATTTGAGCATTGTTTAGGATCTAATTTTGGTCCCTTCAATAAAGGGGTTAGCATTATCAGGCTTATTTTCGAAAGAGAAGGGCGTCCTTCTCTCAGGGTCGCCCAAATTGGCATAATTGAAAGCCGATTTTGGGCGTCACCAACTGCTTCCCATCGCGGGGACGACCAAAGTTCCAGGGAGCGTGTCGGAGGCGTAGCGAAGGCAGGACTGGGGCATGCCTAACTGGCATCCTCGAGCGATAATGGAAAAAAAAAGAAAGGCATCCCTGATGAGCACTTGGCCGACTTTACTTGGTCCATTTTTTCTTACGACCAAGCCTCAAAAAGTGCCTGAACTGACCAGAAGGCCACCGGAGGGAATCGAGGATGACCTCCCTTGACTCCCCCAGTGGTGACTAACCCCCTCCCACCCTGAAAAAAAAAACTTTAAAACTTTTTTTTGCGAGCCTCAAATATCATACTCAGGTCCATCGCAGAAGTATGCAGGTTCCTGGGGGGAGGGTGGAGGTGTGTGTGTGTGTCAGAGGAGGCATAGCGAAGGCGTTGACATCCTTCTTTGAAACATTTTGGATGTCCTGAACTGTCGTCCCCCCCCCCCCCCCCCCCCACAGGGATGGCCAAATTTCAAGGAAGTGGAGTGTAAGAGTGGAGAAGTGGCCAGAGCACTGGTCTTGCAATCCAGAGGTGGCCAGTTCAAATCCCACTGCTGCTACTTGTGATCCAAAATCCAAATAAATAAAGGGGGGGTGTCAGAGGCATAGCAAAGGCATGGATGTCCTTCTCACAGAAACATCCACATTTTGGACGTCCTCAACTGCCTGTTGCAGGGATGGAGGCATAGCAAAGGCACCTAACACTTGGACGTCCTTCACCCATACTCAAAAAGAAAAAAAAAAAAGACGTCCTGTATGAGCACTTGGATGTTTTCACCTGGACTTGCGCTTTTCTAAGGTTGTAGACGGCAATTTATTTAAGGTTGTAGATGGCTATTATACACGCAGCTGGTCTGCGTGTATGAAGTCATCTTTGGAATGCACAGAGCAGCCACGCATAACGCTTGGCTGCTCTGCACTGGCTTCCCCTCCTTAGGAAGGAAATCGTGTGCAAATGAGCTAACAGTGAGCAGCTCATTTGCATGCAATTTCCTTCATGCATGCCAGTTCCTTTCTGAATCGCTAAGGGATCGGTAAGGGAAGGGCTTTTTTCCGTTCAGTTAGTGCATCAGTTAGTCCACTGCACTGCCCCCTAGGGTGCCCAGTTGGTGTCCTGGAATGTCAGGGGTACCAGTGCACTACGAATGCTGGCTCCTCCCACGACCAAAGAAAGAGATAGATAGATAGATAGATAGATAGATAGATAGATAGATAGATAGATAGATAGATAGATAGATGCTGGACAGAAACCTTCAAGGAACTGAAAAAAAGAGGGGGAGAGATGAGTAAGGCCAGAAAATGACAAGAGAAAGATAGAGGGATAATAAATCACTGCATCATCTACATCTAAATTTCATATTCTTTGTATGCTGGAACTGAGTAAACAGGCCCCTTGTGTGCCCTGGACATGCTCAAGCATTGCATAGAACAATTTGTTATTTATGCAGGCTTGACACCTGCCACCCTAGCCTGAGTAGAAAGCACTCAAACGCTTCACATCTGACCTTGTAAATGAACCCCCATTGCCGCTGCACTGTTCCTGGAGATGGGCTTCATTATTCTGATCTTCTCCCCTCAAAGGTTTCTCCACTTCTGCAATGGTAGTGTCAAATCTAGACAGCTTCTGTTTAAAAAAAATATTCAGTTAAGAAGCTAAACATCCCTCATTTCACTGAGCAGGATGGAGAATCTATGATATGTGGCCGATTTTTAATTTTTTAGTAGCATGTTGTTCTGGGCATGAAGGCTGCCCTCAGTTGCTCAAGTCTGCTATCATATTCACCTGGATTCTACATCTGGATTTAGCATCCTGGATCAATTCACTCAAAACTGAGAATGAAAGGTGCCAAGGAATGGTGGTTTTATTTGATTCAGAGCAGCTCTCTCTTACATATCGTGTGATCAGGGTCTCTACTATATCCTCTTCCCGATCTCCTCACCAGTGCTTTATAAAAGAGAATAAACAGGAAAAAAAAACCTTTAATGATAGTGAATTTATGTGTAAAGGAGACAAGAAAAACAGAAGGAAGTTCACAAAGTTGGAAGACATTATATGGCAATCATTTTAAAAGCTAATATTCCAGGCATAAGATAGAAGCCTGTAGGCACAGAAGACAGTATATACATTAAACATAGTCAAAGGCACTTTACACAGAGTGGAGATAGACAGTTCATGGACAGTGTTTAGGTGCTCATTATATATAATAACAGTTAATAATAGTGAAATAGCATCCACTAACTCCCGCTGCAAATATGATTGGAATTTTTATGTACTCCTCTGTTTAATAAATCAAAATCAGTGCAACTGGACATATGCTTTTCTTCTGCAAACTACGCTATGGCTGCATACAAACTTCAATACAACAAATAGAAAGAAACCACTAAATAAAACCAAATGCAAAACAAATATTAAAATAATGTTCATGACAGGTCTCAGTAAACTGGGAGGCAGTTGGCACCAAAATCCACGATCTCCATCCATCTTCTCACTAATAAATCAATCCAAGTCTGATAATGCTCCGAAACTACTACAAAACTACTACTACAAATCATTTCTATAGCGCTACCAGTCGTACGCAGCGCTTCACAATTGAACATGAAGAAGAGACAGTCCCTGCTCAAGAGAGCTTATAATCTAAATCAGGACAGACAGACAGGACAAATAAGGGATAAGGGTAGGACAGACAGATAGGACACATAGGAATAAGGGACTATTGAAGAGAGGAAGATAAGATAAAGGTTACGAACAAGTGAAAAGTTAGGAGTCAAAAGCAGCATTAAACAGGTGGGCCTTTAGTCTGGATTTGAAGGCGGCCAGAGGTGGAGCTTGACGTAGCGGCTCAGGAAGTCTATTCCAGGCATAAGGTGCGGCAAGATAAAAGGAACAGAGTCTGGAGTTAGCGGTGGAGGAGAAGGGTGCAGTTAGGAGAGATTTATCTAGTGAACGGAGTTTCTGGGAAGGAGTGTAGGGAGGGATGAGGGTGGAGCGGTATTGAGGGGCTGCAGATTGAATGCACTTTGTGAAGGAGAGGACCTGGGGGTAGATAAGATGGAAGTGGAAGAGGAAGAAGGGAGGCGGCTCACGAGCAGACGTAGGCAGAACAGAGCCTTGCCTCCATTCCATCCCCAGAGAGCGAGAGAAGTAGTAATGCCCCCTAGAAAAGGGTGGAGGGAAAAGGACTACATTACCCAGCATCCCCCGAGAGAGAGCAGAGAAAGGTTCGTGACCCCTGTAAAATGGAGGAGAGGAAGAGACTACATTTCCCAGCAACCTCGGGGCAAAGCCTGGTACAGAGATTACCTTCCCCAGCAGGAACAGGGGGAGAACTCTAACAAGGAAAGGGTGGTGCCCCTGCAGGGTAATCAAGGGAAAGAGGAACAGCTGCAAAGTGGGTGGGACGGGGAGCCCATGGAGTATCAAGAAGCTGGGCAGAGAGAAAGAGAGGAGAGGGAGGAAGAGCCTATGGACCTCTCAGCCTGGGCTCACTCCTTAGGTAACAAAATAAGAGAGCAGGTAACCTCATGGTATGGTAACTGGGCTAAGAGAGGAAAGAGGAAAGGTCATGTGGGAGAATGGGTCAGTGCTTAGAGAGAGTGACCCAGATGGGTGGGGCCTTTTCATTTTCCAGAGCTCAGGCTGTGATTGAACTGTGAGTTTAAAGAGTTCTGGTTGAAGAGGGATGAGAGATTTTCTCAAAGTGGGCTGAGCCCCAGCAGGAGGAAGGTGGAGGGTGAACTGTGGCTAAAAAGCCTAAAAGAAGCTGAAGGGGTTTGAGCTGTGTGCTGAAGCCTCAAGAACTGTGTTTGTTTTTTTGTTGTTGGAACTGCTTGCAGTGTTTTGCCCCCTCCCAAGGGAGAGAAAGGGAGGGGGGGGGGGGAGAAAGAAGACCCAGGGCTATAAAACTGTCTGAAAGGAACCCAGCTGGGTGCTGGAAGCCTGGGAGTTAAAAGCTGTTTTTTTTTCTTGCTGTGTTTGTACCCCTGAGAGGAGCAACAGGGGGAATTGTGAGGTTTTTTTTTTTTTGCTTCAAGTATTTTGTCTTTTTGAACTGCTGGACTGTTGGATCCCAAGCAAAATAAAGAACTTGTTAGTTTTGCTTTGAAGTTGATTTCTTTGAGCCCTGCCCTGTGGACTGCAGTGAACCAGGAGGTTGAGTAGCAAGGGTGAAGGGGAGATCCCGAGGACCCTCAGGCGGAGGGGAGGATCATTTACAACTTATAGGTCAATAAGAGGAGCTTGAATTGTATACGGAAATGGATAGGGAGCCAGTGAAGTGACTTCAGGAGAGGGCTGATATGAGCATAGCGACTTTGACGGAATATTAGTCGTGCAGCAGAATTTTGAACAGATTGAAGAGGAGTGAGATGACTGAGTGGAAGACCTGTGAGAAGCAATGATTTACTGAATGTCTTTGTGATGCTTGTGAGCCCTTTGTCCAGAGGTGGCCACGTGAGAATCACCCAACCACCTCTGGGTGGACCGAGTCCCCTCAGAACTAAGAGCGCTCCCAAGAACTGGACCGTATCACAAGTGGAGATGAACTGAGGCAGCTTTATTAGCAGCAAAACATAGGGCTAAAAGGGTAGCCAAATGGCACAGAAAGGAAAACAGGCAGCCTAGCTATACAGTCTAACCTGACTGAAACAATGCAAAACATAACATATACAGTAAAGGCAAAGTAGAACAGCCTAACTGTATCATAAGCAGCCTAGCTGTGCATCTCGGCACCCCAACATAATAGACCATACAAAAAAAAAAAAAAAAAACGACAAAACCCCCCCAACAAAACAGACTAAAACCAAAACAGACCATGACAAAAAAAACACTCCCAAAAAAACCCCACAACAAACAACCCAAGACAAAATAGACTCTTAATCAAGCTGGATTATGTTTTCAAGCAGATTTATGATTCTCACTAGTTACCAAGTGTAGATAGTGAAGTCAAGCCGTAAGCAGGTGCCAGGACTTTCAAGTGACAAGCCATGGACTTTCTCAGTAATTTATGGCTCCTCCACTTCTTTGTACCCTTCAAATTCGTACCATTCAAAAATAAATCTATTTCATCAGGCCCTTTTGTCGGGAGTCTATTTTGTCAGGGACTTTTATGTCAGGAACTTTTTTTGTTTGGAACTTTTTTGTCTGGTTCCTTTTGACCAGGTGCCATGCATCTCAATTCTAGTGAACACAATGCAAAGCATAAAGTATACAGTAAAGGTAAAGTGGAACAGCCTAGCTGCATAGGAAAATCAAACATAAGCAGCCTAGCTGCGTATCTCAATACTAACAGAGCAATGCAAACATATGGCATACAGTAGAACACAATAGACTAGGCAAAGGGCCCACCCTAGTGGGACAAAGACAAACAGGTAATACTTGGCTGATAGAGGAAATACCACTAGTGGTTCAGGAAAGGGTTCATTCTGTCAGTACACTCAGAAGAGCCACGGAACAACTGCGGCAAGCTCCCTCAAAACCAGAGTGGAGCAGAAGCAAAACAAAGAGAAAAGAAAAGAAAGTCTCTTAAGGACCTGCACCGCAGGTGGAGGCAAGAGCAGGTCACTCCACTCACAGAAGACTAGGGATGTCACCTAAGACAAGCAAACAGTCACTGAGGCGCCTGAGCCGGACGCTCCCAAGGCAAGCAAGATAAAGCCAGTGGCATTCCTGGGGGGGGGGGGGCGGTGGGTGCGGTCTGCTCCGGGTGCATGCCGCTGGGGGGGTGCCACGCGCCGGTCGGTGCCGCTCGTTCCGTGCTCTCTCTGCCCCGGAACAGGATACTTCCTGTTCCGGGGCAGAGGGAGCATGGAACGAGCGAAGCCGACAGGCGCGCGGCACCCCCCCCCCCCCCGCCCCAGCAGGTAAAAATGCACCCGGGGGGGGGTGTCGTTTGGCCGGGGGGAGGTGTCATTTCACCGGGGGGGGGGGGGGTGTTGCCCCCGGGGGGGGGGGGGGCGCATCGGCGATCCGCCCCGGGTATCAGCCGCCCTAGGAACGCCACTGGATAAAGCAACAAAGCCAGAGCCGACGCTCCCAAGGCATGCAAGGTGAAGAAGCCAAACCTCAGCTGATGCTCCCAAGGTAGAAGACTCAACGGCCCTGCACAGCACCCAAGGGCCAGGATCAGCCCACATGGGCCCCTCTGCGCTCCAACCTCCGCTCCCTCGTCCAGAGATACCTTGCGACATGACCTCAGCTGCTGCACCTGCATCATTCCCCGTCATCCAGCCCACACAGTTCCAAACACAGCACAACGCCACTCGCTGTATACAGCGAGTAAGGACTCATGGTGGGCGACTGGAATCTCAACTGAGGCACGGGAGGCTCTGGACTCACAGGCCTGGCAGCAGGCTTCATTGGATCCAAGCAAAGGTGAAAGCTGGAGGCAGAGCTATTACTCCTCAGAACTACCAAGCTTGAAAGCAGGCTTCACAGGAACACAGCAATAGGTGAAAGCTGTAGGCAAAGCTTTACTCCTCAGGACTCCCAAGCTTGAAAGCAGGCTTCACAGGAACACAGCATAAGGAAAAGCTATAGCAAAGCTGCAGGCCACAGCCTCACAAAGAAACCGAAACACAGCATAAGGAAAAGCTGTAGCAAAGCTGCAGGCCACAGCCTCACAAAGAAACCGACGTTGGAACTAGCAGGGCCTGGGCCCAATCAAGGGTAATTGCCAGCACCCTGAGCACTCTCAGAAGCCAGCATAAGAAGTGCTCAGTGTTGATGACATCACCAGCTTGGCCTCCACCACTCAACAGTGACCCCACAGGTCACTGAGTGGAACTGCATGTAATTTTAGTAGAATACAGCACAGATGAGCAAGGCGCGGACGTCGGTGACAACGACTGTGACAGTCTCATGGGGTCATGGCAACCTTTTTTCAGGCCAGCAGCATGGGGCCGGAGCAATGGGGCTGCATTCCCTGCCTCCAGCACCACACTGGACCACCAGGGAGCAGAAATAGGCCCAGGGGACCAACCTAGACGACCAGGGGGGTTGAAGGTGGGGGGAGTGGTATGCCAGGGGATGGAGCTGCTTATACAGGGAGCAACTGGTGGAGGAGAGTGGGAGACAGGGCTGGCTTAACCTGTGGACCAGGTAAGGCTGGCTCAGGGCACTGGAGATAAAGGATGCCAAATGCCTGAGCCTATGATGTCATTGACTCTATAGGTTAAGCTGGCCCAGAGCTGTCCTGGCAATGTTGGGTGTGCAGGGAAAAGAGAAGAACCAGCAACCCCTTCCTCTGTAATGTCACCTTCCCCCGTATATCTTTAAAGACAGCTTTCCCCTTCCAACCACAAACAGCATTTCACCTAACACTACCCGCATAAGCCCCAGCGTCTTCTTTCTGCCGCACCTGCCCTTTCTTTGACATAACTTCCTGTTTCCACAGGTGAAATGCTCTCGGTATTCAGGAGGGGGGAAACTGCCTTTAAAAGTAGGCTATAACTATCTTATGTAGGCCCCGGCTGAATATTGACTGGGACCCATATAAGTTCGGCCAACCAGGGCCCTTTTTGTTAGTCCCGGTTATTCAGTGCCAGTGCCTGGATATGGCCTGGAACTGAATATTGGGGGCTAATCTAGCCGGTGACAGTCAGTGTTTAAAAAAAATGCTGACCATCACTGGCTGAATATTGGCTGGTATATGTTCAGTGGTTGAATTTCACTGCAGAACACACAACTTTTTCATCCGCTTTCTCCCCACTCCAAATTTTTCCCCTTTTAAAAATGTATAACTTTGGATGTTTTCACAAATAAAATGGCCAAACTCATACATGCAACTACTGAGAATTTTAAAAAGATGTACATATGTGGTTGGCACTACTGCCAATTGCATAAGTGCTTTTGAATATCACCTTGTGATAGAGTGCTTGGATTAAGCCTTCACTGGGTCACCTTAAGGGAGCAGAGCTAGTCTGCCTAGCTAAGAGGATGGAACTGAGGCAGAAAGAAAGAGAGAGAGAGAGAGAATGTAAAAATCCCTGATGTGGGAACAAAATGGGGAGGCCCATAACAGAGAGGAAGGGTTGTCCAGAGGATTCCCAGGAAAGGTTGCAGTGTCAAAAGATGGGCCCAGGATGTGTTGTAAGAGAATAGAAGAAGGTAGGGACAGTCTCTTTCATGAGATTCATGACCCTGTACGTTCAGGCCAGAGTTAGGCCCGGTACTGTGTAAAGGCTCTCTTTGAGCTGCTGCACACTGGGCTTGAGCCTAGCCAAATGCTAACCCAGGGAGGATTTTTGTGACTGATCTACAAGAGGCTTTAATTGCAAGACAGCCAGCCTATGCCATTAGAGATTTCAGTATACTTAGTTGAAGCAAATAAGAGTTTTGATTTTTCTTTATCCCTTTGTCTGGCTGATTCTGGGGACGCTCAGTGCCACCACCTCACCCACGTTACCACACACCTCACATTACCTACAAAGAGTGGCAACTGATCCTGACAAGATTGATATCTTAACTACCTTAGGGGTCCTTTTAATGGGTTTTTTTAATGGGATGGGAAAAGACCTGCAGTAAAAATGAAACCAGCGTGTGCCCAAAACTGGCCTGAGCCCTTAATGCCATCCATTAATTTAGCGGTAAAGGTTCACGCGCTACACGCATGGTGACTGGTTGGCACGTGCCAAGTGCCGATTACAGCTGGAAATGGCGCATGTAGGAGACAATAAATAAATAATTCATCCAGGCATAATGGGTACACGCCAAATCTGAAATTACTGCCAGGAGGCATGCGCTGCACACGCATAGAGCCTACCACAGCTTAGTAAAAGGGCTCCTTATTTATTTATTTATTTATTTATTTATTTATTTGTTTGTTTGTTTAGTTTTTTTTTATAAAGTTTATAATCCACTTACCAGGAAACCTGTTCAAAGTGGCTCATAATACAGGCATCCATAAAAGCAATTACACAAATCAAACAATACAAAAGGCAAACAAGACAGACAAAGTCCAACTCCTTGCATTCTGAAGCTGTTATTTTATCTCTGGTATTTAAATTCCATTGCTGTTAAATGTGTATATTTTTGATACTGTTTCACGGTAGTTTTATTATTAGGTTTCAATTTACTGTTTTCAAGTTTACCTCATTTATTGTGTTTATGTTTATTCTTGGATATTTTACTATTGGTATGATGTTAACAAAGTTGTAAATGTTACGTTAAACTGTACCTGCTGTACACCGCCTTGGGTGAATCTCTTCATAAAGGCGGTTAATAAATCCCAATAATAAAGACATATTATGCAATATGTGTGTATAATATTTTCCTGTGGTATGCTAGCTTACAAATTTCATTCAAAGATATCCTCTGACTCACAAAAAAGCATCTCAGAAGATGGTGTCCAAATGAATGCATCTCTTTGGAGACAGAAGGCCCAAAGAGTGAATCACTTCTTTTCAGAGCAGTATTGAAAAGTTCACCATAGCTCCTGTCTTGGCCTTTGCATATCCTACCAAGTCATATGTACTACATATGGAGGCCAGTTTTTGGAGATGCATGCTGTGGTCTATGAAGAAGAGAGAGGGGCATGACAGCTCGGAGCCTTTGCCAGCCATTGGATGAGTGGTTCAAAAACCACATTACCCACTGCACAAGTTGACATTCCTAGTTCTTAAAATGGTCATTGCGGATAAGCTCCATGATTACCTTTAGAATCCAAATATTTTGATACTGTGTGAAGTCTTACCACAGACAGGTGACACAAATGTAAATGCTGGTGCCATGAATGTTATGCATTCTCATCTTTTCTCTGCAGTAACACCTGTCATGTGTTTGTGGCCACACTACAGGGGTTACTGTAGAGAAAAGATGGGAATGTGTAACATAGTAGATGACAGCAGAAAAAGACCTATATGGTCTATCCAATCTGTCCTACAAGATAAACTCATAACATAAAGTATGATGCGATAATACATATGCATGCTTGATCTTGATTTGTCCTTGCCGTTTTCATGGCGCAGACCATAGAAGCCTGGTCTTGTTCTCCAACTACTGAAGCTGTCTTTGAAGCCCCACTCCAGCCCATTCAAATCTGTCCAGCCATGATCAAGGCACAGAACGTAGAAGTCTGCCTGGCACTAGCTTTGCTTCCCAATTACTAGAGTTACCAATTAAGTACCGCTAAGTTTGTTTGGTTCCAATCTTTCCAAACAGGACTCCTTTGTGTTTATCCCATGCATTTTGAATTCCATTACTGTTTTCATCTCCACCACCTCCTGCGAGAGGGTATTCCTGGTATCTACCACCCGCTCCATGAAAAAGTGCTTCCTGGCCTTATTCCTGAGTCAGCCCCCCCCCCCCCCCCCCCCCTGCAATCTAAATTCATATCCTATATTTCTACCACCTTCCTGTCTCTGGAAAAGGTTTGTATATTAATACCTTTTAAACATTTGAATGTCTATATCATATCACCCTGTTTCCCCTTTCCTCCAAGGTATACATTTTCAGGTCATCAAGTCTCTCCTCATATATCTTATGGAACAAACCCCATACCATTTTTGTCACTTTTTTCTGAACTGCTTCAAATCTTTTTACATCCTTAGCAAGATGTGGCCTATAAAACTGAGCACAGTATTCCAAGTGGAGCCTCACCAGTGACTTGTACAGGGGCATGAATACCTCCTTTCTTCTGCTAGTTATACTCCGCTTAATGCAGCCTAGTATCCTTCTGTCCGTGGCCACCACTTTCTCATGTTGTTCATTTCCTTGAGATCCTCAGACACCATCACCCCAAGGTCCCTGTCTTGAGCTGTGCTTATCAATCTCTCAGCTGGTAACTGCTCCAAGCCCTCACTGCCTGCCCTGAAAAGCACACTTTCTTCCATTCCACTCCACTCCAAAAACCAAGGACAGTCAGCTCTGTATTTTTCTAAAAATCAAAGGCCCAATATTCAGAAAATGCTAAGCTCTTAAATTTATGCTCCTAAGGTAAGGATAACAACTTCCGTTATTTAACGCCAGTCACCTTAAATAATAATATAGTTCCAGATAGTGCTCTCCCACTATCTTCTTTATCTGTAGCCTTAATTAATTGTAGATCTCTTAAGAGCAAGTTTACATATATTTTGGACCTTTGTAACTTATATCAACTTGACTTATTTGCCATTACAGAGACATGGCTTTTATCAGGGGAAGAATCTTATCTCTTTCAATGTCTACCCTCAGGTTATTCGGTCAGTTATTCGTCACGTGTAGGGAGAAGAGGTGGGGGGTTGGCTCTAATATTTAAATCGGACTTTAAGGTTCAGGAAATCAGAGATCACAGACTTTCTTATCCTGAACTTCTTTTATTAAAATTTAGTACAGCTAGGTCTACTTTTCATGTACTACTTTACTACTGTGCTCCGTCCACTACGGCAGTGGGGTGGGACCACATCTATCAATCACTTGCAGATGCTGCAATCAGGTTCCCAAATCTTTTAATATTAGGTGATTTTAATGTTCATCTAGATGACAAATCGAACCCGCGTTCAGCTAGATTTTCAAATTTTTTACATGATATTGATCTAAAACAACATGTGAATGGATCAACTCATATCGCGGGTCATACATTAGATTTGGTAATGACACACAAATTGGATGAAGTAAAATGTTCAAAAATCGTACTAACTCCGGTATCTTGGTCAGACCATTACCTTCTTCAATTCTACTTATTAATACCACAGTTATTACATAATGCTGAACCAGCTCAAATTAAAACCAGGAGTCTAAATAAAATCGATTTGACATCTTTACCTTCTTTAGCAAATAAGTTCCCACTAAATTTTGATACACACCCAATAGATGACCAAATCAAAATATGGAACCAAGTTCTTTCAGCAGCCCTTGACGATATTGCACCGGAAAAAACAATTAATATAACAATGAAACGTTCCCAACCTTGGTACCATCCAGGATTAAAATTATGTAAACAACAGGTACGTAGAGCTGAACGCCAATGGCGTAAGCATAAGACCGCAGAATTACAAGAAAAGTGCAAACAGTGTAAAAAATACTATTTATCACAATTAAAGGATGCTAAAACTACGTACTTCTCAAAAGAGATAAAAGAAGCAGCCAGTTCGCAGAAAAAAACTGTTTCAAATTATGAAACGTTTGACAACAATAACTAACGAAAAGAGAGAATCGCCTACTATTGACTCTGAAACTCTAGCAAAGTTCTTTAGCTCTAAAATCGAGAAACTAAGAGCCCTCTTCCCAAGGGTACCAAGGCTTGGTCATTCTGACAACTCCCCAAGTTCACAACTATTGGTACCTTGGAAGGATTTTGAAATTCCGTCTGCCGAATCATTATATACCTTGGTTGCAGGTTTATCTCCTACTTATAGTTCGTTGGATCCTATACCTTCTGCATGGTTGAAAAAACACTCGCTAGAAGTCCAGCAGTTTATGTACTCAATTGTCATGTTGAGCCTTTCTGATGGGATAGTTCCCACTATTTTGAAAGAAGCGCTAGTAAAACCTAGTCTAAAGAAAGCCTCATTGGATCCCTTATTACCTTCTAACTATAGACCAGTCTCTAATCTTCCTTTTCTATCCAAAGTTATAGAGACAGTAGTATTTAGACAGTTGCAAACTTATGTAGATTCAAAAAATTTGTTACATCCCAGACAATCGGGTTTCAGGAAAGGTCACAGTACAGAGACTATTCTGACTTCACTGTTAAGTGAAATCCATGCAAAATTAGAACTCGGTTATATTGCCCTGGTAGTTTCATTAGATTTGTCTGCGGCCTTCGACCTAATCAATCACAACTTACTCATTGATAGATTGAGTGAGATTGGTATTTCAGGGACAACTATGAAATGGTTTATATCCTTCCTAACGAATCGTTCATTTAAAGTAGTTCAGCAGCAATCCTGTTCTACATCCTACAACTTATCATGTGGAGTTCCTCAGGGCTCGGTCTTATCTCCACTACTGTTCAACCTATTCATCAGTCCCCTGGCGCTCCTCATTCAAACAATGGGTATAAGTTTTTACTCATATGCAGATGATTTTTTGCTTATCCATTATGTTAGACCATCGAACATAGATCTTACACCCATTCAAATATTTGGATAAAGTAGCAGACTGGTTGACAACACATCAGCTGGTACTGAACCCGGATAAGACTACTACATCTTGGATAGTAGGGCAAGGCACATATCCCTCTGTGGTACCTGTGCTATTTGGTCAGAATATTCCAACAGTTAAGTCTTTTAGATATCTCGGGGTCATTATTGATTCCGCATTGACCTTTGAGGAACAAGTATCCGATGTAGTGAAAAAATCTTTCTTTCATCTGAGACGGCTTCGGTCAGTCAGAAATTCAATAAGTAAGGACTCTCTCAAAACGCTGACATCGGCATATATTACTTCACGTTTAGACTACTGTAACATTGTATATGCTGGGATTACTCAAGCAAACTTAAAGCGATTACAAAGAATTCAAAATACAGCAGCACGTATGATCTGTAGGGCCCGGAGGGATGATCGAGCAACACCTTTATTGCATCATCTGCACTGGCTCCCGGTCGAAGCAAGAATAAAGTTTAAGGCTCTTGTCCTGACACACAAAGCCTTTCACACATTAAACCCTAGCTACTTGTCGAATTTAACAATCCCCTACACCGCTATGCGAACTCTCAGATCCCTAACAGATAACAGGTTAGTCATTCCCCCTCTTACTAAGGCTAGGTGGGAATCTACACGGAGATCGGCTTTTTTCTACCTGTCACCCTCCCTTTGGAATAGCCTTCCAAAGGAGATCAGATTAGAGAAATCTTATCTCCATTACCGAAAACTTCTGAAAACCTTTCTCTTTATAAGCTACGTAGAACAGAACTTAGCATAATGAGATAAGGTCAAAAAGACAAAGAAAAATGGGATAGCTTAACTGGATATTAGATTTTTAACTTGTATTGATTTATTATGTAGTTTATCTTGATTGCTGTGCTTTCCTGTCATGAATGGAATTCCTATGTCTGTTTATTTGTATATACCAATTTTTTTATATATATGTAAACCGTTCTGTTTTGCAGATGCAATAAGATACGGTATATAAATTAACATAAATAAATAAATAAAAAATAAAAAAAAAATTTGCGCCCTATTTCATCCAAACTTAGGATCATAAGGTTTCAGCAGAAAATTCATCTTAATTTAGGAGCTTAAAAGTTATGCTTATAAATTTAAGGCTGCCATTCATTTACCTCGATTTATGAGCCTAATTTTTTAGCTTGGTGATGAAAATCAGCATTACGCTCCTAGCTTCTTTTTCCTCACCCTAAATCTGCCCTTGTTACCACTCACGTTTTAAGGCCCGATATTCAGTCAGCAGTGACCAGCATTTTGCTGACCACTGCCGGTGATAAACCTGGAAATTAAATGCTGGACCATGTCCAGGCACTGGCATTATATTTCCGGGTTTCCAGAGCCAGTTAACATATAGCTGGTTAGGTGTGATATTCAGCACTTAATCGGCTATGGATTCCCATATAAAGATAGGACTGACTTTTATGCGGTCCTATTTATTATTTATTTATTATTTATTTATTTATACCCCACTTTAAAGTCAAAGCGAGTTACAATAAAAACATTCATAAAATCAGAAAATATACAAAAACACTGACAATCATATAAAATCAAAAAATCTTAGTCGCTACAGACATAATAGGGAGAACTGCTAAAGAATCAAACGTATTCATCAACAAATGCTTCCACAAAATAAAAAGTTTTCAAAAGTCTCTTAAACTGTTGCTAATCAGAGCAAAGTCTTAAATAACCTGGAAGATGATTCCACAAATGCCCCTCAGCTATCGAAAAAGTGTGGCTCCATGTTTCTGATGTGACATACAGGCACCTAAAGCTCAGAGTATAAATTTCATTGTGGTTTTATACATAATTATAGAGTCCATAAAATATTACGGAATTGTACCATATATTCGTTGGCACAATATTTTTTACTGTACACAAAACTTTACTGGTAACCAATGCAAACATTTCAAAGTAGGAGTAATATGCTCAAACCCCTTCGTTCTCATAAGTAAATGAGCTGCCACATTCTGCACAATCTGCAAAGCTTGTTTCCTACAATAATTTAATAATGATAGAACCAAGGTCTGCAGAATTATACAAAAGTCACTCATTGGCATCATGCTCTCTAGCTTACACGAAATAGGAAAAAAGCAGTGGAGATTACATGAGCTATCTGTGATTGCACACTCAATTTATAATCCAGCATCACACCTAAATTCCGAAGAATAGATTTCACATATAAATCAACACCTCGATATCTCAAAACCTTGGGCATTGAAGAATCCAAACTTTTGCCAACATACATAAATTCAGTTTTTGAATAATTTAATGATAAATCATGATATTGCATCCAATCTGAACTAGCATCCAAATATATACCCAACATTCCTATTAACTGCTCAGAATCATCAATAATAGGAGAAAAAAATGAATATCATCAGCAAACATATGGAATGAAACTCCCAACTGTTGAAAAAACTCACTCAGAGATGCCATGAACACATTAAATAATAATTTGGGCAAGACTGAACCCTGAGGCACACCACGATTTATCCTATAGCAATCCAATATTTCATCACCTACTTTAATCAGAAATGATTTGTTCTGCAGATAGGATTGAAACCATTGCATTCAGCACTATTTAATTGCCAGTTACGGCTCCTAGCTGGTTAAATAGCTCTTATGCCATTAACCCAGAATGATGAGATGCTGAATATCAGCACTTAAACGGCCAAGTGCCTACTCTGCCACCAGAATGCCCCCAAAATAGCCGTTTTTTAATTCGGCACTAACCGGCTATTTTGAATGGCACCAACCAGAAAATTTTATCACAGCCTTCCAGCCTTGCTACATGACTAAAACAGATGTTGTACAAAGATATAATGAGGTCTTCTGGCCATAAACCCCGAAATTATATATAAGTTCCTAAAAATTGCACATGCAAGTTTGGGTGCATGCCCAATTTGCGCAGAATTTAATTGAATAACAAGCTAATTATTGTTGATAATTGGCATAACAACCAATTATTGGCACTAATTAGATTCAGTTGAAATATTGCATGCATATTGCATGTAAATTTAGACATGGGATTTGCACCTACATTTCACACGAGTTCAAAAAGGAAGTGCAGAAATGGAAGCGTCATGGGCATGCGTTGCTATAGAATGAGAGGGCTATGCACCTAATTTATTTGCACCATGTTTCAGCTATTTTATAAACCGTGTCTAACTTTAAGCATGGTTTAGGGGATGGGGGATGAGACTTGATAGTCCACCTTTCTGTGGTTACAATCAAAGCGGCTTACATATTATACACAAGTATTTATTTTGTACCTGGGGCAATGGAGGGTTAAGTGACTTGCCCTGAGTCACAAGGAGTTGCAGTGGGAATCGAACCCCAGTTCACCAGGATCAAAGCCCGCTTCACTAACCGCTAACCCCAAAATACAGAAGCCTGTGCTTACCGCCAAAATACGTTGCCAATTTTGCATAAGCTACTTTTATAAAAGCAGCTTGCAGTGTAAAATGCAGATAGATGCAATTACAAATATTGTGGACCTACTTCATGCTGTGTTATATCATTTCAATAGAAATTTGTTCTGGCTGTAAATTAGTGAGCAGTGAAATCACTGTAAATGTGCTCCATAATAGAAATATACAGGAATGAATGAAACCAGCTCAGTCTTATATAAATACACCACCAAGAATTAGAACCTAAGAAGAGCCTTGATCTTGCAGGGTCAAATTAATTATAAGAGGCTCTACTGACCTCTGGTGGAGTCTAAAATAATAATTTCCATTTACTGATCAACCAAATAATAGCTCACTTAAACTATTTCTGTTTCATTACCTAGGTCACATGGAGGTTGATTACACCTATTAGAAGCTGATTCTATAAAGGAAACTGGGTGCTTACTTTCCCAAGGAAGGTGGTCAAACAAGCATATGTCAGAGCAAAATATAATCATGAAGAGCATTTGTTGAATCACAAGCAACAGAATATAGAGTCTACTGCATATCAAACTTGTGTTTTGAAATACACTAGTGGTATAGCAAAAATGTCAAAGATCATAAATCCAACAGCGATTATTTAGTGTATGCAATACGATGTCCTTGTCCAAAATTATATGTGGGTAAAACTATCAGAACATTGAAAGTTCACATGAATGAACATAGCTCATGTCATTTACATAAAAATTAGAAGCGCCAAAGTTGAAACACGCATTGAAGAGTTACAATGCTTTGCAATAGTCAAAGTATAGGAAAATCATAGAGGATGGGAAGGGGGAAAAGATTGTTATGTCTAGAGCAAAAATGGATCATTAACTTAAATACATTATATTCGAATTGACAATGCGGCAGTTATATGGAAAGCATTTCTTTAAATGCTATTGAGATTTAAGAATATTCAAGCATATAGGACTGTGGGAGGAGTTACAAAGTTCTTTACCAATAAGATATGAGTAGAGTGAGTTGGATGAAGGAGATTGTTGGACGTTTCTTGGCATCTTATTCAAGTGCTGGACGCCATTTTGAAAATATTATTACTGGTGGGAGGTGGGAACTGTGCAGTTATTGAGTGGTAAGCATAAGCTTAATAAATGTAGGAAACATCATAGTAAGTTGATTTGTAACCAGCTTTTAAGTCAAATGGAAAAAAGAAATTAATTTGATTTACATTTTTTTAGGTAGCAAAAAACTGACAGCTGCTGAAGAAGCTAGAAGAAAGTGAAACAGGGAGGTTCCTTAAAGCAAATAGAGTCAGTTTCAAAAGCTAAGTAGCCATTTGTTTGCTACATTTTTGCTACACCTAGAAAATGGTTTTAGGTCAATTCCAGTTCCAAATCACCAATTCCCATCTGGAAAAATGCCACCTAGGACAATTACCACCTAACCAATTCCCAGTGGTCCAGGGAGGACAATTCTCACCCTTAAAAATCGTGAAGCATCACAGTCAGAAATGTATCTCCTTCCCGTCCCCCTTCCAGATCATTTTGGGGACAATACTCCCCCCCAAATAAAATATTACCTTTAACACCAAAAAATTAAAATAAAACAAAATCCAAATTCATACAGAACATATATATAAACTTACACAAAATATTACCAACACATCCACATCACGCAATGACACTTCTTATTAAAAAAGACGATGCATAAGAAAAAAAAAACAACAACAGAACACCAACACAAGAAAAAACACCAAAAAGAACATACCTGTAAGAAATAGTCCTAAGAGGGAATTGTCCACCTTGAGGAAAAGTCTTAGGAGGAAATTTTCCAGGTGGGAACTGTCCAGTGGGAACTGCCCGGGTGGCAATTAGCCTGCTAAACTAGAAAATATAGTATTATTATAAAAAGAAGGTGCTAAAAGGCATTGGATGGTTTGAAAAAAAGCAAAACAAAAAAAAAAGCACAAAATATAAAATTCAAGGGAGGTAGTAGATTTTTTTAGACTAATAATGTTGCATTAATCACCCTGCAGCTGGTGTTATTTATGAAGTCTCCTTTAGATTCAAAGACAGAGAAAGCAAGAGGTGAAAAATCATATTGAAACATATAAGGGCCTAGTTGGGCATTTATGGTTTACATTGAAATTAAATCCTAGCCTAACAATTGAGTGACCTGCACAAAATTAACCAATTTAGAGACACTGTACCATGCAATGGCGTAGCCACAGGTGGGCCTGGGTGGGCCAGGGCCCACCCACTTAGGGTTCAGGCCCACCCAACAGTAGCACACATTTAGCAGTAGTTGGTGGGGATCCCAAGCTCTACCAGCTTAAGACTTCCCCCTGATGGTAATGAAAACGCTACTCTCCACAATACCGGCACTTGCACATGCTCAGTTTTCAGTGCATGCTTGCTGCAGACTGTCAAGGTGGAAAGAAGCATCTTCCCACCAGCTGAGATATTTTTTTGGTGGTGGTGGCAGGGGGAGGAGAGAGAACACTTGGTGCCCACCCATTTCTTGCCTAGGCCCACCCAAAATCTGTGGCCTGGCTACGCCCCTGGTACCATGTTTCACTGCATATGTTTGTTTATTTGATTCTTGACATACCATTTTTCTGTGGTACAGCTAAGGTGGTTTGTACTATATTCTTTCCTCAACAATAAATGTTTCAGTAACTCAGGGTCCCTTTAACTAAGCCGCGTAAGCGTCTATGCGCGCCCAATGCACACCAAAATGAAGTTTCATTTTTGCTGTGCATCCGATACACGCATCTGAAAAATATTTTTTATTTTCAGGTGTGCGTAATGGATGCTCGCCAAATGGTAATTCACGTATGTAGGTCATTACCGCCCAGATTCTTTACCGCTAGGTAAATGGCTGGCGGTAAGGTCTCAGACCCAAAATGGATGTGTGGCAATTTTGATTTTGCCGCACATCCATTTTCGGCAAAAAAAGAGGCCTTTTTTTACAGATGCGCTAAAAAAATGGATCGGTGTACGCCTACACTACCGCAACTCATTTTTCAGTGCACCTTAGTAAAAGGACCCCTCAGGCCTCAGATCTGTTGTTTGTTAAAGCAAAAATAGCCCCAAGAGTCAGAATAGTTCCTCCTGGAATGCAGTTGCTTTCCAACCTGAAGATCATAGGATCAAGGCTAGCTTGTGCCTCAAAAAGTTTGAACTTTAACAGTTGAATACAGTTTAGAGGTGGATAGTTAACGGCAGCACTGTTCCTTGCATATTGTTTGGCTTATTTACTGTTTTTGTTGTATCTTTATGAAAATATTTAATAAAGATTGTGACCTCTGAGATGATGTCTGCTGTAGAGCAGGGGTGGAGAATCTCCTGGAGGGGAGATTCTCCATGGTGAATGGGAGCTCACATGTGGTGATGACAGCTGGTGCGGAAACTCACATGTGGGTGACGACAGCTGATGCGGAAACCTTAAAAAGCATAATACAGTTTTAAACACACGTGACAGTGTCCCCATCGTGCATGTGTGAGTGCCTTCCTGCCCGCCACAAGAGCACGGGACCAGCAGTGCAATAGTATAGCTATCAGGAAAGGAGACAACTCCAAGGGGAGGTGAGAAGGTATGTGAGAATGAATGGTCTGCTGTCCTTAGAGAATACCTGCTACAGGTAAGTAGCCCTGCTTTCTCTGAGGACAAGCAGACCATATTTTCACATGTGGGAATACCTAGCTACCAGGCTCACCGAAAACAACAATAGGACAATAGAACTTCAGAATGGTGAGGGCAAAAAAATGAATTAACCTGAAACTATATATGTGAGCGTGCAGACAGCCTAGAACAGAACAAAATGGACCCTGGGGGGGGGGGAAGTTGGATTCTAGACCCCAAACAAACTCTGCAGAACTGTCTATCCAAACCAAGCATCACATCAATGTATTGCTCTAGGCAGTAGTGAGATCTGAATGTGTGGACTGAAGACCACATTACAGCCTTGCAAATTTCTTCTATAGAGGCTGACCTCAAGTGGGCTACCAACGCAGCCATGTTTCTGACATTATGAGCCTTGACATGACCCTCAAGAGTCAGCCTAGCTTGGGTATAAGTGAAAGAAGATTGTGTGTTTCCTAATGGCAGCCCCCATCCTGTTGGGATTAAAATAAAACTACAAAAAGCTGGGTGGACTGTCTTTAGGGCCTAATCCTCTCCAAGTAAAAGGCCAATGCTCACTTGCAGTCCAAGGTGTGCAGTGTGCTTTCACCAGGATGGGCATGAGGTTTGGGAAAGAATGTTGGAAGAATGATTGACTGGTTTAGATGGAAATCTGATACAACCTTTGAATATTGGCCAAATATTTTTTAATAAGAGACCACATGACTTTACACATACATTAAAATGGTTTGATAATGTGAAAAGCTTATCCTCATGCAATATACCCATGCAATATCTTCATACAATATCCTCATGCAATATACCCTAATTCACCAGATATCATCTGAGTTGTATCTAAAATGTCAGCCAAGAACCAGGCTCAGTGTTCTATGAAAAAAAAAACCTTTCTAATGTGGTGCAGGAATAGCAGAAGAAAATTCAAAAGCAATATTCTGCAAGTTCAAAACTCTTCCTTTATTCATGATCAGTCAATTTGTTTCTGGAATTTCAAGAGCAAACTGAAATGGGCACCAGGTTGTATAAAGTAGTGCCTTGGGTCTATGGCATCATCTAGGTCAGATGGGCATAGGCTGAAGTTAAGAGGAAATAGGCTTTGGAGGAATCTAAGAAAATACTCTTTCACGGAAAGGGTGGTGGACAAGTGGAATGGACAAGAGCTAAAGACTGTCAGAATTTTAAAAAGTGTAGGTCAATTTTCATCCAATTATATATATTATTGTGCTACATTATCAATACATTTACAAGAACTGTATATATTGTGTCTTATATGGAATGGAAGTTGGAAAACATTTGTTGTCTTGTATTAGATGTTTGTTATCCTTAACATTTTAATAAAATTTAATTTAACAAATAAAATAGCATAGGCCAGGCATGTAGGATCCGTTAGGAAAAGGAGGAGTTAGTGGTTACTGAGGATGGGCAGACTGGATGGGCCATTTGGCCCTTATCTGCCGTCATGTTTCTATATTTCTATGCTTCTAGGTTGAAGATGTGGTGGACTATGATGACAGTTCTTCTCAGACTACAAGGTTCACATTTTACTTGGACATGTTAATGAATAAATTTACTTTTTTGAATCAGCTGACATGCCTATGCTGTTTTTTATTCTCGGATCTGGAAGTTTGTATCATTTTATGTAATGCAGCAAGAAGCATGAAGAGACACCTTCGGAAGTGATAAAGCCCATGAGATCACAGGACCATCAATGTATTCTGGTGCTATTGCTTTACAGATTGTGTCTATCAATAGAAATAGAATAAAATAAAACATAGGAAAGAAAATAAGATGATACCTTTTTTGTTGGACTAACAATACATTTTTTGATTAGCTTTTGAAGGTAGCCCTTCTTCGTCAGATCAGAAATAAGCAAATTTTGATAAGCAACAGCATATATAAGTGAAACATGAAAGTATTTCAATGACAGTCTGAAAGGATGAGGGAGGGGTGGGCTAGGTGAGAAACTGAGAGGGCTGAGAGGCTGGGGGACAGGAAGATATGCATGGTGATCAGAGGGTGACAAAGCAGTGAAACTTCATGGTTTATAATGGGCTAGAAAACCCAGATCTTTTTTAAGTCCTGTCTGGTGGGTGTCAAAATGTTTAATCATTTTGACCTCAAAGGTCTTGTGTTCCTGTATTGTTTTAAAGTTTCCTTTAAGTATTCTCACTATAAAATCATTAGTACAGTGTTCTGGTTTTGTAAAGTGCTGTCCCACAGAAGTAACATCTTGATTGGCACTGGCATTTTTCATAAGATGTCTATGTAAATTAAATCTCTTCTTCAGCATCTGGTTTGTTTCTCCAATTTACCACACTTTGTCACATTTTTTACACACATTTATAAACCATGAAATTTCACTGCTTTGTCACCCTTTGATCACCATGCATATCTCCCTGTCCCTCATCCTCTCAGCCCTCTCTATTTCTCACCTAGCCCACCCCTCCCTCATCCTTTCAGACTGTCACTGAAATACTTTGATGTTTCACTTATATATGCTGTTACTTATCAAAATTTGCTTATTGCTGATCTGACGAAGAAGGGCTACCTCCGAAAGCTAATCAAAAAAATGTATGAAGTTGGTCCAATAAAAAAGGTATCATCTTATTTTCTTTTCTTTGTTTTATTTTATTCTATTTCTATTGACTGGCTTTAGAAGTGGACTAACACGGCTACCACATCTCTCTACTCCAGATTGTGTCAAAATCCATTATCATCCACCTCCACAACTCTACTGTCTGTACTCGAGGAAAGACGTGCCATTATCTTTGGGAAATGGAAATCTCAAAGATGCTTTGAAGTATAATACTTTTTCAAAAATATGTGTTGATGTGAAATATAAGCTGCTTAATGCTAAGGAATTTTGTTTTATTTTTTCTAATGAAAACCAATTTATATCTGTTATAGAGAGAAGAATACAGTATAGAGAGGAAGAAAGCATGTTTAAAGGTACATTTATTTATTTATTGGGAGTTATTTACCACTTTTTTGAAGGAATTCACTCAAGGCAGTGTACAGCAAGAATAAGTCAGTCAAACAAACAATAGACAATTACAGCAGTACAAATATTCAAACAACAATGCAAAGTATGCTACATTACAATGTCAACACAATACACAATAAAACATTTTAATAGACAGCATAAGCATAGGCACCTGGTATAAGAGGCTTGGGGAGGCTAAGCCTCCTCAGCCGCAAGCCCCAAGTGTCTCTCTCTCTCATCCCCCCCCCCCCCCGGCCCCACCCCCCTGATGCACTGTTTATCCCTCGCACTCCCTCCCTGCAGTGCAGTCCCTATAATTAGCGTCTCTATCCCTCTCACTCCCTCCAATGTGATTTAGATCACCCATCGCTGCCGGTAGCGGCAAGCCAATCTTATTACAGCTTGCTTTGGGGCTTCTCGGCCTGATGGCATGACGTGCCCCGCCTCCTCTGACCAGTCTTCCTGCTTCCGCGAGGGCTGGATGCATGTATTTTTCTATATGCTGTTTGGGAGATTTCTTTATGTGATGCTGGGTACTCCTCAAGTTCTTATACCTTGTTCTTCTTGTTTATAGGTGGCATGTTGATCCAATTAATTTTTTTCATTTACCTCTGAAGCACGCTGTAGCTAAAACATGTTGGGCTAATGAATTAACCAAAAGTATTTTAGATCCAGTACTTACACTTGACCAAATGACCCCAATCACTCAGATTCACTCTACTCAACTTTGTAGGGGTACAGCCTGGTATCATCATGGTCTTTGGCTGCTTAAGAAACAATTATATAGAAGTGAACGTATCTGGTTAAAAACAAGATTAGACTCAGACCTTATGCTTTAGAAGACCCGATTAAAGGACTACAGTTTCCATCTCTGGAAAGCTAAGGCCTCTTACTACACTAATCATATTAATAAAGCTCCTATCCCAACAAAAGAATTATATTCTATTTTTTTGTAAATTAACGTCACCACTGCTCCTTTTGGTTACTACCCCTTCTTCTCTTACTGCAGACTATCTCTCTCAATTTTTCCTCAATAAGGTTCAAGATTTGTGGAACCCTACTCAGTTACCTAGCTCTCCCAGCCTTCCACTGCTCCTCCAGACCCTCCCCTTCTGGTGGGTGCTAATTCTTAGTCTGCTTTAAAGATCTAGTCCCCTCACTCTCTTTCAGTGGCACTCTCCAACACAAAACCTACATAATGTGAACTCGATCCATTTCCTTCTTCATGGATTAAACAGTTACATTCTCTACTTCTTCCTCAAATATTATCTCAGATTAACACCAGCCTCTCTCTTGGGCTGGTGCCACTTTATTGGAAAAAAGCAATTAATCAAGCCTATCCTCAAGAAACCATCTCTAGATCCACTCATCCCAGCACATTATCGTCCAGTTTCCAACTTATGTTTTTTCTCCAAGATCTTAGAGAAAATTATTTCCATTCAACTGTCCTCCTTCTTAGAAAAGACCCTCATCCTGCACCCCAGACAATCTGGTTTTAGATCCCATTCCAGACCAAGACAGTACTAACTTCAGTACTGAATGAGATTCATACACACTGGGACAAACATAACATAGTTCTTGGGGTTTCTCTTGATCTCTCCAACTGTATCTACTCTGTTATTACAGACATAGTAACATAGTAACATAGTAGATGACGGCAGAAAAAGACCTGCACGGTCCATCCAGTCTGCCCAAGAAGATAAATTCATATGTGCTACTTTTTTTTATTTGTACTGTCCTCTTCAGTGCACAGACCGAATAAGTCTGGCCAGCCCTATCCCCGCCTCCCAACCACCAACCCCGCCTCCCAACCACCAGCTCTGGCACAGACCGTATAAGTCTGCCCAGCACTATCCCTGCCACCCACCACCGGCTCTGGCACAGACCGTATAAGTCTGCCCAGCACTATCCCCGCCTCCCAACCACCAGCTCTGGCACAGACCGTATAAGTCTGCCCAGCACTATCCCTGCCACCCACCACCGGCTCTGGCACAGACCGTATAAGTCTGCCCAGCACTATCCCCGCCACCCAACCACCAGCCCCGGCACAAACCGTATAAGTCTGCCCAGCACTAGTCCCCCCTCCCAACCACCAGCCCCAGCACAGACCGTATATGTCTGCCCACACTAGCTCCGCCTCCCAACCACCAGCTCTGCCACCCATTCTAGGCTAAGCTCCTGAGGATCCACATCCAGAGCTGCTCCACAGTCTCTGCCCTGTGGTGTTCTGCAAGGTTCTGTGCTCTCTCCTCTTCTATTAACATATTCCTTAGTCCTCTGGCAACTGTAATACAATTCACAGGTATTTCTTTTCACTTCTATGCAGATGATATCTTCCTATTATACCCCACTGATCCCTGTAACCCTTCCTTAGGAAACTTACAGGATTGTCTGCAACACATCTCAGATTGGCTTCTAACCACAGACTTGTTCTCAATAAAGACAAGACTATAGCTTGCTGGTTCTCAGGGGGGTCTTACTGCCCCCACCATTCTGCTTCAGTTTTTTGGATCTACGATTCTTCTAGTTGATTTGTTTAAGTACCTTTGGGTTATACTTGATTCACACCTATAATTTTCTCCTCAAATTTCCAATGTTTGTAAAACAGGGTTCTTTGTACTCTGATAGCTTCCTGTTATTCACCGTTACTTCAGCACCAATACTTTTCACTCCCTTATTCTCTCTCTGTTGACTGCAAGATTGAACTACTACAGTATCATATACCTTGGTTGCACACAAACATCCATTAAAAGGCTCCAATCTCTCCAAAATACAGCCATTCGATTGCTCTGCCACACCCATCGTTATGACCACACATCACAACTACTTCAAAAATATCACTGGCTTCCAATTCACCAGTGCATTCTCTTTAAACAATTGGTCCTACATACAAATCCTTTAGACTCGGTCTCCCTGACTACTTGTTCGCCCTCTCCATTCCTTATTCCCTGGCCCATCTCCTTCATTCACTTAACGACCAGCGTTTCATATTACCCTGTCCAAAATCTGCCCGGTTAGAGTCTACTCGCCATGGTGCTTTCTTTTTTACAGCTCCCTATCACTGGAATTCCCTCCCACCAGACATTCATGATGAGACTTCTTTTAAAACATTCAAAGCAAAACTTAAGGCATGGCTCTTTGTTTAAAGCTTTTGACATAGTATGATGTTTGACAAACTATTTTTTTAATTTCTGCTTGTCTCTATTGCTAGTTCTCTTTGCTCTCTTTGATTTCTGTTCTATCCACTGTCCTATTGAATTTTGTGGTTCCTTTCATTTTCCTTGAAATTTTTAATTGTATTGTAAACCGCTGAGAACTGCCAATCAGAAATGGCAGTATAGTAAATCTCAATAAACCAAACCATAAACCATACTACTTATGCATACTTGATCTTGATTTGTCCTTGTCATTTTCAGGTCACAGACCAAAGAAGTCTGCCTAGCACTGGCCTCGTTCCCCAACTACTGAAGCTGTCATCGAAGACCCACTTCAGCCCATCCAAATCTGTCCAGCCATGATCAGGGCACAGTACATAGAAGTCTGCCCGGCACTGACTTTGATTCCCAATTGTTGGAGTAGCCATCTAATCAATGAATATGCATGAGATAGATTTGCATACAATGGAGGTAGTTCATACAATTGTATCTCATGCATATTCATTATGGGTACCCCGAAAACCTAACTGGCTAGGTGTGTCCCAATGACTGGGTTGAGATTCCCTGCTGTAAATTATGCGTGCCTTGCCATATTTAATTATGCCAGGTCTATGGCTGATGTAACCGCAAGCATCTAAATATATGGCAGAGAAAACTTTTGCTGTGAACTGTTGGAGTCCAGTAGAAGTCTTTTGTCATCATCTATCTTGTCTCCTTCGCTGTGGCTTTTTGCTTTGGTTTTACCTGTGCAGAGGTTTGTGTTCTTCTGTACTTGTCGCAGAGAAAAGGATTTGATATACTGCCTTTCTGTGGTAGAATCAAAGCAGCTTACATCTTATATGCAGGCACTGCCTCTGTCCCTTGTGGGTTCACAATCTAAGCTTTCTACAGGGGCGTAGCCAGACTTTGGCGAGAGTGAAGTCCACAGGCTGAGGTGATGGGGCCCATTATAGCCCCCCCCCCCCCCCCCCCCCCCCCCCCGGCTGATCTTCAAGGCTTCGTTCTGTGAGTCTTACATCCTGTACAACATACAGGACATCAGAAACAGAAGGAATAGGAAGCCTTTTGCGAGGAGGACCTCGGCTGGCAGGGGGTTGGGGTCCCCCACTAGCAAAGGTAGGCAGGTTAGCGGCGGGAGGGGGGTCGAGCGGGTCGTCAGCAGGGGGTCCAAGCCCCAATCTACGGGGGCCCAGGCCCCCCAGGCCCCACGTAGCTACGCCACTGTTTCTGTAGGTGGGGCAGTAGAGGGTTAAGCGACTTGCCCAGGGTCACAGGGAGCTGCAGTGGGACTCAAACCTGGTTTCCCTGGTTCTCAGCCCACTGCACTAACCACTAGGTTACTCTTCCCCTCTGCCCATACAGGGTTACACTAGTATTCTATAATGGAATGTGGGTGCCTAGAAACCGTTGTAGAATAGGCTTTACAGTGCGGTATTGGGATGCCAAAATGGAAGCACCAGCTTATAGAATTGCCCCTATACATGTGCATAAATTTACAGAATGAACATTGTCTTATCCATATGCAAATTTCTGTACCAAATAAGCAAGGCATCATGAAATTTCACACATTTTGTTTTGTATTCTTTTAAACAGGCTGACACTGATCTAGTTTTTTTGTACTGGTTTGTAAATCTGGAACCAAACTAAAGCCCCAGTGAGGTGATATATCTGTTCTCAACACATTCAAAGTAAATAAACTGTGCCTGTGGGTGCATCTAATGATTATTTTTTGGAAGCATTAATCACAGTGATGGTTTTCATTTTTGTGACTACAACTAATAGCTGACATTAGTTATATTGAAAAAAGTGTGAATACATTTTCTGCCATGGAAGTGTTCCTTGGTTTGTTCAGCGGCAAGACCTGCTTATTTTCAGTGTAAAATAATTTTACCATTTTCCCTGATGGCCACTTTCTTAGCAAAAATTTGCTAATGACGAATAATTAAAGTTAGAGATGATGAAAATATACTTGAGAACAGACCGCAAAAATTAATTTGCTGCTTCCTCGTGGGACCACCTGTTCCAGTGAATATTTTTATTAAATTAAACAGTTGTGCAATAATCTCTGGTTAATAAACGTAAAATGGGCCCCCACAACAAAACTATTTAAAATATAGATTCTTTTAACCCTTTATTGACACAGTCTGCTAATAGTATAGAGTATATTTTCCCCATTGATCTGTACTGGGACTAGTGCTGACTTGGAGCAGATCCGATGGCTACATTTGTGTATTGTTTTGTAGATCTTGAGGGGGGAGGAGGAGACAGACCCTCTTCAATGCCCTAGCCAGAAGTGTTCGCTGACCTCTTCAGCACTGTTCCTCTAAGCTGAGTGGGAGTCCTCCACCTAAAGTCCTGCCAGTGGAGAGTGCTGATTCACTATCACATCTTCAATGGGAAGAACAGGCAAGCTCTGCAGGACTCCAGGGCACCTGCCTGACCCTAGCTATTGAAGACACAATTTTGAAGCACCATCTCCCACTGAGGGCAGTGCAGTTGGATGACTCCCACTCAGCTTAAAGGAAACAGTGCTCTGCAACATCTCTAGTCTCACCGCTCACTTCCACAATTGACCATCTGTTGCTTTAGGGATAAATCAAGTGGGAGACAAACGTTAATTCATAGGCTTGCAGGTATAATGGGCATGAAAGGGTTAAAGAAAAAATATATATATATATACAACTGCTGGAGCACCATAATTGAGATTTAATCTTATTCACAGTTCTTCTTTTGTCCTAGTTGATCTAGGTAATGTTTTGGATATTATTCTGCAAAGTATTAAAGCATGCCTCATGGATTGTGCCCTATTATCTCCATCAAAACTGATGCACATACAGGGTACTTCTATAAGGTGAGTACTAATATTGATTATCCCCTGGATTCTATATTTGTGCATCCAAAATTGGACATGCTACAGATGTGCATGTGTAAATTAAGTGGCTAACAAGCCAATTCATGTCAGGAATTGGGTACTAACAAACAATTATTGAAGTTAAATGGTACCCATTACAATTTGCACACACACATGTAGCTGTATGCTATTCTATAAGGCATGGCGCCTAATGCTACTTGTGCATAATTGAAAAGGGAGCGTGGCCATGGGCATGTCAGGACTGTTCCGAAATGTTGTGCGCATATTTACAGAATACTGGCCCGGTGCACCTAATTTGGGTGCCTGCATTTATACTCAGTTTCAGCTGGCATAAACCTGGCATCGAAAGTGCAGGCGGTCGCACCATGGAGCAATACAGGCATTATAACATTCTCAGTTTTGTTTTCCATTCCTTTCCTAATAATTCCTAACATTCTATTTGCTTTCTTAGCCATCTCTGCATATTGAGCAAAGGGCATTATGTAACTATGGTTTGGGTTCCTCTTTCCCACATGCATCACACATGTATCACACTTGCACTTGCTCACATTAAAAGTCATCTGCCATTTGGATGCCTAGTCTCCCAGTCTCGTAAGGTCCACTTGAAATTTTTCACAATCCTTTTACAGTTTAACGACTTTGAATAACTTTGTGTCATCAGCAAATGTAATTACCTCACTAGTTATTCCCATCACTAGGTCATTTATAAACATGTTAAAAAACAGCGGACCCAGCTCAGATCCCAGGGGAACCCCACTATCTACCCTTCTCCATTGAGAATACTGACCATTTAAACCTACTCTGTTTTCTTTTAACCAGTTTTTAATCCACAATAGGACATTGCCTCCTATCCCATGACGTTCTCATTTCCTCAGGAGTCTTTTATGAGTTACCTTGTCAAATGCCTTTTGAAAATCTAGATTCAAAATATTGACCAGCTCACCTTTATCCACATGCTTATTCACCCCTTCAAAGAATTGTAGTAGATTGGTAAGGCAAGATTTCCCTTGACTAAATCCATGTTGGCTTTGTCTCATTAATCCATCTTGTTGGTTTTTGAACCAGCTGCTCCATAAAGCAGTTGTTGATTTCATCAAGGAATTTTACCTCCCTAGCAAGCACTGGTGTTACATTTACCCAATCAATATCAGGGTAATTGAAATCACCCGTTGTTGTTGTTGTTATTATTATTATTATGTTGCCCGGTCTGTTAGCCTCCCTAATTTCCAATACCATTTCTACATCAGTCTGTTCATCCTGGCCAGGGGGATAGTAGTAAACTCCTATCACTATCTTTTTCCCCTTTACACATGGAATTTCTATGTATAGGGATTCTAAGATGTGTTTTATATCCTGCAGAATTTTTAGTCTATTTGATTCAAGGCCCTCCTTAACATATAATGCTACCCCTCCACCAATTTGATCCACCCTATCACTGCAATATAATTTGTACCCTGGTATGACAATGTCCCACTGGTTATCCTCCTTCCACCAGGTCTCAGAGATGCCTATTGTATCTATCTTTTCATTTAGTGCAATATATTCTAACTCAACCATCTTATTTCTTAGACTTCTGGCATTTGCATATAAACATTTCAAACAATGTTTTTTGTTCCTGTTCACAACTTACTCAGCAGCTGACAGTGTTAATTTGCAGTCTTGAAAATCTGTCTGCTCTATATTTAAAAACACCTGATCTACCACGCTATCGGGATGCCCTTCCTTCCTTGTTTGGATGATATCTTTTAATGATACCTTGTCCCGAACCATGCACTTTTGAGTGACTGTCGGCCTTCCCCCAATTCCTAGTTTAAAAGCTGCTTTATCTCCTTTTCAAGTGTTAGTGAAAGATAGTGGAGGTTGGTGATTCTCTTCTGAGTGGTACAAAGGTGTCCATCTGTAGACCAAACAAATGAGGAATCCAGTTAAACTAATATGGAAATATAATGTTTAATTTTTACAAAATATTTCTAAAAAGCAAGGAAAAGACCTCAAAACGCCCAACCACTTACTTTCAGTTTTCAGCGGCTTTAACTGGGGGCATGGTGTTCATCGCTGGTCGTAAAAACCTTGCTTGAGACAATTACTGCAGTTTTTTAAATTTATTTCCCCCCCCCCCAATTTATTTTTAACAAATGTATTCTTTTTTATTCTTATTTAAAAATATTTTTTAATATATTGCCAATCTCAATACTAACTTCAAATCTTATTTTTAGAAATATTTTGTAAAAATTAAACTGGATTCCTCATTTGTTTGGTGACCTTATGTTTTGGAGTCCTTTATGGTGATCCTCTTACCATTGTCCACTCATCTGTAGACTAGACATGATGTCCCACGAGAGGGCTGTCTGCCAGATGTCAAAATTCAGGATGTTTCAGAGAGCTTGCCAAAACCCATCAAACCTAATCAAACTATTATCCAATGCTGTTCATTGATGTTGGCACAAATGATACTGCTAGGTACCCTTCTGAACATATCAAACATGACTTCATGGCTCTGAAAAAGAGGATGAAGCAGACAGGTGAACAGGTGGCATTCTAGTTAATCCTACCTGCTGAGGGTAAAGGCCAAGGCAGAGAAGCTTGCATCCTGGAAATAAATATGTGGCTGCACAGATGGTATTGTCAAGAGCATTTTGGCTTCCTGGACCAAGGGGTGCTTTTCCAAGGACTGATGAGTAGAGTTGGTGTCCATCTATCAAAGAAGGGTAGAAGTGTCTTCAGTAGCAGACTCGCTAAACTACTGAAGAGAACTTTAAACTAGAATTGTTGGGACAGGGTGATCAAAGCCCTCCGGTTGTACAAACCCTCAGCTAAGTGAAGCATTAAATACCTCTACACAAATGGGGAAAAGAGGCAATGTCTGGAAAGCAGTATATACTAATGTTTGACGTATGGGAAATAAGGTTTTAGATCTTGAGGCTGTGATGGAAGGAGCTGATTTGGATTCACTGGTGATCATAGAATCATGGTTGACACAGAACCATGACTGGGATATAATTATACTGGGCTATATATAATCTGTTCAGGAAAGACAGGATAGGAAACAAGTGAGGGGAGTGGCATTATATATTAAAGGGAATATTAAAGCTGCACAATTACAGGACCTACAGGGTAAGGAAGAGGCACTGTGGATCAATCTGGAAAGAGGGAATAGCAAATGTATTTATATTGGTGTGCTATACAGGTCTCCTTCATAGACAGAAGAGGTGGATAGAGATTTAACTGAACACATTCAAAATGTAGTTGTGAAAGGGGAAATACTACTAATAGGTGATTTTAATATACCAGATGTTGATTTGGCTATCCCTATTGCAGGGTCTTTTAGAAGCAGGGAGCTCCTGGATTCTCTTTAGGGAGAACCATTCCAGCAGTTGGTAATGGAACCCATGTGACTTTGTGCTTACTTATGTTTCTGATGTTCTAGCAGGTGATCATCTGGCATCTAGTGATCACTAGCTGGTGTGGTTTAATATTAAGATAGGTGTGGAGAGGGTTCATTCAAAAGTGAAGGTTCTAGACTTCAAAAAAATTAACATTGTTCAGATGGGGGATTTACCTCAAGGAATTGTTGTCTGGAAGAAGTTGGAAAGCAGTGGGCAAAACTGAAAGGAACTATTGTAAGGGCAACAAACCTTTTTGTAAGGAAAAGGAAGCCACTTTGGTTCTCAAAAGTAGTAGCTAAAAAGGTACGGAAAAAGAGGTTAGCATTTATATACTACAAGTGATTGCAGAAAGAGGAAGACAGGCGACAATATCTGGAAAAGCTGCAAGAAGCTGGTAGAGTAGTCAGGAAAGCAAAAATACAAATGGAAGAAAAAATAGCCAATTCAGTAAAATGGGGGGACAAGACATTTTTTTAGATATGTTAGTGATAGAAGGAAGTGCAAAAGTGGCATTGTGAGACTCAAAAGCAAAAAGGAGGAATATGTAGAAGCTGATAAGAATAGGGCAGAATTGCTTAACAAATATTTCTGTTCTGTGTTCACAGCTGAAGAGCCGGGATCAGGACCACAGAAGACAAACATAAATAGGAATAGAGGGGTGGTAATCCCTGAACAATTTTCAAAGGACTGTGTTCATGAAGATCCGGCTAAACTAAAGGTGGACAAAGCGATGGGGCCGGAAGGCATACATTCAAGGGTATTGAAGGAACTTAGGGAAATTCTAGCAGCTTGGCTGGCTCACATTTTGATTGCTTCCTAGATTCAGGAGCAGTCCCAGTGGACTGAAGAAGAGCAGATGTGGTCCCTCTCCACAAAAGCAGAAGTAAGGAAGAGATTGGCATCTACAAACCGATAAGTCTGACTTCTGTGGTAAAAAAGGTAATAGAAAGGTTTGTAAAACAGAGAACAGTAAAGCTTTTGAATCCAATATAGGACCTGAGGCAACATGGTTTCACTGGAGGCAGATCATGTCAGACAAATCTGATTAATTTTTTGACTGGGTGACTAGAGAGTTGGATTGAGGGAAAGTGCTAGATGTGGTATATTTAGATTTTACCAAAGCCTTTGACAGGGTTCTGCATAGACATCTAATAAATAAACTGAATACCCTCGGTAAGAGCCCTAAAGTGATTGACTGGGTTAAGAACTGGTTGAGTGGAAGGAGACAGAGGATAGTGGTAAATGGAGGGAAAGGATGTTACCAGTGATATGCCGCTAGGTTTGGTACTTGGGCCGGTTCATTTTAACATTTTTTTTAAATGATATGAGAGCTGTCTGGTAAGGTTTGCCTCTTTGTGGATAATACCAAAATCTGCAATAGGGGAGAGATCACGTGATCAGGATCAGTAATGGACATGTGAGAAAGGCGCTTCTGCCGGTGCAACCAATTTCGGCAACTAAACAGCTGATAAAAATATCTTAGTGACTATCTTCACTCCCTGAGGTTGCAGCTACAAGGTATGTCCTCAAAATCATCAAAATTGGAGTCAGCACACAGAAGTCACTCTCTAGTAAGTGAGTGAAATGATGCACCATCAGTGGAGAAGCCCAAACTTCAAACAGGCTAAGATCCTCACATGCCATCAAATGAGGATTTAAAGCTGTTACATAATCTTATGCAGCAGAATTTAGAGGCAAAAACTGATATTAAAAGTGAAATTAACAATGTGGCTCTTCAGTTGAAATAATACAACACTTGTTTAGAGCTCCTTGAAGACAAAGCTTTAGTCACTGAAAATGCACAACAGGAACTGCATCAATCCATTACTAAGGGCCCCTTTTACAAAGCAGCGGTAAGCCCAACGCAGGCTTACTGCTTGCTAAAAAGGTAAATACTGCTGGGCTACCGCAACAGCCCGGCAGTAGTTCCCACCTCCAGCGCGCATCATATTCAGTGCTATAAAAATAATTTTATTTTGGTAGTGCCAGTGTGTGCCCATTGGTAATCACTGTCCAATTACTGCCGGGTTAGCACAGGAACCTTTACCGCCACCTCAATGAGTGGCAGTAAGGGCTCCCTCCCAAAATGGCTACGCAGCAAGTGCTTCACTTGCCGCAAGGCCATTTCCTGAAAAAAAAAGAAAGACCAACGTTTTACCTACTGTGATAAAAGGGGGCCTCGGTGTCACGTCTGTGCTCACCTCGCTCTCTGGTGGCCAGAACCGGTGGCTGCTGTGGACCGTCACCCGTTCCAGATTTCAGCCCAATCTGGTCCGGATCTTCTGGGCTGCCAGACTTGCTTGCTTGGATTGAACCTACACAGCACCCGTAGTTTCCTGGTGATGGTTGCAGCTGAGCTCTAGGTGCTGCTGGGCTTATTAGCCATTCTGAAACCTTGCTGCTTTGCCTTTGCATTGCGTCTAAGGCCCTGGTATGTTGGTGCTTGTTGCACTTCTGCTAGTCCAGTGTTTGCCTGAGATTCTTGCCTGTTTCTAGTTAGTCTGTGTTTAGTTTAGGTTTTGCTTGTTTTCCTTGCCTGGTTTCTTGTTTGTAATTCTGTGTTTAGTTTCTGTTTGTCTGTGTTCTGGCTTTGGGGCTGCTTGCAGCTCTTAGTTCTGTGTCTTGTTAGTCAGTGTTTGTTCCCTGTTTAGTGGCTGTTCTGCAGCTTTCTGTTCTGCCCTTTAGCTTTCCCTTCCTTGCCCAGTCTCCTGCCTTGCTGCCCATGTTCCTCCCTTTCCCCTCTGACCCTCAGTCCCTGTGCTGCCTTGCTGTTATCCAGTCCTGCCCTGTCCAGCAAGTCCTGCCAGCCACCTGAAGCCCAGAGCTCAACTCTTAGTGAAAAGTGGCCAAGTGCAGGTGAAGCCTAACTGTTTGCCCGAGATTTGCCCTGTCTCTAGCGTGGGGTGGTTTTGCCTGCCATTGCCACTCCTCGGCAGTGGCACAAGGGCTCACAAACCCAGTTCCAGCTCTGAGAACGTGATACTCGGTGAGCGTCAAAAATATATGCTGTTGCCAGCGCAGGCCCCCTTTTGCCACAGCTTGGTAAAAAGGGCCCTAAGATAGAGGTTGAATATATGGAAAACCAAATGAGGAAAAATAATATAAGGATTTGGGGACTTCCTGAGTGAACGGAGGGACAAGATATGATATCCTTTTTGTCCCCTTTTATTCCTAAATTGTTGAACATTCAATTTCAAATGCCATTAGAAATAGAAAGGGCTCATAGAGTCCAGACAACTACTACTACTACTACTATTTAGCATTTCTATAGCGCTACAAGGCGTACGCAGCGCTGCACAAACATAGAAGAAAGACAGTGCCTGCTCAAAGAGCTTACAATCTAATCCAAAACACAATTTTCTCACGTCTTACAAATTTTTCAGGCAGCTAAACGTAAATGAAGGCTTTTTTTAGCCCTGAGGCCCAAACTGAAGAGCATCGGCACCCAATTTGGCTTGCTGTATCCTACATGTGACATATCATAATGTTACGAAACATTTTTCTGGCCCGTCTGTGCCCCCAGCTTTATTTTTGGATGAAAAATATAACCATCATACATGACTTTCTTTTCTTAGTCAGATGGTCTTATGTATTCTGAGCTGTTTTTTCTCTTTGTGAAGTTTCTACATAGGTGGCTGTGCTGGCATTCCTCTTCCGTGCCATTCTAAGACCTCATGTGCCCCAGTGCTGTGGATAAGTTCACTGTCAGTGTTCTTTTATTTTTCCTCTATATTTGTTTTTCATCTGACCACACTATTGACACTATTGACGTGAGAGAATGTTCCTGTGTACATAAGCATTTATTCTTGTTATTTTGGGTATCCTGGTTTTTGATTTATGCTTGGCTTATATTGAGTATCCTTTTTCTCATATGTTTGTTCATTTTTCCTGCTTAAAGGCATTTCACATCCCATATAAAGGAAAAAGATCCTATCGTATTTTAAAAATCTGGAAGCAGATATTTGCTTTATACTAGAATCACATTTGCCTGTTTCTGAAGCACAAAAATTAAGGGATTGAAAATATAGCCATTGTTTTGCTGCTCCAGCTAAAAACAAAAAAAATGGGGTTAAAGCATTAATAAGTAAATCTATGAAATTCCAATTATCTAAACACAACTTTGATCCAAATAGTTGTTGGTTATATTTGCAAGGTACCATAGACAATACTCCTATTAATTTATTAAACATCTATGCATCAAATAATGATGACCCAGATTTTTTCAATAATCTCAATTATTGGATTCTAGTTGTCATCATACCACTACCTTGATAGGAGGTGACTTTAACTTCCTATTGGAACCTTGTCTGGATCATACTTCTACCTGTCACCCAGAGAAATTAAGAACAAGGTCTGCAGTATTGTCTCTGATGAACACCATGGCTGAACTGATACTTGGAGACTTTTACACCTCAATGGTAAGGACTACACTTTCTTTTCTAATCCACATTGCGCTTATTCCAGAACTGACTACTTGTTAGTATCCAAAGACCTGATTTCACATCTTACTGAAGCAAAAATACATGATATTTCTATACCACATCACATGGCTATATCCTGTGTTTTCAAATGGTCAGCATCATTAGCTCATGGAGATTTAATCAGATGTTATTAAGTGACAAGGAATATATCTAATATATTTTAACAGAGTCCTGTGAATACTTCAATAGAAACTGTACTTCTTCACCATTACCACCTTTCTCTATGAATTGAGAATCCTATAAAGCCTAGATAAGCAGAGAAACTATTAGTTTTTTTAAGCACATAAACAGAAACACTATAGAATGCTTACTGTTTATCTGCTAAAAAAATTTATGTGCTTAATTTCTGTCTCTTGTTGAACAAAAACACCATAGAATGCTTACTGTTCAACAATAGGCAGAAATTAAGCATCTTAAATCTATATTGTATTCTAAACAAGACCAAGAAACATAAAACATCGGATTACATCTTTGAAATCTTCTGGCAATACAATTCTTACATCCACCAAAGACATTATACTTAAATTTCAAGAATTCTATAAGTCTCTTTATGCTTCTGAGATTAGTCCATTGGCAGATTTATTCCCTTTAATATCTCAGTCCATAGCACCAATTTTCTCTTGGAAAGCCATCCCCAAAGCATCTTGATTATAAGCCAACATATTCACACTTTGCACCAAGGAACTTAAATCAGTAGAACGTTCGGTTATAGATGTGTCCATTTTAACCAGCATTTCCCAGACTGTTTGCAGAGAGACACCTCTTGTTGCTGTAGTATGAGTCTTCTGGTATGAGGTGTGAGATCTCCTGGCTCTTATTGCGAGACTGGTCCCACAACAGCAGAAGAAGATGTGTGCTTAAGCACATCTCCTTTTGTCAAGCTGGATGGGGGAATTGTGAGAATAAGATCAGGTAGCTAGCAGCATGTGTCACACTCACATCTCAACATACTGCCAGAAAGACTTTGTCATCTCGTGCAATGTTCTCAGATGGTCTAATGATAGAACCACACCTGACCTCCAGAAGCGACCACAAAAGTTAAGCCGAGATCTTACCAGTAACCTGTACAGAGGCATTATTACCTCCTTTTATCTACTGCTAGCCCTTTATTTTTTTTTTCCTTCTCTTGCACATCCCTCTCTAAAAATGTTGCATCATTTTTCCAGTCATTTCTTCATAACATTAGTTTAATTTATTTAAATTGATGGTTACAAGATCCTATGAACACTAAGTATCAGCTTGGCGGGTTAAGTTGAAACCAGCCAGAAACCACCCAGATAGTCAATGCCGCTCACCAGAAACAGCCCATCATTGAATATCTGGGCTCAGCTCGAACCATGGGAATCAGCCCGGCTAACTCCCATGGTCTGAATATCGAGCCCTTCATATTTTACGTTGGTCACGCAGCGGAATATTGAGCTCACAATCTTTATTTGAAATTATTACACATATATATTCACTGTCATATGTGGTGGGACATTTTCGATAAAATGTCAAAGTCTGATTTTGGATGTTTTGCTAGAAACGTCCAAAAGATGAGTAGCAAACGTAGACTTTTTCAGATTCCAAAATGGCTATCTTTTTGGTTTGAAAATTGCTTTTTTCCAAGACATTTTGGAAAATAAAATATCCAAGAAAAAAATGCCTAAAAACCAGCCATTGGGATGTCTGGGGGCTATCATTCTTAGTAGATTGGCCACACAGACATCCCAGCAGTGCAGAGGGACAGTCTAGGGGGCACTGCAGTGGACTTCACATAAAAGATCCTAGGCACACATCTCATATTGTATGGCGAGCCCTCCAGGAGCAGAAAAATATCTACTGTACCTCACTGTATACCACTACAATAGCTCTCAAGCTATTGTACACCTATACATAGGTACAGTAGGTATTTAGTGTATTTTGGAGGGCTCACATATTCCACCACAAGTATACCAGTTAAAGTGGGATATGGGCCTGGGTCCCCTTCTCTACTGCACTGACCACTAGGCTACTCCTGGGTCCTGCTTGCTGCTATAATAGGAATGGTCATCATATCTGAAGCTATCATAGAGCCTGGTATGTACTGCTATTGTCACATCTTAGGGGGCTGGGAGAGGGTCAGTGACTACTAGGGGAGAAAGAAGAGTTAAGCCTTAATTTCTCCAGTGGTCTTTTGGTCATTTAGGGCACCTTTTGGTCACTTAGTCATGATTAAAACAGGTCTAGCTAAAAGCATCTTAATTTCAGCCCTAGACGTTTTCATTTTGTTACATTATTGTAGAAAAACATCTATCTTTTGGGGCCGCCCATGTACTGCCCAGATCCCACCCAAAACACACCTCCATCATGCCTCCTTGAAATTTGGATGACCTGTGGAGCAAAACATCTAAAATCGGGGTGTTAAAAATTGCAACTTGGAAGTTTTTGAGAGAAAAATATCCTTCTGCTACCTTATGACATTTATTGGACTTTTTTTGTTTTGAAAATGAGACCCATGGAGGGGCATAATCGAACGCGAACGCCTATCTCCATGGGCGTCTATGTCCGAAAATGGGTACGTGAAGAGGCGGGACAGACCATATTTTTGAAAAAGTGGATGTTTTTCAGCTGGGCATTTGTTTTTTTTAGCGATAATGGAAACTAAAAACGCCCAGCTCAAAAACGTCCTAATCCGAACCATTTGGTCATGGGAGGGGCCAGGATTCGTAGTACACTGGCCCCCCTGATATGCCAGAACACCAACTGGGCACCCTAGAGGTCAGTGCGGTGGACTTCAGAAACAGCTCCCACATGCATAGCTCCCTTACCACGGGTGCTGAGCACCCAACCCCCTCCCCCAAAACCCACTACCCACAAATGTACAATACTACCATAGCTCTTAGGGGTGAAGGGGGCACCTACATGTGGGTACAGTGGGTTTTGGAGACCTCCTATTTACCAGCACAAGTGTTACAGGTAGGGGGGATGGGCCTGGGTCCACCTGACTGAAGTGCACTGCGGTACCCACTAAAAGTGCTCCAGGGACCTGCATACACGCAGGCCTCTAGGACTTGTTGCTGCTGTATAACATTGGCACACCAGTTGACACCTGAAGACTAATCTCTCCAAAAATGTCCTTTATTGGAATAAGCACGCTTACTCACAGTTAACTGCAGATCAGAGGTTGTGCCCCACTGGCAACGAGTCTCCCTGGTACTAAGATGAGCAGTAGGTCAGAGCTGGCAGAATGGTGTACAATGCCCTCTTCCAGCCACATTCAAGGTAAGAACTAAGTTCTGTAATGTGGCTAACACGTGAAATGGATCTAAAACTGGCTTACAAAAATGGCCACTACCTCATGGACTACCGGAAACAAAACAGGGCACACTCTGACCCAGTAAGCAGGGGAAAAGCACCATGGGAGTAGAGCCTACCAACTACCAACACCGTGAGCAGTTGCCACAAGCTAGTGAAATCATGGAGCCCAATACCCTACACCCACCACAATGCATTGCTGATGTGACTCTGCAGTGCACATAACAGAAAAGGTGTCACACTCACCCGAGAGCCACATCAGAACCAGAGAAAGGCTGTCAGAGGATAGAACACATTCTGCTGTCATAGAGGTGGGTACGGCATTTGAGGTTGGCATAGAGGCTGGAAAAAAAGTTTTTAAAGTGTTTTTTTTTTTGGTGGGAGGGAGTTAGTGACCACTGGGGGAGTCCAGGGATCCCCGATTCCCTCCAGTGGTCATCTGGGCAGTTGGGGCACTTTTTTGGGACTTGTTCATGAAAAAAAGGGTCCAAAAAAAGTGACCCAAAATCGCAGTAAAAACGCCTTTTTTTTTCGATTATCAGCTAAAGACGCCCGTCTCTCCTCGGCCGATAACCACACCCCAGTTCCGCCTTCACCACGCCTCTGACCCCCCCCCCCCCGTCAACTTTACCCGTTTCCACGACGGATTGCAGTTGGAAACGCCCAAAATCGGCTTTCGATTATACCGATTTGGGCACCCACGGGAGAAAGACGCCCATCTCCCGATTTGGGTCGCAATATAGGCGTTTTTCTCTTTCGATTATAAGCAGGATAGACTTCTAATTCTTGCATTGAACTCTACTCTGTGACCTTTTCTGCCTTCCAGTTTATCCCATCACCTTATCTTAGTTGCTACTGGATTGACCAGAGTCTGATTTGTTTAGATTTTCTATATTGTCTATTCTTGTTTTGTATTTACAACTTAAGTTTGTCCGATGAACTTGTCCTAGTCTCTCTTTATTATGTGTAATGTTGGTGGAGGTGTGCTTATGAAGGCCTAGACCAAGCAGTTTCAGTACTGCTAAATATCTAATATCTAAGAATTAGTCTACAGACCATAAGAATTGAAGACTTTTTATTTTCTGTGGATTACAATGATATTAAAGGAAGACCAGGTGGCAAGCAAGTACCCCACCTCCTCCCTACCTTCCTCTGAGCAGGCTATTGTAAGACAATTCATGTCATTCACTGTTTACATGAGTGTGTTCAATTAGCCTCTGGAGACTTTTAGGATGCAGATGAAAGTGAAGTTACAGGTGACAAGGGGGCGGGGCTGACAGAGGAGAGAGACAGAAAATCCTGCAATTCAGGACAGGATAGGAGAATGGCATAATTACAGGGGGGCCGTGGGAAAGGAGTTCTGCATCCTTTGAAGTAAAGATTGCTTTTATTGAGGATGTGCTGAAGATGTAATTTTTAAGGAAATGCAATATATATTTTTATGTGCCTTTTGGGCAATTGTAAGAAACAAATGGCATATCCTCCATGACGTATGATGTGTTCCTGAGAACCAGTTCTTTGTACTACAGCCTATATAACTGCCTGGTCTGGAAGACAAAGGGGGATCGATGAAAATATTCCTTAAGTCTATCTCAATAGACTAAGGAATATGCGATCATTTCCATGGTTCCCCTTTTTATGTTCCTCCATTGCCCTGCTTCTTATGTGCTACTCCTATCTTTCTATTATTTCCTATTTTTCATGTTCTTGGGTAAGAATAAATTTTGGTAAATGTGAGAAGCTTCTCTTGTATAGTTGTTTTTGGTTTTTATCAAGCCGGAGGGTCTAAGAAATCAGTTGGGGAATTTGTAGGGTTGAGGCGTTGGGTTTTGGTTGGGGAATTTGTGGGGTTGAGGCGTTGGGTTTTGGTTCCGAGACCCAGCACCAACAGGCCCAAACAGTAATGCACTATGATAATGAACACTTGATAAAAGTTAAATACAAATATAAACTAGAGGACACTATCACCCTGGTGCAGACAGATAATTCTTTGAGGGCTGGAAGCCCCACAGAAATAAATGGGAAGTCCTGTGATTCATCACTGCAAGTGAATGGTAATAACAGTGCATGCAACTGTAAAAGTCTTTTACTTCATAATTAAGCTTTCATCAGGGTCCAAAATTAGAAGCAATGCAAAATATGTGCTGAAAAGAGACCAGCGGTGCTAGAGTCGGTGATCGAAATCATCAGTTGTGCAAGAACTTGAAACCACTTAGGCGTAGGCCGAAACACAGACCGTGGTGAGTCCATCCTTAGGTGGAGCTTGCTGTTCTTTCTTAACGTGCTGTCTTCAAGCAAAACGCTGGTGTATATATGAATAAAGGATTTGTAGAAGTAAATTGATTTTTTACTCGTTCCAAAAGTACAAAGACTAGAGGACAGTCGAGGAAGTTACATAGAACTACTTTTAAAATAAATAGGAAGAAATATTTTTTCACTCAACAAATAGTTAAGCTCTGGAACTTTTTGCCGGGGGATGTGGTAACAGCAGTTCGTGTATCTGGGTTTTAAAAGGTTTGGACAAATTCCTGGAGGAAAAGTTCCTAGTCTGCTATTGAGACAGACATAGGAAGCAACGTTTGCCCTGGGATTTGTCGTATGTAGCGTTGCCACAATTTTGGTTTCTGCCTTGTACTTGTGACCTGGCTTGGCCACTGTTTGTAAAACAGGATACTGGGCTAGATGGATCATTGGTCTCACCCAGTATGGCTACTCTTATGTTCTTATGTACTTTTATCCTGACTCATCACATTGGTCATTCCCAGTGCTTTTTTTGTAGAAAAAAAGGTGCCGGTACTCATTGTGGGTGGAGTCACCACATATGACTCCACCCCTATTATAACCACACCCACATCAGCCACACCCCTTATACCAGCCATAGCACATATAAACATAGTAACATGGTAGATGACGGCAGAAAAAGACCTGCACGGTCCATCCAGTCTGCCCAACAAGATAACTCATATGTGCTACTTTTTGTGTATACCCTACTTTGATTTGTACCTGTGCTCTTCAGGGCACAGACCGTGACATCATTGAAAATATTATACTAGTATAGGAGAAAAAAATAATGTGATTTTTTTTTCATTATAAATAATTTCTGTAAGCTGTTACAGTTCCAGTATACCCAGTGCAAAATAAGACAGCAGATGTAAATTCTCAAATTGGACATATTCCAGACACTAAAATGAAAATAAAATGATTTTTTCTACCTTTGTTGTCTGGTGACTTTGTTTTTCTGATCATGCTGGCTCAGTATCTGATTCTGCTGCTATCTGTCCTCTTAACTCCGTTTCCAGGGCTTCCTTTCCATTTAGTTCTTTACTTTCCGCCTTTCTTCTTCATTTCTTGCCCTACATCCGTATGTAAAAGCTGGGTCCTTCGCAGACTTGACTGTCCAGTCCAGCTTCTGCCTATTTTCTACATCCATGTGCAGATTTTCTCCTCTCTTCCTTTTCCCTCATCTCATCTCCTTCCTCACTCTCTTCCCTCGCCTCCATCCATGTCCAGCATTTCTTTTCTCCCCCTGCCCTCCATTCCATCCACCCATGTCCAGCAACCATCTCCCCCTGCCCCCCTCCAGCCACCCATGCCATGCCCAGTGATTCTCCTCCCTCCCCTGCCCATGTCCAGCATGTATCCTCTCCCCCTGCCCTCCCCTCCACGTCCAGCACTTCTCTCTCCCCTCCCCTGCCCTCCATGCCCAGCATGTCGCCTCCCTCCCCTGCCCTCCCCTCATCCATGCCCAGCAATTCTCCTCTCTCCCCTGCCCATGTCCAGCATGTCTCCTCTCCCCCTGCCCTCCCCTCCATGTCCAGCGATTCTGCCCTCCCCCTGCCCTCCCTTCATCCATGCCCAGCAATTCTCCTCCCTTCCCTGCCCATGGCCAGCATGTCTCCTCTACCCCATGCCCTCCCCTCCATGTCCAGCACTTCTCTCTCCCCTCCCCTGCCTTCCATGCCCAGCATGTCACCTCCCTCCCCTCATCCATGCCCAGCAATTCTCCTCTCTCCCCTGCTCTCCCCTCCATGCCAGCAATTCTCTCTCCTCTGCCCTGCATGTCCGACATGTCTCCTCTCTCCCCTGCCCTCCCCTCCATGCCAGCAATTCTCTCTCCCCTGCCCTGCATGTCCGACATGTCCCCTCTCTCCCCTGCCCTCCCCTCCATGCCAGCAATTCTCTCTCCCCTGCCCTGCATGTCTGACATGTCCCCTCTCTCCCCTCCCCTGCCCTCCATGCCAGCAATTCTCTCTCCCCTGCCCTGCATGTCTGACATGTACCCTCTCTCCCCTGCCCTCCCCTCCATGCCAGCAATTCTCTCTCCCCTGCCCTGCATATCTGACATGTCCCCTCTCTCCCCTGCCCTCCCCTGCCCTCCATGCCAGCAATTCTCTCTCCCCTGCCCTGCATGTCTGACATGTCCCCTCTCTCCCCTGCCCTCCATGCCAGCAATTCTCTCTCCCCTGCCCTGCATGTCCGACATGTCCCCTCTCTCCCCTGCCCTCCCCTCCATGCCAGCAATTCTCTCTCCCCTGCCATGCATGTCCGACATATCCCCTCTCTCCCCTGCCCTCTCCTGCCCTCCATGCCAGCAATTCTCTCCCCCCTGCCCTGCATGTCTGACATGTCCCCTCTCTCCCCTCCCCTGCCCTCCATGCCAGCAATTCTCTCTCCCCTGCCCTGCATGTCCGACATGTCCCCTCTCTCCCCTGCCCTCCATGCCAGCAATTCTCTCTCCCCTACCCTGCATGTCTGACATGTCCCATCTCTCCCCTGCCCTCCCCTCTCCAAATCGTGACGAACTGGCCGGCGGTGAAGACAGCGGTACTCACTGATGCAGGCACGCAGAAGACGCAGGGCGCGCGCAAGCAGGTTCGTCTTCTCCTCTGATCTCGCATTGCTTCCCTCTCAGTGCGTCCCACCCTCGAAGGCTGAGAGGGAAGCAACGCGAGATCAGAGGAGAAGACGAACCTGCTTGTGCGCGCACTGCGTCTTCTGCGTGCCTGCATTAGTGAGTACCGCTGTCTTCACCGCCGGCTGGTTCATCGCGACTTGGAGAGGGGAGGGGAGGGTAGGGTAGGGGAGAGAGGGGACATGTCGGACATGCAGGGCAGGGGAGAGAGTTGCTGGCACCCTGCAATGGAGGGTTAAGTGACTTGCCCAGAGTCACAAGGAGCTGCCTGTGCCTGAAGTGGGAATCGAACTTAGTTCCTCAGCTCCCCAGGACCAAAGTCCACCACCCTAACCACTAGGCCACTCCTCCCTTTTACTAAGCCGTGTAACCATCTATGCGCACCCAACACATGCCAAAATGGAGTTGCCGCCCGGTTACCACGTGGCTCTTATGGTAATTTCATTTTTGGTGCGTGTCCGATATGTGTGGCCGAAAAATAAGTTCAGACGCACGTATTGGATGCGAATTTGACACATGTAGGTCATTACTGCCCGGTTACCGTGTGAGACTTTACCGCTAGGTCAATGGCTGGCGGTAAGGTCTCAGACTCAAAATGGACGTGTGGCAGTTTTGATTTTGCCACATGTCCATTTTTGGCAAAAATTTTAAAGAGGCCTTTTTTATAGGTGTGCTGAAAAATGGATCGGCGTGCACCCAAAACACGTACCTACACTACCGCAAGTCAGTTTTCAGCACACCTTAGTAAAAGGACCCCTTTGTTCTTGTGGCAGGTTTAAATGTGCTTGTTGTAGCAAGGACCCATAATTGAGCATCTGGCCTAAATTTTCAAAATGAATCTCCATGAAGCTTATCCCATGTAGTCAGTTGCTAGGATACAAGGATATCATTATAAATATTACAGATGAAACTATAGCTTCATACACTCTACAGTAGAGTACACTATAGGTAAAAAAAATGGCCATTTTTCCCTGTGTGATTCTGAATAAAAGTGCAGTTTTGCCACAGTGTTCATACTGTGACTGAAACATAAAGATGCTATTGTAGAGTGTGAAATTCATAAAATGTATCCTGACAAATTGCAAAATACAGTAAAGGTTGATGGTATGGAATGCATGCTGTGAAGTCATCTTTAAAATGTACTTATTAGATTTAACAAATCTACACGTGTACACTTGCTCAAGAAACATTTAAAGGTTCTATGAAAAAAAGAAAAACTAGAAGAAAAATATAAATTGTATTACATTCATTAACAAAGACCAATAAGGTTAGATCACAAATCTAGTGAGGGTGGAAGAAAGGTAATATTGGAGATTAACAGAAAGAAGAATTATGGAAACTATTGGCCTAACTGATTTCCTTCTTGGTTACTAACCATTATTTACTGCTTCAGTCATTACAGTAGCTGGAGAAACAGACAGCTTTTATATATCTCTAAAGGAACACAATTGTTCCGGTCAAAAAGCGCATATCTTAATCCTGAAAAGTTTACTAAGCGTTTACAAGGGTAATGAAGAAAAAAGATTGCTTCAAGGGCAAGAAACTCCTTTCCTTCTTTCCTGAGCAGGACAAGCAAACACCCAGGTAAATCCATATTCTTTGTCCAAAGAAAACAGTAACTGCTTTTCTAAAATAGAGGTGCAGAATATTACTTAGATCTTGCTGAAATACAAAGAGTGGCTCTGCCTGAACTTTATCCATGGAGGATTCCAATATAGCTGAAATATCCAGTGCCTCGTTTCCTCTCTCATTTGATGTTCCTCTCATATGAATAAAATAAACCTTGCTAAATGGTGGCAAAAGTGAAGTGAATATTCCCAGATACTCTTCTACATATTTTCCATGTATCAAGAGGAGTTTGTCCCAAGACTTTTAGAAAATTCAGAACTCTCAGATTTAAATGCCTAGTATGATTTTCCATCTGCTTCAACTTCCTATGAATGAGTTTATTATCTAAAATAACAGCTCCAGTAGCAGATTTAGTCCCTTTAATATCTTGATCCATAGCACCAATTTTTTCTTGGAAAGCCATCCCAAAAGGATCTTGATTATAAGCCAACATATTCACAGTTTGCACCAAGGAACTTAAATCAGTAGAACATTCGGTTATAGATATGTCCATTTTAACCAGCATTTCCCAGGCTGTTTGCAGAGAGACACACAAAATGGAAGCAAAGAACTTCCAGAACCTTGAAGAGTCCCTCTGGTCCTCTTCATCATAATACCTTGCATTCCAGATGATGTCAGACAGCAGACCTTCCTGCTATACAGCGCTGAATTCTGTGGGTAACTGAGGAGCCATCGCCTCTGATACCATGGTGGGAGACATGATCCTTGTGACCTCTTCTACCAGTGCAGCTGTTGCAAGGTTCTCTTCCAGAATCTCCAGATGCAGGCAAGGGGAAGAGTGCTCACATGGGCTAAGGAAAACCTCGCCCCCAGACAGCTCCAACTCTCCACCTCCAGAAGCTGTACTGCGAATGCTAACTGTGATACCACCAAGTAGATTCCGAGCATATTGATCTATAGAAGGCTGAGTTCCTCCTGCTGAAGAACCAACAGAAGGGTAAGTTTTCAATTTACCCCTTCTTTTATGAGTCATGAAAGAGATAATAAGGAAAAAAGCTTCCTGTGTTGGACTCACACTGCTCAGAACACAGACACCATCTTGACTCCAACACATGCTGTGTACACATGTGTAGCAGACTATGTTCTGCTTGCAACGATTTTGTTTCATCATATGTTACACCATGTGGTTGAGAAGTTCTTACCTCAGGTAAAGATTTATTCAATATTAGAGCTCTCAAGAAACTGACTAGGAAACTAGTATCTCAACTATAACACTTTGGACCCCATCTGAACTGTGTGCACACCATGCAGAGTGTTTTACTTATTATCTGTTTTTTGTTTTCTTGTTGTTGTTGCTGCTGTTTTTATTTTTTATTTTTTTAAGTTCAGACCCTTTGGGCTGCCAGTTCTTACAGCTGGATATTTCAGCTGGGTCATCCGTTCAGTCCTTTAACAGTGCTGCAAGGCCAGTGTTCTTTTATAGTCAAACAAAATGCAATGCTTTATATTAATGCCTGCTTAATGATCAAACTGATTGCTTATATTCATGTAAATACCTTTGCATCCTACAATGTACAGTACAGTTACTGAGTCTAGGCAAGTAAAACTCTTTGTTGTTGAACACTTGCTGTTCTCTGGTAAATTCTAGGGTGCAAGGGGGTTTGTCACAGAGCTCAGGGAGCAACTGTCTCCTTTGGTACAAGCAATCCACAGTTTAGCAGGCACAATTCCAGCACTCTGATTCCAGGTACTGGAGGGCAAAGCCCTACAAACAAAGTCCAGAAACCTGCATGTGTACTGGATCCTGCCTCCTGCAAGGGCATAAGCAGCTGTAAAGTGGATAGGAAAGCCCTGGGTTGCACAGAGCTAAATAATTGATACATTGATGATGCTATTGCAGTTATTTTATGAGGGACTTGAACATTTAAAACACTGTTTTACATACTCTAGTAGGTTCTTATAAAATTGATCAGTTATCCAGGGAGGGAATACTGTGACCCTTGCCTTGATCACTCTTTCTACTGAGGGGCCCTGAGATAGTCTCATCTGGCCCTCACAGTTTCCCCCCTTTATTCCCAGGCTGCAGAGAGTGGATTTCCTGAACTTAGGTTGGCTCTCTTTCTTTTCGGATCATGGCAATCTTCTCATCCTCTCTGACTGATTCTCTCCACACATGGGGATGCTTCACTAGTCCATATTGGCTGGGCAGATATCCCTTGGATCTCACTGACAACACGGCACAGAGTGTCCTAAGAATGTGGTATCCAGTTTTAAGGTGGTTACCCTATCGGTTGCTACACAGATCTTTTTGTGTCTTTATATTTTAGACTCTGCTGTACAGTTTTATAAAGTACTAGTAAAAAAGGCCCGTTTCTGAAAGAAATGAAACGGGCGCTAGCAAGGTTGTCCTCTAATGGCAATTATGTTTTTAAGGGAACTGTTAGGAGAAAGCATGTGTGAGAGAGAGTGAGTATGTGTGAGAGAGTGAATGAGTATGTGTCAGAGAGTGCCCTTGCGGAAACAGGAAATGAGGGTGTGACCAGAGCTAAGACAGAGAGACGGGCCGAGCCTGTGTGCGTTGTACCACTGCTGCCGGCTGCCGTAACGCCGATGTGAGTGAAGATGAGTTTTTAAAATCGGAGGGAGGGGCCTGGAACTGGAAGGGAGGGAGGGAGGGAGGAAGGGAGGGAGGGAGGGGGGACCCTGGAACTGGGAGGGAGGGAGGAAGGGAGGGGGGACCCTGTCACTGGCATTAAACATCTGAAGTGGATCCTCGACAGCAACATCTCTGTAGTAACATCTCCTGACGTCAGGCAAGCAGGGTTCTAGTGCGGGCCAGTGACGTCAGGAGATGGTTACGATCCCAGAACGTTGAAGGAGCAAATTATTATATTAGATTGGGCCCACTTTTACCACAGCGGTCAGCAGTTAAGTAAAATGTCATTCACCAGAATTAAAATAAAATCAGATATTCAGAACCAGTATCCAGATATTGGCCAGCGCTGAATCTAGAAGTGCCATCTGGTTAGGAGCAACATTCAGACCACTAATTGGGTATTTAACTGGATAAAGTTAAGACAGCCTTTTTGCTATCTGTTTGTTATCTGGTTGGCAGTCTGAACATGGACTCTAATCAGATAACCTCTGGCTCTGCCCAAGCTCTACCCATGGACCACACCAGCACTGACCAGACAGTGCTGAGACAGTTAGAGAGAATATTCAGTGGCACTATCCACTTAGTAACAAACACACACAGCAGATCGATGAAAATGAAGAAAGTAGTAATTTATTGGAAACAAATACCCGATGTGGCCACGTTTCGCCAGCAGGCTGCATCAGGGGTAAACACTAAAACACAAACATACAATATCAAATTAAAAAACAAATACTCATTAATTAAAAAACATAATTAAAACATTATAAAAGCATAAAAGATACAAAACATGCAGATAGGTAAATATGATACATATAGAAAACAGCCAATAAAACTTCTAAGAGGCATGTAAAATGTGTCAGTGACAATGAAGTTTAAATATTGCCCACTATTTTATTCTTAATTATACAGCGTTCACCTGATTCCTTAATCACTAACAAATAATATCACTGCATTTTTTAATTATTATAACATTTTTTTAACAGACCTCAGAGGTGTTGTTGGAATAGATTTCCACTTTGATGTTAACACACCAAAAATCAATCATGTGTGCCTCTCGTCATTGGTCTCCACTTTATGAATTATTTTTTTATAAATTAAATATATTATTAATCGATTTTCTAATGTGACTCTACCTAAATCTCATAATCCATAGCATAAAACTTCTCCATATATATGTATCCCCTTACTGAAGTTCACTTATTATAATATGAAAATATCTTTATACTTAGCTTTTTTTAAAAAAAGCTTCCATCCAATAGCGTTGCTGTCACTCCAAATCCGATTCATTGGACTTTGCTATCGCTCCAAAGTTGAAATTATTTCACTCCAAAGAATCATCTTTCAGCTAACGAATTATCTCTCGCTCCAAAGGCTTGCATCAGGGCTTAAATGCATCAGGGCTTGATGCAAGCCTTTGGAGCGAGAGATAATTCGTTAGCTGAAAGATGATTCTTTGGAGTGAAATAATTTCAACTTTGGAGCGATAGCAAAGTCCAATGAATCGGATTTGGAGTGACAGCAACGCTATTGGATGGAAGCTTTTTTTAAAAAAAGCTAAGTATAAAGATATTTTCATATTATAATAAGTGAACTTCAGTAAGGGGATACATATATATGGAGAAGTTTTATGCTATGGATTATGAGATTTAGGTAGAGTCACATTAGAAAATCGATTAATAATATATTTAATTTATAAAAAAATAATTCATAAAGTGGAGACCAATGACGAGAGGCACACATGATTGATTTTTGGTGTGTTAACATCAAAGTGGAAATCTATTCCAACAACACCTCTGAGGTCTGTTAAAAAAATGTTATAATAATTAAAAAATGCAGTGATATTATTTGTTAGTGACAATGAAGTTACATATTGCAATATGCATGCTTAACCATATTTTGTGATTTGATAGCGTATGTTTGTGTTTACCCCTGAGTCAACCTGTGGGCGAAACATGGTCATGTCAAGTATTTGTTTCCAACAAATTACTACTTTCTTCATTTTCGCTGATCAGTTTTATGTGTTTGTTGCTGTCCTGTTAGAAGTTCCTTGCCTCTTGCTGGTTATTCTACTATCCAGTTAGTGCCACTGAATATCTCTCTCATTAGCCATTATCCAATTAACAGGCACTGCTAACCGGATAAGTGATTTGAATATCAGTCCCATTATTTTTGAAATCTTTAGCCGTTCAAATAACACCTCAGTCAGGTCTGCAGGACAATGGGAAGTGTCCTATGGGTTATGTTTACTAAAGGGCATTAAGAATTGCGGTTAATACGGATTTTAGCACGTTAACTACAAATCTAGCGCTATTCTTTTTGGCGGAATGTTTTATAATGGTTGTGTAGTAATATAGTCATTAGTGCACATTAACTGCAAGGTTTTAACACAGGAGCAGACAGCGACTCCAATGTAGGAGGTGCTAAGTGATCTAACGTTAACTGATCTGTTTTCCCATTGGTGTGTATTAATGAGGATGTGCTAACAGGATTATGTTTCCCCACCCATGCCATGCCCACATCACACATTCTCCCAGAAAAATTCCCTAATGCAAGCACTAACCGGTATATTACTGCAGAACACCTTAATGCGCTCATCAGTAACCCTGTTAGCATGTGTTCAAGGTTTAACACCCTTTAGTAGTAAGCTTCTACAAAAAGAAATAGCCTGATTTACCAAGTGATTAACTTTCATAAAGCCACTGAGTACAAAGTTATTACTTAATTTTAACTGACTGTCTTTAGGAAAAATTGTCAGAGCAACCTAATTGTCTAGATTTCCAGCTGAAAATCTTCTGAATTTAGCCAGTCACCCCTTGACTATTTAGATTTAAGATCACAATACATTTGCTTAGTTTTATCAGACTAAACCTTACTGGTTAGCAGAAGGTTGTAAACCTACCCCAGGAACAGTCCAGGAAGATGTCCAGTTCCTAGCCAGCTAAAGGGCTCTTATACTAAAGCTTAGTGCGCACTAAGGGGGAGATGCACAAAGCTTACTATGCTTGCAAAGTTTACTTTAGACTGGTTGTAGCCAGTCGAAAGCAAATGTTATTTAAAGTCTAATGCACAAATAGGTTCTGCATTCCTTTTACCATTCCCTGTAGCAGCTATCGATAACTCTATGCAAACAAGCTCATCAGTATTAAAATGAGCATTCTGGCCAATGCACAGACATTTCCGTGCACACATAATATGTAAAACTTAACGGCAGGTCTGGAACTGTCATTAAGTTTTGCACGGTATCCCTGGTGGTCCAGCAGACCCCAATCCCCCCAAAACCTTTAAAGCCTCCATGGTGGTCCAGTGGACCTCCTCCTGACCCCCCGGTGCTCCCCCCATGACCTTCTGGAACCAAAAATCCCTATTGGTTCAGTGGACCCCCTCTCAATTCCCCTTCTATGCAACTACTCCGTGGTGGTCTATTGACCCAACCTCCCTCCCCTCCCTGTACCTGGTAAATGTTGGAGGCAGGAGAAAAAAACTCCTTATATGGTGCTAAGACCCTCCCACTGCATCCCAGGATGCACTGGGCAGGGGCTGGCACCACCATATTGAGAAGGGCAGGCCCAGAGGCAGGAGGGAGTAGGTGTTGCTCCTGCTCTCCTGCCTCAATTCTTACTACGTACAGTGAGGGGAGGGGAGGGGGTCAGGTCACTAGACCACTACAGAGTAGATGCATGGGGAGGCATGAGAGGGGGTCCACTGGACCACCAGGAAAGTTTTGGGCCCAAGGCCCTGGGGAGTGCGGGAGGGCGTCAAAGTAAAGTGGAGGGGAGTCACTAGACCACCATTGAGTTTTTTGAGTTGCATGTGGGAGGCTCGAGAGGGGATCCAATGGACCCCCTTCTCGAGCCCCCCCCCCACACACACACACACACACACACACTGCACAAAACTCCATGGTGGTCTAGAGACAATTGCATTTGACAACTTACAGAGTCGCAAACAGCGACTGATGCACAAAAGGGATGGCATGCACGGAACTTTAATGATGGCCTTTGTGCATCAACCATGAAATTTGTGCATTAGTTGCTGTTTGTGATTTGGTAAGTTCAACCGTGGTTGCCATATTTTATGGCAACCTTTGTGCATCGGCCCCTAAGTGCCATGCACAAAGAATGTGCAGCATTTAGTGTGTGATAATTCCTTTAGTACGCACTAAGCTTTAGTATATAGGACCCTAAATTTGAATGACTTCTATATTTAAGTTAAATTTTACTGGTTGGAGGGGGGCCATTTTGGACACAGAATAAGAGAAAAATCTTAGGCCAATAATGAGTCTGCTACTAGCCTGTAATACAAACAGACACACAAAGGGGCATAGTTATAATGTGGGTACAGTTAAGACATGTTATTTTACCACTTGATCGTGCTATTTTAGCGCAGGTCCCATTTTATTCAATGAAACTTAGTTACTAATAACTGGGGTTAACAGTAAAATAACACATTTTAAAGGTAGACCACATTGATAACTTCCCTCAAACATAGAAATTCTATTTAAATAAACTTCTTCCTTTTGGTGTGTATGTATATTCCTGTGATAAAAGCCCTTGAATCTCTTAAACTCATATATACAGTATTATAGGGACTTAAAAGAAAAAGGCAGCAATTAATCTGAGATTTTTGATTTTCAGACATTTAATAATGAAATAGTGACTTCATCATCCCTTCTTAGTCATTCTCTATTTTCCATAATGTTCTGTTCATTGTTATGTTTGTTTAATATGATTGTCCTGTCATTAAATGTTCACAAGCTGGCACTTAGATGTATTATATGAACGTCCAAATCCTGACTTAACAAAGCCAGGATAGGACTATCTAAAACTGAAGAATGTGCATCTGGCAAAGGGGCGTGGTCTGGGTGATACTTGGGTAGGCTAAAACTATGGATTTTCATTCCCCATTACAGAAGGGGAAAGAATGTCCATGTCCATATAGGTTGATGTTGGGAGTTAGAATCTCTACCTGGAATTCCAGGGGACCCTTGTTGGAAGAGTCAGTAACTGTGTGTTCTTACCCTTTGATCATTACATAATATAACACAGGGTAAGTGCAAAGCTTGCATGGTACATGCAGAGAGTGTGCCCTGCATGCATTGCACAGGGAATGTAGAGCCCTCATAATCCCATTTTCCTTGGTGATACCCCCACAAACCCATGTCCCCCCTCCCAGCCCCTCGTCAGCTCCAAATACCTTCTTCTCACCAACAGTTATGATCTCCCTCCTGACGACCCATTATGTCTAATCTCCATTCTTACCCTTCCTTATGTGCAATCCCTCTCCCGACCCTGCATCATGCCTTTTGATCGCCCCTATACAGAACTCCATCTAAGAACTCCACCTAAGAATAAAGATCCATGGCACCTCAAGCCCTATTCTCACTCACCCACCATATACTCCCAACCCATCAGTACCTACCCACATGGAAGATGTCCCATCAAAGGTCCCAAGGTGGTGGTGGTCTGTTTCCATGCCATCTTAGATCCTGTCACCTTTGCTTTGTATCAGCGCAGTCTTGGATCCTGGCACCTTCCCAGGCAGCAGCAGAGACTGCTGCCACTCAGGGACACTGTAACAGGACATCTACTGTGCAGGTAGGTCCCAGTGGGTTGGGAGGATTTGGGGGGGGGGGGGGTGGATAAAGGTAGGATCAAAGATGCCATGGCTCTTTGTTCCAGGGTAATTTTGTGTGTAGGAAGGATCAGAAGGCATGGGAATGTTGGAAGAGGGATTGGACATGGAGGAGGGGGTCAGGAGGAAGATCGGACATAAGTGGGAGTTCAGGTGATAGCAACTTAGAAGTTCATGTGCTGTGAAATGGATGTCTGTGTGCCTGCTGTTTCCTTGTCCATACTTTGGAAGGGTTTGTATCTAACATGTACATTCCTGCTGCATGTAGCAGCACATATACTGTATATATACATATTTCACCATACATTTTAGAACAGATTCTAGGTCAGCAGATCCTGTTCTAAAATTATAGGGGAACTTCAGATGTCTTGATTTGGACATCAGATTTCCCATTTGAATATTTTTTTCTAAGATGTTGTTCATTATTAATACATGAATGTGAATGTTATTCATTTAAACACAGATAGGCACTAATGTAATACACACATTTCATCTCTGTTGTAGTCAAATGAAACACACATCATCACACTCAGAGGAATATAACATTGTTACTCTTATCTGTATTTTATTTAATGAAATCATAATTTGTTCACAATGTGAGTTGCCTGTTTCTACAGGACCATGATTTATAATGGACACAGTTGATGCAACAAAGTAAAAAAAATTAAATTAATAAAAAATAAAAAAGATGAGAACATGGAGAGGATTGTGATCAAACTTGCTGATGGGATATGTATACATCCCGATCCCCCTCCCCCATTCCCAGTCCTACCCCCTCCCTAGAATCAGATGGCTTCACTGTTCCACTCTTCACATTCACTAACAGATAAAGCGTAATAGCCTCCATCTCCTCTGCCTGACATTGTGCAGGGCCCCAGGGAGCCGTCAGTCCAATTTCACCATGCCCACTTCTACCTGGAAGCCTCTTCCTTCAGCTCTTTGTTTTTCCGCACTTCTTCTGCATGCTTGTCCTTTATGGAGAAGGAAAAGTCTCAGAATTAGCACCAGATTGTAACCATGTCTCATTCTGCATTAAAACTAGACTGGAGTTGTGTCGACACCAGCAATCAGAATATCTGCTGAAAAATCTACAAGCCTTTCTTGTCTTTTTTTTTGGCCCATCTAATACTGTATATTAGATGGGCCATCAGGTTAACTAGATCTTGCAACTCCCATTAGATCAACTATGACTACAGTTGCTTCTTCATGAAATGAATGGCGTATGCCTAAAAAAATATTATATTTCTTTCATTTTTACCACTTCTGATTCATTACATAAATTGATTACCTATCAAAATGAATCAGAATAAAGTTTAACCAAACTGATGATGCTGATAGAATATCTAATGAGCTTTATGAGCAATGCAACCACCATGAGGGGATATTTTTCTCAGAACTTGGAAGATGCCAGGGGCTCATATTTTGCCAATTCTGCCACATTTCATACTACTGAGGATCTGATGCATTAAGGCCTTTTTTTTAAATGTTTTTTACACTTTCTAATAACTTGATGAACAGGGATCTCAATTTGTAGAACATCATTTAGCCTCCAAAATAGCACATATCTTTTATTTTTGGGGAAAAACCCCTAGCTTTTTTAAATGAAAGTTTGGGTTTTCAGAACACAAATATGCCCACTATATACCAAAAAAGAAAAGCAGACCACTAATGTAAATCTAGTCAAAGGGGCACTTATTAGTTTAGCTTCCACTTCATGTTCTAAATTTTGTAAAAGCCCATAGTTGGTGTAAATTGAGCAGTACTTTTTGCTGCTATATTATTTATTGATTTATTGATTAATTGATTTTATTCTACTTGATAACATACATGCCTATAAGAAATAAAATCACTCTAGGTGTCATACAATAAAATCCAACTTCCTATAAACACAAAATAAAACAATACACAAAAAAATAAATACATATTAATTACCCAAAACTAATCCTCTCCCCCCCCCCCCCCCAACCCGGCTCAGTTCATATGACTAATGGAGAACAAGAATTATAAAAGTTTTGCCCTTCAGTCAGCGGTAACACAGCTTGTTTTATTTAGAAAGGGACCAGCTAAAGTTCAGCCTTCCTGTCCCGATTGGACTAGTGGATGTTGGCTCCAGTGAAGAGCCAAAGAACTCCATCCTGAGAAGGGAAAAAAGATGGCTCCCCTACTGTGATGATCTCTGTCAACCATACACTGCTGGCAAGGGTTAGTCTCAAAGGTGACTTCCCTCTAGCCCACAAGGTTAGCGAGGATATTGATGTCAACTAAGGTGATAATCATGAAACAAGAGGGCTAGATATTCAAAAGATCGAAGCACTTAAAAAGTTAGACATCTAGACTGTATAAATGAAAATGTCCTTCTGCTGAGCTCATAAATTTAGGTGCCTGAAAAGTAGGTGGGGGGAAGGGCAGGTTGAGGGAAGTAAGTTGAAGAGTAAATCTGGAAGCAGGCATAAATGTTCATACATAAAGTTTGCTTGTACATGTGTATTTTATTAGCAACATGTGTAAATTGTGACTCTGCCCACACTCCACAAAAACACCAGCCCAGAGCATGCCAACATGCAGGGTGCTTAAAATTACATGGCTTTTGTCATCGCACATACTTTAATGTGTGTAACCACTGGGGCAATTTCATAAGAGACCTTTAAGTGGAGGAGGTGAGAAAATCCTGGAAATCAAAGCTTAAACCCCCCAAAGTTGCCAGATCAGTGATGACTAGGAAGCAAAGAGTAGTGGTAGTTGGTGATTTTATTCTGAGGGGTACAGAGGTATCCATCTGCCACAAGACATGATGTCCTGGGAGGTGTACTGTCTGCCTGGTGCCAAGATGTGAGACATAATGGAGGGTTTGACAAGATTCATGAAGCCTACAGACTGTTATTTGTTCATCCATTTGGGCAGGAATGATACTGCTAGGTATCCCACTGAAGTATGAAAAGCGACTTCATGGTTCTGGAAGGGAGGGTGCAGCAGATAGGTATGCAGGTGGTGGTGTTGAAGGTAAAGGCCAAAGCACAGAAGCTTGCATGCTGGAGAATGGCAGCGCAGATGATGTCATTGAGAGCATTTCAGTTTCCTTGACCATGAGATGATTTTCCAGAGAAAGGAAGAAGTGTCTTCTGCAGCAGACTGGTTAATCTACCGAAGAGGGCTTTAAGCTAGAATCATTGGATATAGCTGAACAAAGCCCCCAGTTTAGTAAAAGCACTCAGATAATTAAAACATTAAATACTTCTATAGCAATTGAAAAAAAATATAGAAGTGAGAAAAAAAAAAAAGCAACATCTGGAAACCTGTGTATGCTAAATGCCCGTACTATTGGAAATAAGATTCTGGAGCTAGAGGCAATGATTGAAGAGGCTGGCTTGGATTTAATGGTGGTAACAGAATCATGGTTCATAGAAATTTTGACTGGGATATAGTTATACCGGGCTATAGTTTGTTCAGGAAAGTCAGGGTAGGAAGAAACGTAAGGGGAGTGGCATTGTGTTAAAGAAAATATTAAAGAAAATTGCAGGACTTATGGGCTAAGGAAGAGGCACTGTGGGTCAGTCTGGAAAAAGAGATTGGAAAATCTGTTTACACTGGTGTGATATATGGGCCTCCTTCACAGACAAAAGAAGTGGATAGAGATTTAACTGAAGACATTCACAATATAGCTATGAAAGGGGAAGTACAACTAATAGGTGATCTCAATATGCCAGACGCTGAATAGAGCATCATAGTTGTGGTATCATCAAGAAATAGGGAGATCCTGGATTCTCTGCAGGGAAAACTGTTCCAGCAGTTGGTAATAGGGATGGGAACCTAGAAATGTTTAATTGCATGTAATTTCCCGTGTTGTTTACGGGAATTCTTGGCCATTTTGTCGTTACAGAAGCAATGTTGTTAAGAATGTGCCCTCTTTGCAAAGACAGAGGCCCTTTTACTAAGCCACGTAGGCACCTAAGCACACACAACGTGCATCAATTTTGAGTTACCACCCGGCTACTGCATAGCCCTTGCGGTAATTTCATTTTTGACATACATCCGCTAGGTATGCTGAAAAATATTTTTATTTTCCAGCGTGTGGGTGGTAATCAGATGTTAATTGGCATTTTATGTGCATAGACCATTACCGCCCGGTTACTGCGTGAGACCTTACTGCTAGGTCAATGGCTGGCGGTAAGGTCTCATACCCAAAATGAACGCTCAGCAATTTTCATTTTGCCGCATGTCCATTTTCGGCAAAAATGTTTAAAAGGCATTTTTTATAGGTGCGCTGAAAAATGATTCTGCATACGCCCAAAATACATGTCTACACTACCGCACACCATTTTTCAGCGCACCTTTGTAAAAGGGCCCCACAGGGCACTATTTGCAAAGAGGTTGCATTCTTTTGGAAAGAGTGCACACTTTTCCTTGATACCGTGTTTCCCCGAAAATAGGACATCCTCCGAAAATAAGACCTAGCAGGGGAGGCCTTATTTTTCGGGGAAACATCAGGGTCACCCCCCCCCCCACACACACACACACACACACACACACACACACCCGAGATCGCCGGCTCCCCCCCTGATCGGCGGCTCCCCCCGCCCTCAGTCGCTCCCGGAACTAACCTCTTAAACGCTTCGTTTCACCTTCGCACTCGCCACAAGCAGCAGAGCAGACCACTCCTTCCTTCCGTGTCCCGCCCTCGCCTGACGTTACGTTACGTCAGACGAGGGTGGGACGCGGAAGGAAGGAGTGGCCTGCCCTGCTGCTTGCGACGAGTGCGAAGATGAATGGTGAAAGGAAGCGTTTAAGAGGTTAGTTCCGGGAGCGACTGAGGGCGGGGGGAGCCGGCAATCGAAGGGGGGGGGAGCCGGCGATCTTGTTTGGGGGGGCGACCTCAGGTGGGGGGGGGGGGGGGGTGACCTGATGTTTCCCTGAAAAATAAGGCCTCCCTTGAAAATAAGACCTAGCGGGTCTTGGGGAGCAAAATTAATATAAGACAGTGTCTTATTTTCGGGGAAACACGGTTGTGAACTTTCCTGATAGTGCACAGGATAGTGTATGCATGCTCACTATCAGGAAAGAGTATGCACTGTTTTCAAAAGAGTACATCTTCTGGGCAAAGAGTGCATGCTATTATCAGCAAATGAAAAAATACAAAATGAAATGTTTTTCTGCTTGTTTTCATTTATTAATGATGTGCGACAACATGGGATATGTCGTTTAACATATCCCATGTTGTTGCAAATGATAGTTTATGCCTAGTTGACAATAGAACCAACACAGGGTGGGGCCATACTGGTTCTTTTGCTTATGAATATGGAGAGTGTTCTGATGTTGTAGTGGGTTATCATGTAATAGCCAGAGGTAGAGCTAGGTGGGGCGCAAGGGGAGCAGCTGCTCCCCCAAATGGATTTTGAATGAAATGGTGCCTATGTGGATCAGCCCTTCAGCCTTGCACTGGCGCCTATTTTATAAAATGTCTGCTCCCCCTGTTATCAAAACCTGTTTACGCTTCTGGTAATAGCCATTGATCACTGGATAGTGTGGTTCAATTGTAATACAAACATAGAGAGGGTTTACTCAAAAGTGAAAGTTCTAGACTTCAAAAAAATTTACTTAGTCATATGCCTGAAGGAATTGTTAGCTATATGGGAACATCAGGAGAAAGGGGGAAGGAGAAAAGCAGTGGGCAAAACTGAAAGGAGCTATTATACCTTTTTGTTAGGAAAGTAAATAAAAGTAAGAGGAAAAGAAGGCCACTTTAGTTTTCAAAAGTAGTAGCTGAAAAGATAGGGAAGAAGAGATTAGTCTCATAGATACCAGATCTATGGGTGCAAGTGGGTGCTGAGAAACCTCCAATATTAGGGAAGCTTCTTCTTCTTGTTGTGTTCAGGGAGGGATATTTTGTATTGTGTATGTCACCCCCAATCATTTTGAAATGTTGGCGCCTATGGTCAGTCTTCATAAACTACAACAGATCACAGAAATAGGAAAATAGGCAATAAAATGTGGAAAAGCTAAGAGAAGCTGGTAAAGTAGTCAGGAAAACAGAAACAAATGGAAGAAAAAATAGCCAATATGGTAACATGAGGGCCAATATATCTTTTTAGATATGTTAATGATAAGAGGAAGTGCAAAATGGCATTCTGAGACTCAAGGCATATGTAGAAGCTGATAAGGATAAAGCAGAATCTCTTAACAAATATTTCTGTTCTATATTTGCAGATGAAAGGCTGGGAGTGGGACCTCAGAAGAGAAGCACAAATAGAAACAGAAGTGTTGTAGACCTTGAACAATTTTCAGAAGACTGTCTTCATGAGAAGCTAGCTAAACTAAAGGTAGAGAAAGCAATAGGAATGGAAGGGATACAACAGAGGCTACTGAAGACATTTAGAAAAGTTCTGTCAGCTCTGCTGTTTTACCTTTTCAATTCTTCTTTAGAGTCAGGAGTGGTTCCAGAGGACTGGAGAAGGTTAGATGTAGTCCCTCTCCACAAAAGCAGAAGTAAGGAGAAAGTTGGGAACTAGGCCTGTTAGTCTGACCTCTGTGGTGAGTAAAGTAATGGAAACACTTCTAAAAGACAGGATAATAAGGTTCCTAGAATCCAATGGATTGTAGGACCTGAGGCAGCATGGTTTTACTATATTAAATGGATATACTGTATTAGTAAATGGATATATTAAATGGATGCATCCTGAAAGGAAGGTACCTTCAGTTTAATAGAAATAATCACTTATGCAGCAGAGACTACTTCCTATGAAAAAGAAACATTATGAGCAATAATAGTCTTAAGCTTTCCCTCCATTTAAGAAACCAAACATAATCCTCAGACCTAGATTGCTGATACCTCTCAGGAGACAGCAAATCTTTGGATAAACTTGAATAAGTCAATGTTATCAATGATGCCTTAGCATCCGATTTGCCCAAGTATAATGGAGATGAGATGCCTACATATGACACCCCTTGCAAGCAAGAACTATCAGGAAGAGGAAGAGATGAGTACTTTCCAATGAGCTTAAAGAAATGTCCATTGGAGATAGTACCTGCAAACCTGAAGAGCTGATGGCGCCAGTCTGGATAAGATGCTTGTCCTATTGTAGTGGGTGCTGCAGATTTAATTTTCATCCTAAAACTGAAACTCCTAGGTCAGGTGCTCAGCTTTCTTTGAAAGTTGAGCCCATAGGTATTTTTTATGTGGATCAATGTGGGGGTTTCTAATTCAGGTCTCAAAACACTCTGGCATTTATAACCTTGCTTTTCCTGTTCCTGTATAGAAAATATGTCTATAATGCTCTAACCAATTGCAGAAATATAGAACATTCCAGCAAATACATTTAGCAGCAGTACTAGCAAGGAAATAAATCTCAGTTTTAAAGTTAACATTGTACTCAAAAGCATAAAATGTAAGAATATGTAGAAATAAGGGTCAACACACAGGTTGTAGGTGACACTTTTTATTGGACTAACCTAATGCATCTGTCTCTAGTTGTTAAGAGTTATCCTCCCTTCATCAGCTCTAAAGTAAGAATGAAACTTAGCAAAGAACGTTTTCATTTATGTGTGTTTTACATTTTACTCGTTACTTTTCATACTTTTGGAGCAACGCAGTCATGTTTGGTTTGCAAGAAAAAATGGAAAAAAAATGTCCGCTTAGCTGTGCTTTTCCTTGGCCCTATAAAGAAGTTAAAGATGTGATATGACAGCTAGCCAGCTCTGCTTGGCTGTGATTGCTCTTTCCCTGCCACAGCATATTTAGTAGTTTCGGGAATCATGGAGACATCAGGTTAGCTTCCTCTATACAATTTTTTTTTTAAATATTCTCAGTCAGCTAGCCTGGAATAGGCTAAGGACAGACAAAAGGAAAAGAGGCAACTCACACAGGGAAGCAGAGAACTTTGAATTAGTTAAACTCTGATTCTTAGGAGCACTCAGGGCTGGCTTTGTGGGGGGGGGGGGGGGCGGAATGCCATAAGGTGCCCCACACCTGTGTAAAACTAAAGGAGGAGCACCCTGCTAGTGGACTTTGGGGAGCCCCCTGCCACATTTCTGGGCCCCAACATGTTTAATATTGGCCCTGCATGCAGAACTTTGAAGTAAGAAGCTCGTAAAACAGCATGATAGTAATGTTCCTCTTTCTCAGGACACTCGGAGCCACATTCAGTAAATGGCACCTAAAGTTAGGTGCCGGAAAGATTTGTGCTAAGATAGTATTCACAAAGGGCGTTTGGCGCAGAGAGCCCTTAGCTGAATACTAGTTTAGTGTCGATTTTGCGCCTGCTTTTGGGTGCCAGCATTTACACCTGCTGAAGCCTGGTGTAAATGCTGACACCCAATTATCGGTAGTTGGGCACGCATCTTATAATATTCTATAATATTGTGACTAACTGCTGAGAATGTCCTCTGATCTGCCCATGGTCGTGCCCCGTTGGATTTGCAAGCTATAAAATTTAGGTGTGGATGTTATAGATTAGCGCCTAGGGCAGCTGTGTGCATAACTCCAAATTGGAGCCAATTAACCTCAATTACTCATTCATTAAGTAATTACTTTATGCACCTATTTGCCCTCGGTGTCCAACTTTGAGAGACCTATATAGAATCTAGGGGTCTCTGTTTAGGTAAGAGCTACCTTCATGCAATGCACAGTATGGAAAAGTGGGATTCTTCCAGCGGGGAGCAACATTAACTAAAATACCCTAAGGAACATACACAGTCACTCAAAGAAAAATCTTCACACAAATAGCGTTGTTCCAAATTCAAACGTTTACTGAAAAAATAGTAAAGTAAGAAACTCCAGCCATTAAGTCTCTCCAAAATATACAGTTCATAGCTCAGACAAGAAAATTACAACACAGAGCAGTAAAATAAATTCCAAATGTCCCTTCTGGCCTCCCTTGCTTCCAAGACCATACCAAAATAAATGAAGGTTCTGCTGTTATAGTCACAGATTTCTTTGGTACCCATAAGCCCTGAAGTCCTTCAGTAATGCCTCCAATCTCCTCTCCTTGAGATGGACACCCTCCAAAGCTTTGCACTCATAGCAGTTCACAAACTTTTCCTTCTCCCAAAATCAAATACAGTACACTGCTGTGAATTTATAGTACACAGTGGAAATCCTTGCTCACACAACAGAATATACACAGAATCAAGCTCTTCCATTCCCACAAAAAAGTAGCAAAACCAAGAAACAGGTTCATTCTGAGTGGAAATATCAGTAACCTCCCCACTAGAATACCTGGGGAAGTTGGAGAAACCCTTTCAGGAAGCAGGTCAGCATCCTTACTGCCTCTCTCCACTTTTTATGGGTTGTCTACTCCCTTTGGTACCTCCTAGATTACCCTTTGGAACCTATATAGATTAGCAGAAAGGGGCCCACCCTTTGAAGATTGGAGAATCACTCTACTTTTAGTTACACACCTACTGCTGGAAATTTCCATATTCTAATATATAGTGAGGCCTAGACAGCTCTTTGTGATGTTTACAAGAAGTACAGAATGACTTTATTAAAAAATAAAACATTATGCTAGATGGAAAGGTGATAAGTATGAGTAGCTGGTACTTCTTACATTGTTATTTGCTGGTTTTACTTTGAAAGGTTGTAGCTAGCACTGGTTCTTTAAATTGTAATACTATCTGTGTTGAATCAGAGTTATTAGTTGAAGAAAGCTGGAAACCTGAGATTAGAAATGTGAAACAGAGGACAGAAGTCACTCTTACACTGAGTTGGGCCTTCTATATAACAGAGACTGGAAAGATAAAACAAACAGTATTTGTTATAGAGAGGATTTTTTTCAGCAGAATTTGATTGTTGTGTCTAATAATTTGGGGGATACAACCTGTATTGGTTAACCAGGATTAGTTATGTAGAGGATTGCCGTCATAATGAACGACTGTACCCTTTTTATCAGTCAACAGCATGATGTTTGTTGGAAACAGTCTACCAGAAGCTGCAAGAGTAACATCATGTCATGTGTCAGTCACCAGTGGCCAATACTGTCAGTTCATTTATTTTCAAGGCTTTTTTTTTCAGTAATGGCAGCATACAAGCAAAGGTCCTCCTAACTAACCTTCTCTTGCAGGCGTTCCAACATGGCAGCTAAGTGGGCTTCTCGGTTCTCTTTGTTGACCTCCATTTTTTGTGCCAGTTTTTCCTTAGCCATTTTGATGAAATTATTGTTCTCTTCAATAGCCTTCTGGATGACCTCACGCTCATGTTCTCTCTTTTCTGCCAGATGCTTCAAGAGCTCAGCTTCCTGGTACTGAAAAGGAACAGACAAAGCCGTTTAAATTGCAGTTCTAATTTGCTTGAAAACTAAGCCTGCAAAGAGAACAGCTTCGTTTTCTAGTACTTGTGCTCATAGGAAGTGGAATGGAGTGGGCCACTGGAGTCGGAGCTTGGCCTCCCAAGCTAGGGAGCATGATGGAGCATGTTGGTTTGTTGGCTCCCCAACCCTTACTCCAACCGGAAAAGCATTCCGCAGCTCCTGTTTTATTCAAACATTTAAGACTAATCAGTTTCAGAGCAGCCAGTTGCCTTTAGGATAAGCTTAAAGGGTTCATTTTCAATGAGGCACCTAACTGACTATCGACACACACACTTTTCAGCCTGCACAGCCTCACATCAGCTTTCAAACACAGGAAATCCACACACATTAAGGGCAATTCTAAAACAGAGAGCTTACATTTACATACGTATTATGAATGTAAATCTACGGAATACTGACAACGGTTCATGCATGTGCGCACATACATGTATAAATGTCAATATTCTGATTAAGCACTATTCTGTAATGGTGCACTAAAGGGTTAGCGCATGGCAACAGGCTTACTGCAAGCCAATTCTGAACTACCGCCGGGCTACTGCAGGAGCCCAGTGCAGTGGCTTAGCCACAGGTGGGCCTCACTTCGGACTCAGGCCCACCCAAAATTGTGACACTCTTGCTATGGCTGGTGGGTATTCCCAAACCTTGCCAGGTGAAGATTTTCTGTCCTTGGGCAGCCAGTACTCTTCCAAATGTCAGCCAGCAGCACTTGCCTTGAGCTGATGCTAAGACCGGCCCTTCTGCACATGCTGTTTTCACACATGCAAAAGCACTGAGCATGCATGGCCTGCCAGCAGCAGCAGCATCAGTTTGAGGCAAGTGCTGCCGGCTACCATTTGGAAGAGTGCTGGCTGCTCAAGTAGTAGGAGGAAATCTTCAGCTGGCAGAGTTTAGGGACCCCACCAGCTCAAGTATTTAATATTTGGGGTTTGTGGGCAGGGAGGGGTGGAGAGAAGAGCAAACTGGAGGGGCCGGGGGGGGGGGGGGGAATTCCATGCCCACCCACCTTGGGCTCAGGCCCACCCAAAATTGGCTATCTGGCTATGCCCCTGGCCCAGTGGTAGTTCCCACCCCCAGCGTAGGCCATGTCCTGTGCTACAAAAATATTTTCTATTTTTGTAGTGCTGGTGCTTACCCGGCAGTAACCGGGCAGAACTGCACACTGTCTTGTTACCGGCGGGTTAGCGCTGGAGCCCTTACCATTACCTCAATGAGTGGTGGTAAGTGCTCCCCCCTGAAATGGTCACGCGGTAAGTGGTTCACTTACCACACTGCCATTTCTTTTCTAGGAAAAAGACAGCCTTTTACTCATTGCGGTAAAAGGGGGCCTCAGCGTGCATCAAAAACACACTCTGATGCTAGCACAGGCCCCCTTTTGCCACAGCTTAGTAAAAGACCCCTTATATAACTCATAAAGGGAAGGGCCACACATAGGGTGGAGCATGGGTACGACATAGATGGGGTCCCACCTACATGTGTAACTTACAGAATATGGTAGGTAGGTTATGCAGGTATCTTCCACTTTTGGGCACTCATACTTACACCACCTCTATGGCTGAGGTAATTGCAGCCACCTACATATTACATGCTCTAATACCACGCTATGCTAGATTTCTATAGAAACATAGAAAACAGAGAAAAATGTAGGCAGAAACACACCATTCTTCACCCCCCAGACATGCTCCCTCAACCAAAAAATAACATTTATTTTTCAGCACATGGGTAGCATGTGCATATCGGGATTTTACCATGGGACGCCTCGGCACGCTCTATGCTAAGTCCTTTTAACCTGCGGTAAGCACGTGTTATTGCTTACAACAGCTTGGTAAAAGGACCCCATGGGGTTGAATGATACTAATAAAGTACTTGTGTCAACAGCATACCTAGCAAACATACATAGCTTTACAATGTAAATGCATATATGTAAGGGGTGCAAGTAAAACAGACGTAGGTGCTTAGAAAATGTTCCAGGACTGTAGATGTAATGAAATATGTTCTGCCATGCATAGTGTTTTATATAGAACTAGTGGAACCCAGCCCGTTTCCTCAACAATGAAACAGGCCCTAGAAAGGCTCTCTTGTAAGCGATTTTTTTGTCTCTCCCTTCCCCTCCATGTCCAATGATTCTTCCCTCCCCTCCCTTCCCCTCCCATCCCCTCCCCTCCATGTCCAGCGATTCTCCTCTTCCCTGCCCTTCCATCTGTGTCCCGTGATTCTCCTCTCTCCTGTCCTCTCCTCCCATCCCATCCATGTCCATCGATTCTGCTCTGCTCTCCCCTCAATGTGCCGCGATTCTCTCTTCCTTTGTACCTCATCGTTTTCTGGCTGGCCTGGCTGGCTTCCCTTCCATTGGTAACATCCTGACGTCAGCTCACCTCCAGCATTCCCTTCCCTCTCACTGTTCCGGCCTCTGACATCATTACCTTTTGACAGGAGGGCGGGGCAGTGAGGGGAAATGGAACGCTGGAGGCTGGCTGACATCATGAGATGTTATGAACCCAGGCAGCCAGACAGCGATGGAACGTTGGAGGTGCAAATTATTATATAGCAGTGGCGTAGGAAGGGGGGGCGGTGGGGTGGTCCGCCCCGGGTGCACGCCACTGGGGGGGGTGTGTCGGCTCCGCTGGTTCCCTGCTCCCTCTGCCCCGAAACAGGTTACTTCCTATTCCGGAGCAGAGAGAGCAGGGAACCAGCGGAGCCGACGCAGCTCCCAGTGACGTGCAGTCGGGGCGGATCGGCCCTCCCGCCCGCTCCCCGCTTTCCCATGCTAGTAAGAATGTGCTCCGGGGGGGGGGGGTGCGCGCCGAAGGGGGTGCATGTGCTGAGGGGGTGTGTGCACCGTGCTGCACCCGGGGGGGGGGTGCATGCGCAGCGGCAACCCGCCCTGGATGTCAGCCGCCCTCGCTACGACACTGTTATATAGGATATTCATAGGTATTACCGAGGGTGGAGATAAGGTGGAGCTGGGACAGAGTTATGAAATACTTGCATATGTAACTAAATACAGACATATCCACACAAACTTACCCCCCCCCCCTCCCCTGTTTAAAAAGCCATGCGGCAATGCCAATACAGCCCATTCAAAGTGAATGGGCTGTGTCGGCATTACTGCACTGGTAGCTGCTACTGCAGTTTTGTAAACTGAGGACTTAGATGGAAAATTTATGTCTTCCTCAAAGCATGTGTCACATTGTGTGGGAGCTTACAGGAAAACAAGTCTATAAAGATATCTAGACACATATTTTATCTTATATTAAAGTAAATTTATTTTGTACATAAGTTTGTTAATGTGTTGAAAGGTGGTTTATTGAATTTGTATTACTGTCGGATAAGTATTTTGGGGGCCAATATTCAAAGCAATTTAACCAGCCAGAAATGGCTCCTGGCCAGTTAAATCACCTGTTCGGGGCTAACTGCTATTTTTCAGTGGCATTTAACCAGTTAGTGCTGCTGAAAATAACCAGTTAGCACCAAACTGAAACCAGCTGATTTGGAGACATCCTGGGGCAGAGTCAGCACGTGGCCAGTGAAGTACCAATTCTCAGCCCTTATCTGGCCAAGTTAACCGCATAAACAGGACCACATAAAAGTCACCCCTATCTTTATGCAGTAACCCGTAGGTAGTTAAGTGCTGAATATTGCACTTAACTGACTATGAGTTAGCCAACTTCAGAAACCCAGAAATTCAATGCCGGTGCTGGGACATGGCCCAGTATTGATTATCCATGCATTTGCAGCTGGCTAAAGCATAGTCAGTTAAGTATGATATGTCTATGGTAAACCGCATAAAGATAGGACTGTGTTATACAGTCCTATTTACACAGTTATTCTAACCAATTAAGCACTGACTCGGCCTCCCGAACAACCACAAAGTAGCCAGTTTCAGCTTAGGTGCTAAGTGGGAATGTTCAGCAGCACCATCTGGTTAGGGGGTCCTTTTACTTGCGGTAGTCTAGGCACAGGTTTTGGGAGTGAACCAATCCATTTTTCAGCGCGCTTGTAAAAAAGGCCTTTTGACGAAAATGGATGTGCTACAAAATCAAAATTGCCGCGCGTGCATTTTGGGCCTGAGACCTTACCGCCAGCCATTGGCCTAGCAGTAAAAACTCACGTGGTAACAGGGTGGTAATGACCTATGCACGCGAAGTGCCACTTGGCGTGCGTCCGATATGCATATCCGAAAATAATTATTTTTCAGATGCGCGTATCGGACGGGCATGCCAAAAATGAAATTACCGCAACAGCCATACGATAACTCCATTTTGGTGCACATTGGACGTGCATAGACGCTTACGTAGCTTAGTAAAAGGGCCCCTAAGTGCTACTGAATATGCCCTGTTAGTCCTAGAGAAGCAATTTAAATGGTCAGGAGCCATTTCTGGCCATTTGAATCATTTTATTTATTTGGATTTTGCTCATACCTTTTTCAGTAGTAGCTGAAGATGAGCACAGTGGGTATTTCTCTGACCCTAGAGGGCTCACAACCTAATTTTGTATCTAAAGCAATGGAGGGTTAAGTGACTTGCCCAATATCACAAGGAGCAGGAGTGGGATTTGAACCAGCCCATCTCTGGGTGCATGAGCTTCTGAGATCTTGCAGATGTCATGAGGTTAATGCTCATGCACTATAACATCTTTGCAAAGTCTAATACAGAAGTGGCTAATTCAGTCCTCAAGAACCAAAAGTAGGGCATAATGAATATGCAAGAGATATCAGCATGTGTTGCCTGCCCTTCACTGGGTGTAAATATATCTCATGCATATTTATTGGAGGATATCCTGAGAACTAGCCACGTTAGTAGCTCTTGAGGAGTGAAGGAGTAGCCTAATGACTAGAGCTGTGGGCTGAGAAACAGGAGAACCTGGAACAAAATGTGGAAATAAGTTGTCCTTCTCTAATATGGACTTTTGGGCCACCATAATTATAAAGAAGCAACCTTCTTGCTATTTTTATGAATTGCCCAAGCATTCCTACATTAACTAAAATGACAGTTTGCCCAATCTTTTTTCTTTAATTGTAGTTTTAACCTGCAAGCTTCCCTTCTTTTCCTTTTGGTAATAGTGCCATAAGCCTTCATGCCCAATTTCCTGAGGTAGTTCCCTTATTTTTAGAGCTTTCCTTAGCCCTACCATTGCAGTGGTGGGCCTTGACCAGGAGACAGGCCACAATTCTCTCAAAATCCCAACATACATGATCCCTTGATTCAGGCAATAGGTGTCACTGCCAAACAATGGCTGGGGAGCCTTCCCATCCCTTCCCAGGCTGTGAATTCTAGCTCCAAACAAGGCCAAGCCCCTGAAAGGCCAGAGAATGAAAGCCATAACAAGGAATTTAAGCTGGATCTTCCAAAATAAGTTCAGAGCACTGCTGCTGAGCTACCAGGTTGGTTCCTACTTACTATTTCTCCCTGGTCTTTGAAATTTTTCATTTTGGTGCAAAATTTAAGCAGCCATACTGGTCTCGGAGAATACTGCAGCCTTTCTAGTTTGTGCCACTTTGTAAAGAACCAAGAAAACAGGCAGGGTGAGACCAATGGTAACCAAGGTTCAGGTCTCACTTCCCCCACTGACACTCCTTGTGATCTTGGGCAAGTCACTTCACCCTCCATTGCCTCAGGTACAACTTAGATTGCAAGCCAATAAACAGGGAACTAACTCTGGTATCTGATGGGTAACTCATTTTGGATTTGGAAAAAGTGAGTAATTAAATCTAAAATCCCAAACTATTTGGTGGTACAGGAGCTATTAAAGACATAAAGTCCATTCTTCAGATATCTATCTGGAGTGGAGAAGTAGTTTAATAGCACAAAGAGTTAAAAGCCAGAATTCAAGTCTCACTGATACTCAGGCAAATCACTGAATACAGAACAACAGAAGTAGAGGCTGACCAACAGACAAAGCCAACTGGGAGATGGTGCTTAAAAAAAACGTTTAATTGATTGTTTTTTGAGCACCATCTCCCGAGTTGGCTTTGTCTGTTGGTCAGCATCTACTTCTGTTGGTCTGTTTTGCTTGTCATGGAGGTTTCCCCTGTTCGTTGTTCCTAAGTCACTGAATACTCCATTGTTTCAGGTACAATCTTGTAAACCCCTGACCTGAATATAACTCACCTTGAACTACTGAAAAAGGCATGAACTAAATTCAGATCCCACAATGGTATCATAACCTAGAACAAAATCTTTTGCATTAAGAAATGAATACATTGTCTTTCCTTTACCTTCCGCCTTTCCTCTGCTGCCTCCAGCTTCTTCTGAATCTCTTCCAAGGAAGGGTCTCGCCGCCGGGGAAGTGAGGCATTGAACTCAGGGATCCCATCCAAAGATGGAGGCTTCAAGATGACTTCAAAGGACTGGCCAGAAGTGCGCTTGTTCAGTTCTATGACTTCCATGTCCGATATCACACACCAGGTGAGATCCACAGTGTCTGATTAGAGGACAAAAGCTACAGATAAGTAGTGCTACATTTGTCAAAGTCCCTCATGGCTTTCAAAAGTGACAAAATACGCTTTTCTTAACTCTATCAGTAAAGCTTTTGTTATCTTTTGACCCCAATCTAGAAGTCCCAGTGTGTTTTGGGATGCAGATGAAACACCAGGATGACAGCAGATCTCCCCAGTGTTCATTGCAGCTAAGCTATCCCATCACCTTCAGGTGACAAAAGACATGTATACCTGTGCAATTTGATTCAGTAGTACTACTCTGAGCCCTAAAATAAGCAATTTATATGTTTTCTTATGATAATTGCTTTCTTTATTGGTATTTTCCCATGGGTATCCTTTATTATTAACCAAATTTATACAATTTGTTCCAAACAGCATTAAAATATAGGAAAGTGTAATTTACTTTCTTGATACAGTTTTAATTACAGCCAAATCTCCAGCCATAAGAAATCACTTTCCGGAAGTTAACGCTTGTAGAAGTTGCTGTTCTGTTCATTAGGGTGGTGCTTTTGTTTGAACCAAAATAAAAACATTTCAGTAAAACTTCTGATTTCTTTATATTTTGAAAATGTTGTTACATTTTAAATTTTATTAAAAAAAATTAAAAGGAGACTGTCCTGGGGCCCGCCATTAATTTTAAAACCTGCAATATTAAAAATAAATCATATAATCATAATAGCTCTCCCAAGGTTCTTCCCCCCTCCTTTGACTCTCTTGTACCCCCTTTCCAGCATCTTATTCTATTTTCGCAGGGCAGGAATGGCCCTACCAGTGCAATAATCTGAACTGGCACTAGCCAATTTGTGATTAGCTGGCAACACGACAGGAGGGACTGATGAGTGCTCCTGCCCATTGAAGCTCCATGGATGGGACAAGGTTTGAGTGGAGAAGGCCCAGAAGGATAGACAGAAGGGGGAAAGGCTCAGGGGAATTTAAAAAAATTATTGGTGGAGGGAGAGGACACATTTTTTATTTTGTTTTTTTTTCATCCCTTTAAACAAATTCAAAAAATAAAAATAAAATGAATTATCAAAATGATTAAAAACTATGCAGTGCACACCTATGATAGGTTCATAGAGTATGCAGAGCAAACATCGATTTACATATTTATTTATTGCACTTGTATCCCACATTTTCCCACCTATTTGCAGGCTCATAGGCTACAATGGTTTAATGTGACTAATTAGAAAGTTTATTAAAAGAAAACTTTAAACAGTAGCATTGCTTTATTAATTTTCGGAAAAAGACAAGAATAGGTGTAAAATGTAGAGATTCATGCCATTGAGATGTAGGAGAAGCCAGCATTTTTAGTAGGCTGGTCCCCCAGATATCCCAGGAAAGCAACGGGGCACCCTAGATGGCACTTCTGTGCACTTTGTGAAAATGCTCCCAGGTGCACATCTCACCTTTGCTCCCTTTTGTCCTCTGAGTCCTCCAAAACCCACCTAAAACACAGTGTCCCCCACTGGGCACCACTACAGTAGCCCTTATGGATGAAGGGTTATCTATATGTGGGTGCAGAAGGGTTTTGGTGACTTTGGGAGGGGTCACAGTTTCCACCACGTGTGACAGGTAGAGGGAGATAGGGACCTGGGTCCCCACTGTGCTCTGCACCGACCACTACAAAACTCCAGGGACCTGCATACTACTCTAATAGACTTGACTTTAACATCTTAGGCTGTCATAAAGGCTGGTAAGTCATATTTTTATTCACATGTTGGGGGTTGGGAGGGGTTCAGTGACCACTGGGGGGGGATATTGGAGGAGGTCAACCCTGATTCCCTCCAGTGGTCATCTGGTCATTTAGGACACTTTATTGTGCCTTATTCATTCTGAAAACAGGTCTAGACCAAAACATCTTGGTTTTAGTCCTGGACATTTTTGTTTTGTTCCATTATGACTGTGAAATGTCCAAGTGTTAGGCACACCCTAATCCCGCTTTTGAAATGCCCCTGACATTCCCCCTTGTCATTTGGATGTACTGCAGATTAATTGCATAGATAAATGTCTGCAAAATAGGTTTCGAAAATTCCAATTTGGATGTTTTGTGACCCTTGAGATAAGCGAATAGGTAACACCTGAAAGAGATATATTAAACGAGGCAGAACATTAATTTTATGTGTAGCAATGCAGCCAAACCAGGACAAATGCATTAAGTCCCAACGCTCACGATCCCAATAAATTTCCTGCACCAAAGCAGGGTAATTGGCTGAAATAGGTCAGAAAAAGATTTAGATAGTGTGGCCCCCCCAAATACTTAAGCCCCTTGGAGACCCAATGAAAAGAAAAGGAAGATTGTAAAGAATCTAGAGTGAACCAAAGGGCTCCCCCTGCCATAGATTTCGTTTTATGCATATTGACTTAATATGCATAATCTCTCTCATCAAATTAGGAAAGAGATCAAGGGTCAAATCAAGGAAAGTAAAACATCGTCCGCAAAGAGTGAGAATTTATACTCCCAGCCGCCCACACCAGCACCAATAATATCAGGGTTAGCGTGGACTGCATAAGTGAATGGTTCCATAACCATAGCGAAAGTCAGGGGTGAAAGAGGGCACACCTGGCGAATGCCCCAGTTCAAAGAAAACATGACAGAGTTATCTCCGTTGATCCAAACACAGGTCCAAGGAGTAGCATAAAAAGCCTGAATCCAACCCCAAAAATACGAGCCCAACCTGAAGCATTCCATAACTTTGTCCATAAAGGACCACAGAACTCTATCAAAGGCCTTCTCAGCATCAAGGATGAGAAGGCACAAAAGTAAATTCTCCCGCTGAGCATAATAAGGCAAATCGACTGTTCTCCTCACATTGCCCATGGCCTGCTGATGAGCCACAAAGCCTACCTGGTCTGGATGAATAATAAATGGAAGGACACCAGACAAGCGGTTTGCCAACACTTTAGCTACATAATTACATAAGTACATAAGTATTGCCACACTGGGACAGACCAAAGGTCCTTCAAGCCCAGAATCCTGTTTCCAACAGTGGCCAATCCAGGTCACAAATACCTGGCAGGATCTCAAAAAAGTACAAAACATTTTATGCTGCTTATCCCAGAAATAAGCAGTAGATTTTCCCCAAGTCCATTTTAATAATGGTCTATGGTCTTTTCCTTTAGGAAGCCGTCCAAACCTTTTTTAAACTCCGCTAAGCTAACTGTCTTTACCACGTTCTCTGGCTACGAATTCCAGAGTTTAAATACATGTTGAATGAAGAAAATGTTTCTCTGATTCGTTTCAAATTTACTACTTTGTAGCTTCATTGCATGTCCCCTAGTCCTAGTATTTTTGGAAAGAGTAAACAGATGCTTCACGTCTACCCGTTCCACTCTACTCATTCACATCAGAGTTCAGCAAAGAGATAGGTCGGTAAGAAGCACATTCAGATTTATCCTTACCAGGTATGGGCAACACCTGAATCCACACCTCCATCATGGAAGGTGGCAGATCCTCCCCACTCTGTACTCCATTAAGAACTGATGCCAAGAGAGAGCCCATCTCTCCTGCAAAAAGCTTGTAAAACTCATTAGGAAGCCCATTGAAGCCTGGGACCTTACCTGTGGGAAATTCCTTGAGAAATGCACAGATCTCCGCCAGGGCAGGACATTCCAAATCAGACTATTGAGTTTTGGTTAAAGTGGGAAGGGTCTGAGCAGCTAAGTAAGCATCAATGGCATCCATGTAGATAGAGGAATCTTGAGTATAAAGAGCCTGGTAAAATTGTTGACACCATTCACGAATCAAGGAGGATTTAGCTATGAACGCCCCTGACCCATCTCACCTTTTAAATGGAACGGTCAGCCTGAGGTTTATATAATTTATGACCTGAAAAGCGCCCTGGTTTATTTTTCTGTTAATAATGATGCTGCTTACGTTTAAGATTCAAAAATTGAAGTTGGTCAGAATAGATACTATCCAATTGCACCGAGCAGCATGCAGATCCTGCAAGGTAGACACATCCTTGGTAGCTTTATGTTGTTGTTCTAAGGAGCAAATAGTAGAGAGACAACAAGCTACCCAAACTCGAGCCTGGGTTCGACGACTGGCCTTTTGAATAAAATAGCCCCAAGTGACAACCTTCAAAACATTCCAAATGATGCTACAGAGGAACCAGAATGTAAATTAGACTCCAAATAATCCCTCAAGGTGGTTTGATACAGCAATGACCTCATCATCCTGCAACAAGAGAGTATTTTAAGGTCCAATGTGTATCGCGGTCCATACTACTACTACTACTACTTAGCATTTCTATAGCGCTACTAGACATACGCAGCTCTGTACACTTTAACATGAAGAGACAGTCCCTGCTCGACAGAGCTTACAATCTAATTAGGACAGACAAACAGGACAAATAAGAGACAAGGGAATTACTAAGGTGGGGATGATAAAATAAGAGTACTGAACAAGTGAGTAAAGGTTAGGGGTTAAAAGCAGCATCAAAAAGGGGGGGGGGGGGGGGGGGTTAGCCTAGATTTGAAGACGGCCAAAGATGGAACTTGACGTACCAGCTCAGGAAGTCTATTCCAGGCATATGGTGCAGAAAGTTAAAGGAATGGAGTCTGAAGTTAGCGGTGGAGGAGAAGGGTGCAGATAAGAAAGATTTACTCAGTGAACGCAGTTCCCGGGGAGGAGTGTAGGGAGAGATGAGAGTGGACAGGTACTGAGGAGCTGCAGAGTGAATGCACTTATAAGTCAATAAGAGGAGTTTGAACTGTATGCGGAAACAGATAGGGAGCCAGTGAAGTGACTTGAGGAGAGGGCTAATATGAGCATAGCGACACTGGCAGAATATAAGTCCGTATTATACAACATTTACAAATCACAGCAGAACCTACTAGCAGTGCCTTCATATAACCATATATGCTTTAAATTGGCCTGCACTTCAATTTTTAAGTGTAGTAGGTCCACCCATTTGGAACAGTCTACAACAATATTTAAGGATGGCATTGTCCTATCAACTTTTTAAGAAAGGCCTGAAAGCATTTCTCTTCAGGGATGCATTTTAAAGTCGATTAGCAGCCCTAAAAATTGACACTGATGATCTGATGATGTTTTTTTTTTTTTTTTTGGGGGGGGGGGGGGGTTCCAGTTTTTGGAACTTGGGGACTATAACAGGATTCAAATCTTGTGTTCCTTTTTCTTCCTAAAATGAGATTGTAACTTTTTTCTCCCCACCCATTTTCAAGCTTTGTTTCCTCAAATATCTTAATTTTAATTTTAATTATTGAGATTATAAGTATTGTAAACTGCTGTGACAATATTTTCTATACAGCGATATATCAAATGGAAATAAACTGTAAACTCGACATCCAACAGGGCAGGGAAGAATAATGGTGCTACATATAACCTACCTTCATATTTATATGCTGGTTTATTTAAGGGATCACCTAGGAAGCATGAGCAGAAGAGGGACACCAGGGGGAGCTCCTTCATCTTCTCCTTGTAGGCTGTAGGTTGAAAGCCATGTTCAAAAAAATTTTAAGGAAAGAAAGAAAGATATTTGTTGAGTCAATTTTTGGCTTAATAGAATAGCTCATTCATTCATTCTCTCGCTTTTTCAGATTTCAGGAAATTTTCTGCAGTACAAAGACATGATGTTCATTTTCTTTATTCAGCACCAGAAAATGAGGAGGAGGGTGGGGGCAGATTTTCAAAAGCCATTTACCAATTTAAATACCTACGTACATGGGCAAAAGGGTTATTTGAAACTTGCAAATGCTGCATGCAGGTGAAAGTTTATACACTGTTTTACAACACACAGACCTTTACCTGCATTTTCATGGAGACTGCCCCAAGGCAGGAGTAGATCAGTGAAAGGAGTTTTATGCATTGTTTTGGATTTTCAAAATCATAAGGGCCTATTTACTAAGCTGCGTTAGCTGTTAGTGCAATAATTAGCTTGCTCTAATCGTGAACTCATGTGCCACACTAATAGCTGGCACAGCACCTTATCAGTTAATATGAGGCAATTTCTACATTAACAATTAATGCTTGATGGAACAATTAAATGGTGCAAAATAAGCAGAGAATGTGCCATCAATCAATATGGAAGTTACTCCATATTAACTGTTGATGTGGCAGATAAGTACATAAGCATGGCCATACTGGGGCGGACCAATGGTCCATCAAGCCCAATATCCTGTTTCCCACAGTTGTTGGGCTTGATGGACCCTTAGAGGGGCATAATGGAACAGAAACGCCTATCTCCATGGGCGTTTATCTCCGAGAACGGGTCCGTGAAGGGGCGGGGCGGATCGTATTTTTTAAAAGAAAAAGACGCCCATGTTTTATTCGTCAAGGTGTGAGCTGGGCGTTTTTGCTTTTCAGCGATAATGGAATATGAAATCGCCCAGCTCAAAAACGAATAAATCCAAGGCATTTGTTCGTGGGAGGGGCCAGGATTCATAGTGCACTGGTCCCCCTCACATGCCAGGACACCAACCGGGCACCCTAGGGGGCACTTTTACAAAAACCAAATAAAAGGTAAAAGAGCTCCCAGGTGCATAGCACCCTTCCCTTGGGTGTTGAGCCCCCCAAATCCCCCTCAAAACCCACTGCCCACAAGTCTACATCATTACTATAGCCCTAAGAGGTGAAGGGGGGCACCTACATGTGGGTACAGTGGGTTTGGGGGGGTTGGACGACTAGTAGCATTAAGCAGCACAATTGTAACAGGTAGGGGGGGGGATGGGCCTGGGTCCACCTGCCTGACGTCCACTGCACCCCCTAACAACTGCTCCAGGGACCTGCATACTGCTGCTTGGGAGGAGGGTATGACATTTGAGGGTGAAAGTAAAAAGTTGTGAAACATCATTTGTTGTGGTGGGAGGGGGTTAGTGACCACTGGGGGAGTCAGGGGAGGTCATCCCCGACTCCCTCTGGGGGTCATCTGGTCATTTAGGGCACTTTTGGGGGCCTTATTCGTCAAAAAACAGGGTCCAGGAAAAGTGTCCTAAATTCTAGCTCAAAACTGTTCCATTATCGGCGAAGGGCGCCCATCTCTGTTCGCCCGATAACCACGCCCCAGTTCCGCCTTCGACACGCCTTCGATACGCCCCCGTCAACTTTGTCCGCATCCGCGACGGAGTGCAGTTGAAAGCGTCCAAAGTTCGGCTTTCGATTATACCGCTTTATTTGTTTTTGTGAGAAGAACGCCCATCTCCCGATTTAGGTCGGAACTTGGGCGTTATTCTCGTTCGATTATAAGCTGGTTAGTTTGTTCCAGAACGGCAATGTTTATGTACTTATCTGCGACATCAACAGTTAATGTGGACTAATGCAGGGCAGTTACTGCCGCATGAATAGCTATAGCTAGCTGAATCATGTTATCTGTTAACACACAGTAAAGAACTTTGGAATTGAGATGTCCAGGTGAAGGCATGCTCAGTTCTGGTGGTACTTTAAAGAAGGATCTACCAACAGAGAGCTTTTCGTAAAATACCAGCAGAAGTGCACATCTATTTGCTGGCACGTGCAGCAGGAGCAGCCATTTTGCAAAGAAACTTGTGGCAAAGATCAACAGAGGAAACTTGGCAACATTCATGTGTAAGTGCTGACTTGAATGTAGGTGTGAATGAGTGACTATAGACTTCCTTCCTGGGTTAAAGTCTATACATACTTTAACTGTCAAAGTTAGCAGAAAGCCCTAAGGCAAAATTTATTAACAAACTTTATCCCAATGCAAGTTATTGCAAAATTACAAATTTTCAAAGCAGTTTCTAGAGTTCAACAGCATTTTATAAACTGCATGTAATGTTGGGAGGCATTTCTACCAGTAGAGTTAGGGGAGGTAATAACATTCACAAAAATGAAAAAGAACTCATGAAAAAGGCAGGTACCAATAGCATAGCCAAGGGTGGGCCCAGACCCACCCACTTTGGGCTCAGGCCCACCCAGTAGCAGCACAGCTATGATGTGGCTGGCAGGGATCCCCAAGTCCCACCAGCTGAAAACTCCAATAACTATCCCTCCTGCATACCTTGTAAATAGCAGATCTTCACCTGCAGTGAGCAGCAACTGATACATACTGTTTGCACCGGCCCCACAGCCTTCCCTCTGATGTATTCCCGCCTATGCGGAAAGAGGATATTGCATCAGAGGGAAGGCTGTGGGGCCAACATGAGCCGTGTGTATTAGCTGCAGCTTGCTGCCAGTGAAAATCTGCTATTTAAAAGGTATGTGGGGGAAGGGGGATGTATGAGAGACCATATGGCATGCAGGCGAGAGCGGGAGAGACCAAATCACTTTTGGGACAGGGCGGAGTTCTTCTGCCCACCCATCTTAGGCCCAGGCCCACCCAAAATTGACTGTCTGGCTACACCCCTGGCAGGTACACTTTCCCGGGGCAGTAATCAAAGCAAATTTACCCATGTGGTTGATGCAAACACTCCGGTGCACCCTTAATCTATCTGTCTCTGTATATAATGCTCTGGTGACATCTGGCTATTGGCAGCATTTGGGGTCCACTTGGGTGTCAGGATGCATACACACCACAATACAGAGTGTATGACTCAGTGGCGTAGCTTCGTGGGGCCACAGGGCCCTGGACCCCCCTGCCGATGACCCTCTCGACCCCCCTTCCCGCCGCCAACCCTCCCCCACCGCTGCAGTCACCGTGGGCTACCTTTGCTGGCGGGGGACCCCAATCTCCGCCAGCCGAGGTCCTCTTCTTCCCATGCAAGGCTTTGTTCTGTTTCTACCGTCCTGCACGTTGTACGTGCAGGACGTCAGACTCACAGAAACAGAACGAAGCCTTGCAGATCAGTCAGCGGTTGCTGGCTGATCTGCAAGACTTCATTCTGTTTCTGTGAGTCTGACGTCCTGCACGTACGGAAACAGTCTTGCACGTACAGAAACTCATAGAAACAAAATGAAGCCTTGCGCGGGAAGAAGAGGACCTCGGCTGGCGAGGATTGGGGTCCCCCTCCAGCAAAGGTAGGTGATGGCAGCAGCGGGGGCGGGTTGGTGGCAGGAGGGGGATCGAGAGGGTCATCAGCAGGGGGGTCCAGGGCCCTGTGGCCCCACGAAGCTACGCCACTGAGTCATACACTCTGTATTGTGGTGTGTATGCATCCTGACACCCAAGTGGGTCGTCAGCATAGGGGGGGGGGTCAAAGTTGTTGTTGGTGGTGGTGGTGGCGGCAGCGGCGGCGGGGTGGTCGGCAATGGCGGGGGAGGGTTGGCGGCACCGGGGGGGGGGGGGCTAAAATGTGCCCCCTCACCTCGGGCTCTGGACCCCTCTCCCACTGAAGTCTGGCTACACCCCTGGTATGACTGAACTGCAAATATACCCTGACATCGAGTTGTTCATCTTGACGTGGGGAAGGCTGGGACTCTGGGCTGAATAAGACATGTGGCAGCCTTGGCATTTGCTTCCCTGCTGGACAGCACTAATGCCTCTATACGCTTCTTTCTGCTGGTTTTGTTATTCTACTACTGCCTCCTCCAGCCCACACAAGGTGGCCCAGACATCAGCTGACTCACATGGGCTGCATGAGGCAGCAGCAGGAGCACAGTAGCAGCCAGAGGAAAGAGAAAGTGATACTAGTAATGGCTGGTGGACTGGGGGGATAGAGTGCTGGGACTTCACAGAGTTTTAAATGTGTTTTACAACATCTGAAGAGTTTTTTGGAACACCAAGAACTTTTCAAGTCCTTCCACAAATTTTACAACCCAACACCCTCCCACTCTCGTCCCACCTTCTCTGACTCCTCCCATCCCCAATTGTTTTAATGCATTTGTCTATGTACTTACCAGCAAGGGTCATGATGCTGAGGTGCTAGTTTCTGTGCCTGAGAAAGAAATATGGAAATTCACTTAGACCTGGAAATAACAAGAAGAATAAAATAAAATTAGATGAATTTAAACAGTTCTCCCAATTTACTTTATTGTTCACTTTATCACCCACAGACCCATGCAGCTGGTTAACATTATTTAGGGGTCACCAATCTTTTCAAGAAAAGAGCCACATAGGACATTCCAAATCACTGCAAGAGCTGGTGGGCAGACTATGCCTTTGATGTTTACCCAGCAGGGTGCAGGATCCCCTTTGGAAGTTGGTTCCAGGCCATACTATTATCAACTTGTTCGGCTGGTTGAGCATGGGAACCCCAACAGTCTTGCTACCTTTGCCAATGACTAAAATAATACAGTAAGACCTCCTTGGTGGCAGGACTCAGCCGTGGACATGGGCAGGAAAATTATGGTGGGCCAGAAAAATGTTTTACGGGCTATAACAGGCCCACATGCCCTATTTGGGGGACCCCTGCTTTAAACAATTTATATTTCTTTAAATATGCTAAAAAAAAAAACCAGGACAATCTTGAAAGCTACCAGTCAGTATCTAAACATCCTATTTTTAGGAAAATTTATAGAAAAAAAGTCTGGGTTCAGCTCTGCATTTGGCTGAAACAGAGAAATGAGCTAGATCCATTTCAGTCTGGATTCAGAACTGGTGACGGAATGGAAATAGTTCTTGTGTCCTTAGTAGATGATCTTCACAAAAACTGAGGCAGAGGATTCACCTCGGTATTAGAACTGTTGAATTTCTCAGCAACCTTTGACACCAGTACTACAATTTCATGCTAGCATGACTACTAGAAACAGGTATCGGTGACACAGTACTTGCCTGGTTCAAGTTCTATGTATCAAATAAACAATAGTCCATCCTGTTTGGCAGCAAATCATCACCCCCATGGATGCTGACCTGCACAGTACCACAAGGATCAATACTGTTGCCTATTTTAATATCTACTTCAAGCCACTAGCCAAGCTTGTTCAGTCACTGGATACTCAGTTATACATCTACTCAGATGATGTGCAGCTACTCATACCCATTGAACCAGACTTACCTACAGCCTTGAATAAATTGACTATCTTTCTATCAGCAGTTCAAGAATGGGCTAAAAACAACAAACTGAGCTCCTGTGGTTCTCTAACACAAATACACTCACATACCCTTTTGTGATCTATTAACTGCTATTTAAATTACAGGTCAGGAAACTTGGGGTAATGATGGAATCAATGCTTAGCTGATTTCTCAGATCTAATCGACCTTCAGGAGCTGCCTCTATCATCTGTGACAATTATGCTGTCTCTCTCCATACATCAAGAAGTCTTGTCACAGTGGTTCACACCATGAGAACATCAAGACTGGATTACTGTAATGCACTCTACATTGGTCTGAATACAAAGGGTTGCACCAGTTACAATTGGTTCAGAATGCCTTAACAAGCACTAATTGGCAATAATTTGTGGTTAACTCTCGTAACTGACTTACACTCCTATTCTATATATTGAGTGTCTAATTTCAATGGCATGCAACACCTAGGTGCGCTTGGACCTGGGAGGGGCATGCCAAGAAACAGATGTGATGTTGTGGAATACTGTCATTTAATATTATCGCAAGGCCTTTTTCCTGTTGCGGTAAAAAATGACCCAGTATGCGCCAATTCCACACGCCAAAACTAGCACAGGCCACTTTTTTCTGTGGCTTAGTAAAAGGGCCCCTTAGATTTGGAACCCTCTAGGGACGGGGCAGTGGTGTTCTTTGGTTGGCTGGCACCTGGGGCACATTGCTGCTGTGCACCCCCCCCCCCCCCCGGGTTCAACTTCCCCCCCCCCCCCCGGTTACAGCGTCGTTCCCCAGCACATCACCTCTAACCCCCCCCCCCCCCCCCCCCGGGTGCATTGCTTTTACCTCCTGGGGTGCTGGGAGCAGCCGTGCAGCTGTCGGCTCTGCCGGTTCCCTGCGCCCTCTGCCCCGGAACAGGAAGTAACATCAGAGTGAGCAGGAAACTGGCAGAGCCGACAGCCACGTGGCTGCTCCCTGCACCCCTCCTGCAGTGTGCACCTGGGGCGGACCGCCCTACCCTCAGTACGCCGCTGTGATAGGGGAATAGTTGCGGTACCTGAATGTAACTTGCTTTGAACTAGTACTGAAAAAGTGTGACCTAGATCTTAATAATAACAACAAGCTTGAGGATAAACCTCTAGTTCTGGTTTAGATTTGATTCTATCTGACCTGCTGCAGTACAGACTGTAAATCATTGTAGTGTCCTAGTATAAGAGCAGAGCCTGCTCCAGGCTGCCTCTCTGGTAATAAACTTTGCAATCTCCTTAGAGTTCTATTTCGAGAAATTCTACACTACAAAGGGGAACATTTTGAACTGAGTTTTTAGCCCTTCACTGTTTTGAATCTAAGAAAAAGTGCTCTAAGAACAGCCCAAAAGACCTATTGTTATGAACATTGCTTCTGCTGAAGTGCAACAGATATGACTGGGGTGTTAATGCCCCACTGCATTTCAGAACAGGACATTTGACTGATACTATTACGGTCACCAGGCATTGGCTGATATTTAAAAAGTTCCAGGGCGCTGGTTAGCTCAGCTTTCCAAACCAAATGTAAACTGTTTCCACCAGGCAATCAAATCATCCACAAGGGCAACAAAGGAACAATTGGAGCTGAAGAGTGATGCATGACAGGAGAAAGGGAGGGGGTGGAGCTGCTCTATTGCAGCTCCTTTTACAATGAATTGATTGTTTCCTGCAGCAGGGAATGGGATACTCTAGGAACTGCAAAAATCAATTGCAATCACTTTGCGGTTTAATGAACACAATTCAGATAGGAGAGCAGACTACAATGGGGTTGACAGAAAACAAAACAGCAGTAGTGCTCACACAAACTTTATTTCATAAACGAAGGCTTCACAAGTCATGTTTTGGCTTTAGAGCCTGCTTCAGGAGCCTAAACAAGTAAAAATGCATAAAGTAAAGTAAAATAAAATGTACAAATATATTTTAAAATATATTTAACAGGGAAGATAAACATAATACAAAGACATACAAGATTCAATAACCTTTATCTAAATTTGTAAATTTTTTCTTAGACCCTTTGTACCACAAATTGAGTCTTATGTGAGGGACTTCTATGCACATTATAAACCTATTGGAAGATTTTGATGGCAATTTGGAGGGCATCCTTTTATTTACATTAGACATAGAATCGCTTTACACAAATATGCCTCGGGCCGAAGCTCATTTAATCATTAAAAATTTGTTGGGAAACAGAACTTCGCACTGCAGCGTTCCCAATCATTTTATTTTAAGAATTGCTATTAATCTGTTAATGTACCATTTAATTATAATAAGCTCTGGATTGACATTTAAGCCCTCTTTTGTTCACTGTACATCGATTATGAACATACATTTTTACATATTTTTATGCACTAAATTTAAAAATATTTTATAAACCCTGCTGACCTTTCACTACAGACTTTTCTCTTAATTAGATTTGAGAGTTTTTCCTCTGTGGTTTGTTTGGCTGGTGGTGGAGCCATTGCAAGGAGTGTCCGAATTCTAAATTGTACCCTTAGTTGATGAGGCCAATTGTTAAAAATCATATAATATTTTTTGGTGCGGAACAATTTGTTCTAACGTATTTAAGCAAATATTGTATGTTGAGTTTCTATTTTATATTTGCTTATGCAGTTTTGAATTTATGTATTTTTTATGCATATTGATTCTTATTTTATGTATCTTTACTTGTTTAGACTCCTGAAGGCTTCATTTATCAGTTTGTGTGAGCACTACTGTTGTTTTGTTTTCCGTGGATCCCACTGTTCTCTGCTCTCATGACTGGCTTGCAGAGGATTGCTTCTTCTGTTTGGTTCATCATCATCATCATCACAATCTAGATACAGCAGAGGGCCCCATCATAGGCTCCTGCCCTTTGGACTGGGACTAGCACCAAACCCACTCAGCAGGCAGAAGACAAAGAGTGAAATAATGACCAAGCCAACTGCGCTCCTCATTTCTATTTTCTCTGCACTTTTATCACACTGCAAGCATGCTATCCCTTTGCATTGACTTTCCAGGTCAATATTTCATTTTATTTATTTAGTTTTGACAGTTAATTTTCCCTCAGAAGTCTCCTCTATTATTTAATTCTCCTGCTGCCAGGCAAGAAATGTGACCTGACAATGGACAAATGCAGACCAGCACCTATTACTTTGTAAATTATCTCCTTCTGTCTTCTTTTCTCTTTTTTTTTTTACCTTAACTTCTAATTGGTATATCTTCAGCCAGTAGCAGTCAACGTTTTTTAAGTGCTGACTGCTGCTGGCCAAATTAGAATTGGATATTCAATGTCGGGCCATGACTGGGCATCAGCATTAAATTCCCTTGACACTTATCCTCATCCCAGCTGAATATCAGCCAGAACCTGCATAAGGGTTCTGATATTCTGACCTCCCACCTCTCCAGTTCTGATGAACCCCCAACCCCCTCCCCCTGCTTCTAATATCCTCTTTCACATGCTCTCTGCCCCCCCAGCAGTATTTGATCTCCCTTCCAAGTTCCCTCCCCCCAAAAGGTTCCAATTTCCCCAATCCATTATACAGTATTCTTGTTTATAATTTATGATACATGATGTTATGCAATATAACATTCTTATGTCCTTGCAACACCATTTTATGTGTTTTTAAGTGTATTTTAATTTTTAATATCTTGTTTTCGCATCTTTGATATGTTATGCATGATGATTTCCATTACTTTTTTGTATTTCTTTTATAAAATGTTTTTAATATTTATTATTGATTGCCTTTTGTTTGCACTATTCATGTTTTATATTTGTTTTCATAGACTCCTGAAGAAGGCGCTACGGCCCCGAAACACGGTTGTGTTGAGTCAACTTGTTGTAATAAACATTACTTTTTACTTAAAATCATATGTCTGGAAAGAGCCTATCTTCCCCACCCCCCTTTGTTTTCCCTCTAGTTGTTACTCCTATCTTACCACATGGCTGTGTCTTTGTTTCAGCCTTTTTTACCCGCTGCGGTAGAAAGGGCTTCAGCACGTGGCAAAAACGGTCTCTACAGCTAGCGCAGGGCCCTTTTTACTGCAGCTTAGTAAAAGGGTCCCTTAAAGCCTTGAAGCCTTTTTGATAAAAGAAATTGTCTGTTTTTGAAGTGCCACCTAATGCCTTTTTTCCTTTACTATCCTTTCTGTGTAGAAGAGTGTTTCTGCTTCTCTCTCCTGCATTCTCTCAATGTTTGGACTTTTAATTTCAGAATAGTATGTAATGTCTTTTCCTATTTAAATAGATTTTTTAATGAGATTGTTAATTTTCATGATGTTGTTTTGAATTACCTAAACAAGATAAATAAATAAATAAAAATAAAAACATGTTTGTGCTTTTCTTAAAAATAGTGAAAAAATGCTGTCATTTACATGTTCACATCCACTTTATCAGTCCCAGATTTTCTCCACACTTCAATCATCAACATTTCCAAAAACTTCACAATTATCAAAAATAATTATAGAACTCTTGCCTCAGTAGTGCATAATTGTCCCACAATAATTTTTGGGCAATACTAACAGCACTAACAGCACTAACTTCTTATCGGCATAAATACTTTTATATTAGTATGTTCAAAGTACTTATCTTCAATATTTTCGGACTGGGAGCATTACGCTGTCCATTACGGTAGAAATCAGCTGGCGGTAAACGCTGATTTCTACCATGAGCTAAAAATGCTACCACAGCTTAGTAAAAGACCCCCTTATGTTTTTCCTACGATGAAGAAATATCTACGGTGTGTTATTTCTTCTGGAAATCAGTTTTTCTATACAAGTATTTGCTTATGTAGTTCAAGTCAGGTATTTATGAACTAGTTAGAAAGAATTGAGATGGCAATGCTTGACTTAAACCCAGCTATGCAGAAAAAGCTGATTGTCCATGGCATCCAAAAGAATCTCAAAGCATCAGAAGCGCTGGACAAAGGGCAGAATGCCAGGAAATAGAAGCCTGAAAGAGAGGATTGATTGAAATCCTGTAGTAATATAGAATTAATCTGTCAGCACAGCTGCTGGATACAGAGACCATGGATCCAATAGGCTTTTCTGTCCCTAAACATCTACAGAGAGGTCTTAATTCATCAGCTGAGCATGCCTTTTTCAGCATATTATCATTTGATAAGATACACAGGATCAAAGGTAATTGATTGAATCCTCAAGTCATCCAGGGTTGCCTGCTCTCTGGGGGTCTGCTCTGTGATTCTCATTAGAGGGTTTTTGACATGAAAACTCCACGTGCTGTCAGAGTTAGTGCTGATGGAAAATACAGGGAAGGAGGTTGTTCTTGTAATCCCCCATTATATGAGGATTACTGAGTGGTGTGGTTGTTCCCTGGAGTCACTGGGGGGAGTGTATGGGATGTCCCTGGGTGGGAGGGAGGCACAGTCCAAGGGGAGTGTGTTATGCAATAACCTGCAGAGGGAAATGTTTCCAGTAGTTCCAAGGTAAGAAAAGTTCCTGTTTCTGGAAGCACATGGTCTTTGGTTGGCTTATTTATTTATTGCATTTGTATCCCACATTATCCCACCTATTTGCAGGCTCAATGTGGCTTACATAGTTTTGTTATGACATTGTCATTCCAGAATATCAGATACAATTAGTAGTGTGCAGAGACTGAGTAAGGGAAGAAAGAGGACGTGATTAGGCAGTTCATTGTAGAGGTGGATTTTCATAGCTGGGTGGGTTGGTAAAGTGGATCAGTGAAGCTATTGGTTCTCTTTGTAGGCCTTGTTGAAGAAGTGTGTCTTCAGAGATTTGTGAAAGTTATTTGTTTCGACAATTGATTTCATGTCTGTGGGTAATGCATTCCATGTCTGCGTGCTCGTGTAAGAGAAGGTGGTGGCATGCATCAGCTTCACCCCTTGCCAGAACTCAATGAAATTACAGAGAAATACTTTTAAAACAAATAGAAAATATTTTTTCACTCGAATAGTTAAGCTCTGAAACTTGTTGACGGACGGTGCGGTAACACTGGTTAGAATATCTGGATTTGAAAAAGATTTGGGCAAGTTCCTGAAAGAAAGGTCCATAGTCTGTTATTGAGACAGACATGGGGAAAACCACTGCTTGCCCAGGGAATGGTAGCATGGAATCTTGCTACTATCTCAGTTACTGCCAGGTACTTGTGACCTGGATTGGCTGCTGTTGGAAGCAGGATAGTGGGCTAGATGGACCACTGGTCTGACCCACTACGGCTATTCTTATGTTCTTATTTAAAAATGATCTCAGAACTCAAGCAATGATTGTGAATGTCCCTGAAGCAGCTCTCAGAGCGAAACAAAGGCCTCTGTCAGGTGCTGTTGGAAGGATACATAATAAAGCTAAGTAGCACTAAGTAAAAAATGTTTTGCTGCTCACCAATTTCATATATTTGGGAAATTCTGATTAATATGAAAACAAGAGGAGTTTTTTGAACCAATAAAAGAAACATTATTGGCCTGTTGTTGTACTTAAGAAAGCTGGAGTTACATAGAGAATTGTGAGTGAGTAAGGAGATGTTATAAATATAAAGGATTTTGGTGCCATCTACATTAGAGCAATGTTTATAATTGATACATCTTTGCCCACCTCTTAGTTTTGCACATACCATGACAGCACTGAACCTTGCTCCTAAGCCAGGGTTTATGGAATATGATCTCAATTTTTCTTCTCTATGGGGCCCTTTTACTAAGCTGCTTAAGCGTCTTCGCGTGCCCAACGCGTGCCAAAATGGAGTTACCGCCCAGTTACCCTGTGGCTCTTGTGATAATTTTATTTTTGGCGCATGGCCAATACGTGTGGCTGAAAAATCATTTTTATTTTCAGACGCGCGTATCGGACGCACACCAAGTGGCATTTGACGAGCATAGGTCACTATCGCCCAGTTACCACGTGAGACTTTACCGCTAGGTCAATGGTTGGCGGTAAGGTCACAGACCCAAAATGGACGCGCGGCAATTTTGATTTTGCCACATGCCCATTTTCGGCAAAAATTTTAAAAAGGCCTTTTTTACAGGCGCGCTGAAAAATGGGTTGGCTTACACCCAAAACCAGCGCCTACACTACCGCAAGCCATTTTTCAGCGCACCTTAGTAAAAGGACCCCAATGCAATGCACTCTTTGGCTCATCAACATTTATATAGTATGTGGTTGATTTATCAAGGGTGTCCCTCATTCTGTTTAGAGGCCCCTTATGCGAGTTTGGTAACTTTTACCACAGTGGCATGGCAGTGTGCACTAACTTGTGTGTTAACTGCATGCTGTGCAAGGGGACAGGAACTGGATGGGTTATGGATAGAGAATGGGTGTGGACTGTACACTACAGTCAGTGTATGGTGCTTACTATGCACCAAGGTGTTTATTTTAGAAGCACTATTTGCACTTAGAATGTGCAAAATCTGACATTTAGACATATATATTGCATGCAGGTCTCAATCCTGATTTTAGAAAAACAGGATATATAAGTCCAAAATGTGAAAACATGCATCTAGAAAGTTGTGGTCTGGGAGTACTTTGGGTGGGAATGAGGTGGGGTGAAAAGATATATGTGCATTCCCTGATCTGAAAGGAGAATATACAGGTATGTGTGGCAAGATCGACGTCAGGATTTACACTTGTTCAGAGAAGCCTAACTTAAGTTTCATCGTTCTGTGCAGTGCAATGGCATAGCCACGGAAGGGGTCTCAGGTTCCCCCCACCCCACACATACACTTTGTACTCAGGCCCCTTCCAAAAATGATGCAGCTCCAGTTAAATGGCTGGTGGGGATGCTGAAACCCCATCAGCCAATGGAATTCGTTGCCAAGCTGCTCCCCTCCTCTGAGGACATGTGTGAGGAGTTCCGGCATGGACGGCTGGAGGCATGTTGCCAACTTCTTCTGTACTGCAGCTACACAAGGTTGTGGTCTGGCTAGTGAGGTTTCAGCATGTTCGCCAGGAAAGGTATTATTTTTGCACAATGGGGGAGGGGGGAAGGGAGGGAATGCGATGCCCCCAGTCCACCTCAAGGCTCCCTCAAATTGGAGAGCTGGCTATGCCCTTGGCTCCAATAGACAGATTAGAAATGGCATCCTCCTTAGTCCCCTAAAGTTTTTCTTTCTCTCTCTCTCTCTCTCCCCCATCCCACCCTCACCCCCCCAAAAAACCCCAATCCTGACAAAGAATTTCAGCATTTGTGACAGCTTTGAGAGCCTATAGATCTGGCCCAACCTGGACATCTCAGTTTTGACTTATACATCTTTTCTAAAATTCACCTCTAACCAGGGCTTTTTTTGAGGGGGTACTTGGGGGTACTGAGTACCGGCACCTTTTCCATTGTCTGCTAAAATTTGACTCATGGGTCCCTAAGTTTTAATGAAAGAGCTCAGGCTCTACAAACCAATTCTGCCTTGTCATAGATGCTGTGACTAGTTGCAGGGGGCCTGGCTATTGTGGAATGGGTCCCTCAGTGATTACCCTACCCCTGAAGGGTGGCCCAGCATTTGAGTACCGGCACCTTTTCTGAAAGGAAAAACACACTGCCTCTAACTGTAATTTGTACAGTTAGCACAGGTACACTTAACTGGAATAACTATGTCACGTAAGCCACATTGAGCCTGCAAATAGGTGGGAAAATGTGGGATACAAATGCAATAAAATAAATAAATAAATTAATTAATTAATTAATTAACTGCCTCCTCAAGAAGAGGAGTTAAATGGATCCTCAGAAGCTTAGCCAAAATTGGGTGGCAGAGCAGGTGGGGGAAGAGAGGTTGGTAGTTGGGAGGCGAGGATAGTGGAGGGCAGACTTATACGGTCTGTGCCAGAGCCGGAGATGGAAGGCGGGACTGGTGGTTGGGAGGCGGGAAATACTGCTGGGCAAACTTGTACGGTCTGTGCCCTGAAAAAGGCAGGTACAAATCAAGGTAAGGTATACACATATGAGTTTATCTTGTTGGGCAGACTGGATGGACCGTGCAGGTCTTTTTCTGCCGTCATCTACTATGTTACTATGTTACTATGTTACTATGTAAATGCATCTGAGCTAACTGCAAACACTATTAACAAGTGGTAAAGAACACTTCAGTGCAGTGCTGCAGAGGACATGCTGGAGTGGAAATTACCACACAGCCTTGCAGGTTCCATGCATAAATGTTTGCTGTTAAATCCTGGCAAGTCCAAAACTTTACCACACTTTGGTAAAAGAGCTACTAAAAGGAGGGAAAACACTTGGTCAGGTTATATACTGCCCCTGCCACAAGTTTATACATAGTACCGTATAATAATACAGGAATCCAGACATGCTCATCAGTAATTTATAGCAAAATAATTAATTAGAACAGAGCAAAAATGATGCTTTGATTCCGTAAATAAAAACCTTTAGCAGGGCATATCATATAAATAAATGTGTGCTATGAAAGAATGAAGGAGAAGAAGTGGAAGGGGCATAGAAAAGAGAGCCAGAAATGAGGCCAGTTTCTTAGCAAAATCTGGGGTGGGGGAGGGGGGCACAGTTGCACAAAACCATTAATTGAAAAACCAAATTCAAATAAGGAGTTCAAAGCCTGATATCCCTGTTTATTAAGCTGCATTAGCCATTAATGCTACAGTCAATGTATGCTAAACATCAAACTGTGTCACACCAAAAGGTCCCTCTAAGGCAGCATCCTGCGAGTGCTTGGGGGAGGAGCATGCCTGAGAAATAGAGCCTACGTTAGTCTCTTCATCTGTCAGTCTTGGCGCTGACTCTGTGTAATCTTGCATTTCACTGTGCTTCAGTTTATCAAATGATAAGTACCAATTACAAGGTAATGATAGTGTTTGCAAGGACTTTCTGGCAGAACGCACGTTGTGTGGTTTCCTTACATGGTGCTGAGTGTCCTGTCAACACTTAAATTATGAAGATTATTATTATCACTGCTAAATAAAAATGGCTTTAGCTGCCAGAGACTATGAGTCGTACAAATCTGAAGGGTTTTCTGCAACATTTTCATTACATTCTCAGTCTGTCCTTCCCTGCAAGACCTTCTTTCTTACCTTCAAACCCTCAGTATCTTTGCAACCTATGGGCCCGATATTCAAAGGGGTTTAACTGAGCAGGCGATTCCTGCTCGGTTAAACCCCATTGAGTTGGCTGGCCACCGATATGCAGCGGCACTTAACCAGAGAGTGTCCTTGAATATCTCAGCTAACTGGCCATTCTCTAAACGGCTAGGTTAGGGGTGGTCTTAGGGCGGCATTTAGACTGAGCCACAACTTAGCTGGTGAGGGCAGTAATATTCACTCCACTAATTGGCTAAGAGGTGTATTTTTAAAGCACTTAGACTTACAAAGCTATGTGGAGGGGCATTTTCGATATGATGTCTAAGTCCAACTTTGGACTTTTTGCAAAAACTGTCCAAAATCTGAATAAGGAGGAGGTCATTTTCAAAAAAGAAAAACATCTTTTTTTTTTTTTTTAAATACAGTTTTGAACAAGGTTTTGTGATCTGGACATCTTATTTTTTGGTCCATTTTCGGGGGGAAAAAAAACATCCAAGTGAAAATGCACAAAATTAAGCCATTGGGATGTAGCAGCCAGCATTTTTAGTAGACTGGTTCCTCAGACATCCCAGGAGAGCAACAGGGCACCCTAGATGGCACTTCCATGCACTTCATGAAAATACTCCTAGGTACACATCCCACCTTTGCTCCCTTATCTTGTCCCTGAGCTCTCCAAAACCCACCCAAAACCTACTGACCCCCATTGTACAGCACTACAATAGCCCTTATGGGTGAAGGGGGCACCTATATGTGGGTACAGTAGGGTTTGGTGACTTTGGGAAGGGTCACAGTTTTTACCACAAGTGTGACAGGTAGAGGAAGATAGGGACCTGGGTCCCCCATGGTGTACTGCACTGACCACTACACTACTCCAGGGACCTGCATGCTGCTCTAATAGACCTGGATATAACATCTGAGGCTATCATAAAGGCTGGTCAGTCATATTTTTATTCACATTTTTGGGAGGTGGGAGGGGGTCAGTTACCACTGCAGAGTATTGGAAGGGTCAACCCTGATTCCTTCCAGTAGTCATCTGGTCATTTAGGGCACCTTTTTGTGTCTTATTCATTATCAAAACAGGTCTAGCTCAAAACATCTTAGTTTTAGTTTACTTTGTTCTGTTATGACTGTAAAACGTCCAAGTCTTAGGAACACCCAAATCCTGCCCTTGACAAGCCCCCAACATGCCCCCTTGTGATTTGGATGCACTGCAGACGAACAGCATAGGAAAACATCTGAAAAGTAGGTTTCAAAAATACTGATTTGGATGTTTTTATGAGAAAAACTAGTAAAAAAGGCCCGTTTCTGTTTTGAAGGAAACGGGCGCTAGCAATGGGGGTTTTTTTAGTGTGTTTTTGGTAATCATACAGTTGTTAGTAAGGTATTATAATGAGAAGGAATAATTGTTAAATTTGTAAATCATTCCAAGCCTTTCCCCCCCCCCCTTTCTCCCCCTCCAGCCACCCATGTCCAGCGACCTTCCCCTCCCCCCTGTTCCCCCTCGATGCATCACCCAAGCCCCTCCCCCGAGCACATCAACCCCCTCGCTACCCGCAGCCGGTCCTCCTCTCCCATCTGAAGTTGCTGCGCTCCTCCGGGGTCTTCCTCCAGGGTCTTCCTCCAGGGGCAGTGACGTGCAGGGGAGAGGAGGAGCGGCTGCAGAGACGACAGCCAATGCCAGATGGCTGCCTACGGAGTCGCGTTTTTCAGGTTGTTTTTTTTTTTTTTATTCTTTCTTTTTGTACCATCCGCTGCTGCTCAACAGGAGAAGCAGCAGCGGCCGGACAAGGTTACTATTGGGGGTTGCGGGTGGCGAGGGGATTGATGTGCCTGGGGGAGTAGGGTTTTGGGTGATGCACCGAGGGGGGAGGGGAGGGTCGCTGGACATGGGTGGCTGGAAGGGAAGAAAGAGGGGGGGAGAGGCTTGGGTGATGCGCCGGGGGGAGGGGCTTTGGTGATGCATCGGGGGGTAGGGACTTGGGTGATGCGCTGAGAGGGGGGGCACTGACAGCTGATTCCTAGGCAGGGGGAGGAGTAGGGAAACATGTTTCCTTACTCCTCCCCCTGCCTGGCTCGCGGTTTGGCAGGGGAGGGGCTTGGGTGATGTGCCGAGGGGGGGGCACTGACAGCTGATTCCTAGACAGGGGGGAAGCATGTTTCCCTACTCCTCCCCCTGCCTGAGTCGCTGTTTGCTATTGGATTCTCTCAGCAGTGTCATTGTGACGTCACTGATCTACGGACAGAAGCTCACCATCTCCAAGGGATCCACAGTCCCAGTCAGCTTCAGAACGTTGGAGGTGAGAATTATTATATAGGATGACCAAATGCTGCTTAACACTACTTTTTAAACTTTGTTTTTCTTTGAAAAATGAGCTCCATAGTAACCTATAGAACTTTGTACATCTAAGTGCTTTGAAAATATGCCTCTTAAGTAAAAGCGTAAAGTTAGGAGAGCTAAAAGGCTGTCCTAACTTTATACACCTAGTTAACCGAGCACTACATACCCAGATATTCAAAGCCGAGAGCTATATATGCCCCAGCACTGAACATCTAGGATTAATTTAGCCCACAGCGGCGAGCAGTTTAAAAGTCGCTTACTGCCATGGGCTGAGTATTACCCCCTATGAGTTCAATTGGAAAGATGAATTTCCTGCCCTTCTGGTAACATTTATGTGCCTGTTTTGACCCATTAATAATTTACACATTTAGGGCCCTGTTTACTAAGCTGTGTTATAGGCACTCTGGCGTTTATAGTGTGCGCTAATGCTAGAGACACCCATAGGAATATATGGATGTCTCTAGCGTTATCCCGCTCTAGAAACGCTAGCGCACCTTAGTAAATAGGGCCCTTATTTTTCTAAAATGGGTTTTCATGCTGAGCGTAACCAGCACATAAATGTCCATTTCTCTAGGAATTTATAGAACATGTTGTATGTCAGCAGATCCTGTTCTAAATTACTAGTGGAGCTTGAGACATCCCAACCTGGACATCTCAATTCTGATTTCAACATCCTTTCTAAAATGTCGCTTCACATGTACAGTGGGGGAAATAAGTATTTGATCCCTTGCTGATTTTGTAAGTTTGCCTACTGACAAAGACATGAGCAGCCCATAATTGAAGGGTAGGTTATTGGTAACAGTGAGAGATAGCACATCACAAATTAAATCCGGAAAATCACATTGTGGAAAGTATATGAATTTATTTGCATTCTGCAGAGGGAAATAAGTATTTGATCCCCCACCAACCAGTAAGAGATCTGGCCCCTACAGACCAGGTAGATGCTCCAAATCAACTCGTTACCTGCATGACAGACAGCTGTCGGCAATGGTCACCTGTATGAAAGACACCTGTCCACAGACTCAGTGAATCAGTCAGACTCTAACCTCTACAAAATGGCCAAGAGCAAGGAGCTGTCTAAGGATGTCAGGGACAAGATCATACACCTGCACAAGGCTGGAATGGGCTACAAAACCATCAGTAAGACGCTGGGCAAGAAGGAGACAACTGTTGGTGCCATAGTAAGAAAATGGAAGAAGTACAAAATGACTGTCAATCGACAAAGATCTGGGGCTCCACGCAAAATCTCACCTCGTGGGGTATCCTTGATCATGAGGAAGGTTAGAAATCAGCCTACAACTACAAGGGGGGAACTTGTCAATGATCTCAAGGCAGCTGGGACCACTGTCACCACGAAAACCATTGGTAACACATTACGACATAACGGATTGCAATCCTGCAGTGCCCGCAAGGTCCCCCTGCTCCGGAAGGCACATGTGACGGCCCGTCTGAAGTTTGCCAGTGAACACCTGGATGATGCCAAGAGTGATTGGGAGAAGGTGCTGTGGTCAGATGAGACAAAAATTGAGCTCTTTGGCATGAACTCAACTCGCCGTGTTTGGAGGAAGAGAAATGCTGCCTATGACCCAAAGAACACCGTCCCCACTGTCAAGCATGGAGGTGGAAATGTTATGTTTTGGGGGTGTTTCTCTGCTAAGGGCACAGGACTACTTCACCGCATCAATGGGAGAATGGATGGGGCCATGTACCGTACAATTCTGAGTGACAACCTCCTTCCCTCCGCCAGGGCCTTAAAAATGGGTCGTGGCTGGGTCTTCCAGCACGACAATGACCCAAAACATACAGCCAAGGCAACAAAGGAGTGGCTCAGGAAGAAGCACATTAGGGTCATGGAGTGGCCTAGCCAGTCACCAGACCTTAATCCCATTGAAAACTTATGGAGGGAGCTGAAGCTGCGAGTTGCCAAGCGACAGCCCAGAACTCTTAATGATTTAGAGATGATCTGCAAAGAGGAGTGGACCAAAATTCCTCCTGACATGTGTGCAAACCTCATCATCAACTACAGAAGACGTCTGACCGCTGTGCTTGCCAACAAGGGTTTTGCCACCAAGTATTAGGTCTTGTTTGCCAGAGGGATTAAATACTTATTTCCCTCTGCAGAATGCAAATAAATTCATATACTTTCCACAATGTGATTTTCCGGATTTAATTTGTGATGTGCTATCTCTCACTGTTACCAATAACCTACCCTTCAATTATGGGCTGCTCATGTCTTTGTCAGTGGGCAAACTTACAAAATCAGCAAGGGATCAAATACTTATTTCCCCCACTGTATAAGGGCAAATATTGGCGTTTATAAGTATAGGACTAGATTCAGTAAATAGCGCTCAAAAAACAGTGTCGAAAAAAATCTACGTGGCGTTCTAGTCTATAAATGATGCCCCAAGGTGGTGGATATAAAAATGGTAATGGAATTCAAACATGCATAGGATAAACACAAAGGAATCCTCCTCTTACTCTCAGCTGGTGACATCAATCCCAATCCTGGCCCTCCTCACCAACTATTATCCAAACTCTACAGATCTCACCGTGACCTCTCTAACCTCATCTCTATTCCTCTACTCCCCTCCTCTTCTCTGCCCTTCTCTTGCGCCCTATGGAATGCCCGCTCTATCTGTAACAAACTCCCCTATATCCAGGACCTCTTTATCTCGCGTCACCTCCATTTGCTCGCCATAACAGAAACCTGGCTCTGCCCTGATGACTCTGCTTCAGTCGCAGCCCTGTGCCATGGCGGTTATCTATTTTCACATACTCCTCGCCCTGCTGGCCGTGGGGGCGGTGTTGGACTACTTCTCTCTCCCTCCTCCAGATTTCAACCCCTTCTTCCACCTCAATCTCACTGTTTTTCCTCCTTTGAAGTCCACTCTATCCGCCTTTTCTCTCCTCTGCCTCTTCGAATAGCGGTCATTTATCGTCCCCCTCATAAGTCCCTTTCATCCTTTCTCAGTGACTTTGACGCCTGGCTTGCCTTCTTCCATGATCCTTCTTCCCCCTCTCTCATCCTTGGTGACTTTAATATTCCTGCTAATGATCCTTCCAACTCTTATATTTCCAAGTTACTCGCTTTAACGTCCTCCTTTAATCTCCAACTATGCTCCACCTCCCCCACTCATCAAAATGGTCACTGTCTTGATCTCATCTTCTCCTCCAACTGTTCACCTTCTAGTTTCCTTGCCTCTGATCATCCCTCCTCTGATCACCATCTTATAACTTTCACACTTAAATCTCCTCCCTCCCAGTCCCGTCCTATCCTATCTAATTTATCTAGGAATCTTCACGATATTGACCCTTCATCTCTATCCTCCCATGTTTCAAACCTCCTCTCTACTGTGGCACCATCCACGTCTGTCAACGAGGCTGTTTCTTCTTACAACAATACTCTATCCTCTGCCTTAGACACTCTTGCACCTTTGATGACCCGCCCTGTAAGGCGTACAAAACCCCAACCTTGGCTGACTTCTAATATCCGATACCTATGTTCCTGTACCCGCTCCACCGAACGCCTCTGGCGGAAATCTCGGGCCCTTGCTGATTTCTTACACTTTAAGTTCATGCTGACCTCCTTCCAATCTGCTCTTTTACGTGCCAAACAGGATTATTATATCCAACTGACCAACTCTCTTGGCTCTAATCCTCGACTTCTCTTCACCACATTGAACTCTCTCCTCAAGGTGCCCCCTCCCCCAACTCCCCCTTCATTAGCTCCTCAGACCCTTGCTGAATTCTTTCACAACAAGGTTCAAAAGATAAACCTTGCTTTCTCTACCTCACCACCTCTCCCTCCACTAGTCCGTTCCCCTCTCTCTCCTTCCCCTCATTCCCTTTCCTCCTTTCCTGAAGTTACTATTGAGGAAACTACACTTCTCCTTTCTTCCTCAAAATGTACCACCTGTTCCTCTGATCCCATTCCCACCCACCTTCTTAATGCCATCTCTCCTACTCTTATTCCTTTTATCTGTCACATTCTCAACCTCTCACTTTCCACTGCGACTGTCCCTGCTGCCTTTAAACATGCTGTGGTCACACCTCTCCTTAAGAAGCCTTTACTTGACCCTACTTGTCCCTCTAATTACTGACCCATCTCCCTCCTTCCTTTTCTCTCCAAATTACTTGAGCATGCTGTTCACCGCCGCTGCCTTGATTTTCTCTCCTCACATGCTATTCTTGACCCATTACAATCTGGTTTTCGCTCTCTCCACTCAACCGAAACTGCGCTCACTAAAGTCTCCAATGACCTATTACTGGCTAAATCCAGAGGTCAATATTCCATCCTCATTCTTCTTGATCTTTCCGCTGCTTTTGACACTGTCGATCACAGCATACTTCTCGATACCCTGTCCTCACTTGGATTCCAGGGCTCTGTCCTTTCCTGGTTCTCTTCCTACCTCTCCCTCCGCACCTTTAGTGTTCACTCTGGTGGATCCTCTTCTACTTCTATCCCTCTGCCTGTCGGCGTACCTCAGGGTTCTGTTCTTGGTCCCCTCCTCTTTTCTATCTACACTTCTTCCCTTGGTTCATTAATCTCATCCCATGGCTTTTCCTACCATCTCTATGCTGATGACTCCCAAATCTACCTTTCTACCCCTGATATCTCACCTTGCATCCAAACCAAAGTTTCAGCGTGCTTGTCTGACATTGCTGCCTGGATGTCTCAACGCCACCTGAAATTAAATATGACCAAAACCGAGCTTCTCATTTTCCCCCCCAAACCCACCTCCCCGCTCCCCCCGTTTTCTATTTCTGTTGATGGCTCTCTCATTCTCCCTGTCTCCTCAGCTCGAAACCTTGGGGTCATCTTTGACTCTTCTCTCTCCTTCTCTGCTCATATCCAGCAGACCGCCAAGACCTGTCGTTTCTTTCTTTACAACATCCGTAAAATCCGCCCCTTTCTTTCCGAGCACTCTACCAAAACCCTCATCCACACTCTTGTCACCTCTCGTTTAGACTACTGCAATCTGCTTCTTGCTGGCCTCCCACTTAGTCACCTCTCCCCTCTCCAGTTGGTTCAAAACTCTGCTGCCCGTCTCATCTTCCGCCAGGGTCGCTTTACTCATACTACCCCTCTCCTCAAGTCGCTTCACTGGCTCCCTATCCGTTTTCGCATCCTGTTCAAACTTCTTCTACTAACCTATAAATGTATTCACTCTGCTGCTCCCCAGTATCTCTCCACACTCGTCCTTCCCTACACCCCTTCCCGTGCACTCCGCTCCATGGATAAATCCTTCTTATCTGTTCCCTTCTCCACTACTGCCAACTCCAGACTTCGCGCCTTCTGTCTCGCTGCACCCTACGCCTGGAATAAACTTCCTGAGCCCCTACGTCTTGCCCCATCCTTGGCCACCTTTAAATCTAGACTGAAAGCCCACCTCTTTAACATTGCTTTTGACTCGTAACCACTTGTAACCACTCGCCTCCACCTACCCTCCTCTCTTCCTTCCCATTCACATTAATTGATTTGATTACTTTATTTATTTTTTGTCTATTAGATTGTAAGCTCTTTGAGCAGGGACTGTCTTTCTTCTATGTTTGTGCAGCGCTGCGTATGCCTTGTAGTGCTATAGAAATGCTAAATAGTAGTAGTAGTAGTAGTAGTAAAGGAATCCTGTTTAGAAGGAATGGATCCATGGAATCTTAATGGAGATTGGGTGGCAACACCGATAATTAAGAAGCAAAACCAGTGCTGGGCGGACTTCTATGGTCTGTGCTCTGATCATAACTGAATAGATATGGATGGGCTGGAGTGTAAATTTTAAGGGGCTTTGATGTTAGCTTCAGAACCTTTAGTACAAGAAGAGTGCTGGGCAGATTTCTATGGTCTGTGTCCTGAGAAAGGCAGGGACAAATCAAATTTGGGTATACATATAAAGTATCACATTCCATGTACGAGTTTGTCTTGTTGGGCAAACTGGATGGAACATACAGGTCTTTATCTGCCATCATTTACTATGTTAAGTTAAGCTGCACACTATTTATAGAATAGTGCTTAGAGACGATTTCTCTGTCAAACTTTGGGGCGAGGATTTATACCAACTGAAACCTGGTGTAAATCCTGAAGTGTAATTAGGTGCAGATCCATCGTATTCAATAATACTGTGCACATCTTTAGTGAACACCCCAGACCTACCCCTGCTCCTCCCATGGCCCCACCCCCTTCTGAGTTGCACATTTGTGCACGGAAAGCAAGATGAATGCACAAATCCAAAATGTTGCGAAGTACAAGAAGCAGACCAACAAAAGTGGAAGTGGACAATTTTATTAAAACAAACACCCGACGTGGCCACATTTCACCCAAAACGGCTGCATCATGGGTACAGCTGTTAAACCAGACACTTGAATTAATTAAAAACATAAAAATAAATAATAAATCATATCAGCATTAATTTGAATGAAACCGCCATAAAATAATCAAACATAAATTAATATAATAGAACAGTGGTAATCAAAATATAAAACATGACACACCGCAATCATATAGCATGAATAAGAACAAACACGTCAACACCGGATGCCTTACAGGTCAAAAATTTACATCAGGTGTGGATGCTGTCCAAAAACGCCATACTGGAAGCCCAGGCCAAATATATTCCATGTATTAAAAAAGGAGAACGGAAGACCAAACGACAGCTGGCATGGTTAAAAAGTGAGTTGAAGGAAGCTGTTAGAGCTAAAAGAAAATCCTTCAGAAAATGGAAGAAGGAACCGACTGAAAATAATAAGAAACAGCACAAGGAATGTCAAGTCAAATGCAAAGCGCTGGTGAGGAAGTGTTATGAATATGTAATTTATCCTTAAAATCGAGCGGGGTACCGGAAGATTGGAGGGTGGCCAATGTAACACCGATTTTTTAAAAAGGTTCCAGAGGAGATCCGAGAAATTATAGACTGGTAAGTCTGACGTCGGTGCCGGGCAAAATGTGAGACTATTATTAAGAACAAAATTACAGAGCATATTCAAAAGCATGGATTAATGAGGCAAAGCCAACATGGATTTAGTGAAGGGAAATCTTGCCTCACCAATGTACTACATTTCTTTGAAGGGGTGAACAAACATGTGGATAAAGGTGAGCCGGTTGATATTGTGTATCTGGATTTTCAGAAGGCGTTTGACAAAGTATCTCATGAAAGACTCCAGAGAAAATTGGAGAGTCATCGGATAGGAGGTAGTGTTCTATTGTGGATTAAAAACTGGTTAAAAGATAGAAAACATAGACTAGGGTTAAATGGTCAGCATTCTCAATGGTAGCTAGTGGGGTTCCCCAGGGCTCTGTGCTGGGGCTGCTGCTTTTTAACATATTTATAAATGACCTAGAGATGGGAGTAACTAGTGAGGTAATTAAATTTGCTGATGACACAAAGTTATTCAAAGTCATTAAATCGCGGGAGGATTGTGAAAAATTACAAGAAGACCTTACGAGCATCTAAATGGCAGATGACATTTAATGTGAGCAAGTGCAAAGTGATGCATGTGGGAAAGAGGAACCCGAATTATAGCTACGTCATGCAAGGTTGCACGTTAGGAATCATGGACCAAGAAAGGGATCTAGGTGTCGTCGTTGATGATACATTGAAACCTTCTGCTCAGTGTGCTGCTGTGGCTAAGAAAGCAAATAGAATGGTAGGTATTATTAGGAAAGGAATGGAAAACAAAAATGAGGATGTTATAATGCCTTTGTATCGCTCCATTGTGCGACTGCACCTTGAATATTGTGTTCAATTCTGGTTGCCGCATCTCAAAAAAGATATAGTGGAATTAGAAAAGGTGCAAAGAAGGGCAATGAAAATGATAAAGGGGGTGGGATAACTTCCCTATGAGGAAAGGCTAAAGCGACTAGGGCTCTTCAGCTTGGAGAAAAGGCGTCTGAGGGGAGATATGATAGAGGTCTATAAAAGACTGAGTGGAGTTGTACGGGTAGATGTGAAGCGTCTGTTTACACTTTCCAAAAATACTAGGACTAGGGGGCATGCGATGAAGCTACAAAGTAGTAAATTTAAAACGAATCGGAGAACATTTTTCTTCACTCAATGTGTAATTAAACTCTGGAATTCGTTGCCAGAGAATGTGGTAAAGGTGGTTAGCTTAGTGGAGTTTAAAAAAGGTTTGACGGCTTCCTAAAGGAAAAGTCCATAGACCATTATTAAATGGACTTGGCGAAGATCCACTATTTCTGGGATATGCAGTATACAATGTTTTGCACTTTTTTTTGGATCTTGCCAGGTATTTGTGACCTAGATTGGCCACTGTTGGAAACAGGATGCTGGGGCTTGATGGACCTTTGGTCTTTCCCAGTATGGCAATACTTATGTACTTATGTACAGACAACCCAATTTATTGAGGCATGAGTTTTCAAGGGAACACTCCCCCCCCCCCCCCCCCCCCCCCGGAGAAGAAGTAGCCTTGTGGTTAGAGCAATGGGCTGAGAATCAGTGAAACTAGAGCTCAAAGCCTGCTTCTGATGCTCCTTGGGTAGTCACTCTACTGCCTCAGGTACCCTCTTGGGGAAAGGACATGTTATACTTGAACACTTATCATCCCTTGTTCTATAAAACTGAAAAGTGTTATTAAACTCTTGCCTCAGAAAGCAGTCCTTTTACTAAGCCGTGTAAGCATCTACGTGTGCCCAGTGCATGCCAAAATGGTTACCGCCCGACTACCGCGTGGCTCTTGCGGTAATTTCATTTTTGGCGTGCATCCAATATGCACGTCTGAAAAATATTCTTTATTTTCGGACGCGCATAACGGGCGTGCGCCAAGTGGCATTTGGCACACGGTCATTACCGCCCGGTTACCGCGTGAGTCTTTACCGTTAGGTCAATGACTGGTGGTAAGGCCTCAGACCCAAAATGGACGTGCAGCAATTTTCATTTTGCCGCACGTCCATTTTCGGCAAAAATTTATAAAAGGCCTTTTTTACAGGCGCGCTAAAAATGGATCATCATGCACCCAAAACCTGCGCCTACACTACCGCAAGCCATTTTTCAGCACGCCTTTGTAAAAGGACCCCTAAATTGGTTTATCCATAAGGTGCCACCATCCTCTGTCCTTTTTCCTATTCAAGATTACTAGGGCTAACCTCTGGAAATACAACTTGGTATTTTTGGTCAAATGAAAGCTATTGTAATCTGCACAAATATCAGTTTTGTCCAAGATCTGTATGTCTGCTAAAACTCTATACATGTAGAAAAAAGGTGGGGTCCCTTGTGATACTATATATGAAGTCCTCAATAGAGTGGGAAGTCACCTCCTCCCCACCTTTTTCCTGTGCCAGAGAATCAGAGATGATCAGTACATCAGAATGACATAATTTTTGCCTTCATGTGTGGGAGATCTTCCAGCCAGTAATGAGAACAGCATTACTAATGATTGACGGAGCAGAGCGGGAAGGGTGTCCCCTTCTGTGACAGAACAATTTCATATGGAGCTTGGTATATTGCATTTCACCGCAGCTCCGATTAGTTCATTCACATAATTGGTTTGCATTTGTGCTGTCAGCAGTCAAACAGTTTTAAACAGCTGGCTTTTCAATGGCTGCAGTGTCTACCAATGATTTTAAGCATGTTCCATAAATCCCAAAATCAAAAGAAAAAAACAAAAGAAGAATTTGGCTCACTTGGTCACTCCTGGCTCTCACTTCTTGCCCAAGCTCAGGATAGCACGGATTGGATCTGCATTATTTGGAAGTCAATTATTTGCCTTTTAAAATGCAAACGCTAAGCAAATTATATTTCAGGTACGGCATGTATTTCCCTCTTCGAAAGAACTTAGGGATAGATATTCAGCCGGTGGTAGTCAGCGTTTTCATGTCTGCCGCTGGTTGTATTCCCAGATATTTAATGCTGGCATATCCAGGCACCAGCATTGATATCCAGTTGTATGTTGGCTGCTAAAACGTATGTTGTTAAGTGCAATATTCAGCCCTGAATCGCATAAGCTGAACAACTTAAAGGTAGGACTGCTATCATGCGGTTAAGGGCTGAATATCGGCACTTAACCGCATAAGTGCCAACTCCGCCCCTTGAATGCCCACGTGAACCGGTTTTGGCTCAAGTGCTAACTGCAAATATTCAGTGGCACTAGCCGTTTAACTGCTGCTGAATATTCACAGCCACAGACAAGCAAATTAAATGGCCCAGAGCCTCTTCAGGCTGTTTAAATTGCTTTGAATATCGGGCATCTACAGTCTAAGTTTGCACATAGTTCTTCACTTTCATAAGTGGTGTTCCTTGGTCGGCTGCCACCTGGGGCATATTGCCACTGTGCACCCCTCCCCCCCTGGGTGCAGCATGATACCCCCCCGGTGCAGCGTCATCTCCCCCCAGTGCATCACCTCCAAGCCCTCCCCCCCACCACAGGTGCATTGTTCTTTCCTCCTGGGGTGCTAGGAGTAGCCACGTGGCTGTCGGCTCCCTGCTCCCTCTGCCCCGGAACAGGAAGTAACATCAGAGGGAGCAGGGAACCGGTAGAGCCGACAACTGCACAGCTGCTCCCTGTACCCCTCCTGCAGCATGCACCCGGGGTGGACCACCCCCACCGCCCCACCCTCGGTAGGCCACTGACTTTCATTTTGAATATGCACTACCTTGCCATGTCAGGTCTATACCAGCTCTGCAGGCTTTCACTGAAGAAGTAGAACTTTCTATTTTACCCCTCAGTGACTAGCTCACTATGGCCTTTGAGTCAGTAGTGAGCCAGTGAGCTGCTGCTCCTCTTCCTTTCCCCCTAACATCAATGGAGCAGACAGCACAAGAGACTCCCACAGAGCGTCTCTGTGACCCATTTATGCATGGGAAAACTATGAATGCTCTTTGTGAGGGCCTGTGTGGGCCTGGATTCAAAATATTTTTAGATGTTTTTTAACATCTGTACATTAGATAGGCATTTTAAATGTCTTTTGGATCCTGTTGACTCTCCCATAAACCAGAAAATAGCAGGTCCACAATCTTATCTTTCAGTTGACGTTACTAGTTCCGTCTCTAAGAGGTGTAGATTAGGGATGTGCATTTTCTTCTCTGTCATCTTGTTTATCATTTATTTCAGACTTGAACTTGGGTTCCTTGGTTCTCAGCCCAGTGCTCTAACCATTAAGTTATGCCTGTACTCTGTACAGACATCTACAGTATGTGGCCATTTTGTAATATGAAACACCCAGAGATTATCCAAGTCTCACTCTGATGCTCCAGCATTCCAGCCTCCATCCAGAGACTATCCAAGACTTTGTCTGATGTTCCAGTATTCTAGCATCTCCCTGGTGCCCCTGCTGTGTTCTGTAGTACATTCCAAGCCTCATTCCAGGATACCAGAAGATGTGACATCATTAGTGAGGAACCATGGGACTCTCATGCATTGCATTCGCAACATTTCCTGCCTAGTTGTGCGTGCCTGGTATTGTGTTTTCTTCTATTCGGATGTGTCCTGCTTTTCTTGATCTCATCTTCAGTTCCAGCCCTTCTTGTTCCAGTCATCTTTTCTCCTGCTCCAGTTCCAGCCCTGCTTGTTTTCAGCTCCATACCCTGCCCTGCATGTCTTCAGCTCCAGTCCCAGCACTGCTTGTTCCAGCCTTGCTCGTCCTCAGCTGTATTCCACCACTGCCTGCCTCTAGCTTCAGCTTTGCCTGTCTCCAGCCCCAGCCCCGTCTTGCTTGGTTTTTGCCTTAGTGCTTTGTCCTGCCCGGGAGTTCACCTGCTGCTAGTCAATATCAGGTGGTGGTCCTAGAGCTCACCTTCCCTGAGATTGTAACAAACTGTTGATGCTTATGATATAGAATTTCCCTTGATGTTTTTCCTGCCTAATTTCACCTGATTTGGGCTGAATCTTCACAAAGCAAAAACACCATCATTGCTAAAAAAGATATAAACAAGATGAAGTAGTCCAGAGGGTGGCTAAAAAATGGTCAGTGTTCTTTGTTATAAAGTATATGGGGACAGACTTACTCTCAACATGTATACTTTGGAAGAAAGGTGAGAGAGGGGTCGTATGATAGAAACGTTTAAATACCTACATGGCATAAATGAACAGGATGTGAGTCTCTTTCAATTGAAAGGACGTTCTAGAATGAGGGGGCATAGGATGAAGGTGAAAGAAGACAGACTCAGAAGTAACCAGAGGAAATACTTTTTCACAGAAAGGGCGGTGGATGTGTGGAATGACCTCCTAGTGAAGGTGATGGAAACATGGAATGTATCTGAATTCAATAAGCACATAGGATCTCTAAGGAAGAAGAAGGGATAGTAGATAGTATGGATGGACAGACTGGATAGGCCATATGGTCTTTATCTATTGTCATTATATGTTTCTGTGTTCCAAAGATGGGAGGTGAAAGAGATTGAAGGCATGCTGCTCTTTGTGCTTGACTGAAATTATATTATTTTGTAAGTAAACAATCATGACACAAAACATTTCACAACTGAGGTTAGAATCTGGCATATACTGGTGCAGAACTGTGTATGGTGCATAACCTAGGAAACTCACTAAAGAAAGCTTGGAATTAGACTTATTGCTGCCTTCAAGATGGTTCTTGGGTTTTCATTGGAGTCTGCTTGAAAGTTGGAGTTAAACAGAACAATGATTACTGTGATAATCTGAGGGCTTAGATCAAGGATGTTGACATATGGATTGCCTGGTGTTCCTTTTTATGTTTACACACGTGTCAGTCCACTTGGTTGGAGTGGAAGATTCACTACTACTACTACTACTAACTAACATTTCTAAAGCACTACTAGGGTTACGCAGCGCTGTACAATTTAAACATAGAAGGACAGTCCCTGCTCAAAGAGCTTACAATCTAAAAGACAAGAGAACAATCTAAAGACAAGTGTACAATCTAGAGGACAAGTGAACATCTGATAGGGTGGATAGATTGGGGTATTCTATATTTCTCAAGCGGTTAGGCACCGAAGGCAGCATTGAAGAGGTGAGTTTTAAGCAGAGATTTGAAGATGGGTAGGGAGGGGGCATGGCATATGGGTAAAGGAAGATTGTTCCAGGCATAGGGTGAGGCAAGGCAGAATGAGCGGAACCTGGAGTTGGCAGTGGTGGAGAAGGGTACTGAGAGAAGGGCTTTGTCCTGTGAGCGGAGGTTACGGGCGGGAACATAGGGGGAGATGAGGGTGGAGAGGTAGTGAGGAGCCGCAGACTGAGTGCATTTGTAGGTAAGGAGGAGGAGCTTGAATTGTATGCGATATCTGATCGGAAGCCAATGAAGTGATTTGAGGAGAGGGGTGATATGAGTATATCAGTTCTGGTGGAATATAAGACGTGTGGCAGCGTTCTGAACGGATTGAAGGGGGGATAGATGGCTGAGTGGGAGGCCGGTGAGAAGTAAGTTGCAGTAATGAAAAGCGAGAGGTAATGAGAGCGTGGACGAGAGTTCTGGTGGTGTGCTCAGAGAGGAAAGGGCGAATTTTGCTGATGTTGAAGAGGAAGAAGCGACAGGTCTTGGCAGTCTGTTGGATATGCGCAGAGGAGAGGGAGGAGTCGAAGATGACTCCGAGGTTGCGGGCAGATGGGACGGGGAGGATGAGGGTGTTATCAACTGAGATAGAGAGTGGAGGAAGAGGGAACTCAGATACCAACTGAAGCGTTCAGAATTAGTCATCCAATCCCAAGTCTCTAGTAGTTACACAGCCATCTCTGAGTGGGATAAAGTGTGAGGCATAGGAGGCAGGGGTGCCTTTTCTATTCCTTTCCTTCTCTCCCACCTCCTCCCCATTTCTTCAACTGTTTTAAAAGAATGGAGAAATGTAAGGAAGGAAGTAGACAGAGCTTACCTTACTAGGGAGAGGGGGTGGGTCTACATGCAAATCAGATTGTTCAGGACTTCATCCCATTCCCCTCCCTTTCCCACAGTCACTCATGTCTCTCTTTGTCTCCTCATATGAATGTTCCCCACCGCCTCCACAGTATAATCTGCTTTCCCACTTTCTGCCCTTGGTGTGATCCTCCTCCCATGCCACCAGCAAGAGAAGAACATTGCATTTTACTTGCACCTGTCTCCTCCTCTGTTTCCTGAATGCACAATGCTGGCGGTCTCATAAGAGCATGGGTCCCTATGCAGCCGAGACTTCAGACTGGAGATGACAGAAGACAAGGCAGATAAAAAAAAGTGTTGCCAGCAGAAGAAAGGAATGAATTAGAGGGGACTGTGCTCAGCAGGGGGGAGAGGTTGGCACTACCAAACACAATAAAGCCAGCTAGATGGGCGGTAATCTGGTTGAGAAGCACTTGTATGCCAATATGTGGATCCTCTCTCCCCAGGCTCAGGGACTGCACAGGTCATCTCAATTTTCCTTTGAAAGGAGATGAGGATATTGTCTTCCTCATTCACATACTTCTGTATCATTCCATGGTGCAACCTCACCTTGAGTATTGCATTCAATTCTGGTCACCGTGGAGGGACATTTTTGAAAGAAACGTCCAAGTTGCAATTTGGATGTCTTTGCAAAACGGCAAAATCCAGGGGTGGGGAAACCCATATTTTCGAAAAAAAGATGGATGTCCATCTTTCATTTCGAAAATACCATCAGAGACATCCAAATCCTTAAATTTGGACGTCCCTAGATTTGGACATCCTTGGATCTGGACGTTTCTGATTTTCAGCGATTTTCGAAACCAAAGACGTCCATATCAAAAACATCCAAATGGCATGCATTTGGACGTGGGAGGAGCCAGCGTTTGTAGTGCACTGGTCCCCCTGACATGCCAGGACACCAACCAGGCACCCTAGGGGGCACTGCAGTGGACTTCATAAAATGCTCCCAGGTACACAGCTCTCTTACTTTGTGTGCTCAGCCCCCCAAAACCCACTACCCACAACTGTACACCACTACCATAGCCCTTACGGGTGAAGGGGGGCGCCTATATATGGATACAATGGATTTTTGGTGGGTTTTGGAGAGCTCACTGTTTCCTCCACAAATGTAACAGACCTGGGTCCACCTGTCTGAAGTGCACTGCAGTACCTACTAAAACTGTTCCTGGGACCTGCATGCGCTGTCATGGACCTGAGTATGACATCTGAGGTTGGCATAGAAGCTGGCATGAAATATTTTTAAAGATGTTTTTTGATGGTGGGAGGAGGTTAGTGACCACTGGGGGAGTAACGGGAGGTCAACCCCGATTCCCTCCGGTGGTCATCTGGTCATTTCGGGCACCTTTTTGTGCCTTATTTGTTAAAAAAACACATCCGGGTGAAAACGTCCAAGTGTTTGTCAGGGACATCCTTGCTTTTTTTGATTATGGGTCAAAGACGTCCAAGTGTTAGGCACGCCCAAGTCCCACCTTCGCCATGCCTCCGACACTCCCCCTTAAAATCTGGATGTCCATGCGACGGACTGCAGTAGGAGACGTCCAAAATCGGGTTTAGATTATACCGATTTGGATGTCTATGTGAGAAGGATGTCCATCTTCCGTTTTATGTCGAAAGATAGATGTCCTTCTCTTTCGAAAATGAGCCTGATAGTGGAATTAGAAAAGGTTCAAAGAAGAGCGACCAAAATGATAAAGGGAATGGAACTCTTCCCATACGAGGAAAGGCTAAAAAGGTTAGGGCTCTTCAGCTTGGAAAAGAGAAGGCTGAGGGAGGATATGATTGAGGTCTATAAAATCCTGAGTGGAGTAGAATGGGTAAAAATGAATTGATTTTTCACTCTTTCATAAAGTACAAAGACACTCAATGAAATTACATAGAAATACTTTAAAAATTAATAGAAGGAAATATTTTTTCACTCAAAGAATAGTTAAGCTCTGGCACTTGTTGCCAGAGGATGTAGGAATAGTGGTTAGCATATCTGGGTTTAAAGAAGGTTTGGACAAATTCCTGGAGGAAAAGGCTTACCCCAGGATTGGTGGCATGGAATTTTGCTACTAATTGGGTTTCTGCCAGGTACTTGTGACCTGGATTGGCCACTGCTGGAAGTAGGATACTGGGTTAGATGTACCATTGGCCTGAGCCAGTATGGCTATTCTTATGCTCTTACAAATAGTGGGTTCTACATGGATCAAGGTTTTCTTCCCCCAGCCACAGGGGAGCATAGAGGAGCCAACACAAGCTAAAGATTCTCTGCTGAATTCCAGGGATGAGACTGGAGTGACCAGCAAAGGCAAAGATTCCTTTCCTATGCACAAGACATGGGGGGGAGGGGGGGCCTTAAACTCTGATCATCTATTTCCTTTATCTCCTGAATATGGGATGCACTTGTGAATATACCTGATGCTTCTTCAGGTGCAAGAGTGTCACAGAAAAAGAACAGAGCGCCAACATGAAAATGAAGTGGCTGCTAGACATAGATATGAGGAAATATGAAGAAGAAAAAAGTGAAAAAAATTTTTTAATATAGTTTGGGGTGAATGGGAGATTGAACAGCAACTTAGTGGAGAAGTTTTTCTCTGTGACACTTTCATCATGTAGTATGAAAAAGTTTAACCTCAGATCAAATGAGCTCACGTCGTCTTCCCTAGTAGCTGGTGACTGAGGCAGCTCTGGAAAGAGTCAGCATTTACACCAAACACCGGGAAGTACAGTGTGTAGTGGGGTGAGACTGTGCCTGCTGCCTGTACAGACCTGGGTGCAGCCTTTGGCTGTGATCCGAAATGGTCCTCAGTCCACTCAATCTACACTAGTACCTAGGGAAATAAAAATGTGTCTGCATCATCAAACTTTCTGTAACTGTCAGTTTCTGCTCAGGAGAGGGCAAGGACTGGACAAATAGCATAAATACAGATCTGGGCTGTGATATTTCTGGAAAAACACGGCTCCTGGCCATTTAAATCGCCTGTCCAGGGCAAACCAGGGGTTTTCAGTGGCACTTAACTTGATAGTGCTGCTGAAAATGCTTGGTTAGTGCCCAAGCCATAACTGACTATGAGCGGTGAACTTAACTTATATGGTACCCGGTGTGGGGTGGAGCAACCCCCCAGGCAGAATGTGTGCAGCTCCTCATGCAGTGCACACACCCCTCCTCCAAGCAAGGGGATGCGCAGAGCAGGTGCTCATTATTGGCGCTGCCAGTCCCCTGCCCCCTCAGGTATGAACTTCCTGTTGTGGGGCAGGGGACTGACAGAACCGACAGTGAATGCCTGCTCTGCACACCCCTCGTTGCCGGCACCTGGGGTGGACCGCCCCCACCACCCTGCCTTAGGTATGCTAGAGCTGACTATTCTGGGGGTGTTCCAGGGGTGGAGTCATCAGTTAGCTGGTTAAGTGCCAATTTTCAGCACTTAACTGGCTAATATAACCACATAAACAAGATTGCATAAAGGGCCCATTTTACAAAGGTGTGCTAGCATTTTTAGTGGCAGTGGCGTAGCTATGGGGCGCCACAGGGGCCTGGGTCCCCCCAAATTTGCTCTGGGCCCTTGGTTTGGCTGACGGGGGTCCCCAACCCTCGCCAGCTGAAGCCTTTGTCCAGCACTGGTCTCCGGTGCTGCCGCATTGCCTGCCCTGCTCTCTCTTCCCCTCAAGGTCTGGCGCACTCGTTTTAATGAAACTGAGCATGCTAAGTGCTAATATGCAGCTGAATATTAGAGCTCAGGACCTTATTCTATAAAGGTTATGCTCCTAAATTTATGCTCCTAAAATTTATGCTCCTAATTTATGAGCATACATTCATTAAAATGAGCGCGTCGGACCGTGAGGGGAAGAGAGAGCAAGTCAGGCAATGCAGCGGCACAGGAGACCAGCATTGGACAAAGGCTTAAGCTGGCAGGGGTTGCGACCCCCGCCAGCCAAGGTATGTACAGCCGAGGCAGTGGGTGGGGAGCGGCAGGGCGGCAGACCAAAATGTGCTCCCCCACTTTGGGCTCTGGCCCCCTCCCACCTCGAGGTCTGGCTACGCCCCTATTTAGTACACACTAAAAATTAGTGTGCACTAACCATGTAGATGCCCATAGGAATATTATGGTTAGCGCATGCTTAAAAACACTAGTGAACGTTTGTAAAGGACCCCCAAAATGTAGTCTTATCTTTATATGGGTTCTCATAACCAGTTAAGTGCCGAATATAGCACTTAACTGGCTATGTTTTTGCTGGCTCTGTACACCCAGAAATTCAATATTGGAGCCCAGACATGGCATGGCATTGAATTTCCGGGAATAAAGCTGGTGGTCAGCAAAATGCTCATCGCTGTAGGCTGAATATTGGGCCCTTATAAGAATAATTTGATAGCAGGCCACCCTAGGTTTGTTTATTTATTTATTTTGGTATTTATCTTGGTCTTTTACATTGGCACCTATTTTATCTTGTCCTTTCCAAGCAGGCATCTATTTTAAAACTATTTGAAAACAACACGAATCCTGAAGAAATCCACTACTGCTACTACTTATCATTTCTATTGCATCACTAGACATACGTTGCCCGATATTCAGTGCTATTTAACCGGCCAGGAACGACTCCTGGCCGGTTAAATAGCCTTAAGCAGGCTAAGTGTTACTATTCAGCTGAATATTAGTGCTCGGGGCCTTATTCTATAAAGGTTATGCTCTTAAAAATATGCTCCTAAAATTTATGCTCCTAATTTATGAGCAGAATTTATGCTCCTAAATTAGGAGCATACTCTATGCTCCAAAATAGATTATGTTTGGAATTTAAGAGCATAAATTTAGGAGCATAAATTTTAGGAGCATAACATTTATAGAATAAGGCCCTTACCCCTGAATTCTATATAGTGTGCCTAAAGATCGGTGCTGAAATTGGCGCGGATTCTATAACAATGTGCATAATTTAACAAGCTAATGAGCACTGGTAACAGCATTTAACAAGTAATAATGAGCACTATTTGGCACTGATTAGAATTTAGGCGCACAACTCGCTAAGCATATTCTGTAACGAAGTATGCCGAACTTCTAAATGCGTGCAGGCAAAAAGGGACGTGGTTATAGGCAGGGAAATGGGCATTTCGTGGGCATTCCAAAATTTATGCGCCTAGTTACAGAATATGGCCTACTGCGTCTAAATCTACACGCAGAAATTTACACCAAGTTTTCGCTGGTGTAAATGGATGCGTGTAGATTTATGAACTGAAATATGAACTAAGCATATTCTATAATTGGCGCCTAAATCTAGGCACCAATTATAGAATACGCTTAGTTGGTACTGATTTCAGCACCGCTTTTTTAGGCGCCATATATAGAATCTCCTCCTCAGCAGTTGGTTTGGTCACTGGTCATGAAGCGCAACATAGCCAGTTAGTGCCAATATTCATCGGTTGACCAGCTAAGTTTAGCGGCCACACAGATCCACATAAATAGCAGGTCTACTTTGGCCACTATAACTTAGCCGATCAGTCAATGAATATTGGTTTAATCATCTATGGGGCCCTTTTACTAAGATGCGTAGACACCTTCGCACGTCCAGTGCATGTCAAATTGGAACTACCGCTTGGCTACTATGTGCCCTGGGTGGTAATTCCATTTTTGACACATGTCCAAAAGACACATTTTTCTACCACGTGGCGCTTACCCGGCGGTAATCGGCAGTGTACTCGTACTGACAATTACCGCCCAGTTAACGCATGAGACCTTACTGCTAAGTCAACGGGTGGCGGTAAGGTCCCAGGCCAAAAATGGACGCGCACTGGTTTTAATTTTGCCGCATGTCCATTCCCCCCCCCCCCCCCAAAAGGCCTTTTTTGCAGATACGCTGAAAAATAGACCTGCGCACTTCCAAAACACATGCCTACAACAGCGCAAGCCATTTTCAGCGTGCCTTAGTAAAAGGGCCCCTATAATTTTAGCAGTCAAAACACCCACGGAAATTCAGTGCCGGTCGCAGAATAAGGCCTGGCTTTGAATTTCTGGGTTCATCAATGAGACGACCACGGGTGTTAGCCAGGTTGCCTCCTGTGGTCTGAATACTGGCCCCACGCGGTGCTGCACACTAACCATGTATAAGACACTCCCTGTTCAACAGAGCTTACAATCAATTCAAGACAGACAAACAGGACAAATAAGAAATAAATTGCAGTTAAAATGTTTGCCCATGACGTATGTGTGCGTATTTTATAAACAATAGGCTCAGTATTTAAAGACTGCAATCAGCATTTCATTTCAATGTGCCAGCTGCAAGGTTTAAAAACATTCCCAGATATTCAATTCCGGTGGATAGTGGTGCTGACTATCGCTGTTAACCAATTTCATGCTCACCCATGCACTGCACCGGTGCTCTCCAAACAGCACCAGGGCAGTCTGTAATGACTTTCAGCAGAATTATCTGGATAGTGCAGCTGAAAATCAGCAGATGGCCCTGGTCAGTGGCACTTATCCGAATAGCAGGTAAGTGCTTTTGCATATCAGGCCAAATGTGCATAAATTTTGACTCCACCTGTGCTCTGTCCAAGCTGTACTCCCAACATGCCTACACCTAGGTCACGTAAAATTATGCACGGTCTTGTCAGTACATGGACTTGCATGAGGGATGGCAATTTATAATCTGTATAAAATTAACTCTGTGTCTTCTATGACTGGAACAGCATGCATGTAGGTAGTGAAAGTCACTGTAAAGATGCATAGATGGAGTTTTTTTACAAAACTGATCCAGCCTCTCCCTCTACTAAAATTATACGATCTCCAAATATTAATAATACCTCCCTAACACACACACACTTTTTATGAATAAAAGGTCATTGATTTCATATCGTTTATGTACTAGGCATGTTTTAAGGGGGGAGAATAATGCAGATTGCCATTGATTTTTAAATAATTCCACCTCCCACTCTGCTACAGAAACTGCCTTACATCATCTCGCACCAGTTAACGTTGTAGATAAAGAAAGAGCGGCCTGCATAATGCAGGGTGACTTCATCTGGAGCTCACAGGAACAGAGGCCAGCGCCCCCAAAAGTGAGCTCACCATGAGAGCAGCACCACTGGAATCAAAGGCAGTAAATCACCTGCATCTCACAGCCTGCCCTCCCTCCTCTCCCTTCCCCCCTCATGTCTGACTACTAGTCAGGTGTCCCATTCTATTGTGTGCCTGTGTCAGCTGATGAATTCCCTCCCACAACATGAAATAAATATTTCAGCCTGAAAGGGAGAAGGATGATTCCAACTGGAAATAAATAATGGGTAGAAACCTTCGTCCAGCCATGACCACTGTTTGCTGCTCCGATATCCTCTCTGACTGAGAAAGAAGTTGCTGGGGGCTAGGAGCGATGCTTTCTTATTGTCTGAAGGGCCTTAGTTGTCCTGCCTCAAACAGCACTAGGTCTGAATGAATGGCCCCAGTTTGGCTTTTCCTTTGTGGTCTGTAGCTCTATAAAAAAAAAAGGTGACCGGTATCTCCTGCTCACTGTAGCTTTGATTATGGTTTTTCTGCTACAAGTAGAAGCCCATAAATTTACTGACTGGAGTCCAATACAATAGGTTTTGATGCTGCTCAATCCTTTTCATTTGGGTGGAGGGTGGAGGTATGCAGGGAAGGGAAGTAGACAGAGTTTCTCTTAAAACATAACCTTAATTTCCCTTTGTAAACGTGCTGTGGGTGTACTTACAAATACTGATAATAGGAACGCCATTACCAAAAGATAAAAAGCAGATTTCAGATAGAATGTAGAAATTGCAATTGAGACATTTAGGTCAGGATGTATCAAAATTTGAGTAGTATTTTAGAAAAGGATCTGCCAAAATAGAGCCTATTTTCCAAAATACATGCAGGAATGAACATGTATATGCCGGCTATATGCAGCCATTTACAACACAAACAGGGGCACTGCAGCAACATACACATCTGTGTCAGTATTTTTAGAACCCAGATGTGTAACTGCCGACAATTAGACGCGTATCTGCTATTTTAGGAAACCAGTACATCTAAGTGCTGCCCATTAAGAGGCCACAATTATACACCACAATGTATTATGAGGGACAAAATATACACTGTGGAATGAAGGGGATGACCTCCCCTAATCCCTCCGGTTGAGCGCTGCTCAAGACAAGCACGTTTCCAAATCCTAAACATGCCTGGGGCTGCTGTAAATCTTTGCTTCCCCTTCAAAAATGGGGAATGCATGTGTATTTTTTGGTCCCACCCAAAGCATGCCCAGACCACACCCCCTTCCCATATATATATATATTGCAGATTTATATGTGTAAATTCCAGTTTTCTAAAACTGGGTGTTCTGCATCTACTTGAGATATAAGTGGACGTGCCAGCATTTACACATATAAAATCACAACTAGGGCTTCTAAAATAACCACCCTAACCGTCTCTTGTAAATCCCTTTCCCTTAACTCCTTTTCACCAATTGCCTCCCAACCCTCCCCCCCCCCCCCCCCCCCCCCCCACACACACTTAGATAGAATATGAACAGCATACATTAAGGATAGAGTGGTGTGCACAGAAGAAGTGTAATTGGGAGAGAGAATGCATGTGAAGAGTCCAGGTACAGACAACAAAATGGAAATAAAAAGGGAATGAAAGTGTCAGGGCAGAGAAAAAGAAATCCGCCTGTTCTTGCTAAAGATATATATATCTAGACAGTCACATATTTGCCCTTTGAAGAGTAGCAACAATGCCTACAATTATTCCTCCCTCATCTCAGGTGATGTGAATTGCCTCTCAGCTCTGCTTGTCTAAGTACAGAGTCAGGGAACTGCTGTGATGCTGGTGGGTTCTCCTCAGTGCAGTGACAGCAGCTGTCCTTACAGAACGGAACGCCTGCAGGCAGGAGCTACTAGCAGGAATCCTTGCCCTCTACTACACAGGCAAACCACTCGAAATGACAAAGGGGCAGCACTCAACATACCTGAAATGTCTCTTTCTCAGCCCTGCACACAGAGGAAAAGGACTGCTGCTAGCAGGCTCCCACCCACCCTAAAGCAGAACTTTGGATAAAGGTAATTTTATTTTTTAAAGTAGGTTTTACTTTATGGCAGAGATTACATTTTCTGAAAGAAACATTTGTGTAGCAATCCTCCCCACTAGAAGAAATTTTTATTATGAAGTTCCACACTGTATGGTCTAACAGACCCCACCTTTTAGACATCCTGCATTTGAAATACCAAATAACAAGAGAACATTGTGTTTTTTAATATTCCTTTTTTTTCAGATTTTTTTTCATGCCCTCTCAAACACAGGTTGTAAAATAAAACTTGAATTGTATTTTCTGCTTACCCTGAGCCTGGTACCTGGATGCTGCTCTCAGCTTTACTCGTTCAGTTTGTGATGCTACGGGCAGCTCCCAGCATCAGCACCACTGCCAGGCTCCCACCATGACATCATCTTCCAGCCATCTGATTGGATTAGGGCAGTCTGCATCCCGATTGGATAACATCTTCTGGGGAACTGGGGCTGCCTGAGTAACTCCTCGCAAACCATTCCAGGCAAGAGTGATGTCACTCCAAGAGCCTCTCTTTCTCAGCAGTGACAATGGTGACAAATACAGAAAGAGCTGAAAGACAGCATTAGAGAAAGAGACACAAACACATCTTTGCCCAGCTATATTAATTCTCATAAAAATACATACGGGGAAAGATATCTCTTTGTATACTTTTCTTTAAGCAAGGCACTCATCATAATTTACACTTAACATTCCTGTAACTAGAACACAAATAATTAATGGCTGCTTTGACACTTGATTAGAGCATGTGAAAGGCTCGAGATGGAGACAGATTCAGTTAATAATTGAGGTTTCTTCTTTTTTATTGTTTGTCCATTTGGGGGGGGGGGGGGGTGTTCTCTTCCATTTTTGGCTGTTTTTTATTCTCTTGTGCATTTACTCCTTTGCTTCCTACCCTATTTTCTCAGTTTAATATTTCTTTCTCTTTGTTTTTGCTTGCAGTTTCTCTCTTCTTTTTCACTGATTTCTGCTTTTTCTTGTGAATGGTCTACTTTTATTTTTTAAATTTTTTATGTCTCCATTTATTCTCCTTATTCTTTTCTTTTCACCTATGCAACTTCCTGATTTTTGATTAAATTATAAAATGTGTAGGTAAAATTTAAACAGCTGCATGGTAATAATCTGAAAAGCAAAATGTTAAATATATGTTTTTTCCTATGTTGTCAAAGGTATTTTTCTTTTATTATACTTATTCTGCCCTCTGCTTTCACCTTGTCTATCTCTTGATTCTTTCCCCTTCCCTCAGTTTCATGATTTATTTCCTTCTATGTTTTTCATCTCCTTTCTCCATCTCACTTCTTTAACTTTCCCTATCCCTTCATCACTGTCTGTAGGGGGTTGTTTACTAAAGCATAGCTGGAGTTATCTGCAGCAGAGCCCATAGGAATAAAATGGGCCCTGCTACAGATAACTTAAGCTAAGCTTTAGTAAACAGGGGGGTTAATTTGTCAGTCCTGCCCTGCTTTCTGCACATCTTCTACACAACTCTCCATCTCTTTTATCTTAAAACTGCTCTTCCTACTTTTCTGTCTCTTATTCATTGCCTCGTCCAAGTCCTCTACTTGCTGCTATATTTCTCAAGTTGTCCTCCATTTCCACCTTCCACTTTTGGGCTCATTTTCAAAAGAGAAGGACGCCCATCTTTCGACATAAATCGGAAGATGGACGTCCTTCTCACAGGGTCGTCCAAATCGGTATAATCGAAAGTCGATTTTGGACATCCCCAACTGCACTCCGTCGCAGGGACGGCCAAAGTTCAAGGGGGCGTATCGGAAGCAAAGCAAAGGCGGGACTTAGGCATGTCTAACACTTGGACGTCCTTGACCCATAATCAAAAAAAAGAAGGACGTCCCTGACGAACACTTGGACGTTTTCACCTGGACCTGTTTTTATTACGACTAAGGCACAAAACGTTGCCCAAACTGACCAGATGACCACCGGAGAGAAACGGGGATAACCTCCTGTTACTCCCCCAGTGGTCACTAACCCCCTCCCAACCTCAAAAAACATCTTTAAAAATATTTCGTGTCAGCCTCTATGCCAGCATCAGATGTCATACTCAGGTCCATGACAGCAGTATGCAGGTCCCTGAAGCAGTTTTAGTGGGTGAGTGCACTTCAGACAGGTGGACTCAGGCCCAACCCCCCCCCCCCCCCCCCCCCCCACCTGTTATGTTTGTGGAGGAAACAGTGAGCCCTCCAAAACCCACCAGAAACCTATTGTACCCACATCTAGGTGCCCCCCTTCACCTGTAAGGGCTATGGTAGTGGTGTACAGTTAGGGGTAGTGGGTTTTGGGGGGCTCAGCACACAAGGTAAGGGAGCTATGTACCTGGGAGCAATTTATGAAGTCCACTGCAGTGCCCCCTAGGGTGCCCAGTTGGTGTCCTGGCATGTCAGGGGGACCGGTGCACTACAAATTCTGGCTCCTCCGATGACCAAATGGCTTGCATTTGGTCATTTCTGAGATGGACGTCCCTGACGGTATTTTTGAAAATCGCTGAAAATGAGAAACGACCATGTCTAGGGACGTCCATCTCTAAGGACAACCAAATTTAAAGATTAGGACATCCCTGATGGTATTTTCAAAATGAAAGATGGACGTCCATCTTGCTTCAAAAATACGGGTTTCCCCACCCCTGGATCGGGACGTTTTGCGAGGACGTCCAAATTGAAACGTGGACGTCCCTTTCAAAAATGCCCCTCCACATGATCCCATCTTATCTCCCAGCTCATGCACTAGTCCCAGAGCTGCCAAGGGGTCCCAAGTTTTGAGAGAAAGATTTTAGTACACGCCCCCAGCCCTGCTCCTCTCTTCCTTGGCTCTACCCACTCCATGTGGCTCCAATCCCTTGGCACACCTCAATCCCATAACCATTTCAGAAAATATTTTATTTAATAGCCTAATACCCTTTTCAATTAGCTTTGAGGCCAAAACCTGCTGCCTCAGGTCAGGTCAGGACAGTATAATGCTGTTCTGGTATCCTCTCCTGAGGAAGGAAGTGCTGGTCTCTGAAGTCTAATCAAAAATGTTTTAAAAATCAGTGAAGGGATCACCTTATTTTGTGTTTTATTTGCATTTATTAACCTTCATTAACACAGCTACCACATTAATTTATCCTAAATTAAAAATAAAATTATTTTCTGTACCTTTATTGTCTGGCCATTTACGTTTTCTAATTCTGTTGGTCCCAGTCTCTTGATTCTGCTTTCCTCTGTCTTCTCATAACTCTCTTGCCAGGGTTTCCTGTCCATTTGTCATCCAATACACGTGCCTACACCAGCGCAGGCCATTTTTCAGCAAACCTTAGTAAAAGGACCCTTTAGACTTCAAATATTGAGTTTTTTTTTTGTATGTTCAGAGAAGGCTCTATGGATGTCCAAAGCTGCATATTATAGTGGTGTTTCTCAGGTATATTAAGTTCTTGGTCATTTACTCCCAATCCTAGACGGCCATCAACAGCTTCCACTGTATGCAAATTTCTCTTATGCATAATACTTTTAGTGATCCGTTCATTTCCCCCTCCAGAAAAAAAATTGTAAAATGAGCTAATTTAACACCAAAGTACATTTATCACAAGCAAAACTACATCAAACCAACATCTCATGTTCCCAATTATCCATGATCCATCCTATGAGCCCCATGTGGGCCGGCCGCCTCCCCCTCACTTTGAGAACTGCTGTGTTTGATCACTGTAGCATGTAACTTCTTCCTGTTTTTGCAAGAAATTTGGCTCCCATTACTTAAAAGCATATGGTATAAAATATGTACAGTATGAAATCCATTCACAGTCTAAACATTTTCAATTCAAAAGAAAAATAATTCTCCTTAGGGAATGAACAAAATGAAACCATGGATTGTATGGTCAGAGTGCTTTTAATGCCCTGGAACTAGGATTATAGAAATCATACACCGTGCTATACCGTGGATTTCTCTGATGTTGTTATAATGCTCTTAAAACCAGATTACATGAGCATGTCCTCAGGAATATGAGTAGTCTCTCAATTTAGACACAGAAGACTCTTTTCTCTAAATGATGATCCCTTGAAGCTTGAGAATCTTCTTCATGCTTGAACAGATAAGAAATTATCTCATTTAGGAAGAATTAATACTATTAAAATATTTAGTTTCCCCTGACTATTATTACTTTCTAATCAACTGTCAATTCATATACCTAACTCCTTAGGTAACTCCTTTTTTCTTTATATACACAGGCTTTTTTTTTTCTTGGCGTATTTGGTAGAAAAGAAAGTCAAAATCTTTAATGGTATTATTGGTGTTCTAAAAAATGTTATCAGTTCTAGATATTTCCTAATGCTGATGACCACTGGGTATGGTAAGAACAACTAGCTATGCACCCCATCCAGATTTGCACTTTACCCTTTTTATTAGTGAATCTCCTCCAGACAGCAAATTGCACAGCTCACCATTTTATTACTGCAAATATATGCAACTGGAAATATGTATGTAACTGATTATCATTCCCAGTGAGCACATAGATCTCCATACCAGTCTCTAATCTTACATCCTTTTGTACAGGATTCCCCTTATTCTATAATCTTAGGTGCAGATTTTTGTGCTTACCCCCGGATTCTGTATATCGCTCTGATTTCAACGTGGAAATTGAAGCATATTCCATAATAATGTGCATAATTGGTTAACAAGCCAATCAGTGCTGCTAATTGCCAATTAACAAGCAATTATTGACACAAATTGGCATTAGTTAGAATTTACATGCAGAAATGTCTAAGCGTATTCTATAACGTGCTGCACGTAAATTCTAGTCGCATAGTTGAAAAGGGTGTGTGGCCATGGAATGGATGGGTTGTGGGTGTAATATCTATTCACGTGGTTAGAGAATACACCCAGTCTTGCGTAATTTAGGCATCAGCATTTCACTAGGTTTTACTTGGCATAACTGCCCGTGACTATATTTAGTTGTGCAGACCAGCGCTCGGCATATTCTATAAACCATGTGGAAATTTAGGCTTATTCTATAAAGTACGACCAAATTAAGACATATTTTTTAGAATGAGCTAAGGCAAAATTCATTTCGGTGCTGAATTTTTAGACGTGATATATGGAATCTTGTCCTTAGCGAGCAAAATTGTGTATATAGATTATAGAATAGTGCTGGTTATGCATGTTAAATTACTTGGCAAATTAGCTGCTAATTGGCACTATCAACTAATAATTGCTGTAATTGGAGTTAATTGGTACTAATTGCCGCTCATTTCCAGTTACATGCATAACTGCACCAAGACACTTCTAGATACTAAGCACAGAAAATCTATAGCAAGGGGGTGTTGACATGGGAGGGGCATGTGAGTCAGGGGCATGTCCAGCACTTACACGCTAAGATTCTAGAATACTGTCATAATGTGCTCAATTGCACCATATAAATGTGGTCATTTACACCAACCATTGAAATGACATAAGTGGCTGCGTCAAACTACTGGTATGCAAATATCCACTTAAATTAGTATTCTATAACAATTATATGCATAATTGCTAATACAGAGTTCACAATTACTGTGCATTCTAGCACCTAAATTTCGGCAGTCTTTTCAGAATTACCCCCCAAATGGAGACAGAGATATGTACAGTGCACCAGTGGCGTTCCTAGGGGGGGCGGTGGGTGCGGTCTGCCCCGGGTGCACGCCGCTGGGGGGGGTGCCGCGCGCACCTGTCCTTCATTCGTTGCATGCTCTCTCTGCCCCGGAACAGGTTACTTCCTGTTCTGGAGCAGAGGGAGCATGGAACGAACGAAGGACAGGCAAGCGCGGCACCCCCCCAGCGGCGTGCACCCGGGGGGGTTCTTTCATGGGGGGTGTCCTTTTGCCGGGGGGGGGGGGGTCGCGCTGCATCCGGGGCGATGCTGCACCCGGGGGGCGGGGCACATCGGCGATCTGCCCCGGGTGTCAGCCCCCCTAGGAACGCCACTGCAGTGCACTCCATTTAAGTGCACGTCAGATAAGCGCATGCTCTGTTTAACTGCATGCCGTACTTCGGTCCCATTTTTGGCGCCATCGATTTCTATGGGGACAAATTTTGTTTTAGCACACCACTGCAAGATTCACTTATATGCATGGTGTAAGACCGCTCCTCTGCAGGAAAGACTCTGCATAAGCACACGCACGGAATATGGAAGCCGATTGGCACATGACAAAGGGGAGGTAAATTTGAAATCTCGTTGGTTAACTGCCACAGAATAAGCAAAAGAAAGTTGCTAGAGTGTACACTGGAGTCGACGTTGTCATTGCACAACTGTAAGACTTTAACACTGGCTGAACGAATAGAAGTTCTTAAAAAATTAGAAAACAAAGTCAAGCATCTATTGCTAAAGAATATGGTGTCAATTCCAGTCAAATTTCAAGTCTCTTTAAGCAGAAAGATCAGCTTCTGGAAGACTGGCAAAACAATACAAATCCACACAGGAAACGAAAACGGGCTGGAAAAGCTGAGGATGTAGAAGATGCTCTTCTTTGGTGGTTTTCTCAAGTCAGGAGCAGACAGTTTCCTGTCAGTGGTCCACTGCTTATGGAGAAAGCTAATCAGCTAGCTGAAAGTCTTGGACTAACTGAATTCAAAGCCACTGTTGGATGGTTGGAAAGATGGAAGGCGAGGAACAACATAAAATTCAAGAAACAGCGTGGAGAAAAACAAGACGCTGATGACTTTGGTGCTGAAAATTGGGTTGTTTCAGTTCTTCCTACCATCTTGAATGAGTTTGCATCTTGTGACATGTTCAATGCTGACGAAAACGGTCTCTACTGGCGAGCGATTCCTGATGGAACACTTGCATTCAAACAAGCCGAAACTACAGGAAGTAAAATGTCGAAGCACCAACTGACGATCCTCCTTTGCTGCAATATGGATGGGAGTGAGAAGTTGGAGCCACTCGTCACTGAAAAGAGCAAACAGCCCCGTTGATTCAAGAACGTTAAGTGACTTCCTGTGTCATACGAGACTAATGCAAATTCATGGATGACTGGGGAAATTTGGAAGCAGTGGCTAAAGAAGTTAGACACTAGAATGCAGGCACAAAAGCATCAGATTTTGTTGCTTTGTGATAATTGTGCTGCACACAGGGATGATGTCAGGCTGTCTAACGTCAAGGTGGTCTTCCTGCCACCAAACACTACCTCTCTGATCCAACCTATGGATCAGGGCATAATAGCCAATTTCAAAAAACATTATCGGGCTCTTGTGCTACGTCGTCTGATGAGCGTTGTGGATGACCAGACTGGCAAGGATAAACGTGCTGTTGAACTGGCTCATAATCTATCACTGTTGGATTCCCTACATATGCAGAAAGAAGCCTGGAATCATGTTACACAGGCAACCATTGTGAACTGCTACAAGCGGGCAAGCTTTGTTAAGGATGTGGAGAGGAATGAAACAGATGTAGCTGTTGCAAACGCGTCAGATGAACAGGATATTGACATCCAAGCCGGTGTTACTGAAGAGGAGTTTCATCACTACGTAGCTGTTGATTACGATCTACAAACAGCTGACAACAGCACTGATGTTGAGATATGCACCTACACGCAGGCAACGGCTGATGATGAAACAGATGATGAAATGAGCAGCGAGGCACATGCTGACAAAATTCAACAACCTCCTGTCACTTTTGCAAGAGCGCTGGAGAGTCTCAACACCATGTGGGCCTATCTGGAGGCCACTGGATGTCAGTTCTATGATGGTTTTTATCGTCTGGCAGACGTAGTCTATGGAACTCACAGACACAATAGTGTACAGAGGACTATGACTGATTACTTCAAGTAAGCCTAACATCAGTAAATGGAGACTGTATAACGTCAGTTAACGGAGACTGTATATTGTACGTATAATAAACAGTACTGTACATATGTTTATTTATTTATTTTTTTATTTTTTTGTTACATTTGTACCCCGCACTTTCCCACTCATGGCAGGCTGAATGCGGCTTACATATTATATACAGGTACTTATTTGTACTTATTTATCAGATGTCAAGATTCTTTGGGTCACAACGGTTAAGTGCAAGCTCCGATTAACTGCATGTATTTCTTTGGTCCCAGACCCTTGCACTTAAACGGATTGCACTGTACTTCGATTCTGAGAAAGGATGGCCCACTGTGCTTCACACATCTCTTTACTGGAGAAGTTTTTAATTCTATGGAAAATTTAAAAGTAAAACTAGGTCTACCCTTGTTTCACTATCAGTATTTTCAACTAAGGTATTGTTCATGTTTAGTGGAAAATAAGGAGTCTTTCTTGCACACATCTAAATTCACCTATTTCAAATCAGGTTTATAAAACATTTCTTTCCAAATGTTATACTTCACTTGCTGATTCAATTCTACTTTTTTTGCCCGAGCATACTTATAAATGATTGGATCTTACTGGTTCTCCATTTTTTGAGTCTGAGTGGCAACAGATATGGGAATATATTTTGAAAAGCTCATGGTCTGTTGATATACTGAGGACTCAAATTAAATTAATGATGTGTTTATATATCTCCCACTCAGCTTTTTAAATGGGATCCGTCTGCATCAGATTTTAAACATCTACGTAAGTACATAAGTATTGCCACACTAGGACAGACCAAAGGTCCATCAAGCCCAGCATTCTGTTTCCAACAGTGGCCAATCCAGGTCACAAATACTTGGCAAGAGCCCAAAAAAGTTCAATACATTTTATGCTGCTTATCCCAGGAATAAGCAGTGGATCTTCCCCAAGTCAATTTAATAATGGTCTATGGACGTTTCCTTTAGGAAGCCGTCCAGACCTTTTTTTAAACCCCACTAAGTTAACTGCCTTTACCACATTCTCTGGCAACGAATTCCAGAGTTTGGTGGTAGCATTCAGTCCTTTTGGGTAGTAGTTAAGGATTGTTTACAGAACATTTTCAAGAAAAAACATACCATTTTTAGCTCAGTTCAACAGTTTTTTTTCTGAGTTAAAGCTAATTTTTTTTCACCTTATTATGGGGCCATTTTACTAAGCTGTGTAAGGGACTACGCATATACAGCACGTGACAAACTGGCACTACCAGCCGGTTAGTGTGTGAACCGGGCGGTAATTCCAAATTTGGTATGCGCCGAATCCCGCGGTAGAAAATAACTTTCTATTTTCTACAGTGGGCCTCTTACACGGCGATAACCAGCAGTTGGCACATGCTGCATGCTTACCATGCAGGTAGCGTGTGAGACCGTACTGCTATGTCAATGGGTGGCGGTAAGGTCTCAGGCTGAAAATGGACGAGCGCTGGTTTCAATTTTAGTGCACATCCATTTTACGGCCCCTTAAAAAAGTCCCTTTTTCCTAGACAGGGTAAAACGTGGCCCAGCACACGCCCAAAAGATGTGCTCGCACTAATGCAGGCCACGTTTTACTACAGCTTAGTAAAAGGACCCCTATGGCAGCTATGTTATTGATTGCTAGACAATGGAGTGATCTGGCTTCTCTGGGGATTCTTGAATGGTGGAGAACAGTTGAAGCAATTTTTGTTATGCAGAACCTGAATGCCAAGCTGAGTAATAGGCTACCTCAGTTTAATAACATATGGTTGCCTTTCACTAATTTTGAACTTACATCTAATTTACCAGACATCTACATTGAACCTAATTTGATAATCCTTATCATTTTCTTATCAATTTTACATTTTTATGCCATTTATTGTTTTTCACGTTTTCTGATTTTGCATTACCTTTTTTTGTTTTGTTGCATTTTTTGTTCTGTTATTTTATTTTGATATTTTTTTTCTTTTGGGGGGTTATTACTGTATCTCTGGGGGCGGTAGGTATGTGTTAGGGTACTAACATGCATTATTTGCCCTTTAACACATGTTCAAATGCTCTAACACTCAGGGGCCCTTTTACTAAGCCATGGTAAAAAGTGGCCTGCGCTAATTTGCATGTGTGAAATTAGCGTACTCCGGGCCATTTTTTACCATGGTGGGTAAAAAGGCCTTTATTTTAATGGGGCAGTAAATGGCCGTGAACTAATATTAAAAGTAGTGCATGGCAATTTACTGCTTGAGCCCTTAACACCACCTATTTACTTGGCATTGACAGCTCAGGTGCTACTCCTGCGGTAATCAGAAAGCACATGTTAACGTGGCCATGCTGCCGATTACTGCCAGGAATGCTCCCATGGTAGAAAATAGAAAATTATTTTCTAGTGCAGGAAACAGTGCGCACTAACTTTGAAACTACCATAGGACGCACGGGCTATCCAGGCAGTAGTATCGATTAAGTGCACGCTACCCACGTTAGCCCTACCGCGGATTAGTAAAAGGCCCCCTCAGTTTGGTGCCGTAACACAGTTATTTAGGACACCCCACAGTATATAGTAATGAAAATACAACATATGCAAATGCATGTAAAGAAGCTCATTACTGTAGATCCCCTATGGGTGAGGTTTTTTTTAAAGAGGGTGGTACAATAATATAATCATGGTGTAGGGTCCCACGCTAAACACTTACCACTTAGGGAAGGTACAAAGAAAGGTGGGGAAATTCTGTATTCTGTATATTATACAGTGTGCAATTCAAGATGTTAAGTGAATTTTCCTAGCTGTTACAAAATTTTAATGCTGACAATATTGCACACTAACTTTTAAATTATAATAATTTATTGCACAAGATGTTTCTTTTTAACTTTTCAGAAAATCTATCAACTTTCAATCAATGAATTTTCATCTAACTGATATCCTGAACACAACAAATCAGATAAGTAGTACCAATAATTATTTTCTCTGTTACTCAGAAGTGACTTTAACCATAAAATTTTTAGAAGAAAATTGATTCTTTGTGTCAATTGCTTTCTTTCAGGAATCAGACCTTCTCCACCTAGATCTGAACATACACCCACACCTCCAGGTAAGTATTTAACTATAAGTGTAGAGTCTCTTGAGACGCTGTAGACAATGATGTTTTTTTACTTAGCTACTTTTTGGTTGATCTTTCTTGGTAGTTGGTGCACTTGTTGCTCCTGCGTTGATCCTCTTGCGTTGCCCAACAGCCTCTGTACCTGTACTCTAGTTAACTAAAAGAAATTGAAACCCTGTCTCCCTATTCTGTGGGAATTTTTATAAGGATTTATGTTATTTTCAAAACTGTGGCCAACCTATCTAGATTAAATCAATAGATAATTAATGCTCCCTATTGCAGGACCTGCCTTGTTACTGATCCCTGCCTAATGAGGAACACTCTTCCGCTTATATTGACACACCTTAGGGTCAATCATTCCTTTCATACTTCTGACAAAAATCATTTAGTAAGAAACTTCAATCTCACTGAAATTTGTTTTATTATTTCATACACCTCACTGATGTCAGGCTCACTTTCCACACTTTTTACACCAATGCCCTATTAAGCAGTGGTTCCGCCAAGGACAACAGTCTCGTCCAATCTCTTAATCAGCACAGATTCTCATTACAATCAGGTGCACTGTGGTCACAACCCCGCTCCGCAGCAGGTCAGTGGAAACACACCAGAGTTCATGCACATTCACTGCCACTTGCCACATTCACCAGTTATCAACATGGTTCTACACAACCTGTTGCCCACTCCAAACTCAGGCAGACCCCTCAGTACATCTACCCATTAACACATATACACTCAAAGTGTCAGTCAAATGCACTGTGACCACCACTTTGCTCTGTGACAGATCAGCGGAAACACAACAGTTTTCCTGCACACTCACCGCCACTAGCCACCTTCACTTGTTACCAGCAGGTTATTATACAGCTTATAGCCTATTTCAAACTCAGGCAAGCCTTTCCACTTTATGAACCAGCACACACCCACTCAGCAAATTTATCAGGTATACTGTGATGATTTTCAGTGTGATTATCAGCCTGTCTATTCACACAAATTTCTTATACATACACAGGCAGATCACCTTTCTCACAGGTCTGTCTCCCCTGTACCTTCAACTCCTCTGCTCCATAAAATTCCACTCACTCTAATTCACCAGCAGCTTTGGTTCAGCTCTGGTTCTCTAGCACACAGGCAGAGCCCCTTTTTCACTGGTCTGTCTCCTCCTGTGTCTTTAGTTCATCTGCTTTCATCAAGCACCCCTTTACTTAAGTTTTCTCTCCTGTATAAATCAATTCTCACTCACACCCAGGCACAGCACCTTTCACACAGGTCTGTCCTTCTCTGTGTCTTCAGTTCCTCTGACCTGGTCACCAGCTCTGTCCCCCCTAGCAACAGGGCTGCAGCTTGGCCATCTGACCTAGCAGCACCAATCAGATGCTAGCTTGTGGAATGTTAACCAACTTTTACAGTTTGGAAACATTTCACAATCTCCATCTTGAAATCCAATTTTCCCATTAAAGTGTATGGAGAAAATGGATTTCAATACAAAATACAAGGTAAATTACATTACACTTTAATAAAAATTGTACCACCATCCCAGTCACTTTTTCCTGAATCCCATCCATGTTTTATTTTAAAAAAAAAACATTAATAGGCACCATTTAACATTATTTTTTATCTAAAAACCCCATTTACATTACTATGTAAATATTATAACATGATTTGGTGCCGGCAACCTTTAGAAACCCCAAGTGCTGACCCCCCTCTCACACCTGGATGTTCTTCTCTTCCACGGGAGATAAAAAAGGCCTTTTTCCCAGGCACGCTGAAAAATTGACCTGTGCATGTCCAAAACACATGCCTACATCAGCGTAGGCCATGTCCCATTAGTGAAATTTTGAGTATAAATTTAGGCACTCAGCACTAGGAATTTTTCAAAAATTCCAATTTAGGAACATAATTCTCAAAGTTAGGAGATAAATGCTTTGGGACCCTTTTACTATGCCACACTAAAAAGTGTCCAGTGCTGAGGTTTCCCATGTGCTGAGGCCACTTTTAGAACAGTAGTAAAATGGCTACAATTTATATTTCTTCATTAATGGCCACGCGCTAATTTCCCAGTTAGTGAGTGGGAATTACCATGTGAGCCATTACTGCCACTTATTTTGTAGGCGGTAAGGGCTCACAGCTAATCGGCAGAGCACAGCAATTTGCCAATTATGCCAATGTGGTTCTTCTTAACCACTATTTCCCCTAAGTAGAGATCAACGCGGTGTACAAAGTGAAATAGACTGACATAAATTTAACAGTAAAAGAAAACAAAACTATATCTATATCTATATAAAGCCCAATACAAATAAATACAGTAATTTTAAAGATAATATTCATTCTCTCTAAGGTGAAAACATAAAATTATAATCGATGTAAAAGTTAGGTCTTTCATTTTTTCCAAAGTATCAGATAGTTTGGTTCAATCCTGATATTAAAAGGAGGAACATTCCAAAAAGAAACTGCAGCAGCTGAAAAGATAGAATTGACCAACTTCAGAAAACAAATTATTCCAAAAGTGGGAGGCCTAAGAGTCAGCTGGTCGGGAGCACGAAATGAAAAACCAGTGTCTTAGAAACAGTATTTATCAAAAGCTCAGAAGTAAGAGCATGTATAATCTGAAATAGTAATCACAGGGGTCCTTTTACTAAGCTGTGGAAAAAGGGCCCTGCGGAAGTGCTGGGGGCGGTTTTTCCCGCACGCCAGGGCCCTTTTTACTGCAGCAGATAAATGCCCCCCCCCCCCCCCCCGAAAATGTCCATGTGTTAAGATAACTCTTACAGCATGGTCATGTGGTGGGGAGCACTTACCGACACCCATTAAGGTGGCGATAAGAGCTCCCGCTGTAACCTGGCAGTAACCGGGCAGCACTCAGTGATGCCTGATTACCGTCGGGTTAGCACCATGCTATACAAAATATTTTGATATGGCGCATGCTGGCGCCAGAACTACCACAGTGAGCCACGTTGGGCTAGCAGTAGTTCCAGGATAGCGTGTGGTAAGCCCGCCCACAGTGCTTTAGACAGTATACGATCATTAACAGGTAGCTAAAATTTGGTCGTGTAGCTAGAGATATCGATGAATTTATTATGTCCAAAAAATTAATCTCGCTGCTGTATTTTGAATAAGATGGAGCTCCCTTAAATTATTTAGAACATAAGCCAACATTACAATAGTCTAAATGCAGAAATATCAGTATTTGGACCAGAAGTGCAAATGCATCCTGATTAAAGAAAGATCTTAGAAGTCGCAGTTGCCTCAGTTTAAAAATCGTTTTCCACCCCCAAACCCAGAACTACTGCAGGATGCCTGAGCACTTCCCACAGTAATGCCTTTTTAGCATGCACTAGGCATGTGTTAGTGCTTGTCACGTAGTAAAAGGACCCGTTTGAATATCGGGCCCAAAGAATTTGTAGCAAACAATGACTATAATCTCAAGCTCATCAAGTAGACAGTTTTAAAAACAATAAAAATTGTAGAAATACTAATTTGAACTGGGGCCAGAGAAGCAGATGGAATCTACTGCAGTGCACACCCTCAAGAAATTAAAACTTCAAGGTCATAAACGCAAAGTACTAAAACCAGGATTGCCTTTGAAGCCGTTAGTCTGTCCAGATGACCTGTAGCTAAGTTAGTAACTGTACATTTAATTTTAATTGAATGTTTCTTCAAAGGAGTTGGAAGTGCAGCATTGTGTAGCAGACATGCACTGCCTCGTTACTGAGTGTCTCACCTCAAATATGTTTGAAGCTCAACTAGAAATACATTTCTCAGGACTGTTAACTGAGTGCTCAAATCTCTTGTACAAACTGTACAAAGGAACCCCTAGAGAGGTTATTGGCAAGAACTGAAGATTACTGTTGCCAGTCTCTGATTGTAAACATTGGTGCTCTGAGAATATTTAAGTGAAAGGAGGAGAAATATGGGCAGCTGCTTGGCTCAGGACACAGAGAGAGAATATAGGGGAGAAAGAAATGCCTCTGGGTCACCAAGCTGGAAACCACTACCTGGGAATCCACCACTGGTGAGCACTGACAGCGTAATATGTCTGGACTGGGCCACATGAATGGAGAACAGAGGAGTTAAATTCCCTTCCCTTTTCAAATAGCCTGCTTAGTTGCAAATTACACAAGCATTTTTAAGACATATACTTTCTGCAGATGTTCAAAGAGTATCTATGTTGGTAATGTTGTTAATAATTTAGTTAATAATCAACAAGTATAAATTATATATATTAAACTCAGCTTCTGCTATTTGGGCAGGTGGCCAAAAGGAGCAAAACAGTGCAAACAGAGGGGCATTTTCGAAAGAACATCCAAGTCAGAATTGGGACGTCCTGATCATAATGTCCAAAATAACCCATCCATCTCACAGCCATTTTCAAACAAGAAAAACATCAGGATTTCCTGTTCAAATACATGCAAGAAGGACATTCTTGCGCTGAAAACATCCAACATGAACAGTCATTTTCCATAATGAAATGTCCAAAATATGAATGCCAAAAACGCAGGCACAAAACGTCTGTCTGGCAGCCTAGTGGTCAGTGCAGCAGACTTTAAACACCAGGACCCAACTACAAATCCCACCTTAATTCCATTATATGTTATTGTGAGCCCTCAAGAAAGTCCCTTTCTCAACGTGGCTGAAAATATGAGTGTTGGCTACTTTTGAAGAGGGTAACTGTCAGGCCATTTCATACCAGGGCCAAGATGGTGTCTGAGACGATGGTGTGATCATTACTTCCAAAGTAGCTGAGAGTGTGGGAGAGTCTGAGACCCAGTAATGGGAAAAAGGAAGGCTATGTGGGTGGTTAGCCCCTCTACCCTCATACAGACTACCTTACCAGCTCAACCGACTTTGGAGGTATTTGGAGTGGCTCCAATCCCAGAGGTAGATATTGAGAGTATTCCTGTTGAAGGGGAACAAAACAACAGCCTTCCCTCTGGCATGTTCCCACCTATGAGTAAACAGGAAATTGCATCACAGGGAAATTGCATCACAGCGAAGAACTGCTGTTTTAAAAGGTGCGTGGAGGGGGGCTTGATTTTTATAAAAACAATCAATTTGCCAAAAACAAAATTGGTGAATCAATTTGAATCATGAATTGAATAGCACTAGCACCAGGCCCTCCTTGGAGGCCAGGCCCAGGGAAACTCCCCCCCCCCCCCCACACACACACACACTTGGCGGCCCTGCAACAGCGATAGCAGAAATTATACTGAGTGAAATGGACATTAAAGAAGACACGTATACGAATGTCAACACAACCAGAATAGTGACAATATGTGCCAACCGACCAGAATCCAGCAGATTGTGTTACAAGAACTATGCCAGTGTCCCGTTTGTGGAGAGAACATGGTTATCAGGATCAGATTTCCTTTTAAAACCTGCCTATACATTCTCAGCTGCAGAGAACTCTTTTGGGCTGATAGATCCTGATTCTGACTCAGACATCCATCCAAAAATGACTGCTCTTGCAACAAGTGTTGCTTCCGAAAGCAGCTTGGGAGCTCATCACTTATTTTATTTACTTATTTAAAATTTTTATATTCCACTATCCAGCTTATTTTCGAAAGAGAAAGACGCCCATATTTCGACCCAAATCGGGAGATGGGCGTCTGTCTCCCGTGTGCGACCAAATCGGTATAATCGAAAGCCGATTTTTGTCATCTTCAACTGCACTCCGTCGCAGGAATGAACAAAGTTGATGGGGGCGTGTCGGAGGCGTGGCAAAGGTGGGACTGGGGCGTGGTTATTGGCTGAGGAGAGATGGGTGTCTTTAGCTGATAATCGAAACAAGAAGGGCGTTTTGGGCGAAAATTTGGTCCGCTTTATTTGGACCCTTTTTTTTCAGGTCCAAGTCCCAAAAAAGTGCCCCAACTGACCAGATGACCACCGGAGAGAATCGGGGATCACCTCCCCTGACTCCCCCAGTGGTCACTAACCCCCTCCCATCAAAAAAATCGCATTTTAAAAACTTTTTTTCCAGCCTCTATGCCAGCCTCAAATGCCATACCCACCTCCATGACTGCAGAATGTGTTCTATCCTCTGACAGCCTTTCCCTGGTTCTGATGTGGGTCTCGGGTGAGTGTGACACCCTTTCTGTTATGCGCACTGCAGAGTCACATCAGCATTGCATTGTGGTGGGTGTAGGGTATTGGGCTCTGTGATTCCAGTAGCTTGTGTTAAATGCTCACGATGTTGGTAGTTGGTAGGCTCTACTCCCATGGTGCTTTCCCCTCTGCTTACTGGGTCAGAGTGTGCCCTGTTTTGTTTCCGGTAGTCCATGAGGTAGTGGCCATTTTTGTCAGCCAGTTTTAGATCCCTTTCATGTGTTAGCCACGTTACAGAACTTAGTTCTTCCCTTGAATGTTGCTGAAAGAGGGCATTGTACAGCATTCTGCCAGCTCTGACCTACTGCTAATCTCAGTACCAGAAGACTCTTTGCCAGTGGAGCACAACCTCTGATCTGCAGTTAACTGTGAGTAAACGTGCTTATTCAAATAAAGGACTTTTTCAAAGAGATTAGTCTTCAGGTGTCAATTGGTGTGCCAAGGTTATACAGCAGCAACAAGTCCTAGAGGCCTGCGTGTATGCAGGTCCCTGGAGCACTTTTAGTGGGTACCGCAGTGCACTTCAGGCAGGCGGACCCAGGCCCATCCCCCCTACCTGTAACACTTGTGCTGGTAAATGGGAGGCCTCCAAAACCCACTGTACCCACATGTAGGTGCCCCATTCACCCCTAAGAGCTATGGTAGTGTTGTACATTTGTGGGTAGTGGGTTTTGGGGGAGGGGGGTTGGGGACTCAGCACCCGTGGTAAGGGAGATATGCATGTGGGAGCGTTTTCTGAAGTCCACCGCACTGACCTCTAGGGTGTCCAGTTGGTGTCCTGGCATGTCAGAGGGGCGAGTGTACTACAAATCCTGGCCCCTCCCACGACCAAATGGCTTGGATTAGGACGTTTCTGAGTTGGGTGTTTTTATTTTCCATTATCGCTAAAAAAAACAAATGCCCAGCTCACAAACGACTAAATCCATGGCATTTTGGTCCGTACAAACTGTAGTTTCAAAACGAAAGATGGATGCCCATTGTTTTCGAAAATACGGTCTGTCCCACCCCTTCACGTATCCGTTCTCGGACATAGACGCCCATGGAGATGGGCGTTTGTGTTCGATTATGCCCCTCCACGTCTACAATCCTAAGCGAACTCAGTTTTTACTTATAGATGTAGGGCAGGAAGTGGAGAAGAAAGGAGGTGAGTAAAGAAATAAATGGACGGGAGGCCCTGGAAATAGAGTTAAGAGAACAGATAGAGAGCAGCAGAAATAGAGACTGGGACCAACATGATCAGAAAAACAAAGTCATCAGACAACAAAGGTAGAAAAATCATTTTATTTTTATTTTAGTGTTTGGAATATGTCCAATTTGAGAATTTACATCTGCTGTCTTATTTTGCACTGTACAGGAGGAAACACATTTCTTTCTGTTTTTGTGATACTGTGCTGCACGCAGAGTTTGGCTTCTTGTGATTTCAGGTTAATATTTGCCTGTATTTGAAGAGGGGCTATCTCTATTCTGCATGTGTGATTGCAAGGTCAGTGTGTGAATAGGGATCTTTTTGTTGAATTCTGAAATTTTGATAACACATTGGGCTCCTTTTTCTAAGCTGCACTAGTGAAGCCCATTCAATTCCTATGGGCTGCGTCACATTTGTCATGGGAGAATTGCTAGTGTGGCTTAGTAAAAGAAGCCCATTGTGTTTCATATTTAGCAAGACTGTTCACCTAATTCTTGATCTGTATGCTAATCTGGTTTGTGTTATTTTGGGTATACTGGAGCTGTAACAGCTTACAAAAATTATTTATAATGAAGGGGAAATGGGACTTGATATACCAGCTTTTATGAGGTTTTTGCAACTACATTCAAAGTAGGTTTACATATATTCAGGTACTTATTTTGTACCAGGGGAAATGGAGGGTTAAGTGATTTGCCCAAAGTCACAAGGAGCTGAGTGGGAATTGAACTCAGTTCCCCAGGATCAAAGTCTACTGCACTAACCACTAGGCTACTCCTCCACTCCTGAAAAAAAAATCACAAGTTATTTTTCATCTCCTATACTGGTGTAATATTTTCAGTGATGTCTTTTTATATGCTCCATGGCTGGTGAAAGGGGTGTGGCTACTGTGGGTGTGGCTAATATAGGGGCGGAGCCATAATGGCCCCACCTCTAAGGTTGAGTATCAGTACCTTTTTTCCTACAGAAAAGCACTGACTATATACAAGAATAAATGCCTTTGAAAATTAGCAAATGGCTTTCTTCGGACAAGACAAACAGTATTTTTTTCATTCATATTCATTGCCTCCCATACCTCACTTCGGTCTATCTCACATGTTTGCCGTGTTGCAGAAAATGGTAAACCTTTCATGGACAGATTAGTCAAGGCCTGGTGTCATGCACCTTGTCAGCATCTCTGGCAGAAGCTAGGGATAGCAAAATAAAGATATTAAAGGAAAACTGGAAAAAAAAAAAAGGAAGGGGTGGACCTGGTGTTGCAAAAAGCAGCTTCACACATACATTTATCACAGTATGCCTGTGGTGAGAATGACTCAGTAGCAGACAAACTTTTGACTTTGTTTTGTTTCCTGTTGGGAATAATTAGAATATTGTTGGCGTGCATTTGTGTGTGTATGTAGCACCACAAGAGAAGGCTCTTAGAAGACAATAGAAAAGTCCTTTCTAGTTTAAACAGTGAAAATAGTGTTTTACATGTGAAAATCACCATCAATGCAGGGAAATATATGTATGCTGGTCTACAATGCCTGTGTTTTCCCCCACATTGTGAAAAGGCAGGGCCAGGGGGAGGGTAGGAGGACTGAAGAACTGCATCGTTTTCTATAGTTAAAGCAAGGCACATTGTTTTGCTCAATCATTTACCAGCAAAGAGGCCAATATCTCTGTAGATAATTTTTGAGGGGACAATTATCAATCATAGCAAAACTACTTGCATATTTACTGGCAAAAAAGGTCTTGGTTTGGCTGACAGCTATTTTCCTCTCTGGCTTTCAGTATGTGCAGACTTTTAGTTGCAGCAATACCACGTAGGGAAAACATGCAAAGGTACGTAATCCCAATATTTTGCAGATTACTAGACCTTATGAGAGGACCCTTCAGATACACTGGGGGGAGGGATAGTGTTGGTGGGAGGATGGAATGCCCAGCCCAAGGGGAATGTTTTGTAGGAAAGTTGCTGGGGGAAATGTTTGTGGAGTTAGATGGATAGGAGATGTCATATAGGGGTGGAGTTAAGAGTTAATAAAATGTACTGCTTTAGAGAGCACATGGTCTTTGGCTGCTTTCACCCCCATGGGTCCATGAGGAGAGGGGATATCCTGGTCAGACCCAATAACCTAAGGCTGAATAAAAGGGAGAGTTTCTGCTAACATCTGCATTAACTTAGAGTGAAGCTCCAGGTGGGTAAAGGGTTAACCCATCCTGAGAGCTGAGTAGGAAGAGCCTGTTTGGTGGTTGAGGAGAACAGCTTGTGGAAGTGTCCCCTGAGAGGAGAAGAACATACAAGGAAGTCTGGTCCTGAGGAGGTCTGGCAGCTGGGTAAAAGCCCAGCAGGACAGTTCACCCACAGAAGGAGTGGGGAGCCACAGCCATGGACTGTTCTGCCAGAAAGGATGGGTATTTGGAGGATGGTGGTGTTGTAAATATCCTAGGAGTTAAGAGACTATTAAGTAGTTGAGTTTTGGACTGGCACAAAAACCTCTTTCAGCAAAGTGAACTGTTTGATATAAAGTGAACTATTTGTTACAAGAGAAACATGAAGTATTGATATCTGCCTGTTGCAGCATCCCAGTAAAATTATTGCATTTAACCTAAATCCTGGAGTAGAGACTTTCATTGAAGTGTGAGTGAAGTTAATTTGCTCAGAGACTAAGCAAGAAATAAAGACTAGCTTAAAATCCTAAGGCCTACCAGGATCGAGCCTGACCCTGGACTGTGCCCAACTTAGTTGAACAGAGAACTTATGTTTGTGGTCTGGGTCTAGGGTGCTTTACCTGAAGAGCTAGTCAGTGTCCAGGACCTGGTGTGGGAGACCCGAGTTACAAGTATATGTATGGGTGTAGGGGCAGTTTGTTGTGGAGGTGAATTTGGGGGCTGTGGAGGGTCCAGCAGCCTCCTGTGTCTGAAGACTCTGTTCTACCTCCTGGAACTCTGCACTTCCTTTTATAGCCCTGCTAGATGGTGCTGACTGATGATATCACATCCTGGCTAGTTATATAAGGAAGTGCCCTATGCTCAACCAGTGCCTTGGGAACAGGCTTTCTGGTGTCTTTCAGACTTTAGTGTGCTTTGCCTGTTCCCGTGCTCCTGCCTTACCTTCTTCCTGCATTCCTGTCCTGCCTTGCTCAAGCATTCCAGCCAGCCTGTGCCTGGCCTGCCTTGCTACAGTAATCTATCCAGTTTATGTCCTGGACTTTGTCAGGCATCCGTATCAGAAGTCGTCAGCGAGGACCTGTGCTGTGCTTGCACCGCACAGATGGAGTCAACCTTGCTGCAGCCCAAGGGTTCACTTTCCTAAAATCGTGACAGAAGGGTTTGTGGTGTAGTATGTTATGGATAGGGTACATAGAGTTCTATTTGTATGTGATGGTGGGGGGAGGGGGATGTATATGGTTGTGTGCATAATGGGTGCACAAGTGAGGTGTATGTGGGATATGGGCAGTGTCAGTTTAAGGTCATAGCAATCAGTACAGCTGCAGTGGGTCTACATTCCCTGAGACTTTGTGGGCCCATTGGTTTTGGGTTTTTTTTAATAAACTACAGAAACTGACCTTGTGATTCTGTGAAGTCTATAGTTTTTTGTTTGTTTTTGTTTTACTTATATTTTATGCTCTGACCATCAGAGCAGAGGAATTCCCAAATGAGCCCATAAACTGCTTTTGTTGTGGGTTTGTGTGTATGTTTGTGTGTAATTGTAGTGGAGATTGAAAGACCCTTTTCATACCAGTTAGTTTGCCCCATCTCTAGCTACTGTGTAGCTCTGTGCCAAAAGGTCTAAAAGGGTAAGGGGAGCTGTTGGAATAAAGTGGTGTTCAGCATTCTAAGAGTTCTAAACCTTCAAATAGTTTCCTAGTGAAAACAATCATAGTTTTTGCTTTCAGAGATTCAGTTCTATTAAAATATTGACCTGATTTTTCTAGGGTTTGAACTCATCTGAGACAGTCACATTTTCCTGCATGCCAAATTTGTTGAATTTTTACCCCATCTTCTGGAGAGTTAGCATGCCCACAGACAGATTATGAGACAGATAACATTCATTCATTTTATATAATTGTAAGAGGGATGTCCTGGGCTCAGGATGGTCCATAGCTGGATTTGAATTCCCAAGGGTTCCCATAGAATATTTATGTCTTCCCAGTCCCCTCCCCAATTCACTCTCAACAAGCACACACTTCTCCTAGGTAACAGGCTCTCTCCAAGGGAAAAGGATTTCCCTTGAAGGACCTGGTGTAGAAATTTCCCCAAAGACCACTCAAAGGCAGAAGTGGAGTGCTCCACAACTCCTTTTCTGAGCTTAACTGCAAAAAGATATAGTTCTAAGGTAGTCTTTCAGTCCTGTATCTGTGATCCTTTAGCTATAATCAAACTGTTGGTGTAATCTTGGGTTCTGGGGAAAATCAATTTCCTCCAGTTAAGAGTTGTTTAGAGTAAAAGGTGTCCCTGGGTTGAGGTAAGCCTACCCCCTTCAAATTTCACACATAGTCTCTCCTTCTTCAGATCCACTTCCACACAAACTCTTCCTGAGAGGAATATACATGTACACTGTACCTCAAGGTCAGTTCCTGAGCGGGTCTTCTCTCCCCTTTATCCCATCAGATTGAGAGCCAAGCAGCTACTTCATTCCTCTACTGATCAACAAGCAGAAGGGTGGGAAAAACCTCTATCCTATCACTTTCACTTCACACTGTACTCAAACTAAAATTGGTGTATGAACAAGAAAACTTCCCCATGCCCAGGAGGTCATTTATAAGACTCAGTGTATGCCAAGACTGTAAATTCCCCAAGTTGAAGGAGAAATGGGACTCACAGAAATAGATTCTACCTACTGAGCTACTATCAGAGGCCTGTAGGCTCACTTAACAGCGTCATCAGATCCAAATGTGCAAGAGAGGTTGCATAAGAATAGCCATACTGGGCCAGACCAATGATCCATCTAGCCCAGTATCCTGTTTTTAACAGTGGCCAATCCAGGTCACAAGTAGCTAGCAGAAACCCAAATAGTAGCAACATTCCATGCCAGCAATCTCAGGGCAAGCAGTGGATTCCCCATGCCTATCTTTTCAATAGCAGACTATGGACTTTTCCTCCAAGAACTTGTACAAAACTTTTTAAAGCCCTGATAATCTAACTACTGTTACTACATCCTCTGGCAATGAGTTCCAGAGCTTAACTATTTGTTGAGTGAAAAAAATATTTCCTCCTATTTGTTTTAAACCTGATATTAAAGTCTCGCATTGATCCAGTGTACCAAATAGAATATTTATCCGCCACTGAGTCCTTCTTGAGTGGTGTTCACATTATCATAACCCCACTGGGTCATGTATATTCAAATGATACACCATATAGGTGTTTACTCCAAATGATAACGGCCAATGCTATCGTAATGTGCTCAAATCAGCAGTAGAGTCAAGTTGGGTGGCTGAAGAAATGCTTCCACAACAATTACCACTTCAAATAACCGGTTCGCCGATGCTGGACCGCATTTCGAACTCCTTCGTCAGGAGGAACCAAATCTGTAACAGTATGACTTTTAATCAACAATGATACTTATAATTTGAACAAAAGTTGCAATCTATAATCATGAAATTTCCCCTAGTGGCTCTGTTGCATGTGTCATTCCTTTTTCATATAGAGCAGTGGGCATCTCTTCTATCATCCATAGATACTGGCATGTTCTCTCTGTCCACCCGGAGTTCAGGGAACACCCGAAAGTGGCGTACGCTCGTCAGGCCAACATAGGGGAGTTGCTCAAACGTCCTAAACATCGGATGAATATGGGCAGACATTCTCCATGCGGTAAATGTGTATATTGCCGCTATTCTGCAGACACCGATGTGATTAGTATTCCCCATAGTAATGTTGTTTTATTTGAGGCACAATACTTCATGCATCAGCGAATGTGTAATTTATTGCATTTGGTGTCCATGTGCCCTGTATTATATAGGGCACACAAAGAGACAGTTAAAGAATCGGTTGGCTGAGCATGTAAGTAATTTACGCCTGAATAAAAGGGATAATCCGCTGGTGTCTCATTGGCAAGAGCAGAATCATACTATATATCAGCTCCGCTGTGTTGTGTATCTCAAATTTTGCCCACTAATAGAAGTGGGGATATTAGTGTGCGTCTACGGGTGATTGAGCAGCGGTATATCTACACATGGGGCACGGTGGCCCCTTATGGTCTTAATTTGGAAATCGAATGGGTGTAGATGTTACTGCTGCTCATTACCAGGGGTGTGCTCATTTGTTGCACAGTATTTAAGTATGGAAGTGATGTTACGGGCGTATAGCAGATTCCAGTGGCGTGATCCTCGGGTGGAAGCCCGGCTGGTTACCACGCAGGAGTGCAGTCATGAACAGAATTATTAGTACGTGAAAATTTCATGATTATAGATTGCAACTTTTGTTCAAATTATAAGTATCATTGTTGATTAAAAGTCATACTGTTACAGATTTGGTTCCTCCTGACGAAGGAGTTCGAAATGCGGTCCAGCATCGGTGAACCGGTTATTTGAAGTGGTAATTGTTGTGGAAGCATTTCTTCAGCCACCCAACTTGACTCTACTGCTGATTTGAGCACATTACGATAGCATTGGCCGTTATCATTTGGAGTAAACACCTATATGGTGTATCATTTGAATATACATGACCCAGTGGGGTTATGATAATGTGAATGCCACTCAAGAAGGACTCAGTGGCGGATAAATATTCTATTTGGTACACTGGATCAATGCGAGACTTTAATATCAGGTTTAAATGAATGCACTGTATTATTTGGCAGTATTGTGTTATTTGACATAACAATGTTATAGTTGTATTATCAGTGCTTTTTTTGTAGAAAAAAGGTGCCGGTACTCATTGTGGGCGGGGTCACCACAGATGGCACCGCCCCTATTATAGCCACACCCACATTAGCCACACCCCCTTATACCAACCATGGCGCATATAAACAGACATCATTGAAAATATTATACTAGTATAGGAGAAAACATAATGTGATTTTTTTTTCATTATAAATAATTTCTGTAAGCTCCAGTATACCCAGTGCAAAATAAGACAAATTCCAAACACTAAAATGAAAATAAAATGATTTTTTTCTACCTTTGTTGTCTGGTGACTTTGTTTTTCTATCCATATTGGTCCCAGTCTCTGATTCTGCTGCTCTCTATCTGTTCTCTTAACTCCGTTTCCAGGGCTTCCTTTCCATGTATTTCTTTACTTTCCTCCTTTCTTCTTCTTTTGTTGCCCTGCATCCATAAGTAAAAGCTGGGTCCTCCTCCATGGAATTGACTGGAGGAGGTATAACATGGATCCAGCTTTTGCCTATTTTCTCCATCCATGTGCAGTTTTTCTCCTCTTCCCTTTCCCTCATCTCCATCCATGTGCATCTTCTTTTTTCTCTCCCCCCCTCCATCCATGTCCAGCATTTCTCATCTCTCTTCCCTCCTCTGTATCCATATAAAGCAATAATTCTCTCTCCCCTCTCCTCCATCCAAGTCAGCATTTCTCCTCTCTCCTAGCCAACTCCTCCAGCCATCCATGTCCAGCAATTCTCCTCTATCTCCTGCTCTCCTCTCCATCCATTTCTAGCATTTCTCCTCTCTCCCCTATCATCCATGTCCAGCAATTCTCTCTTCCCTGTCCTCCCCTCCCTGTCCAGTGATTCTCCTCTCTCCCTTCCATGTCCAGCAATTCTCTCTTCCCTGTCCTCCCCTCCCCATCCAGCGATTCTCCTCTCTCCCCTCCATGTCCAGCAATTCTCTCTTCCCTGCCCTCCCCTCCATGTCCAGCAATTCTCTCATCCCTGTCCTCCCATCAATGTTTAGCAATTCTCTCTCCCCCTACCTTCCCTCCCATCCCATGTCCAGCAATTCTCTCTCCCCTGCCCTTCCCTCCCATCCCATGTCCAGCAATTCTCTCTCCCCTGCCCTTCCCTCCTATCCCATTCCATGTCCAGCAATTCTCTCTCCCTTGCCCTTCCCTCCCATCCCATGTCCAGCAATTCTCTCTCCCCTGCCCTTCCCATGTCCAGCAATTCTCTCTCCCTTGCCCTTCCCATCCCATGTCCAGCAATTCTCTCTCCCCTGCCCTTCCCATGTCCAGCAATTCTCTCTCCCTTGCCCTTCCCTCCCATCCCATCCCATGTCCAGCAATTCTCTCTCCCCTGCCCTTCCCATGTCCAGCAATTCTCTCTCCCCTGCCCTTCCCTCCCATTATTTCCAGCGATTCTCTGCCTCTCCCCTGCCCTCCCATCGACATGCAGTGATTCTCCGTCCCTCCTCTGCCCTCACCTCTCCCATATCCAGCGATTCTTCGTCCCCCAGCCGTCTTCTTTCACTGCCTGCCAGCCAGCGTCGGACTCAGAGGCGAACGGTGCAGGCAGCGATTGGCTGGCAGCGTCGTAGCTTCCCTCTGCAAGTCCCACCTACAACTTCCTGTTTACGCATAGGCAGGATTTGCAGAGGGAAGCTACGACGCTGCCAGCCAATCGCTGCCTGTACCGTTTGCTTCTGAGTCCGACTGGCTGGCAGGCAGTGAAGGAGGACGCTGGGGGATGAAGAATCGCTGGATATGGGAGAGGTGAGGGCAAGGGAGGGACAGAAAATCGCTGCACATCGATGGGAGGGCAGGGGAGAGGCGGAGAATCGCTGGAAATAATGGGAGGGGAGGACAGGAGGAGAAAAAGGTGCCGGTACGCCGTACCGTTGTGTACCAGCACAAAAAAAGCACTGTGTATTATACTCATTAGCTTTGAAGGGTGTCTGATAGGTGTCTGACGTGTGCTTGTGAATGAGTGTGTATATGGTACAACTTTACTGTGTGTTGCTGATTGACACTGATGTGTCAATAAAGAGAAAATGGTTTATAATCTTGGAGTCTCTTGTTGGTATAGTAACTTTCTGAAAAGCCAGAAAGGCTGTGGAGACACTTTCAGAAAAAAAAACGCCAGTAAGCTAATGCAAAACTTTGATCATTCAGGCCGTGTGAGCCAGAGGCCGGAGGATGGGCTGCAGAAGAGACCCGCTCCCCCTGTTATGTCAGATGAGGGTCGGAGAATACTCCATGGCCCACGGCACCTAGAAAGAGAATTCCAGAACAAGAGGAATTTAACTCTGCAGAGGCTAAGAAAGATGCATCAGAGTTTTGGCTCTTCAGTACTACCTGCTCGACCACAGAGCCTGCCCCAACAGGGAGATAAGAGGAGATTAATAGAGAAGATTGTTCTCTAAAGGAAGGGGAAACATAAGCAACGGTAGACTGTTCCAGATCTGGACGTGGAACAAAATAGAAGGACAAGGTTATGTACTTGAGTAACCATGAGAAATATTGCAAGGATGTTCCAGAAAAGGGAGAACCTGGAAGGACCATCTCTAGGAAAAGACCTATCTTGCAGTTATATGACCTAATACAGTCAAATGGCCATACTGTTAGAATTTCCCATCCAAAAATTGGCCTGAAGGAGCAGTTGACTCCCCTCCGCCACATTTGTATGGTCCCCTGACACAGAGGGCGAAACTGGAGCACAGACCATGGGAATGAGCAGAGAGTAGCTGAATAGTTGCAATTGTTGTAAGTATGTCAGGTCGTCCAGAGTGCCAGAAACAGTTGTCTCCGGGCTGATGGAACAGTTAGAGTGGGGATGCCTGACAAGGGAGCTTCACACTAGGTGAGTGGTAGGTACCATAGGAAGACGTGAAGTCGAAGGTCCAGAACAGTCCTAGGGACTAATGTGGCACACTTGTTCCCCAACAGAAAGCAAACGAACCATGGGAACATGTAGGAATTTCTTCGATGGTCCCCATGGTCTGACACCACGAAGAAGCTAGAATTCACCAGGAGATCCCATGTGAAAAAGAGGCATGGGTGTTGTATGGGTGGTGGAAGCCACATAATCAACAAACTGAACTGTTGTGAAGGTGGGAGTCGCCAATGGGCTCAGTGCCTGGTTGGCAAGAGCGACCAGAGTATCTGTATCCCATAAGGGACGTTAATCCAACTCCACTGGAGGGAGGAGGAAGTAAAGCCCAGGGAGAGTTCTGAAACTAGCTCATGGAGGCCCTATCCATGTAAGGGAGTGGCCACAGAGGGACCTCTGTACCCCTCATGAGAACCTCATGGAAGAGCTGATGGACCAGGACTAGTGCAGATCTCCTAGGAGAACACTCACAGTCTAGGAACTCAAAAAGGAAAAGAAATCCTCCATCTTCAAAGGTAGTGAAAAGATGTTTGCCATGTCCCCGAAGGGAAAGACAGGCTCGTTAACGGAGACAATATCCATGTCCACAGAGAGAGGGTGGGTGTAGATGGTATTCTAAAGGACACCCTCTCCAAGAAGTGCTGGGAATGTGCATCTGACCCCCATACGCTCTTCACCAGTGCCCAGGAGCCCGTCATGGGTGGGCTGAGACCGAGTCCTCCCTGCCTGCGAAGAGGCAGGACTCTGAAAGGGGCATCGAGGATAGGGCTGCAGACTTGAGATGCAATAAAACTGTTTGCAGTGGTGTCGATTGATGCGGGTGACAGTCAACCCCGGTGCCACATCAGACACCAGCGGGGCCAATACAAAAGGCATAGCAGGCACAGGTACCCTCGATGCCGATGTGGATCAAGGCTCTCAAGAGGCATGTCGGGCACAAGCACCATCGACACCGATGCTCTGGAAGAGAGTAGAGCAGATGCAAACAGCGTGGCAAATGCAAGCACCTTCAACACCGATGTCCTGGAATCGAGGCTCTTATGTCAAGAGGTGCATTGGGCGCAAGCACCATCGACGCTGATACTCTAGAAGAGAGCATAGCCAATACAAGCTGTGTAGCAGGCACAAGCACCTTCAATGCCGATGTCCTGGGATTGAGATTTGGATGTCAAGAGGTGTGTCGGGCGCAAGCACCGACAATGCTGACGTTCTAGAAGAAAGCGGAGTCGATGCAAACAGCGTAGCAGGCACAAGCACCTTCGACACCAATGCCCCAGGATCGAGGCTTGGATGTCAAGAGGCATGGCAGGCGCAAATACCCTCAACGTTGATGCCTCTTGAAAAAAGCGAAACAATTTGGAGTCGCAGTGTAGAAAATAACTGCCGAAGCAGCAACCATATGGGCTTAACAGAGCAGCATGGCTGGCGCAAGCACAGTTAATGCTGATGCACTCCAAAGGCAGCCAGGCTTTGAGCAAAAGGTCTTGGTGCTCAAAGACTCCTGCAGTAGTAGTTATTGGAAGGTCTCTGAAGTGCCTCGGAGGCACCAAAGGAGACCGACGCCAATCATTGAAGCTCATATGGCCAAAGATCTTCGCTACCAACGTTGATCCTCGATGCCAATGATCCTCATTACCTACAGTCCTCAGTATCAATGTAATGCTCCATATTGACTTTCATCAGCACCGATGGTGATGCATGTTATCCGCACTGAGTCCTGGGTACTGACAAGGACAAAGTGATGCCTTACACACCAAGCCGGTGCCGAAAACTGTTGGGCCCAGGGACTCACATATTTATTTATTTATTTATTAGGATTTATTTACCACCTTTTTGAAGGAATTCACTCAAGGCGCTGTACAGTACAATAGATCAAACATGAGCAATAGGCAATTAGAGCAGTAAAAATATTCAAATAACAATACAAAGTATGGCATGGTATACTACTTACAATGTCAACAACAATACGTAATATAAATTTTCATTGATAGTGAAGGGTAAAGCAAGGATGGAACATATAGATAGGTAAGAGAGTAAGAAGAGTTAGAAAGTAAGGTGACTAATTTAAAGAAAGTTGTACATGAGGTCAGAGAGATGGTTAAATATTATCTCAGCTAGGGTAGGAGTGGATAAACATGTCCTGCTGCAGCATGTGCAGCCCAAGTCAGTCCTTGTGTGTGTGTGAGTAAGACTATCACGCTAGTTACTTCTTCCATTAAAGGCCTGGTTGAAGAGCCAAGCTTTCACCTGCATCCTGAAGTAGAGATAGTCTTGTGTTAAGCGGAGCCTTTCAGGCAATGCATTCCTGAGTGTGGGGGCTACTCCAGAGAAGCCTTGCTTGCAGGTATCACATCATGTAATGTCTTTTGGAGAGGGTGTGGCTAGTGATAGTTCTTAAGAAGACCTTAGTGTCCTTGGTGGTGTGTGGAGGGTCATCTTATTTTTCAGGTACTCAGGGCCATTTCCTTTGAGGGCCTTGAAGATCACACATAGAGTTTTAAATTTAGCCCTGTATTGTACTGGTAGCCAATGAAGTTGTTGCAAAAATGGTGTGATGTGGTCACATTGCTTGCAACCTTCTATGAGTCTTGCTGCTGCATTCTAAATCAACTGGAGCTGGTCAGGCCCTTTGTAGTCAAACCATTGTATAGTGCATTGCAGTGATGCAGTCTTGATGTTATCATGGCATACACAACTGGGAAAAGATTTACCTTCTCGATGTAAGAAGAGAGGCAGCGTAGCTGTCGCAAATAGTACAAGTAGCTCTTGAAGGTTGCTTGGATTTGGGGAGTCAGAGTAAGTGTTGAATCTAACTGTATTCCAAGGTTCGTGACTTGTGATTTCAGGGGGAGTTTGTACGTCCCAAAAGGGATTTTGATGTCAGGTATGTATCCACTTGTGTTAGGGCCCCAGAGAAGCTCGGTTTTACTTGGGTTCAGGCAAAGTTTGTTGTGTTTAGCCCATTCTTGAATTGATGCTAGACAGGTAATCAGTTTATTCAAGGCTGTAGGTAAGTTAGGTTCAATGGGTATGAGAACCTGCATATCATCCGCATAGATGTAGAATTGAGTGTCCATTGACCGAATCATAGCGGCCGAGGATGAGGAAGGTGCAGATGCAATTGCTGACATCGATGCTGACACCATAGACATCAATGCCAACACTGACTTTGAGGCCTCAGATGGCGCCAAAGAGAGTTCACTGCAAGCAACTCTGACTAACTTGGTTCTGGAATGAATTTGAAGACACAGAACACAGAAGGGGTATGTAGTCATACCAAAAGTGGCTTCCGGCAGAAAAGGGTGAGACTCGATGGTGCCGAAAGAGAACGAGGCACCAGAGACAAATGAAGGGAAAAACCCCACCGGAGTTCAGGCCTAAATATGGCCTTTAGAGCTGCAGTAAAAAGAGGCAAAAATTAAAGAAAAAAAACAATCAAACGGGGATAAAAAGAACCTGAACGAGGTACACAAGTGAGGAAACAAAAAACAAAAAGGCACAAAAATAAACTCTGTTAAGAACTGAACCGGCAGCTGTGAAGAGAGAAGTTAATAAACCGCATCCTCTCCTCACCTCAGAAAACAATAGACTGTTGGTCCCGCATTCGTGCATGCGCAGTGGAGCATGTATCGTGTTCCAAAAGAGCTCTGTGAAAAGCTTGATACAAGATCCGGACCAGGCAATGCGGCATCACATTACCCAACTGTGAGACTATTAGTCTGCTTGTCCTCAGAAAAGTAATAATACACAATGTCACCACCACCATACTCGAAGGTCTCTGACTTATAAAGGACCGGCAGTACCATGGAAACCATGATATATATCTCCTCTCTACTCTGACTTGGAATGATCCTGAGGGCAGAGACATACAGAACTAGTGAGGATCCTGAAAGGCTCCTTACATAATTCTTTCCAACATTTCTTCTATGGAAAGTTTCTAAGAATAGCGAAACAACCCGTGTGCAATTAATTTCCACAGATATGTGTAATATTTTGACCCCCTCACCCGGTTGGAAGCCTGCAGAAATAACAAGGGCAAAATGCATACAGGCACTTTTACAAGTATGCATTGTGGGGGGAGTTTGTTCACCCAGGGGTGGCCAGAGAGGTATCTGATGCTGGGTGCGAGTCTGGTCTTTCATCAGGATTCAGTTAATTTTTACAGTCTCTGTGACACATATGCTGACAACTTCTGTTGAAGTATTTGATTCGATATAAATTGCATGTAGTTTCAAGAAAGCGGGAATTTTTAACAGATTTTTGATTGTGGTTCAAATTTGACAGATTTTTCTGACTTTTGAAATGTCTGATAAAATTCTGTTGTCTTTTTTTCTGAAAGATTCACATGTAGCTAAAAATTGGCTGCAGTCTAATTCTGATTTGAGGTTAGATTTATAAGTAGGCTGCCAGCCAGACTGAATCAAAATGACAATTTTGTTCACTTGAATCAGATTTGCTGGCTTCAGATTTCAGCAGATATTGTGCTGACAGAATTCACTGTCCTGGGGCAGATATTGTTCTAGCAGAATTCGGAGTCCTGGGAAATTCAGCAGGAACTAGTTCCCTCCTCCCTCAGACTGAACAACTATTGGAGACCATTGAAATTGAAAACTGTGCCCTCCTAGCTCGCTGCTGATGTTGATGCCACATCGGGTACTGCTGCTTCTTTCTCACTGAAGGAACGGAAAGTGGTGCCTAGGGCAGCTGTCCTAATGTATCCCCTCCAAAGATAGCCCTGAGGAGGGAAGTGCTGAGTTTTCTAGGTGAGAAATCAGCAGGAAGGTTTCTTGCTTATCTCGTCCAACAGTGGACTCTTCAGTGCAAGAGATAAAAATGCACCCGCTAATAGGAACTTTATATATGTCTTAAATAGCCAGATTTAGAATTCAGGAGGTGGAAGAAGGAGGTTTGTAATATATTAGGAACCTTGGTGCTATGTAGGTTAGAGTCCTAACAAAATACCTCCAATTCTCAGAACGATTTTATAACGGTCAGCAAAATATTTAATAGTGGACGTAATTAGACATTAGTCAATTTAATTCCCTCCTTATAATGCCAAGGTAACCAACCCTCTGACTAGCAGAACACACCTCAGCAAACTAGCATGTTAAAATTGTTCATTACTCACACACCTACGCTTATCTTGGTTAAGGAGTTCGGAGAACGAGCTCATATCTAACTCAAAAATAAGCAGCCAGACTCCAGTCCCGCTAAAACGCGTCGAGAGCGGAAAGAGTTAACAAAACTATAAATACTCGTGCCAAGGAAGGAAAGCTCTCTAGCTTTCGATTGGCTGATGTTGACATCATACTCTTCCCCTTCAGCAGGGTAGGCATGGCCAACATACAAAAGGCGCCGTGCTACCCTGCCCCGCCCCAGTCAATGACGTCACTGCAGTGACGTGCTGGGAATTGCAAGGTGAGGAAGCGGCAGCGCCCGAGGTGCTGTTTGACCTCGCTGGTGCTTTGTTTACTTCTCGTCCGCGACCAGACGCTTTCTCATTATCAGAGAGCGAATCCAAAATACTAAGATAATCATCTGAGAATAGCAGGCTAAGGGATACTTTCACTGCAGAGTCCAGCCTTGAGTTGGAGGGCAGGGAGGAGTGTCTTTGATAAAGGGGGAGAATATGGCAGCCAGGATCTCTTCTTAAAGGGACTCCCACCATCGATTCTATTTAAACGTCGAGGTTACAAGCATTATACCACAGACTGACATAGTAACTGGAAGAAAGGCTGTTGACAATGGTAGTAATTTTCTGGATTATTCTACCTAGTTTAGTTTTTAACGACAGTATTTTATTGCCCAGGCACTCAGGCAGCATAATGTAAGGTAGCCAACAAGAATCTTGCCTGTGGTGTTTTAAATGAAATGCTTGTTCTTGAATCACAACTGACTGCTATTGTAAATCTATAGCTTTGCTAGAATCCTTGCTTTTACAAGGGAGACGTGGTTTTTACTAGGAAGAAGTGTGGGTTTTCAATCTCCCCTTTAAATATATGTCCATGGTGTTCACTGAGATACTCTATAAGAACATAAGAGCAGCCATAGAGGGTCAGAGTCCAATGGTCCATCTAGCCCAGTATCCTGTTTTCCAAACAGTGGCCAAGCCAGCAGAAACCCAAATCGTGGCAACACTCCATACTACAAATCTCAGGGCAAGCAGTTGCTTCCCATGTCAGTCTCTACTACTACTAAATTGTCCAAACCATTTTAAACCCAGATATGTTAACTGCTGTTACCACATCCTCCAGCAAAGAGTTCCAGAGATTAACTATTGGTTGAGTGAAAAAATATTTCCTCCTATTTGTTTTAAAAGTATTTCTATGTAACGTCCATGAGTGTCCCCTAGTCTTTTTACTTTTGGAACGAGTAAAAAATCAATTTACTTCTACTCGTTTTGCACCACTCAGGATTTTGTAGACCTCAGTCATATCTCTTCTCATCCATTTCTTTTCCAAGCTGAAGAACCCTAACCTCTTTAGCCTTTCCTCATACGAGAGGAGTTCCATCCTCTTTATCACTTTCGTTGCTTTTCTTTGAACCTTTTCTAATTCTGCAATATCTTTTTTCAGATACGGCAACCAGAACTAATGAGTTCGGTCACTTTGAAGCAGAGATGAACCTGAAGCTGGTTGCAACTCTTGGTGAACAGACATGTCTGCATTACAACAGACTGATGGTCATCAGATGGCATTTTTTATGTTGGGGTGACGATTGGAAAGCTGCTTGTCTGGCCTTAAGACTGAAGGGTTCCCACAAATTTGATGTTCATACTTCAGTTCTCAAAAGATATTCAGAGTTTGTCATCAGATAAAAAATTGGTAGACCAGACAATAATTCCAACTTTGTGAAAGCCTTTCCTGTAATTGTACAGCATGAAAACAATAATTAGGATGAAGAGGAGGATGCAAGTGATGAATTAGACTGCACTACTTCTAATGTAGATCATTATGACCGTGATGATTAAAGTATTCTTCACTATACGGAAGTCAAGTGTTTCAAACAAAGATTCCCTTGGTTAATGTCTGCAGACCAAGTCAGAATACCTCGTGCACCTTTGTTTAAATTAGTCTCCTTACTTTCTAACTTTTCTTACTTTCTTACCTATCTATATGTTAACCATCTCTCTGACCTCATGTGCAACTTTCTTTAAATTAGTCACCTTATTTTCTAACTCCTCTTACCTATCTATATGTTTCATCTTTGCTTATACCCTACACTGTCAATTAAAATGTTCTATTACGTGTTGTGTTGACATTGTAAGTAGCAGGGGCGTAGCCAGACAGCAGATTTTGGGTGGGCCTAGTCAAGAAGTGGGTGGGCACCAAGTGTTCTCCTCCCACCCCCCCCCCCCCCCCACCCCAATGCGATGAGGCCAGTATCAGCAGCTTAGGAAGCTTAGACTGCTGAAGTGGAGAGAAGTGTTTTCAGCACCATCAGGGGGAGGTCTTCAGCTGGTGTAGCTTGGGATCCCCACTAGCTAGCACTAAATATGTGCTGCTGTTGGGTGGGCCTGAGCCCTAAGTGGATGGGCCCTGGCCCACCCAGGCCCACCTGTGGCTATGCCACTGGTAAGTAGTATTTCCTCTAAAAAAATTGGTATTGCTTGTACATATATTAAAGGTCACTTCTTGTATGTTTCTAAATATAGGCCTCATAAACCAAGGGTACCAACTCTGTGGACACACCTACATTGGCTTTCATCACAGGCCAACCACCTCCGAAAATCCTGCAGAGTGAAACAACTCTATATCTAGAGAAAAAAGCAGTCTGCAGTAAAAAAAAAAAACAGAGGGTATAGTAGTGACATCAGTTATCCAAATATACAAGCAATGCCTATAACATGCTTAATTATCATCTTATTTATATTCTCGGAAGAATGATTATCAGAAGAGTCAAAACTATACTAACGGGAGAATATTTGTCCAAAACATAACATAAAGCTCCACCGAAAAAACGAAGAAGTACTTAGCTTCATCCAGAGACAAAAACATGACACGCTTTCCACGGGCCACTTCCAGCTTGTTGTAACATCAATAATATGTAATATATTCATAATTAACATCAATAATATGTAATATGTTCATAATTTAATTATGAACAGATTTACATATTATTGATGAGTGACAGCCGTTTTCATTACATTACATTTCACTTAGAATTTGTATTCTGCAAAACCTACTCACTTCCATGTGGATTACAATAATAAAAAAAACTGGAACACTACATCCAGGAATTACAATTTTAAAAAACCACTGCATCCTCCTAATAAAATCATCCCACATATTTCTTTAAAAAGGTTTTAAGCTTCTTACGAAATATTTTAAAAAAATCTTATAAAGAACAAACTGATGAAGGAAGAGAGTTCCAGATTGAAGTTGCTTGATAAAGTAACAAAGAAGATAATAATTTAAGAGCTTAATACCAACTGTTTCTGTTATAGTTGCTTATGGAAAAGTGGGAAAAGATCCATCAAGTATAGTGGAACATTTTCATATAAAGACTTAAAAATCAAAATACATAACTTGAACTGAGCTCTTGCGACCACAGGTAACCAATGAAGCTTATGAAGATAAGTATAACATCGCTAGATTTTGAACCATTTGTAACTTTTTGATAAGCATATTTGTACAACCCACATAAATATTGCAATAGTCTATCCTTGATAATAGTAGTGATTGCACAACAAAAAGAAAAGCTGGTACCTCAAAAAACTTTTGAATAAATATCAATTTCCTTAACAGAAAGGAATTTTCTACTGGCTTATTTACTTGATCATAGTAAGTTGATTATCCACCTCTACCCAAGAATACACAAGGAGAGTTCAAAAGTGAACTTATTTTCAAAGCTTAGTTTTACTAAAAGCAAAGTGGATTGAACTGTAGAGCAATAAAGTTGTTGGGATAAATTTGTTTAACAATAGTTGCATTCATTATAGTTATGGTACTTATACTTTTTACTCAAAAAGTATTATATTAGGCAATGACTTTTTTTACTTTCACTTAAGTATTAAAAAAAATTTATTTTACTTAAGTACTTTGAACAGTGCTCGCTCTTTTGCCCTGAGTGTGCACCATTTCTGAGGGAGAAAGAAAACCTCCGGAAATGGCTTTTGTGACGATAACCTGGCAGTAATCTAGCATCGCCGCATGCTGCCTGGTTACCTCAGTTAGCACAGGAGCCCTTATCACCACCTCAGTGGGTGGAAGTAAGGGCTCCCTGCCCCAAGACTTCTTTTACCACATGACCATGTGTGCTAGAGTTTTTTTTACCCGCAGCTTGGTAAAAGGACACCCGAATGATTTAGAATGGGTAAACGTGAATTGATTTTTTACAAATAGAAATAAATATTTTTTTTTCTCAATGAAAAGTTAAAGCTCTGAAACTTATTGCAGGAGGATGTGGTAACAGTGGTTAGCGTATCTTGGTTTAAAAAAGGTTTGGACAACTATATTATACTATACTAAAGTTTTATATCCCGCCATATCCCTTGTGCAGGTTCAGTGCAGGCTACATAAAAGATCATAACAATTAACATACAATAATTATATCCCAACCCAATTATATACTCTGATTTAGTTAAAATGAGTTATCAAACAGCCAAGTCTTAACTCTCTTAGAAAAAGCAATATAAGAAGAACTCTGGTGAATGTCAAAAGGTAAAAAATTCCAAATTTCAACTGCACAATAATAATAAGAACCTTGAAGCACAGTTTTATACTTGATACCTTTGCATGATGAAAAATGCAATAACTATCACAATTTCGAAGTCCAATCTGCCAACCCAACAAATTAATTAAAAAAGGGAAATTATCAAGGACATCTCCTTGTAGAGTTTTAAACACTAAGCAGCACAACTTAAACAATCTACAACTCCACCGGAAGCCAGTGCAGATCCAAAAAAAAAAATAGTGTCATGTGATCATATCTTGACTTCTGATACAGTATATATATGAACCTGGCAGCTGTATTCTGGACTAAGTGCAATTTCCTCATAAGTTTTACTGATAATCCAACATACAAGGAATTACAGTAGTCCAATGGAGATAACACACAGACTGAATTAACACCTTAAAATGATGCTGATTAGTCTTAACTGTCTTAATTTGAAAAATGATTTTCAAACTACTGAAGTAACTTGCACTTCAAAATTCAAAAGGACACCCAATACTTTAGACACAGTGTTAAAAATCATCCCATCAAGCATCTGAAGTTGGAATAGTATCTTTTTTTAAACTAAACCACAAAAACCTAGTTTTCTCAGTATTAAGTTTCAATCAACACATCTGTGACTATTGTTTAAGCTGTCCATAGCTTCTGACAACCTAGAAATAAACAATTTTATATTCACATAATTGGGAATCAATAAAAATATGTTATCAGAATAAGAGAAAATCCGTTCATCAGAAAGCAACATTATCTTATTCAGTGTGCTCATATACAAATTATATAATAAGGGACAGATAGGTGACCCCACATGGAGGTACCCAGCACTCTGAGCAAATCCCATCTTTCTAAACTTTGTATTGTTTATTCTTCATAAAGCCTTCAAACCATTGTAACACCACTCCAGAAACTTCTATCTCTGACAATCTACACAACAGTAGATCATGATTAACTGTATCAAAGGCCGCAAAACATCTAACTGCATTAAAAGCACAACTTGACCACCTTTACTTAGTTTTGATCTTACATAAGCTGTCAATTCAATCAACAGTGTTTCAGTACTAAAATAACTCCTAAACCCATGTTGAGAGATAGCAGAACATTCAAAACCAAAATAAAACTATGCAATTGAGCAGCTACTAAAAACTCAATAAGTTTAATGAGAAAAGGTATTCTTGCAACCGGTCTTGTACCTTTTGATATTGGAGATACAGCCTTGACTAAATTCACAAAACAAACCAGCCAGTCCAGCACAATTGAAGGAATATCAGTAAACAAAAAAGCTGGGCAAACATACAATGGACAACATGTTCTGGATAGTCTCTTTAACAATTATAGCAACCTCTTGGCTAGTAACAGGATAAAAAAACAGACCAAGTTCTATCAGTTAATACACATTCTCAGGAATTTGAGTCAAAGGACACTATACCAGGATGTGCATATGATCATGTATTGATATCCAAAGATTTAAATATAGTATCAATTTTACTTGAAACATATACTGCAAAATCACCTGCAGAAAGCTGCATCTTCTCAGAACCAATATTTTTGGGACATGCAAGAAAGTGTCTCATAATACCAAATATTTTATTCAAATTCAGACAGCTCATATCAATCAACTTAGAATAATATTCCTTTTTAGTCTGTTTAGTCTAATATTTATAACAAGAAAATAAGTATAGGATCACCAGCTTTTCTCTAAGCACGCTTTGCTTGACAGCATACCCGTTTAAGTCTACACAAAGTGTAGGGGTTAAAGCTACAATACCTAGCCTTAGGTAAAGATCAGGTGATCAATGCATGTGGGAAAATGTAGAAACTAGCACTCTGGTTATTTAGAACATCCCACTGAGCTTAGATCCAAGTTATTTTAGCCTAAGAGACTGACAAAGACACTAGACTCAGATGTTATATAAAAATAAAAGCAGATTTATTATTTGGTAGCAATAAAACAGTGTAAGTCAGAGACAATGCACCTATGCAGAATTACCCAAAATGATGGTAAAAGTACTGAGTTTTAATTAAACAACTCTATAATACTAAGATGCAGACAGTAGTCCAGCAGTGAGAGGGATGCTATCCAGTCTATTGCATTGACTGTCACATGTTTGATTATTACCCAGTTGGTCAGAGGTCATATGTGTGTGCTCGATGCAAAGAGCTCCTAGCTCTCAGAGAATGAGTCCGTTCTCATGAAGCTAGAGTAGCAGACTATGAGGAGCTGAAAGAGTCAGAGAGGTACATAGAGGAAGCCTATAGGGACATTGTAGAGAAGTCCCACCTCCAATCTGGCAGCCCCTGTGCTACCTTGGAGGAGGAAGGCCTTCTAAAAGGAGAGTATCACTCTGGTGTAGCTGCAAGTAATTCTGTAGCCAGGACCAGCACACCAGAATGTAGTAAAAGCAGTTAGCATGGCTAGGTTTAAAAAAAAGTTTGGATGGCTTCCTAAAGGAAAAGTCTATAGACTGTTATTAAAATGGACTTGAGGAAAATCCACTGCTTATTTCTAGGATAAGCAGCATAAAATGTATTGTACTGTTTTGGGATCTTGCCAGGTGACCTACTACTACTACTACTACTACTACTATTTAGCATTTCTATAGCGCTACAAGGCATACCTGTGTTAGCCACTGTTGGAAACAGGATGCTGGGCTTGATGGACCTTTGGTCTGTCCCAATATGGCAATACTTATGTACTTATAATTAAAGGTAAGGCAGAGAATGCACACTAAGCCTAGGTCTGAATTATTAGGACACCTAGCATCCCAAGGCACTTAGAAAAGAAAGAAAGTTATGACCTGACAGACCTCCCTCCACCACACTCAGAACGCTGGATGTAGACGCAGTCAAGGAGCTGTTGAACTGCTCAGGCAGGAGCAGGCTGATGATGTCCGGAAGGCAGAGGACTGGAGCAGGTAGATGGTAAGGCCACATATCTTTTTATCGAGTCTCAGCTGTTGGCATAATGTGACGGTCTGAAATCTGGGCTGTCAGCTACAGATAATACCCAGATAACGTTATACTTGTGGAAGGGCGTTTCTTTTTCCTTGTGCAGTGTCTTGCTGACTAGAATAATAATACTGGGGTTTTTCTTGGACAAAGCAAGCTGATTTCTTCTGACCATGAGGTCCCAGTTTCTGTAAACAAGGTTGCTATTGAGGCTGACTTCATCCTTCTGTAACCTTGATTAGTCAGCAATGTGCCTGGCTCCAGCCTTGATGTGTCAGCAATGTGCTTAAGACCTGCTTCATGAACAAACCTCTGTATGAGAACTGACACTGGCCTAAGTCTGTTACAGTCAGGTTCACAGTATAGAATAGTGCCTTTTCTGTAGGACCTCTTTTGTCCCTATAAAAGAAGTTGAAAACCATGGATTTTTGGGCTTTCCCAATATTTGTTTCTTGCAAACACAGAGCTACTTCATCTAGTACCACAGAAACACTATCTACCCAAGTTATTTGAGACACATCAGGATTAGAATATTCAAAATTCAAGAATCCTTCAAATTTCCTCCAAAAAAGATGTGGGTCAATCTTCCTTCTACTGTTAATAATGTTTCCCTGGGGACGCTGAAACACAAAGATATAACGTAAAATTACACACATTAGTGATTGGACCATGGTACAGGTAACCAATCACAAAAAGATAATAAATGGTCATTATTAGCTAAGAATATTTCTAAAGAATGACCTTTTTCATGAGATGGTGTAAAATTTAGAATCTGGAATTTAACATTTTCTAAAAACATTAAAAAGTTATTCACATCTTTATCCAATCTATTCTCCAATTGTAAATTAGCATCCCCCATAAGTAGAAGAGACAAACAGGACATAGCAGCATCTGTAATGCAATTGTAAGCCGAGTCTCACCCAGGTTAACTCCAGGCCACAGAGGAACACTCACACGCTGCTTCAGCTCCACAGCTTCTGTTCACTCTCATGCACACCCAACATTCTTCCTTACAGATGAACAAGATTGGGCACCGGTCCGGAATAATAGCTAGGGTATTTTGGTAGACAATGATCCAAGTCCAGGTTCCCTGAAGCTCCTTAGTTAGGAACCATGCAGCACTACAGGAGCTTTAAGGATAGCTTGAACTTTATTTGCAACTTCATCAGATAGCAACTCTGCTTCAATGATCTTTCCAACACAGTCAATAAAGTAATTACTCATATAACTCCAGGTCAAACGTCCGTCATCAGTGGGTATTTCTCCCCTTACACCTACCTGGAATTTGCAATGAGCAGTTCCTTTACAACCTTGCTATGCCTATCCTGCAACCAGATAGGACACCAGGGCTGATTCCTCCTCCCGGTCAATCTTTGTCATCACCAGGTCTGGACCCCTATGAAGTTGTCTTCCATTCATGGGCATCAACATACAGATAACTCCTGGCTGTGGGCAGAGCGTGTCCTACCCCCAAGCCCCATTTACGGGCCAGACTGCCAAATCCACCCAAGGTTCTGACTCCTATACCAGCTTCTACAAATTTGGCAGCAACTGTCCCTCTATTTTAGAATCAGACAAACTGGAGTTGGCACTTCAAGATCCCCCTTAAACTTCTAAGGGTCACTTGGTAGGGGGTTTGTAGACAATTCAAGACCTAGGCAACCAAGGACAATTTTCCACTCAAATTCTCCTTATATATTACCTACCAAGCTCTTCCCCATCTGTAACTCTGCAAATCGGGGCACTCTTTTACTGCAGTGATTTCATAATCTTCCCTGGGTTGGGTTTCCTCCCACCCAGGGCCTCTTTTAATAATTCTCAATCTAATCAAGGGTTACATTCACCCATAAATTATAAATCCCTTTCCCCTAAGGGATCTTACAAACTCTGCAATTGAACAATTTGTGCAACATAACCATAAACATTTTTATTTAACACATCATATATTTTTGTTTCATTTCTTAAAATCTCAAACTGTTTCAAAACTAGTGAAAAATACTTTATCGTTAAATTATTCAACATGATATTTGCATCTCTTACCATAACATATTAGCATACTGTATAATTTCTTTATTTCTTAACATAATCTATGACACTATTTTATAGGGGCTATTGTCCAACCATTAACCTTCATTATATGTTTCTGAATTAACTAATTTTTACACTGCACATGTTCAAAATTCTCTTTTCTTTAATTTTTCAACAGAAAACATCACCCATAACTCTCTGCTTGGACTGGAACCCCACTCCACAGTTCATAGTTCAACCATACCACTTGAGATCTGGTTTCTGCACCATGACATCTCCCTTCAGCAGCATACAGTGGCGTACACTGTAGTACTTGGGGGTATGCTGAGAGTTCACCACCTCCACATAATACAATCGGATGGACAGTCCATTCCTTGTATTGATTTAGGAGGTGTCTTTGCATATAACAAGCCCCTCCCAATCCATTGGGTAAACCGGATTGGGGGGTCATCCATCAGTAGATCTCATCTTTTGCCCATATCTCTCTCTGAGCATCTACTAAGCACATACCTGCCAAAGGCACATAGGGATAGGCCAGATCCCACAAGTCCCAAACTAGTTTCTTTAGATACCAGCCTGTCTGGCTGATTTTAGGGACTTTAGTGCCTGCTGACCTCCCACTCTCAATCCAAATACTGTCTTTTAGCTCATCAGGCACTTGCTATCCCAACCAGCACCCTTTCAAAGACTTGGGGTGTAATCCCAGGCAGCCTTGTGAGTCTACCCCATTAGCCAGAGGGTCTGGAGCAGTCAGTCCACCTCCTGACTGGATACCACCCATTCTGCAGCCAAATTTAATGGAAAGTCCAACTCTCCTGTGGCCAGACATAAATACTCCAACATGGTGGTGGGTACTGGCAACCCCGTCTCCTGATCTTTTCATATTGTCCACATTAGACTGGCCTTCCTCAGTCATAAAATCTCTTCTGGCCACATGGCCACCTCCACTTTTCCATGTAACACTCCAGGTACTGTAGCTGCCCTTGTTCCTACCACCAGAACTTCCTCTCATGATACTACCTCTTCCATGGGAACATGTCGCTGCAGACCTTGGCCATGGATAAGGGCAGGCTCAACTACGTTTCCAGACTGCTCTCCATCAAAGGTGATGAGGGGAGAAAACTGAAACTGGTTTCCTCTTCTCCCTCACTTTCCCAGGTCTTTCACCTTGGTTTTGATGGCTCTCGGACACCCGGCATCGCTTGGGTGGATAGTGCTCCACCTGACCTGGACCACGGGGGAAGGTTCTTTTTGACCCGTGGCTCTGCTCCCACTTCACTCCTCTTGGGGTCTTTGCCTGAGAAGGTTTTGAAGTCGGAGCAACTCACCGACCACCATCAGATTCACTCCTACATCTCACTCCGGTCTCTAATGGGAAGTCTTCCCTCTCCTGGTGGTCCTGGGGCAAAACTCTTACTGGTCGAGGGGGTCTTGGTTTCCTTTACAACAGGCCCCGGGCTAGTGTTATATGATACTGAACTGCCTCCTTCCCGTTTATAAAACCCGGTTCCGCACTCCGGGCAGCATAACTTTACTGGCGCGTCACTCCGGTATGGACACCTGGGACAAATGACTCACCCCACCACTGTACTCTCCTCTACAGCCAGCTCCACAATTGCCTGCAATCAGTCTGCCATTCTTTCAGATCGTCTTTTGGTTCGCCATGCTCACAAAGCCCACCTCCTGCCAGGCTACTAATGTTTTCCTTTTATAGAGCAGGAGCCAAGTTCACTGTATACACCTGGTCTCCACCCTTTTCAGGATATGAGTGATGTCATTTGCCCTACCGTCCATTGGCCACTGGCTCCCAGGACCTCTGCAGTGTGCTACTTCCAGATCCCTCCTCTTCCTTGCGCTGCCACCATGGTGACTCACCAAACCTCTCCCATCATTCACCCAGGTAGTCACAGTTGGCATGCTTTTCTCTCTGTCCATTAGTGCGAGCTTTTCTTAGATGGGAAATTTGAACTTTCACCGGTTGGATTCTAGCCATCTCTCCGGCATCGAATTTGTAATTCAAAGCCTATGTGACAGGCCATTTGTAATCCACTAGGCAATCAGAGTATTTGTAATCCACAGGCAAAAGTCAATCCTTTAGCCAAATTGTCCTTTCCTCCTTCATGTTTCCCAAATGCCCCACGTTGGGCGCCAAAATTGGTGTAACCCGAGTCTCATCTGGGATAACTCCAGAGGAACACTCACATGCTGCTTCATCTCCACAGCTTTTGTTCACTCTCATCTTCCTTACAGATGAACAAGATTGGGTATCAGTCCAGAATGATAGCTAGGATATTTTGGTAGACACTGATCCAAGTCCGGGTTCCCTGAAGCTCCTCAGTCTAGGAACCATGCGACACTTCAAGAGGTTTAAGGATAACTTGAACTTTATTTGCAACTTCATCAGATAGCAATTCTGCTTCAATGATCTTTCCAACACAGTCAATAAATTAATTACTCATATAACACCAGGTCAAACTTCAGTCATCAGTGGGCATTTCTCCCCTTACATCCACCGGGAGTGCAATGAGCGGATCCTTTACAAGGCTATACACACAGGGAAAACCTTGCTATTCCTATTCTGCAACCAGATGGAACACCAGGGCTGATTCCTCCTCCCGGTAAATCTTTGTCTTCCGTTCCTGGTTATCACCATACAGATAACACCAGGCCATGGGCAGAACACATCCTACCCTGAACCCCATTTACGGACTGGACTCCCCAATCTGCCTGAGGCTCTGGATCCTGTACCGGCGTCTACGAATTTGACAGCAACTGTCCCTCTATTTTAGAATCAGCCAAACTGGAGTTGGCACTTCAGGATCCCTCTTAAACTTCTACAGGTAACTTGGCAGGGGCTTGTAGACAATTCAAGACCTAGGCAACCAAGGACAATTTCCCGCTCTAATTCTCCCTATTTATTACCTACAAAGCTCTTCCCCATCTGTAACTCTGCAAATCGGGGCACTCTTGTATTGCAATGATTTCAGAACCCCTCACTGGGCTGGGCTTCCGCCTTCCACCCAGGGCCTTTTTTAATAATTCCCAGTCTAACCAAGGGTTACCCAGTGTTATAACTTCAAGGCACTATTAAATTTAGAACCTGGCAGTCTATATACTAACTGCAAAGCTAAAGGTCACCTCTAAGATGAGAAAAGTGGGCTTCAAAGCCAGGTTCACAAAAAGATGTCATTTATCAATAATTAAGAAACCTTTATAAATTATTGCTAAGCCTGTACCTTTCCTATCCCTATCCCTATTCACAATAAACTTTTATAACCAAGTGGACACAATTCTGATAACACTGACTCAAAACCTTCCTGCAGCCATGTTCCTACTATAAATACAATTCCCAATTCCGAGTCCCCAACCATATCCCATAAAACTACCGTCTTGTTGCAAACAGATCTAGCATTCATATAATAACATGGAATAGGGGTAGGTAACTCATTCTGAGTTCAGATTGATCTGTGACCAGTGCCAGATTTAGGCATAAGCTAAATAAGCTACAGCTTAGGGCCTCACAAAATTTCAGAAATGTTTTGACTTTTATAATTCCTTCAACAGTTGAAACAACGAAATTCACCTTAAATACCTTGCTATTAAATAATTAAAAGGTATATATATATGTCTTCAATGTTTTCATGGTGACCCAAGGTCCTGTTTTGGTACGCACCTTTGTGAGACCTTCTGGTGTAACTTTTTAACAAGGGGCCTCCAAGTTTTATATAGCTTAGGGTCTCACCAAGTATAAATCTAGCACTGGATCTGTCTCAAGGAAGAACGATCTGATCTTATTTCACCTCTAATTTTAGATCTCATCTCAATTCCAACCACCTCAACATAATGTCTCATTTTCTCTGAACAATCTATTAAATATCTATATTGAGGTAATCTTATATGAACAGATTTACCTTTTCTAATCTCAGAGATAAGGCCAGGAATTTCTCTATCTACCCCTAAGGTCAACCCAAATACACCCCTCATAGCTAGCAGCCAGGAAAAAACAACAACTGCCCACTGCATTCTTCAAATTATATAGCAACTAACAGCAATAAACACAAATATAATAATACCCAAAGTTACTCTGGAGAAAAAGTCCATGGTCAGCTACTGAGACAGAAATGGGGGAAACCACTGGAATAAGTAGCACAGAATCTTGCCACTATTTGGGATTCTGTCAGGTACTTGTGACCTGGATTGGCCACTGTTAGAAACAGGATACTGGGCTAGATGGACCACTGATCTGGCCTAGAATGGCTATTACATTCTCATGTTCTGTATAGGAATCTCTTGCATTCTGACTTGTTCTCTTTTCCCAGTTGGTGGTATGTTGGTGTTGGGACAGTTTAATCCAGCATCTTGTTTCCAACAGTGGCCAATCCAGGTCACAAGTACCTGGCAGGATCCGATAAAGTAGCAAGATTCCATGCTACCTTCTTCCAGGGATAAGCAGTGGCTTTCCACAGGTCTAGCTTAATGATTTGTCTTGCTTAATGATTTATGGAGTTTTCCTCCAGGAATTTGCCAAACCTTTTTTAAACCCATGCTGAGTTTTCATGTGGGGCTTCTGTGGTTTGAGTTAACTGGTTGATGCTGGTAGGGTATAGTAAGCTGTGAGAGCACATTTCCAGGATTTTGTGTTACTCCACACTGTGTGTAGCAGTGGAGAGAAAGACAATGGCAGGGGTGGGGGGGGGGGGGAGAAGTGAGGGGAAGAGTGCAGGGAGAGGGTGTGCCAGGAGGGGTTGAAGGATGAGAGACAGTGCTTGTACCAGGAGTAGGAAAGGAAAGAAGAGGGAGAGCATTATGGAGGCTGTGAAGAGGGGGAAGGAACAATTACTGAGAAAAAAGGGAAGAGGCAGAAGTGGAGGGAATGGATGGAGATGGTGGAGGAAGCAGTGAAGGATAAGGGAATTACAGAGGTGGGGGTGAAGGGTATGAGAGCAAGAGGGGTAGAGGAGAATGGAAGAGTATAGGTGGAATAAAGGGGAACATAAGGAAAAAGTGAAAATGAAATGGAACCTATAACAAAGACAAGGACAAGATGACAACAGTGGAAAAATACACAGGAAATGCTGAGAGACTAGAATGGGCAGTAGAAGAAAGAAAGTGAAGGAGAAAAAAATGGAAAAAGGAAAAATAAAGAGAGGCTTATGAAATTTAAATCTAAATACATACAAGAATAAAAAACACAAAGAAATTGGTTTGAAAACATTTTATTCTGCAGATACACCAGAACATGTGGGAACGTTGAGGCTAGTTGACTTTAGTTTTATGTGATTCATGGTTTTGTAACATACTTTGGGCCCTGTTTACTAAGCAGTGCTAAGGGCGCGCTTGTGATTTTAGCACGTGCTAATGATTAGTATGTACTAAATGCTAGTCACACATAGAAACAAATGGGCGACTCCAGCATTTAGCGCACACTAATTTTAGCATGCGCTAAAAACGCTAGTGCACCTTAGTAAGCAGGGCTCTTAATTGCTTGGCTTCTGTTGGTTTGCTGTTTCTATCGCCTCCAGCCACCCTCATTTCCTGATTGTAATTCTGAAGAGGAGATCCTTCTCTCTCTGCCTAAGTTCCTGTTGCCTTGGTTGGAGGCACAAGGTGGGGGGGGGGGGGGGGGGCAGGGCTCCAGTAGAGCACAATCTCACCCCTCACCTCAGGCACAGGAATGGTTTGCTATCCCTGCTGATGATGCACCCTTTATTATGCATACCAGGTGATAGTAGTAAGGGGTCAATTACTGTATATTTTGTCAAGCTCTCTTTCACTACTGCTAACAAAGGCTTTTCTTTGTCTTTACAAGATATTTTTATCACCTTGTTCTCCTGGATTCCTTACAAAGAGATGCTATAAGGCTAAACATGTGAGAAGTATGCTGCCAAGCATATTAAACACGCAGAAATGACTGTTGAAAGTGGTTTTCTTTTCATTCTGAGAAAGTGATTTTTACTGACTTTTTCAGAGGGGTAAAAGATCTGCGACACACATATTGGTTATACATTTTCTTTTAAAATTACCACTCTAGTTGTAGCCACCTCTGTGGGCACTTCCACTATTCAAAGATGATTAAGTTTTTCCTCTTTAGACTCCCCCCCCCCCCCCCCCCCATTCCCCTACCCACTTTGTTTTGTTTGTTATCCTTGGCATAGGAAAGTCACTGTACAAAATGTACCAATGAATTCTCGTAGGTGTCACTGCATCTCAGGGTCATCCCCTATTCAAAGTAAAAGGTCCAATTGCAAACAATTTTTCAGCATGGAGAAAACGTATACTCCTTTTATTAGCTTAATGGCCCCCCTTTTTATATTCAGCATTTAACTGGCTACGTTCAGTGGTTAAAATAGGTCACATACATAGGCCTATCTTTAACCGCTAAAAAGTGTTAATGGCAGCTAAAGTTAACAAAAGTTAACTGGTTAGCGTTGAATATTGGCTTAACTGGTTAACTTTTTAGAGGTAAAAAAAAAACCCTGCTGGTTGCCGGAATCAGCCCGGCATTGAATAACCAGGTTTAATGCTGGCAGTGGACAGCAAAAAGCACTGCCCACCACCAGCTGAATATCAGGCCCCATGTTTTTAAATATTAAAATTTGTTTTATCTCTCTCTCTCTCTCTCTCTCTTTCTCTCTCTCTCTCTATATATATATGTATTGAGAGTTATTTCCAAAAGCCTTTTACTTGACCATTTGAAAACTACCCATCCTCCCTGAGGATACAATTAAGCTCTAATGGTCTTTTGAGTTCATATGGCTTCCAGGACTTATTTTGGTAAGGCTGCAACAGCTGTTTGCCACCTCTCTTCTCCTAGAAGCTGCTGTTCTAGGTAACAGTCTAGTGTGCCTAGTGGTTAAGCCAACCCTTGGGTAAGAGACCACAGGCCTGAAAGTTAACTGAGAAAAGTGCAAGGCTGAAGGTTTGTCTTGGGGCACCCCAAACCCTTACAGATGCCCTGATGTTAACATGCACCTAGCTTTGATCAGGGCCGCCGAGAGGGGGGGGGGGCAAAATTCCATGGGCCCGGGCCTCCAAGGGGGGCCTGGCACCAGGGTCTTTCTCTCTTTCTCCTGCTGGGACCCAAGTGATCGCGTCCTGACAGGAACAGGAGAGATAAAACTCTGGCGCCATGGCCAGGCCCCCCTTGGCAGCTGGGGAGGGCCCAGAGGAGCAACTCCAGCACTGCTCTTCTGCCCAGCTGAGCGGCGGCTTTTCCTCTCAGGGTGCGTGCTTAGTTTTGAACCCGAGCATGCCATGAGAGAAAAAAGCAGCCACAGGGGCAGGCAATTGGCAGAAGAGCAGCGCTGGAGGAAAGCGTCTTCTGGCGGGGCCTCGGGATCCCCGCCAGCCAGCAAGGTATTTCGGCAGCGATCTGGGGGAGTGGCAGCGGCGATGATTATGGGGGAGGGTGACCACGATCCGGGGGGCAGCAGTAGCCCTGCCCCGGGCCCGGTTCAGTCTCTCGGCGGCCCTGGCTTTGATTGCTGCCATTTGACCTTGTGCAGTCAATTCCAGATTATTATTAGGGTGTGTATAGAAAAACATTTTTGTTTCATTAAGTGCATTTCACTTAAGTGATAGTAGCCATTGGGGATGGTCCATCTGTCTGTCCATCCACAGCACAAACAGATGTATATGGAGTGAGGTAGAAATACATGAAGAAGCAATGAGCTGCATGTAGTGGGGAATCCAGGCTTCTCTACCTGAACAGGGGAGGAACTTGCACAGAAGGATCAGGGAAGCCATGGGTGGCAAGGAGTCAGGTTCCATTACTCAAAGAAGAGCAGAAGCACCACAAAGAATGGAGGAGAGTACCCAGCCTCCATTTTCATGTGAAAACCAACTGAGGTGTGGTGGTCATGAGATCAAATCGAGGACAATGCTGATAGGGACCCAATGACCATTGGCCCAGGAAGAGGAGCTGAATAACTTTGTCAAGCCACTTGCACCATGCAGGAATTGAAAGTAGAGAACAAATACTTCCTGTACTACACATGAAACAGAAAGTACATCCTGTCTGATTTTAGCAGCTGTGTGATGCTGGACTAAAGAAAGGAGCTCCCCGCTCTATAGCTGACTTAATGGCGCCAGACCAAGTAGGTAGTAGAAAGGAACAGTAGCACAAGTTTTGGTGGAACCAAAAGCGGCAGGTGCACCACAACAATATGAAAAGGGCAGCCCATCCCAAAGAGTGACATTCACCACAATGACTATTGAAGGCAATGAGTGAGATTTTCTACCGATGCATCCGAAGTATAAATTTGGAAAGATCTGCATGGTTTGCTTTCTAAATGCTGCAGAGACTCTATGGCAATGATTCTCAACCTTTTTTCAGTTAGGACACACCAGGTGGACACTGTTTATGTATGTGACACTACTGCATATATGACCCTCAGCGATCTTGACACAATATAGCAGTTCTTATGAGTTAAATGTAACTATGCACTGAATCCACAAAAGTCCAGCCTCCCTCCCCCCCCCCCCCCCCACCACCACCAAGTGCAGATCATAACTAGGATATTTCATTGTAATTCCCTCTTGCTTAGCAATGTATTAAACTTAATACAAATATTTGAACTAAAAAATAACTAGGATATTTCTCCATGGAAGTCATAATATAATTATTCTGATTCCCATGTCATCGGAGCAGTAGCAACATAAACCTCTCTACAGGCACATTGTGAAACGCAAAACCTAAAGAAAATCCACTCAACATACATGTAGCAAACATGTTATACAACTGTTGCCCTAATGCTATGATTCAAACAGCAAGTGCCCTACCTATTACTCCTTGGGAAATTTGGCACAAAATGAAAAATTCTGCACAATATTTTAAATTCTGCATCTTTATTTGTAATTTTTTTTTTATGTTGGAAATTCTGGGCCCCTTTTACCAAGCTGCAGGTAAAAGGTAGGTCTTTCTTTCTTCAGGAAATGCCTGTGTGGCAAGTTGAGGTGGCAGTAAGGGCTCCCACGCTAACCTGGCAGTAACTAGGCAGTGCACAGCACTGCCCTATTACTGCTGGGTACACACTGGTGTTACAAAAATAAAAATATTTTTGTAGCGCTGGATATGACGGCGCAGTGGGGGTGGGAACTACCACAGGGCTGCTGCGGTATCCCGGCAGTATTTTCTTTTTAGCGAGCGGTAAGTCCACATTGGGCTTACTACTGCTTTGTAAAAGGGCCCCGCTGTGCACAATATTTTAAAATTCTGCACCTTTATTTGTAATTTTTTAAATGCAGAATTTCCCCAATCATAAGGCCTAAACACTCCCCCAGTTTCTTCCTTCACCAGTAATATCGCACTCCAGTTTCCACCTTCTCCATCCTGATTTAGCTTGGACCCCTTCCCACAGCTTTCTCTGCCCCCTAGTTTTTTCTCTCCCCTTAGTCCCCAACTCCTACCTCTCTGTATTCTCTCTCTCTCTCCTTTCCTCCACATCAGAAGCATAGCCAGGTTGTGACATCAGGGGGAGCAGAGAGTGGACTACGTAGGTGCATGCGAGAGGCATGACAGACCACCTGAAAAATAGTCGCTTGCACCACTGGAAGTCCATTTGGGGGAGTGGTTGCTCCCCTGGTGCCCCACCTAGCTACGCCTCTGCTCCACATTACCATGTTTTCCTCCTGGATAATGTGGGGCAGCTACAAATCAGACCACATCCTTCTCCTTTGTTGACCTGGGTCCGCTGCTTATTTAAACCATATGGGACTCTGTACAACAGTTGAGCCCAGGTCAGCAGAGGAGCAGGAAGTGGTCTGATGCACAGCCACTTGTTTCTTCCTTATGCGACATGATCTGGGAGGACAGGTAAGCCGGGAAGGGGGGGATTTGTATAAGCAGTCTATGGATGTGTGCCGCAAGGGGAGGGGGATTAGAAACCTGACAAATGTTTTGTTCTCTTCTGTTCCCTGTGCAGAATTCTGCAAGGCAATTACAGAATTCTGCACAAATTCTGCATTGTGCAGTGATGCAGAATTCCCCCAGGAGTAACCTTTGTATAGGCAGCACTACAAATATTACATTGGACCCTAAAACACCAAAACATCTATATAAGTATAACAGAACAAGTGGATCTGCTACACATCTCAACACAGAAACTGTATGCAAACAAATATCTTACCTCAGTCACACACAAAACAGATAGACCCTCACCAGATACAGAATAAGGGACCCAAATTGGAGACAAATATGAACTGGGAACCCCTAGAAGATAAGCGGAGCATATACTGCCACACTGGAAAAACAAAAACAAATGCATTTCCTTTTGTACTGAACACAATACATAAACATCTGTGATGCACATTTCCCAAAGCTAACATGTTCCAGTTAATGCATTCAAAATAAACCTTTGTTCTACCGTTGTGGGTCTGGGCATTTTATTTTTCCATCACATTGGTCCCAGTTTCTCTTTTCTGCCTTCCTGCCTTCTGCTAATTCTGTTTCCAGTGACTGCTGTCAGTTTATTTCTCCTCTCTCCTCCTGTCTTGTTACATTCCCTCACTACATCTGTCTCTGATATATTGAGCTTTCTTTTAAATCTCTCTCCTATGTCTTTCTCTTTTCTGCCTATGTCCACTCAAATTTTACCCTCTTGTTCTTTTCACTTTTCATCTACTTATCAATTTTGTATCTCCTCTCATCACCAGGCTCTCACATTTCCCATCCTCCTATTCCCTTTTATCTGCTCCCCATTTTCTTTTTTTTCTGAGAAATTACAGATTTTGTGATCATTATTCCACAGGTGGCTGTACAGGTTCAGTCGTTTAGTTACTTCTGACAGAAACCATGGCAACTTCTTCCAAATATTGACTTTTATCTAGCTGTCACCCATCCCTGAAGAACATGAGGAACACCTTGACAAGTTCCACAAAATAAAACAGAGCATTCAGGCCTGACCAAAGTAGACACAGGGCTAATAAAACCAAACTATAACCCAAGAAGAGCTCTGGACACCCACAGACCACTGAGCAAGGAAAGTGGAAAATTAAAATTCAAGGCCACCTGCCAAAAGACAGTGCCAATCTGCTGCATCTTGCAAGCGTGGAGTGGGCAACCTTGAAACCCATGAGTAGTTCCTTTGAAATCAATAGAGTCACAAGAAAATCAGTGAACTGACACGTTTAATCATCTTTTAGTGAATGGCACATTCATACTTCAGTTTCCAGGTCTATTACTGACCTGCAAGCCAACACACAATTTGCTGAAACTTCCTCTGGTTACCATGGAATGCTTGACAAAACAATTTCAGTCTTTTATGGTATCTCTCACCAACTGCTAGGAATATATTATCAAAATCTGTATGCAGCTGGTCATGGTCTTTTCCTGACAGCCACATACATTTCAGCAAGTATACTTGAATGTAATCTAGATTTAAATTTGTAATTTGATTATTCTAAAAGGCCACACACTCTGCAACCCCGTTTTAGTGTGTGCGTGGGGGGGGGGGGGGGGGGGGGGGGGGGGTTGGCCTTAAAAATGACAAACCTAAAATATATTTTCTGTTTTAAGATATCTGATCAGTGGCTTACCCATGCGCAGCAGGAGTATAGCCAGATCTTACATTTTGGGTGCACCCAGAGTTAACTTGGGTGGACACTAAGCATCCCAATGCCCTGCCTCCCCACCCCCCCCCCAGACCTGCCCAATGCTCTGCCTCCCCCCCCCCCTACCCCCAGACCTGCCCAGCATCTCTCTCTCTCTGTCTCTCCATTCCTCCCACACAGATCTGACATCTTTTTTCCTTCTCCCTTAATATCTCTCCCACCTGCCCACACGGGTCCAGTATCTCTACTTCACCTTTCAAACTTGCATGTTTTTCATCAGCAGTGATGAAGCCAAACTACCTCTGGCTAGCCCAGGAGCTTTCCCTCCAGGGCCACTGAGGAGGGAGGGCAGATGGGGCATAATTCCCCCTGGCCCGGCCTTCAAGGGGAGCCTGCTTAGCACTGGCAAAGCTGATTGGTCTCCTGTTCCTGTGTGCTGCAGTGCCGGGTTATTGCATTATCGCATTAACTCTGCTCTGCCGGCCACAGGTCCTTCTTCCTGCCTCGTGCCACCTCCCATGTGAAGTACTTCCTGTTTTGGCATAGATAGGAGGGAATGCAGCAGGAAGGACCTGTGGTGGCAGAGCAGAGATAACATGGGTCCCGGTATAAAAAAGCAGAAGAAAAGCAGGCCTGGGGGGTGTTTGTCCCGGACCCAGCTTTGTCTCTGTGGCCTTGTTTCCCTCCACCATTTCCCACCAAGGTAAAATAAATTGATTTTTCATTCTTTCAAGTACAAAGACTAGGAGACACTCAATGAAAATACATAAAAATTCTCTAGATCCATCTTTACTGGCTGTGGTTGAAATGAAGTTGCTCCAGATAGGGCTTTGGTTTAGATCATATCACTAGTACTTAATGTACAGAAGACATGTTTTCAAGTCAACTCTTGGGGCCAACAAACTCCCACATTATTAATACTCCAGGTTAGTGATACCATTAAAGTGTTAAGGGTTGTATTGGACTCCAATCTTTGCTTTTATACATGTGTCAAATGTTGTTAGGGCCTGTGTTTTTTTCACTTAAGACATATTAGGTCGATTAAACATCTATTCAATCAAAATGCACTTCGCATCCATCTTCATGTTTTTGTTATTGCTTGCATAGATTACTACAATGCACTTCTGAAGGAAATTGGTCAGGAGGCAATCAAGCAGTTGCAGATTATCCAAAATATAGCAGTTAAACTGCTTTTCAATGCTAGAAGTTCAACCATGTGACTCCATTATTGCGTACTGAACACTGGCTTCCAGTAAAATATTGTATTATGTATGACTTTCATGCTGATCTTTAAGATAATACATTTTTACTTTCCCATTGAATACTTTAACCTCCTTCTAGGGCCCTATATTCCAGTCAATTTCTGCTCACAGTGCCTTCTACTACTACTACTTATCATTTCTATAGCGCTACTAGACGTATGCAGCACTGGACACTGGACATGAAGAGACTGTCCCTATCTAATTAGGACAGACAAACAGGACAAATAAGGGATAAGCAATGCACTTTGAAAAATATCCACAATCTCTCTATTTCTTTCTGATTCCACAGATGGGACCTTCCAATCCACATCCGATAGGTTGAAATCTCCCAGCAACAGCACTTTCCCCTTCAATTCCAACTTCTCTGTTTGTGTTGGAAGTCTGTAGACAATGCCCATATGGAAGGATGTTCTATCTTCTCTTTTTAAGACAATCAATATTGCTTCTTCCTCTCCCCAGGCAGTGGCGTTCCTAGGGTAGCTGACACCCGGGGCGGATCGCCGATGCGCCCCCCCCCCTGGGTGCAGCGCGACCCCCCCCCACCCCCCCGGCAAAAGGCCACCTCCCCCCCCCCCCCCCCCGGCGAAAGGACACCCCCCCCCGGGTGCATTTTTACCTGCTGGGGGGTGCCGCGCGCCTGTCAGCTTCGCTCATTCCATGCTCCCTCTGCCCCAGAACAGGAAGTAACCTGTTCAAGGGCAGAGGGAGCATGGAACGAGCGGAGCAGACAGGTGCGCGACACCCCCCCAGCGGCGTGCACTCGGGGCGGACCACCCCCACCCTTGGTACACCACTGTCCCCAGGTTACCTGCATTTTGGCTGCTTTAATATTGTCTTTCACATATAAATCTACCCCTTCACCTTTCCAGCCACTTCTGGAAGGCCAGAGCTGGAATTCTAAGACTAATATGTGGTGGTTGGTTTTGGTTCTGAAAATAACTGTACTATGGTTGTGTTGGCTCTGATAACCTGCCCTGACAAAACATAATAGTGAAGAAGAGAGATAAGTGTTCAGTTGTTCCATAACTAGCACATTTTTCTAAGTGGAAATATCCCAGAAACAAAAATTTGACTCAGATGTTGAAATAGCCAGAAGACATAGAATGACTAGAGGAGTTGAGAGAGGTGAGAAAGTATTTCCAGGGGGAGGAATTAATTTCTTTTATATCACATGCAAGACTGAAAGCTGTTGAAGTGATATTCATTCAGGTTCAGTAGGTATTTTTCTGTCCTTTGGAGGGCTCACAATTTGTTTGTACCTGAGGCAATGGAGAGTTAAATGGCTTGCCCAAGATCACAAGGAGCTGCAGCAGGATTTGAACTGGGCTGCCCTGAGTCTCAGCCTGCTGCTACTCCTCCAGGCCAAAAGAAGGAAGGCTAGAAATAGAACTTTGAAAGACTGAAAGATGCCAAGATCCACTAAGTGGAGAGTGAACTCCCTCAATATCCTGGGATGTTTATTTCATTCTGCCCTACGGTGTTATTTACTTTCATATTTTTTTTTTCAGATTGTTCATAAAACATTTTCTTCGTTGAATGGTGCAATATCTCTTCCATTTCCATGTGTACCTTTTGTCAGCCAGCTGTGGTCCTTCTCCAAGATTTTCTTCTATGAATACAGAACAAAAAGTATTCGTTCAGCACGTTTTTAAACATAACACCCCAACAATCCCTAAAGCTTCATCAACAAAACAAGCAGCTATATTTCCATTCAAAACATGTCTGCAAAATAGGTCATTACATTCAAAATACATTTAATTATGTCCAGTGATTCCAAGTAGGTCCAGTTTAAATACTATATACACAATGACGATATAAGGCAAGGAAGAGAGAAGGCTTACCTGAAGCACAGTACATCTGCAAGTGCTAGGGTTCATATTTCTTTCTACATGCAGCATAGCAATCTAAACACCTTGCTAAACCTAGTTTATACTGTAGGGGGTAGACCGGCCTGTGTGCTGATGACTTTCTTGCACCCCCAACACAAGATTGAAGAAGCAGCTCCTTAGCAGTGAGTAACATGGGTTGTATTATAAGTCCCCAAGCAGAACACTGTCTTAGCACTACCAGTCAGTTTAATCCTGCAGTATCTGGGTCTGTGCTTCCAAGACTTTGTGCAAGTAATGCCCCTCCACCTTTTCCCCAGCTGTATCATCCACCAACACAGTCTCAGAGAGATAGTAACTTCCCCCTCCTAACCCCAACAGTTCATTAAGGTATTTCCCACAAACACAGTCTTAGCTTCTGGAGACAGATTCTCCCTACAGTAATCTAGTCTCCCCCTCTCCATATAAATGGCCCTGTTTGGGAGTTCCCTTCTCTCAGGGCCTTCTAGAGCATGGGGCATATATCTCTATGGGGTTTAGGGGTCTCACCCACTCCTTTTGTAGCTTTACAGTCTTTCCCCTTGTATGAAGTCCAATATTGTTTTCCCCAGGATTAATAGTTCCTTAACTACTTATGAAGTCCCCAAAATCATCTTCCCAGTCTTTTCCAGCAAAAATCAATAACAACAACAAAAAAAAATCATCCTGCTCTAGGGCTTGTATATCCCCATCCCCAGGGCTGGGGCAATCATCTGTCCCTTGCAGTGTCTGTGCACACTAGCCCGCCCACGCTGCCACTGAAATCAAAATGATACAGAGCACTGAGAACAGAGCTCTGTAAGCAAAATGGTGCAATAAAGTTTAGGAACTTAACTCAGTTTTCATCTCTTCCTCTGCGAAGTTAAGGGGGTTTCCTCTTCAGTCCTGTTTACCTGCCTCTGTTACATCCATCTATCCAAGCTTCCCTTCATTGCTTGAATGTCGCACATCTGTGTCTATTGGCTGGAGTTCTTCCTCCCCCTCTGTTTGTTCACACCCTCTTCTTGCCTACTGGAGTCCTCAAACCCCTCCCATGAGGACGCACCCTCTTTGATGGGCAGCTAATGGCTTAGGTGGCTTGCAAACCTCCCTCCTCTGGAGTGTTCTCTGTTTCTTATGGGGCCCATCCCTCACCCTTCTACAATACTTAGTCATAAGGCAAACACTGTTCTATCCAAAACAGAAGTTGATCAAATTCCCTTACTTTTAGTTGTGCTGAGCATGCCAATGAATATATATGTCCATTCCTGAATGTATTTATAAATATGTTACAAAAGGCTCCACTGGAACTGATCATGTCTCGACCTGGACATCTGAATTCTGATCTCACTGGTCTATGTAAAATGAACTTTAAAATGTCATACTTACTTTTTGCCTTTCCTGAGACATTGTGAAAAATGTCAAAGAAAATTATTATAAAATTGCTGTAAAATTGCAGATACTGCTTTTCTCCTCCACTGTGAATGAATGAATCTATTTAACTTTTGTTTTCTTTCTCTAAAACTCAAATTATATATATCTTAAAAGAATATATCAGTCTATCTATATCTATATATCCATCTCTCTCTCTTGTATATAGATAAATAGGTATAGATATATGCAGTGGCGTACCAAGGGGGGGGGGCGGTGGGGGCGGTCCGCCCCAGGTGCACGCCGCTGGGGGGGGTGCTGCGCGCCTGCCGGCTCTTCGTTTTCATGCTCCCTCTGTTCCGGGGCAGAGGGAGCATGAAAACGAAGAGCCGGCAGGCGCACGGCACCCCTGCCCCCCAGCGGTGTGCACCCGGGGGGGGGGGGGGGGGTTGCCAGGGGATCGGGGGTTTTTTCGCCGGGGGGGCATCGCGCTATTCCGGGGCGGCGCTACACCCGGGGGGCGGGGCACATCGGCGATCCGCCCCGGGTGTCAGCCCCCGTAGGAACGCCACTGGATATATGCATAAATACATACCTGTTAATGTCCTTTCCTTGAGTCTACAACAGTCTGAACAAGTGTGTTGTGTCCCCTTCCTACCAGCAATTGGAGGCAGAGAACTGAGTTTTCCAGTGATGCCACCAGCACACAGGCTGTTGTCCCCTGAATCTCTCCAGTATGCTACTGCCAAAGGTCCTTTGCCACAGTCAAGCCCCAGTAGCCCATATCGTGAAAATGTTTGGGTCTTGTTTGATGCTGCCTTGTCTTTTAGGCCACAGATTCAATCGGTTGTGAAGAAGTTCTTTTTTAAGTTGAGGCTTTTAAGTAAACCACATCTATTGATTTATCTGGCTGATTTTCAAAAGGTACTGCAGAACCTGGTATTGTCTGGTTTAGTTTATTGCAACATTGGGTATGTTAAATTGCCAGCAGTTTGTATTCAATCTTTACAAATTGAAATTCTACAGTTCAAATATTATTTGGGTTGTCTAAATATGATCACGTCACTCCTTTTCATAAAAAATTGCAATAGCTACCCTCTTTAGAGAGGATTAAGTTTAAGCTGTTGACTCTGGTTCATCAGAGCTTAGTATCAAGAGTTATCCCAATATCTGACTGAGTGCCTTCATTGGTACAGACCAACATGAGGGCTTTGCTCAGAGGCTTCATGAATGCTGGAAGTGCCTTTCGGCTTTTTTGGCTTGAACACAGAAGGAGGAGAATTTATTCTGTTGCTGAACCTGTTGAATGGAATAAGTTACCAGCTTCCCTCAGGAAACAGAAGAACTTATCAGCATTTTAAAGCTATTGAAGCAGCATTTGTTAGCACAGGCGGCCCAGTGAAAAAGGCTACAATGACTGCAGGATCTCTGAGACTGGTTTGAGATTGCTCTTGTGAGTCCGTATTGCACTTATAGTTTGGTATTGTATGATTTTATTCTTTTTTATATGTTTTTATTATTATGTATGTTTGTTTGTATTCCACTCTGGATAAGGGCAGAATATAAATTACAATAAAATGAAAATGAAATGATATCTACCTCTACAGCACAATCAAATTAACCAATTACCTATACAAGAAAATATGTTCACCATTTGAGAGAGAAGCATAGAACTTCATGAGTACCATATGGCCAAATTCTTCAAGGGAGAGTCCCAGACTGGTGTGGCAGGACTCAAGGAAAGGAAATTAACAGATATGACCAAAATGCACTTTCATTATCATCCTTGCCACATCAGTCTGGACAAGTGGATTTACCTAAGCAGAATCTCACTGTGAGGGCAAAGACAAGGCCCCATGAATAACAGCCCTGTCAAAAGCCAACCAGTCTCTGGACAGAATGTCAACCCTGTAGTGTTTCAGAAAGGAACACAGTGATAACCAGGTCACTGTTCAGGCAACACTCAGTGTGCAAATATATATGCTGCCTCAAGGGCTGCTTTGATACAGCGAGTAATGGATAATTTGGAAACCACCAAACTCTTGCATGTTCCTTAGAATAGTACAAACAAATGATTTGAAAAGAAGAGTTTGCTTATTGTAAATATGTAACACTCTCTGCATATCCAACTTGTGCAGCTTCTTGGAGAGCACACCTAATCCCCAATCTGCAAAGGCAGGAAAAAACACTTCATGGTTTACATGAAACAGGGAAATTAGCTTCAGCAGGAAGGATGGCACTGCATGGATCGTGTCAGAATCCTCCAAGAAGAACAGGTACAGGTTACAGCAAGACAAGGCCTGGAACTCTGAGACCCTGCATGCTGACACAATGGCCACCAGAAAGGCAGTCTTTAGTGTGAGGTTCTTCATGGAGGCTGCTTTCAATGACTCAAATGGCAACCCTGACAAGTACCAGATTTAGGTTCCACAGAGGTAAAATGAACCTGGCTGGGGGGAGCAAGCACAACACCCTTCAAAACCATGTAATGTCTGCCTATGCCGCCAGGGACACACCAACAATCTTCAACAGGCCAGTGTCACCTCCTGTACCTTCAAACAATTAAGGTCTAGTCCCTGTTCATAACCTCTATGGAAAAACTCCAAAACATCTGGGATCACGCCTTCCATGGGGAGATGAAATGTTCTTCACACTATTGTCCGAATGTCTTCCAAACCAAGCTGTAAGCCAGTGAAGTGGAGAACTTATGTGTGTTGAGAAAAGTATTAATCGCTGAAGCCGAGAGCCCTCACCTGACAAGATGACCCTCTCAAGAGCCAAGCCATAAGCCAGAAGGAATCCAGATCCTCCATTTCTGCTGGGCCTTGCCTGAAGAGTCCCCAGGGATTAACAATAAAATACGTATTAAAATGGTAGCCCATGTTAATAATGTTCCCCTAAGTTGTCATTTTACAAAGTTGGGATATACACGGCTAAAACTGAAAAAAGTACATCTGGCAAGGGGGCAGAGTCTGGGTGTGTTTTGGGAAGGACCAGGATGGGCCTAAAAAATAAATGTGTATCTCCCATTTCAGTAGGGGAATGCAAGTCTATGTCCAAAATATTTGATGTTGGGATTTACATCTGCTACCCAGAACATTTAGGTTTCAGAAAAGTGCTCATATTGAGCAATGCTCCACTGGAGGGATTAGGGGAGGTCACTCCCTTAAGCTCCCAGCGGTTGAAGTATACCCCCTCAAAAAATGAAATTGGCCCAGGATACTGGACTCTTTGCTTCGAGAAAAATAAACTTTTGATTCTAAAATGGCTAACATAAATATTTATGTTCCAGAAATGTCTATGTTGCTAATCCATAACATAAATGTTTATGTGCCCAGATATAAATGACTATATGCCTATTGTGCATAAGTACATAAGTATTGCCATACTGGGACAGACCAAAGGTCTATCAAGCCTAGCACCCTGTTTCCAACAGTGGCCAATCGAAGTCACAAATACCTGGCAAGATCCCAGAAAAGTACAAAACATTTTATGCTGCTTATCCCAGAAATAAGCAATAGATTTTCCCCAAGTCAATTTAATAATGGTCTATGGACTTTTCCTTTAGGAAGCCATCCAAACCCATTGATATCTTAGATTTTTGTTTCTAAAATGGATGCTTCTGATGCACATAACTGGTGTGCACTAATGTCCATGTCTCCATGTATTTTAGAACTGGCTCTAAGTTGGCAGATCCTGTTCTAAAATATTAATGGAAGTTGAGACGACCCAACTTGGATGTCTTTGTTCCAGTTTCTTCATCTGTTCTAAAATGCAACTCCATGGGGCCCTTTTACTAAGCAGTGCTAAAAAGTGGCCTGTGCTATTTTTAGCAAATGGATTTTCCACTTGCTGAGGCCACTTTTAGCACAGCAGTAAAATGGCCACAATTTCTGTTTTCCCCTTAATGGCCATGTGCTAATTTCCCAGTTAGTGCATGAGCCCTTACTGCCACCTATTTACTAGATGGTAAGGGCTCCTGTGGTAACCAGGCAATGTATGGCGCCGATTAGCACAGGGCATACCTACTCTCCATCTTCAAACATACCTCCCTCGCTATATATTTTTTAGTGCAGGATTGGCATGCGCCAATTCCAGAACTACCACAGGATACCTGAGCGCATCCCACGGTAGTGCCTTTTTAGCATATGGTAAGCATGGGTTAGCGTTTCCGCCGCTTTGTAAAGAGACCCCCATAGATTTCCTTTAATCTTTGAAGTATATGTAAATACTCTTTGATAAATCATAAGGATCTTTTTTAGCTACAGCAGTTAACAATTTAATTTTTTTAAGGCCTATCTCTAGATGATTTGTTCCTGTGTAGCTTATCTATTTTTGAAATACTGCAGTTGTCTATTTATGAATGTTGTTAATAGTCCTAACTTTTCTATTTTAAGCAAAGAACAGAAAAATTCTTAACATAAGTAGTCAAAGAACAGCCATCTGAGTCTTGAGAAAGAGCCTTGGTCTCAGTTTTTCCTCACTAGGTAATGAATCTGTGAAGAGGAAATGTAATAGATAAATCATAACTACTGGACAAAGCTGAACAGAAGGTGTAGGCTGATACTAAGTTCAACTTGATATCTTTGGACTAACTCCATACGTCTATGGATAATTTTTGAGAGCTCAGCTGTGATCTATTGAAAAGAAAGTAGCTCTTGATAGCTATTCCCAGTTGCATTAATTTAGTCCTACAAACAAAGGTAGGACAAACAAAATAGAACAGAAATATAACAAAGTTTATCAGTGCTAATGTAAATTGTTCACATATTCTTCAACAAAAAAGATTATTGATGCCCTGAGACATTTCATTTGAATGAATTCCTTAATTGTGCGATGGTACTAAATTAATCTCACTTTCATTGTTGTGCAGGATATATGGGTAATCAAAACAGTAGTGTAGTTAACAGGACACATCCAAAAACACAGGAGAGACAGTTGCAGTCATATACATGATTTATTCATAAAGTATCAGACGACTCAACATGACACTGTGTTGCAGCCAAAGTGTCTGCCTCTGGAGACTTTGTTATGAATTAAAAGCACAAAGACATCAAGTAACATGTTGATTCTTCACAAAAACACTTGAGATGGTGCAGTCTTGAAAAAGACTTGGAACACCATGAAAGAAAACCAAAACTGGCACTGCCAAAGGCGCTGTAATTGCATCTCAAGTGTTTTGTGTGTTAGTGTGTGTGTTTTTTCTTCCAGACAGTCTGTCTTGATTTCTCAATTATTGTAAATCAGTAAGAACTTGAAGGTATCAGCGGTACAGAAGTATATTGTAATGTAATGTAACTGTCTCCCTCGTGTCTCTGGATGTGTCCTGTTGACTACACTACTCTTTTGATTACCTTTCTATGTCCGTAGTGGTCCCTGTTCCTCCACTTTTGTGGTTGATCCCTGTGAAGAAACAATGTGTTTTAAACCCTTGAAATGTATTGGATATTTTCCTGTTTTAATTATATCCTAAAGTGTATTTCTCCTATTTGGCCAGCAGGTGGTGTTTCTTGCCTGTAAAGCTGTTACAGAGAACTGAATGTTCTTTTCCTTTAATACAAGCAGGAGGCAAGCAGCAGTATACTTTTAAATCTTGTTGACTGGGATCTGATTGACCTGGGGTTTGAAAAATGACCCAGTAGTACTGGCTGTTGCTTCAGTCTTAGCCCGGGAAAAAAGAGAGACAGATCTCTTTGCTGAGGCTCGGTGAATTACATGTCCTGATCTTCCCAGGTACTTTTTAGGAAGTATACAAATGTCTAGTTAATGTTAGAATTGATACATATTTCAGTTACCTCTTATTATTTGCTGATTGCACAATTTTTTTTTTGTTCATTGTTCCAGTGTGACAATAAACCTGTTTAGTTTGTTGACTCTGCCTGTCTGGACTGATAAAGAATCCTGGTGGTTTGTGTGTTGGGTCTGTGAATGCTTTCTTGGAACTATGGGACCACTGGGAGTATGGCCCTAGTAACCTAGAAATTACTGGGAGTAAATTGAAAATGGGAGACTTGCCCAGAGGCAGTTGGGACCCAGTTGGTAGAAGGAGAGTGCTAGTATAAAGCACAAGCAGCAGGTGCAGGTGGACCTGAGCTGTGCTGGGGATAGACCCTCTAAGTGGCCTTGGGGTAACTCCATGCAGGTAGCTAGGCATTTTGTGACAATCCCTATGTTACTTCTGAAACTACAACATGACCTTCCAACCCTGGGATGATGTGCTGAGCTACAATGAAGATCACATTAATCATCTCATACAGGAAGTTGACCACATTGTACAGGAGGATAACAGTTCTGCACCTATGGAATCCCATCTGTGCGGGATATATAACAACTTTTAAAGACAGTTCATGAAGAATAAACATCAAGAGATCTTACAAAAAACCTATTACTCAGTTTTTGCACACTGAATTCAAAAATAGGCCATATTGGACTGGGAATTTGAGAGAAATAACATCCCCACCCCCACCCCCGCAAAATAAAAATATTCCAAAGCATTTCTATGGGAGAAGGAGTTAGGTTTTATAGCATAGAAACTTACATACAATGAAATATAGCAGTTAAGGAATTCTATCTTTCAAACTGCGTCTTCCACATCCCTCCTCCCAAGCTCACAACTGCCCCACTACCTTGCAAACTACCTCACACCCAAAAACTACTGCCCTACAACTGCATCATTACCCCACAAACTACCCCACCTTGAAAAACTACCATGCCATAACTTCCCCAAAAACTGCCCAGCTCTATGAACTACCAAACTGCAATCTGTCCCCACTGTGCTAAAATTGTCCCCCCCCCCCCCCCACTGCAATTTCCTGAAACCACCCAGTCCCAAACACCATGCATCCGAACTGCCCCAACTGCCTAAACCAATCCCACCACAAAACTACCATCCACAATTGCCTCAAACCACCAACCTTCCTTCACCCCAAAAGCAGTCCCCACAAATATTTCATAGTAGATGGTGGCAGATAAAGACCAGTATGGTCCATCCAGTCTGCCCAACAAGATAAACTAAACAACCCCTTCCAATTGCCCCAACACCCTGTAGTCTATTCCTGTTCCTAAATTGTAGCCCTGCAATTGCCTCACCATCCCAAACTCTCCAATCCCCCTAAACTACCTCTCACCCCTCATGCTGTGTGACACACCTTAGATTTGGTTCTTTCTAAACACTCTAATCCTTTGACACTTTCGCATTTCTCAACCCTTCCAGTATCTTGGTCAGATTACTATTTAGGGGTTGAGCCTGTCCATTTAAATGACTTGTCCAGGGCTAACCACAGATATTCAGTGGCACTTAGCTGGCTAGTGCCGCTGAACATTCGTAGTTAGCAACTAAACTGAAACTGGCTAATTTGTGGGCGGTCCAGGGGTGGAGTTGGCACTTATGGGATTAAGTGCCAATATTCAGTGCTTAACTGCATAAAATAACTCCATAAATAGGACTGTATAAAACACAGTCCTATCCTATATAATAATTTGCACCTCCAACGTTCCTTCGCTGTCTGGCTGCCTGGGTTCGTAACATCTCATGACGTCAGCCAGCCTCCAGCATTCCATTCCTCCTCACTGCCCCGCCCTCGCATCAAAACATAATGACGTCAAAGGGTGAAACAGTGAGAAGGAAGGGAACGCTGGAGGCGAGCTGACGTCAGGATGTTACCAACGGAAGGGAAGCCAGCCAGACCAGCCAGAAAACGATGAGGTACAAAGGAAGAGAGAATCGCAACACATCGAGGGAAGGGCAGGGCAGAGCAGAGCAGAGCAGAATTGATGGACATGGATGGGATGGGATGGGAGGAGAGGACAGGAGAGAAGAGAATCGCGGGACATGGATGGGAAGGCAGGGAAGAGAAGAATTGCTGTACATGGAGGGGAGGGAAGGGAAGAATCGTTGGACATGGAGGGGAGGGCAGCGGAGAGACAAAAAATTGCTTACAAGAGAGCCTTCCTAGGGCCCGCTTCATTGTTGAGGAGATGGGCTGGGTTCCACTAGTCTTTATATAACTATGTGCTGAATATTTCTCTTAATTGCATATGAGCTAGCCAGCTGTATATGTCTGCATGTTCAGTGCCAGTGCCCATATATGGCCCAGCATTGAATATCCATGGATAAAGCCAGTTGCGGCCCCAAAACAGACCATCGCCAGCTAAATATCTACCCCTTAGGGGCCCTTTTACTAAGCCACATGTCTACGTGCGCCCAATGCACGTCAAAATAGAGTTACCACCCGACTACTGTGTGGCTCTTGTGGTAATTTCATTTTTGGCACGCGTCTGAAAAATATTTTTTATTTTCGAGCGCGCGTAACTGATATGCGCCAAGTGGCGTTTAACGCACATAGGTCATTACCACCCAGTTACCATGAGTCTTTACTGCTAGGTCAATGACTGGCGGTAAGGTCTCAGACCCAAAATGGACGCGCGGCAATTTTCGTTTTGTCACACATTCATTTTCAGCAACAAAAAAATGCATTTTTTGCAGGCGTGCTGAAAATGGATCAGCGCGTGCCCAAAACCTGCACCTACACTACCACAACCCATTTTTCAGTGAGCCTTTGTAAAAGGACCCCTTAGTTTCTTTGTGCCTTTGACACAGACCTGTTTAACTTGACTGTCTCCCCGCCCTTTCTTTAGAGATCTCTCAGTTAAGTACATCCCACCACCTTATCCTCTCTTCGCTCCCTCCTCCCACAGGAAGCTCTTTACCCTTACAGGAACAGACAGCCATTTTGGTCTCTACTCTTTGTTCCACTAGATTCTATTGCTCCACTTCAGCCTCCTCCCCACCCCCTATCTGTTCAACACCCCTGGTCTCACTTGTGAGAGATTGGGAAAAGCTGTTTGGTGTCATGTTTTTACACCATATTGTAGAGAACATTATTGCTTCTACCACCTAAAGTTGAAACAGGCAAACAATCATATTACTGTACTTAAATCAACAACTCTGCTGATTGACTCAGACCACCCCTCTCTATATCTTTATCTGGCTCAGTCATAGTTACTTCTCCAAACTCCCTGTCCTCCTCTGCAGTTGATCATGTCCCATCACCCGCCCCCCCCCCCCCCCCCCCCCCCCCCAGCTGTCTCATAGATCTTGGTCTCAATTGAAACTTGCCACAATGGTTTCTTTCACCAAGTTTGTCAAACATGCTTTTTGGGCATTAATTCCTCTGCATGGTTTCAGATCCCTGCTCATGGGCTGATTCCCCTTATCATGTTAATTACTGAAAGGTAATATGCCAGAACAATTGGGGTACATTCCATTGACATCTTTACTGAAGGGTTCTAATGTGGACTCTGTCCTCTAACTATAGACTGGTGGCTAATAGTCCATTTCTCACCAGGATGGGGGAGGCTTTGGTAGGGTTGCAACTGCAAGAGTGCCTTTCTCAGTACCAAATATTAGATTCTAGACAGTCAGGATTTCAACTTAACTATAGTACAGAAACAGTTTTGCTCTGCATTGATGACAACCTTGAGAATGAACCTGGATAAGGGTGTTCTAACTATGGTCACACAATTGGATTTTTCAGCTGCATTTGATCTGGTTAATCATGACATTTTATTGGGACAATTCAGAAGCATTCATTGAGAAACCTTTTCAAACACTTGCATCATCACCTCTGTTGTCTCCTGAAAGCTCTTTATATGGGGAACAATAGTGAAATGTCATCAGCATAAGAAAAATATGTTACATATACAGGCCTAAGCACATGCTGCAATTTACTCAAATACACATTGAAAAGAATTGGGGAAATTGGAGAACCCTGTCTGTGGTACTCCACATTCCATTTCTCATGACTTTGAAAGTATCATTTGCCATGTAACTTGTAAAGTTATGTGTTTTAAGAATCTAGAAAACCACAGCAGTACTATATCAGAAATACCAGTGTTAGCCAATCGTCCAAATAAAATTTCACGATTCACCAGATCAAATGCAACTGAGAAATGAAAGCCTATTATACATCCGTTATAGAATATTAGCATCATCCAGCATCAGCACGCTAACATTTAATATTTACATGCTCACTGTTACACTAGCCTGGCATAACTGTGGTTGCATAAATGCAGCAAAGGTGTGTCTAACATACAGTATTCTATAATTGTATGCGTAACTGGCAGCTCTGTCCATGTCCGTGCTAATTCATCTAGCTAGTGACGGACTGCACGGAAGTATCATAGAGATATGAAGCATGATTTCATAGTAGTAGCAGCTATCTATAAATCAAAGAATAATTTAAAATCAATGTGTACACTCAAAAATTTAAATGAATCCACAAGTGTGATTGGTGTACCAGAGAATCAGTGGGTGAGGGGAGGACTTGAGGGGAGACCAATGAGCCAGGCAGCAATGTTTTTGGAAGGGTTATGAACAAGATGAGGGTTGTCAAGATAGACTACAACAGATTCCGGACAGTGTTGAATCAAAGTCAAGTCAGGATTTCTAGGATCGTGGTATGAATACATTTAATCAATTCCAATTAGTTCCAATAATTGCTTGTTAAGATCTCAATTATTGGTGCTAATTGACTCATTCAATTAAATTGCATGCACGAGTTGGGCACGTACCCAAATTTGCATGTGCAATTTTTAGCACTTTTTATAGAATTTAGGGGCGTATTTATTCTTATTTTCCAGCTAATTAAGTGGTGTTTAAGGATACATAAAATCTGTGTTTTTCTGGTTGAATCAGCACAGAAAAGGCACAAAAACAGAGTGAAGGATCCAAGGTAGGCCAGGGGAGAGAGAGAGTACTAGGGAAGGGTTGGGGGATTTCCAGTGTTTATCCAATAACCATCTATTTACCTTTTTTCACATTGAGGGTGTTTTTTCTGGTAAACTCTAAAATCATAAGCCCTACATATCAATAATTGCAAATAACTAAATATTATTCATCCCTATTTTTTGTGTCCTCCCCCTCCCACCACCAAACTGTGGTGCATCCTTATTGCTCTCATTTTGTTTATTGAAGTGCCTTCCCTCTGGTCTCACTACTTTTACCACAGTTTTTTTTCTCATTCCCATCCCTTCCCTTTCTCTTCTCTATTTTCACTGCCTCCCTTCTTTTCAGTCCATTGCAGTTTCCATGGAAACCCTTCTAAGTGGTGCTCCCATGCCTCTTGTAAAGCTGACAGTCTACTACTTCTGCAGTCTATGAACAGTTGCACTAACATGGCTTGGGTGAATTTCCCCGATGGATGTAGTAAGGCAGCATGGAGGCCTGGAAATACAGGGGGGGGGGGGGGAACAGATAAGCATTATATGAGACCAAGATATTAAGCAATATCATAACATAATGTTATTATGCAGAGCTAATTATGCCTTTTCACGGGTAGTTGCAGGAGAGCCTTGCCTGTTGTATTAAATGGTTTTTTTTTTAATTTTCTTTTACTTTTTTATGTATGTTGCTGTTTCACAAAAAATACAAATGAAAAATGTAGAATTTTTAAAAACTGCAGAATTTTCAAAACTTTTCTACACAATTTAAACATTCCTTGCACAGAATTCCACTAGGACTAATACTGTGAGACCAAAAGAAGGCTGTCAAACCATCAGAGCCATTTAAAGGACTACAGTCTTATTATCAGACAGATATAACTAACTTGTTAGTCTCACACACACACAAGAAGTGACACTGACTGCACATACTATAGCAGGACATGTTTATCCACTCCCACCCTAGCTAACATAATAGTCAAGCACCTTCCTGACCTCATGTGCAACTTTATTTAAATTAGTCTCTTTATTTTCTTAGTCCTGTTACTCTATCTTATCTCTCTACATGTTCCATCTTTGCTTATACCCTATGCTGTCTATTACAATGTTTTATTGTGTATTGTGTTCACTCCTGTGGGTATTCTCTGGTGCATTGTGAGATTTACCTTCTGACCAAAGCTTTTACCAGACTCTACACATGCAAATGGTTTCTCTCCCGTATGGACTTTCTGATGCACTTTGAGATTTACATTACAACCAAATCTTTTACCACACTTAGAATATGTGAATGGTTTCACTTTATTGTGGATTTTCTTGTGTATTTTGTATGTTTTGCATTTGGATGTATTTGTAATGTAGCATTGTATGCCATAGTTTGTATTGTTGTTATTTTAACATTTTTACAGCTGGAATGGTCTGTTGCTTATGTTTGACGTATCCTTGCTGTATACCACCTTGAGTGAATTCCTTCAAAAAGGCGGCAAATAAATCCTAATAGATAAATAAATAAAATATGTATACAGTATATGTTTTAGTTGTAGTCCGCTTAGTTCTTTGGATGGAATAGAAGTGCATTAATTATATAAATACCACAGAGAGATGTTTAAGTAGCAACAAGATGCATGTTGGTCACACAGAAATTACATATTGCTAATTATCCTTGATGAAAAAATAATGTGCTAAAGTTTACATTTTTAGAGATATGTAAGGCTCTGCTTTGCTTATTTGACAGAGATCTCTAGTGACTGTATTAAAGTATGGTACTAGTAAAAAAGGCCCGTTTCTGACACAAATAAAACGGGCGCTAGCAAGGTTTTCCTCGGAGTGTGTATGTTTGAGAGAGTGTGTGTGAGAGTGACTGTGTGAGAGAGAGAGAGAGTGAATGTGTGAGTGTGTGTGTGTGACAGAGAGAGAGTGAGTGTGGGTGCAAGTGTGTCTGTGAGAGAGTGTGTCTGTGAGAATGAGAGTGTGTGCGAGTGCGTATGTGAGCCACAGTGAGTGTGAGAGAGTGTGTTTCACACAGATACAGTGTGTGTGAGAGAGAGTGTGTGTGTGAGACAGTGTGAGAGAATATGGGTGCGATACACAGACTCTCTGTGAGATTGAGAGTGTATGAGATTGAGAGAGTGTTCGAGAGTGACTGTGTGACACATAGAGAGTGAATGTGATACAGTGTGAGACATAAAGTGTGTGGTAGACAGTGTATGAGAGTGAGAGAGACACTGACTGTGATAGAGAGAGAGACTGTGTGTGAGAGAGTGTGTGTGTGACAGAGATACCTCCCCCCTCCCTCTCTGTGGTCTCAACCCCTCCCCCTCCCTCTCTGGTCCCCCTCCCCCCTCCTCTCAGGTCTCTGAACCCCTCCCCTCTGGCCTCAAGATCCCCCTCCCCTCTGGTCTCAGGACCCCTCCCCCTCCGTGGTATCAGGCCCCGCCCCTGCCACCCTCTTCGCCATGGCCCCGAGATCGCAGCCGCTTACCCCTCCAGCCCCCCCCCCAGGGTGCCACCGCTCCTCCCCTCCACCCCCCCCCCCCGCCGCAGCCACTGCTCCCCCCTCCACCCCCCCCCTCAAGGTCGCCGCCGCTCCCTCCCTCCGTCCAACGTCAGCTCAGTTGCCATTTCCGGCCACTGCTGCTTCTCCTGTTGAGCAGCAGTGGACGGTACAAAAACAAAAAAAACAAATTAAACCTGCAAAAATGCTTTTAAAAAGGAAGCGGGGCACCGCAGGCAGCCATTGGCTGTCAGCTCTGCATCCACTCCTCCGCTCACCTCTCACATCACTGCCCCTGGAGTAGAACCCTGGAGGAACGCAGCGACGTGAGTGGTGAGAGGAGGAGCGGCTGCAGAGCTGACAGCCAATGCCTGATGGCTGCCTGCGGTGCCCCGCTTCCTTTTTAAAAGCATTTTTTCAGGTTTAAGTTGCTTTTTTTGTTTTTGTACCGGCTGCTGCTGCTCAACAGGAGAAGCAGCAGTGGCTGGAAATGGCAGCTGACGTCGGACGGAGGGGGGGAGCGGCGGCGACCTCGTGGGGGGGGGGGTGGAGGGTGGAGCAGTGACTGCGGTGACCTCGGGGGGGGGGGGGGTGGAGGGGGGAGCTGTGGCACCCTGGGGGGGTGGAGGGGTGAGGGGTGGTGACCTCGGGGGAGGCGTGGCGAAGGGCTGAAACTGCTCCTCCAACGTTCCAATGTTACGAATGCAGCCAGAGACATTGGAACGTTGGGAATGCAAATTATTATATTAGATTATACTGTGGCCAGTTTATTCTCTGCAGGTTATAGAACAGGGGAGGGCTCTCTTGACTAGTGAAATAATGGTGAGAGGAGACCTCCCTAGGAAGAAAACTAAAATTGGTATAAATACCAAGTCCACCTGTCTTTAGCTGGCCAAGCTGTTGAACTACTGTGCTCCTAGCTAACCCAGCACCCCTGAGGAAGAGGGAGCTGTAGTTGATTAAGCCAGTGAATCACTGATAAGGGAGCTGTGAAGGAAGAAAGACAGCATCTCTGGAACGCTAAAGAGCTGCAGAGCCACTGATTCTGGAAAAGAAGAGAATAAAAGGTTGTCACCTGGATGTGAACAAAGAGAGCCATGTAGCAGCAGGACACTGCACCTGAGCCCACATCTGAATTCAGACCGGTCCACTAGATATTCTGGAGAAGAGAGAGAGAGAGCAAGGGTTTGAGAAGCTGAGAGGAAGAGTTCAAGCAGTACCTAAAAGACTGTAACTGTTTAATACTTTTTCCACTCTGCCATTATTTGAATTTTGCCAATAGACCCTTAAGACTTTCAGTAACTCCTTGATTCAAAACAGTATCTGTCTGGATTGATTTACTGGGGAGGGGAAGGAGAGTAGAAAGTGGATTTTGGTCCTCAACCAGAACCCAAAACAAATACCTTGAGAGATAAACCTGCAAACTAGTGTGACCTCTCTGAGGTTATGCCCTCAGTTTGCCACATTGCAGAAAATCGCCACTGTGTGGGTCCCCAGATTGGCAGGGGTAACACCATGGGCATAGTTTTACTGTTTCATTGGGGACCAAAGGATGTGGCTTTGCATATTTGCGTGTTCATTTGCAAATATACATCTCATACATATTCATTATGCCTATTAAAAAAAAATAACAAACGCACACATGCACCAGACTAAAATGCTGAATATGAAGCCAGCATATCAGAAACAATATGGCCAGACACTTTATGAAATAACACAAAATCCTACAAAAAGACACTCAAAACCTATACAGAAAACTTAACACATAACAGCCCTACCCCACCTATGAAAAGACAATGCTATAAATATTACACTGGACCCTAGAGCACCAATATACCTGCTACTGGAAAACTGGAACAAGCTGGATTATTACACATTCCTACACAAATACTACATGCTAGCAGAATCCGTCACCTCAGTCACATATGCAGAACACTGACAGTCCCTCATGTGATACAAAATAGGGAACCACAAAAAACATGCCCACAAAAACTGAAATATAGATCTCATCAAGAAAGCCAGACTCTTTAAGCAGTGCAAATACTGGTAAAAGAGAAACAGAAATGTATTTTCTCATGTACTCTGCAAAATACAACAATAGAAAAAAATGTACATTTCACAAAGCAGGCACATCTTAGTCCTTAAAAAGCTTTAAATAAAATGAATGTTTTCTTTTCTACCTTTGTTGTCTGAGCATTCTATTTTTCTAGTTGGTCTGGTCCCAGTCTCTTTTCCACTTTCCATGTGTCAGTTTTCTCCTAAATTCTTTTCCAGGTTGGCTTTTCCATTTCTTCACTCTTCTCTTGTCTTCTTCCTGTCCTTCTCTGCATCTGTCTAGCACTGATCTTTCATTTTATGTTTTTCCCCCCCCCACTTTTCTCTCACTCTTTAGTCCTTAGTATCCATCTACTTACTGGCTTTGACCGTCTCCCTCTCATTCTCTCTCCAGCACTCCTGGCCCCTCCCCCCTCTCTCCCTTTCCCAATTTCCTAAATTCCTCCCCCATCTTTCACCCACTTCATTAGTCCCCCATTCCCATACTCTGTACTCACCCTCTTTGCCCTCATCTACCCTCCACTGCATCTCATCACCCTATTGGTCCCAGCTCCATCCATGTCTCTCCTTCCTTCCATTGCCTCCAAGGCCACTCTTCTGTCTGTTACCCTATACCCCATGCCCAATAGCTTCTCTTTCACTATCTTTTTAACCCCTTTCCACCCTAACTCAACCCCCTTCAGAGACTCATTCCCTTCTCCTATACCCCTCACCAGTACCCCAATCTCTTTTCAATGCCTCTTATCTTCTCTGCAGTCTTCCATGTCATTCACATTATGTCTCAGCATTCCCCCACATCATCCTCTTTGCTTGCCCTTCATCTCATATCCCTCATTTCACATCCTGCTTCTTCCCCTCTCCCTCCCCCCAGTCCCATCCATCTCCTGCTCCTTCCCTCTGCTCACCACTCCTCCCAGTCCCATCCATCTTCTGCTCCTTCCCTCTTCCCCACCTCTCCCAGATGCAGATGGGATTCCATGTGCCCCAATGAAAGGAGAATTTAATTTTACTTCCATTTAATTTCACTATATTCCATCTTTATAACCCCAGGCTTCCCAAGGCAGATTACAACAACAGTTCAGATGAACCCATCAAGAAACAGGATATCCTAACTGAAAATTGACCATCTGTATTGTATAGAACAGTGTAGAACAATGAGCACAAAATACAGTTTATAACTGCTGTTTCTCTACCAGCTGCAATAATTTTTTATGTTTAGATCATCTTTATTAATGATCCAGATAAACCTCAGCCACAGCGCCAACTGGCATCTGCAGAAACAATTATCCATACATTTTATCTTTATTGAACTTCTAACAACTGATTTCTCCCCCCTCCCCCCCCTGTTTCCCCTTTTCCCTTTCCTACCCTCCCCCTACAGTATATCCCCCCCCCCCCTTTTGGTTTTACGTAACTTATTAACAAAGTCATTTCTTCATACAGTTTGAGGTGTGATCTGGCCTCCATGCCTGGTTTTCAGCAGTAGAAAGGTTCTCCATTGGCTAGCCTTATTCCCTGTTTAAGGAAATAAGCCTATTTAAGCTGCTATTGCAGCTTTAAGATCTCAAAGAAGCAAAGAAAAAAAACAACCTAGCATCTTCTAAAGCCTCCCCGACATATGTTAAAGTGGAGAGTAGCTTAAAGGTTGATGATGTAGGTTTTGAAGCAGGGAATCCAGGGTTCAAATCCTGTTCTCTCTCTAGATTCTCTGCTATTTTACCTTCCTTGTGTGAAGGCTGCTTGCTGCAGGCAGGAGTCCTTGGGCAGTAGAGAGATCTGGGCTGCCCTAATAGTGCCTGTGAGGAAGGATGGTTCTTCAGGAAGCCTGTTCTGCCTTCCCTCACATTCACTGCAAGGGGCAGCCTTCACTGCTCTTCTACTCAAGGACCCATGGCTACAGCAGCAACCAGGCATGGGTCCTGCTCTCAACTCTACCAGAGGTCAACGTGTGGGAGGGGGTATCCAACATTTCAACGCACAAAAGTCTTGTGTGCATCAGTCCTGTGCCCAAAGAGCAGCGCTGAAATGGCAATGCCAAAACAGCAATGCCCAAAAGTCCTGCATCACCACAGAGTACCCCTATTATTTGGGGTTGAAGAGGTTTCAAGGTAGGTCTGAGTTCCCTGCTTGTTTTGTACAGTGGCACCTGGCTGTTTAGGAGCAGAGTACAGTGAATGCACTGGCCAGAGCTCCTAATGGATGATGTGGGGAGCTCCTGATGATTGGTGTGGGGTAGCCTTGGAGTGCAAAAAAGCGATAGAGACCTTATCGGGTCATCTCAGGAGTCTTGGGTACAGAAGGGAGTTAAATTGTAAGTCAGAAAACTCTGAAATCCAGGGTAGAAGGTGATGATAGGAACAGTTGAAGATTGTGGCCAATGCAAGAATCTTGCCTGGAGCAAGCTGGAAGGGTCAGAATTTGCCTATAAGGAGGAGCACAAACCATGCAGGTGAAGGGTTGTGTGTGCATAGACAATGACAATAGTGAGCAAGGACACTTGAAGGGATGAAGTTATTTCATGAGAGATTTTAGGATGGAGAACATGTGCTGGTTTTGAGAAGCTTCTGCAGAGAACCAGACATGGAGTAGGGGAAACATACATGTTTTCCACATAGGGAAATCTACTGAACAGTCTTTAGCAGTTGGTACTGGTAGGAATTTTCTCGAAGGAGGAGGAGTGGGCAGATTGACTGTTCATGTTCAGCAATGTTAGTCAATAGGTTCCATGCCAAAGGAAGCTTTAAAAGATAGCAGATGAATCAATCTAGAACGTACCCCATGGTGAATGCAGAGGACTAGAAGATGTCCAGGGGTCCTCTTGCCAAACAGAGAAACCACTCAAGGGAGAGGGGAAACAGTATACGTTAACTGATCCCTGAAAAGCTACATCCATATATCTGTTACGACTGATGACTTGGCCTCTCTGATAGGTTTGGTGCCGTGCGACACACCAGGCAACATGTCGTATTTTTGTTTGTTTGTTTTAGCCAAGGAGAGCTCAGGGAGCATAGAGGAATGTAAGTACATGGTGAATCTGTGAGATTTAGTTATTGAGGGTCTGAGACTGGCAGGAGCAAGCACACTGATTGGCACACAAATGTATAGTTCTATGTGAGACAACAGAAATCCGCAGATGCGGAGAACTCTATGACCCCATGGAAGTGCTCAAAAGGAGCTGTGGTTTGGCCGAAAAGGCCTGCTTCAGGAGTTTTCTAAGATAAACTTTAAAATCTCCAAATGTGAAGCATATCAGAGTAGATCAATGAGGTGGTCTTGAAAAAGACCTTAATGGTAAATGATGTGTGCCTTCAAATCTGGTTATCCAAAAATTTTGATAACTATGAAGAGGGAAGTTCTTAAAAACATGGAAGCTGTGGGTTAGGCAAGCCTTAGATTTAAGGTTTATTCATCACTTAGTGGACCACTTTTAACACAATGTATATCAAAGCGGTGCATAAACAATGTCTAAAACCAAGTTCATTTAATTTAATATAAAATTTAACATTAAATAAGTAGAAAACGAATAGGGCTCATTTTCAAAGCACTTAGACTTCCAAAGTTCCATAGGTTACTATCCTGCTTATTTTCGAAGGAGAAGGCCGGCCATCTTCCGATACAAATCGGGAGATGGCCGGACATCTCCTGAACCCGGCCAAATCGGTATAATCGAAAGCTGATTTTGGCCGGCTTCAACTGCATTCTGTCGTAGGGCCGGCCAAAGTTGAAGGGGACGTTTCGGCAGGGTACAGAAGGCGGGACGGGGGCGTGGTTACGAGATGGCCGGCTTCGGCTGATAATGGAAAAAAGAAGGCCAGCTCTGACAAGCACTTGGCCGGCTTCACTTGGTCCATTTATTTTTAGGACCAAGTCTCAAAAAAGTGCCCCAACTGGCCATATGACCACTGGAGGGAATCGGGGATCACCTCCCCTTACTCCCCCAGTGGTCACCAAACCCCTTCCACCCCAAAAATATTTTTTTTTAACATTTTTTGCCAGCCTCTATGCCAGCCTGAAATGTCATACCCAGCTCCATGACAGCAGTATGCAGGTCCCTGGAGCAGTTTTTAGTGGGTGCAGTGCACTTCAGGCAGGCGGACCCAGGCCCATACCCCTCCTACCTGTTACACTTGTGGTGATAAATGTGAGCCCTCCAAAACCCACCAGAAACCCACTGTACCTACACGTAGATGCCCCCCTTTACCCTTTAAGGGCTATGGTAGTGGTGTACAGTTGTGGGTAGTGGGTTTTGGGGGGCTCAGCACCCAAGGTAAGGGAGCTATGCACCTGGGATCAATTTTTGAAGTCCACTGCAGTGCCCCCTAGGGTGCCTGGTTGGTGTCCTGGCATGTGAGGGGGACTAGTGCACTATAAATGCTGGCTCCTCCCACGACCAAATGGCTTGGATTTGACTGGGTTTGAGATGGCTGCCATTAGTTTCCATTATCGGCAGGAAACCAATGCCGGTGATCTCTGATGCCGGCCCAAATGTTGAGATTTGGCTGGCCCCGACAGTAGTATCGAAACGAAAGTGGCTGACCATCTTGTTTCGATAATACGGTCAGGTATGCCACTTTCCAGGGCCGGTTTTAGAGATGGCCACCCATATAGATGGCCGGCCCCGTTCGATTATGCCCCTCTATGGGGCTCAATTTCAAAAGAGAAAAATGCCTAAAAAGTGGCATAAAGCAGCATTTGGACATTTTTCTCACAAAAACATCCAAATCAGAATTTTCGAAACCTATTTTTTTAAAAATGTTTTTCTATGAAGTCTGTCAGAAGTGCATTCAAATCACAAGGGAGCATGTCAGGGGAATTTCAAGGGCGGGATCAGGGCATGCCTAACACTTGGATGATTTACAGCCATAATGGAACAAAAGAAAAATGTCCAGGACGAAAACCAAGAAATTTTGGTGTAAACTTGTTTTCAAAAAGGTGCCCTAAATGACCAGATGACCACTGGAGGTAATCAGGGGTGACCCCCCCCCCCCCCCAATACCCTCCTCCAAGTGGTCACCGACCACCTCCCACCTCCCAAAAATGTGAATAAAAATATGACCAGCCTTTATGACTGCCTCAGATGTTATAGCCAGGTGTATTAGAGCAGCATGCAGGTCCCTGGAGTAGTGTAGTGGTCGGTGCAGTGCACCATGGAGGACCCAGGTCCCTATCTTCCTCTATCTGTCACACTTCTGGTAGAAACTGTTACCCTTCCCAAAGTCACCAAAACCCTACTGTACCCACATATAGGTGCCCCATTCACCCATAAGGGCTATTGTAGTGGTGTACAGTTGGGGACAGTGAATTTTGGGTGGGTTTTGGTGGGCTCAGGGGACAAGATAAGGGAGCAAAGGTGAGAAGTGTACCTGGGTGCATTTTTATGAAGTGCACAGAGGTGCCCTCTAGGGTGCCGCATTGCTCTACTGAGATGTCTGGGGGACCATTCTACTAAAAATGCTGGCTCCTCCTCCATCCCAATGGCATGAATCTCTACGTTTTACACTTATACCTTTTTTTTTCTGAAAATGGTCTAAAAAACAAAACATCCAAATCACAAAACCTTGTTCAAAACAGTATTTTCAGGGAAAAAAAGATAGACTTTTTCTTTTTTGAAATTGACCTTCTTTCCTATTCAGAGTTTTGACGCAAAATCGGACTTAAATGTCATATAGAAAATGCCCCTCCACTTAACTTTTTAAGTCTAAGTGCTTTGAAAATATATCTCCAAGACACTCTAGATAGCAAAAAACTGTTCAGTTTAGTGAGAAGATTAACAACCACCGTAGCGGCCCACACATTATAGCAACTCCCCCCTTCAGCTCAGGACCTAATAGACTACTTTACCAATAAAATCACACAAATACAGTCTGATATTTCCAAAGTAGTATACCTCTCTTCATGAAGATGTTATAAACCTATGTCTGCAGGCAATTTTTCACTTTCTACACCAATCACAATTTGGGTTCAGGTCAGCATATAGTACTGAATCCTTATTGCTCACCCTAACCACATACGTTAGACGTCACCTATGCAAGGGCAATCAAGTGATATTATCCAGTTCAGTATTTCAGCTGCCTTCGATACAGTCGATCATGCATTGCCACTCAAGCAGTTGGATCAAATTGGCAACTCAGGATCGGTCCTCAAATGGTTCAGCGAATTTCTATCTAATAGAAGCTATTTGGTCAAACAAAATCAACAACTCTCCCACTTCTGTTCCCTGGGTTGTGGTGTCCCACAAGTTTCCCCACTCTCCCAATTCTATTTAACTTCTTTATGTCCTCCCTTCCTTGGCTATGTGAAGTATTACTGTCTTATGGCAATGACTTTCTGCTACTATTATTAATTCTCCCCCTACATCATGATTTTACCCAGACAGTATCAGTTGGTGTAAAACCTGCTAGTCTGATTTGCGAGAGGCACTGTAGTAGGAGTAAGTGGTCAATAATATCAAACGCTGCTTTGAGATCAATAGACAAAAGCAGGACTGCTTTGGAATGAATTTGATTGGATCGAATGTAAGTGGTCAAACCTAAGAAAGTGAATTCCATGTTGTAGTTGTCACGAAAACCAGTCTAGTGTGGGTGGAGAACAGGTTGAGTGAGCAGTGTCCCTGTATGTTCAATCAGAGAATTACAGCTCCATTGGTGGTGCATTCTGCACAATTTATCATAGTTTTGATGATTTCCAATTTTGGGTGATAGAACGAATATTACCCTCTATTCGAGGTGGTGATAGAGACACAGACTCGGATCTCTGGAACCTAGGGGTCTGAATTTGGCAGTGGAATGGGCTGTTTTTCTTTGATGTTTTTCTTTTTTTCTCTCTCTAATTTTTCTTTTCATTCTTTAATTCTTTAATTTTTCCTCAATTTTTTAATTTTTTTGGTTTACCTTTTAATTAAAAATTTGATACAGCAGACGGCTAGTTTACGCCAGTCAGTTGTGATAGATGATAATTGTGTTGTAGTAGTTGATATGAACGGCTTGGACCGTATTGGCCAGAAGAAGGAAGTCACTGTGTTGCTGACGTATTGTAGTTATCCCGGAAAGAAGATGGTGGACATCAGTTAAAGGTGGGTTAGAGAGAGCCATGTTGGATATCAAACAGCAGATAAGTAAAAGTGATTTGTGTTAGGGTGTTTTACTGTTTGTTTTTGATTTGCAGCACTGAAGAAGCCTGAGGGTGAAACGGGCCCCGTTGGTACAGAAGTGTGCTGTATGTCATATGAGTTTTATATATAAATGAAACATAAAAATATTTCTCGGTTGAATAAATTATGTATAATTGGTGTAGGTTGATGAAAGGGGTTTTGCCAATGATAGATTGAGGTCTAGTGTGGACGGCCCTGAGAGAGATTTAACTGAGCACAAAAGGAGCGTTCCACAGACCGGTCCGCTAGGGTGCTGTATTAGCAAGGACCTCTGAGGCTTTTCCCTTTCTCTTCACACAAGTTGTTTGAGAGTTTGTTTGGTATCAGCTGTATTATCCACTTAGGGTTGGTAGTTTTGTGAATATAAATGTGGATTGAGGGTCAACTTTGTTAAAACCATATATTCCAGCTGGTTTTTCTATGTTTAAAATTATACAAATTCTTATATAACAGTGCTAAACCTCCTCCCCTTTTATCCTGTCTATTACAATGAATGACTCTATAACCAGATGGACAAAAAGATACAATCAAAGGAGAGTTCAAGTCAGGTTGCCATGTTTCAGTACTAAAAATCAACCCAGACTGTCTATCTCTAATTAAATCCCCTATCAACTCTCTTTTATTACACACAGAATGGACATTCAAATAGATACATTCAGTAACCACAAAGTGTTCCTCAACAGAGTGATCTGTATTAATCCTGATTACATTTTGTAATTTCCTACCTCTACTCTTGCTTTTCACACTTCTACTACTTTTTTGCACAAATTTCTGGAATTCATTGTGGCAATGAAAATCAATCTATCATATTGTAGATAGGTAAAGAGGTCATTTTACAATTGCATTTTTCTCATCTAGTACAGTTACATACCGTAGGTATGAAGGAAGAATCTGAAATCCCACTCATCCTGGTGCCCATAGCAGTGCCTATGATTTGTAGATAGATGTCATTATTGAAGCAGAAGTAATTGTAGTCAGGATGGATTTGATTAATTTTGTGGTAGTTTCTGGTTTGTATTGGTGCATCAGGGTAGATTCTTTTAGAAATTTGTCACATGCAACTATGACATCTGCATGTGGAACATTACTGTATAGTGATTCTATACCCATTATAATCAGGAGAGTGTTAGGCAGTAGCTACTTGAGGTTTTTTAACTTCTCCAGAAAATCTGTGGTGTCTTATATGAAATATTTGTCTTGCGTACTGTGGATTTGATGATCTCCTCTATAAGTCCAGATATTTCCTCTGTGAGTGTGTAATACCAGATATGATTTGTCTGCCAGGGTTTCCAAGTTTATGGATTTTAGGTATCATGTAGATCGTGCCTACAGAAGGATAGTTTGGAATGAGTTGTGGTTTTTTGTTTGTTTAGATGTGACTGTACTTGCTATGGAAGCCTCTTGATAAGATTTTTCAATTGCTTTGTATAATCCCGTGTTGGTTCCTTAAAGTCAGTTTCCTATTCTTTGTTCTGTGTGATAGTGGTGTGTGCCTCTTCTTCTATGTACTTTTGTGTGCCCATAAGCACTACAGAATCTCCTTTGACTGCAGGTTTGATGGCAGCTCTTTCTAGTGGAGAGAAATTATACAGAATTTTCTTTTGTTTGCAGGAAAATTGTGATTTCACTCTGAAACACTCTATGTAGATGTCGAATTGATTGTTTTTAGTTTGTTTAAAGTTGTATTCTGCTCTGTTGGGTGTATCTCATTTGTGGAAGTGTTCTTTTGGGGTTGAATTTTATAAAAAACAAAAAAGAAAAATGTTGACAGAACGTTGAATTTAATCTAGTCTACAGAAAGGACAAAACAAAAGTCCTTTAGGTGATACTGAGATCTCATGCTGTGATAATTGGTAGTTAAAGGGATTTATTATTCCAATTTGATTTTCACTTCCATCAGTGTGGTCAGTGTGAATTTGCCTGTAGGGGATCAGCTGACTCTCACAATTTCTAGTGTGTTTGAATGTTGATTTTCGTGTTCCTCAGATGGATTGGAAAATGTGTCCTAGTATTTAGATCTGCTCCATCAAATTGTACCTATCACATTATAAACCATAAATTATACTGACTTGTCTCTTTCTGATCACCCATCCACCTCTTTCTTCTTACACACACACATATATATTCACATCTCTACCTTTCCCCATAAGACTGTCATTAGAATGTTTTTATGTTTCACTTAAATATTTTGATGTGGTCATCTTTAGTTCATTCCCTAACCTGAGGAAGAAGATTCTGCCTTTGAAAGCTAAACAAAAATTGTTCAATAAAAAGTATCATCTTATATTTTAGTTTACTTTTATTTCAATTTATTACCTTTAAAGTGGACTAACACATGAATCACACTATTATATCCAAGTGTTCTAAGAGAAATTGTAGGTATCAGGGCAACACAAACCTTCAATTATTGCACGTTAATAAGAGTATAGCAAATAGGCATATGATCTTTATATTAATACTCATTTTAAGAGTATGGTCATGCTCCTCTTTACATCATTTGCCTGTATAAACTTCATCCTTTACCCTCATGAATATCAAATTACAGCTTTAGATTTATAACATTTTCCCTTCCTGGTTGAAAAGCCACAAGAAACGCAGTGATATAGTAGCTCAGAAATGTTGACATTTCAGTAAAGTCGAAGCCAAAAATATGCTTTTCCCTGCCATTCTAACTCAAGATAAGCTCTTACAGCCCCATGTGGCTCTGTAGTTTTGCAACTACTAGGGAAACATTTGCTATTTACATTTTATAGAGACAAAAGCACTGTGGTCCAACAATAGCTTGATGCTACTATAAGTGGCATGAGTTGGAGACTGGGTCCAGACTCCAGAAGACAAGTGACCAAGTCACAAAGGGGTCCTTTTACTAAGGCATGCTAATGATTAGCAAGCACTAAATTTTATTTATTTATTTGTAGCATTTGTATCCCACATTTTCCTACCCAATTTGCAGGCTCAATGTGGCTTACATTTGCCGTAGTGGCGATTGCCATTTCCGGTTAGCAGAGTTACAATGGTATTGCATTAAGGTGCATACATATATGGTAAAGAAGATTACATCAATTATAGAGAAATCTTTTTCGACATAAGGATGAAAGTGGTATTGCATTAAGGTGCATACAAACATGGTAAAGAAGAATACGTTATGTTATTGTCTATAGGTTCCTGAGTAATAGATTGGATTGTATCATATGTTAGGTATCAATTATATAGAAATCATTTTCGTCGTAGGATTAAAGTGGTAGTGCTTATTCGTTAATATCAGTGAGGTAGGTCAGTCAAGTGATAAAAGTTCGGTTTTGTCTAGTTCATGATCAGTTTCATTCTTTAATAATTAGGATGGTTGTTTGTGGTATGCCTTTTTGAACAGGTCAGTTTTCAGTAGCCTTCGGAAGATAGTTAGGTCTTGCATTGTTTTTATGGTCTTCGGTAGTGCGTTCCATAGTTGCGTGCAAATATAGGAGAAGCTGGTTGCGTATGTAGATTTATATTTTAGTCCTTTACAGCTGGGGTAGTGGAGATTGAGGAATGTGCGTGCTGATCTTTTTGCGTTCCTATTAGGTTGGTCTATAAGGTCTGACATATAGGTCGGGGCTTCCCCGTGTACAATTTTGTGGACCAGGGTGCAAACTTTGAACGCAATTCGTTCTTTTAATGGGAGCCAGTGTAGTTTTTCTCTTAGGGGTCTGGCACTTTCGTATTTCGCTTTCCCATATATGAGTCTGGCTGCTGTGTTTTGAGCGGTTTGGAGCTTCTTAATGATTTGTTCTTTGCATCAGGCATAGATGGCATTACAGTAGTCTAGATGGCTTAGCACCATTGATTGTACCAGGCTGCGGAATATTTCCCTTGGGAAGAAAGGTTTGATCCTTTTAAGTTTCCACATTGAGTGGAACATTTTCTTTGCTGTATTTTTTGCATGGTCTTCGAGTGTGAGATTTCGGTCAATTGTGACTCCCAGAATTTTCAGACTGTCAGAGACCGGGAGGGTGTAATCTGGGGTGTTTATGGTATTGTATTTGTTTGTGTTATATTGTGAGGATAGGATGAGACACTGTCCTGCTTATAATCGAACGAGAAAAACGCCCAAGTTCCGACCTAAATCGGGAGATGGACGTTTATCTCACAAAAACGAATAAAGCGGTATAATCGAAAGCCGATTTTGGACGTTTTCAACTGCACTCCATCGCGGATGCGGACAAAGTTGATGGGGGCGTGTCAGAGGTGTGGCGAAGGCGGAACTGGGGCGTGGTTATCTGCTGAACAGAGATGGGCGCATTTCACCGATAATGGGAAAAAAGTATGCGTTTTTAGCTAGAATTTAGGACACTTTTCCTGGACCCTGTTTTTTCACGAATAAGGCCCCAAAAAGTGCCCTAAATGACCAGATGACCACTGGAGGGAATCGGGGATGACCTCCCCTGACTCCCCCAGTGGTCACTAACCCCCTCCCACCACAAAAAATGAAGTTTTCACAACTTTTTATTTTCACCCTCAAATGTCATACCCAGCTCCCTGACAGCAGTATGCAGGTCACTGGAGCAGTTGTTAGGGGGTGCAGTGGACTTCAGGCAGGTGGACCCAGGCCCATCCCCCCTACCTGTTACAATTGTGCTGCTTAATGCTTATTAGTCGTCCAACCCCCCCAAACCCACTGTACCCACATGTAGGTGCCCCCCTTCACCCCTTAGGGCTATAGTAATGGTGTAGACTTGTGGGCAGTGGGTTTTGAGGGGGATTTGGGGGGCTCAACACACAAGGGAAGGGTGCTATGCACCTGGGAGCTCTTTTACCTTTTTTTTTTTTTTTGTAAAAGTGCCCCCTAGGGTGCCCGGTTGGTGTCCTGGCATGTGAGGGGGACCAGTGCACTACGAATCCTGGCCCATCCCACGAACAAATGCCTTGGATTTATTCGTTTTTGAGCTGGGCGCTTTCATTTTCCATTATCGCTGAAAAACAAAAACGCCCAGCTCACACATTGTTGAATAAAACATGGACGTCTATTTTTTTCGAAAATACGGTTCGGTCCGCCCCTTCACGGACCCGTTCTCGGAGATAAACGCCCATGGAGATAGATGTTTTTGTTCAATTATGCCCCTCTGTGTCTTTTCTGCGTTTAGCTTTAGTTGGAATGCGTCTGCCCATGAGTTCATTATTTGGAGGCTGTGTTTGATTTCATTTGTGATTTCGGTTAGATCGTGTTTGAACTGGATGTATATCATAACATCGTCTGCATAGATGTATGGATTAAGTCCTTGGTTGGATAGCGATTTGGTTAAGGGTGTCATCATTAAGTTAAAAAGGGTTGGTGAGAGCGGTGATCCTTGTGGTACTCCACATTCGGGTTTCCATGGTGTTGACGTTTTTGATTTTGAAATCACTTGATAAGTTCTTGCTGTTAAGAAGCATTTAAACCATTTTAGTACGTTTCCTCCGATCCCGAAGTAGTCTAGGATGTTCAAGAGTATTTGGTGGTTGACCATGTCAAATGCGCTGGACATGTCGAATTGTAGGAGCAGCACATTGTTTCCGGTTGCGATTAATTGTTTAAATTTGGTTATGAGAGTGGTTATCACTGTTTGGTTACCATACTTTCCATTAGTTTGACTATCAGGGGGATGGATGCTACTGGTCAATAGTTGGTTGTGTCGCTTAATTTTTTCTTTAGGTCTTTAGGTATAGGTGTAAGTAGTATATTTCCTTTGTCCATAGGGAAAAGTCCGTGTTGCAACACGTGAGGTCTGTTATGAAGCGTTTGGGGGCGGACCTTATTAGGTTGCTGGGGCAGATATCCAGTTTGGAGTGGGTTTTGGAGAATTTGTTGATTGCTTGCGTGATGGTTTCTTCGGTTAGCAGATCGAAGTTAATCCATATTCGATCTGCTGGATATTCTTCGGGAGTTGGGTCCAGGCAATCCATGAATTTTTCGTGATCAGTAGTATTAAGTGGTAACGTAGATCATAGTTTTATAATTTTCTCATTGAAGTATTTAGCAAGGTTGTCTGCTGATGGGGTGTCTGTGTTGACTGTGGTAACCGGTGTGGTGTCTATTAGTTTGTTCATGAGTTGGTAGAGTTTATGTGCGTCTTTGTAATCTGGCCCTATTTTGGTTTTGTAGTATGCTCTTTTAGTTTGTCTTATTGAGTATTTGTATTTTCTTTGTAATTGTTTCCATGCACTAAGTATCTGTTCATCTTTCATTTTCTTCCATGCTCACTCAAGTCTCCTAACATGTGTTTTTAGTAGTTTCAGTTCTTCGTTGAACCAAGGTATTGAGTTTTGTCTTCGTGTAGTCTTTTTTTTGTAATGGTGCAATTTTGTTTAGTGTGTTCCTACATCTGTTGTCCCAGTTTAGTAGAAAGTGTTTGGAGTCTGTTTGTGTTGTCCATTCAGGAATATAATGGGCGTCTTATCATTTAACGCATGCTAAATCTGTTAGAACACCTTAATAAAAGACCTCTAAAAGCAGACACTGGCTGATGGCTGGAGCAAGAAAATAAGATTTGATTGATGAGCTGCTTCAAGGAACTGTGGGTTTGTTTGCTAAGTACCGTCAAGTTGGTGTCAACTCATGGAACCTCTGGATAGTTGCCCTGAACTGTGTTCAGTTTTCAGTCAGGTGGTTAATCACTTATAGAATGATATCCATAGCTGTTATTGTATTGATCTATCCCATTGCTGGTCTTCCTCTTATGCATTTACTTTCAACCTTTTCAAGCATGATGTCTTTATGACCCTTCTTGTCACATATGTCTGAAGTATGAGAGTCAAAATTGGAAGCTGAAATAATACAAGGAAGGTTAGATTTGTTCTCCTTCAATACCAATTGATTTATTCTTCTGGAAGTCCACAGTTTCCTAATTTGAAGGCATCGATTTCTCTTTCCACAAGCCCCCAGATTCTATATAGCTTGACTTAAGTTGCACGCGTTAATCCAGGAGAATTCTGGATTTCAGTGCGTACCTTAGTTAACAAGCCAATCAGTACCGATAATTTACACTAATATAATGAAATAGCAGAGAGGCAACTCAAGGGGAGGAGGGAGGGTATGTGAGAATATATGGCCTGCTGTCCTCAAAGAATACTTGCTACAGGTAAGTATCTTTGCTTTCTCCAAGGACAAGCAGGCCAATAATTCTCACATGTGGGAATCCCTAGCTACCAGGCTTACCAAAAACAACAATGATCAAATGAACCTCGCAACAGCGAGGTCAAAATACAGATTAACCTGAAAACTATTTACAAACTGTGTGAGAGTGCAGCCTGAAACAGGACAAAATGGGCCTAGGAGGGTGGAGTTGGATTCTAGACCCCAAACAAATTCTGCAGTACTGTCTGTCCAAACTAACTGTCACATTGGGTATCCTGCTCAAGGCAGTAGTGAGATGTGAATGTGTGGACTGAAGACCACATTGCAGCCTTGCAAATTTCTTCAATGGAGGCAGACCTCAAGTGGACTACTGACACAGCCATGGCTCTGATAGTGTAAGCCTTGACATGACACTCAAGAGTCAGCCTGCCTGGCTATAAATGAAGGAAATGCAGTCTGCCAGCCAATTAGAAATGGTGCGTTTCCAGATGGCAACCCCCATCCTGTTTGGATCAAAAGAAATAAAAAGCTGAGTGAACTGTCTGTGGGGCCTAGTCCACTCCAAGTAAAAGGCCTTGCAGTCCACGGTGTGCAGTGCGTTCTTGCCAGGATAAGCATGAAGTCCAAGAAAGAACGTTGGAAAGACAATCGACTGGTTTAGATGGAACTCCTGAAACAATCTTAGGCAAGAACTAGAGTGCATACGGAGAACTACTCTGTTGTGATGAAACTTAGTATAAGAAGATGGATCTACTACTAAGGACTGAAGCTCACTGACTCTGCGAGATGAAGTAACAGCCACCAAATACAAGACCCTCCAGGTCCAGTACTTCAGATGACGGAAATCAAGTGGCTGAAAAGGAGCTTTCATCAGCTGGGTGACAACAACATTGAGGTCCCATGACACAGGTGGAGATTTGACAGAGGGCTTTGTCAACAGCAAACCTCTCATGAATCGAACAACTAGAAGATGTCCAGAGGTGAGCTAATCCTTACAGAGTTGGTCTTGAGACCAGACTCGGAGAGATGTAGAAGGTATTCAAGCAGGGTCTGTGTAGGCCAGGAAATGGGATCTAGGGCCTTGCCCTCACACCAAATGGCAAACATCTCTTAGTGGAATCCTCCCTGGAAGCCAGCAAGACTCTGGAGACAACCTTTGGAAGATGCAAGGAAACAAATTCTAAGCTCTCAACATCCAGGCCATGAGGGCCAGAAACTGGGTGTTGAGATGCAGAAGAGACCCCTCATTCTTTGTGATGTGGGTCATAAAATGGTGCCATGTCCACGGTTCTTTGGAGAATAACTCCAGAAGAAGAGGGAACCAGATCTGCTGGGGCCAGTATGGTGCAATCAGAATCATAGTCCCACGGTCTTGCTTGAGTTTCAGCAAAGTCTTCCCCACAAGAGGTATGGGAGGATACGCATACAAAAAACTGGTCCCCCAATGAAAGTGGAAGGCATCCGACGCTAGTCTGTCATGGTCCTGGAGCCTGGAACAATACTGGGGGACTTTGTGATTGAACTGAGTGGCAAAGAGCTCAACCAAAGGGGTTGCCCTCTCTCAGAAGGTCTCGTGGGCAATGCCTATGCTGAGTGACCACTTGTGAGGTGTATAACCCTACTCAGTCTGTCAGTCAAGCTGTTAGATATGCCCGCCAGATAACTGACTTTGAGGAGCATCCCATGACAGGCTGCCCAATGTCACATCCGGATGGCCTGACACAGAGGGTGTAATCCAGTACCCCTCTGCTTGTTAGTGTAGTACATCGCAACATGGTTTGAATGAGTATAAATTGGTTGATCCGCCAATCTCTGAAAGCCTTTAGAGCTTTCCAGATTGCCTGAAGCTCCAGAAGGTTGATGTGGAGATCTGTCTCCTGGGCTGACCAGACACCCTGAGTATGAAGCCCATCTAAATATAGCTCCCCACCCAAGATGGGATGTATCCATCATCAGCACCTTTCAGGGCTGAGGAATTTGGAATGGGAATCCCAGAGTCAAACTGGATCGAATTGTCCACCAAAGCAGAGATTGAATCAGGTCTGATGACACTCGGATGACATCTGCTAGGTTACCAGTGGCCTGACATTTTATTTTTTTTAATTTTTGTTACATTTGTACCCCGCGCTTTCCCACTCATAGCAGGTTCAATGCAGCTTACATATTGTATACAGGTACTTATTTGTACCTGGGGCAATGGAGGGTTAAGTGACTTGCCCAGAGTCACAAGGAGCTGCTTGTGCCTGCAGTGGGAATCGAACCCAGTTCCCCAGGACCAAAGTCCACCACGCTAATCACTAAGCTACTCCTCCACTCCCATCACTGGGAAGCTAGGGTCCACTGTGCAGTTCTCATGTGAAGATGCGCCATGGGTGTCACATGGATGGTGGAGGCCATGTGGCCTAACAACCTCAACATTTGCCAAGCTATGACCTGCTGAGTGGCCTGAACTTCAGTGGCGATTGTGACAAGAGTGTCCGCCCTCAGCACAGGGAGAAAAGCTTGCACCTGCTCTGTATCTAGCAGGGCTCCAATGAACTCCAATTTCTGGACAGGGAGCAGATGGGACTTGGGGTAGTTTTAAAATGAACCCTAGTAGCTTTAAAACCCAAATAGTTCTCCACATAGACACTTGAGCACCATCCCTCAACGTGCTCTTATCATCCAGATAAGGGAATATGTGACTCCCAGTCTGTGTAGTGACACTGAAAATACTGCAAGACATTTGGTAAGACCCTGGGAACTGACACGAGGTCAAAAGGCAACACAGGATACTGGAAGTGATGTGTCCCCAGCCAAAACTGAAGATACAGTACTTCCTGTGACCTGGAAGTATTGAGATATGAGTGTAAGCATCCTTCAAGACCAGAGAGTATAGTAAATTGTTTCTCTGAATCATGGAGACAGGCAGTGGCGTTCCGAGGGGTGCTGACACCCGGGGCGGATCGCCGAAGCGCCCCGCCCCCCCCCGGGTGCAGCGCCCCCACCCCAGTGAAAGAAACCCCCCCCGGGTGCACGCCGCTGGGGGGGTGCCGTGCGCTGGTCAGCATCATTGGTTTCCATGCTCCCTCTGCCCCAGAACAGGTTACTTCCTGTTCTGGGGCAGAGGAAGCATGGAAACCAATGACGCTGACCGGCGCGCAGCACACCCCCAGCGGCGTGCACCCGGGGCGGACCGCCCCCACCCCCACCCCCCCCTTGGTACGCCACTGGGGACAGGGTTCCCATGGAAACCATCCTGAACTTTTCTTTGACCAGGAATTTGTTCAGGGCCCTTAGGTCGAGGATGGGATGCATTCCACCCTGTCTTCTTTTGCACAAGGAAATACCTGGAATAGAATCACTTCCCTTCTTCCCCTGGTGGAACAGGCTTGACCACCTGGGCCTTTAGAAGGGTGAAGAATTTCTCTGCAAGTACCTGCTTCTTCTGAGAGCAGTAATGATTTGCTCTCGGTGGGCAATTTGGCAGTGTCTGTCGCAAATGTAGGGCATAACCGAGACGGGCAATTAGAATAACCCCAAAATAATTTTAGCCTCCCCCAAACTGGCAGATCATACAGGATGGTCACTGGTACTGCAGCTATGCTCTGCTGGAGCCAGTCAAAAGCCTGCCCCTGACTTTGACTGAGGAGATGTCTGGACCTTAGGCACATGCTGTTGACGAGAACAAGCACGTTGGGGCTGAGCCTGCTGAGGCTGTTGAGAAGGAGTGTACCTACACTTCTGCAATTAGTAAGGACCCCTTTTTCTACTTGCCCAAAAACCTCCTGGATGAGGAGGCAGTTGCAGAAGGTGTCCAGTGGGAGAGAGAATATTAATGGTATCAGTGTGCTTCTTGATGAGGTTAGCAACTTCCTTCACCTTCTCTCCAAACAAGTTATCCTCCTGGCACGTGGCATCTGCTAACCTCTGCTGGACTGCCGGGTCCAAGCCAGACACACAACCATGAGGGTCTGCAAATCGCTATACTTTGAGCAGATATCCTAGACACCACATCAAAAGTGTCATAGACACCCATTGCCAAGAATTTATGACACACCTTCTACTGCTTGACCAACTGGCGAAGAGACTCGGTCTGCTCCGATGAGAAAGTCTGTGAAATCAGACATACTGCACACCAAGTTCCACATGTATAAAGTCATGTTGAGCTGGTATGATTGGATACAGTAGATGAGCATAGAGGCCTGATACATCTTCCACCCAAAAGAGTCCAGGGTTGAGCCTGTCTGGCAGGGGGTGCCAAAGCAAAGACCCTAAAATTCTTGACCCCTTTGAGCACAGATTCCACCACCAAGGAATGATGAGGCAACTGGGACCTATCAAATCCAGGGGAAAACTGAATCTGGTATATGGTGTCAATCTTCTTAGGAAGGACAGAGACCGACAGAGGGGACTCCAGTTCTTCACTTGAACGTCCCATAAGATCTCAAAAAGTGGGAAAGTCACCGCATCTCTAGGAGGAGATTCATAGTCTAGAACCTCGAACATCTTAGCCCTGGGCTCGTCCTCTGCTTCCAAAGGAAAAGGAATGGCAGCCACCATTTCCTTAACAAAAGATGGGAAGGAAAGGCTCTCCAGTGGAGATTTTCTTCTTTCCTGTGGAGGGGAGGGATCAGATGGGACACCATAGGACTCCTCCTCCGAGAATCTCTATGCTAACAGAATATCTGGTCTCAGTCAACATGTTTCCCTCCCCTCCCCACTCTGGGGTTCAACATCCCTCCATCTCTCCTTCCTTCCTCCCTCCCATTGTTCAGGATTTCTCCTCAAAACTCTAGGTCTAAGTCTGGGTCTGGGTCTAGGTCTGTGTCAAACATCTCATCCTTCCCTCTGCCCCATCCCCGGGTCCACCTTTCCCTATCTCTTCCCATCCCCTTCCCCTTCCCTCCTCATTGTCCAGCATGTCTCTCTCCCCTCTCGAGTCGATTCTCTTAATCCCTCCTTCGGTGTTCAGGTCAGGCATTATCCTCTCTCTCTCTCTCACTCTCTGTCATCCACCCCCCACCACCACCACACGTGATCCAGCAGGTCCCCATACCTTTCAACACTTTTTTTTCTCTCAGCAGCCCCAGCAGTGATATCCTTACATAGAACGCTGCCTGGGCCGGCCCAATGTCTTCTCTCAGCTGTGCCCTGCCCCCTTGATGTAACTTCCTTATGCTTCAAGGGCATGGCTGACAGAAGACATCAGGCCAGTCCAGACAGCATTCTGTGTAAGGCTACCATTGCTGGAGCTGCTGAGAGAAAAAAAAGTGTTGGAAGGTATGGGGAGCTGCCAGATTGCATGGGGGAGGGGTGACAGAGAGAGATAGAGGGGTTACCATTCACGAGGATGAAGAGAGTCCAGGGAAGCAGGAAGTTTGCCATTTCGAGAGACCGTGTGAGGCAGGCCTTGGGTGCCCTTCAGGCTTGCCACCCTGAGCCAGTGCTCACCTGATAGTTGCTGATCGTAAGGTACAGATTGATCCACTTTATCTTTATGATATAATAACAGTATATTCTTTCACCTTTTCTTGATAATCTCAGTGTCAATCAACATGGATCCAAGGCTGGAATGTTCTCTCTTGTCCTTCCTGTTATATTTTCTGATTCTGTTTTCATGCATGCATTGTTGTATTACTTCTCTTCATCTTGGTTTGTGGCATGTTCAAAATTTGTCTAAGTTCAAAAACTGCCTCTTTTTCTTTTGCCTTTAGCTTCTCTACATGTCTGAACAAATTTTGAGACTATTCGTTTATCCATTTTGGCTGATTTTACTTTTTCACCTTTTGCAGGATTTATGCATGAATTTTTCTAGTATTTTTCTTGATATATTCCCATAACTTTTCTGGTACTCTGTCATTAGTATCCAATATGGTGAATCAATTTTCAGGCAGTCTTTAAATTCCAATGGTATATTTTCAAGATCAGGTATCTGCCTAGGGTAACAGTACAGTGGTAGTATAACCAACAAAACATTAGCGCAGCAAGCTGTTGTCAGCATAGCTGTGGGTTTTTCAGCACCTGCGTATGTGCCCTCAAGTGCTTGCCACATCTCACCCCCTCTGACAGGAGTTTGCATCAGACAGAATAGGACCTGGAAGGCCATGATCTCACACAATATTCAAAGGCTGGCCACAGGCTGTGGCTTCAGTGGAAGATGGAGGAGGGGAGCAGTGGTGGTGGTGGCAGGGAGAAGGAAAGAAGAGAAAAATGATGGACAACTTGGGGATGGTGTAGGAAAGCAAGAAGATGCTGGATGTTGGGGGGGGGGAATGAAAGGGAGATTCTGGGGACATGGGGGAGGGAAGGAGGGAGGGAGGGAGGGAGATACCGGGCACTGGAAAGAAGGGGAAAGAATGGAAGGGGAGATATTGGACACCTTGGGAATAGAAAAGGGAAGGAAAGATGTGCACCTGGGGGAAGGGTACAGAAGAGAAGGGAGATGTTGGACCACAGGGGTAGGGTCTTGAGCCACCCAGGGAGGGGGGGCACATAGCTAATGATTTGCCTAGGGCATTGATTTACTTTTGGCTAGCCCTAGATATCTGTAGCAGTTTATGATTATTAAAAAGGTTGATATCCCGCTATTGCTGATCGCAGGTCATATAGCTAGCAATTAAAACAATCAAGTTTGCATAAGAAATGGAAAAGAATGGTAAAGTAAAAATAGGAAAACAAAAGCCCAATCAGTAAGAATCATTCAAGCATTAGTACATATTATAAAAACAACAAGGGAGTCTAGGAGAACACATTGAGCTGCTGAGACATGCAGATCATCATGGGACCCTCAAAAATATCATAATGAAGATTCAAAAGCTCTTTCAAAAAATAAGATTTCAATGAAACCTTAAACTTAGTAAATGACAGTTCAGATTGGATGTTGGGGGGGGGGGGGGGGGGGGAAGAGAATTCCAAAGTGAAGGTGCAAGAAAATAAAAGGAAGAAGAATGGGTGGATTCGTAGTGTGTAGCCTAGGACAGAGAATAATAGTAATAATAATAAAACTTTATTTATAACCCGCTATATCTTTAAAAGTCTAAGTGGGGAACAAATCATATACAAAATATAAAAAAACAAAACAATAAAAATGATTTATTTACACAACAAGCTATACAAAAAAAACTCTACAATTCAAACATACAGAGAAGAACTAACCAGTGAGAATCAAGTGAACGAAGAGCACGAGGGGAAGTATAAGAGACAACCACAGAAGCAAGAAAAGCTGTTGTACCAAGATGCAAAGGTTTATGGGTTAAATGTAAAACACACATCGGAATTGCACTGGGAGCCAGTGCAGTTGGAGGAAAAGGAGTTACATGATCAAATATTCAGACCTTACACAAAAACTGAACAGCAGAATTATGTAATGTTTGCAGTCTATGAAGAAGATAAGATGAAATTCTACAGACAGAGGTACAATAATCCAAGCATAAGATAACAAATACATGAATAATAGTGTGGAAAGAAGTGGAGTCTAGAAATTGACAACGCAGCCAACAGAATCCCTTCTTGATAATAGTAGAAACTTGGAGATCAAAAGAGAGTCTAAAATCAATAATAACACCCAGATAGCGGAATGATTGGACAGATTTAACAGAAGCATTAAACAGAGAAAGTGGTGCAGTGGGAGGTGGTAATAATCCTGAGATCCAACAAGCAATGGTCTTGCCAGGTTTCAAAACCATCTTATGAGTTGTAAGCCAAGCAGGTAATGTGGACAGACAGGACTATAAGGGTGAGAAATTCATAGGGGACCACTGGAAGTATCAAAAGAATATCACCTGCATAGAAAAAGAATCTGATATTGAACTCTTGATAAGGAGGGCCAAAGGATTAAGGAAAATATTAAATAGTAGTGGGGAAAGGATAGAACATTGAGGAAAACCATACTCAAATGAGAAACTAGCAGAAGTGGAAGAAGAGATAGAAACTCGAAAACTCCTACAGAGAGGAAGGAAGTAAACCATTAAAGTACAGAACCAGAAATATCAATAGATTTGAGATGAGCCAAAAGAAGAGTATGGTCAACAAGATCAAAGGTAGCAGATAACTCAAGAGAAACAAGAAGAACAAACTGATTTGAATCAAGAAAAGAATGTAATTCACTTACAAGTCCTGTTATGGTGGTTTCAGTGCTGTGGTTAGTACGAAATCCTGTTTGTCGAGGGTGAGGTATATGAGAACTATTGGTAAATTCAGCCAATTGATCAAAGACTATGCATTCAATGAGTTTAGAAAGGAAACAGATTAGAAATATGACAATAATGTGTTCTGGACAAGCAGCGTCTGTTTTTCCTTTAGGAAATATACTAGTATTCTAGAGGGTAGCTGCATTTTGAATCCTGGACATTACTGCTGTTTTATTAAGACAGGTTTGCTATGTATGTCTGGAATACATTTTGTAGAGTTTGTGCTACTTCCAAAGTACTTTCTAGTGGAGCGTTTGAGTTGCTGTTACTCAGGTGACTCCAGAATTTGTATATTTATGTAAACTGTTCTTCATCTGTCAAGATATAATGGTGTATTCATACTTTAGACTGTGAGGACTTATTTCTTCTGTGTATACATCATATTTATACAGTTGTAAATGTTGTTTTATAGATCAATAAAAATAAAGTTTAAACAATCAGTTGGGTGGTACAGCTTAATTCCATATTGATATATACATTTGTTTATTCCTGTTATATAACGTTTTTGTGAAATCAGTCATAGGTGGGACAGTAGTAAGAGAATATGTGCATATGGTTGACGGACAGACGACAGAGGGTGGTGGTAAATGGAGTTCGCTCGGAGGAGGGAAAGGTGAGTAGTGGAGTGCCTCAGGGATCGGTGCTGGGGCAGATTCTGTTCAATATATTTGTGAGTGACATTGCCGTAGGGTTAGAAGGAAAAGTTTGCCTATTTGCGGATGATACTAAGATTTGCAACAGAGTAGACACCCAGGAGGGAGTGGAAAGCATGAAAAAGGATCTGAGGAAGCTAGAAGAATGGTCTAAGGTTTGGCAATTAAAATTCAATGCGAAGAAATGCAAAGTGATGCACTTAGGGAGTAGAAACCCAAGAGAGACTTATGTGTTAGGCGGTGAGAGTCTGATAGGTACTGAGGGGGAGAGGGATCTTGGGGTGATAGTATTGAGGATCTGAAGGTGACGAAACAGTGTGACAAGGCGGTGGCTGTAGCGAGAAGGTTGCTAGGCTGTATAGAGAGAGGTGTGATCAGCAGAAGAAAGGAAGTGTTGATGCCCCTGTACAAGTCGTTGGTGAGGCCCCACCTGGAGTATTGTGTTCAGTTTTGGAGGCCGTACCTTGCGAAGGATGTTAAAAAAATGGAAGCGGTGCAAAGAAAAGCTACGAGAATGGTATGGGATTTGCGTTCCAAGACGTATGAGGAGAGACTTGCTGACCTGAACATGTATACCCTGGAGGAAAGGAGGAACAGGGGTGATATGATACAGACGTTCAAATATTTGAAAGGTATTAATCCGCAAACAAATCTTTTCCGGAGATGGGAAGGCGGTAAAACGAGAGGACATGAAATGAGGTTGAAGGGGGGCAGCCTCAGGAAAGATGTCAGGAAGTATTTTTTCACAGAGAGGGTGGTGGATGCTTGGAATGCCCTCCCGCGGGAGGTGGTGGAGATGAAAACGGTAACGAAATTCAAACATGCGTGGGATATGCATAAAGGAATCCTGTGCAGAAGGAAGGGATCCTCAGATGCTTAGCCGAAATTGGGTGGCGGAGCAGGTGGGGGGAAGAGGGGTTGGTGGTTGGGAGGCGAGGATAGTGGAGGGCAGACTTATTCGGTCTGTGCCAGAGCCGGTGATGGGAGGCGGGACTGGTGGTTGGGAGGCGGGAAGTACTGCTGCGCAGACTTGTACGGTCTGTGCCCTGAATAAGGCAGGTACAAATCAAGGTAAGGTTTACACAGGGCCGTGCCAACACGGTAAGCGAGGTAAGCATGGCAGGAGGGCGCCATCCTCTGGGGGGCGCCCCGCCGCACCATGCTTACCTCACCCTCTTCTCCCCAGATCCTTTTCTTTTTTTTTTGGTTTAAATTTACCTCTGTTCGGCGGCAGCGTAGCATTAGTGAGAAGGAGGCGGCGCTCCCCCGCCCCGACGTGTCAGTCTTCCCTTCGCTCAGTTCCGCCTTCTTCTGACATCAGAAATGACATCAGAAGAAGGCGGGACACTGAGCGAAGGGAAGACTGTCTGACACGTCGTAGCGGAGAAATTAAATGAATTCTTTGCTTCGGTCTTCACCGAGGAGGATTTGGGGGGGACACCGGTGCCGGAAAGAATATTTGAAGCGGGGGAGTCGGAGAAACTAAACAAATTCTCTGTAACCTTGGAGGATGTAATGGGTCAGTTCAGCAAGCTGAAGAGTAGTAAATCACCGGGACCTGATGGTATTCATCCCAGAGTATTAATAGAACTAAAAAATGAACTTGCGGAGCTACTGTTAGAAATATGCAATCTGTCCCTAAAATCGAGTGTAATACCGGAAGACTGGAGGGTAGCCAATGTTACTCCGATTTTTAAGAAAGGTTCCAGAGGAGATCCGGGAAATTATAGACCGGTGAGTCTGACGTCGGTGCCGGGCAAGATGGTGGAGGCTATTATTAAGAATAAAATTGCAGAGCATATACAAAAACATGGACTGATGAGACAAAGTCAGCACGGATTTAGTGAAGGGAAGTCTTGCCTCACCAATCTAATGCATTTTTTTGAGGGGGTAAGCAAACATGTGGACAATGGGGAGCCGGTTGATATTGTATATCTGGATTTTCAGAAGGCGTTTGACAAAGTGCCGCACGAAAGACTCCTGAAGAAATTGCAGAGTCATGGAATCGGAGGTAGGGTATTATTATGGATTAAGAACTGGTTGAAAGATAGGAAGCAGAGAGTAGGATTGCGTGGCCAGTATTCTCAGTGGAGGAGGGTAGTTAGTGGGGTCCCGCAGGGGTCTGTGCTGGGTCCGTTGCTTTTTAATGTATTTATAAATGACCTAGAGATGGGAATAACTAGTGAGGTAATTAAATTCGCCGATGACACAAAATTATTCAGGGTCGTCAAGTCGCAGGAGGAATGTGAACGATTACAGGAGGACCTTGCGAGACTGGGAGAATGGGCGTGCAAGTGGCAGATGAAGTTCAATGTTGACAAGTGCAAAGTGATGCATGTGGGTAAGAGGAACCCGAATTATAGCTACGTCTTGCAAGGTTCCGCGTTAGGAGTTACGGATCAAGAAAGGGATCTGGGTGTCGTCGTCGATGATACGCTGAAACCTTCTGCTCAGTGTGCTGCTGCGGCTAGGAAAGCGAATAGAATGTTGGGTGTTATTAAGAAGGGTATGGAGTCCAGGTGTGCGGATGTTATAATGCCGTTGTATCGCTCCATGGTGCGACCGCACCTGGAGTATTGTGTTCAGTACTGGTCTCCGTATCTCAAAAAAGATATAGTAGAATTGGAAAAGGTACAGCGAAGGGCGACGAAAATGATAGTGGGGATGGGACGACTTTCCTATGAAGAGAGGCTGAGAAGGCTAGGGCTTTTCAGCTTGGAGAAGAGACGGCTGAGGGGAGATATGATAGAAGTGTATAAAATAATGAGTGGAATGGATCGGGTGGATGTGAAGCGACTGTTCACGCTATCCAAAAATACTAGGACTAGAGGGCATGAGTTGAAGCTACAGTGTGGTAAATTTAAAACGAATCGGAGAAAATTTTTCTTCACCCAACGTGTAATTAGACTCTGGAATTCATTGCCGGAGAACGTGGTACGGGCGGTTAGCTTGACGGAGTTTAAAAAGGGGTTAGATAGATTCCTAAAGGACAAGTCCATAGACCGCTATTAAATGGACTGGAAAAATTCCTCATTTTTAGGTATAACTTGTCTGGAATGTTTTTACGTTTGGGGAGCGTGCCAGGTGCCCTTGACCTGGATTGGCCACTGTCGGTGACAGGATGCTGGGCTAGATGGACCTTTGGTCTTTCCCAGTATGGCACTACTTATGTACTTATGTACTTATGTAAACAAAAAAAAAGGAAAAGGATCTGGGGAGAAGAGGGCGGGTAGTGTAGCGATCGTTTTCGGGGGGGGGGGCAACTGCAGGGGGGCGTCAACTGCAGGGGGGCGCCGGAGACCCTAGGCACGGCCCTGGGTTTACACATATGTTTGTCTTGTTAGGCAGACTGGATGGACTGTGCAGGTCTTTTTCTGCCGTCATCTACTATGTTACTATGTTATATGGCAAGGTTGAATTACCTAATCACAACATTGGAGTGTACTATTTGTTCCTCATCCTACCCCATCCCATCCCATTCCTCTGTTTCAGCCTCCGCAAACAAATGAGTCATTGGCTGCCTATATGGAAGAGAGTAAGTGTGAGCGAGGGAGAGAATACTTGGGGGAGGGTGACAGAGTTGAAAGAGAGGGTGTCAATGCAAGGGAACAAGAGAGACTGCAAGCCACAAACGCACCTCTCCTAACACATACACATGCATCTTCCCTGCCCCCCCCCCCCCAAATATATCCCCCAACATCCTACCCACTAGGGGTGTGCAGGCCTACAATTTTATGTTTATGGGATTTCTTGTTTCATTTGGTGTTTGTATGGGGGGGGGGGGGGGTCAAAGAGCAATGTCATCAATAGTGTACACTATTGCACAATAGTGAAAACTATTAATAGTGTACCCAGTTGCTCAAATAGTGCACCCTAGTGCTCAAGCCCCTGCTACTGAGACAAATAGCTTTTCCCACTCAGTGCCCTGCACAAATATGTTCTAGTCTGCAAATAAATGGAGGCAGGGGAAATGTACCATTGTGTCAAAAGTTTTCAGCATATTTACTACTAACTAGCCCTTGATCGCTTACACAGGGCCTCCCTCATTCTGTAAAAGGGCACCTAAATTTAACCACCATGTGTGCACTTCAGTTTATAGAATACTGCCATTCACACAGCAGTGTATGCCTGTAGCATATCAGTTTTCCCCTCCCTCCTTCCTTCCAGAACAAGATCCCTCCTCATTCCTTTCTCTCAACCCCTCTGCCCAGCAGTACTTTCCTCACCACAACCATGCTCATCAGCAGAGATAGTAACTCCCTTCCCTCCACCTCTCTGCTTGAGCCTAATTTTCCCTTCAGACACTTCTTTAACTCCAGCCTATCTGTGGACATAGTTTGTCGGTCTTAGTCTGAATCCAGCTTGTTCCCTGTCCCAACTGTGACCATTTTTTGCTGGCAGCAGCAATGAGACTCAAAGGGGCTGATGCTGGCGGTAGTGGTGATGCACAAATTTTCCTGTATCCTTTGGTTGCAGCATTTATCTCACATGCTCTTTGGTAAGTACCACTCTGTCCCTGCATAGTAACCTCCACTGCTCTGCCCCTGTTTTACTGATGGGAAGGAATACTTGTAGGGCACCCCTTGTGATCCTGGGCAAGTCACCTAACTCAGACTGTAAGCTCACAAGAAACAGGAAAATACCTACTGTACCTGAATGTAACTCACCTTGAGCTACTGCTGAAAAGGTGTAAACTAAATCCAAATCTCAAATCCGTCACTGCAGCTGTGGGCAGAGGTGGGGAGTTGCACCTGCCACTAACATCAACAAAGCAGAACAAGTTGTGCAGCGGGAGGAAGTATGCAGAATTCAGCCAGTAGGTGTCTCCTATGCGCTGATGCCTGTGGGCTATGGCCCTCTTTGCTTTCCCCCCTCCAATATACAACATCATTCATCATGTTACAGCCTCTGCTGGTTATGGAATACAGAGTTTACCTGCCATGATTAGAAGATGCTTTGATTAAAGCATGTTTAAATTGTATTGAACTGAAATGCCAATTAAGACCAAAGCCTTGGGCTCAAATCCCTGAAAAGATTTATTACTTTCACAACATCACTTGAGCAACAAAAAAAACCCCCGTCCCTCCGTCAGTTGGAAGGAGAAATTCATAGGCAATCACCCTCACATTTTATGTTTGTAGAGTAGGCACAGTGCCACCAAGTGGTCCTTGTACATTAATGGAATGACAAATATACAGGAACAGAAGCCGTATCATGCAGTATGGCCACATCACTTGCTAGGTGGTCAAGAGGATCCCTACATATATTTCAACCCATGAAATGGTGATCCATGATGCTGCTGCACTCTATTTAAGTTAACAATATATATCCCATCGATAACTTCTATCAGCATATCCTCACAGCATAATTTTCATAATAATGCAAGACTTTACTTTCAAGACCATCAGAGGCAGCATATCTCAAATATTCAATCCAATGCTGCTAATTATTCACCTACAATTATCCTCTGTTCTTTAATTTATAATATTTCTTTGAATATCACAAATGTGCAACCATTTTGACAATGCTTTGAAAAGCCATGAATCTTTTTCCACTTAGCTTTTTACAAATGGAACCACTGCCGACATGGCCAGTGTTTCAATAGCATCTTCAGGGAAGTGATCTGCTATAAAAAGAAAGCATTTCTATTAGTATCCATGTAGTATATTTGAAACATCATTTCCAAAAAAAACCTTTTTTTACTAGTTTAGATGGTTCTTACTTCTCATTTGCATATCATACTCCTACTATGTCATTCTTCAAACATGGTTGTTGCATTCAAAGTGATGCCTTAAGTACTTGTGACTGAAAGGCACAACCCGATAGGATGATCTAGGTCCTCCTAAATATGCAAAAATCAAATCAGAGACCACCATTCTAATTCTGTATTGAGACCATTTGGATATACTGAGTCTAACTGAAAAATCCATTGTTGCTTGTGATACTTGGAATGCCCTCCCGCGGGAGGTGGTGGAGATGAAAATGGTAGCGGAATTCAAGCATGTGTGGGATAAACATAAAGGAATCCTGTGCAGAAGGAATGGATCCTCAGAAGCTTAGCCAAGATTGGGAGGCGGGGCTGGTGTTTGGGTGGTGGGGCTAGTTCTGGGCAAGACTTCTACGGTCTGTGTCCTGAAAATGGCAGATACAAATCAAGGTAAGGTATACACAAGAAGTAGCACATATGAGTTTATCTTGTTGGGCAGACTAGATGGACCGTGCAGGTATTTTTCTGCCGTCATCTACTATGTTACTATGTTCTTGTAATTTAAAAAATATTCAGAGTTTCCACCCTCTCACCCTAACTCTATATTATCAATCAGTCGCCAACACATGTTCTCCCATGAATGACTACAGTCTATCCAATGCTGCACCAAAGGAGCAGGCCACACTTTATTGACGATATGAAACTTATGTTCAGTCAACCGAGTTTTTATAGGTCTTGTGGAGCACCCAACATATACTAATGTACATGGGCAAACTATAACATATGTGTAACCCTGGTCTCACTACAAAGTTCCAGGCACCAGCTAGGTTTTCAGGTCAAGTACCTGAAAACCAGGTTCATAAACAAAGTTTTATTTACTGAGCTGGGGCATGCCAGGACCGGCCTTGATCCCGGTAGGCCATAAGGTTATAAGTCACATTTTTATTATCTCTTTAATGGTCTCTGAGCAAACTGACTTCACTCTCACTCCAAAGAAACTCTCTATTCTAGGTTTTATATATATATATATTCATTCATGACATTTATACCCCACATTTGCCTGAAATAGACTCAAGTTCAATGTGGCTTACAAACAAACAATAAAGTGAATAAAACATAATAATGTACAGAATAGAACAGAAATTACAATAACTTCAAGAAGCAAATTAATACATGTGCAGTAAGTAACCAGGGATTTGGCCATCTCAAGGGCAAACAAATAATTAAGGGTGGATAGATGAATGCATAATTAGACAGGACTAGATGGGAAATGAGATTAAGAAAAGGGCGTGGGTAAAATTCAAAAGACCAGACTATAGAACTGTGTTTTTAGAAGACTTCTAAAAGTTAGGTAATCACCTGTAAACTTGATTGATTTAGGAAGAGAATTCCAAATTTTGATGCCTTGATAAGAGAAATCAGCAGAGTGAATTGTTTTATATATCACGTTCTTACAGATAGGGAAATGTAAAATGAGATATTCTCTAGATGATGAAACAGCATTACGAGGCGGTAATTCAATAAGATTATTCATATATGATGGGGCTTGACCAAACAGAATTTGGTGAATGAAAACACACAATTTGAAAGATATTCTAACTCTTTTTGGTAACCAATGTAGCTCATATAAAAGAGGAGTGACTTTGGCGAAGCGAGGAGATCTACATATAAGACGAACAGCAGCATGTTGAGCTGTTTGTAATTTTTTGAGAAGACCACCTTGAAATCCAGCATAGATGGAATTGCAATAGTCGAATTTGGTGAGGGCAAGGGATTGAACCAAAGTACAAAAAACAGATTTAGAGAAAAATGGCCGCAATCTCTTTAGCTTCCAAAGTGAGTGAAAGACACTCAAGGTCAACTTTGAGACTTGGTTTTCAAGGGTGAGGAAATGATCTATTGTGACTCCCAAGATTTTCATTGATGACTCAAGGGAATAGGTTTTGTTACTAAGATTCATAAGATGGTGAGGGTTGGTTGTAATTAGAAATGTAGTTTTATCCATGTTAAGTTTTAATTTGAAATTAGAAGCCCATGATTCCATAAGTTTTATCCCTAAACTAATCTGTCAGTTATGTCACGTAATTCCTTAGAGAACGAGATATAAATGGTGACATCATCAGCATATATGTATGTCAAAAGACCATGTTTTTCTAAAAGATGACCAAGAGGTATCATCATAATGTTAAACAAGATGGGGGAAGAGGGGACCCTGAGGGACTCTACAGCCAGGAGACCAAATGAAAGAAAACATTAAATGGAAAACATAAATTTACTGAAATGCTGCAACAGGTGGATATCCAAACTTCATATTTTTCTTGTAACAAACAGTTCACTTTGCTGAAAAAGGTTTTTGTGTCAATCCAAGACTTTTGGTAACAGTTCCACTCTTGAATTAAGACTCTTAATAAAACCTAGGGTATTTACATATTTACACTTCTAACCAGTCCTCCAATACTCATTGTTTCGGGTAGAACAATCCAAGGCTCTGGCTTCCCACTCTTTCTGTGGCATTTACCCAGCCATCGGACCCACTCAGGATCACACCTCTCTATCCATCCTACTCCTCCAGAGGTGCACTTCCATGAGCTGATGCCTCTGGCACTGAACAGGCACTTCCTGTTCTTCTCCCGGCAGGGGGGGGGGGGGTGAACCCTTTCTATCTACCTGGAGCACTCCTCAGTTACTGATTTTATTAGCAGAAACTTCTCCTTGGTTCAGCCTTAGGTTATTGGGCCTAATGAAGATACCCCCCTCTCCTCATGCATCATGGTAGGGGTGAAGGCAATCAAAGACCTTGTGCTCTGTAATCCTATCACTTTTTTAACCTTCCAATCATACCCCAGCTATGACAACTTGTCACTTATGGAGGGGCATAATCGAACAGAAACGCCTATCTCCATGGGCGTTAATCTCCGAGAACGGGTCCGTGAAGGGGCGGAGTGAACCGTATTTTAAAAAAAAAATAGACGCCCATGTTTTATTCGCCAAGGTGTGAGCTGGGCGTTTTTGCTTTTCAGCGATAATGGAAAATGAAATCGCCCAGCTCAAAAACGAATACATCCAAGGCATTTGTTCGTGGGAGGGGCCAGGATTCATAGTGCACTGGTCCCCCTCACATGCCAGGACACCAACCGGGCACCCTAGGGGGCACTTTTACAAAAACAAAAAAAAAGGTAAAAGAGCTCCCAGGTGCATAGCACCCTTCCCTTGGGTGTTGAGCCCCCCAAATCCCCCTCAAAACCCACTGCCCACAAGTCTACACCATTACTATAGCCCTAAGAGGTGAAGGGGGGCACCTACATGTGGGTACAGTGGGTTTGGGGGGGTTGGACGACTAAGCATTAAGCAGCACAATTGTAACAGGTAGGGGGGGGATGGGCCTGGGTCCACCTGCCTGACGTCCACTGCACCCCCTAACAACTGCTCCAGGGACCTGCATACTGCTGCTTGGGAGGAGGGTATGACATTTGAGGGTGAAAGTAAAATGTTGTGAAACATTATTTTTTTGTGGTGGGAGGGGGTTAGTGACCACTGGGGGAGTCAGGGGAGGTCATCCCCGACTCCCTCTGGGGGTCATCTGGTCATTTAGGGCACTTTTTGGGGCCTTATTCGTGAAAAAACAGGGTCCAGGAAAAGTGCCCTAAATTCTAGCTACAAACGCATCCATTATCGGCGAAAGGCGCCCATCTCTGTTCGGGTGATAACCACGCCCCAGTTCCGCCTTCACCACGCCTCCGACACGCCCCCGTCAACTTTGTCCGCATCCGCGACGGAGTGCAGTTGAAAGCGTCCAAGGTTCGGCTTTCCATTATACCGCTTTATTTGTTTTTGTGAGAAAAACGCCCATCTCCCGATTTAGGTCGGAACTTGGGCGTTTTTCTCGTTCGATTATAAGCTGGATTGTCTCCTAAACTTCCCTGTGGGCTGAGCTACTCACCCCCCCCCCCCCCCCCCACACTCATGCTGTCCCTCTCCTCTCCCCCCTCGGTCTGTGTCTCACAAATGAAAAGACGAATATACTGGAGTGGGCTTCGACAGCAACTCCAGCAGTTGGAACATAAGGATAGGGCCTGATAGACTTCTATCGTCTATGTCCCAGAAACACAAAAGAAAGGCCATCAAGTATATAATATCACACTTGCTGATTTAATAATGAATTGATAATGAGTGTGACTATTGGGCAGACTGGATGGACCGTTCAGGTCTTTATTTGCCTTCACTTGCTATGTTACTATTAATCCTCTTTGCTCGCAGGCTGATGTGCAGACCTCAGCTCTGACACAAGCATGAGCATCAGATGTCACCTGACGTACTGGCGCATGCATGTGGTGACATCTCAGCACACAGTGCCAGTGAATCAGAGACAAATCTTACATGTGTGCACCAGAGTCTTCTAACTTCCAACTTCCGTTCCTTCCTTGCCTGCAGTGCTGTGGTTCAAATCCAGAGAGAGACTGAGAGAGCTGACCAGAATTTTCTTTTATATACCATTAAATTCTTGCGGGGATGGTTTAAATTCTTGCGGAGACCAGTGGGGACAGGTTAAATTCTTGCAGGGATGAGTGGAGATGGGTAAGATTCCAGTGGGGATGGGTGGGGACGGGTAAGATTTCAGCTGGGATGGGCAGGGATGGGTAAGATTTCTGTCCCCATGCAACTCTCTACTATGAAGACTCAGAACTCTTGAATCAAAACTTCTTTAATGCAAATCAAATATAGAAAATATGATTTACAGTTTGTATTGATGCACAAGAGTCTCTGCCTTGCAGAACTGGGAGTCTGTTCTCTACCAGCTCACTGTGTAACCAGGGAAACCAGGAAATCTCAGCACTGGCTGATGAGTAATGCTGTCAATACTTTAAATGCTAAAAATGTGATGATGTTACAAGACTTTTGAAAGGCTCAAAGCAGGAAGCACAGTGTTCAATTCAGTCTATAACGAGCATGCTGCAGACAGATTCCTATTACTCAGTGGAAAGAGAATGTGCAGGCTACAAGAAACCAGCCAATAGGAAAAGCCCCACAAGGCATAGGGAACAGGGACATGTGCTCAGAAAAAGCCTATTACAGAGCACTGCAGGAAGACTAATAGTTGTAGTCCAAAAGGCACGTCCTGCCTTTCTTAAAGGCACAAGCAATGTAATCTGTTACAGGCAATGCAATCTGTTCTAACAATGTCCAACATATGCATATAAAAAATAACATGCCTCCAGGAGCAGAACATCTCAAGAGGATGTATTGAATATTATTCAAATATACACTCAATCCTCCACAAAATAGTAAGCATACAAAATCTCTTCAATGGCAAATGGGAAGAAAAAGCCTTAAAGAGTTCTGGCCACAAAATTGTCTTATTCATTCTTCATCGCAAGCATAAAAAAACTCCCATTACAGTTAATGATGTAGAAATGCAAAAACAGTCAAACATATTACTTAATTTAGGTGAAAGTAAAAATGTTATTGCTTAATATATTACTTCTCTTGTGTAAAAAGTAAAAGTTTATGCAACTACAATGAATGCAACTATTGTTAACATTTTTATCCCAACTTTAGTGCCCTACAACTCAATCATTCTAGTACAACTAAATTTTTAAAAGTTCACTTGTGAATCATTGATCCAGCACCCCTGTGGAGTCTCTTACTAATGGGTACAGCATGTATGGAAATCACTGGATATAAATAAAATCTTCCCCTTTCACTGTTTGAAACATGCTCTTACCACTGTTTATTGCAAATAGCTAGGAAACATGTTTGTCACCACCAGCCTAGCTGTCAGCCCTCTACATAGAATGAGGTATGGCTATAAACCATCACCTGGGTGTGCAAGACAGCCCACCTGTACCATACTACTGGTGAACCCTCACCATACCTGTCACCTGCCTCTGTCTCATAAGTATTGCCATACTGGGACAGACCAAAGGTCCATCAAGCCCAGCATCCTGTTTCCAAAAGTGGCCAATCCAGGCCACAAGTACCTGGCAAGATCCCAAAATAGTACAACACATTTTATGCTGTTATTCTAGAAATAAGCAGTGGATTTTCCCCAAGCCCATTTTAATAATGGCATATGGACTTTTCTTTTAGGAAGCAATCCAAACCTTTTTTAAACCCTGCTAAGCTAAGTGCTTTTACTACATTCTCTGGCAACGAATTCCAGAGTTTAATTACAGTTGTTTCTATATAAGTTTGCTCTTTTCTTAACTTTTGGCCTGTTTTGTGAATACAGAATCCTTTACAACTAAAAAGTGTGAAACAAAATGATTTAAAAGGTGAGAAAGCTTAGCATATCTAACAGATGAAGAGCTTCCCTGCTGCAGCATTATTAGGATTTTTCTTGTCTTTTTGACATCTTTTCTCTTGCTGTAAGGTGCCTACATATTTATTGCGTCTGCACCTGAGGGAGTGCTGGCTCTCGAAAAGTAGCGAAGAAATGCATATGTTAGTTCTTTTTAAGTGGACTAATGTGGCAACCCCACTAGTTTACGGAAACCACGTAGACAGTCTCATCCAGCTGTTACCAGTGTGCTATCAGGGAAAGGTTAAATCTAATTAAAGGTCCAATGTAGTATTGTGTGGGGGAAATCAAAACAATAAGTTTTCGCTAGCTGCATATATTAGAGTTAGATATTTTGATGGACCATCAGAGGTGATATTTGCATATGAGCAGTGCTTTTTTTGCAGAAAAAAAGGTGCCGGTACTCACTGTGGGCGGGGTCACCACACATGGCACCGCCCCTATTATAGCCAAACCCACATTTGCCACACCCCTTATACCAGCCATGGCGCATATAAACAGACATCATTGAAAATATTATACTAGTATAGGAGAAAAAATAATGTGATTTTTTTTCATTATAAATAATTTCTGTAAGCTGTTACAGCTCCAGTATACCCAGTGCAAAATAAGACAAATTCCAAACACTAAAATGAAAATAAAATGATTTTTTTCTACCTATGTTGTCTGGTGACTTTGTTTTTCTATCCATATTGGTCCCAGTCTCTGATTCTGCTGCTCTCTATCTGTTCTCTTAACTCCGTTTCCAGGGCTTCCTTTCCATTTATTTCTTTACTTTCCTCCTTTCTTCTTCTTTTGTTGCCCTGCATCCATAAGTAAAAGCTGGGTCCTCCTCCATGGAATTGACTGGAGGAGGTATAACATGGATCCAGCTTTTGCCTATTTTCTCCATCCATGTGCAGTTTTTCTCCTCTTCCCTTTCCCTCATCTCCATCCATGTGCATCTTCTTTTTTCTTTCCTCCCCTCCATTCATGTCCAGCACTTCTCCTCTCTCCTCCCCTCCATCCATGTCCAGCATTTCTCATCTCTCTTCCCTCCTCTGTATCCATATAAAGCAATAATTCTCTCTCCCCTCTCCTCCATCCAAGTCAGCATTTCTCCTCTCTCCTAGCCAACCCCTCCATCCATCCATGTCCAGCAATTCTCCTCTATCTCCTGCTCCCCTCTCCATCCATTTCTAGCATTTCTCCTCTCTCCCCTCTCATCCATGTCCAGCAATTCTCTCTTCCCTGTCCTCTCCTCCCCGTCCAGCGATTCTCCTCTCTCCCCTCCATGTCCAGCAATTCTCTCTTCCCTGCCCTCCCCTCCAGCAATTCTCTCTTCCCTGTCCTCCCCTCCCCGTCTAGCGATTCTCCTCTCTCCCCCCTCCATGTCCAGCAATTCTCTCTTCCCTGCCCTCCCCTCCATGTCCAGCAATTCTCTCATCCCTGTCCTCCCCTCCCCATCCAGCGATTCTCCTCTCCACTCCATGTCCAGCAATTATCTCATCCCTGCCCTACCATCAATGTCCAGCAATTCTCTCTCCCCTGCCCTTCCCTCCCATCCCATGTCCAGCAATTCTCTCTCCCTTGCCCTTCCCTCCCATCCCATCCCATGTCCAGCAATTCTCTCTCCCCTGCCCTTCCCATGTCCAGCAATTCTCTCTCCCTTGCCCTTCCCTCCCATCCCATCCCATGTCCAGCAATTCTCTCTCCCCTGCCCTTCCCATGTCCAGCAATTCTCTCTCCCCTGCCCTTCCCTCCCATCCCATGTCCAGCAATTCTCTCTCCCCTGCTCTTCCCTCCCATCCCATGTCCAGCAATTCTTTCTCCCTTGCCCTTCCCTCCCATCCCATCCCATGTCCAGCAATTCTCTCTCCCCTGCCCTTCCCATGTCCAGCAATTCTCTCTCCCCTGCCCTTCCCTCCCAGCCCATGTCCAGCAATTCTCTCTCCCCTGCCCTTCCCTCCCATCCCATGTCCAGCAATTCTCTCTCCCTTGCCCTTCCCTCCCATCCCATCCCATGTCCAGCAATTCTCTCTCCCCTGCCCTTCCCATGTCCAGCAATTCTCTCTCCCCTGCCCTTCCCTCCCAGCCCATGTCCAGCAATTCTCTCTCCCCTGCCCTTCCCTCCCATCCCATGTCCAGCAATTCTCTCTCCCCTGCCCTTCCCTCCATCCCATCCCATGTCCAGCAATTCTCTCTCCCCTGCCCTTCCCTCCCATCCCATCCCATGTCCAGCAATTCTCTCTCCCCTGCCCTTCCCTCCCAGCCCATGTCCAGCAATTCTCTCTCCCCTGCCCTTCCCTCCCATCCCATCCCATGTCCAGCAATTCTCTCTCCCCTGCCCTTCTCTCCCATTATTTCCAGCGATTCTCCACCTCTCCCCTGCCCTCCCATCGACGTGCAGCGATTCTCCATCCCTCCCCTGCCCTCACCTCTCCCATATCCAGCGATTCTTCGTCCCCCAGCATCCTCCTTCACTGCCTGCCAGCCAGCGTCGGACTCAGAGGCGAACGGTGCAGGCAGCGATTGGCTGGCAGCATCGTAGCTTCCCTCTGCAAGTCCCGCCTACAACTTCCTGTTTACGCAAAGGCGGGACTAGCAGAGGGAAGCTACGACACTGCCAGCCAATCGCTGCCTGCACCGTTCGCTTCTGAGTCCGACTGGCTGGCAGGCAGTGAAGGAGAACGCTGGGGGACGAAGAATCGCTGGATATGGGAGAGGTGAGGGCAGGGGAGGGACGGAAAATCGCTGCATGTCGATGGGAGGGCAGGGGAGAGGCGGAGAATCGCTGGAAATAATGGGAGGGGAGGATAGGAGGAGAAAAAGGTGCCGGTACGCTGTACCATTGCGTACCGGCACAAAAAAAGCACTGCATATGAGCAATATCATTTCTTGCTCATGACACACCAAAGTCATCATTGGTCCAATGTTTGTTTGGGTTTTTTTAGAAGAATTTCTTAGCTTTCATTCAAAGTTCAATTCTATGTGCCATTAATTTAAAGGTCACTTCATATGTCACTGTAATCACTAGTTATAAAGAGCCAGATTCTCTATAAGGCACCAAAAAAATCCATGTGGTGATCATTTCTGCCTAAGTGTATTCTATAAGCAAGCTAGTATAAATGAGACTAAGGGGGGGGGGGCATTCATCAAGCAGTGTTAGGGCCTTTGGGCAGACATTAGGACCTTAATGTATGTTCAGGGAATTAACATGTCCTAAATGCTAAGAAGCCTATTTTATACCTATGAGCTTCTTATCATTTAGTGTGCGTTAATTCCCTTAATGCACGCTAAGGCCCTAATGCCTACGTGAAGGCCCTAACGCTGCTTGATAACTTCTTCCCTCAAGCCTTCTACTTCTGACCAAAATTATGTCAAAATGGCAATATAGAATAGCAGTCCACTACAAGATCAATTTTAAAAACAATACACATACTTGTCAGAGGCTTCAGTTTCTTCTAACCAAAGCATGTCAAACTACTGATTGATTTATGTTTAATTTCTTTATTGATTTTTTCATAATTACAAAGACATAAATCTTTGACTGATATACCAATATTACATAAACCTACTATGTTATATAAACACAAAAATATCATATGTATACAAGAAAAATATTGGGTCTTAATAGTCCACAAAAGTGAGAGATCTAAGGTTTCATCACTGGAAGTTGAAATTTTAACAGCAAAATATAAAAAGGAAATATGGTGGTTATTACTACTGATTGATTTATACATCATGTCAGGTGGTTTGAACTACCTAATGATGTGTAGCTGATGGACCTGTTAAGTCCTGCTATTTCAAAAAGCTGCACCATTCAAGACATTTTGGAAACATTCAAATTACTCATGGGAGATTTCAGATTGCTCAAAACATGAATCTCCATTCAATGTGAGTATTCAGCATTATTTACTATTCAGGGGAAAAATCCATTATTGTTTATATTGTGCTAGCATCTTATCAAGATCTTCATCCTTTCTGTTCACTTTGATGCAAATATTTAGAAAGAGTTGTAGCATTTAATTCTAACCTCACCATTCTTCTATATTGATTCAAAATGTCTGCCCATTTTAAGATGGGTGTGACACATTTTTTGTTAGAAAAAATGCATTTTTCTTTAAAGTTGATCTCATACTGGATTTGATTTAGATTTGCTCACACCTCTTTCTGTAGTAGCTCAAGGTAAGTTACATTCAGGTATTCTGGATATTTCTCACAATCTAAGTTTATACCTGAGGCAATGGAGGGTTACGTGACTTGTCCAAGATCACAAGGAGCAGTAGTGGGATTTGAACCAGCCACCTCTGGATTGCAAGACCAGTGCTCTAACCACTAGGCTGCTTTTGTATATCTCCAGTTTGATATATTTTTAGTCAGAAGAATTAGAAGACTGTAGCCTCAGATAACTAAGTGCAGCCTTCTTTTAAGCTGATAATATATTAACTGCTAGCCAGATAAGTGCTTTTAAATTTTGACCCTGTAATTGATATTGGGGTTTTTTTGATCTGTAATTCTTATAGCTAAAGGCACATGAATCATGAGGTGTTGACTGATGTTTTTTTATTTCTTTTTTATGCTGCTGTGATAGCAAGACCAGGGGTTGAGCGTGGGCCTTCACAGATAGAGCCAATCAAGAGTATAGAAGTAAAGCAAGACAACACAAAATACACTGAAGCCTCTTACTTCCCAGGTACAGTATATTAGAAATAAAGTCTCTTGGGAGTCATTTACAATCTTTCTATAGACCTGTTGCTAACATACCCCAAAGTCACAGTACACATGGCCTAACTGCAGTGTTACACAAATCATGGCCAGGCTTCAGGATTCTTTCAAGATTCCAAGACCAAGCTTTGCCTACCTTAGAACAGTTTCTAATAGTTTATACATATGTAGTGTAGGCATATGCTATATAGCTGCTTCTCTCTTTCCTGGGCTTGACTGTTTTCGGAGTTTTATCTGGATGACTGAGCCATCTCTCTCTGCTCTATATTGCAGGACCTGCCAAGTGGATCTGTGTGAGGAAGTGTCATTAAGGGTAAATGGCAACTTCCTATATAATCATCACACTGCCTGCAAGCCCAAAAGCTCTTTTTCTGTCCCTAGAGGACTCACAGTCTGAGTTTGTACCTGAAGCAATGAAGGGTTAAGTGATCACAAGGAGCAGCAGTAGGATTTGAACCAGGTTCCCCTGATTATCAATCCACTGCTAGACTTATGGTTATGCTCAACAGTTTGTATTTCTCTGAAGTCCTTTTGCCCTTAAAAAAAAACTTACATTGATATATAATTTAAAAAATACAACTATATAAATATATTTTAAAAATCACTTGCATATAATAAATATAAACCACTTCAGCTGTCCCACAGAAAGACGGTATATCAAATCCCATTACCTTTACCCCCTTACCCAAATTAAAAATAAATATGTTTATTAGAATCAGCAAACATATGGGTCTTTGAGACAAAATGATATATATTTTTAGTAGTGTTAGTAGTATGAATCTATTTTTGTGAGAGTTTATTACTGATTGACATTACTGTTTACTCATATTGTCACTTTGAATTTGTAGGGATGGATAAAGAAACATTTCAAGTCTCAAAGGCAGGGGCATAGTCAGATCTCCAATTTTTTGCAGAGGATGGGTCCAGGAGTAGATTGAGGGCCAATACATTCCTTCTCCCCACCCCACCCGCCTCTCGCAAATGCATTAAACATACCCTTGCTGACAGGGATGTGGAAGCCCCACCAGTCAAAGAAATGCAGTGCCTAAAACAATGGAGTGGAGGAGTAGCCTAGTGGTTAGAGCAGCAGACTTTGATCCTGGGGAACTGGTTTTGGTTCCCACTACAGGTCCTTGTGACTCTGGGCAAGTCCTTTAACCCTCCATTGCCCCTAGTACAAATAAGTACCTGTATGTACTATGTAAAACAGTTTGAATATAGTTGCAAAAACCACAGAAAGGCAGTATATCATCTTCTTTCCCTTTCCTTTCCACACTTCCTTGTGCTGCTTCTGTAATGTGGAAGTCGGTGACATACAGCCAACTCCAGGACTCTCCATGCATGCTCAGTTCTTGCAGATCCCCCCACTGAGAATAGTGCTGACTTGCAAGCAATTTATCCATTTACATGAATTTTCTGATTTCAAATCCTTTCCAATCTGACTCGAGGTAATCTACACAATAGAAGCATCATCAACAGTAACAAAAATGATATAGAGGGGCATAATCGAACGTGAACGCCTATCTCCATGTGCATCTATGTCCGAAAACGGGTACGTGAAGAGGAGAGACAGACCGTATTTTCGAAACAAATGGACGCCTTTGTTTTGTTTCAAAAATACGGCTTGTACGGACCAAATGCCATGGATTTGTTCGTTTCTGAGCTGGGTGTTTTTTTGTTTTTTTTTAGCGATAATGGAAACTAAAACCGGCCAGCTCAAAAACGTCCTAATCTGAGCCATTTGGTCGTGGGAGGGGCCAGGATTCGTAGTACACTGGCCCCCCTGACATGCCAGGACACCAACTGGGCACCCTAGAGGTTAGTGCGGTGGACTTCAGAAACAGCTCCCACATGCATAGCTGCCTTACCATGGGTGCTGAGCCCCCAACCTCCTCCCCCAAAACCCACTACTCACAAATGTACAACACTACCATAGCTCTTAGGGGTGAAGGGGGCACCTACATGTGGGTACAGTGGGTTTTGGAGGCCTCCCATATACCAGCACAAGTAGGGGGCATGGACCTGGATCCGCCTGCCTGAAGTGCACTGCGGTACCCACTAAAAGAGTTCCAGGCCTCTCTAGGACTTGTTGCTGCTATAGAACCTTGGCACACCAGTTTACACCTGAAGACTAATGTCTCCGAAAACGTCCTTTATTCGAATAAGCATGTTTACTCACAGTTAACTGCAGATCAGAGGTTGTGCCCCACTGGGAAAGAGTCTCCCTGGTACTGAGATTAGCTGTAGGTCAGAGATGGCAGAATGGTGTACAATGCCCACTTTCAGTAACGTGGGTAACACATGAAAGAGAGCTAAAACTGGTTTACAAAAATGGCCACTACCTCATGGACTACTGGAAATAAAACAGGGCACACTGACCCAGTAAGCAGAGGGAAAAGCACCATGGGAGTAGAGCCTACCAACTACCAACATCGTGAGCATTTAACACAAGCTAGTGGAATCACGGAGCCCAATACCCTACACCCACCAGAATGCATTGCTGATGTGACTCTGCAGTGCGCATAAAAGAAAAGGTGTCACACTCACCCAAGAGCCACAACAGAACCAGGGAAAGGCTGTCAGAGGATAGAGCACATTCTGCTGTCATGGAGGTGGGTACAGCATTTGAGGCTGGCATACAGGCTGGCAAAAAAAGTTTGTAAAGTGGGTTTTTTTGGTGGGAGGGGGTTAGTGACTACTGGGGGAGTCAGGGGAGGCGATCCCCTATTCCCTCCGGTGGTCATCTGGTCAGTTGGGGCACTTTTTTGGGACTTGGACCTGAAAAAAAAAGGGTCCAAATAAAGCGGACCAAATTCTCGTCCAAAATGCCCTTCTTGTTTCGATTATCAGCTAAAGACGCCCATCTCTCCTCGGCCGATAGCCACGCCCTAGTCCCGCCTTTACCACGCCTCCGACACACCCCCATCCACTTTGTTCGTTCCTGCGATGGAGTGCAGTTGAAGACGACCAAAATCAGCTTTCGATTATACCGATTTGTTCGCCCACGGGAGAAAGATGCCCATCTCCCGATTTGGGTCGAAATATGGGCGTCTTTCTCTTTCGAAAATAAGCTGGATAGTACTCTTAAATCTGCAGATTTTGCAGGATTTGTATAGTAAAAGTATGCACTTGCTTTCACTTAGAAAATCATCCCAGGAAAAGCATCTGTGCATATGTGCACCTACTGATTTGTTCAGATACAGCCCCTTCCTTCTGTACAGAATGTACAGTTCCCAAATCACATGCAATACTCTATGGTGACATCTTGGATGGTGGAAAAGCATTTATTTGCCTGAAGTTTCATGAGAATCCACCAGATGGCAGGGTTGACAGTGGAGAATCTAAAGCTCATTCTAAAATTGTGTTTAGCAACACTGAAGCACTGGTAAATCCATCTTCCATCAATGCATGTTGGCTGGCAGCAACTTCAAAACATGTTCTGTATATGTTTGCTGTGCCAAACCTTTGCTACTCTTACTGCAGTGGTAATAGAGTGGTTTCTAGACAGCTCATGTCTGTAATGCATGCTGACATTACAAAGACAGTGGTGTGGGAAGAGAACAACATTTTCATATGCTAGCTTTCCAATGTATATTCATCATGGACATCCTAAAAACTTAACTGGCTATCTGGTTCGAGTTCTGGGAGCTATTGGGGTGACAGGCAGCCAAGCATTTGCTACCTGAAGAAGACTTACAAACCAGTGGCAGCCACCCTCAATAACTCCAACCCACCCACTTCCTGTGGCCACAAGCATACAAAAGTAGAAGCCAGTCCAGGGTCTGATGACAGTGGAATCAGCAGAAGAGTCTGCGAAGAAGCTAACGCTCATTGGCCAGACCGTACCTCTTCCTGGTTGCTATACAGGAGGTAGGGCCTGGTACAAGTACTACTACTACTTGACATTTCTAAAGCGCTACTAGGGTTACGCAGCGCTGAACAGTTTAACATAGAAGGACAGTCCCTGCTCAAGGAGCTTACAATCTAAAGGACAAATGTACAGTCAGTCAAATTGGGGCAGTCTAGATTTCATGAATAGGTATAAAGGTTAGGTGCCGAAGGCAACATTGAAGAGGTGGGCTTTGAGCAAGGATTTGAAGATGGGTAGGGAGGGGGCTTGGCACAAGGGCTCAGGAAGTTTATTCCAAGCATAGGGTGAGGCGAGGCAGAAAGGGCGGAGCCTGGAGTTGGCGGTGGTGGAGAAGGGTACTGAGAGGAGGGATTTGTCCTGTGAGCGGAGGTTTCGGGTGGGAACGTAAGGGGAGATGAGGGTAGAGAGGTAATGAGGGGCTGCAGACTGAATGCATTTGTAAGTAAGAAGGAGAAGCTTGAAATGTATGCGGTATCTGATCGGAAGCCAGTGAAGTAACTTGAGGAGAGGGGTGATATGAGCATATCGGTCTAGGCGGAATATAAGACGTGCAGCAGAGTTCTGAACGGATTGAAGGGGGGATAGATGGTTAAGTGGGAGGCCAGTGAGGAGTAGGTTGCAGTAGTCAAGGCGAGAGGTAATGAGAGAGTGGATGAGAGTTCGGGTGGTGTGTTCAGACAGGAAAGGGCGAATTGTGCTGATGTTAAAAAGAAAGAAGCGACAGGTCTTGGCTATCTGCTGGATATGCGCAGAGAAGGAGAGGGAGGAGTCGAAGATGACACCGAGGTTGCTGGCAGATGAGACGGGGAGGATGAGGGTGTTATCGACTGAGATAGAGAGTGGGGGAAGAGGAGAATTGGGTTTAGGTGGAAAGACTGCTGGCCCCCAAGCATCTTAACAGACTGCTCATGCCACCGACATTGCTAGTCAAGGCGAGAGGTAATGAGAGCGTGGATGAGAGTTCGGGTGGTGTGCTCAGAGAGGAAAGGGTGAATTTTGCTGATGTTAAAGAGAAAGAAGCGACAGGTCTTGGCTATCTGCTGGATATGCGCAGAGAAGGAGAGGGAGGAGTCGAAGATGACACCGAGGTTGTGGGAGGATGAGGGTGTTATCAACTGAGATAGAGAGTGGGGGAAGAGGAGAAGTGGGTTTAGGTGGAAAGATTGATGGCCTCCAAGCATCTTAACAGACTGCTCATGCCACCGACATTGCTATCAAACCCTAGGCCAGTCCCAACTTTTGTAAGTTTTGGTCTGTGGGGAAGGTGAAAAGATGGGAAAGCAACGGGAAAAAGGAAATATACCATCATACCACAGTAGCCCCTCATTCTATAATCTTGCATGTGCAGTATATAGAATACCTACAGTATGCGCAAGCTTAATTGACGAATTAGTTGCTAATTGGCACTAACAAGCAATTATTGATGTTAATGGCACTAATTTGCAGTTAAGCGCATAACTGCACCAGTGGCGTAGCCAGACTGCCAATTTTGGGTGGGCCTGAACCCAAAGTGGGTGGGCACAAAATTTTCTCTCTACCCCCCTCCCCCAGCAAAATGTAGTCATACTCAGATACATTTGTCACACAGGGTAAAGTGCTGCTTTTCAGTGCATCAGATTTCAGACAATTTATTTAATAGCCTAATCCTTTTCAGTGAGCTTTCAGAGGCCAAAACCTCCTGCCTCAGGTCAGTATAATGCTGTTACGGTATGCTCTCCTGACCTAAGGAAGGAAGTATTGGTCTCTGAAACTTTATTAACACCATATTACTTTATCCTAAATTAAAAATACAATTATTTTCTTTACCTTTGTTGTATGGCCATTTACTTTTTCTCATTGTGTTGCTCCCAGTCTCTAGATTCTGCTTTCCTTCGTTTTCGCTTAACTCTTCTGCCAGGGTTTCCTGGCCATTTGTCATTTTTCTCTCCTTTTTCTTTGCTTTCTTCAATATTTTTCTGCCTCTCTCTCTCTGTCCAGATTTAATTCATTCTTATTATCCATTCTTTAATTTCCTTCATCTACTTATGGCTTTTCATCTTTTTCTCACCCTTGTTCTCCCCATGCCCCTTCCTCTTATTCTCCAGTCTTTCACTACTCTCCTTTTCCACCCAGCAGCTCTCTTCTTTCTCTCCCCATCCTTCCAGTGTCTCCCCTCTCTCTCCCCATCCTTCCAGTAGTCTCCCCTCTTTCTTTCTGCATCCTTCCATCCAGTGTCACCTCTTTCTCCCTACCCTTCCATCCAGCGTCTTCCCTCTTTCTCTCCCCATCCTTCCACCCATCTACCCTCTCTCCTGATCCTTCCATCTAATGTCTCTCTCTCCCTCCTTCTAACCAGTGTCTATCTCTCTACCCTTTTCTGTTCAGTGTCCCTTCTCTCTCCACATCCTTCCAGTCTCGCCCCTTTCTCTCTGCATCCTTTCATCCATCTCCCCTCTTTCTCTCCCCATCCTTTCATCCAGTGTCTCTCTTCCTATCCATCCGTTTTCCCTCTTTCTCTGCCATTCTTCCATCCGTTTTCCCTCTTTCTCTCCCCATCCTTCCGTTTTCCCTCTTTCTCTGCCATCCTTCCGTCTGTTTTCCCTCTTTCTCTCCCGATCCTTCCGTTTTCCCTCTTTCTCTGCCATCCTTCTGTCTGTTTTCCCTCTTTCTCTCCCCATCCTTCCGTTTTCCCTCTTTCTCTGCCATCCTCCTATCTGTTTTCTCTCTTTCTCTCCCCATCCTTCTGTTTTCCCTTTCTCCCCAGTCCCCATCCTGCCATCCGTTTTCCCTCTTTCTCTCCCCATCCTTCTGTTTTCCCTCTTTCTCTGCCACCCTTCAGTCTGTTTTCCCTCTTTCTCTCCCGATCCTTCCGTTTTCCCTCTTTCTCTGCCATCCTCCTATCTGTTTTCCCTCTTTCTCTCCCCATCCTTCCATTTTCCCTCTTTCTCCCCAGTCCCCATCCTGCCATCTGTTTTCCCTCTTTCTCTCCCGATCCTTCCGTTTTCCCTCTTTCTCTGCCATCCTTCTGTTTTCCCTCTTTCTCCCCAGTCCCCATCCTGCCATCCATTTTCCCTCTTTCTCTCCCCATCCTTCTGTTTTCCCTCTTTCTCCCCAGTCCCCATCCTGCCATCCGTTTCCCCTCTTTCTCTCCCCATCCTTCTGTTTTCCCTCTTTCTCCCCAGTCCCCATCCTGCCATCCGTTTTCCTTCTTTCTCCCCAGTCCCCATCCTGCCATCCGTTTTCCCTCTTTCTCCCCAGTCCCCATCCTGCCATCCGTTTTCCCTCTTTCTCTCCCCATCCTTCTGTTTTCCCTCTTTCTCCCCAGTCCCCATCCTGCCATCTGTTTTCCCTCTTTCTCTCCCCATCCTTCTGTTTTCCCTCTTTCTCCCCAGTCCCCATCCTGCCATCCGTTTTCCCTCTTTCTCTCCCCATCCTTCCGTTTTCCTTCTTTCTCCCCAGTCCCCATCCTGCCATCCGTTTTCCCTCTTTCTCCCCAGTCCCCATCCTGCCATCCGTTTTCCCTCTTTCTCTCCCCATCCTTCTGTTTTCCCTCTTTCTCCCCAGTCCCTATCCTGCCATCCGTTTTCCCTCTTTCTCTCCCCATCCTTCCGTTTTCCTTCTTTCTCCCCAGTCCCCATCCTGCCATCCATTTTCCCTCTTTCTCCCCAGTCCCCATCCTGCCATCCGATTCAGGCGCACCCGATTCAGGCCCGCCAGCCCCAGCTACAAACAGAAGAAGCGCTCAGCTGATTGAGCTGAGCGCTGCCACCAACGCTAAAGATGAGAAAAAAATGTTTAAAAAAAAAAGCGCGGCACCGCAAGCAGCCTCGAAGCATTGGCTGCTGGCTTTGCAGGCTCCTCCCGTCTCTTACGTCACTGCCCCTGCTTCGCTCCAGGGGCAGTGACGTAAGAGATGGGAGGAGCCTGCAGAGCCAGCAGCCAATGCTTCGAGGCTGCCTACGGTGCTGCGCTTTTTTTTTTTTTTACATTTTTTTCTCGTTGTTAACGTTGGCGGCGGTGCTCAGCTCAATCAGCTGAGCACTTCTTATTTTTGTAGCGCCGGCCCTGCTGCTCAACAGGAAAAGCAGCAGTGGCCGGCAATGGGAGCAATGGGAGTGGGTGGGCCAGAGCTGAAATTGGGTGGGCCTGGGCCCACCCGTAGCTACGCCCCTGAACTGCACTTAGCCAGTATTCTATACGCTTAGGGCCAGATTCTATATAAGGTGCCTAAAAAAATCCATGCGGTAAACATTTCCGACTAAGCATATCCTGTAAACGGCGCCTAGATTTAGGTGCGGTACATAGAATACGCTTAGTTGATATCCCAGCACCTAAAACTATGTGCCTCCATCTACACCAATGAAAACATGGTGGAAATCCCTACACATAGATTTACGTGCACTGGGCCATATTCTATAACTGTGCACGTAAATTTGGAATGCCCACGAAATGCCCATTTCCCCACCCATAGCCACGCCCCTCTTGAAGTGCACGCATTAGAATTTAGGCACAGTTCATTACAGACTATGCTTAGTGAGTTGCGTGCGTAAATTCTAATTATTGTCAATTAGTGCTCATTATGGCTTGTTAAGTGCAGTTATCATTGCTGATTAGCTTGTTAAACCAATTATGTGCATTGTTATAGAATACACTTGGATTTTGGCACGGAACGCTAGGCGTGATATATAGAATCTGGGGGTTAGAGTTCAAATTCTATAGTGTGTAACTGCAAGGGGGTGTGGACTTGGGAGCGGCATGGGTGGGTCAGGTGCGTGTCCAGGACTTACGTGCTAAGTTTATAGAATACTGACAGTTACGTGCACAACTGTGATATTTAGTTGAGTACATTTACACCAGCCACTTACATGATATAAGCAGCCACACCTAAATGCTGGCACATAAATCCCAACTTATGCTGGTATTCTTTAATGACAATTACATTTGTAATTGCCAATATAGAATTTGTGCTTACTGTGCGGCACAACAGTGCCTAACTTTTGGTGACCTGTAGAGAAGTAACCCCTAGATGTTCACTTTCTAACTTGCATTGTTCCGTAAATCCTTTTCTCTTTTCTTGTATTCTTCTGCCCTGCTTTTTCCATTTCTCTCCCTTTCATCTCTTTTCTCTTCTAACTGTGCATGTTTATCTCACAGCTCTTCACTTCTCTCCCACCTTTCCATCACTCCCATATTTCATCTTCGCCACTCCTACCCCTTTTTTGTTCCTCATTATCTCTCTCACTCTCATCCTCTCATTTTCTCACCCTGCTTCTACCCCTTTTTCTTACTTCCACTATCCCCTCCATCTCTCCCTCTCTCTGCTTCTATCCCATCCAAAACCTCCTTCTCTCTTTCACTGATTCTGATCCTCTTCCCAGGCCTATCATTCATCCTTCTATCCCCTTCACCCCAACTCCCATATTCCTTTCTCAGTTTCTCAGCCTTCACCCCCCACCTCCTCCTCAGACCCAAGTCTGAGATTCCTAGTGTCCTGTTTCTCCTTCCCCACCTCATTAATTCCCAGCCTTCGTTCTTTAATTTACCCAACTAGAAAGGTAGTGAACAGCTCAGCCTGTCTCCGGGCCAGTACTGAGCAGCAATAGTCATACAGGTGGCAAGCAGCGAGTAATATGGGCTGCCAAGGAGTTTGAAAGTGTAAGCTATTGCTGTCACTAGCTGCTCCTCTCCTGCTCTTCCTCTGTCTTTGGGAATAAGCAGGTACTGAAATGAAAGAAGGGTAAAGAGGCACCATTGGCATAGTGCAAATATGCCTGCTTCCAGAACCCTCAGGCCTGTATATCTGAATAACTGCAACTGAACGTCTACAGGAGGCTGGGCAAAAAAAGGGTTAAATAAAGAGACAGTTATAAATAGACATGTACACAAAGAAAGGCAGTGAAAAAGAGAAAAGACAAAGAGATGTAGAATGGTTTATTTTGTATCTAGAAGCTCTTTCTGGTTTATTTAAGCTGATGGACCTCATTTTTTTTAAAAAGAAACTCTTTCCTTTTCCTCAATCTGAATACAGGAAAGACAGAGAAGAGAGAACTCTGGCAATCTGCTAGCTCTGAGCTTTGCGTATCAACTTCCAAATAAACTTTTGCAATCTTTCAACTGCTGTGTATCCGTTCACTTAGAAGCAGGGGCAGACTGACCATTCGGACAATCAGGCAGTGCCCAAGGGCCCAGAGGCTCTAGGGGGGCCCAGAGACTCTGCCCAGTTGCCCATTCGGACAACCAGGCAGTGCCCAAGGGTCCAGAGGCTCTAGGGGGGCCCAGAGACTCTGCCCAGTTGCCCACCGCCGCTGGCTGTCCTACCTTGAAGGGCACTGGTGGTCTAATGGCTTCTTCAGGGTCAGCCAGGCAGGAAAGAATCCCAGTGTTTCCTGCCCATTGCTCCTAGTGTGCCCGGGGTCGACGCCGTCGTGTTTTCAAAATGGCTGCCGAGACTGCTGAGACCCATGAGACTGCCACAAGCAGTCTCGGAAGCCATTTTGAAAACATACCATGTGCTGGCAGCAGGCAGGAAAGAGTGGGTTTCTTTCCTGCCTGGCTGCCCCCAAAGAAGCCACTAGACCACCAGGGACCTTCAAGGTAGGACCCACTTGCAGGGGTCTATAATGTGTGGGGGGTGTTAATTGTGGCTGTAATGTGCATGAGAGGGTGGCGATACAGTGGTGGGGCAGTGGGTGGGGCAGTGGGTGGGGGGGCCCTGATGACCCTTACTGCCCTGGGGCTCCAGATGACCCTTACTGCCCAGGGGCCTTGACTACTGTCAGTCCGCCCCTGCTTAGAAGAATAGCTAGTATATGCAGTTCTGCTCATTATGCAGCGTAAGGCTGGATAATATTTTCACTCCTAGAAGAGTTTCATCTCATTCATGCATCCACTTGTTGTCCTTTAATACACAGTATATATGGTGGGGTGCAATTCTATAGAAAAGTGCCAAGAATTAGGCATCCATAAGGCATACGATAGGAGCCTAGTCTATAAGGGAAAGTAGGTACCTATTTTCCTTTCTAGAATACTGTATGTGGATATATATGCACTTACCCTGAAATTCTAGATATCGCACCTTCATGTTAATTGGATGTTAACAAGCAATTATCTAAATATATAAACTGTACTTTCAAATGTATGTAGAAGAACATTTCTTTATGGGGATCGTCAGAATCTTCAACAGCAATCCCTTGCAGGTACAACGTCCCTCATTTTAGGGCGCCATATAACTCCTCATAGATCAACCCAATATTATGCATTTTTTCTTTTTTCTTTTAATTTTATCTTTCTTTAAATCTTCATATTGTCATTTAACAATTTAAATAAATAGTAAACCCTTAACTTGGCCAGGTTTCTAATTCATTCGTCAGGGTAGAGGTTTGCTATCAAAAAAAATCATATATTATTAATCATTTGATCTTCCCTTCACAAGACTTATATTTTGTTCTTCTTAAACATACAAGTTAATAGTTTTACCATTTCACCATCTGCTCTGCAACTACAAAAAATGGCCGCAGCGTCTGACGCGGACTATTCCATTTAAATAGCTCTCAGCTGATCAGGAATCGTCCATTCTAATAGGACAAAAAATCGCCATTCACAACCTATCACAGCAGGGACCACCAGTCAATCTCCGAGTTCAAACCTCCCGGACTTAGAGTATGGAGATAAAATATCCACCTTTGTTCTTTGAAGTTTAGTAAATGTCCAGCAAAAGAGTGGATGTTTGGGAAATAATTGTGATATATATGTGATTATCCCCACATCGATAAAATCAAGGTCTCTTAAATTGGATTTAACAAGCAATTATCAGCACTAATTAGCATTAATTAGGATTTACGCGCACAACTCAGTGTATTCTGTAACATGGTGCATGTAAATTCTAAGTCGCACAGTTGAAAAGAGGACATGGCCATAGGCGGGGGGGGGGGAGGGGCATTTCTATATCTGTGCATTATTATAGAATACACCTGCTCTGCACCTAATTTAGGTGTCGGGATTTACCCCAAGTAAAACATGGCCTAAATGGATGAGACCAAATTTGGTCACTTGGCCTAATTCTATATTCTATAAAATGTAGGCATACTATAAAGGATATGCCTAGATGTATTTTTTACCGCACTGATTTTTCAGGTGCCATATATAGAATCGAGCTCTTACATTTGGGCACAAGCACTTACACTAGCCATAGAGATTATGTGTTACCAGCTAAGCAAAGCACATACCCATAGATCTTATATATGTAGAAACCATTTAGCATCATATCTATGTTAGTTAAATGCTCGAATTCATGCTTATAGGTGTATCATTAGTATTATGCTAACATTGTATTATGTCTCTGGTATTTGAACTCCAGTGCTGTTAAATATGTATATTTTTGATATTGTTTCATGGTAGTTCTATTATTAGGTTTCAATTTACTGTTTTCAAGTTTACCTCATTTATTGTGTTATGTTTATTCTTGGATATTTTACTATTGGTATGATGTTAACAAAGTTGTAAATTTTATGTTAAACTGTACCTGCTGTACACCGCCTTGGGTGAATCTCTTTATAAAGGCAGTTAATAAATCCCAATAAATAAATAAATATTACTCTGTAAGTTAGATATATATCTGGGAGCCCCACCCATTCTCAGCCCCTGTTTACCCCCCCCCCCCCCCCCCCCCATGCAAATACATGCTATGTAAGTTAAGGGGAGAATTCTACATATGTCAACCAAAAAATTGGCATGGAAACAACTGCACTTAATGCTATTCTATAAACCTCGCCTACAGTTGGGTGTGGTTTATAGAATACGTGTAGCGCCATCCTCTTGAGTAAAATTTAGGCGCAGCCGTTTACATTAACTATAACTTGGTGTAAATGCCCATGCCAAACTTAGGCACAGATCAGGCATATTCTATAACAATGCGCATCATTTTCAAGAATGTCCATGGCCCACCCATGCCCCCTTTTGAGCTCCACACATTGGAGTTTACTTGCACCACTTTACAGAATGCGCTTAGAAAGTTGTGCATGTAAATTCTAATTAATGTCAATTAGTGTTGATAATTGCTTGTTATTGGCCAATTATTGGTGACGATTGGGTTGTTAATCACTAAAGTTGCGTGTACAATTTGTCTGCACTGCCAAATCTGTGTGCACAATTTTGGTTGCCATCCCTGGGATTCTATATTTTCCACCTTAATTTCTGAGTGGAAATCGAAGCATATGCTATTACAATTAACGTAATTTAATTGGTCAACTAACTCATCAGAACTGTTAATTGGATGTTAATTGGTATTAATTAAGATTTACGCACACAACTCACTAAGCATATGTTGTAACATGGTTTGTGTAAATTCTAAGTCACTTAGATGAAAACGAGCAGGGCCATGGTTGGGGTGTGGGCATTTCTAAAATCTGTGCGTGTTGTAAAAGGGGGGGGGGTCCACTTCCTCCTCTTGGGTGGAGCTGGCAAGCCTGTGGGGCTCCCAGGGTTCCAAGACAGAATACTGCTGATACTGGGACTCAGGGCCAAAGTATTTTATTGTCAAGACAATTTCATACCAAAAATCATAATTAATTCTTCATAACAAATGGTACAGCCCTCTTAATATAGTCTTCAAAAGAAAAAGGTACAGTCCTCATAAGATAATCTTCTCAAGAAAAAAAAGGTACAATCCAGGCCCCAAAATCCCTCAGCAAACGCTCAGCTCCTCAAGACCTCAGGTCTTCTATTAGGGCATTAGCTTTCCCTTCCCTCTCCTTCAGAAGGGTTTAGTAAGAGTTCAGCACACTTCCAATATAGCACAACAGTTCAGAACAAATGTTCATGGACAGTCTTTGCACATCAAACCAATACCACAAATCACCTGCCTTTTCACAGCACAGAGGGAACCCTGTAAAGAGCAGAGTTGGCAGTTTCTCTTACCTCTCAGCACCACGCCCGGTGTGGCCTCCTCCACTGCCTTCAAGTGTTGGGCAGGGTAACCTTTGATTTCTCCCACTCCATGGTAGCTGGCTCCTCTCCCTTAGGCAGCTCTAGTGGCAGGCTACTTCCTTCCTCCACATACTCCATGGAATCTCTCTCTCCACTCGTCTCCCCTCTCTCCTGGTGACTGAGAGCCTCCAGGAAATCTGCTCTCCCCTTCTCACAGCTGGGGGGAATTATATACTGATGGTGAAGCCAGGGAAACTGAGCTTCATCCTTCCCTCTCCCTCTAGTAGGGAAGGGAGTAACAGGCTCACACTGCCTCGAGCTATTGCTCCCCCTGCTGGGGGCCGGCCATCTTTTTCTTCGCTAATATGGTTGGGCCTGGCCAAATGTCAGAGTTCACCGGGTTTGAGATGGCCAGCATCAGTTTTCAGCCATAATGAAAAATAATGCCGGCGATCTCAAACCCATCGAAATGCAAGGCATTTGGTCATGGGAGGAACCAGCATTTGTAGTGCACTGGCCCCCCTCACATGCCAGGACACCAACCGGGCACCCTAGGGAGCATTTCTAAAAATTAAAAAAAAAAATTAAAAATAGCTCCCAGGTGCATAGCTCCCTTCCCTTGGTTGTTTAGCCCCCCCAAATCCCCCCAAACACCCACTCCCCACAACTCTACACCATTACCATAGCACTAAGAGGTGAAGGGGGGCACCTAAATGTAGGTACAGTGGGTTTTGGGTGGGTTTTGGAGGGCTCCCATTTACCACCACAAGTGGAACAGGTGGGGGGGATGGGCCTGGGTCCACCTGTCTGAAGTGCACTGTACCCACTAAAATCTGCTCCAGGGACTTGCATACTGCTATCAGGGAACTGGGTGTGACATTTGAGACTGGCATAGAGGCTGGCAAAAAAGGTTTTTTTGGGGGTGGGAGGGGGTTGGTGACCACTGGGGGAGTAAGGGGAGGTCATCTTCAATTCCCTCCGGTGGTCATTTGGTCAGTTTGGGCTCCATTTTGAAGCTTGGGTGTGAGAAAAAAAGGACCAAGTAAAGCCAGCGAAATATTTGTCAAGCCTGGCTTTTTTTTCCATTATCGGGCGAAGCCAGCCATCTCATGAGCATGCCCACACCCCTCCCCCATCCTGCCTTCACTACCCTACTGACACACCCCCTTGCTGTTTCGCCAGCTCTGCGACGGAAAGCAGTTGAACCCCGCCAAAATCGGCTTTCAATTATACCGATTTCGCCGGGTTCAGGAGATCGCCGGCCATCTCCCGATTTGTGTCGGAAGATGGTCGGCCATCACTTTCGAAAATGAGCTGGCTAGTCCAGAGGTATTCAATATCAGTTCTTGAGGTCTGCAACCCATCTTGGTTTTCAGGATTTCCCCAATGAATAAGAATGAGATATATTTGAATGCACTGCCTCCATTGCATGCAAATTGATCTCATGCATATTTATTGTGAACATCCTGAAAATCCAACTGGATAGCGGACCTCGAGGACCAACATTGAATATCCCTGTCCTAGACCTTTAAATGCTAAATTGCTGTCATGGGCAATTGAAGTTCTGAGGTCTTCTTTTGCTTATTGCGTTACAGCAAATATTTGTTTATAATAGGATATTGTGTCAATATTTGCTTCATCTGGAAGTTGCTGGTTGTCATTGGTTATACTCCACAGTAACCACAGCTGTCAGGGCATGATGTGTTGCCTGTCTTACAAAGCTGCTTTACTTCTTTCTGCATTATTTGGAAGCCTAAAAGAGCAGAATGAAGCCACTTGACCAAAAGTTTAAAAAAATAAAGAGCACTTCAAATTCAAAAACTAGGACCTATGTTATGTGCCTCAGGATGATAGAGGACTGAGTGAAAAAGACAGCAGTTTTAGTTTTATATATTCACTAATGAAAGAGGGACAGGAGAGGAGTGATAAGATGAATCTGACCTCTGTGGTTCATGCCATGATGACTAGACTACTGTAATGCTCGGTACACTGGTTAAACCAAAGAGAATTTGCATCAGCTCTGACTAATTCAGAATGTTGCAGCCCAGCTGATAGAAGGCTTCAAGTGGCGTGACCACATCACATCCTTCCTGCAAACACCACACTGGCTACCAGTACCTTACAGGGCTAAATTTAAAACTTCATCAAGGTAGTTAATAAATCCAATAAATAAATAACATTCTTTAGATGTTCAGCATGGTAAACAAATTAAGTCACGATAGAGTTTTGGATATCTTATCTTATAAAGTTTTTCTTTTACAAATTAATAACATGCATCTATTGTCAGAAATCACAAGAGGGAGTTTTGCTCAAGAATTCCATTATTGCACTATAGATTAATGTATTCCGTATACGTTTTAGTTTAGAGTGTCAAAGTATTAGCCTTTATCTCTCTAATACAAGGTCCATTACTGACTCAACAATCTACAGTAAGTACCTTTATGAAAAGGTAGCATCTGCATCATGAATCATAATTGTTCACCATTGGAAAGCACAAGCAAAGATTACCACGATATTGTGAGAAATAGCTATGGACTAAGTTTTCTGGTGGTTGAGTAGGATGCTTGCTACATTTCAATGTGCTTGTAAGGAATGAGACTGATAAAGGAAAGAGGGAAACTGAAAAGTTTGAATGCCAATACAATGCATTTCATATATTTTCTGCTGCTGATATATTTCTATAGGCCAGTTCTAAAATAGCTCAGATTAACGATGAGCGCGTTTTCTGCGTTGGCTCCTTTCGTTGCCATGGTTAGTGGTTCACACTGTTTCACTCAAGGCTTCACTGCTGTTCTTGCTCAGATTAATGGGGGAGGGGATAGAATGGGATTTGGCCGCTTTGATCTGCTTTACAACTAATCCCTACAGGGTGACAACTGTTTCCACAATAGGCATGGCTGAAGGAGCACAGTGCTTGTAATTATGCTGTTTTCCAAAAATAAACCAGGGCTGCTTTGTTTATGGCTGACACCACTTTCTTTAGATTCAGCCTGTCTAAGTTTAATGATAATTAATGCTCATCAAGATCACTGTTTACTGATTTGTACTCAGACTTCTAGGCAAATGATCCAGTATGGGTACATACAAGTTTCACATTTGTTCATTTTCTTCTAGTTTGTAGAAGCCTGGGGTGAAGGAAAAGAGCTGCAGAAGCGAAGGGGTGTTATGTATATCCAGAGGGATAAAGGAGATAAGAGTTCACTTACATAAAAAGAGATTGTGTTGGTGCTATAAGAGAATAACCACCTTACTTCAAAACTTTTTTTAATATTTAAGGGCCAAGGCACATGCATGTTTAATTACTTTGAAAAGACATTAGTACATATGTGCTAAAATTAGTATGTACATGCCGGGATGATACATGGCAGGAAGGGTGGAGATGCCATTCTTAGCAGGGGACAAGCCTTGATACAGCGGTAAACGAAACTTAGCCCACGTCAGCATTAAAATCCCCCCCGACTGATAAGAACATCAAAAGATGAGTATTTGATGTTTACCATTTTAAATTGTTTCAGTCAATAGTCACAATGTGATAGGAGATTTCATAAGAATATATCAAATATATCAAAGCATTGAGAATTTGTTTAAAAGAATTTCTTACCGCATCCCAATGACAAAGTGGGTGCGTAAATCTCGCCAAGCTAAAATTATCTTTGGTGAGTGTCACCGCTGAGGTTAGTGGTAAAAGGGACTTTTAGAGGGAGTGAGTTTGAGTTATGAAGTTAAGTGAACTCCCTGAAAAACAGTAGTGCAGATTGTTGGTATATTTACGGAATCATGGCACAAGAACAAGATCCAGGAGAATTTATAAATGAAGGAATGTCATATACAAAGCTTTAGGGGTTGCATATTAAATAGTGTTGTATGCTTGCTTCCATAAACTATATATAAAAACACTTGTTATAGCTTAAAACCTTTTCACTACCACCCTATTTCAAGACCACAGCTAACCACTACGACTACTACTACTATTTAGCATTTTTATAGCGCTACAAAGCGTACGCAGCGCTGCACAAACATAGAAGAAAGACAGTCCCTGCTCAAAGAGCTTACAATCTAGTAGACAAAAAATAAAGCAAGCAAATCAATTAATGTGTAGAGGAAAGAGAAGAGGAGGGTAGGTGGAGGCGAGTGGTTACAAGTAAAAAGCAATGTTAAAGAGGCGGGCTTTCAATTAGATTTAAAGATGGTCAAGGATGGGGCAAGACGTAGGGGCTCAGGAAGTCTATTCCAGGCGTAGGGTGCAGCGAGACAGAAGGAGCGAAGTCTAGAGTTGGCAGTAGTGGAGAAGGGAACCATCTGCTTTGGGGGTTATGGATGGAGGAGATGGGACTATTGTAGCAGAAAATGTGGGGGTGTGGAGATGACGACAGGGAAGAGACAGAGATGACATAGAAAAGATATTAACACACGCTTGACCACTTACAGAAGAAATCCATATTATTTAGACTAGAAAATGTATTTCAAATCAAAGATTCACCAAAAGTGCCTTCTTTCACTTGAGACGGGAATAGAAGACTGTTCCAAGTGAGTGTTATCAGTTGATCTTTGCCGATATTTCTTCAATTGAATCCATGTAATGTTTTGTACATGATTCTTCCTTTGAAATCACTGTGGAAATTGCTTATGTTCATTTAGGGCCCCTTTTAGAAAGCGGTGGTACCCACACTGCTGCTTTCCCGTGCACCAATCTGGGTAATGCCTGCCCCCAACGTACACCATTTCCAGTGTGTTGGATTTTTAAAAATATTTTTTTGTGCTGGGGTAGCATGGGAGCCCTTAACACCTTCTAAATAGATGTTAGTAAGGGCTCCCACAGTTGGTCTATTGTAATGTGATGTACGCTGGTCTTCCACTTTCTGCAATTAAACATTTACAAACCCTTCAAAATACAGCAGCGCGTTTACTTTGTCATGCAAGATACTCTGACCATGTTACTCCTTTGTTGTTGAAATTTCACTGGTTACCAATCCATTAAAGGATTCAATTTAAGATTCTTACTATAAAGCGTTCCATACAGGTATACCTGATTATTTGGCATCGCTGACTATTTCTTACACTCCTGCACGTTGTTTGCACTCACTTAATGACCATAGACTAGGCAGGCATATTATGAAGCTACAAGAAAAAGTGCTTTTTATTTTCTGTCCCCTTTTTTGTGGAATAATCATTCTTTGTATGTAAGAGCTGAGCCATTGTTAAAGAACTTTAAGATAGCTCTTTAACAAAGGCTCAACTCTTATATACAAGGAAGGTTATTCTGCAAAAAAAGAAGACTAATTTTTTTCCGTTATTTAGTGTCTTTAACTATTTTGTAAATCGCTTTGATTTATTTGTTAAAAAAGGTGATTCATCAAGTGTAAATAAACATAATGCCAGTGAGATACACTACTATCATTTGCTTCTGCCACTCAAATTATATATATTGCTGATGATCTAAGGAAACTTGGATAAGCCAAGAGTCAACAATGTCTGTAATTTTCAATCCTCAACAATTGCAGACAGCATTGTGCTAATTATTTGTTAGAAGTGTGACACCAGCTATGCAACCCTTTCCTGGATTTAATTGCACACACCAGTTCTACACTGGAATAAGCACAAACACTACAATGCCTGTTTTGTGTGTCGGGGGGGGGGGGGGGCTGACTGTTTCTTCAGGTCATGCCTTTCTTAGTAGTTGTTCAAAGTAAGCTACATTCAGGTACTATATTTCCCTCTTCTTAGAGGGCTTACAATCTAAGTTTAGGCCTGAAGCAATAGAAAGTGAAGTGACTCTCACAGAGATACAAGGAGTGAAATTTGAATCCTCGCTTTCCTAGATCTCAGCCTACTACTTACCACTAAGCTGCTCCTCAACTGTTGGGTCCTTTCTGTTGAGTTAACTCACTATGAGGCTTCATTCGCAAATATAAAGTTAGATAATATTAGCATAAAAGGACTGCTTGGTCAACCCAATTTGCCCATTTGTCCCCATCTACTCTGCTTTTACAGGTCTTACTCGACCAGTGGATTAGTCCCTCCCTATGATAAGGTCCCTGTGAGCTGGTCCCACACATTCTGACATTGTTTTGGTTCCTATCACCCACTACTCCAGGCAGAGGCATTGCTGGATGCTTGAAAAACCTGCTGCATGTGCCTTTACAATTCCCCATCCTCCTCCTACAGAGATTTTGATAACTAAAATCATTATGATTAAGCATTCTCCCCCGTCTGCCCCCAACCTGAGATTAAAATATAGGATGCTAGTGTTATTGAGATTCTGCAGTTCTTAGCAGGACATTTTTAAAAACTAGAAGAGCAAATATGCTGGAAGATCCAAGGGAATATATTGTACTTAATCATTAAAATCAGTTATGATGCCTGATGATTAGAAGGTGTTCTTATGTAACACCAGTTTTGAAAAAGGGTTTCAAGGCTCAATTAAAAAGCATTTGATGGAGTTGAATGGCAACTTGATTTCAAGCATTAGAGTGGTTTGGTTTTTGGAGAGAAATGTATTAAAATAATAATGCTCTGTGTTGTGCCCGTAGCTGGGTTATATACAAGAGCAAATTTTCTGATTCATTCTCCCTGTTTAAAGGTAATAGAGAGGGAAGCCCTGTGCCTGTTCTGTTGTTATTATCACCTTAGAACTTTTAGCTATTGCTATACAGCTGCACTGAAAAAACATGCAGCATTTCCTGATCCAATGTAGAATACAAACTAGCAGTGTTTGCCAATGACAACCTTGTTATTTATTAAAGCCCTCTCAATACCAAAGCTGTTCCACTTCAAGCATTTATCTTCTAAGGTGGCAATTCTGTACATTGGCACCAAATGTTAGACACCCCAATGCCATGCGCTTAACAGCAAGGGGTCCTTTTATTAAGGTGCACTGAAAAATGGCCTGCGCTAGTGTAGGTGTGTTTTGGAAAAAAGGACTTTTTTGGGGGGCCAAAAATGGAAATGCGGCAAAATGAAAATTGGCACACATCCATTTTGGGCCTTAGACCTTACCACCACCCATTCACTTAGCGGTAAGGTCTCGTGCATTAACTGGGTGGTAATCATCAGCGCACATACAATGCAGATTACCACCCGGTTAGCGTTGCGTGCTGGAAAATAAAATACATTTTTCAGAGCATGTAGTGGGCGCACGTAAAAAATGAAATTACTGCCTGGGCCACGTGGTAGCTGGGCGGTAGTTCCAAAATGGCGTGCATTGGGCGTGCGTAGGCACCTACGTGGCATAGTAAAGAGACCCCCAATTCTTTAAAGACTTCTTGGTGCCAAGGTTCCATTACAGAATACTAGAGTAAGTTTGCATTGGCAAGCCTAAAGTTGGGGGCCAACAGTTATATCAAGTCAATACCACCTAGTCATGCCCTGAAGTGCACATAACTTATAGCATTCTATACATTATTCCCTGGATTCTATATATATGTTGCCCAGAATTGTGTGCCAATTATTGATATTGGCACTCATTAAAATCTGCACTATTCTGTAAGGCATCCCTTTCAATTAGTGACCACTTGAAGTGCAATATAATATCTTTTATTGATACAACAAATCCCCTATAAAATTACAAACATCCATAGGAGCGAACTTTTCAAAATTATTGGGGGGTGCTAATCCCAGTGGAAATAACCCTTCCCTGGACACATGCAATGAAGTTTCTCAATATTGAGGGTGCTCAAGCACCCACAGCACCCACTGAGTCGGCTCCTATGCTAACATCAGATACTAAACGCTAGGCTAAACTAAAAATACATCTTAGATTTCCCCCATTTCTGATCAGTACATCAAAACATTGCCCATTGTATTTGTGTGCAACCAATCAAAAAAAATGTTTTTTACAACAGTCATCAATATTCAATGAATGTATTCATCTTGTTCAAACCATTTTCAAATGTCCAATGTAGACTCAAATGTCAAACAGTTCACCAAAACCGTAATGAACGCCGAGGCTGCATGAGATCTTCCAATCCAATGGAAATGTTTTGTAATTAAACATAGTAAGTGATGGCAGAAAAAGACCTGTACGGTCTATCCGGTCTGCCCAACAAGATAAACTCATATGTGCTACTTTATATGTATACATGACCTTGATTTGTATCTGCCATTTTCAGGGCACAGACCTTAGAAGTCTGCCCAGCACTAGCCCCGCCTCCCAACCACTAACTCCGCCTCCTAACCACCAGTGCTGCCACCCAATCTCTGCTATGCTTCTGAGGATCCATTTACATGGAATCTGCATTATACATGGAATCCAAGATGTACTCCTTTCATTTATCACTCTAAGTTCTTCTCCTAAAAAGACCTTGTATGTCTGAGCTCTACATGGTAACCTCAGCAATGCCACTCACTGACAAGAATTATGTAATTCTTGCTGAGTTGAGATACATATCAGTGAATGGCACCACTGAGGTTATGGTAGGTAATGTTTTGATGTACTGATCAGAAATAGAGGAAATCTGAATGTAACTCACCTTGAGCAAAATCCAAATAAATAGTAAGTTTAGCCTAGCATTTAGTATTTGATGTTAGTAATTTTATAGGGGGTTTGTTGTATTAATAAAAGATATTATATTCTGCATATTGCGTTTAAAGTGGTCACTAATTGAAAAGGATTTACAAAAGTACAGATTGTGAACCCGAATCATTAATTAGATTCTGTTGTAAACTGCTTAATCGCCTGTATAGGCTCAATTTGCGGTATATCAAGTGTCTGGAAATAAATAAATAATGGTGCCTATCTCTCCTAGCATGTGACTCAAAAGGGGAGAGGCCATGGGTATGTCAGGGGTATTCTGAAAAGTTGCATGCATAGTTAAAGAATATGGCCTCAGCACACCTAAGGTGGGTGCCAGCATTTGCCCACAAATGAAGAAGCCAATCTCAGTCAGGTGTTTGATTCATCAGGATACCAGTGTAGAACCAGCGCTATGAGCACTGCTGAAAGCAGTCTTCTAAATCCAGAAAGCATAATGAAATGATACCCTTCATTGGCTTTGAAATAAGATACGTGTGTAGCCAGTTCACAGCAAATTCTTTGATGACTTACAAATGTGAAATTGATTTGCATAGATCACAAAAAAAGTCACAAAAGACTGCTCAAATGTTATGTCACTTTTGGCATCACAAAGAGGGGCATAATCGAACGCGAACGCCTATCTCCATGGGCGTCTATGTTCGAAAACGGGTACGTGAAGAGGTGGGACAGACCTTATTTTCAAAAAAATGGACGTTTTTCAGCTGGGCGTTTGTTTTTTTTAGCGTTAATGGAAACTAAAAACGCCCAGCTCAAAAACGTCCTAATCTGAGCCATTTGGTCGTAGGAGGGGCCACGATTCGTAGTACACTCACCCCCCTGACATGCCAGGACACCAACTGGCCACCCTAGAGGTCTGTGCGGTGGACTTCAGACAACGCTCCCACATGCATAGCTCCCTTACCACGGGTGCTGAGCACCCAACCCCCTCCCCCAAAACCCACTACCCACAAATGTACAACACTACCATAGCTCTTAGGGGTGAAGGGGGCACCTACATGTAGGTACAGTGGGTTTTGGAGACCTCCCATTTACCAGCACAAGTGTTACAGGTAGGGGGGATGGGCCTGGGTCCACCTGGCTGAAGTGCACTGCGGTACCCACTAAAAGTGCTCCAGGGACCTGCATACACGCAGGCCTCTAGGACTTATTGCTGCTTTATAACATTGGCACACCAGTTGACACCTGAAGACTAATCTCTCCGAAAACGTCCTTTATTGGAATAAGCACGCTTACTCACAGTTAACTGCAGATCAGAGGTTGTGCCCCACTGGCACAGAGTCTCCCTGATACTGAGATTAGCAGTAGGTCAGAGCTGGCAGAATGGTGTGCAATGCCCTATTTCAGCCACATTCAAGGTAAGAACTAAGTTCTGTAACGTGGCTAACAAGTGAAAGGGATCTAAAACTGGCTTACAAAAATGGCCACTACCTCATGGACTACCGGAAACAAAACAGGGCACACTCTGACCCAGTAAGCAGGGGGAAAAGCACCATGGGAGTAGAGCCTACCAACTACCAACATCGTGAGCATTTGCCACAAGCTAGTGGAATCACGGAGCCCAATACCCTACACCCACCACAACGCATTGCTGATGTGACTCTGCAGTGCCCTTAACAGAAAAGGTGTCACACTCACCCGAGACCCACATCAGAACCAGGGAAAGGCTGTCAAAGGATAGAACACATTCTGCTGTCATGGAGGTTGGTACGGCATTTGAGGCTGGCATACAGGGTGGAAAAAAAGTTTTTTAAGTGGGTTTTTTTGGTGGGAGGGGGTTAGTGACGACTGGGGGAGTCCGGGGAGGTCATCCCCGATTCCCTCCAGTGGTCATCTGGTCAGTTGGGGCACTTTTTTGGGACTTGTTCGTGAAACAAAAGGGTCCACAAAAAGTGACCCAAAATCGCGGTAAAAACGCCTTTTTTTTCGATTATCAGCTAAAGACGCCCATCTCTCCTCGGCCAATAACCACGCCCCAGTTCCGCCTTCACCACGCCTCCGACACTCCCCTGTCAACTTTACCCGTTTCCACGACGGATTGCAGTTGGAAACGCCCAAAATCGGCTTTCGATTATACCGATTTGGGCGCCCACGGGAGAAAGACGCCCATCTCCCGATTTGGGTCGTAATATAGGCGTTTTTCTCTTTCGATTATAAGCAGGAAAGTGAAACATATTTGGCAGCTTTTAAGACCTGTAAAATAAATGCCTTTGTATCGCTCCATGGTGTTCAATTCTGGTCGCCACATCTCAAAAATCGCCACATCTCAAAAATGATACATTGGAATTAGAAAAGGTGCAGAGAAGGGTGACAAAAATGATAAAGGGGATGGGACGACTTCCCCATGAGGAAAGACTAATGCGGGAAGGGCTCTTCAGCTTGGAGAAAAGACGGCTGAGGGGAGATTTGATAGAGGTCTATAAAATAATGAGTGGAGTGGAACGGGTAGATGTGAAGCGTCTGTATACATTTTCCAAAAATACTAGCACTAGGGGGCATGCAATGAAGCTACAAAGTAGTAAATTTATTAGGAAAGTAATGGAAAATAAAAATGAGGATGTTATAATGCCTTTGTATCAGTCCATGGTGCAACCGCACCTCAAATGTTGTGTTCAATTCTGGTCGCCGAATCTCAAAAAAGATATAGTGAAATTAAAAAGGTACAGAGAGGGGTGACAAAAATGATAAAGGGTATGGGTCAACTTCCCTATGAGGAAAGGCTGAAGTGGCTAGGGCTCTTCAGCTTGGAGAAAAGACGGCTGAGGGGAGATATGATAGAGGTCTATAAAATAATGAATGGAGAGGAACGGGAAGACATGAATCGTTTGTTTACTCATTCCAAAAATTCTAGGACTAGGGGGCAAGTGATGAAGCAACAAAGTAGTAAATTTAAAATGAATTGGAGAAAATGTTTCTTCACTCAATGTGTAATTAAACTCTGGAATTCATTGCCAAAAAATATGGTATAGGTGGTTAGCTTAGCAGGGTTTTAAAAAGGTTTGGACGTCTTCCTAAAGGAAAAGTCCATAGACCATAATATTGGCACTTGCATTGCATCCGTTCCTGACACACTCATGAACAAAGAATACTATGACAACCTTATACATTGGAAAAATAATTTTGTCTGCAGCTTTATTAACCAATCAAAAATTCATAACCAACACAAATAAAAATGTTATTATCAATATTTCAATGCAACCTTCACTTTTCTTATTACCTTTAATAAAGCTAGTCGGTGCCGACCTAGCTGTACATATTTATTCCATCAAATGTATTAATACTCCATGAACCACCTTGTAAAGTGAGACCTGCGGTGACGTCAAGGCCTTACTACTTTGTTGCTTCATCACTTGCCCCCTAGGAGGAGGAGACTAAATCCAATTCTGCATCTTCCATCACAGTCTCTAGTCCATATCAACTAGATATCAAAGTTGTACTCTTCAAAAATCTTATAACAACTAAATTAGTTCTGCAATAAAGAATTACTATTCAACCATCATTCAAAATACAGCCAAGTCTACACATAAACCCCAAAATTCTATATATGGCACTAAAAATCAAGCATGCAAATTTTGGCACGTTCCCAATGTGCTCATGCAATTTAATTGAACACCAGGATCCATATGTAAATTTTACGTGCAGATCTAAAGAGCGGGTGCAGCCATGTGAGGGTCATGGACAGATCGGGGATGTTCCTGCAATTTATGTATGCTGTTATAGAATAAGGGGGTTCCATGCCTAATTTAGGTGCAAAGATTTACTCAAGAGGTTTAGTTGGTGTAAATTGTCATGGCTAAAAGTTAGGCATGGATTTTGGCGCTAAAAGCTAGTCTATAAATGATGCCTAACTTTTAGCGTCATGAATAGAATAGTGCTTAACGTGGGGTTTTTTTAATGCTGATTTTTGGCACCATTTATAGAATTGGGTCCAAATTGTCACTGAGCATCTACATAGATCTCCTCCTAGTATTAGCTGTTCTACTTGATCTGCAGGCTGTTTAGCAGTATTCTCTCAAAAGATTGATAAGCTGTGTTCTTCTTTGATCTCTACTGATAATACTACCCCTTCTGAAGCTTCTGATGCTCTTGTTTTAGGCATGTGGAACACTGTCCAAGTGGTCTCCCTGATTTCCCTATCAAAAACGTTTCTTCCATTTCTAAGACTTCTTTTTGTAGATCTTCTACCTTCTAAGTGGATTTCAATCTCTGCTCATGGGCTTTTGCCATTACTGCTCTCTGTGGTTAATCATAGCTTGGATTCTGGAATTATTCCTTCTTGTTGGATACATTCTATCATAACCCCTATTCTTTAAAATCCCTCTCTCAATTCCAATAATTTATCAAACTACAGGCCCATTTCTAACCTTTGTTTTACTCCGTGTGTTTTTTCTAGCAAAAAAGGTGCCAGTACTCAAATGCAAAGTCACCCTTCAGGGGTGGGGTGATCACTGTGGGACCCACCTCACAATAACCAGGCCCCCTGCAACCAATCACAAAACCTATGATAAGGCAGAATTGGTGTGTAGAGCCTGAGCTCTTTCATTAAAATTTAGGATCTCTGGGTCAATTTTAGCAGACAATGGAAAAGATGCCGGTACTCAGTACCCCCAAGTACCCCCTCAAAAAAACAGCCCTGGTTTTACTTCAGAATGTGTAGAGAAGATAATGTTAAATCCGCTTATTGAATTCTTAAAAGACAAAGAATGTGTTGCATCCTAGATTATCAGGTTTTCGGCATGAGTTCAGTACAGAAACTGTCTTGGCAGCTTTACTGTGTGAAGTAGAGACAATTCTAGAAAGTGGACAGATTGTTCTTGCTGTTTCTCTAGATCTGGTCTAAGCCTTCAATCTAGTGGACCACCCATTTAGAGGCTTGTGGCATTTCAGGTACAATCTTCGTATCTTTCCCATCGCACCTTCAGAGTATATCCCGCTCTCTGTTGGGGTTCCTCAAAGTTCTGTCCTTGGACCGCTTCTTTTCTCGATCTACACCTCTTCCCTGGGCTCGCTGATCTCATCACATGGTTTCCAGTACCATCTCTATGCTGATGACACCCAGCTTTATCTCTCCACTCCCGACATCACGGTCGAAACCCAGGCCAAAGTTTCGGCCTGCCTTTCAGACATCGCTGCCTGGATGTCCAACCCTCATCTGAAACTGAACATGGCAAAGACTGAGCTCCTTGTCTTTCCACCCAAACCCTCTTCTCCTCTTCCCCCACTTTCCGTCTCTGTTGACAACACCCTCATCCTCCCCGTCGCTTCAGCCCGCAATCTCGGAGTCATCTTCGACTCCTCCCTCTCCTTCTCTGCCCATATCCAGCAGACAGCTAAGACCTGTCGCTTCTTCTTCTATAATATTAGCAAAATTCGCCCATTCCTCTCTGAACAGACCACCCGAACCCTCGTCCACTCGCTCGTCACCTCTCGTCTTGACTATTGCAACCTTCTTCTCACTGGCCTACCGCTTAACCATCTATCCCCCCTTCAATCTGTCCAAAATTCTGCCGCACGTCTTATCTACCGCGTGAACCGATACGCTCATATCACCCCTCTCCTCAAGTCACTTTACTGGCTCCCGATCCGCTACCGTATACAGTTCAAGCTTCTCCTTTTAACCTTCAAATGCACTCAATCTGCAGCCCCCCATTACCTCTCTACCCTCCTCTCCCCGTATGTTCCCACCCGTAACCTCCCCTCTCAGGACAAATCACTCCTATCTGTACCCTTCTCCACCACCGCTAACTCCAGACTCCGCCCCTTCTGCCTCGCATCACCATATGCCTGGAACAGCCTTCCCGAGCCTATACGTCATGCGCCCTCCCTGCCCATCTTCAAGTCCTTACTCAAGGCCCATCTCTTCTCCCTTGCTTTTGGCGCATAACCACCTTCCCCACTCTTGATACCTACACTGACTACATAGTTTGTAACCTTTAGATTGTAAGCTCTTTTGAGCAGGGACGGTCCTTCCCCGTGTTAAACTTGTACAGCGCTGCGTAACCCTGGCAGCGCTATAGAAATGCTAAGTAGTAGTAGTAAGTAGTAGAAATGGTTTAGATAATTTTTGTCTGATTGTTCTTATGCAGTCTCTATAGACACCTCATTATCTAGATGTGTTCCCTTAGTTTGCGGAGTACCTTAGGGGTCTTCACTATCTCCCATGCTTTTTTATGTGTTTCTGGGTCCCCTGACATCCCCTTCAGCTTTCACATTTATGCAGATGACATCTTATTAATTGCCAGATTACATGCCATCTCCCCCAATCTAAGGCTCTTACAGGCAGGTCACAGCTTGGTTAAGAGATAATCATTTAGGACTAAATTCAATAAATGGCATCTAAGAAAATCAGCACTGAAAAAAAATAGCACTTAGTGCTATTCTCTAAACAGTACTCAAAGTTAGGTGCTGTTTACGGAATAGCGCTTAGTGCCGGGAACCGTGACTATTTTTGAATATGACATTTACTCCACCAAAACCCTGGTGTACATGGATCCCGTTTATTCTGTAACAGTGTGCATATATTGTGGGAACACCCTGATCCACCCATGACGCTCCCATGGCCATATCCCCCTTTTTGGATCAGCAAAAAAAAAGGAGGTAAAAAGCCTCACTTTTTTTCTCCACCCCTTTTTGGATCTGCATATAAAATTTATGCATGGATCCAGCCACATAAATTTATGCACATAAATTTTAATTCATGCCATTTAGCACTGATAATTTAGTATTCGATTTTCAGCACTAATTGGCTCATTATTCAATTAAATTGTGCATGCAATGTTTAGCAACTTTTATAGAATTTGGGGGTAAGTATTGAATGTATTTAAAACTTCTACCTGTTAGATTACAGGGAGATCTTAACACCTGACACTTGTGCCGGTCTTTTGGGGTTACTCCTATTGCTGCAGTGGACACCTTTAAGTACCTGGGGGTGATGATTGATTACCAACTTACGTTTTCTCAACAAATTGTGACAGTTATTAAGAAAAGAATTTTCATGTTACGTCAAATTTCATAGCCTAAATGGTTTGCTAGAGGGTAAAGTCCTTTACTCATTGATATATGCCTTGTTTACATCTAGGTTAGATTTTGGCAATATGCTGGTCTTCCTAATATATCTTTGACGTGTTTCCAAATGCTTCAGAGCACTGCTATCTGTCTTTTGGGTAATTTTTGCCATCAAGATCATATTTCACCTCTTATTGTTCATTTTCACTGGCTCCCATTTAAGTATTGTTTTGATATTAAAATCTTAGGGCTTATTATGAACAGGTCCCTGGTTATTTTGCAACCTTGGCTTCCCCATATGTCCCTAATAGATCTCTCTAATCTGTTGCCAATTTTCAAATGGTTATTCCACACCCCTCCACGGCTCATTGGGTTACCACTCAGGATTCCATTCTATCAATTGAGGGATTTGAGATTTATAATACTTGTATCTTTAATTTTTCAAGAGGGGGTAATGTTGCGCAAGCTCTGTTGAAGATTACCGCCCAGTTAACACGTGAGACCTTTTCACTAAGGCAACGGGTGGTGGTAAGGTCTCAGGCCAAAAATGGATGCGCACAGGTTTTAATTTTGCCGCACATCCGTTTTCGGCCACAAAAAAGGCCTTTTTTTTTTGCAGGCGCGCTGAAAAGTGGACCTGCGCACATTCAAAACACACGCCTACACCGGCACAGGTTATTTTTCGGCACACCTTAGTAAAAGGGTCCCTTAATCGGATAAGGCAGCTGAACATCAACACTAACCACCAAACACAAAACCTGCAATTTTGTGGGCTGTCCAGGGGCAGAGTCAGTACTTGTGCAATTAAGTACCAATATTCAGCACTTAGGGGTCCTTTTACAAAGCAGGGGCGTAGCTATGGGCGGCCATGGGGGCCTGGGCCCTGCAAAATTTCATCCGGGCCCCTGGTTTGACTGGCGAGGGTCCACAACCCCAGCAGGCTGAAGCCTTCTTCAGCTGCCTGCCCCCTGCTCTTCTTTCTTCTTGCTCCTCCTGTGCACGTTGTTTGTGAGGGGAAGTGACAAGGAGGCGAGGCAAGGCGAGGCAGTGGGGGGAGGCAAGGTGGTGGGGGGGCAAGGAGGTGAGGCGTGGCAGAAGGCACCACTCAAAATGTGCCCCCAACCTCGGGCTCTGTCCCCTTCCCACCTTGAGGTCTGGCTACGCCCCTGTTACAAAGGCACGCTCGCATTTTTAGCACATGCTATTGATTAGTGTGAGCTAAATGCTAGAGATGCCCATAAGAATATGGGTGGCAAAAAGGGCTCCCCGTCACATGGCCATGTGGTAAAAGTTAATTTGGCAGCGCAGCGATGTACAGCTGGGAAATACAGCACCTCTTTAGGTTTGTTTTCTCTTTACTGCCATTTGTAAATACAGAAGAAAAATATTGTGTGGAAAGCAAAAAACACATTATAGAAACAGCTGAGTAAATCAATCGTATACTAAATATCAGACTTTGTATTCTATCATAAGTCCCTTTTCCAAATTGTTCAAGGGAGAGAGCAACATAACTACAATAATACAACAATAACACAGTGAAACAGTAAAACCTATAAATAACACAGTGAACCTTGAAGGCCTAGTAATGAAGTCCCGTGAGTGTTCTCCCTTTTCTCCAGTCTTATTTAATATATTAATGAGTACTTTGAGAGGTTTTCTATCACACTTAAGGGGCGTAGCCAGACAGCAGATTTTGGGTGGGCCTAGTCAAGAAGCGGGTGGGCACCAAGTGTTCTCCTCCTCCCCCCCCCCAGTGCGATGAGGCCAGTATCAGCAGCTTAGGAAGCTTAGACTGCTGAAGTGGACAGCAGTGTTTTCAGCACCATCAGGGGGAGGTCTTCAGCTGGCAAAGCTTGAGATCCCCACTAGCTAGCACTAAATATGTGCTGCTGTTGGGTGGGCCTGAGCCCTAAGTGGATGGGCCCGGCCCACCCAGGCCCAGCTGTGGCTACGCCACTGAAAGAGTTAGTTTTTATACATATACGGCTGATTTACACTCCTCATCTGTGTGATACATAAAAATACCATTCCATTAAATACAGTTCAAGCTTCTATTGATTTGCTTGGTGCTTAGGCAACTTATTAACTTTAAAAACTAAATACTGATAAAACCAAAATGTTATAGCTGGGCACGCTTTATTTATCTTTATTTAATAATGCTTTTTGGTGCTTAAAAACGTCACTCTTCCAAGTGAACCTATATTGAAAGTTTTAGGAGTGGTTTTAGATCTTATGCTATCTTTTCACAATCATGTCAGCATTTGGCCATTGTGCGTGAGCCTTTATCGCCACTTATTTACTAAGCAGTAAGGGCTCCCACGCTAACCCCATGCAAATTGGGCAGCACAGCGATTTACCTGCACTACCTGATTAGCATGGGACACATACCTACTTCTCTGCCTCTAAACACATACCCCCCACACTACGAAAAAACCCTATTTTTTTAGTACATGGGTAGCGTGTGCCAATTCCAAAAGTACCACGGGATGCCTGAGCGCACCCCACGGTATATTACACTATACTACAAGGCTTATACCCCACAATATCCCACTGGAGTTCTATGAAGTTTACAAAGTCAATGGAACTGGACAATTTTCAGGAATATAGAGATAATTAAGCACAATTCAGAACTCAAACATCATAAGACAAATTAAAAAGATGGGTCTTCATACGTTATTGCTTACCACCGCTTAGTGGAATGACCCCTTTATGTTGAGCATTCTGTCAGGTTAAGACAACCTTTGCAAACTGTGCAAAATACTTTGGCTAGATTAATATATTGAGAAAAGAAATGAGATAGAGCATCTCCCCTGTTGAGAAGTTTACACTTAGCTACCTATAGAGGTCCATTTAATATTTGGGATTGCTCATGCCATAGCCCCTTTACCTTTTTTTTTTTTATCTATGATAGTTTTTCTGTCTAAGGGTAGACATTGCCAGTTTGTTAACTCTCTTCCTTCTGTAGCACATATGCGATGTGATTCCATACTCTTCAACTCTCCTACAAGGCAGCAAAAATTTGTAACTTTTTCCCAACCATTGTTAAATTAGAAACAAGCTAAATGGTGTCTGTAAAAAATGGGATCCCCGACAATTTTCCAAATAACCCAAAAATGCCCTATTGTAGCAGAAACATCTGCCTAAAATTTTACACATTTCTGAATATTTTATTTTCAACAGGTTGGAGCTCCAGTGCATTGAGCTTGCGAAACAGTTGAGCTCTCTTAATCAATGAAACGCAAGAAGTCATTGAGCCAAAAGGCTCAGTGGTCTCAAAGACCGTGAATGTGTAATGATTAAAGAAGGATACTTTGAACACAAAGTATGAATTAACTAAAAAAATGCATTATACTAATGTATTTTCAAAGATCATACTAAATGTTTAAACAATTGCAAAGTATTTTAAAACTATGTAAGGGGTCCCGCTTTTTCCAGATGCCATGTATATGAGTTTTAGAAAGAAACTTAAAACTTACTTGTTTAATCAACATCTTAGATTAATGTTAGGCATATTTAACTTTGTATCTTCCCAGTGCTTGTCTGGTTAATCTTTTGTTATCCACATTGAACCTCTTGTTGTAATGTATTGTATTGTATTGTATTGTATAAGAGCATAAGAAATACAATGGATGAGAGTAGAACTAGGTTGCTTCACTTCATACCCAACAGACAAAAAATTATACAAAGGGTTTACCATCACCTTGCCGAAACAGCCCATTCAAAGTGAATGGGCTGGGTCGGTACTACCATACTAGCAGCCACCAGCGTGGCTTTGTAAAAGGAGGGGGTAGATTTTAAGCCCTCTAGGAACAGGAAAAATACTTTCTGTACCTGAATATAACTCACGTTGAACTACTGAGGAAACAGTGTGAGCTAAATCCAAAAAAGTCTCCTTTATGTTAATAAATGTACCACACAATCCTTCCATTTCAGATACTTTGAACCTTACCATATCAGAACGACATTGACTCCCAGTATTCAAACAGCAGCAACTTTATCTATGAAAAAGCAGTTCTGCAAATATTACACTGAGCCCTAAAACACCAATACAGCACCTACTGAGAAAACAGAATAATCAGGGCTGCTACAGGAGTCTGAAAGAGTACTTATTCGAGTAGAAGGTGCAATAAAGTACGAATGTGTCTAAGGGCAACAATAAAATTGATGTTTGATGCCACAGTCTGATGGAATAAATAAATAAAAACAGTTCCAATGCATTCAGAAGCTGGTGGCACACTACTTAATTGGAACTGTTTTTATTTATTTATTCCATCAGACTGTGGCATCAAACAGCAATTTGACTGTTGCCCTCAGACACGTTCATACTTTATTGTGCATTCTACTAGAATACGTGACCTTTCAGACTTCTAATGAAGGCCTTTTAGCCAAAACACGGCCCATGTCGAATCGAGTGAAGACTTTGAAGCACTTTGTTGTCCTTTGTCATCTCCACTGTTTCTTTTGCCAAAGTAAGCACTTCACCTACCTATTAACTTTCCATCTTTCCCCTCCTTTCCCTGTCCATCTCCCTACTCTTACCCTCCCTAGCCATCCTATTTCCCTGTTTCACTCCTTCTTCAGCCTCTTATTCACTTATATTTTCACTCACTCCCCATTACCACATTTTCACCATCTGTACTCACCTCTACCCCAGCCCTCATCTACTTTCCTCTGCCTCTTACCTCCTTACCAGCCCCAGTTCCTCCAACTGGTAATCTCCTCCATTCCCTGTCTCTTATTCCAAACCAATTTATGATCATCCCGTTTTTACCACCTTCCAACTGTATTTTTATCTTGTTCTTACACAAATCCTCTCTCCCCTTCCTAGTCCAGCATCTCCTATGTCAACTGAGATCAGTTTGTTCGTTCTTTGACCATGATACTTTTCACTTTCTAATTCTGTCTCTTTGTGGGACTTGTCTGGACTATTGTAATATCATCTATGTAGGTATTTCTAAAACTTTGCTTACAAAACTTCAGACATTGCAGAATACAACTATTCGCCTCCTCTGTCAATTACGAAAATTTGATCACGTTATATTTGCTTTACGGATCATCATTGGCTGCCGATTCTCTACAATTTAAAGCACTATTATTGGGTTTCAAGGCTTTTCATCAAGGTACACCACTCTTCACTAACAATACCATACTCATTTGTGCAGGTCCTGCGAGCCATAAATGATCACTATATGGTCATACCAGTATCTCGCTTTGCACAATTGGAGACAACTCGTCATAGTGCTTTTTTCTTTATCGTTCCCTATCTTTGGAATTCTCTACCTTTATCTTTATGTGGTGAACTCAATATAAAGGAATTTATATCACTGTTGAAAGCATGGTTATTCAAGCAGGCCTATACTGGCAACTGAGAAGGCTTATTGAGCTCCTGGTGCCTAGGAGAGAAAGAGTGAGAAAAATGATTTTTAACTGATATGACTTTGTTAATTTGCTTTGGGTTCTCTTGTGAATGTATTTATTAACTTTCCTATCAAAATATTGTAGTTCCTTCCTTTTGCTCTTTGATATTTTATGTTTGTTAACCGCTTTGATCTATCTGACAGCTAAGGTGGTATATCAAGTTACTTACAAATAAATAAATACAAAAATCTCCCCTCTCTCTTTCTCTTCCCCATCTCCTAGTCCAGCAGCATCTCCCCTCTCTCTATCCCCCAAGTCCAGCATCTGCCCTTTCTTCTGCATTTCCCCCTCCTCAGTCCAGCATCTTCCCGCTTCCTTTCTTCTACCAGAGTTCAGTATCTTCTTTCTCATACCCTGGTGGTCCTGCATCTTCCCTCTGTTCCCCCAGCACAGTCCAACAACCCCTCCCCAACTTAATGTAGCATCTTCTTCCTGTTCCCATTTCCCATGCCTGGTGGTCTAGTATCTAGTCTTTCTTCTCCCCCCACCCCCATTTTCCCACTACAGTGGGCCAGACAGATGGAACTCATCCCCTGAAAATCCACTGCTCCCATCCTCCTCTGAGTGGATGGAAAGGCAGCAGCTTTTCAGTTTGCACATATATGAAAGACCCAGTGCTTGGAATTTACATCCCAAAGTACTGTGGTATTGTTAAATAAATAAATAAATCCTTCGGTAGATTTCACGTCTTCACTGACAGCTGCCACCACCACTGGGAAAAAAACAATTACCATTGCTTCATGCTGTAGTTCGTTCATAGCTCAGCAATCTGTTCAACAAAACTGAGAGGGTCCCTATTATCTGTGTTTACAGCACTGGATAAGATTATTGTCTGATATGGTTAAAATGGATCAGCCCTAAACAATATGAAGCTTATGTCTATAAGTAAAGGTACAGAAAGTGCATTGCCCGCTCCTTATGCGTTGTGTTTGCTCTGCACCACCACTAATTCAGAAGTACTGTTTTTTGAGCATAAAATAAAAATAGCAACAGACAAAGTTGACATATGCTGCATCTCCTTATATAGTACTAGAAACAGTGAAACAGAGAAAAATGTAGGCAGATAAAGACCATATGGCCTATCCAGTCTGCCCATCCATGCCATCGATTTCCCTATCATGCCCTTAGAGATCCTATGTACTTGTCTCATCTTTATCAGTTTCAGAAATCTAGAAGAGGAAACCAAAGTTCTACAGAAAAAGCAGTGCAGTCTTTTATTCCTGCCACTTTAAAACACATTCCCATATAGCAGGTTGCAGGGGCATATTCCCAAATAGACAACCTGTTCAGTTTTGCAGTTAGAAAAACATATCTCTCATTTGTCAATGAATGATAGAAACATTTCATTTTCAAATTCACACAACACAGAGAGCAGTTTCCACAGGGAAAATGCCCCATAATTTTCCTAGAGCCAACTAGATTAATCTAAGGAAGTGCTAGAAGAGCCTTTAAATTGTGGTTCTTCCTAAATGCCACTAGAAGTTCCTTCTCATTGAATGAATCTACATTCTGAATGATATGTCCTTTGACAGATGATTAAAACCCAGTGTACAAACTATTCAATCTTCTTTCTTCCTTTCCTTATATCTTAGTAACGGCTCTGTTTACTAAGCCGCGTTGTAGGCACACAAACGTTTTAGCACGCGCTAAAAATTATCATGCACTAACAATAGAGACACCCATAGGAATACAATGGGTGTCTCTATCATTAGCGCGTGCTAAGTTTTAGCGCATTCTATGAAGTTAGTTTACCTACAGCGCGGCTTAGTAAACTGGACCCTAAGTCTTTATGATTTAACCCAAATGTCCTTTGGAAGTATTTCTCAATTACTGCTCTGGGATAACCCCTTGCCATAAAATGCTCATGGATATCTGCTGATCATTTATTAAAGTCCCTTTGTGTTAAACATAAACATTTTAGTCTCAAAACCTAACTAAATGATAAATTGGCTTTCAACACAGTGCTATTTATTATTTGTTTGTTTGTTTTGACATGTATACCCCAAATTATTACGAACATACTCAAGTTCAATGTGGCTAACAGTAAAAAGATAACAGACAAGTTTACAAAGCCATAAACAAAACATCAAATATAGACCATTGATGGCCAGTTGGAATCTAAGATACTCCAAGAATGAATAGAAACCTTTCAAAAAGAAGAGTTTTCAGTCTTTCATGAAATACCAAGTACTCAGTCTGACCCTTGATTGCCATTGGCAGTGAATTCCACCACTTAGCACCCTGGTATCTAAAGTCAACAGACTGAACTGACTTATAGCACACTCCCTTGTAATCTGGAAGATGAAGTCTAAGGTAATCCCTAGAACCAGAGGTTATATTGCATAGGGGAATAGTTATTAAGGGCAGCATGTAATCCAGTGTCATGCCACATAATATTTAAAAGACAAAAACATATAGGTGCCCTTTTACTAAGCCACTTAAGTGTCTACACGCGCCCAACACACGCCAAAATGGAGTTACCACCTGACTACTGCATGGCTCTTGCTGTAATTTCATTTTTGGCACACGTCCGATCCAAGTGGCATTTGGCGCTTGAACGTCATTACCGTCCGGTTACCGTGTGAGTCTTTACTGCTAGGTCAATGGCTGGCGGTAAGGTCTCAGACCAAAAATGGACATGCGGCAATTTTCATTTTGATGCACATCAATTTTCGGCAAAAAAAAGGCCTTTTGTACAGGCGTGCTAAAAAATGGATTGGCGCACACCCAAAACCCGCACCTACACTACTGCAAGTCATTTTTCAGCGCACCTTTGTAAAAGGACCCCATAATTTAAAAATAATCCTGGCATTAATGGGCAACCAGAGCAGCCTGCATAATAATGGAGTGGCTCTATGAAAACCCGATACCTTGAGGACAAGCCTAGCTGGAGTATTTTGGGCCATTTGTAGCCTTTTTAGGACACCCTTCTGACATCCAGCATAGATGGAATTGCAGTAATCGATCTGAGTTAAAACCAAGAATTGAACTAGCAGTCTAAAGAAGTCTGGCGAGAAATATGATCTGAATCTCCTCTGCTTCCAAAGAGACCTGAAGGATATTTTCACTACTGAATAAACCCGAGGCTCGAATGTGAGATGACAAGTAGTTTACTGCAGAATTTTATTAGTATCAGTAGGGTTTCTATTTTTCCATTCATATTTCTGATCAAAATATCCAGAAAGGGGATTTCTCTCTTATAACTCATCTTAAACTTCGAATTCAGATCAAACTGATTAATCCATAAATGGAATCTCAGAAGGTCCTGCTCACTCCCCTTCCACAGAAGGAATATATGTTCTATGTATATTTTTCCAATTTGAAATGTTATCTTTAAACTCATATTCTTGTAGACATTTTTCTTCAAAACGTGCGACATATAAATTTGCAGTAGAGGAGGCCATAGATGACTCCATTGCGGTACCTTTAATCGGTTGATAAAATCTCCTGTCAAACACAAAATAATTTTCTTTGAGTGCTATGCTTGTCAACTGTAATATAAATTCTGTCAGTACTCTCTTAAACTCTTTGCGTGTAATCAAATAATTTTTTATAATACGTGGAGGGGCATAATCGAACGAAAACGTCTATCTCCATGGGCGTTTATCTCCGAGAACGGGTCCTTGAAGGAGCGGACCGAACCGTATTTTCGAAAAAAATAGACGTCCATGTTTTATTCGACAATTTGTGAGCTGGGCGTTTTTGTTTTTCAGCGATAATGGAAAATGAAAGCGCCTAGCTCAAAAATGAATAAATCCAAGACATTTGTTCGTGGGAGGGGCCAGGATTCGTAGTGCACTGGTCCCCCTCACATGCCAGGACACCAACCGGGCACCCTAGGGGGCACTTTTACAAAAAAAAAAAAAAAGTTAAAGAGCTCCCAGGTGCATAGCACCCTTCCCTTTGTGTTGAGCCCCCTAAATCCCCCTCAAAACCCACTGCCCACAAGTCTACACCATTACTATAGCCCTAAGGGGTGAAGGGGGGCACCTACATGTGGGTACAGTGGGTTTGGGGGGGTTGGACAACTAAGCATTAAGCAGCACAATTGTAACAGGTAGGGGGGGATGGGCCTGGGTCCACCTGCCTGAAGTCCACTGCACCCCCTAACAACTGCTCCAGGGACCTGCATACTGCTGCCAGGGAGGTGGGTATGACATTTGAGGGTGAAAATAAAAAGTTGTGAAACATCATTTTTTGTGGTGGGAGGGGGTTAGTGACCACTGGGGGAGTCAGGGGAGGTCATCCCCAATTCCCTCCGGTGGTAATCTGGTCATTTAAGGGCACTTTTTGGGGCCTTATTCGTGAAAAAACAGGGTCCAGGAAAAGTGCCTAAATTCTAGCTACAAACGCATACTTTTTTTCCATTATCGGCGAAAGGCGCCCATCTCTGTTCGGGTGATAACCATGCCCCAGTCCCGCCTTCACCACGCCTCCGACATGCCCCCGTCAACTTTGTATGCTTCCGCAATGGAGTGCAGTTGAAAACGTCCAAGTTTGGCGATTATACCGCGTTATTCGTTTTTGTGAGATAAACGTCCATCTCCCGATTTAGGTCGGAACTTGGGCGTTTTTCTCATTCGATTATAAGCAGGCTAATGTCTCATCTTACAGAACATTCATGTACAGAGATTCTATGTTCATAGTTATCAAATAGTGTCCCGCCTCACAAATAATATTTTCCAAGATACAGATCATATGAGATGTATCTTTCAGAAAACAAGGTATTATCTTATATGATCTGTATCTTGGAAAATCTCTGTATATGAGCAGAACACAGGAGGAGAAGTGCAATTGGCACTTGCAATGTGTTTTTATAAATTCCACACATATGTGCAGAATTCTACTGACACACACATGCTCAAAGCTATGCTTGCCTCAGATTAACTGTAATCTTCCTTGGGATCTTTCAATAGGCCAGGGATTCTCAAATCCAATCCCTGAGGTCCACAACCCAGCCTGGTTTTCAGGATTACCACAATGAATATGTATGAGATCTGTTTGCAGCAATGGAAGCAGTGAATGTAAATAGATCTCATGCATATTCATTGTGGAAATCCTGAAAACAAGGCTGGGTTGTGGACCTCAAGGATTGGCTTTGAGGGATATAGGTACTTGTGTTGCTTCTATTTTATAAAAGGAGCATATTGTGCTGGATTCTATATATGGCACGGCAAGTAGCACACATTAAATTAAGTTAAACTCTGGCATTCGTTGCCAGAGAATGTGGTAAAAGCGGTTAGCTTAGCAGAGTTTAAAAAAGGTTTGGACAGCTTCCTAAAGGAAAAGTCCATAGACCATTATTAAATGGGGAAAATCCACTATTGCTGGGGTAAGCAGTATAAAATGTTTTGTACTTTTTTGGGATCTTGCCAGGTATTTGTGACCTGGATTGGCCACTGTTGGAAACAGGATGCTGGGCTTGATGGACCGTTGGTCTTTCCCAGTATGGCAATACTTATGTCCTTATGTACTTATGTAAATTGTGTGTGTCCCAATTTATGTGCACTTCGCATCTTTGTAGACACATTATTATTATTATTATTATTACATTTGTATCCCACATTATCCCACCTTTTTGCAGGCTCAATGTGGCTTACAATTCATCGTGGATACTGGAAATAGAAAAGAATGTACATTTGGTTTTACAGCAAGTTTTGGGTACATGATGGTGAAATACGTAATATTGGGAATAGAAAAGAGTATACATTTGTTTTAGCAGAAGTTTTGGTTACATGATGGTGAAATACATGATAGTGTTAGAACCAAAGGCATTAGGTACAAGAAGGTGTGAAAGCAAAAGACATTAAAGAACATTCCTGGATATCTTGAAGAAAGTAGAGTTACGCATGTTGTTCTTTATGATATATTTTGTCGAAGAGATAAGTTTTCAGGAGTTTGCGGAAAGTGGTCACTTCGTAGACCGATTTCAGGTTACGTGGCAGTGAGTTCCAGAGCTGTGTGCTTGTATAGGAAAAGGTTGATGCATGCATTGATTTGTATTTCAAGCCTTTACATTTGGGAGGATGAAGATTGAGGAATGTGCGGGAGGATTTTTTTGCATTTCTGGGTGGTAGTTCTATTAGATCCGACATGTAGGCTGGGGCGTCACCATGGATGATTTTATGGACCAAGGTACAGAGTTTGAATGTGATGCATTCTTTGAGTGGGAGCCAGTGTAGTTTTTCACGGAGGGGTGTTGCGCTTTCGTATTTTGGTTTGCCGAATATAAGTCTGGTTGCCGTGTTCTGGGCTGTCTGGAGTTTTTTTGAGTATTTGCTCTTTACAACCGGCATAGAGTGAATTACAATAGTCCAGATGACTAAGTACCAGTGATTGTACCAGGTATCGGAAGACATTCCTTGGGAAAAATAGTCTGACTCGTTTTAGTTTCCACATTGAATGGAACATCTTTTTAGTTATGTTTTTTGCATGGTTCTCAAGTGTTAGGTGTCGGTCAATGGTGACTCCAAGGATTTTTAGGGTGTCTGAGACTGGTAGACTTAGATTAGGTGTGTTGATGGTGGTGAATTCCTTCTTGTTGTATTGCGAGGTGAGTACTAGGCATTGGTTTTTTTCGGCATTTAGTTTCAGTCGAAATGCATCTGCCCAGGAGTTCATAATATGTAGGCTTTGGTTGATTTCATCGGAAATTTCTCTTAGATCGTGTTTGAATGGGATAAAGATTGTTACATCATCAGCATATATGTATGGGTTTAGATTCTGATTCGATAATAGCTTAGCCAAGGGTGTCATCATTAGGTTGAATATGGTCGGTGAGAGGGGGGATCCCTGTGGAACTCCGCATTCAGGTGTCCATGTGGCTGATGTTGTCAAGTTTGATATGAGCGGGTGGTTAGGAAACCCTTGGACCATCTGAGAACGTTACCTCCGATTCCGAAGTATTCTAGGATGTGTAATAAAATTCCATGGTCGACCATGTCGAATGCGCTTGACATGTCAAATTGTAGCAGTAGTATGTTGTTGCCGTTTGCTATCAATTGTTTGAGTTTGGACATAAGCGTGACTAGTACGGTTTCCGTGCTGTGATTAGATCAAAATCCTGACTGGGAATCATGCAGTACCGAGAACTTGTTTAGATACTCTGTGAGTTGTTTGGTCACCATGCCTTCTGTTATTTTGGTGAATAGGGGAATGGATGCTACTGGTCTATAGTTTGTTAGTTCGTTAGTATTTTTCTTTGCATCCTTGGGTATGGGGGTGAGTAGAATATTACCTTTCTCCTTTGGGAAGAGTTCATTTTGTAGCATGAAATTCATATGGTTAGTTAGGTCCATTATAAATTGTTGGGGGGCCGACTTCATGAGGTTGTTTGGGCATATATCTAATATACAGCGAGATTTGGTGAATCTTTTAAGTGTCTGTGAGATAAGATCTTCTGGTAGTATGGTGAATTCAGTCCAGATACTGTCTGCTGGGTGGATTCCGGGTTCTGGGTCTAGGCATTCTAGGAGTGTAGTATATTCGATTGAGCTGGCTGGTATTTTGAGTCATAGTTTTATGATTTTCTCGTTGAAGTATCTCGCCAAGTCGTCGGCTCCTGGAGTGTCTTTGTTGTTGGTGGTGACTGGGGTTGTATCTAGTAGTTTGTTCATGAGATGGAAGAGTTTGTGTGTGTCTTTGTAATTTGGCCCGACTTCAGTTTTGTAGTATTGTCTTTTGGTTTGTCTTATGGCATATTTGTATTTCCTTCGGAGTAGTTTCCACGCGTTTAGAGTGGGGTCATCTTTTTTTTTTGTTCCACGTACGTTCCAGTTTCCTAACTTGTGTTTTGAGTTTTTTTCAGTTCTTCATTGTAAATTCTAACATGCGATGCTGAATAGGGGGTGTGGCAATGGGAGGAGTGTAGGTATGTTGGTGCCATCAATACACGCATTATTATAGAATTTGGCGCAATGCATGTACATTTGGGTGCAGCCATTTACACCAGGTTTTCATTGGCATAAATAGCCACGTCAATGTTGGCTCTTTCAACCAGTCTATGCGCTATTCTATATACCATATCACATTGTTGACACAGCTTATAAAATAGTGCTATATGCATTATTCAAACGCATCTACAATAGAGACCTGCACGGGAATGAGGTTAGCAGGAATCCTGAGGGGATCCCCTCCAGGTTTATGGGGATGGACCGAGGTCCATGGGGATCCTGCAGGGATGGATCCAAGTCCTGTGGGGCTCCCTCAGAAGTGCAGGCAAGCCTCCCCCCCCCCCCCCCCCCCCGAGCCTCAGGGCACTCTCCCCAAATGTGCCTCAATGCACTCTGGTGGTCTAGTGGTCTCTTTGGGGCAGGAAAGATCCCCAGTGGTCATCTGGTCATTTAGGGAACATTTTTGTACCTTACTCATTCCAAAAACAGGTCTAGACCAAAACACTGACATTTTCACCCTAGACTTTTTTGTTTTGTTCCATTATGGCTGTAAAACGTCCAAGAATTAGGCACTCCCTAAGCCCACCCTAATCTGACCTCTGCAATGCCCCTGGCATGATGCTCCCTTGTTATTTGGATGCAGATGAATTACATTGATAAACATCCTCAAAATAGGTTTCGAAAATACCGATTTGGACGTTTTGAGAAGAAATTCGTTCAAATGCTGAAAACTGTTAAAAATTCTGCTGTTTATCCATTTGGACCTGGTGTTTTATTTGGCACCATTGATTTCATAGTGATTGTAAGTTCTTTCCCAGTTATAGAAGTTCCCAAAATGTCTTGAGGTTTATCAGTGAGAGTAGAATGATCTAAAGTTTTGAGGAAAGAGTCTATCGTATCTGTATTAAGATTGGATTCAAATTGAAAAAGACTAGCAAAAAAAGTAACAAAAGAATTTTCTATATTTATTTGAGAGGTACATATTTGTGAGTTGCTATTTTTAATGGAGTAAATTTGAGTCTTATTATGTTTACCTTTTACTTATTTAGATAGCAAATGACCAGCTTTGTAATCTCCAATGTATTTACCAGAGTTTTGAATAAAAATTTCTTGACCAGCCATTTTACTAGCTCATTTATTATATTGATATTTAATTGTAAATAGTTAAGTATTGTTGATGGAGAGAATGATGTTTAGCTTCTAGAAGTTTAATTTTATCATCAAGTATTTTACATTCAAAATGATCAAGTTTTCTTTTCCTAGAAGTATATCTGATTATTTCTCCTTCTAACAGTGGTTTTAAATGTTTCCCAGAGTAATACCTGAAACCACTTAAAATCTCCTCAATGCACAAAATCTTTGGTAACTCAACTACACACTTCACAAATCCAAAGATAAGAACTGTGTCCCACAGCCTACCTATAGGGAATTAATTTGCTTTGATTGTTGCAAAACCCAAACATCCATATACCATATTTCAATACATGTATAGATTTACTAGTTTGGGAACCCTCGGACGATACCACTTAAAGGCAATTTCATGAATTCCTGCCTAGTGGCTTAGCATCTCTTCATTGGGTCTTCCCTTAATTAACTGTTTATATTAACTGTTTGGTATTGAAGAATAATTATTTTTAATTTAACCATACGTTCTACTTGCAGAAGAAGGGAGTAGCAATGGGCACTGCAGCTGCCCCCAGTGTGGCTAACCTGTACGTCAGCCAATTTGAGGAAGACAACTTATACCAGTCACAATGGTATATAAACAACATTAAAAATTGGCTTCGCTTTATTGATGATGTATTTTTCCTATGGGAAGGGACTGGAGATCAATTGCAGTTATTTTTACAATGGTTAAATGACATAGACAAAAATTTAAAGTTTACGGCGAATAGCAGTACCATCAATATTTCATTTTTGGACACTTGGATACACAAGGTAGGGGGCAAATTACATGCAACAGTGTACCACAAATCCACTGATCGTAACACGTTGTTATCATGGAATAGTCATCACCCATATAAATTGAAGTGGTCTCTCCCAATAGGGCAGTTTTTACGTCTCCGTCGAATTTGTTCCACAGATGAAGCGTTTAAAGTTCAAGCCTCGATACTCATGTCAAAGTTGCAAACACGAGGTTACACCTATAAGTGTATCCGACAAGCATATAAAAGAGCTTGGTATGCTCAGCATCCATTATTGCTATTAAATAAAGAAAAAGAGAAGGAACAAATGGAAAAAACAGTATGAGGCATATTTTCAAAGCACTTAGCCTTCCAAAGTTCCATAGGTTTCTATGGAACTTTGGAAGGCTAAGTGCTTTGAAAATATGCCTCCAAGTGTCCTAGGCTTTTCTACCCTGGCTTCTGAGGTAGCACATTTAATTTTCAAACATTGGCAAGTGCTTACATTTCATCCAGTGTTCCAGGAACACCCCTGCATTGCGTATACCAGGGGTAGAAACCTTAAAGACCAGTTAGTACACACGCACTTTCCTCCGAGGCTTCAAACAAAGGTATCAGGATGCCATCAACCGTGCGGTCAATGTCAGTTTTGTGCATTGACTAGCACGATGACTCAGTGGTTTTATGCCAGCACTCAACGCACGTACAAAATGGAACAACAGACCACTTGCCTTTCATCTTATGTGGTGTATATCATATATTGCCCATGCTCCCTATATTATGTAGGGCGCACAATTAGAACTATGAGAGTACGGTTGATTGAACATAAAAGTAGGCTGAATACAAAAACACTATCGGCCCCTTTAGTACCTCACTGTTTACAATATCATCATACTTTTACGGACCTTAGATGGTTCATAATAGAACAGGTCTTAGAGTCGAGAGGTGGACAGGACCGCAATACAGCTCTAATTAGGAGAGAACAGTGGTGGATACACAAGCTGCATACAACTAACCCTCACGGGCTGAACGAATCGGTGGAATGGAACTCTATGATTTAACCTATTCCATCTATATATTTTTTTTTTTTTAAATGAAGTTATTATTATCATCACTGTGTTCTGTTGTTAATAGCTCGTTTTAGTTCTCGAGTTATTTTTCCACATTCAAGCTGTGTGAAGTTGAACTAGAAATGTGAATTGTGAGACATGCATATACTCTTATATATACATTTATCCTTTTAAAAGGTTTTTTGTAAAGGGCACTGAGGAGAGCGTATTTATTAGCGCCAGATTTTTGCTCTTGCTTTTTCACAGAGACGTCACCATGAAGCATCATCATTCTGCAGCCACTAAATAGCGCCTTCTAAGAACATTCGAGTGCAGTATGGTTTTCCGATGTCTGCGCTCATAGACTGTTGTGAATTCAAGGCGGGCATTTTTAACCCGAGTCCCTGATGAAAGTTTTGAAACCCGCGGCGTCGGGCGCAATTTAGGGGAAGCCTAAGCGGACTCCAACAGCGAGAGACACGGACTAGAACTTAAGATAATTTTTTACAAGTTTTTCACTTAAAACACGTATATTTTTAGCACTTTTTGAGTGAGTTTGCAACAGCACTATAAATAGCATTATAAACAGTTAATTAAGGGAAGACCCAATGAAGAGATGCTAAGCCACTAGGCAGGAATTCATGAAATTGCCTTTAAGTGGTATCATCCGAGGGTTCCCAAACTAGTAAATCTATACATGTATTGAAATATGGTATATGGATGTTTGGGTTTTGCAACAATCAAAGCAAATTAATTCCCTATAGGTAGGCTGTGGGCATTCACACAGTTCTTATCTTTGGATTTGTGAAGTGTGTCCCAGAGTAATACAGCATCATAGCCAGTAGGAGGATTGTATAGTAAGAAATCTTTAGTACAATTTTCAGTGTTGAAGAAAATCAGGGTCAAGTAGAAGGCCATTATTAACTGAAAGATATAGCAGGGTGATCAGGATTGGGAAAGTACAGGCAGCCACATCTAATATCAAAGTTTTAGATATTAAAAAGAAATCTATTCTGGTATATGTATCATGAGGAGCAAAGTAAAATGTATACCCCCTGATATTCAGCTATTTTACTGGCCAGAACGGCTACAGACTGATTAAATAGTGCTTAACTGGCTATCGCCGATAGTCAGTAGGGGATAACCGACTATCCCCCGCTGAATATCCCGGTTAGCGGCTAGCAGATAGCTGGTTACATTAGCCAATATAACCGGCTATCCACCCATTTTTAAAACCAGTTTAGCACCATATTTGGCCATGTGAAAACGTGGGATATCTTTTGCCGGTTTAAAGATATCCGGATAAGTCTGAATATCGACTGAGCTGATTATCTTTAAACCGGCAAAAATAAACTGGATATTCAATGCTGGTCACAAGAAACAGCCTAGCATTGAATATCCAGGCTCAGCGCCAACTTTGGGAGTTAGCCAGTTTAACTCCCACAGTCTGAATATTGGCCCCATAGTCTCTACCAGTGGGATTAGATATCCTCCATGGGTCAGCGAAAGTTTGATTGGAAATGAGGTTGAGTATGCTTGGAATGCCCTCCCGTGGGAGGTGGTGGAAATGAAAACGGTAACGGAATTCAAACATGCGTGGGATAAACATAAAGGAATCCTGTTCAGAAGGAATGGATCCTAAGGAGCTTAGCCGAGATTGGGTGGCAGATCCAGTGGCGGGAGGCGGGGATGGTGCTGGGCAGACTTATACGGTCTGTGCCAGAGCCGGTGGTGGGAGGCGGGACCTGTGGTTGGGAGGTGGGGATGGTGCTGGGCAGACTTATACGGTCTGTGCCAGAACTGGTGGTGGGAGGCAGAGCTGGTGGTTGGGAGGCAGGGATAGTGCTGGGCAGACTTATACGGTCTGTGCCCTGAAAAGGACAGGTACAAATCAAGGTAAGGTATACACAAAAAGTAGCACATATGAGTTTATCTTGTTGGGCAGACTGGATGGACCATGCAGGTCTTTTTCTGCCGTCATCTACTATGTTACTATGTGTAGCTCTCTCCATGAACAACATTTTCCACATTTTAAAGAAGACTGTCTATCTAAATTTAAATCAAAGGGAAGATTAAAATCACCAGCTACAATAAAACAGCAGTCATTATTTTGAAGCTGTAAAAAAATCAGGGTTGTCTATATAAGGAGTTTAAACATTCAAAAATAGATACAGTACAGTCTCGATTATCCAACCTTCGCTAATCCAACCATCCAGCATATTTTACAGACACTCCCCCTCTGTGACATCATTGCATCACCATTAAGAAGCACACGGCTTCTCTTTCCATTTTCTGGCTTCACACACAGCAAAGAAAGCCATGTGTTTCATTTGAGACCATGCTTCTCTGTGAGGGAACCATGCTTTGCAGCTGATACTCAAAGATCAGCTAGTCAACTCAAGAGCAGCTTCAGGAGTAGCCTAGTGGTTAGTGCAGTGGACTTTGAGCCTGGGGATCTGGGTTCAATTCCTACTACAGCTCCTTGTGACTCTGAGAAAGTCATTTAACCTTCCATTGCCCCAGCTACAAATAAGTACCTGTATGTCAGTGGCGTAGCCAAAGGTGGGCCCGGATGGGCCCAGGCCCATCCACTTTGGGTTCAGGCCCACCCAGTAGCAGCACACCTATGAAGTGTCTGGCAGGGATCCCCAAGCCCCACCAGTTGAAAATTCCCAACAACTGTCCTTCCTGCATACCAGCCTTCCCTCTAATGTATTCCCGCCTATGCGGAAACAGGAAGTTGCATCAGAGGGAAGGCTGATGAGCAGTGTGTATTAGTTGCTGCTCGCTGCCAGTGAAAATCTGCCATTTAAAAGGTATAGAGGAGGGGGATGTTTGAGAGACCATATGGCATGCAGGAGAGAGAGGGAGAGACCAAATCACTTGTGGGACAGGGCAGAGTTCTTCTGCCCACCCATCTTGGGCCCAGGCCCACCCAAAATTGGGTGTCTGGTTACGCCCCTGCTGTATGTACTATATAAAGCACCTTGAATGTAGTTGCAAAAACCATGGAAAGGTGGTATATCAAGTCCATTTCCCTTTTATGCACCCCCCTCCCTCCATTGCCATTAAGAAACATATAGCTTCATTTCCAGTGTTTTAATATTGTATATGCAGTACTTTTTCGACCTGGGACCCTGCTTTTTCAGGCAGGGAACTGTTTTTGATCAGGGACCATGCTTTTATTCAAGGGAACCATAATGTTTAGGCCTGGGACCCCTCTTTTTCAGAGAAGGAACCATTTTTGATCTGTGACCCTGCTTCTAACAATGATTGTTTGAGCATTGGATGATGGTAAAGGAAATGGTAAAGAAAGTGAACATTAAAGATGTTTTGAACTGAGACCTTGCTTTTCCTGCCAGGGAACCATTTTTGATCTGAGGCCATGCTTTTGCAGAAACAGAACCATGGTAAGATTCTAGTGCACAATGAGTTTTATGCAGTGCTGTACGTACACCTATTCCTGTTTGTTCATTTACATTTACAGCATTTTCTTTATTCTTACTCTCATCCTTAGATCTTTTTTGCCTGTGAACTTGGAGCATGCAGAGTTTCCAGTTTCTGTTCTTCTGTCTTGATGTCTGCTTCATACTGTTATTAACTAGAGAAGACAAAGCAGTGAGCTTGAGAAATCAGCCTCTGCTCGGTTCTGTATTTCTGTTCACATTGCCTGCTGTACAAGACAACTCTAGTGAGGCTAAACATGTAGTAAATAAATACGGTTCCCTTGCTTTCTTCTGTATTTTTGCTCACACTGCCTCTGTATAGTTGCTGTTTTAAACAATCCTGTACTGTATTATGAAATATACTGCTCTGTATATTTGTGCTCAAATTGCCTTCTGTACAAGAGGCACAATCATGCTGTATAGTCCTTTGTAATTTTTTCTTTTCATTTCTTAAATACAGATACCCAATGTCTGTTCTTCATGCTTTCCATACATTATTAAGGGGTTACCTTTGTTTTCTATATTATCCATCTTTTCACTTATCCAACAATAGCTTGGTCCCATTTATGTTGGATAACCAAGGCTGTACTGTATTTAACATTATTAATATAGCCTATTACAGCTATCAATCTACCATCTATTGGCACTTTTTGAGATTCAAGTAAAAAAGGAAATGTTTTGCTAAATTCTATAGAAACACCTGCTTTCGTATGAAGTGCAGGAGAGTAAGCATGAGTAGAAATCCAAGGAAATTATATTTTAAGACATTCTGATGCAGGTAAATGAGTTTCTTGTAACATTATAATATCAGGGTTTTATTTTTTGATATAAGTAAAAGATTTTCTTCCTTTTCACGGGGTGGTTTAAACCATTTGACATTCCAAGATATAATGTTAGCATTAGCCACAATCAAAGGAATCTAAAAATAAAATTGAAAATTAATTCCATAATTGGGTATAAAGTAATCTTGAAAGAGTCTCAAAGAAGGTACGAGAAAGGTATATCATGAGAACAATCTGATGGTGTAAACCTACACCATCAGATGTGGAACGCACAATGGGTGAGAGAGATATGATATGAAGAGTCATAGATGGAGACCTCAACCATTAAATGGATTCAAGTGCCAAAAACAATCAAAAGAAAAACATATATCAAACATGGATCATATAATAAACAGCAGACCTGGATATATTTGGCAAAGTTAAAGAAAACATATAATAACATATTTAGGGCTTCTTTTACAAAGCTGTGCTGGCGATTCTAGCATAGCAAAAGCGACAAAGCCGTCATTCAGATCCTATGGACTTCATTGCAGGAATCGCTAGAGTGGCTTTGTAAAAGGAGCCCTTAAAGAAAATTAGGTAGATCCATATATAAATTTAAACATAAATCATCAAAACAGGTTACTACAGTAGAAAACAATTATGTATTTTAAACCAAGAAATTAAAAAAAGACACAACGTTTATAATCTATATATATTAGTTCAATGAAAACAGGACGAATATGTGGTAGCTCATGGATCAGAGGATCAAGCCTGAGATGGTATTTCCTGATGTTATCAAGAAAATAAGTCAGTATACCAGGAATAGAATCAATCAAGTATAAAACAATACGTAAAAATAACATAACATGTCATCTTGACCTGTAATAATCTCATATACATTTCAGGCATCTAAAGGTGAATTGCAGTGAAATTTGTTCCTGCAAATCAAAGGTTCAATACCAACATTCCATTATAGATTAATTCAGTTTAAATACGTGAAATTATATTCACTGCATTTTATGTCTTGTAGAACTACTACTACTTATCATTTCTATAGCGCTACTAGACGTACGCAGCGCTGTACACTTGAATGGCAGTATATAGAAGAGCAGGATCAATATATACTCTTTGCTCCCATGCCAGTTATGGCTGTTCCTGAACACAATACTGTTAATGAGTTTTTAAAAGAAATTATTGATGTTACTAATGCTGCTGATTGTTGGATGTGTCTTCATAATCCTTTGGCCTCAAGTGTCAGTCTCCCTTTGTTGGCCTTCCCTTTAGATACTAATGCCATAGCCATCAGAACAGCCATCATGTACCTTAGCTTCTGGAGAAAACTAAAAACCTTTCTATTCTTGAAACCCATCATATAACCCAAACACTGCTGGTACACACAACCAAGATCCATGTACGTATGGCTTTCTGAACTGTAGCATTGATATACATGCTATGGTTTTATGGTTGAATTGTGTAAACTGCACTGAACCCTAAAAAGGAAATCACTAAAAACCAATCTCTTCAAAAAGGCCTACCCCGACGACCCCACGTAAACCTCTTCACCCAGCAACACAGCATGACTTTGATCGTACTGGACAACATGCAATCTTCATCCTTCCCGACCCTCCACATTTACCTCATACGATCACATTTCAACCTTGTACTTGTTATCAACTGACTGGGCAAATGCCTTTGACGGTACTATGTAAGCCACATTGAGCCTGCAAATAGGTGGGAAAATGTGAGGTACAAATGCAACAAATAATAAAATAATAATATAAGCCCTAATTTGATTTGATTTAACAGCACAGGGAAATCCACAATGGGAAGAATCAGAAGGAAACAAGCCTTGTCAATTTTACAGGTTTGACTAGACTTTGACAGAGAGAGGATTATTCTCCCCAAACCCACTGACAGTTTGTCAAGTATGCCAAGCCAATGTATGATTTAGTGGATCAGGAAAAACTTATTTGGGCACTACTACAGGGTGCCAGTGGTTCTTGTTAGCCAACAGCTCCTGGACTGACGGGAAGACTGCCCCCCATTAAGGGTTTTGTAAATTGTATCATTGACTCCCCAATAACAATGATTGTAGTGATGTCCAGGAAGATGGAAATGCCTCATATTAATTGATACAATAGATTATTCAAACAATAAGACAATATATGATCCTTACGGTGCCAAGGCCAATTTTTCCCAGCCCATTTTACAGGTTACTATAATTCCTGGTGTACTGGATATCCTGGTTTTTGTGCACATGTTACACAGTCCCTTGGTTATTTGATGGAAAATGCATTCTTTCCTGAAGGTAAAGAAGCCTTAATGGGACATTATTTTTTGTGTGGTCACTTAGCCTATCAATGGTTGCCTCCTGGATGGGGGGAAGCTTGTACAGTAGTGGAGGTATATCCACATTTGACCATACATAATAATTATTCCAAAATTATACCTCGACCCTATGTTTTCCAGATCACTAATAAGGCTAGAATGTTAGAGAGGCGAGATTTAGAAGCATCTAGAATCATAATGAATGATCAGAGTGTAAAGCCCCTTTTGAGGTGGTTAGCACAGAATGAGAAGTCTTACTCATACAGTAAGGAGACTTCAGGCTGTAGTGGAAATAATGGCTCATGTTCTTGCCCAAGACATACGAGTTATTAATAAGGAGATGACCCAAATATGTGACTTTACTATTAAAAATCGGCTAGCCTTAGATTATGTACTTTCTGCCCAAGGAGGTGTCTGTGCCTTCATAAATATTATTTGTTGTGTTTATGTTGATAACTAATCTCAGATATTGTTGCATTCAGCCGCCTATCTTGAGAGTCTAACTTATATTCCAAAAAGCTCAGATATGGGTTATAGTGCCTTGAACTGGTCCTCATTGTGGTCCTGGTTACCAAACTTTGGTTCTTGGGGAAGAAAAATTGTACAGATTATAGTTGTAATAATTATAGTAATCCTAATAACTTGTGTTGGATTGCAGTGTTGTGTACTCGTGTATAATGTATGTTACAAATCACTTAGCTGGAGAACAGACTGAGAATGTAGACTTAACCTTTGATGGGGGAAATTGTGAAGAGATATTAGAAATAGAAGCCCTAATGAATGTTGTCTAAATGATCCCTAAAGGAGATCAAATGACAAGAGAAGGGATCTGGAAAACTTAGGCTTAACATTTAAAGTCTGAAATAATGTTAGAAAATTACCTTTAAGATACATGAGACAAACTTGCAGCTCTCAGTTTTTTCCATTGACCTTAGGAGAAGGCCAAATCAATGTGAAGGAAGCTGTTTATTTATACTTAAGAGGCCCTATGAAGAAAAGTAAGCTTTTCAAGGCAAGGTGCTAGTGACAATTGTTTTCTTTTCCAGTCCACATGCTGCATAAAGAATGATTAAGTAAGATAAGATGACATCAGCAGTTGTTCTCTTTCTTTTATCAATGGCTGAGAAAAAATTACCTAAAGCGTGTTTTCTGTCCTGAAACCTATCTGGTTTGGGCTAATGGTCAAAATCTCTTTTCTTTCATTATTTTGCTGACCTATTGAACTGAATGTTAGCTGACTCTCTGATGTAACCTTTTTTATGTCTATACAACATTGTATGCTATATTAGACAGACAAAAAAATCATGGGAGGAAAACTGGGAGGAAATCTTGATTGTTAGTAATCTGTCTCAAACTTTCTTCTTGCTAGCAATTTATTTCTCTGAATAAAGGAAATGTTAAACCACCACTTTGTTTTGAAATTCAATGAAGCAGCCTGAATCCACACCTTCTGCACAGAGTCCATATTTAGACACCTCAGAGGCAAGGAGAGGCCAGAATCTCAGCCCAAGAGCTAAAGCTGTAATACCCAAAGGGAAAGTGTTGGAATCAATTGTTGGGAATAAAGCCTTGGGGGAAATGGTGAAGAATTTTGATGGAATCACAGTAGATACAGGAGGGATCATCCCCTAGAACAGCTGTTATCACAAAGGCATTCTAGGAATATTGAGACACTCTCACACAGTGCCCAGGGCAGAGACAGAGGGCTGGCCCCAGCTCAGAGGTAATAGAGAAATCTCACAATGAGGCAATCACAGGATACTGCAAATTATAGGACGGGGAGGAGGCAGTACACAGTGATATTACACAGACAAAAGAATTGAATACAAATGTGCTGTTCTAAGCTAGGTGAGGTAACAAAGATTCAACAGTCAGGTAAACTATTACCAAGGAACAACTTCACCAGTAGACTCTCAATTCTTAATCCAACTCGTCTTTAATACAGCAATCATATCAAATAAAGAAAATCAACTTACAGTTCAGTTGCTTGGACAAATTTTTGTCTTCTATACAGAGTTCGTATCTAGCCATCTCAGAGGCAAGGAGATGGCCAGAATCTCAGTCTCGCTGAGAGGTAAAGATGTAATACTCAAAGGGAATATATGGGAATCAATCGTTTGAGAAATGCCTTGGGAAAAATGGTGAAGAATTTTCATGGAATCACAATAAATACAGGAGGGAACAGCCTTTATAACAGCTGCTGATCACAAAGGCATGCTAGGAAGACTAGGACACTCTATCGTTTATTTATTTATTTATTTACTATACCATTAGTTTTTGCACAGGAAAACAGAATGGTTTACAAAGCAAATGTTACAAAAACTTTAAAATAATATACATTTAGGAACTCCAATTAAAAAGATAGAAAAGAAGATAAATCTCTCACTCAAGATAGTAGGTCAAACAAGCATAAAATAACATTCATACGTCAGACACCAAGACATGCATTACACTTCAGAGTCCTGTGCGATCTCTCTACCTATTGAGAACTTGCGTCATTCGATTGAAAAGGCTAGTTGGTAGAAATTTTTTTTAATGCTTTATGAAATTGGGTGTAGGACTCATCTAGTCTGATTTGCTTTGGTAAGGAATTCCTTAATGCTGGAGAGAGAAAGTAGAAAGCAGATGAGCGAGTGGAATCCCATCTTGCCTTAGATGGCAAGGGTATAACCAGTCTGTTATCTGTAAGTAAGCGAAGAGTATGACGGCATATATGGGATCATCAGTGCCTCAAGATAAGATGGTATGTTGGTGTGAAGTGCCTTATGTGTCAGTATAAGAATTTTGAACCTAACTTTAAATTCAATAAGGATCCAATGAAGACATTGTAGAAGAGACATAATCCTTTCATATTTAGTGGCCCGACAAATGACACAAGCTGCAGTGTTCTGAATGGTTAGAAACTGTTTCAAGTTAGTTTTAGTGATACTGATGTAAATAACATTACAGTAGTTGTAGCGCTTAGTAATATATGCAGGGTCAGAGAGAGAGTGCTGGCCCTAGCTCAGAGCCAATAGCTAATAAAGAAAACTCACAAGTGTCACACTCTGGGATGGTGTGCCCTTGGGCAGTTCCCCGAATGGTGGTTGGTTAGGTGAAAACCCCAAGATCTTCACCTAACCAACCACCGTTCCCCAAGGGTTGAGCCCCCAGGTTCAGGCAGCCAGATGGCAGAGAAGGTACAAATCTCGGCCTGTTAGAGGAGGTCCAGGTCCAGGCGAAGATCAAGGCAGGTGACAAGAGAGGAGGCCCAGGTCCAGGTGAAGGTCAAGGCAGGCAGCTAGAGCAGAGGTCCAGGTAAAGGTCAAGGCAGGTGGTGAGAGAAGAGGTGAAGGTCAAGGCAGGCAGCAAGAGATGTCCAGGTCCAGGCGAAGGTCAAGGCAGGCAATGAGAGAAGATCCAGGCAAGGTCAAGGCAGGCACGGGAAACAGCAAACCAAAAGCAGTTCACAGGACCAGCATGTCCAAAGCCATTGCTGCAGCCCCAAGTGACAATCTAGGGCTGTTTTTAAAAGGACAGTATCTAATGTCAGCAGGAGGGCTTCTCCACTGATGTCACAGGAAACATCATATAGCCCACGCTAGGCCCACCCTGAAGATGCCGAAGAGGCATGAAGAGGCGCCCGGTGTCTGCCGGAGCGGCAGAAATGCCGCCCACCCAAGCCCAGGGAGCGTCGTGACAGAGCTGAAGACACAGTACGCCTGGATGCCCGTGACCGCCTGGACCCTGCCAGCATGAACCCAGAAGTGTGGCGCACCCCGCCGACTGGTGGCATGCAGCAGGTACGTGACAACAAGGAGTCAGTCAAAGGAAACTACAACTACTACTATTAAACATTTCTATAGCGCTACTAGACTTATGCAGCGCTGTACAAATTAACATGAAAAGACAGTCCCTGCTCAACAGAGCTTACAATCTAAATTGGACAGACCAACAGACAGCTAGGGGTGGGGAAATTGCAGTGGTAGGGGTGATAAGTGAGGGTGTTGAGTAAGAGAGTCATGGTTAGGAGTCTATAGGAGACTATAAGGGGGGAAGCCCCAGTACATTGTGCTATTACATAGACAATGCAACTGAATACAAATAATATTTGTACAAAATATAAGTAACAATATACCCTGCCTCCATGAACAAGGGGGCAGCACAACAAATAACACTCATACAAAATATACATAACAATGCATTCCTACTTCCATGTATATGGAGGCAGGACAAGAACTTTACTTTCGTTCTCTGAAGCCCAGCTTTACTAAACTCACACTGGCTATCACCCACGATGTCCAGCTCCTGGCAGGCCCAGCTTCACTATTCCACTTTGGCTCATCTTGAAACACTACTGCCACAGACTGAGTAAACACTTCATAATACAATCTTCCCACCTTGACCCGTCTTTAAACATTTTGGTCACAGTTTAGGAACTCTCCTGAAGGACCCGCTTTCCCTGTTCTGGGTCTCCCTGTTTTATTCCCACACTAGGGATTTTAACTTGTTCTCTGCCTGTGCCCTGCTCTCCTGACTCAGCAGTCTAGCTAACACCCCTTTAATGTGGAAAAGTGAAGGGGTGCTCTTAAAGGGCACTTTGCTCACTCCTTCAAACTCACCTTGAGCTACAAGTGAAGAAGGTGTGACCTAAATCCCAAATTCCCCCTCCCCCCCAAAGATGGATGTTGCTGGTACCGTGAACATTCTAAATTGTCGAGTTTTCCACACTTCTAAAAGGAAAGTGCCCTTTAGGTGCATGTCTTTCTTCTGTGTAAATATGATACAAAAAGTAGCACATATGAGTTCATCTTGTTGGGCTGACTGGATGGACCGTGCAGGTCTTTTTCTGCCGTCATCTACTATGTTACTATGTTACTATGATACATGTTCTGTTGGAAGGAGGCAAGATGTTGAAAGAAGGTGGAAGAAAAGTGAACACGTCTTATAATAACAAGGTAGCCTTGTTAAGGATGCTAAAGTTGTTACTTGCCTATGTGACCACATGAAATCATAGAATCGAAGATGTGCTTATTATAATATGCAGCTGCAAACAGAGGATGCTGAGTTCTAACCCTGTACCAGCGGGTAGTTAGCGACTGTGAGGAAGCAAGCGGAAGCCACAGTGTGATGACGAGGTTCCACCGTCTGTGAACTGTTAAGATACTTTTGTATCTATCTGAATGGCTTGAACTTTTGTGACTTGTTCTTTATCATTTTGTGAGGTTTTGCAGCGTTACCATATAGCAGAAGAAGGCTTTAGGGCAGACCTTGCTCTTCAAGCCACCTCCCCCTCTCCACCCCCACCACCATTCCAAATGGAGGAAACAGGACTATAATTAAATACATGTATTTGGATTAAAGTTCAAGAAACAAATGTAGCAACTACTGGCAGTTTTGGAGATGTAGCAGTTATGAGTTTGTCTCATAGTGGTTTGTGTTCTGGGACTGTTTGCTTTTTTAAACTAAAGCCTATGATTCACTTTACACCCTGCGGCAGAATGTGTCAATCATATCACATTGGTTTACTTGAATTTATATTTTGAAATTTATTTTTTTATTTAGCCGACATCTTTTCAGCAGGAGTTCAATATTGTTAAACATACCCAGTGGTGCTTTACCAGAAAAAAAAAAAAGGTTTAGAGCAGAGGTGTTTTATTCCAGTCCCTGTGTCAGACTTGTGAGTTCTTGTACCAAGTAGAGCGCTGCTGAGCCCGGTACTTGGACCAGGTTCTGCTTGGTGTCCGGACAACCCCGGGTTGCACCTGCGCTGACCGCCGTTCCCCAGAGGTTGAGCCCCTAGGTGCGGGTGACCTGCAGGACTTACGAGATGGAGCTGGAAGCAGGGTGGTGAATGTATCGGCCAGCCAGGCAGCAGGTCAAGAGAGTAATCCAGGTACAGGCAAAGTCAGTAGGCAGGCAGGAGGCAAGAGAGTAATCCAGGCACAGGCAAAGTCAGTAGGCAGGCAGGAGGCAAGAGAGTAATCCAGGCACAGGTAAAGTCAATAGGCAGGCAGCAGGCAACAGAGTAATCCAGGTGCAGGCAAAGTCAGCAATGAGGGACAAAGTAGAGAAGAAGCACACTACTGAGCAAGTAACACCTACCAAAGTAGAAGCCGAAGCATGGAGTCCAGGAAGAGCTCAGCTGATAAAGTGCTGGTGTCTGACATCAGCAGGGACCAGCAGGGAGAAGGAGCACAGCCATAGGACAAGAGCAGGGGAAGGAGGAACCGGAAGACCAATAGGAGAGAAGCAAGGGAAGCCAGGCAGAGAGAGAGAGCAGAGCCAGATGCATGGACGCAAAGCAATCAAGGAGCCTGCAGCCAGAGAAGAACTACACACACATGGCTCAGGGCTATGCCAGTCAAGTGTGCGTGTCGATGGGACCCTGCGCAGCCTGAGGACGCCGCTGCATTGAGGTAGGGGACATGACACCCTGTGAGTGAGACAGGTCTGCTTTTTAGGATATGCTCAACCACTATTCACTAGACATATTTGCATACTGTGGGCAGAGGACTAGAGTTACCAACTAGCTTCCTATTTGCTGGCAACAAGTGCTGGACTGGGTTTAGCCCATTGCACTCAGGGATTTGCAGTCTTGCTTTTCTTAGGGCATACAACTATAATCATAATCCCTGTTGGTATTGGGATATACTCGGGACTGGATGAAACTAGAACCAGTTGGCAACCCTATCTTTTTGTCATGGCTAAAATGTGCTTGCTGTTTAGCAAAAAAAAGTTTAGTGCTCATCAGGAGCCCTATGTTGTTTTTTTTAAAGAGGAGTAGAAGTGTATTGTTGTGTGTTTTGCACTTTACTTATTGACTTAGAATCTGTGTGACCCCTGATGCAGGTGTCCAGCTGAAACTAGAGAATGACACAGGGATGGGGACATACATGTAACCGCAATAAACCGCAGTAAATCTGCAGTAACAGTAAATGTTTAACAAGAATTACTGCAGATGCGGAAATGAAAGTGTTTACCGCCCTGTGGGAATGGTAAAAAAAAAAACCTTGTTCCTGTGATAAAAAAGGAATGCATTTCCCAATGATTTTACTTCATTCCCTCCAGTTTTGCTGTATGTTTTTAGTTTCACTTCTTCCCAAAGCAGACTCCACGGACTGCCTCTCTTCTCGACCCTGGCCTATGCCTTCCTTCCTAGTCACAGGGCTGCCACTGCTCCCCAGCTTCCCAGTATGATGTCACCTCTGAACAGTACTATGATTTGATTCTTCTTCAGTCTACATTGCCCGCCACTGCCGCAACACAGCTAAATAGTGTGCCATGAAGTATGCTATTTTGTGGGTTTTGTGGCGACAGTGGCAAGCGAGTAGTGTGTGCACTATGTGGGTGAGTCAGTGGAGCATGCAAATAGTTTGCTACATCCAATAAAAGGTTTGCACTGTATGTTCTACTAATCCACCTATATGGATAGTATACGTCACAGATGGGCAGATGCTCATAATTCCCGCGCTAAAGCCAACAGCACAGAAAACTAGCTCGCCAATGCTCAAAGGAAATGGTATTTAAATTATATGTATGATGTAAAAGCAAAAGCAAGGGGGAATGTGCTTGGCACATATGCAGAAGAGTTTGTGTTCTGGGACTGTTTGCTTTTTTAAGCTAAAGCCTATGATTCACTTTACACCCTGCGGCAGAATGTGTCAATCATATCACATTGGTTTACTTGAATTTATATTTTGAAATTTATTTTTTTATTTAGCCGACATCTTTTCAGCAGGAGTTCAATATTGTTAAACATACCCAGTGGTGCTTTACCAGAAAAAAAAAAAAGGTTTAGAGCAGAGGTGTTTTATTCCAGTCCCTGTGTCAGACTTGTGAGTTCTTGTACCAAGTAGAGCACTGCTGAGCCCGGTACTTGGACCAGGTTCTGCTTGGTGTCCGGACAACCCCGGGTTGCACCTGCGCTGACCGCCGTTCCCCAGAGGTTGAGCCCCTAGGTGCGGGTGACCTGCAGGACTTACGAGATGGAGCTGGAAGCAGGGTGGTGAACGTATCGGCCAGCCAGGCAGCAGGTCAAGAGAGTAATCCAGGTACAGGCAAAGTCAGTAGGCAGGCAGGAGGCAAGAGAGTAATCCAGGCACAGGCAAAGTCAGTAGGCAGGCAGGAGGCAAGAGAGTAATCCAGGCACAGGTAAAGTCAATAGGCAGGCAGCAGGCAACAGAGTAATCCAGGTGCAGGCAAAGTCAGCAATGAGGGACAAAGTAGAGAAGAAGCACACTACTGAGCAAGTAACACCTACCAAAGTAGAAGCCGAAGCATGGAGTCCAGGAAGAGCTCAGCTGATAAAGTGCTGGTGTCTGACATCAGCAGGGACCAGCAGGGAGAAGGAGCACAGCCATAGGACAAGAGCAGGGGAAGGAGGAACCGGAAGACCAATAGGAGAGAAGCAAGGGAAGCCAGGCAGAGAGAGAGAGCAGAGCCAGATGCATGGACGCAAAGCAATCAAGGAGCCTGCAGCCAGAGAAGAACTACACACACATGGCTCAGGGCTATGCCAGTCAAGTGTGCGTGTCGATGGGACCCTGCGCAGCCCGAGGACGCCGCTGCATTGAGGTAGGGGACATGACACCCTGTGAGTGAGACAGGTCTGCTTTTTAGGATATGCTCAACCACTATTCACTAGACATATTTGCATACTGTGGGCAGAGGACTAGAGTTACCAACTAGCTTCCTATTTGCTGGCAACAAGTGCTGGACTGGGTTTAGCCCATTGCACTCAGGGATTTGCAGTCTTGCTTTTCTTAGGGCATACAACTATAATCATAATCCCTGTTGGTATTGGGATATACTCGGGACTGGATGAAACTAGAACCAGTTGGCAACCCTATCTTTTTGTCATGGCTAAAATGTGCTTGCTGTTTAGCAAAAAAAAGTTTAGTGCTCATCAGGAGCCCTATGTTGTTTTTTTTAAAGAGGAGTAGAAGTGTATTGTTGTGTGTTTTGCACTTTACTTATTGACTTAGAATCTGTGTGACCCCTGATGCAGGTGTCCAGCTGAAACTAGAGAATGACACAGGGATGGGGACATACATGTAACCGCAATAAACCGCAGTAAATCTGCAGTAACAGTAAATGTTTAACAAGAATTACTGCAGATGCGGAAATGAAAGTGTTTACCGCCCTGTGGGAATGGTAAAAAAAAAAACCTTGTTCCTGTGATAAAAAAGGAATGCATTTCCCAATGATTTTACTTCATTCCCTCCAGTTTTGCTGTATGTTTTTAGTTTCACTTCTTCCCAAAGCAGACTCCACGGACTGCCTCTCTTCTCGACCCTGGCCTATGCCTTCCTTCCTAGTCACAGGGCTGCCACTGCTCCCCAGCTTCCCAGTATGATGTCACCTCTGAACAGTACTATGATTTGATTCTTCTTCAGTCTACATTGCCCGCCACTGCCGCAACACAGCTAAATAGTGTGCCATGAAGTATGCTATTTTGTGGGTTTTGTGGCGACAGTGGCAAGCGAGTAGTGTGTGCACTATGTGGGTGAGTCAGTGGAGCATGCAAATAGTTTGCTACATCCAATAAAAGGTTTGCACTGTATGTTCTACTAATCCACCTATATGGATAGTACACGTCACAGATGGGCAGATGCTCATAATTCCCGCGCTAAAGCCAACAGCACAGAAAACTAGCTCGCCAATGCTCAAAGGAAATGGTATTTAAATTATATGTATGATGTAAAAGCAAAAGCAAGGGGGAATGTGCTTGGCACATGCGCAGAAGAGTTTCGCAGTAAGCGTAAGTCTTATGCGTATGCTCCAGGCAAAGCCAAAAGTGAAGCACATATCGGCACCACTCATCTGTGCTTTTAAATATAAGCTCTTCAATTTTCTTTTTTACTTGAAGGCTTATATTTAAGTGCAGAAAACAGGTGCCAGTGTGTGCTTTCACTGTTGGGTTTGTTCGGACTCGCCCACATTTCTCTCTCTCAGTATCAGTGTTTATAGGCTTGCACGGACTTTTTTCCACTTCCAAAAGAAATCAAAATTGGCAGATTTTAAACTGAAAATCAAAAGAATATTGTTCCTTTTTATACTTTAATATAGGCCTTGACAAATTTTTATTAAATCTAGGAGCCAGCCCAAAATCTTAGCAGCCAGCAGTCAAGATGTCTTTCGGTTCTCTTTTCCCACCCTTCCAATATTGTCCGCAGTGAATTTTTTTGGGGGGGTGAGGGGCAAGGAGGGGCAAGAATCCCCTCCCAGATCAGCAATAGCTCTTTTAGGTACTGATTTACTAAGGTTCTTTTCCTATTCTGTGTCTGTGAGCAAAGAAACCACAGCAAATCAGTCCCAGAAGCCCACAGTGTCCCTTCATGCCATCAGCTGCGTGATAGCAGCACTTTGACAGGTGAATAAAGAGGCACAGTCCCCCAGAAGCACACCATAAATCCAAACAAGTTCTGCATCCACAGAACCACCTCGGCCCTCCCCCAACAAGGGGTGCAGAGCTAGAAAATTTCCCCATAAAACTTACTATACAGAAACATTTCTGATTCTAGAGGAATTTGATTAACGCCAACAAAACCTCTCTCATTTCCAGGCATATTGTGAAGTAATACAACTGTACCAAAAAGTCACTCAGGACCTAGATCAAATCCACCGTGCCAGCACCAACTTCCAAAACAAAGACCTACCTAGAAAAATCAGTGTGCCCTAAATCAGTGATTCTCAACCTTTTTTTATTTTTGGGCACACTTTCAAACTCACCTGAACCTTGTGGCACACCAAACCAAACTTCACAAAGTTGTCATATTTGCTACTCATTGGCCACTGGCTACATAACTATGAAATGCCACAGAATGTGCTTTAAACTACACTGTACTAGAGATACAGGAGAAGAGTATAAGGACAACGGCAGGATCTACTACGTAAAGCAGTAAAACAAAACCGCTCCTTTGTCCCCCAAGTACACATGTCCAGCCTGTCACCCCCCCCCCCCTTACACAAAGCAAGCTTGTCTGTATCTGCAACCTCTTTCTGCTCCCTCCTGTCACACACATACACCTAGCCCATCCCTCTCATCCCCTCTCCCCTGATTTCACATAGCCAGACTGTCACTCTCTTGTCCCATCCCCCCACAAATGCATACTACTATCTCTCTTTCTCACACACCTACAGTTGACATGCCCCTGCCCCCCCCCCCAACATATACACAGCTAGCCCATTCTTCTCTCTGCCTCCCCACTACACAGACACCTAGAGCTATCATGTCCCTCGGAACCAACCAAGACATCCTTTTCTCTTTTTCTTTCCCAGCTAACACTTCTTTTTAATCTCCCCAGCACCCACACAGGCAGCATCCATTTTCTCTTCCCCATACCTCATACAGGCAGCACTATATTTTCCCTGTGAAAGTCACCACACAAGGACATTTCTGATCCTGCTGTAATGTTACTAACACAAGATAAACCTTCTCAATACCAGGCACATTGTGAAGTTTATACAAAAACTCACTCAGCTCATAAAGCAAATTTAGCATGTTGCAGGAACTTCCAAAACAAGGGACCCTACCTTGAAAAGGCAGTGTTCTAAATATTACAGTTGGCCCTAAAACATCAACTATATCTATTTGGAAAACTAAACTTGCCAAATTACTACAGATTGCTATATAGAAAATTCAGGCGAATAGAATACCTAGCCTTGGTCATGCATACAGAACAAGTGACCACAAACTACAAATGCAAATATATAGACAGAAATTAAACTCAAACCTCAAAAGTCTGACCTCACATGTAGAACACCACCAGAGATATAGAAAGAGATGCACTTCCTCATATACTGTGCAAAATATAAAGATACCAGATGTCAGGCATAGAATTAAGAATGGGGTGCAACCAGGGCTATTGTACCTGACTCCTTGACAAGCCTGCCTGAACCTAAAGAAGGCATAGCCTGGTAAAGAGCTTTAGGGTACCCTCCCAAATTTTTTCAATGGACTTCAGCCATGTCTGACACCAGATCTGGCAGTTGTATGTTCCAAAACCTAACATTTTCTTATCAGTAAATAGGAAATAATTTGTTGTCTGGTCATTTGATTTTTTAAACAAATTTATCGGTCTCATCTATGGTTTCTACTTTCCTCCATCATCTCTTAACTTTCTTGCCAGACTCTTCTGTCCATATGACATTTCTTCTCTCTCCATAGCCATTATCCATCTTCTCTCTGTGTCCCTGTCACTATTCTGCCCCCATGTTCAGCATCTCTCTTCCCTTGCCCAACATCTCCATTCTGTATCCCTCCCCCCATTCAGCATTGCCACACTGTATCCCTACCCCCTCCCTGTTTCCAACATCACAGCTGTCTCCCTGACCCTATGCTACCCCAATCTCCAGCATTTCCCTTCTGTGTCCCTAAACCCCTTTTCCTGTCCAGCACTGCCCCTCTATGTCCCTGCCCCTATGCTCCCCCCATGCCCACTATCTCCCTTCTGTGCCCCTATCTGTGTTCAGCTTCTTCTTTCTCTCTGTCCTTCCCACCCAACATGACCCATCATCTTTCCTATTCTTCCTATGTGGTTCAGGATCTGTCCGTCTCTCTCCTCTCCACCCTTAACCCAGCATCCATCTTTCCTCTTTCCATGAGTCCAGAATTTCTCCCCTCCATCCTCCCCACAGGAGGGCATCACTCTTTTTCTCTTCTATTTCCTCTCACCCCCCACCACCACTACCCAGTGCAGTATGTGTCCCTACCTCTGTGCATCTAGTATCTCTCCCCCCACTTCCCTCCATTCCCCACTGCCCATTATCTCTCAGTCTTCCCTCTCTCTCTCTCTGGGTCCCCCTTAGGTAGTTTGCCATCTCTCCCTCTCTCATCAGTTCTCTACCCTGGTAGTTCATCATCTCCCCCCTCTTTCAAGTCCCCCTTTTCCCATGCAAGTCCAGCAACTCTCCTGACACCTCCATATGAGACCAACTCCTGCTCCATATATTAGTCCAGCAAGTCTCCTGACCCCCCCCCCCCCCCCATGATTCCAGCAACTCTACATACTCCCTCATTCCCCTTCCCTTGTGCAGGTCCAAATTTTCCCTTGCTTCCTCCCCTCTACCAGTCCAGCAATTCTTCTGACCCATATAAGTACAGGAACTCCTGACCCCTCCCCATATGAGTCTAGAAACTATCCTGACTCCCCCCCCCCCACCTCTGTATCATCCAGGAAATCTCTTTCTCCTTCTCCCTTCTCCAGGTCCAGCACCTTTCCTGCTCCCTGCCCCCTCTCCCACAGGTCCAAGCACCTCTCCTGCTTCTTGCTGTAAGGGGTCCCTGTGACAGAACAGTGTGTTTTAAGCCTTTAAAATTGTCTTATTTCCTGAAGTGTATTTCTCTATTTTGGCCAGCAGGTGGTGCATGTTTGTTTCGAAGCTGCTGTAGAACCAAGGCTTTTCTCTTTGTTTAACCCTTTTGGAAAGGCAATCTGCAGTATACTTTCAAAGGTTGTTGTTCTGGGCTCTGATTGGCCCAGGAACTCATTTCATTTGCATTTTACTGGCTTTTCCCCAGTCTTAGCTAGCAAGAGAAGAGAGTAGGATCTGTTTGCTGAGGCTCTGTGAACAATTATATGTCCTGATCTTCCCAGGTACTTTTTAGAAAGTAAACAAATGTTTAGATAGTTTTATAATTGATCCATATTTCAGTTACTTATTATTGTTTGCTGATTGCACTTTTTTTGTTCATTGTTCAATATTTTAAAGACAACAAACACTAATCAGTTTATTGACTCTGCTGTCTGGACTGATAAAGAATCCTGGTGGTTTGTGTGTTGGGTCTGTGAGTGCTTTCTGGGAACTGTGGGACCACTGGGTGTGGCCCCAGTAACCTAGAAATCACTGGGGACAATTTGAGAATGGGAGACTCACCCAGATGTGGTTGGGACTCAGTCAGTGAGAGGAGGGTGCTAGTATAGAGCCCAAGTGGCAGGTGCAAATGCACCTGAACTGTGTTGGGGATAGGCCCTCTAAGTGGCCACTGGGTAACCATAAGCTGATCTTATCCTACAATTTACCAGATCTGAAATAAATGAACTGTCACAGTGCCAAGATCTATGTCAGGTAAGATGCCCTGGAACTGGAGGATCCACCTCATAAAAAAAAAAGAACCTCGTCCTTCTCAAAGAAGGAAGGAGGAATACTTGAAATTAGTTTGTTGCTGCTAGTGAATTCAGTGCAAACAGAGAAAAGGTGTTACACTGTTAAATATAGCTATCTGGCACATCAACTACGTGATCAGAGGAAGTATTGATTTTCAACTTCCTCTGATTGAGTAGTTGATATGCCAGATATCTATTGATTTTCAACTTACAGTCTTTTTCAAGACCCTTCTTTAATGTCTTTTGCATTGGACAAAATACCACATTGGAGATTTTATCATCTATTTGTTAACAACAGACTCCTGAGGCAGGCTATAGGCCAAACCACAGTGCCATATCAAGTATTTTTAACAATAAATCTCCTTGGAAGTATCAAGGTTGTCCCTCTCATTTCTGGAGTCCATGGTCAATTTCTCATTTGTTTTCTGCTAATGGTAATAAAAGTCAACAGATATTTATGGATATAACTAAACATTTATTTAAATAAGATGTTATGAAGATTCAGGTGTAAATTAACTGTTCAAAACACAATAAAGTTCCAAAATACAAAGTAGAACATTGTATAAACTTATTTTAAGCATCACTTCCCTTTTAAATAAATTCAGCTGAATTTTCACAGTATCCTCCGGATTCTATATAAGGTGTGGCGAGTAGCGTGCGTTAAATTGTGTGCCCGCCGAATTTATGCGTGCTACTTAATTGATTAACAATCCAATCAGTGATGATAATTGGCCAATAATAACTAAGTATCATCACTAATTGGCAATAATTGGAAATTTATGTGCATTTCATTTCAGGCATAAAAGAGGCACACATAAATTATAATGCACGAGGAGGAGGAGTTTGGGCATGTCAGGGCATTACCCAAATTTACACCTGTTGTTATAGAATTTGGAGGAACGCACCTACATTTAGGTGTGGGTATTTATACCAGGTTTTCAGAGGCATAAATGGTCATACCTAAATATAGGCTCGTTCCCTGGCCCTTTGTACTATTTTATTCACCGCACCTAACTTCAGGTGCATTATATAGAACAGCACTAAGCACTTTTTTCAAATGTGCCTAAATTTTAGGTGCAATTTACAAAATCTGGCCCTATCCCCTGAATTCTATATAGTGCACCTAGAGATCTGCACCAAAATCCAAGAGTATTCTGTAACAATGCATGTAACTTAATTGGCTTAACAAGTCAATCAGAGTTGTTAACAGCACTTAACAAGCAATAATGAGCAGTAATTGGCAATAATTAGAATTTACGTGCACAACTCGCTAAGTATATTCTGTAACATAGCCTATGTAACTTGGAGGAGTGGCCTAGTGGTTAGAGCACTGGTCTTACAATCCAGAGGTGGTTGGTTCAAATCCCACTGCTGCTGTTTGTGATCTTGGGCAAGTCACTTAACCCTCCATTGCCTCAGATACAAACTTAGATTGTGAGCCCTCCTGGGACAGAGAAATATCCAGAGTACCTGAATGTAACTCACCTTCAGCTACTACTAAAACAGGTGTGAGCAAAATCTAAATAAATAAAATAGTCTACCTAAGTTCTAAAGCACACAGGCAAAAAGAGATGTGATTATTGGCAAAGAAATGGGCATTCCAAATTTTACATGCATAGTTATGGAATATGGCCCAGTGCACCTAAATATGAATTCTTTATACTTGACTGCTTAATCTATCACGTCAATCATGATCTTTAATGTAATACCACATGTATCTCTCACTCCGGAAATGGGCCATGACGGAACAATGTAAGCCACATTGAGCCTGCAAATAGGTGGGAAAATGTGGGATACAAATGCAACAAATAAATAAATAAATTTACGTGCCAGGAATTTACACCATGTTTTCATTGGTTTTAATGAATGCATGTAGTTTTAGGTTCTGGGATATCAACTAAGTGTATTTTATATATCATGCCTAACTCTAGGCACTGCTTATAGAATACACTTAGACAGAAATGTTTTCCGTGAGGATTTTTAGGCGCCGTATCCCCCAGATTCTATATAGCATAACTAGAGATCTGCACTGAAATCAAAGCTTATTCTATAACAATGTGCATAACTTAATTGGCTTAACAAGCTAATCAGCATTATAACAGCTAACAAGCAATAATGAGCACTAATTGGCAATAATTAGAATTTACACACACAACTCACTAAGCGCATTCTGTAATTCAGTGTGCCTAACTTTTGACAAACGCAGGCAAAAAGGGGCGTGATTATGGTCTGGGAATTGGGCATTTCATGGACGTTCTGAAATTTAGGTGTATAGTTAAAGAATATGGCCCAGTGCGCCTAGATCTACATGCCAGGATTTACGCCACTGGTGTAAATGGAGGCACATAGGTTTAGGCGCTGAGATATCAACTAAAGCATATTCTATATACTGCGCCTAAATCTAGGCACCGCTTATAGAATTTGCTTAGTCAGTATTAAGTTCCGTGCCGATTTTTAAGGCGCCATATATAGAATCTCCCCCTATATGTGTAAGTTCCTTCTTTTTTGCAGTTACTATAAGCTTCAAGAACTTTTCCTCACTTCTTCTCCTGTTGCTTTAAGAACTTTTACTCAGGAGCTCTTTCACTTCACATAAGGTAAGTGTGAATATATCTCAAACCAACACTTCTTTCTAAACTCTGCTTTCCTTACAATTCATTAACCCATAAGAACCAATTCTCCTTCTTTTAGCTTGCTTTTACTCTAGATGACTGGATCCACTAGTGAATGGCAATGCCTTTCAGGTAAGTTCCCTCTGCTGCATCCCGCCCCTCAGCAAACAGGAAGTTGCATCTGCAGGGGAGGTCCAGACGAAGAGATAAACAGTTCCCAGGCCGGTTGCAGACAGCATGGGTTTATGGCTGCTGTAGCTGGTGAAGAAGGCAGGTATGGAAGTGTTGCCAGGGGGAAGGGGAGAGGGCAAGGGGAAGAAGCAGGAGAGGTGCTTGGGCTCATCCTGCAAACCATAGGTGCCAGGTCCAAATTTTTAGTCACCATGGTTTGTCAAGCCCTGCTTTAATAAAGATTTAAATATAAAATCATAAATTGTGCAGACAGGGACAGAGCCCGCGGGAATGGGATGGGGATAAAGTTAGTGGGGATGGAGGTGAACTTTGCCCCCATGGCATTTTCTTGCTGAAACCTGGCCATACTGGGTCGTTTCCATAATAAAGAATCCTGGTGACATCTCCTGGTTGTTTTTCTTTCCTCTTGAAGCTACCTCTACTCTTCTGATGAGTGTACATGTTTAAAGGTTTCTTTCTGATGCATAGAATGGGCTCTTCCAGGAATTTTGATTAAAACTATTTGTATGGATATTTAGGTACAAAGAACCTCTGCACTGCAAACTGTATTCGCCACCGTCAATTACATGCTTTTGGAGAAAAGGGTAGATCACACAATCAAATGTATTCTGGTTTCACTTTTTTAGAGTTATAATAATTTTAGATAGTGAGATTTACTGAAATCTACAGGCCATAACTTACTTTGTTGCCTCATTCATTATTTAATGAAAAGCTAAAGTTCAGTTAGAGATTAGTAGAACTAAAGTTGTACGTTTTTTTTTCCATCCAAGTTCATGGACCCACCTGAAATCTATGGGACCCCAGGTTAAGAACCCCTTTTCTATATACCTTTACCCTATTTTTTCAGGCCATTCCTCTCATGTACCTGTCCCCTGCTACTGCTTCACTCTCTCCTTATGCTTGCCACAAGATAGCTGATTGAAGCAACTTTCTTTTTTAGACCAGGTGAAGAGGGAGGAGAGACTGGTGAAAGGAATAACTTTTGAGGAATCCCTATTAACATGCTGACTAGCCAGTAAAGAAAAGGTGTGGCAGGCATTTCAGTGAACTACAATTTTCTTGTGGCAGGTTGTTGTTTTTTTTAGACAGGAGGGAAGAGGGAAGGAACAGGAGGAGGAGCAGGTGTTAATGAGATATAACTGCAGGGGGGAGGGGCTATGCAGTTTGTGCAATGGAGTATTAGACAGAAGATCTGGCTGAAAGATCAATATTCTTAGGGTGTGGACCAGAAGTAACACTTCCAGGATCTTGGCTTCTTATTGACTGAGGCAGTAGTATGGTAAAATAACTCATGTTAGTGTCGTTTTCAGACTGCTGACACTTAGGCATATCATCCGATTCCAAACAGGTTACAGCTAGTTCAATAGCTGGGCAGAACTCTGAATTGGGAGGAGAGACCATGAAAAAAGGCTGTCTCAGCTGCCAGCTGCTGTCTGTCTAACATTCTCTGCTTTTTCTGGGGTGGAGTTTTCCTCTTGAAACCCTTTGAGGTTCAGAAACAAAATGAGTAGGAGGGAGTAGTATTGGACAGAATTTTCTTCTTCATAGGGATGTAGATTCTACCCGGAGCCATTTTCCCACTGAAATTAATTCTGTAAGTTATGGACAGTTTGTATGGCTATTTAGATACAAAGACCCTCTGCATTGCAAACTGTATTTGCCACCATCAATTATATGCTTTCAGAGAAAAAGGTACATCACACAACCAAATGTTTTTTTTTTAGAGTTATTATATATATACTAGTAAAAAAGGCCTGTTTCTGACACAAATGAAACGGGCGCTAGCAAGGTTTTCCTCGGAGTGTGTATGTTTGAGAGGGAGTGTGTGTGTCAGAGAGAGAATGAGAGTCAGAGACAGAGTGTGTGTGTGTTTGTGTGAGAGACAGAGTGACTGTGTGTGTTTGTGACAAAGTGTGATAGACAGAGAGTGTGTGAGAGAGAGTGTATGTGAGAGCCAGTGAGTGAGTGTGTGCCCCAGCCCCACCCCTCTGGTCTCAGGACCCTCCCCTGCCCCTCCTCCTCCAGCCATGCATGTCAACCAGCCGCCGGCAGTCCTCTTCCCTCTTCCCCTTTTACTTCTTTTTCTCCTCTGTCTTCCCCCGCCCCTCCCCTTTGTTAATTATTTAGCTTAAAAACCAGCACCAAATCTGCTCCACACCCCCCTGCTGATGACCCTCCCGCCGCAAATCCCACGTGGCACCCCTCGGTGCATCACCCCCCCACCCCCTCCTCCACAGACGACTCTCCCGCCGCCAACCCGACGTTGGCCCCGCTTTGAACATCAACCCCCTCGCCACCCTTCCCTCGCTGTCCAGCCGCTGCTGCAAATTAAAAAATGTTTTACCCTGAAACGCTGCACCGTAGACAGCCATCACGCATTGGCTGTGGGCGCTGCAGCTGCTCCTCCTCTCGCCTGTGACGTCGGTGCGCTCCGGGGTCGTTCTCCAGGGGCAGTGATGTAGAGGCAAGAGGAGGAGCGGCTGCAGCGCCCACAGCCAATGCGTGATGGCTGTGTTCGTTGCGCGTTTCAGGTTAAAACACTTTTTTGCAGCAGTGGCCGGACAGCGAGGGAAGTGTGGCGAGGGGGTTGATGTTCATCGGGGGGCCAACATCAGGTTGGCGGCGGGAGGGTCGTGTGTGGAGGGGGGCGGGGGTGATGCACCGTGGGGTGCCACGTGGGGTTTGCGTCGGGAGGGTCAGGTTAAAACACTTTTTTTGCAGCAGCAGCAGCAGCGGCCGGACAGCGAGGGAAGGGTGGCGAGGGGGTTGATGTTCATTGGGGTGGCCAACGTGGAGTTTGCGGCGGGAGGGTTGTGTGTGTGGGGGGGGGGAGGGGGTGATGCACCGAGGGGTGCGACGTGAGGTTTGCAGCGGGAGGGTCATTAGCAGGGGGGGTGTGGTGCAGATTGCACCAAGGGGTGCAACGTGGGGTTTGCGGCGGGAGGGTCAGGTTAAAACACTTTTTTTGCAGCAGCCGCAGTAGCGGCCGGACAGCGAGGGAAGGGTGGCGAGGGGGTTGATGTTCATTGGGGTGGCCAACGTGGAGTTTGCGGCGGGAGGGTTGTGTGTGTGGGAGGGGAGGGGGTGATGCACCGAGGGGTGCGACGTGAGGTTTGCAGCGGGAGGGTCATTAGCAGGGGGGGTGTGGTGCAGATTGCACCAAGGGGTGCAACGTGGGGTTTGCGGCGGGAGGGTCAGGTTAAAACACTTTTTTTGCAGCAGCCGCAGTAGCGGCCGGACAGCGAGGGAAGGGTGGCGAGGGGGTTGATGTTCATCGGGGAGCCAACGTCAGGTTGGCGGCGGGAGGGCCCTGTGTGGAGGGGGGTGGGGCAGGGGGGTGATGCACCGAGAGGTGCGACGTGGGGTTTGCGGCGGGAGGCTCATCAGCAGGGGGGTGTGGTGCAGATTTGGCGATGGTAGTCGTTACTTAGTGTTGTTTTGTCGAGCGAAGCAATTTGCTGAGTGTCTTTGCTCCGCCCTCGACGTCATCATGTTGTGACGCGAGAGCGGGGCAGACACTCATGGAAAAAGCGATCTACACCATGACACATTTAGAACGTTGGGAAAATTGTGGCTTCATTAGAACGTTGGAGGTGCGTTTTATATAGAGAGATATATTGATAGATAGATATAAATATATAGATATATTTTATTGATTGTGCATTAGAATCACCTAGAAACAGTGATGATTTCCGATTGCTTTTTGTTTTTCAAGTGCCTTTGAATATTTTACAAACTTTCACTAATACTTAAATTCAGGGGTCTGAAATCTAAAAAAATATATTTTACTGGTGTCTCAGAAAGCAGTAAAATCATACATAAACACTGTTCTCTCTAAGATGAGCAAGAGTCCTCCAACTGCATTGCTGTCAGTGGGAAGTGGTGCTTCAATATTTTTATTTCAATTTCTAAAGACAGGCAGGTTCCCTGGAATCCAGCAGAGCTTGCCTGTCCCTCACTATTGAAAATGTGTTAGTGAAACAGCACCCCCCACTGGCAGGACTGTAGGTGGAGGACTCCCGCTCAGTTTAGAGGAAGCAGTGGACATAAATTCAGCTTTTCTCTTGAGAATGCATTAAGAGGGCACGCGGTAGGAGTACCTAGGGGTCCTTTTACTAAGGTGCGCTGAAAAATGGCCTGTGGTAGTGTAGGCGCGTGTTTTGGGCGCACGCAGATCCATTTTTCAGCACGCCTGCCAAAAATGGACATGCAGCAAAATCAAAATTGGCACGTGTCCATTTTGGGTCTCAGACCTTACCGCCAGTCATTGACCTAGCGGCAAAGTCTCCAATGGTAACTGGGCGGTAATGACCTATGTGCGTCAAATGCCACTTGGCATACATCTAATATGCGTATCCAAAAATAAAAATGATTTTTCGGATGCGCGTATTGGATGCACGCCAAAAATGAAATTACTGCAAGAGCCACATGGTAGCTGGGTGGTAACTCCATTTTGGCACGCGTTGGGGGTGCATAGACGCTTATGTGGCTTAGTAAAAGGGGCCCCTAGCTTCTTTTATAGGATACTAACATAACCCTGTATTGATGCACTTAATATTTATGCATCCACAGTTGTACCAATCTGTGGTAGTGTGAGCAGGGTTGGAGTAGAAGGCCTTCATAAAATACAGCCAGACAAGTGAAAAAATATGAAACAAAACCTCTTTATTAAAGACACACTGAACCCTGTTACCTTGCATATACACTAATAAAAAATAAGGTCTCTTTAGTTTTTGAGGCAAACTTTACATAGGCCTGTAGCTGCCATACATCAAGCCCACAGTACATACAGCTACGTGCAGGGTTTTACCACACAGGTCTGGCTCCAGACAGACCTCAACGACAGGATTCTTATAAAGTGAAAGTTAAAGCTTAGCCTATCTTAGCCATGCTCTGGTAGCTTACACATAAGCAGGAGAGACCTACACTGCAGGGTGGCTTCTCTCCTCCCAGGATCTCTATGTTCTGTGCTGCCCAAGGAGGTTAGATTAAGAACAGGAGACAGTATGAGGCTATCTAGCCCATTATATGGGTTGAAGCCAGTAGGCGGAGCTTGCTGGCAGTAGGTGGAGATTGCCACCACACTGGTTTACCCAAAGCAATAGCAAACGCTATTGAAAACAATAGTAAAATATTATTAGAAATAACTGACTGCCTATGCGTAGTCCATCTGTACAAAGTCAAAAGCTGTTCTAGTTGGATAAGCAGTGCTTTAAAGGTGGAGAACAGAAGATTTTATTTTTACTTATTTGACAGCTTTTTAATTTATTTTGAAAGCTTCCCATATATAGATGTAAATATCATGAAATCAATACCAAATATCACTAAAACAGCTTCAAATATTATTGTAGCTGGTAGAAACAGTACTAAAAAAGGCTGTATTTTGTGCTCAATTTTCTACATTGTTCTATACAAAACAGTAATACATGGCCAAATTTCAGTGAGGATAGCCTGTTTACTGATGGGTTCATCTTAACTGTTGTAATCTGCCTTGGGAAGCCTGGTGTTATAAAGATTGGAAGTAAAATTAGACTCTCCTTTCATTGGAGCACATGGAATCACATCTTTACCTCATCTCTTTTGTATAAATGGATTATTCTGTTTTTGAGCATGCTTCACATCAAAATAATAAAAATAAATATTTTCTTTCATACAGTTCTCTCATTTGTTTAAATGTAACTAAATGAGCTATAAGCCCCTAATGCAATCCATTGGTTTTCTTATATTTTGTCCTCATAATGACTTATACTGTGCCAAAACTGGAAATACAGTGAGTCAGAATAATATAATTCAGTAACATCTAAAATGTATTAATTAGCATTATAATTGTGTTCGCATTTGGGTAATAACTGAGAAAATGCTGTTGAAAAATGACTTGAAGAAAAAATAAATAAATATCACAGAACTGGAAAATGTAGCACATTTACACTAACTCTGGATTTCTCCATGAAGGTAGCTCTGCCCTCATTATTGAATATCTCTTTTAAATAGTAGTAATAAACAATATTAAGTGCATTTTTATAATATACCACTGCATTCCACAAAACAAAAGGAGCAAGTTCCCATAAATCATCTTTCTCTTGATCTAGGCACAGAAAAAAAAAAGATTTTAAATGCTCCCAGGTTTCAACCTAATTCATGTTTAATGTGGAATATAAATGCCATAAATAAGTAAATAAATAGATAGATAGATAGATAGATAGAAACTGAATGTTGAGCAGCTGATTCACATAACATGATGTCTGTTTTAGTGGCCCTTTACCAGGAGAAAAAAAATCTGTACGAATATATCAGAAATAAATAAGAAATAAATCTAATCAGGACAAAATCCATACAAACCATCATCCACAAGGACAAAGAAATAATTGAGATCCAAGAATTTAGGAAATACAAATCAATAAACTATAACCCCTCCAAACACAGCCAACCCATCCTTACAGTGACACCTAAACTGAGAAAGAGAATTAAACATGAAGTTCAACATCTTCTCCAGCCTCTGAGAACACAGGATCAAAAATGAGAAAAGAGTTCCCCTGAAATATAACCATACATTAAAAAAGGAAATTTCAACAAAAAACCTGCCCCAAGGGCCAAAGCCCTGGTTCAACAACAAAACAAGCCTGCCACCTCTTCTGTGTAAACTTAGCAGTAAGGTCTTACACAGTAATTGGGCAGTAAGCGTCAGCGCATGTAAACTGCCGATTACCGCTAGGTAAGCACCACGCAGCAGAAAATAGAAAATATTTTCTACTGCATGTTTTGGATGTGCGTCAGAAATGGAATTACCACCCGGGGCTAGTGGGAGCTGGGCGGTAGTTCCAATTTGACGTCCGTTGGATGCACATAGGCGCCTACGCGCCTCAGTAAAAGGCCCCCAAAATATGGCATAGTATACTACTTGCAATATCAATACAATATGTAATAGAACATTTTGATAGGCAGTGTAGGGCATAAGCAAAGATGGCAAAACATAATGTATATTGGTAAATTAACTGAGTCTGAAAGTATAAGGGATCAGTATTCAAAAGCACTTATGTGGCTGCCATCATTTGCTAGCCACACCACGCTGAAAAAAACCTGCTTAAGTAGTAGTCAATAAGCCACACCTAAAGTTTGGTGCGGTTTATAGAATACGTGCTTAAGCAGAAAGTTGCGCATAAATTTAGGTGCGGCCATTTGCACCCATGAAAATGTGGTGCAAATGCTCATGCCTAAATTTACACGGAGAGCACCATTATTCTGTAATTACACACGCAACTCGAAGCCATGCCCCAGTTCTGCCCCGAAACGCCCATGACCCTCCAATTTTTTTAGAATGTACATACATTTTAGGCACAGATCTCACACTGAGGCCCCCTTTTACTAAAGCGCGCACACGTTTTTAGCACGTGCTAAAATTGTGGGTGAGCTAAACATTAGAGATGCCAGTGACTTCCCCATGTCCAAACCTTTTTAAAACCCTTTATGCCTGCTATTGACATGGTGTAAGTGGGCATGCCTAAATGTTGGCATATAAATGCCGATTTACACTAGTATTCTATAATACGATACCATTATAGAATTAGCACTTAGTACACTGCATCTTGGCACAGAACCTTTGGCGATCCTTACAGAATTGCCCCCTATATGCATAGTATCAGGCTGTGGCCCAGTGCTATCTATATAACTGTAGGTTAGGTCAGGGGAGGAGCGAAGATGGCACCACAATTTATCCATTTAATGAGGATATTCAACCGCTAAAGGGATAGTTTTGGCACTGTCTTGGTGATTCTGTATATTCTATGCCAGTATTTATATGGATAGAAAAGCTGAATATATGGCTTAAGTAAAGTGCCAGTACAAGCCCCTAATTGAATCCAGTGACTGCGCCAGATAAAACATTTCTATAGAGTTACGGATCTCTGTACTTTCTATACCTGTTGTCTTAAGCGTGTTAGCCATATATTTGGCACAATATAGGATAGTTGCTACAGTGCTCAACCCTCTCCCCCAATCCACTGCTACAGCAAGCACCTCTGCAAAGGCTGAGCCAAGGGTGTAGCAATCATTGAATAAGTCTGGTAAAATTCCCAGGGCCTCCTGGTGGTAGAGGCTGCCTGCAATTGAACCCTCTCCCTCCCCTGCAAGTTCAGCATCCCTCCATTTCTTTGCCTGCCCCCACCCCACACAAGTCTATAATCTCTTCAGGTCCTCCAAATGTGTAGTGGGTTGCTGGAAGAGGCAACGCTACAGCTGCCTCCTGCTGGTCAGCCCCATCAACACATTTCCTCTGCTACTTCCTGACCCCTCAAGCTAGGGTTACCATATTTACTCTCCCCAAAAAGAGGACACATGCCCCACCACACCACACCCCGCCCCCTGTAGCATCCTGCTCCGCCCATGACACACCACCCTGCCCTGTCATACCCCCTAAGGGTGTCCTATCCTCCCCTCCCCTTACTTACTGTACTGCCCTGGGGGGGTCTAGTGACCTCTTTGGGGCAGGAAAGAACCCCCCTCTTTCCTGCCCTGAGTGGCTGCAGACTGTCTCTTGCTGCCTCCAGTCCCAGAGCCAATTCAATATGGCTGCCGAGAGTTCAAGCAGTGACGTTGCAAGACAATGGAGAAGGGTGAATATTGGAGTGCCACAGGGATCTGTACTGGGACCGGTTCCATTTAGCATATTTATAAATGATCTGGAAATTGGAAAGATGAGTGAGGATATTAAATTTGCAAATGACACAAAATTATTCAAAGTTGTCAAAACACATGTGGATTGTGAAAAATTGAAGAAAGACATAAGGAAACTGGAAGACTGGACATTCAAATGGAAGATGAAATTTAATGTGAACAAAAAATGCACGGAGATGCACATTGGGAAGAATAATCTGAATCATAGTTACCTGATGCTAGTGACCACCTTATGAGTCAGCACTCTTGAAAAAGATCTAGGTGTCATTGTAGACAATACGTTTAAATCTTCTGCCCAGTGTGCAGCAGCCAAAAAAGCAAACAAGAAAGAGATAGTGACCTCACCTTGAGTAATGCGTTCAATTCTGGTCGCCGTATCTCAAAAAAGATATAGCAGAATTAGAAAAGGATCAAAGAAAAGCAATGAGATGGAACTGCTCTCATATAAGGAAAGGCTCTTCAGCTCAGAAAAGAGGGGGGATATGATTGAAGTCTATAAAATCCTGAGTAGGGACGCTAAATGAAACTACATAGAAATACTTTTAAAACAAATAGGAGGAAATATTTTTTCACTCAAGGAATAGTTAAGCTCTGGAACTTGTTGCTGAAGAATGATGTAACAGCAGTCAGTGTATCTGGGTTTAAAAAAGGTTTGGGCAAGTTCCTGGAGGAAAAATTTATAGTCTATTATTGAAATAGAAAAGGGAAAGTCACTGCTTGCCCTGGAATTGGTAGCATGGAATGCTGCTACTAATTAGGTTTCTGCCAGGTACTTGTGACCTTGATTGGCCACTGTTGGAAGCAGGATACTGGGCTAGATGGACCATTGGTCTGAACCAGTATGGCTATTCTTATGATTTATAAAATCCTGATTAGATTGAAACAGGCAAAAATAAATCAACTGTTTACTCTTTTAAAAAATACAAAGACTATGGGATGCTATGAAGTTACATAGTAATATAGTTAAAACAAATAGGAGAGTGAAGAAATAGAAAATGGAAATGAGATCCTGGAAGAGAACTTAAGAGAAAACCAACAAAAGGATGTATTAGAGAAAGACCAGGCTAGCCCAATTGAAAAATAAAATAACAAAGGTACTTTCCAGTGTGGGGCCATTCTCATGGTATAAGCCCTGACATCTGCACAGTCAATACTGCAAGACTGGCCCCAAGATGGAGATGTAAAGGCAAAACTTGGTTCAGGGAGACATAACCCCTTGATCCACCCCTGTCATTTTACAATGTACACATGGGCTTTGTAGCATGATAATAACATTATTGCATGATAATTATTATTGCAGACCATGAGGTATGCTGCAAGTTTTCAGGAATTTTGCCAGCAAGCTGCTGAATTTTGCTGTATATTCTAATCTAGTGCTGCTCAATCAGCTCACCTGTGTTCAGCTAAGAATTTACTGATGTGCTGTGAGACTTCAACTGGTTGCTCTAGAGAAATCCCCTCCCTTATATGTGACAGAAATGTGACAATATGAAACTAGCTGTGCAGATCCTTGGAGCCTGTGCACCTGCTGAGCATCTGATGGTCCCGCTTTCTTCAACCTAAGGAGGGGGAGGGGGACTGAAAGACAATGAGTGCACCCTCAGGCTCCAAGGCCCTGCACTGCCATTTTCTATTCTCTTCCAGACAGTGGCATCAGTGGCTTGGAAAGGGAGGTATGCTGGATATAGAGGAGGTGGACAGGAAGGTCAAGAGAGATGATGGACACAGAGGAGGTGGACGGAGAGATTAGGGGAGGTGCTGAACATGGAGGAGGAGGAAGGGGAGATCAGGGAGATGCTGGACAGGGAGGAAGAGGAAAGGGATATCAGGGGAGATTCTGGATATAGAGGTGGAAGGGGAGATCCGAGAATATACTGGACAGGGAGGAGAATGAAGGGGAGATCGGGGAGATGCTGGGATTGGGGGAGGTGGGAGATTAGGGGATATGCTGGGAAGAAGGCAGGAAGGGATGAGAGGGGATTTACTGGACACAGGTGAAAAGAAGAGAGGAGACGTGCCTGACATAGATGGAAGAGAACAGAAAAGAGAGGGGAGATGTTGTGGGAAGGATGGAAAGCTATAGATGAAAGTCATAAGAAGAGGGAGCTTGAAGGTTGGATGGTGTAAGAAGGGAAGAAATTTGAGATTTGAAAAATAGATGGAAGAAAGCTGACCATGCAAGACCAATATCAAAGATAAATGGTAAGAGAGGAAGGGAAGACAAGAGGCAAGAAAGACACGGCAAATGGACAGAGGTCCCTGGACAGCAAGCTAAGAGAATAGTGAAAAGAAAAGTCAGAGATTGGGACCAATATGATTAGAAAAATGAAATCATCAGACAACAAAGGTAGAAAAATAATTTTATTTTCCATTTAGTGGTTGGAATATATCAGTTTTAGAATTTACATTTGTTATATTTATGTCTTTATGGGAAAAATGCATCTCTATTTCTTTGGGATTGTGTAGCATACATAGTCTGGCTTCTTAGGATTTCAGATTAATGTTATATATATATTTTTTTTCTACTTTAGTTTGTGGTCTTTTATTCTGTATTTGGAGAGGATATATGTTTTCTACATGTGTGACTGAAGCCATGTATCCTATTAGAACTGAGTGTCTGTAGTAATCCAGCTTTTTCAAATTTCCCAATAGATGTATTGATGCTCTGGACTCTCTGCAGTATTTACTTTGCTGCCTTTTCCTAAGAAGGTCCTTGCTGGTGCTGTTCTGGAATGGGGAGATTTGTTCTATGGGTCCTGAGTGACTTTTGCAGGGTTTTGCATTAATTCATAATACACCATCTACTAGAGAGGGGTTATGTTGCTGTTACTGAGAGAAAACCAGAATCAGACTCTTTTTATACGATGCATTTTGTGGGGAAATGCCCTCATTCACCTTTGCACACATTATTGCATGTGGATGGCTTTTGTGGATGCAGAATAAATGTTTGCATGTAACACTGTGATGCTACAGGGTCATGAGCCAGTACTTTTTATGTTAGATTTCCAGGCTACTTTTTTAAAACTTTATATTTATTGGAATTTCAAATGATAATCACAAGCAATAAACACACTTGCTACAGAAAAGAAGTGTTGGGATGGAAATATATAAAAATACATAAGCACTACAAGAATAAAATATCACCAGCATTTCATTAGTCTACAAAAATAGTGTATGGGGGGGGGGGGGGGGAGAAACCAATCCATAAAACACAGGCAATAGCTAACAAGGAAATTGACAAGACAAGAGATCTAACTAAGTAACAGGCATACCCTTAAATGCTGCCACTGGAAGTCAGTCTAGCTGACTATCAAGGTGCAGCCTCAGGCAGATGGAGCAGCCACAACTTGAGACTCAAGTGAACTGGCAGAAGCAAAGGCAGTTAACTGTTGAGGTTTATAAAACACATAACATGCACTCTGGTATTTAATGAGACTTTTGCATGGATAATGCAAAAAGAAAAGAGCCCCCAACTTCAACACTGCTGGAGTAGTACTAGAGAGTGAAGGAGTAGCCTAGTGGTTAGTGCAGTCAACTCTGATCCTGGGGAACTGGGTTCAATTCCCACTGCAGCTCCTTGTGACTATGGGCAAGTCACTTGACCCTCTGTTGCCCTGTGTACAAAATAAGTACCTGTACAGAGGGGGTCCTTTACTAAAGATTAGCTCACGCTATCTGCATAGGAATAAAATGGGCCATGCTGCAGATAACTTGAGCTAATCTTTAGTAAAAGACCCCCATAATATGTAAACCACTTTGACTGTAACCACAGAAAGGCCATATATATCAAATCCCATCCCCTTCCTTCAATACCAGAAACTGTTGTCACCTCCTCCTCAGTGTATGCTTGGACACACCTGAGAAGAGCTTAACGTTTGCATTCATAAAAGTAGTATCCTTAGTACGGAAAAACATTCGGACTAAGGCAGTCCCTATCTGGGCCTAACACAAAGTCACTAATAATGCAGCTACCACAGGGGTCAGAATCCATTAAGTCCAAGCTGTCCATCTGTAAAGAGGGAGCTTTCTCAGCTCTCTTATTCGAAAAATAATAAGCTCTGGAGACTGGTGGAGCCAATTCTATAGGCACTTTCAGGGCAGTTGTCACAAATGTTTTTATACATCTCAAGAGTAAATATAGCTGGAACACATGGAAAGTTTATAAATCTCAAATTCCGCCTCCTATTGGCATTATCCAATGCTTCCAACTTGCAATGCATACCTGATATATCTGTAATAATAAACAGTTCTTTTTGCTAAACCTGTTGGAGGCCACATTTGGTATCAGAGACACATTGATTTAACCCTTTAGTGTCCAATGTTCCCGTAATAAGCCATATGGGAACAGATTGATGGGAACATTGGACACTAAACTAGTTATATCTGCTTTAACAGTGCTGTGTTGCAAAACAAGAGCCTCAATCTTTTGAGAAATTGCTCCCATCTGGCCCAGAAAAGACTTCTCCGAACTCAAGATGCTTTCCCATAAAGTCTCTAAAGTAAAGTTTAGGTCTCACCCATGTCGAAGTGGAGGGTTCAGAAATATCTGGCGGTAGAGTACAAGAGATAAAGTCTTCACCTTGAGCTCCCATCTCGCCTGAGACCCAGAATTGCTCCTCTGCATGCTGTGAATCCCCACATGCCAGCTTGATCTCAGACTCCATGGCAGTTTCAACAGCTGCGGGTTGGTTTGGGGCCCCGCCACAGTCAACCTTCACATCAAGCGGCAGCACAGCACTCTCCTAAGGCATAGGTGAGGGTAGCCGCAACTCCATGGGTAACGAGACTTCCAACTCAGAGGAAGTCAACGGCTCTCTTTTCACCATTGCAGTTCCTAGCAAGCTACCCGGAGTCTCTCCTGCTACCTCGGGTTGGTGAACAAAATTGTCCATTGGCCCAGAAACAACTGGGGCTGAAGCCTCCGACAACAGAAGCTGAATTCGTTTATGATTTTTTACGCCATCGGCTAAAATAAAGGTAAAAGGTAAGAGAGGAAAAAGACGCCATGCTGGAGCTCAGCACTGCATGTCCGCCAACTTGGAACACTCCTCCATATGTCCCAATCCCACTACATAATTTAACTTAAACAATTTTTGTTGAGTATAGTCATCTTTGCCAAAGTCTTTATTATTTATTTTTCTAGAAGCCTGGGAATATAAGTTGTGTTTTGTGGTTTTTTTTTTAATTTTCTTGGGACAATTGCCTGACCAGTGTTCTAAGTAAGAGGATTTCCTCACCCTCCTCCCTGACCAGAGTTTTCAGGGGGGGTCTCAATTTTGGGGGGAATGGCATCTCATCCCTCGCATCAGACAGTGGATTGCCATAAGATGCCCCTGGGGGTAAATGCTCTCACTGGAGGTGGAAAAAAAGTTATGACTGGAGAGGAGTGTTGTTAACTCTGGAGGAGAACGGTTAGAAAAACGTGCTGCCTGTTTGACGTGTGGAGAATTTGGAAAAAGGTGATTTTTCTTCTCATCACTGACCATGGATATCGGAAGGTAGTGAATTAGTGTTTAGTTATACTTTAGGATTTTTAATACTTAACATTTTAGTTTAACATTCATTATCTGGCATTTCATAGCAAGTGATTAGTGGCCAATTTGCAAAATTTGGTTTGGTGTACCACGAGGATCAGGCACTTGAAATTAAAAAAACAACAACAACCCTCTAATCAGGTAGATGAAATGGACCTTTGTGTGATGCATGTGGCACATCTGCTGAGAAAATCTTGAAAGCAGAGGATGAAAATGCTGGAGCGTTGGAGGGGGCTTTTCTGCAAATACACCATAAGGAATGGCATCTTACACACTGCTTGTAATACTCTGTACTTTTGCTTGTGATACTCTGTACTTTTCTGAAAGATCACCAGAAGATGCCTCTGTAAATCTGCAGATGATTCTTTCTACTTCAGAGGAGGAGCTTTTGAATTGCTTGCATATCTCAAGTTTCCCCTGTTGATGTGCAACAGTGCTGTTCCTGACAGCCCCCTATTAACAATGAACAGAGCAGTAGCTGTGGCAGAAGCCATATCCTAGCAACAGCAGTAAAGGTACTGACAAAATGTCAGTGTGACTCCTGTAAGGTAGCTGTGCGTAGGCATGCCACTGAGAACCTGTAGGATTAAAACCCTTACTAGTGTGACTGTCACTGTTCTCTGTGTGTGTGTGTCCTTATCATTTTTCCCTAGTTGTCTGTTAGTGAGCTATCTCGCATGGTCTCCAGCCTTAGCTGGTCCTATTTTCATTCACAGCCTCTCTCATTTAGTACACATAAGCCAGCTATTAGATCAGCTAAAACAACAGGACAGACCTTATCAAGGAAACACTTCCAGTGCTATTATGCTGTCCCAAGACTGGCCATTAGGAGGCAGCGTTTGATTTTTTTCTCAACTTCCCCTCCATGCACAAGAGATGTAAATACTTCTTCATCTGCCTTGGGCAAGGATCAGAGTTCACACTGGGAAAACAGGCCCCATGCTTCTGTTTGTCAGCACAGAAAAGTGATTGCTAATGGTCCTCAAGAATCCCAGGATGTGGGTTACCATATGGCTCCAGAAAAAGGACAGATTGAGCCAGTCCGCGTTTTGGGGCCTTTTGTTCAGGCTCTCCAACTACCTCATTCAAGCTGGTATACAAATATGCCTCCTGAATGTGCATTGAGGATATCCTGAAAAGTCGGACCCATTTGGGAGAGATTCTTGAGGTCTGAACGTAGACACCAGCCTCTTGGACTGCTAGGTCAAAAAATGGTGCATTCTTTTTCATAAGCAATTTCCTTGCTTCTACTATAACATACTTCCTTTTTTTTAAGTTAGAAGGAATGAGAACCGGAAGAAAGAGGGAAACACATTTTGACAAACGAGAGAATAAACCTGTGAACGATTAGAGGTTTGTGGCTTTTATACCAAGGATTTTGTTCTCACACAGTATGTTAATAAGAACATACTTCTCAGCTACAAGACAGCACAGCAGCAGTGTGTGTGATATCATCCTGTTCCATCAGCATTAATATATATATATATATATATATATATATATATATATATATATATATATAATCTCACCTCCAACGTTCTATGCTTGGGACTGTGGCTCCCTGGCTGCAAGTGGTCTGCGAGGCAGACACGCACGGATGTCACTGACGTCAACACAGCTGTTTCCCTACTCCTCCTACTGCCTCGGAATCAGCTGTCACCCCCCCCCCCCCCCCCCGTGCTATGGCCCCCTCGAAACCCACCCCCTCCCGCGAACCTGTCGATCCCCCCCCTGGAACGCCGAAAACCGCACCCCCCCCTCCCGCCACTGTTGTGCACTACCTTCGGGTGGGTTCCTCAATCATCTTCTTAGAAAGTTTAACTCCGTGCGTCTGACGTCAGACACACGCGTGCGTCTGACGTCAGACGCATGGAGTTAAACTTTCTAAGAAGATGATTGAGGAACCTACGGGAAGGGAAGGTAGCACAACAACGGCGGCGGCGGTGGCGGCAGTTTTCGCTGGCACGGGGGGGGGAACGACAGGTTTGCGGAAGGGGGGGGGTTCGAGGGGGCCGTACCACGGGGGGGGGGGGGGGGGGAATTGCCTGCCTAAGGCCCGTTTCCTTGCCTACAGAAACGGGCCTTTTTTACTAGTATATTAATAAATCCCACCTTGAACGTTCTGAAGCTCACTCCAAGGCAGAGAAGCACAAAAATCCTGTAGTCTTCATAGGCTAGGACCAGTCACCCTCACTCATAGACCCGCCCTCAGCCACGCCCCATCTGTACATAAAACGCTACCTCAACATTCTGAAGACAACCTGCTGAAGCCATCTGCAAAATCCCTAAACAGTTCGTAAGTTCATGGTGGTGAAGCCATCCAACTCACCATGTCTCTCTGCCCCGCCCTCGAGGGCGGAACACAGAGAGTAAAGGGATCCATAAAAGCATCCCTACCAACTGGCAACCCCCTCCAACAAACAACGACCCAGGCAGGGGGAGTGTTTCCGTACTCCTCCCCCTGCCTTGGAATCGCAACAGACTGCTGGCAAACTCCCCAACCACACGACCACAAAAGCCACCCGCAACCCCCCCCCCACACACACACAAACACACACACACAAACACACACACAAACACACACACATAAACACGCACACACACATAAACACACACAAACACACAAACAAATGCAAACACACACACAAACGCACACACAGAAACACACACACAGAAACACACAAACACACACACACAAACACACACACAAACACACGCACACACACACGCACAAACACACACAAACGCACACACAAACAAACAAACACACACACACATGCAAACACACACACATAAACACACACACAAACGCACACACACAAATGAACACACACAAACACACACAAAGAAACACAAACACACATACAGAAACACACAGAAACACACACACACACAAACAAAACACAAACACACACAAACACACACAGAAACACAAACACACACAGAAACAAACACACATACATACATACATACATACATACATACAAACAAACACACATACATACATACAAACAAACACACAAACACACACACACACACACATAAACACATACACAAACACACAAACAAATGCAAACACAAACGCACACACACAAACACACAAACGCAAACACAAGCGCAAACACACAAAAACACAAACACACACACATAAACACACACACACACATGCAAACACACACATAAACGCACACACACAAACACATACACACACAGAAACACAAATGCACACACCAACACAAACACACAAAAAAACACAAACACACACAAACAAACAAACACAAACAAACACACACACAAACAAACACACACAAACACACACACAAACACACACACACACACACAAACAGCCTCGACGGTGCACCTCTAAGTGCCCCCCCCTGCCGCATCGCCACAACAACCCGTGCAACGGGGCATCAGAAAGCCCCTACCCCCCTTTCCTCCTCGCCGCATCACCCAACCCCTCCCCCGCTGCTTCACCAAGCCCCTCCCCCCCCCACATCGACCGCCTTGCCACCCGCGACCGCTAATACAAACTGTGTCCGGCGGCTGCTGCTGCTTCTATTCAGCAGCAGCAGCAGCCCGTACATAAAGAAAACAAACAAACAAAAAAACAACCTCCTAAAACGCACCTCCGTGGAGAAGCATCTCACATTGGCTGACATCTCTGCAGCCACTCCTCCTCTCCCCTCAATGTCAGTGCCCCTGCCGGAAGACCCCGGAGAAACGCCAAGACGTCAGAGGGGAGAGGAGGAGCGCATGCTGAGACTTTAGCCAATGTGAGATGCTTCTCAACAGAGGTGCGTTTTAGGAGGATTTTTTTTTTCTTTATGTACGGGCTGCTGCTGCTGAACAGCAGAAGCAGCAGCCGCCGGACACAGTTTGTATTAGCGGTTGCGGGTGGCAAGGGGGTTGATGAGGGGGGGAGGGGCTTGGTGATGTGCCACGGTGGGGGGGTCGGGTGATGCGCGAAAGGGGGGACAAGGGGCTTTCTTTGGGTGCTGCGCCGGCTGGGGGGGGAAGGGGGGGCCTCGCTGGACATGGGTGGCTGGAAGGAAGCAGGGGGAGGGGAGGAGAGGGTCACTGCACATGGGTGGCTGCAGGGGGGGGCAGGGAACAGGGAGATAGGGATGGGGCTCCACACACCACATGGGTGCCTGCAAGGGGGACAGGGGATACAGGACGGACACTGCAGGGCAGGCAGGGGGATAGAAGGGTTGGTGGTCATCAGGGGGGACAGGTGGGTCGATGGACATGGCTGGCCACAGGGGAGGAACAGGGAAAAAGGAGAGGAGTGTCCTCAGACATGGGTGGCTGCACAGGAGAGGAGGGTTGCTGGACATGGGTGGCTGCAGGTGGAGCAGGGGAGACAGGAAGGACGCAGCAGGGGGAGAGGAGGGTTGATGGGCATGGGTGGCTGCAGGGGGAACACGGGGAGAGGAAGGTCGCTGCACATGCCTGGCTGCAAGGGGGCAGGGGAGAGGGAGGGGTGAGGGGGTTCCTCACACCACACACGCAGTCACTCATTCTCTGTCTGCCACATACACTCTCACTCACACACTCACTGTCTTTGTCCCTCTCTCTCACACAGTGTCACACAGAAACACAAACACTGTCTCTGACACACTCTCTCTCTCACACAAACACATACACTCTGTCTCTCTCTCACATTCTCTCTTTGACACACACGCTCCATCTCTCACACATGCTCTTTCTGAAACATACACTCTAAGGAAAACCTTGCTAGCGCCCATTTCATTTCTAACAGAAACGGGCCTTTTTTACTAGTATATATATATATACACAGTAGTTTCTGGTTAATTGGGACACATTCAGGCTTATTTTCGAAAGAGAAGGGCGCCCATCTTCCGACACATCGGGAGATGGGCGTTCTTCTCTCAGGGTCACCCAAATCAGCATAATCGAAAGCAGATTTTGGGTGTCCTCAACTGCTTTCCGTCACGGGAACGACCAAAGTTCCCGGGGGCGTGTCGGAGGCATAGCGAAGGTGGGACTTGGGCGTGCCTAACACATGGGCGTCCTCGACCCATAGTGGAAAATAAAGGGCGTCCCTGATGAGCATTTGGACGACTTTACCTGGTCCTGTTTTTCTTATGACCAAGCCACAAAAAGGTGCCCGAACTGACCAGATGACCACGGGATGACTTCCCCTTACTCCCCCAGTGGTCACTAACCCCCTCCCACCCTAAAACAATTCTTTAAAAATATTTTGTGCCAGCCTCAAATGTCATACCCAGCTCCATGACCGAAGTAAGTCCCTGAAGCAGTTTTAGTGGGTGCAGTGCACTTCAGGCAGGCGGACCCAGGCCCATCCCCCCCTACCTGTTACACTTGTGGTGGTAAATGTGAGCCCTTCAAAACCCACCAGAAACCCACTGTACCCACATGTAGGTGCCCCCCTTAACCCATAAGGGCTATGGTAGCGGTGTACAGTTGTGGGGAGTGGGTTTGGAGGGGGGTTGCGGGGCTCAGCACTCAAGGTAAGGGAGCTATGCACCTGGGAGCAATTTGTGAAGTCCACGGCAGTGCCCAATAGGGTGCCCGGTTGGTGTCCTGGCATGTCAGGGGGACCAGTGCACTACGAATGCTGGCTCCTTCCACGACCAAAGGGCTTGCATTTGGTCATTTCTGAGATGGGCGTCCTCAGTTTCCATTATCGCTGAAAACCGGGGATGACCATCTCTAAGGTCGACCTAAATGTTGAGATTTGGGCATCTCCAACTGTATTATCGAAACGAAAGACGGACGACCATCTTGTTTCGATAATACAGGTTTCCACGCCCCTTCATGGAGCCATCCTGCGAGGATGGCCCCAGGAGAACTTGGGCATCCTGTTCAATTATGCCCCTCATTGGGACCACAGAACTTTGTCTCGATTAAGCGGCTGCCCCCTAAAAAATGAATTTGCCCAGAATCACAAAGATACAGTGGGAATTGAATCCAGTTCGTGCCAACTAAAGTTACTTTATTCTGTGGAGTGGACGTTAAAGACTGCATGGAAGGAAGTGACGCTATGGGTGAAAGTGGTTGTTTTGGGTTTTAAAAAGGGAACGCCAGGTGGCCCCACCTTCTATGCACATCATCTTGTCAGCTGACTGCGCAGAGATGGATGCGAGCAGTAACGTCAAGATTGTGGAAGAGAACTGGTGAGAGCACGAGCCCCATGTCTGATTCAGGAGTAGGGCATGGTAATGGTATGGGGGGTGGGGGAGGACAGAAAAATTCGTACTGGCCTGGAGAATAACAGACTAGTGAGTGCAAATGAGGATGCTACTGGCCGAATTAAATGGTGTACTGGCCCAAATAAGCAAATTTTTCCACCTTAAAAAAATGCTTTTGATTTTGTTCTCCTGGATTTGGACTAAATAGGGGGCTGCCCTGATTAACCGGTGTCCCAATTAACCAGAATCTACTGAATATCTCTTTCCGCTGCAAGCAGTGGAAGAGATCAAATATGTCAAGGAGAATGGTTAAACCCCCCTCCCCCCCCACATATTTAATCCATCTGCTATAGGTCAGCATGGAACATTGCAGGAGGGAACGTTTACAGTAAATATCTGCCTTTTAACTGCAGTTATATATCAATGTGCACACATATTGGAAAACTATTTATTTATTAGGATTTATTTGCCACCTTTTTTAAGGAATTCACTCAAGGCAGTGTACAGCAAGAATAAGTCAAACATAGGCTACAGACAATTACAGCAGTAAAAATATTCAAATAACAATATTCGGAAGGATCACATGACGCCTAGAACAGGAGTAGAGGCTGCCTGTTTGACTCCTCTGTCTTCCCACTGAAAACCACTTTCTCAGCATACATTTTTCATAGAAGTGGGTGGATTTGATTCCTGAGATTTACACTTTGGACAATGTAGATTGGAACTGGATGCACAGCAACATCGGGTTGGGGTGTTGAAAACTCAGGCTCAGGGTTCATCTCATGAGCTGGAACAGCTTTGTACCATGGTTCAGCAATTGGAATATAAATTAGATGCCTTGTAGGGCAGAGCAAGACGAATAATTTGCGGCTGGTGGACTTTGCAGAATCTTTGCTCAACGTGCAGTTTCTGCATACATTGGAGTATTGAATTCCACAGCCTTTACATTGGGATACTTTAGAGGTTCCTTTTAAAATCAAGTGGGTCCGTCGCTTGGGTTCTCGGAGCATGGTTGATGCCCATCCCCGTGTTGTGGTTTTTCGGTTGTGCTATTATGAGCATAAGCAAGCCATACTTTAGGCATTGCATTATGGGAAAAGTTTGGAATACAATGATCAAAAAGTACTTTGTTTTCAGGTCTGTACCGCTAGAGTACACACTCAGCACAAAGCTTTTACTCCCCTATGCACTCAATTATATGAGCGTAACATTTCTAATGCGTTACTTTATTTTGCATGACTCAGGGTCACTCATGGGGGTCAAACTCATTTCTTTTTGTCAGTAGAGGCAGTGCAATCTTTTTTACATACTCTCTCAGCCGAAGTTGGCTCTTAGATAGCTGCATCCCTTATTTTTGGACGTTTTTAAAATTTTGCTGTTTTGATTGGATTGCTCTTGGACCTTATTCTTTGGGACTTTTGTTATGTATTTTTTGACCCATATGATGGCTGGACAGATACATCTTCAGCAGCTGGAGAACAAGGCCAGTGTCGATCTGTGCCCTGATTGTGGCTGGACAGATTTGGATAGGCTGGAGTGGGGCTTCGATGACAACTTCAGAAGCTGGAGAACAAGGCCAGTGCCAGGCAGACTCCTATGGTCTGTGCCCTGAAAATGGCAAAGACAAATCAAAATCAAGTATACACATGTAGTATGACATCATACCTTATGCTATGAGTTTATCTTGTTGGGCAGACTGGATGAACCATACAGGTCTTTATCTACTGTCATCAACTATGTTACTATGCACAATAGAAACTAAATGTAAACACACACACACACACACACACATAGCAGTGGGGGCAGAACATTCCTTCCAGTGTTATATTGGTAGTGATAATTACTGTTTACAGAGTGTCATTTATATCCACAAGCCTGCACTGTACAGCGTTAACTGCAAGCTTAAAATCATTCCGCCCTCAAGAAGCATTTAATTTAAATATGAGTAGAGGAAGGGAAAGCACAGATCTGCCAAGCTACCCAGTTGCAGGAAAAAAATGTAGGGTTGACTGTAGATTTCAAAGAACGCTGATGTTGATGGGATCTGTGGCACCGATTTCAATGGGTAGAACTGGGAACTATACATACCACACTGCTTTGGGATTTATGATCAAAGCCAGGACCAGCCAAAAAAAAAGTCTGTTACCTGAAACTGAGTAACTCATTAGCTCTGTAAGTGACATGCATCAGTTCATGTAGTGCATGGTAGATGAGGGAATTAAACATAAGAACATAAGCATTGCCATACTGGCACAGTCTGAAGGCCCATCAAGCCCAGCATCCTGATTCCAACAGTGGTCAATCCAGGTTACCAGTACCTGGCAAGATCCCAAAACAGTATAATACATTTTATGCTGCTAGTCCTAGAAATAGTCCAAACAAATACAAAATGGCAGAGGATATGAAACGAGTTAGCTTTATAGATATACTATGTGAGGTGGAGTCTCATATAGTTAACACGGCTGTTTTCATTTCACTCCACGGTGAATCTCTGCTCGTGTATATGTTTTAATCATTGACTCTTCCCCCACCTAGCACTATCTTTTTCAAATTGTGTATAATTACAACTTCATAGTAACTTTCTAGTCACACAACACTTATCTGTTCATATTTGGTGATACTCCCCCTTGACAAAGCATAGCGAAACAGGCACCTGTCGGGGTGTAAGAGCACATCAATATGAACAGATAAGTGTTGTGTGACTAGAAAGTTACTATGAAGTTGTAATTATACACAATTTGAAAAAGATAGTGGTAGGTGGGGGAAGAGTCAATGATTAAAACGTACACACGAGCAGAGATTCACCGTGGAGTGAAATGAAAATAACCGTGTTAACTATATGAGACTCCACCTCACATAGTATATCTATAAAGCTAACTTGTTTCATATCCTCTGCCATTTTGTATTTGTTTGGACTATTTGTGAAGAGAGCAGAGTTTGGCCCTTGAGTTTTGACAGTTATACTGAAGCCTAGAAATAAGCAGTGGATTATCCTAAGTCCATCTTAATAATGGTTTATGGACTTTTAGGAAGAAACATTTTTTAGACCCCGCTAAGCTGTGACCAGAATTACACACAGTGCTCTGCTCTCTCCAGTACACTCCATTATTTGCACAAAGTAGCAATCCAGTGCCTGCTACACATGTATGCAGTAGGATTATGTAGGAGCTTCAGCGTTTGAGTTTCTCGGCCTCACCAGAAACACAAGATACAGATACATTACTACCAATTATGTACATACAGTTTATGAGCTGCTACAATTTCCTGCATGGAAAGTGTGACACTGTATGTTGACTTGATAACCAAAGGGCACATAAATATATACTTTAAGTCAATTTCAGTAGTGTTTCCATGGAGACCAAACCTGTCATCATCATTTAGAAAGAAGAAATGCCTTCTCTGTCTAATTTGGTCTAATGGAGACAAGATGGTAAAAACTGGGAGAAAGAAGACAACAAGGAAGGGGGAGGGGAGGAGGAATTTAAGGACAGCATGGACATATCAAGGGGCATTTGAAATATGACGTCCAAATCCAGTTGTAGACGTTTTGCTGAAAAAGTCTAAAATTCTCATCCTGAACATAACAGTTTTCGAACTGGAAAACTTCTATTTGTTTGTTTTGAAAATTGCTATTTTCCAGATGTTTTTGTGCTATGTATTTCTTTAGGTACCATTTTCCAAAAAAAAGGTCTTAGAGGAAAATGCAGTAAAACGCGCCATAGGGATGGCTGTGTGGCTCCATTCCTAGTAAACTGGCCACACAGAGGGGCATTTTTGAAAGGGACGTCCAAGTTGCGATTTGGACGTCCTTGCAAAACAGCAAAATTCAGGGGCGGGGAAACCTGTATTTTCGAGAAAAGATGGATGTCCATCTTTTGTTTCGAAAATACCGTCAGAGACGTCCAAATCCTTAAATTTGGATGTCCCTAGATTTGGTCATCCCTAGACATGAACGTTTCTGACTTTCGGCGATTTTCGAAACCAAAGACATCCATGTCAAAAATGTCCTAATGTGACCCATTTGGGCGTGGGAGGAGCCAACATTGTAGTACACTGGTTCCCCTCACATGCCAGGACACCAACCGGGCACCCTAGGGGGCACTGCAGTGGACTTCATGAATTGCTCCCAGGTACATAGCTCCCTTACCTTGTGTGCTGAGCCCCCCAACCCACCCCCCAAAACCCACTACCCACAACTGTACACCACTACTATAGCCCTTACGGGTGAAGGGGGACACCTAGATGTGGGTACAGTGGGTTTCTTGTGGATTTTGGAGGGCTCGCTGTTTCCTCCACAAATGTCTGAAGTGCACTGCAGTACCCACTAAAACTGCTCCAGGGACCTGCATGTGCTGTCATGGACCTGAGTATGACATTTGTCACTGGCATAGAAGCTGGTACAAAATATTTTTAAAGATGTTTTTTGAGGGTGGGAGGTGGTTAGTGACCACTGGGGGAGTAAGGGGAGGTCATCCCTGATTCTCTCCAGTGGTCATTTGGAGGCATATTTTCAAATCACTTAGACTTCCAAAGTTGCATAGAGGGGCATAATCGAACGTCGCCGGCCAAATAGATCGCTGGCGATCTATGTTGGCGGCGGTGCTACAGCTGGCCGGAACCGTATTATCGAAAAAGATGGCCGGCCATCTTTTTTGTCAATAATATGGTTTAGCCTGGCCAAATGCCGTGGAGTTCGCCGGGTTTGAGATGGCCGGGTTTGTTTTTCAGCGATAATGGAAAGTTATGTCGGCCATCTCAAACCCCGGCCAAATTCAAAGCATTTGGCCATGGGAGGAGCCAGCATTTTTAGTGCACTGGCCCCCCTGACATGCCAGGACACCAACCAGCCACACTAGGGGTCACTGCGGTGGACTTCAGAAAAGCTTCCACGTGCATAGCTCCCTTACTTTGGGAGCTGAGCCCCCCCAAACCCACTACCCACAAATGTACTGCACCCACTAAAATTGCTCCAGGGACCTGCATACAGCCTCTAGGACTTATTGCTGCTGTATAACTTTGGCACACCAGTTCACACCTGAAGACTAATCTCTCTGAAAAAGTCCTTTCTTGAAATAACCACATTTACTCACAGTTAACTGCAGATCAGAGGTTGTGCCTCACTGGCAAAGAGTCCCCTGGTACTAAGATTAGCAGTAGGTCAGAGCTGGCACAATGGTGTACAATGCCGTCTTTCAGCACCATTCAAGGTAAGAACTACGTTCTCTAACGTGGGTAACACAGGAAAGGGAACTAAAACTGGCTTACAAAAATGGCTACTACCGCATGGACTACAACAGGAAACAAAACAGGGCACACTCTGACCCAGTTAGCAGGGGGAAAAGCACCATGGGAGTAAGGCCCAGTACCCTACACCCACCACAATGCATTGCTAATGTGACTCTGCAGGGCACCTAACAGAAAAGGTGTCACACTCACCCGAGAGCCACATCGCAACCAGGGAAAGGCTGCTGGAGGATACAACACATTATGCTGTCATAGAGGTGGGTACGGCATTTGAGGCTGGCATACAGGCTGGCAAAAAAGGTTTTTAGTTTTATTTTTTTAGTATGGAAGGGGGTTGGTGACCACTGGGGGAGTATGGGGAGGTCATCCCCGATTCCCTCCAGTGGTCATCTGGTCAGTTGGGGCACCTTTTTGAGGCTTGGTCGTGAAAATAAAAGGACCAAGTAAACCCGGTGAAATACTGCTTAACGCCGCTTTTTTTTTCCATTATCGGCGAAAGCCGGCCATCTGGTAGCCACGCCCATGCCTGCCCATGTCCCGCCTTCGCTAATCTACCGACACGCCCCCTTGAACTTTCGCCGGCGAAGCAACGGGAAAGCGGCGATGCTGTCAAAAATGCCGCTTTCGATTATACCGATTTCGCCGCTTTTAAGAAATCGCCGGCCATCTCCCGATTTGTGTCGGAAGATGGCCGGCAATCACTTTCGATTATAAGCTGGATAGTAACCTATGGAACTTTGTAAGTAAGTGCTTTGAAAATGAGCCCCTATAGTCATTTCGGGCACCTTTTTGTGCCTTAGTTGTAAGAAAAACAGGTCCAGGTGAAAACGTCCAAGTGTTTGTCAGGGACGTCCTTGGTTTTTTCAATTATGGGTCAAGGACGTCCAAGTGTTACGCACGCCCAAGTCCCGCCTTTGCTATGCCTCCGACACGCCCCCTTGGACATCCTTGCAACGGGGAGAAGTTGGAGACGTCCTAAATCAGGTTTCGATTATACTGATTTGGACATCCCTGGGAGAAGGACGTCCATCTTCCAATTTATGTCGAAAGATGGACGTCCTTCTCTTTCAAAAATGAGCCCCACAGTCATTTCAGAAGAGCAGAGGGGCAGCATAGTGGTCAGTGCAGTGGACTTCACATAAAGGACCCAGGTAAAAATCCCACCTTAACACCCTTATGTATTGTGAGCCCTCCAGGAATGCCTTTAAACCTGTATCTCACTGTACACCACTACAAAGCCCTCAGATTTGAGGGTGTCTCCTATCTATAGGTACGTACAGTTGGTTTTTTGTGGGTTTTGGAAGGCTCACAATGTCCACCACAATTGTACAAGTTAGAGTGGGATATAGACCTGGGTCCCTTTCTACTGTCCACTACACTGACCACTAGCCAATTCCTAGGATCAGCTTGCTGCTCTAATAGGAATGGCCATAATATCTGAAGCTGTCACAGACCTGGTATGTACTGTCACTCTCAAATCTTTGGAGGGTGGGAGGGTGGGTCAGTGTTCACTGAGGAATTAAGGGGGATCATGCCTTAATACCTCCAGTGGTCATCTGGTCAGTTAGGGCATCTACATAGGTACATAAGTGTTGCCATTCTGGGACAGACTGAAGGTCCATCAAGCCCAGTATCCTATTTCTAACAGTGGCCAATCCAGGTCACAAGTACCTGGCAAGATCCCAAAATAGTCCAACACATTTTATGCTGCTTATCCCAGAAATAAGCAGTGGATTATCCCAAGTCTATTTTAATAATGGCTTATGGACTTTTCTTTAGAAAGAAACCTTTTTTAGACCCCGCTAAGCTAACTGCTTTTACCACATTCTCTGGCAACGAATTCCAGAGTTTAATTATATGTTGCGTGAAGAAATATTTTCTCAGATTCATTTTAAATTTACTACTTTGTAGCTTCATTTCGTGCCCCCTAGTCCTAGCATTTTTGGAAAGAGTAAACAAGTGATTCACATCTACCCGTCCCACTCCACTCAGTATTTTATATACCTCAATCATATCATAAGTACATAAGTAATGCCTCACTGGGAAAAGACCAAGGGTCCATCGAGCCCTGTCCACGATAGCGGCCAATCCAGGCCAAGGGCACCTGGCAAGCTTCCCAAACGTACAAACATTCTATACATGTTATTCCCGGAATTGTGGATTTTTCCTAAGTCTATTTAGTAGCGGCTTATGGACTTGTCCTTTAAGAACCCGTCTAACCCCTTTTTAAACTCTGCCAAGCTCAACCGCCTTCACCACGTTCTCCGGCAATGAATTCCAGAGTTTAATTACATGTTGGGTGAAGAAAAACTTTTCTCCGATTTGTCTCCCTTCAGCCGTCTTTTCTCCAGGCTGAAGAGCCCAAGCAGTTTCAGCTTTTCCTTATAGGGAAGTCATCCCATCCCCTTAATCATTTTTGTCGCCCTTCTCTGTACCTTTTCTAATTCCACTATATCTTTTTTGAGATGTGGTGACCAGAATAACACACAGTATTCAAGGTGCAGTTGCACCATGGAGCGATGCAAAGGCATTATTACATCCTCATTTTTATTCTCCATTCCTTTCCTAATAATACCTAACATTCTATGTGCTTTCTTTGCTGCAGCAGCACACTGAGCAAAGGGATTCAAAGTATAGTCAACAATGACTCCTAGATCCTTTTCTGTGTTAGTAACTCTTAGGAGTGGCTTAGTGGTGAGAGCACTGGTCTTTCAATCCAGAGGTGGCTGGTTCAAATCCCACTGCTGCTTCTTGTGATCATGGCCAAGTCACTTAATCCTCCATTGCATCAGGTACAAACTTAGATTATGAGCCCTCCTGGGACAAAGAAATAACCAGAGTACCTGAATGTAACTCACCTTGAGCTACTACTGAAAAAGGGGTGAGCAAAATCTTAATAAATATGAAACCTTGTGTCATGTAGCTATAATCATTTTGCACTTGCTCAATTAAACATCATCTGCCATTTGAATTCCAAGTCTCGTAAGGTCATCTTGCAATTTTTCACAATCCTTTTGTGATTTAACAACTTTGAATAACCTTGTGACTTAGCTGTAATTGAAACAGGTCCAGATAAAAACATCCCAATTTTTGCCCTAGATGTTTTTTTCTTGTTCCATTATCCGGGGAAAACATCCAGATTCTGGGCCTGCCAAATCCCACCTAAAACATGTCCCCTGGCGATTTAGACAAACCTTTTTTCAAATCTGAGTTCTGAAAATCATGACTTGGATGTTTTCCCATGAAAAAAGTCCATTTGCCGCTTTTGAGATGTTATTCTCTTTTGAAAATGAGTGCTTCATGTCTGAAAGTTACTTGTTCTTCATTCTATCACAAAAACAAAAATAAATACGATAAACTTAAGAGCACTTGCAGCAGGCCTCTGAGATTAGCAGGCCTGAGATACACCTCAGAGGAAATTATTAATGTGGGCTACTCTTAAAATGGGTTATTTTACTGTTAACCCGGATTATTAGTAACTAGGTCTCACTACATATAATGGAATCTGTGCTAAAATAACATGAGTTGTGGTAAAATAACCTATACTAACAGAAGCTCATGTTGATAACTTCCCTCTTTAGTGGTATCTATGACCAAAATGCACTCTAATTCTTCTTTTATTAAAGGGCAGGCATTAAGCCCTAACACATGCTTAATGAATGAGAAAATGCTTTAATGTGTTTTGTGGTAATTTTCCATTTTCTGCAGGTTAACTGCATATTTTATTTTTAATTTAAAAACTGATTTTATTAAGAGAATCAAAAACATACAAGCCAAACTGTACAGCGTAGAACTGAATCTGAACAAACCCCCACCCCCTGAATATAACAGGCGAAAACGTTCACAGAACAGAAGGTTCAAGGGTTGTACTCTTATACCCTCAAACCCAATTTTAGAGGTCACCCCAAAACTTCCCCCACATGCCAACCACCTCCCAAGCTCCCTCCCCTTCCTCTATTTTCTATTATGAAGAAACTTGTGGAGTTTTGTCTTGAAAACTATTAACAGCCCAGCCACGAGTGGCTGGTGAAATAGTGAGCAAGTATGAGGTCCAAATAGCCAAAAAATGTTTTTGACATTTAGCGGAATGGCATGCACCCTAGGATTTCCACATCATTAAGGCGTGAAGCTTGTTGCGCCAGTACCAAAATGTAGGGGAAGGGCCTGTAACCAGTAATTCACAATACATTTCTGAGCTAAAATATTTGCTTTCTCTAAAAGGAATCTGTCCCTCTGCCCCATAAGAACATACTGTAAGAGTAGCCATAGTGGGTCAGACCAATGGTTCATCTAGGCCAGTATCCTGTTTCCAACAGTGGGCAAGCCAGTCATAAGTACCTGGCAGAAACGCAAATCGTGGCAACATTCCATGCTACAAATCCCAGGGCAAGCAGTTACTTCCCCACGTCTATCTCAATAGCAGACTATGAACTTGTCCTCCAGGAACTTGTCCAAACCTTTTTTCAACCCAGATACACTAACCGCTGTTACCACATCCTCCCGCAAAACGTTCCAGAGCTTAACTATTCATTAAGTGAAAAAATATTTTCTTCTATTTGTTTTAAAAGTATTTCCATGTAATTTCCCTGCCTCCTAGTCTTTGTACTTTTGGAATGAGTAAAAAATCTATTTACTTTACTTGTTCTACTCCACTCAGGATTTTGTAGACCTCAATCATATCTCCTTTCATCTGTCTCTTTTCCAAGCTGAAGAATCTTAATCTCTTTAGCCTTTCCTCATACGAGAGGAGTTCTATCCCATCATTTTGGTCACTCTTCTTTGTACCTTTTCTAATTCTGCTATATCTTTGAGATATGACGACCAGAACTGAACGTAATACTCAAGGTGCAGTTGCACCATGGAGGAATACAGAGGTATTATAGTATTTTCGGTCTTATTCACCATCACTTTCCTAACAATTCCTAACATCCTGATTGCTTTTTTGGCCACCACCACACACTGAGCAGAACATTTCAGTGTATTATCTACAACACCACCTACATCTTTTTCTTGAGTGCTGACCCCCATGGTGGACCCTGGCATCAGGTAACTATGATTCGGATTATTCTTTCCAATGTGCATCACCTTGCATTTGTCCACATTAAATTTCATCTGCCATTTGGATGCCCAGTCTTCCAATTTCCTAAGGACTTCCTGCAATATTTCACAGTCCGCATGTGTTTTAACAACCTTGAATAGTTTTGTGTCATCTGCAAATTTAATCACCTCACTCGTTGTTCCGATTTGCATATCATTTATAAATACGTTAAATAGCACCGGTCCCAGTACTGATCCCTGCGGCACTCTACTGTTCACCCCGGGCTCCCAAAAGGCCAAGATGAGTCAACAGAACACCCTCCAGTGATAATGGCAGGGAATGGCCGGCACTGTAAGTAGGTCTGGAGAGCCACCCAAAAAAAAAAACAGAATACAACGACATACCCACAAACCGTGGACTAAGGTATTATCATGCTCATGGCATTTCATGCAGCAAGGAGTGGTCGTACAGAAAGGCCTGTGAAAAATAGACCTGATGTAGTACCCTATAATGACATTCCTGGAGCTCAGCCTGGTGATGCACATTTTATTTTTAAAAAATATTTTTGGGAAGGGCACGTCATGAGTAGGGAATGGGCATGGAAGCATTATTCAGCTAACGCATTAGTATTAGCAAGTGCCACTGGATAATGCAGATTTAATGTGTGAGCATTCAGCGCCCTCCTGCATTAACTTTTTGCAGATACCATGTACTAATGGCATCATTAGCACAGGCTTAAAAAATGGAAAATGTTTTTAAAAAGTGCCACGTTGTATCTGGGCATAGCAAGCGGGGAAGTCCCGTGTTAAGATGTGCTAAGCACAGATTTTAAGGTCCTTTAGTAAATATTCCTTATGCCTCTCTTGCTATATGTACAGTGTTTGGGTAAAAACGTTGTGCTACCACACTTCCACCTTGATGTTTCAGTCCTATCTGTTGTTTATCATCTGGATTTTATATATCGCACCTAAATTTCCGCACCCAACTTTGTGTGTGAATTGGAGATACACATTTAAACAAATTGCCTAATCAGCTCAAACACATCAATAATTGGACGCTAACAACCAATTACTGATGTTAATTGGCAGTCTTAAAAATTGCATGCACACCTCACTGTGCACTATTCTGTAAAGCATGGCGACAAATTTCAATTGTGCATATTTGAAAAGGAGGCATGGCCAGGGGCGTTTCAGGGGCACTCCAAAAAGTTGCACGCGGATTTACAGAATTCACCTGATGTGCACCTCAGTTGAGCGCCAGCATTTATACCTGCTTTCAGCAAGTGTAAGGATGGCGCCCAAAAGTTAGATGTGGGATCCATGCCGAACACTATTTATTTGGATTTATTAACCGCCTTTATGAAGAGATTCACCCAAGGCAGTATTCTTTAAAGAGTGCACTCCCTTCATAGAATAGTGCTTAGCGCTCAAGTTTTTCAGCGCCAAACTTTTGGCACCATTTATTGAATTCCCTCCAAAGTGTCCAACCAATGATATTAATATTATTATACCAGTTTGCTTTTTATATTGTAAACCGGTCTATTAGTATACCAAATTTTTGCTTTGGGGGGGGAATGTCGTTAAGGCATTAAGGGCTCCTTTTACTAAGCTGTGGTAAGCGATTCAAAGGACTTACCCCTGAACGCGCTCAAGTATCCGGCGATAACAGCCCATTCTGCATGTGCATACCACTCACTAAAGCGTGTTCTTAATTTTTCTTTGAGGGGGTGTGTCTGGGGGGTGGACAGTCAAAGTGACAGCACAAATCAGTTAGCGCAGCCACATTACAGCATGCTAACTAATTAGCGCAGGATTACCGTGTGAGCCCTTATCGCCTACAAAATAGGTGGCAGTAAGGGCTCATGCACTAATTTTTGTTAATGGAATTCTTTGAAGGAGTAAACAAACATGTGGACAAAGGGGAGCCGGTTGATATTGAGGGGCATAATCGAACAGAAACGCCTATCTCCATGGGCGTTTATCTCCGAGAACGGGTCCGTGAAGGGGCGGAGTGAACCTTATGTTCAAAAAAAAAATAGACGCCCATGGTTTATTCGCCAAGGTGTGAGCTGGGCGTTTTTGCTTTTCACCGATAATGGAAAATGAAATCGCCCAGCTCAAAAACGAATACATCCAAGGCATTTGTTCGTGGGAGGGGCCAGGATTCATAGTGCACTGGTCCCCCTCACATGCCAGGACACCAACCGGGCACCCTAGGGGGCACTTTTACAAAAACAAAAAAAAAGGTAAAAGAGCTCCCAGGTGCATAGCACCCTTTCCTTGGGTGTTGAGCCCCCCAAATCCCCCTCAAAACCCACTGCCCACAAGTCTACACCAGTACTATAGCCCTAAGGGGTGAAGGGGGGCACCTACATGTGGGTACAGGGGGTTTGGGGGGGTTGGACGACTAGTAGCATTAAGCAGCACAATTGTAACAGGTAGGGGGGGGATGGGCCTGGGTCCACCTGCCTGACGTCCACTGCACCCTCTAACAACTGCTCCAGGGACCTGCATACTGCTGCTTGGGAGGAGGGTATGACATTTGAGGGTGAAAGTAAAAAGTTGTGAAACATCATTTGTTGTGGTGGGAGGGGGTTAGTGACCACTGGGGGAGTCAGGGGAGGTCATCCCCGACTCCCTCTGGGGGTCATCTGGTCATTTAGGGCACTTTTTGGGGCCTTATTCGTCAAAAAACAGGGTCCAGGAAAAGTGCCCTAAATTCTAGCTACAAACGCATCCATTATCGGCGAAGGGCGCCCATCTCTGTTCGGGTGATAACCACGCCCCAGTTCCGCCTTCACCACGCCTCCGACACTCCCCCGTCAACTTTGTCCGCATCCGCGACGGAGTGCAGTTGAAAGCGTCCAAAGGTCGGCTTTCGATTATGCCGCTTTATTTGTTTTTGTGAGAAGAACGCCCATCTCCCGATTTAGGTCGGAACTTGGGCGTTATTCTCGTTCGATTATAAGCTGGATTGTGTATCTGGATTTTCAAAAGGCGTTTGACAAGGTACCTCCTGAAAGGCTACAGAGAAAATTGGAGGGTCATGGGATAGGAGGAAATGTCCTATTGTGGATTAAAAACTGGTTGAAGGATAGGAAACAGAGAGTGGGGTTAAATGGGCAGTATTCCCAATGGAGAAGGGTAGTTAGTGGGGCTCCTCAGGGATCTGTGCTAGGACCGCTGCTTTTTAACATATTTATAAATGATTTAGAGATGGGAGTAACTAGCGAGGTAATTAAATGCCTGCCGCATTGAGCCTGCCATGAGTGGGAAAGCGCGGGGTACAAATGTAACAAAACAAAACAAACAAATTTGCTGATGACACAAAGTTATTCAAAGTCGTTAACTCGCAACAGGATTGTGAAAAATTACAAGAGGACCTTACGAGACTGGGAGACTGGGCGGCTAAATGGCAGATGACGTTTAATGAGAGCAAGTGCAAGGTGATGCATGTGGGGGGAAAAAGAACCCGAATTATAGCTACGTCATGCAAGGTTCCACGTTAGGAGTTATGGACCAAGAGAGGGATCTGGGTGTCGTCGTCGATAATACACTGAAACCTTCTACTCAGTGTGCTGCTGCGGCTAGGAAAGCGAATAGAATGTTGGGTATTATTAGGAAAGGTATGGAAAACAGGTGTGAGGATGTTATAATGCCGTTGTATCGCTCCATGGTGCGACCGCACTTTGAGTACTGTGTTCAATTCTGGTCACCGCATCTCAAGAAAGAGATAGTAGAATTGGAAAAGGTGCAGCGAAGGGAGACTAAAATGATAGCGGGGATTGGACGACTTCCCTATGAAGAAAGACTAAGGAGGCTAGGACTTTTCAGCTTGGAGAAGAGATGGCTGAGGGGAGACATGATAGGGGTATATAAAATATTGAGTGGAGTGGAACAGGTGGATGTGAAGCGTCTGTTCACGCTTTCCAAAAATACTAGGACTAGGGGGCATGTGATGAAACTACAGTGTAGTAAATTTAAAAGAAATCGGAGAAAATTTTTCTTCACCCAACGCATAATTAAACTCTGGAATTCATTGCCAGAGAACGTGGTGAAGATGGTTAGGTAAGCAGAGTTTAAAACGGGGATAGACGGTTTCCTAAAGGACAAGTCCATAAACCACTACTAAATGTGTTGGAATAATGTATTGTGTTTTACATGCATTGTCTGTCAGCAATGTTTTTTTTTCTTTCTCTGTGATTACTCTGTGACCTCTGATGTGAATTGCCTAGAGAGGTCACACCCATGCAACTTCATGTGGGTGTGGTTAGAAACAGCACAGCACATGGAGCTCTAAAGGTCTCTCCTAGCTGAGGATCTATGGTGTGAGCATCCATTACCATCTAAGCACATGGAAAGAGCTGATAATCCAAATGTATAGTATTATGTTATATAAGCCTGTCTGAATATAATCTAACTACAAACTGTGAGTAAACAGATGTTTTGTTAATTCAACTTTAAAGTGACTCAGCAGTGAATTATTCTGGGGTGTATGAGAGAGAAATGAAGAAAAGAAATTAACATTTCTAAAGCTGAAGCTGTGTGTATAACAATCTGCTAATTATTTACTACAAAAAATCCAACAAAAGGGTTATGGGCCCAGCCCAGGAATTGAAAAAGGAAGAAGAGAAATATTACCAGGCAGTGAAAAAGCCAAATTTTTCTCTTAAGTTTTAAAAGAAAGATTCAGTCTGTCTCTCTCTCTCCTCCCCACACACCAAACAGAAGGCAAGGCTAAAATGGCTGAGGGAGGAAATTCACCATTTTTCCACTCTCTCAAGGTGCCTAAATTAACTGAACATAATTATAAGCAATGGGAGCTAAGATTTAAATGTCTCCTTCAAGCAAAGAAATTAAGTATATGTTTAGACCAAAACAGAACAGCTGAAAATATGGCTGAATGGGACAATGCAAACTATTATGTGAAGTGCATGTTTTTTGAAGCTCTCTCAGAGAAACAAGCCATATTGGTGGAGGCAAAAGATACAGCAAAGGAAATTTTAGATAAACTGAGAACTATGTATGCAACTACATATGCAAAACAGCAACCAATTTGGTTGGCAGATTTGAATGAAACCAAATTAAGGGATAAAAGTAAGTGTAATGATCACATTATGCATCTTATGTCTTCATTTCAAAAGCTAGAACTTTCTGGAATTCCCATGTGTGATGCATTGAAAAGAGCATTTCTTTTTACCTCACTATCAAAGAAGTTTGATGTTTTTAGGTCTGTAAATGAAGCCATTGAAGGGCAATCTTTTGAACAGGCAGCATCAAAACTGAGGCAGGAATGCATAATTAATGATTTTGAGGAGATGTGTTCTCAAAGACAGTCAGAGAGAAATGAAACAAATTTCTTGGCAAAGAATAGAGGAAGGCGGAGCTATGGGAAAACTCCACCCAAGGGCAAGCTGATTTGCTATTCATGTGGAAAGGAGGGACATGTATCTAAATGGTGTAAGGAAACACAAAACACCCCCTCTAGCTCACCTAAGCCAATGGAACAAAAGAATTTTCAAAGCAGGACATGTGCAAAAGACAATGATAAACATAAGAGCTTTCTAATGGCAGAAAAATCTTTGACTATGGTAAATAATAATTCAAATGAAAGTACTTGGATTTTGGATTCGGGGAGCACATGCCATTTAACCAATTGTAAGGATTTCTTTCAGGAAATGTGTCCAGAAGAAGGTATTCTTAATACTGCAAACGCAGGGACTGCTAAGATCCAAGCAAAAGGCATTGGATTCTTAAAATGCAAAGTGTCTAATGAAGTTAAAGAAATTCCTGTAAGTGATGTCTTGTATATTCCCCAAGCAGTTTGCAATATGCTTAGTGTATCTACATTAGATAAGAAGGGATTTGTGATTCATTTTGAAAACAGTAAATGCACAATCTCTAAAAATGATGAAGTGTATGCTGAAGCTTTTATGCATAATGATATTTATAAACTGAGCATTTCAGGTGAAGCCTCACATATGGCGCAAGTAAGGAAGAATGATGGTAAATGTAGTCTGGAAATCTGGCACCGCCGCCTGGGACATCGTGATTTTAAGGTGATCCAGGATCTTTACAGTAAGCAACTTGCTACAGGCATTGAAATAAGTGCAGATACTGGTAAAATGGAGAAATGCATAGACTGTGTTACTCAAAAAGGTGTGAGACCCTCATTTCCTGCATACACAGGAAATAGGAGTAATAAAGTACTGGACTTAATACACAGTGACTTATGTGGACCGTTTAATATCCCATCATTGGGAAATAACAGATTTGTGCTAATATTCTTGGATGATTTCTCTAGATACTGTGTGGCCTATTTGCTGAAAGAAAAAAGTCAAGTCACAGACATGCTGAAGAAATACGTAGCCATGGTGAGCAATAAATTTGAAAGAAAACCAAAGGTTCTTCAGACCGACAATGGTGGTGAGTTCACTTCACAAAGCATGCGCACATTTCTACAACAAGAAGGCATTCAGCATATCACAACAGTAGCTTATACACCAGAGCAAAATTCTGTTGCAGAGAGAAAATTTAGGTCACTTGTGGAAATGACCAGATGTATGCTGTCAGATAGCAATCTCCCTAAAAGACTATGGGGGGAAGCCATTCTCACAGCAGTGTACCTACAAAACAGAATGCCAACTAAAGGCGCTGAGCGCACACCACATGAGACATGGCATGGTAGGAAGCCAAACCTGTCACACATAAGAACATTTGGAAGTACAGCATATGCTCATGTACCAAAGCAAAGAAGGCATAAGCTGGATTCCACAACAGAAAGGGGCATTTTAGTTGGCTATGCTCCAGGACACAAAGGATATAGAATTTTGAATCTGAAAACTGGCATTGTTGGCATAAGACATGTTACATATTTTGATGAAAACAAAAGGGTTGATAAAGGCTGGATTATCCCAGATGAACCTTATCATCCAGAATATGAAACTAGAACCATAATAGACATGCCAGTGTATATAAATGCCATACCAAGGCAGATGTCTGAAAGCAACTCACCTGTATCTAACGAGGAACAGGCAGAGGAAGCAGACACAGAAAGGATCATTGCAGAAGACAGTACAGTTGGAGAAGGGGAATCAATTGGAGAAGGACTCTCAGATTTAGAGGATGCGGAAAGGTCGGACCAACCTGTTGTCAGACGCTCATCCAGGGAAAACAAAGGTGTTCCACCCCCAAGACTGTCTTACCTAACAAAGTCAGCAGAAGCTCAAGAGCCCTTAACATGGGATGAGATTGAGAAAATGCCAGCAGAAGAAGCTGCTGAATGGCGTAAAGCTGCACAAGAAGAAATTGATGCATTGCATAAAAATAAAACTTGGATTCTTACAAAATTACCTCCTGGCAAGAAAGCTATAGGATGCAAATGGGTATTCAAGTTAAAAAGGAATGCACAAGGAAAAGTGGAAAGGTATAAAGCCAGATTAGTCGCAAAGGGATATCTTCAAAAATATGGAGAAGATTTTGATGAAGTGTTTGCACCTGTAGTGAAACACACGACAATTAGAACACTTCTGAGCATTGCAGTCTCAAAAGGCATGCAAGTCAACCACATTGATGTGAAAACAGCATTTCTTCATGGAGATATAACTGAAGACTTGTACATGGAACAGCCAACAGGTTTCATAAATACAAAACAAAGACAGCTAGTGTGTAAATTAAACAAAGGTCTTTATGGATTAAAGCAAAGTGCAAAATGTTGGAATGACAAATTGCATGAAATATTGACAAATTTAGGATTTAAGCAAGGTGAAGCAGATAAATGCTTGTACACTAGGTGCAGAAATGGACAATATGCATACATTTTAGCTTTTGTTGATGATCTGCTCATTGCAAGCGAAAGTGAGCAAGAGTACAAGGACATTGTAAAATATTTAAACCTGAATGTTGAGATAAAAGAACTTGGTAATGTGTCATACTATCTTGGTATAGAAATTGAGAAACAAAATGATGGTTCTTATCTTCTAAGCCAGAAGCAGAAAATAAATGAGCTTATTGAAAGTTTAGGTATGCAAGATGCCCAAGTTGTAAGCACTCCCATGATCACTGATTTTCTGAAGGATGAAACAGTAAGAGAACTTTTACCAGATAACATCCAATATAGATCAGCCATAGGTAAGCTTTTATATCTAACTACCACATACAGGGCTGATATAGCAAATGCAGTAGGAATTTTGAGCAGAAGGGTCAGCTCACCTACCAAATCAGATTGGACTGCAGTTAAAAGGATGGTAAGGTATTTAAAAGGTACCATTGATTGTAAATTAAAGATTTCAGCCAATAGTAATCCAAAACTAATATGTTACTGTGATTCAGATCGGGCAGGGGATCATTCTGATTATAAATCCACAAGTGGATGTGTGTTTATGTATGGAAATGTACAAATTTCTTGGGCCAGTCATAAACAAAGTATTGTGAGTCTGTCTTCTACAGAAGCTGAATATGTGGCTGTATCAGAAGCATGCAGAGAACTGATGTGGATTGAAAAACTTTTGCTGGATTTTGGAATAGCTGAACAGAGACCAATCCAGATAATGGAAGATAATCAGAGCTGCATCAGACTGTCACAGAATGACAAGGTTCAGTCACGCACCAAGCACATCGCAACGAAATATCACAACGTGCGAGAGCTGGCGAAAGAAGGGGTTATCTGTCTACACTATTGTCACACCAGTGAGATGACAGCTGACATCATGACCAAACCGTTACCCAGAGAACGTTTTGAGAATCTGCGAATAAAGCTTGGACTTTGTATGAATTAATAATTGCATGACAGTTATGCATGAGAAGGGGTTTGTTGGAATAATGTATTGTGTTTTACATGCATTGTCTGTCAGCAATGTTTTTTTTTTCTTTCTCTGTGATTACTCTGTGACCTCTGATGTGAATTGCCTAGAGAGGTCACACCCATGCAACTTCCTGTGGGTGTGGTTAGAAACAGCACAGCACATGGAGCTCTAAAGGTCTCTCCTAGCTGAGGATCTATGGTGTGAGCATCCATTACCATCTAAGCACATGGAAAGAGCTGATAATCCAAATGTATAGTATTATGTTATATAAGCCTGTCTGAATATAATCTAACTACAAACTGTGAGTAAACAGATGTTTTGTTAATTCAACTTTAAAGTGACTCAGCAGTGAATTATTCTGGGGTGTATGAGAGAGAAATGAAGAAAAGAAATTAACATTTCTAAAGCTGAAGCTGTGTGTATAACAATCTGCTAATTATTTACTACAAATAATCCAACAAAATGGACTTGGGAAAAATCCACAATTCCAGGAATAACATGTATAGAATGTTTGTACGTTTGGGAAGCTCGCCAGGTGCACTTGGCCTGGATTAGCCACAGTCGTGGACAGGATGCTGGGCTCGATGGACCTTTGGTCTTTTCCCAGTGTGGCATTACTTATGTACTTATGTACCCTAATGGCAATACAATTCAATACAATACAACAGGATTTATATTCCACTATATACTAATTAAGGATCAATGCGGATTACAATTTAAATAAAAACTAGGCCATCACTAGGGAATATACAAAAAATACAAAAATGATATGTAAACTAATCAAACTGTCCCAGTATAATTACAGTGGGGGAAATAAGTATTTGATCCCTTGCTGATTTTGTAAGTGTGCCCACTGACAAAGACATGAGCAGCCCATAATTGAAGGGTAGGTTATTGGTAACAGTGAGAGATAGCACATCACAAATTAAATCCGGAAAATCACATTGTGGAAAGTATATGAATTTATTTGCATTCTGCAGAGGGAAATAAGTATTTGATCCCTCTGGCAAACAAGACCTAATACTTGGTGGCAAAACCCTTGTTGGCAAGCACAGCGGTCAGACGTCTTCTGTAGTTGATGATGAGGTTTGCACACATGTCAGGAGGAATTTTGGTCCACTCCTCTTTGCAGATCATCTCTAAATCATTAAGAGTTCTGGGCTGTCGCTTGGCAACTCGTAGCTTCAGCTCCCTCCATAAGTTTTCAATGGGATTAAGGTCTGGTGACTGGCTAGGCCACTCCATGACCCTAATGTGCTTCTTCCTGAGCCACTCCTTTGTTGCCTTGGCTGTATGTTTTGGGTCATTGTCGTGCTGGAAGACCCAGCCACGACCCATTTTTAAGGCCCTGGCGGAGGGAAGGAGGTTGTCACTCAGAATTGTACGGTACATGGCCCCATCCATTCTCCCATTGATGCGGTGAAGTAGTCCTGTGCCCTTAGCAGAGAAACACCCCCAAAACATAACATTTCCACCTCCATGCTTGACAGTGGGGATGGTGTTCTTTGGGTCATAGGCAGCATTTCTCTTCCTCCAAACACGGCGAGTTGAGTTCATGCCAAAGAGCTCAATTTTTGTCTCATCTGACCACAGCACCTTCTCCCAATCACTCTCGGCATCATCCAGGTGTTCACTGGCAAACTTCAGACGGGCCGTCACATGTGCCTTCCGGAGCAGGGGGACCTTGCGGGCACTGCAGGATTGCAATCCGTTATGTCGTAATGTGTTACCAATGGTTTTCGTGGTGACAGTGGTCCCAGCTGCCTTGAGATCATTGACAAGTTCCCCCCTTGTAGTTGTAGGCTGATTTCTAACCTTCCTCATGATCAAGGATACCCCACGAGGTGAGATTTTGCGTGGAGCCCCAGATCTTTGTCGATTGACAGTCATTTTGTACTTCTTCCATTTTCTTACTATGGCACCAACAGTTGTCTCCTTCTCGCCCAGCGTCTTACTGATGGTTTTGTAGCCCATTCCAGCCTTGTGCAGGTGTATGATCTTGTCCCTGACATCCTTAGACAGCTCCTTGCTCTTGGCCATTTTGTAGAGGTTAGAGTCTGACTGATTCACTGAGTCTGTGGACAGGTGTCTTTCATACAGGTGACCATTGCCGACAGCTGTCTGTCATGCAGGTAACGAGTTGATTTGGAGCATCTACCTGGTCTGTAGGGGCCAGATCTCTTACTGGTTGGTGGGGGATCAAATACTTATTTCCCTCTGCAGAATGCAAATAAATTCATATACTTTCCACAATGTGATTTTCCGGATTTAATTTGTGATGTGCTATCTCTCACTGTTACCAATAACCTACCCTTCAATTATGGGCTGCTCATGTCTTTGTCAGTGGGCACACTTACAAAATCAGCAAGGGATCAAATACTTATTTCCCCCACTGTAAATAAACACAAAATAATGTTAAGTAAATAGAAAATAACTAAGCTTTTAACAATTTGTGAAATCGTAAATATGATTCTACCAGTCTCAACTCCAAAGGAAGGCAGTTCCAACATTGCACTGAACAATAAACAAAACCAGAACTGTGATGGAAAATCCACCATTTCCTGGCTGTGGTATAAATGGCCTTAATGTGCAGGAAAGAATTGTGTAAGGTCACACTAAGGCCACTTTTTATCGCAGCTTAGTAATAGGACTCCTAAGAATACGCACTCTTTTGGAGTACTGTATATTCTACTCAATAATGCACACATTGTGTCTGCCAGTGCCACAGTGCCCTGCCTGCTGCCACCCAGTGAACAGAGTGGGGATCACTTGTCTAAAAAATATTCTCATGCTGGGCACTTTGTAATTTGGGGCTAACAGATGGAGCAGCCAGGTAAACCTCACAGTCTCCTCAACCTTTAGGAGCTGGTCATTTAACGCAATCGTTTCACCTATGTACCATGTAACCACTTTGGATGCAGCCTGCCTCTTGGCACGGGACAGGTGGTAGGACACCATTCCATTTGCTCCGTTGTAGCCTACCTTTGTGTCCGGGGTAGGGCCTACATTCTAATTGCTGGCAGTGGCTGGGAAGTGGGTTAACAGAGTCACTGCTACTAGACCCTACCCTTTTTTCCTCCTCTTTTCCTAATACTTTGCTGCCATGGAGGAAAAAGGTCTTCTGAAAGGAGAACTTCACTGTGAAGAGGCAGGAAGTGATCCTGTAGCAGGACCTACCCTCTAGGGGATGCAATAGCCTCTCACCAAGGATGGGTCTCCAGGGGCTTCTTCCTAGGAGGGGAAGGTTAGAATGTGCTTTCTAGCCATACTCTCTCTCTCTTTCTCTGGTTGCTGGGGAAACCACACGCTCAGGCTACCTTGAGTACCAGCCTGACCAGCCAGTAGGGAATTCCTCTCCCCCAGCTCTGCTTGTGCAGGGATTTCTCCTGCCTCCTTCTTACAAAGTAAGTGCTGGAGTTTCCTTTCTTTCCCCCTTTCTCCAGCAGGTAAAAGCCCTACATTGTCTGCATTACAGTAGGGACATGTATAGTGTTCCTGCCTCCAGGTTTTCCTTTGCTCCTTGTCTTTTTACCTGCTCTTTCAGCAGGTTTAAACTGACACTTTTTGGCACTCTCCTGCATTTCCTCCCTATCCAGGGGAGCTGACAGGCTCTGCATGTCACAATATACCCTTTTTGCACACGGAGGGCATATCCTGCTGTTGCTGTGGATGAGGCGGGGACCAGTGCTGCCATTGCACATTTTGCTTGTGTATTTTCAGTTGGTGGAAACATTTATCTTCGAACGTCTATGATGTTTTTGATGCGTCCTCTTTCAAAACCTTTTTTTTTTTTGTATTTTTGAAAATTGGAAAACGTTTAGTTTGTTCTTCTATTATGGAATTCAGTTTTTAAACGTTTTCTGATAAACGTTTACTTCACCATTGAACATCATATTGAAAATGCCACTCTAAATGAATTCTTTGGTTTGGTCTTCACCAAGGAACATGTGGGAGAGATACTAGTACCAGAAATGAATTCAATGCTGATAAGTCAGAGAAACTGAAACAAATCTCTGTAAATGTGGAAGATGTAATGGGGCAATTTGATAAACTGAAGAGCATATACACACTAATGAGACAAAGTCAGTGGTGTGCTGGAGCCGGCTCGCACCGGCTCGCAAGAGCTGGTTGTTAACTTTTCTTCCGACTTGCGAGCCGGTTGTTAAAATGTGCGAGCCAGCTCTCCTCCCTCCTTCCGGATCCAGTCCCTCTCGTCACCGACCTGACTCTTCAAATTCTTCGGGGCAGGTAGTCTTGCCTGCCCGCTGCCAGCGCTGACTCTCCCCCGCTGGCGCTGCCAGTTCGCGCTTTAAAAATGGCCGCCGAGACTTCCAGAGGCGGCCTCGCGAGACTTCTGCTGAAGTCTTGGAAGCCACCCTTGTAAGTCTCGGTGGCCATTTTGAAGCACGAACCAGTAGCGCCAGCGGGGGAGAGTCAGAATTCAAAGAGTCAGATCGGTGACATGAGGGACCAGATCCGGAGGGAGCGAGGAGGAAGAAGGAGGAGGGAGGGAGGAGAATTCGCCGAACAACTCGGGAGGGGGTGGCGGGGAGAGAAGGGAGTCGCTGGGCATTTGTGGATGGAGGGGAGAGAAGGGTCGCTGGGTATGGGTGCATGCAGGGCAGGGGAGAGGAGGGTCGCTGGGTATGGGTGCATGCAGGGCAGGGGAGAGGAGGGTCACTGGACATGGGTGGATGGAGGGCAGGGGAGAGGAGGGTCACTGGGTATGGGTGCATGGAGGGCAGGGGAGAGGAGGGTCACTGGGTATGGGTCCATGCAGGGCAGGGGGAGAGAAGGGTCACTGGACATGGGTGGATGGAGGGCAGGGGAGAGAAGGGTCGCTGGACATGGGTGGCTGGAGGGCAGGGGAGAGGAGGGGAGAGAGAAGAAATGCTGGACATGGATGGAGGGGAGGGTAGAGTGAGGAAGGAGATGAGATGAGGGAAAAGGAAGAGAGGAGAAAAACTGCACATGGATGAAGAAAACAGGCAGAAGCTGAGGACCAGAAATGAAGAAGAAAGGAGGAAAGGAAAAAAAATGGAAAGGAAGCCCTGGAAACGGAGTTAAGAGGACAGATAGCAGCAGAATCGGATACTGGGCCAGCATGATCAGAAAAACAGTCACCAGACAACAAAGGTAGAAAAAAAATCATGTTATTTTCATTATAGTGTTTGGAATATGTTCACTTTGAGAATCAGGTGCTCAACATTAAAAGTTTATATTTATTTACTTATTTATGGCATTTTATCGCACATTAAACGGATTAGATTGGAACCTGGGATCATTTAATTTTTTTTCCTGGAGTAATGCATTGCCACCCCCCCAGGCTCTCTCCCCAGCTATAGCCAGCTCTGCAATTTGGGGGGGGGGGGGCGCAGAGGGGGACAGGGGGGCGCAGAGGGGGACCGGGGAGAGAGCCTGTTGTTAAACATTTACCAGCACACCACTGGACAAAGTCAACATGGATTTAGTCAAGGGAAATCAGCTTCACCAACCTATTACATTTCCTTGAAGGGGTGAATAAAAATGTGGATTAAGGTGAGCCAGTCGATATTGCGTATTGGGTAGGAAATAGCAGGGGACCTTGTCGGAGCCAACCATCCTTCTGGCCACCTCTGCTGGGACCCACAGGAGAAAGCAGTTTCAAGATGTCAAGGTGGGAAACCTAGTTTTGGGGGAATTTATCTGTGGGGTACTTATGCTAGTTGTTTTAGGGCCCTCACTGAGACTTCTATGGAATTAGAAAGTCATGGGATAGGAGGTCATGTCCTATTATGGGTTAAGAACTTGGTAAAAGTCAGAAAACAACGAGAAGGCTTAAATGGTCAGTATTCTCAGTGGAGAAGGATAGATAGTGGATTCACCAGGGATCTGTGCTGGTACTGCTGCTTTTTAACATATTTATAAATGATCTAGAGATGGGAATAACTAGTGAGATAATTAAATTTGCTGATGACACAAAGTTGTTAAATCGCAAGAGAATTGTGAAAAATTACAAGAGGACCTTACGAGACAGGGAGACTGGGCATCCAAATGGCAGAAGACGTTTAATGTGGGCAGATGCAAAGTGATGCATGTGGGAAAGAAGAACCCAAACTATAGCTAGAAGATGCAAGATTCCACATTAGGAGTTACCGCCCAGGAAAAGGATCTAGGTGTCTTCGTTGATGATATGTTGAAATCCTCTGCTCAGTGTGCAGCAGCAGATAAGAAAGCAAATAGAATGTTAGGAATTATTAGGAAAGGTATGGAAAACAAAAATGAGGATGTTATAATTCCTTTCTATCGCTCCATGGTGGAACCGCACCTCGAATACTGTGTGCAATTCTGGCCACTGCATCTCAAAAAAGATAAAGTGGAATTAGAAAAGGTACAGAGAAGGACAACAAAAATGATAAAGGGGATGGAACGACTTCCAACTACTATTACTATTTAGCATTTCTATAGCGCTAGAAAGGCTAAAGCGGCTAGAGCTCTTCAGTTTGGAGAGGAGATGACTGAGGAGAGATATGATAGAGGTCTATAAAATACTAAATAGAGTAGAATGGGTAGACATGAATCACTTGTTTACTGTTTCCAAAAATACTAGAACTTGGGGGTATGTAATGAAGCTAGTAAGAGGTGGAAGAATGGTGTTGTATGTGAAAAACAATCGACAAGCACAGAAGAACAAAGAGACCTTCGCACAAGTCAATGCAAAAGGATAAACACAGCGAAGGTGACACAAAGGTGGTGTAGAGCAAACGATGATGTAGAACAAATGTCCAAAGGACTCAAAGAGTTCACATCAGAAGTTTTATTTGAAAAATATATAATGGACTCGACACAAATCGTGTTTTGCCTGAGAGGGCCTGCCTCAGGAATCCCTAAATAATAGAGAAAAGACATACATATAACTAATTATAATAATAAAAAAATAATAAAAACAAATACATAGGAATGATGGGCAGTTTATTGAATACTACCTTGCTTTGTCACTCAGCCTGTTTGTGTCGTTCTTTAATTTTTCAACCCCCTTGCTCTTGAGGAGTCCGTTTTTTGCGTATTTTAAATACTTTATACTCCTTTTCTATAGTTGCTTTATGACATTCTCTACCCTCTATGATTAGACTAGAATTCCCTTATTTGGCATTTCATAAAAAGTTGAAAACTTTCTTATTTGATAGTGGATGGTTATTTGGGTTGGTTGCTGATTATATGATTCATATATAGACTATTTGTTGTATTTTTGTATTTTGTAAACCGCACTAAACCCCTATGGGGATATAGCAGTATATAAGTACATTATTGATATTTGCGTGTGGATCTTTATAGAATAGCACTTAGCAAAATGAATGCAAATAACAAAAATGTTTCTAATTAACGCCAATAATTAATAGCACCCAATTATTAGTGCTAATTGGCTCATTAGCCAATTTACACGCACATCTCAGTATAGTGCACAATTTTGTGCACCACTGACAGAATCTGGACTTTAGGAAGTGTTGTGCCAGTTTCGCTAGGAAAAACAGAACTGCTACAGTTGTACTGGGGCGAACCAGGACTTGTACAGCCTAGCTATTCCTGATGATACATGAAATCATCCTTGATAATGGTCACATAGAGAGTTTTTACATGACATCTGTCTACTTGCTTCAGTACAGTACATGACTCTTTGCAGCATGCCATGGAGGCAAAGGCCAGCACAAGTGTGTGTGTGTGCGTGTGTAGCGGGGTGGGGGCTGTGAAAAGATGGTAGACAGAACACCATGTGGAGCAAACAACTACTGGCAAAAGGGGAGCATGAGAGTCTTATGTGCCAGCAGCTATTTTGGGGAGACTAAACCGCAGAAGCTCTGGCAGCACCCCAGGTGGATGGGAAAGGGTGAGATTAGGGTGGTGAATATTTTATGCTAGACTGGTGTCCTTAGCCAGAACAGCAGGTTAGAGGTTAGGGGATGGGAAACAAATGGACATGACTGCAGCCGAGGGATGAGTAGTGAAGAAGTAAGAAAGGGATACTGCTGGGCTTGGAAAGAGAGAGGGTTTCTGAGTCTGTGAAAGAGTGAGGTTGAAGTGACTGCAGAAGAAGAAGGAAAGAAAAGAGGGGACACTGTGTCTTAGGGAAACGAGAGGGAGGCCTGCAGGGGCTGTGGGAGAAATGGAAGTTGCCTGAGGAGGAAGAGAGGAGGGAGAGAGGTTGCTGCTGGAGAATTGTGCATAGCACTTTACAGTGCTGCAGGCCAGCCTGGGAAAAGGTAGTGTGGTACTGGTGTTGGATGGGATAATGTGGGAGAGATGCTGGACAAGGAGGAGTGGTGGAGAAAAGGTGAGATGCTGGACACCTGAAGGGGGAGGGAAGGGACGGGGAGATGCTGGACTACAGGGCAGGGCTCTGAACCACCCGAAAGATGCATAGCTGAAGGTTCACCTCGGATGTCAGATACCCTTGGGCCGGCCCTGGCAGGGATGGCAAAAAGGGCAGGATTAACCCTTTGGTGAGACCTAGGCAAACAAGTGCATTGGACCCTGAGGCCCAGATGCACAAAACTTTAACAACCCTTTAACGAAGAAATTTTCAACCGTAGCATGCATTAAAGGTCATTTTCCGACAACGCTAGCAGCTAACAAAAACAGAATGCAAACGAGTCACTTCCAATTGAAATGTGAACAATTCGCAATGCACTAACCATACCGACGATTGCAACAAATCATTTATCGTGATATATTTATCGTGAAGTCAGACCTATCTTAAGGCCTGAGCTGTCATACATACACTGCTCCCCGCTTCTCCCTGCAGCATAAAAATCCAAGCTGGCATGTTTGAAAATAAAACCCCCCCCACACAAACACGTGGCTCCCCACTTCCCCCTGCATAAAATTGAAAAAAAAAACCCAAAAGCTGCATAAAATTGAAAAAAAACCCCCAAAAGCAAAAAAGGATCGGGAGGGGGCAAAGGCGCTCGTCAGGAGCGTCCTGTATGGACACCCTTGCCCCCCCCCCGCCCGAGGTTACTACTACTACTACTATTTAGCATTTCTATAGAGCTACAAGGCATACGCAGCGCTGCACAAACATAGAAGAAAGACAGTCCCTGCTCAAAGAGCTTACAATCTAATAGACAAAAAATAAATAAAGTAATCAAATCAATTAATGTGAACGGGAAGGAAGAGAGGAGGCGAGTGGTTACAAGTGGTTACGAGTCAAAAGCAATGTTAAAGAGGTGGGCTTTCAGTCTAGATTTAAAGGTGGCCAAGGATGGGGCAAGACGTAGGGGCTCAGGAAGTTTATTCCAGGCATAGGGTGCAGTGAGACAGAAGGCGCGAAGTCTGGAGTTGGCAGTAGTGGAGAAGGGAACAGATAAGAAGGATTTATCCATGGAGCGGAGTGCACGGGAAGGGGTGTAGGGAAGGACGAGTGTGGAGAGATACTGGGGAGCAGCAGAGTGAGTACATTTATAGGTTAGTAGAAGAAGTTTGAACAGGATGCGAAAACGGATAGGGAGCCAGTGAAGGGTCTTGAGGATCTGCTCCCCGCTTCCCCCTGTATTAAATAAAAAATCAAGACAAAACTCCAGACTAGAGCAGCCACGGCCCCCCTCCCTTCCTCTCTCTCTATTTCTCCTTCTCCCACACAGCTCCGCCTCCCGCCATCCTCCGCCCCCGTGCCCCGCCTCCTGAGGTCGTCGCCGCCGCTCCCCCCTCCACCGGACCCCCCTCCGCCTTACCGGCCTGCGCAGCGCCTCTCACCTCTGTGTGAAGGCGCTGCACGGGCAAGAACAGCTGATCGGCGATCAGTGATGCCTCCCCCGACATCCTTTCGTTCTTCCTGGGCTCGCCCTCCTTTGACATAAGTAACCTAAGTAGGTCATATGCGTATTCTCCATTTTGTCTCGAAAGGCTTCATTGTAGTTTAGCCATGCGCACCCACCGAAGCGCTGGAACGCATCCAACACAGAATCTGTATATGCCAACATTACGCTGTACTGACTGGTCATACCGACCCCAGATGCTAGTCAGGCGCAAAAAGGATCGCATCCAATTGACCACCGTCTTTGCGACCTTGCGCTCCTTTGGTCCTTTGGCCTGATTTTTATCACGCTCCGCACGCTTCCGTCTCTTCCTGCCCTCCAACAAACGGAATATATCAATGCACCGCCTTTGCCTGACCCTCTTCTGTAACGCGCGTTCTTGCCACACCGGGAATTGAACGCCCAATGTTTCCGACCCTGCACAGTTGCGGCAGGGCCCGTGCCTCTGAAAGCCGTTGAAGGTATCCGCTTATCGCCTGTAGTGCGCAAACTGCCTCCGAGGAACAGGACAACGCCCCCCGAGCCTCAGAGGAGCCCTCTTTATTCCTTTCCCCCCAGCCCCGCCCCCCCCCCATGCCACCATCCACCAATGACAGCTCTCCCAAGACCCACTGGGCAGCCGGCCGCTTGCCACGCCCTCTCCTGTGCATCACGCGCGTGGCGCGGCTCGCCCCTTCCCCCTCACCCGCGCCCTTTCCAGAACTGTCTCGAACGGGCCCAGCCCGCCTTTAACGGGGTTCGTCAAGACCAGCTCTCGGGTCTTCTATTCCCAGCTGGATAAGAAAGAAAAAGAGTCTGAAGGAGGTTCCCTGCCCACTCAGAACCCGAACCTGGGGAAGCACTGGAAAAGGGGTGTTTCATTAGGTTAATAAATAAAAATAAAAACAATCAAAAAGATGTAAGGTGATGCCTTTTATTGGACTAACAAAACTTAATACATTTTTTGACTAGCTTTGAGGAGTTAAAGCAAAATAAATACCTCTCTACATAAATAAGCCAGTAGGCTCTGGGGTTTGCAGGGCTGAAAGTTGGCCTAGGCTAGCTTAGGATGTTGCAAACCTTCGAACTAGGCAGCAGAGATGTGAACTGTAACTCCCTTTCCAAGAGAGCACCATATGCATCTATGTAGCCGATCTGGTTTAGCAGCAGCTTCTATTTCAGCATTTATGGTAAGTCTGTGTCTCAAAAAATGAGGAAGTAGGCAAAAACTAAAGAAAAAAAAAAGCAACCAGGAAGGTGTGGTTACCCTTTCTCTCTCCCCCCCCCCTCCCTTCTGTATACTGTATGAGAGGAGGAGGAGGAGGCGGGCACTGAGTGTCTTTTCACCTGCCGCCTGCTTTCACATGCCCAGAGAAAGAGAAATAGGGCGAGGAGAGGAGTGCAGCCCCGGGCGAGGTAAGTGCGACTTTCTGTCCTCATTCTAGGAAAGGGAGAGAGAGCTTGAGGTGCCAGGGGAGCGGGTGCCTGGACTGGACTGGGCTGGGCAGTACCTGGCACCGTGGGGCTGGGCGTGCCCTGCCCTTGCTGCTGCTTCACCAGCAGGAAGTCAGAGGAGCAGGAGCGGCTGCTGCTCGTTCCTCGGGCCGACAAAGTTTCAGCCAAGTGCTCCTTGCTTGGACGGCGTGGTAGTCTGTATCGCCCTGGGAGGGAGGAAATCGAGCCGGTGTTTGAGAGTAAAGTGTTTTTAAACTTGGCTAGGATTAGTGTGAGATGTCTGGCCAGTTGCTGCCCTGATCAGCCCATTTTTCGCAGCTCTGCTGAGGAACTGTTTGCAGCAGAAAGGGTTTTTTTTTTTCTTCTTTATCTCTGTATTGTGTATTTTACTGAACAGGCTTCCCTCCTGCTATTGCATTCAAGCACATAGCTGGCTCCTGTAAGAATTTCAAAATAAGCTCGGTGCTGAAGATTCTGCCACTTGCTGGAGATCGATTCATGACCAGTACTGTGTGGTGGTTTTATTTTTTTTAAATTTGAACCTCTGATGCTGCTGAATTTTAAAGTGGATAAAAACACGAGTACAGAACCCAAAATTGAAAGTACAAGACACAAACAGTCATGGCCAAATTGTATCTCCAGAATCCAAGTGGTCACCTGGCACCACCGCTCTCCAGAGTTCAGTTGCAGTATTAGGCAGCAAGAGTTCAGGGAGATTTTTTTTCCTGTAAGACGTTCAGCTGTCTTGTAGGGGGTGGAAGTCTTTGTATTATGGTTGGAGATGAGTTTATCACATTAAGAGGTACATTCTTAATTCCTGGAAGCTACTCAAGGGGAGGGGGAGGGATAGCCCACACGCCACACCAGACAATCTGCTGATCAGGGAATGCCACTTCCTTCACCTCAGGAGATATTCATCCACCAGCAAGGTTGTACCTCTGTCATTTGCTCCTAAGCGAATCGTTTATTTCTGGTATCTGTATAATACACAAGAGAGGCAGTCTCAGTGTTTGGGCTAGCTGGGTTTTCTTACAGGTTGGTGGCTGGCATATGTTGCAACACATCAATGGGAATCAGCAGGAGAAAAAGCCAAATTAGCCAGTTTATATATATAATTTTTTTTTTGTTACACAGCTTCCAGCTTCCACCATGAATAAGAAAACTTCCACCATGGTGGAAAACTTGGCAAGCAAAATGCGTTGTTTCATTTTACTAGTGTGCACAAGTTTCAGGGTGTCCTGCAGTTGCCCTGGTGTACTTGTCAGCTCTGAACATGTGCTATAGAGGCTTTCATCTTGTATTTGTGTTGGCAGAAGGAATGGGTTTCTGTAGGTGTTAGATGCCAGAGGAATTGCATTCTTGAAACAGGTGACTGAAGTGAAGGGCAGGCCCTAAGTTTCTCTATGATATATTACTGCAGTAAGGCTTTTCAAGGAGAGCATCACACTTCCCTGGCTAAAGGTACCCTGTGCCAAGCATGTTTATTTAAAATCATTTCTGTCCCTCCCATCTGGTGATTTGAAGAGGTCTCAGTAAAACATTAGAGATAAAATAACAAGTATCTGCTGATGTAAGAATGTTACAGTGTTTAGGATGGTAGAACTGAGAAATGATTTTAAAATGAACAGAGTACCTAAGTGCAACCATTCGTGGGAAGCTGTGCTGTTTTTTTTTTTTTTCAGAGTAACCAGGGAGAATAGCTCTAAGACATCAAATGGAGAGGGGCTTTTCATTTTGCTGCAGGCTGAAAGGAATAGATCCTCTAGATCAGTGTTTCCCAAGTCCGGTCCTGGAATACCCCTTGCCACTCAGGTTTTCAGGATATCCACAATGAATATGCATGAAGAGATTTGACTATAATGGAGGCAGTGTATGCAAATCAAGTTCATGCATATTCATCGTAGTTATCCTGAAAACCTGACTTGCAAGGGGTACGCCAGGACTGGACTTGGGGAAACTCTGCTCTAGGCCAAACTGTTTTAATTAATGTTCATTTCAACTGCAGCCAACTGACTTCTGCTGTGTGGAGAGAACAAGAGCCACCGCTCCTGGTTGGTGCTTTTGATGTGCCTGAAATTTGTCAGAATTTGCAGTAACATTGTGTTTTGTTTTTAAAAAAGTAAACATTAATTGATGCAGTAATTTATGTTCTCTTTTCTGGATGAATTTGAGGCAGGTGCTACGGATGCCACATGAATGTATTTTCATTAGACTGTCGTTTCTTTTCTTATTTAATTCTTTCCATTATGCTGTGGGCTCCTGAATAGCATGCTGACATCAGCTCCGCCTACACAGAGCCTTGAGAGGATGAGGTGCTGCTGCTGCTGCTTTGAATAAAGGGCTCTAGATAGGTGGCACTGATGTCAGAACCAGAAAAACAGAAATCAAAATGTGAGAGGACTGAAACTAAACAAATGAGTAATCTAAATCTACTTATGGTAGCTTCATGTCAACTGCATGAGAGAAAATGATTTCCTATTATAAACCAGTTGGAAGGGTGAGGGTATATATACCCATGTGGCTGTGATTCCTTTCTGCTATGTATTTGGATTATGGTGGCATAGTGAAGCATCTAGGAATGTTACCGGATGGAATGTTCTGTGGATTTCATGCCAGGGGCATACTTGAGGAGGGGCTCCCTAATATATCCCCCACAATCCTATCTTTTTACTGTATCTGTTTAAAGAATTTAAACAGAGAAGATCAGTGGGACTCCCGGAGGTTCGAATGACATAAGACACAAGATTATGCTGCTCCAATGGAACCAGACTATTTCAAATAAAGACTTTCATTTAGCTCTACTGCTGAATGCAAAAAGAGATTCAACTGCTGGCATTGGATTATTGTTCAGAAATCAGGTAAGTTAAGGCAAATTACTATACATAATTCAGCATACGTATAAAGTCAGTCACTTAACACTTTTCCCCCTTGCTTTTCTCTTTGTACAGGTTCACCTTGTTCAGTCAAAAAACGTTTCTTCATAGGTAAATAACATAAACCAGATATATCTGTTATGATAGTCTTATACTTTCTGAATGTAACTTTTGTCCTTCTGTTATGCAGGTTTGCCGATGTGTTCTCGTACCGTTCAAAACAAGTGTGGTCCAGGGTGTTTCCCAAACTTATCTGGAACCTTGGAATTGAAACTTTCATCAAGCTCTACTTTCTGCTACTATTCTAATCAGAATAGTTATGGAACACTGTGTGTTTGTCAAGTGTGTGAGGTACATGAGTACACAACATTACTGTATGCTGGAGCCCACAAACGAGTCTCCTGTGGGCTGGTCCTCATGAGGTTGGTTGGTCCCACATTTCAGGCTTTCCTCATCTTTCTTGACCACATTGCTTGCGCTTCCCCTGGTCGTACGTATTTTCTTTCCACCCAATATTTAAAATCATTTAACCAGCCAGGAATGGCTGCTAGCTGGTTAAATGGCACTTAACAGGCTATCCAGCAATATTTAGTGGGAGATAGCCGATTATCTCCCGCTGAATATTGCCAGTTAGCAACATAACCGGCTATCCATTGATATTCAGTGCATTACCGGCTAAATTTGGTGGCCAGATTAGGCTGCCAAAATAACTGGAATATCTTTGGCCGGTTTTCAACTTAATTGGCTAGCACTGAATGTCGGCTTGGCTAGTTAAGTTGAAACTGGCCAAAAAAACACCCAGATATTCAACGCCAGTCACCAGAAATAGCCCGGCATTGAATATCCAGGCTTAGCACCAATCATGGGACTCAGTCCGGCAAACTCCTGTGGTCTGAATATCGGACACTACATGCTTAATTTTCCATAATCTGGTGAGTGTATTGCTCATTGATTAGGATACCTAATATGAGACCCAATGGGTCAAATTCTGTATATTGTGCCTGAAAAATCAGTGCTGATTAAAAACACACTTAGAATGATTCTATAAAGAGTGTGTACAACTTAAATGACCAAAAAGCTAATCAGCGGTGATAGTAGGGTGATAATCAATTAGCAGCATTAATTAGGCAGAAAAGGCACACTCACTTATGCCTTTTGTGCCTGAGAAAAATATTTCTACTTCCAAGATCTCCCTGGTACAGTTTTAAATCTGTTTCTCTCTACAATTCTGTCTCTAACAATGCATCTCACAAAATTTCCACAGGCTTTGCGATTTCACTTTTATTCAGTCTTTTTGAAGTTTGTTTTACTGGTTTCTCTTTATAGATTTATATTTATCAGATCTGGCTAAGAGCATGCACTTTCCAGTCTGTTCTCACACACTCACTTGTGCCTTTAGCTACCAGACATCCACAAGTGTTTCTCCACAAGTCTTATATATTGGCCTTTCAACCAAACGTACACAACACACTATCTTCCCTGGTGTTCAAGCACTTGGTTCTCTGCACACAGCAGCAGCTAGTGCTTTATGTTCTGCTGATAACCTCCCTTCTCATCCGTGAGCTAATCGTATTCTCTGAGTAAAATCTCAGGAGAAACTGCTGGGCTTACTCAGAATTCTGTGCCTGCTACAAGGTGAAGCTTAGGTCTTGTCTGAATTGTAGTACCTCTAGGGCAGGGGCTCTCAACTCAGTCCTTGAGACACACCCACTCTTCAGGTTTTCAGGATACCCACATTGAATATGGATGAGATAGAGTTATATACAGTGAGGGTAGTATATGCAAATATATCTCATTTATATTCATTGTAGGTATCCTGAAAACTTGACTGACTGGGTGTGTCCCGAGAACTAAGTTAAGAACCAGCACTCCAAGGAAATCATTTCATTGTGAAGCTTGCTGGTTGCTCCTGACGTTCACTGTAACCTTGTAAAGAGTTAATGCAGCTGAACATAGCCAGGAGGACATGCTCTTGTTTTTGATCTCTTTTTAAAGACACTTATACAAAGATACTCCTGTTCTATCTGAGAGCAAACAAACTTTCCCCCTAATTCTATATAGCGCAACTTTAAATTGTGTACACAAATCCAGTTGTATTCTGGGTTTGCGCACGCAACTTAATTACTTAAGCCAATCAGTGCCGATAATTGCCACTTAAAACGCATTTATAGACACTAATTGGCATTAGAATTGACATGAAGAACTGTCTAAGCATATTCTATAATGTGATGTATGTAATTTCTAAGTTGCATAGTTGGAAAGGGGCATGGAATGGGTGGGTTGTGGGCGTTTCTAAAATCTATGTGCATGGTTACAGAAGACACCCAGTCCACGCCTAATTTAGGCATCGGCACAAGTTTTACTTGGCGTAACTGCCCGTGACTAAAGTTATATATATAGATATATAATCTAGTTCTTTATTTCTTGGTTTTAATGTTCAGTCCCTTTTAATCTTGATACACTAGCCTAGTTCAAATTACCTTTTTTTAAAATTTTTTTATTTATAACCATTTAAATCAAATTACCTTTAACATAAAGCAGTGGTTCCCAATCCTGGTCCTGGAGGCACCCCAACCAGTCAGGTTTTCAGGATATCCACAGTGAATATTCCTGAGAGAGATTTGCATGCACTGTGCCCACTGCATGCAGATGTGTCTCGTGAATATTCATTGTGGATAATCTGAAAATCTGACTGATTGGGGTGCCTCCAGGACCAGGTTTGGGAACCACTGACCCTCTAATATTCAGCCCATGGTGGTCAGCAGATTTTACGCCGCTGACCGCCATGGGCAGAACTGAGCCTGGGTATTCAATGTTGGGCCATGTCTGGGCTCTGATGTTATATCTAGGTAGGTATGGAGGCATATTTTCAAAGCACTTTGGGAGGCTAAGTTCCATAGGTTTCTATGGAACTTTGGGAGGCTAAGTGCTTTGAAAATGAGCCTCATGGTCACCTTGATCTAGATTGGCGTGCAGCAGGTTTGGGACATGGGAAACTGGGTTCAGTTCCCACTGCTGCCTGATGGTCGGCAGTGGGTTGAGATCCTTGGGAACTAAGTTCAGTTCCCTCTGCAACTCTGTGTGACCCTGGCCAAGTCACTTAGCCCTCCATTTCTTCAGGTACAATATATAACTTAGATTGTGAGCCCATTAGGGATATATGTAATAGAAATTGTAAACCACATAGGCACCTCAGGGATCACTTGGGATATAACGAGTGCTGAAAATAAATAAAATAACCAGGCACCAGCTGATATTCAGACTAGTGCCTGGTTAGCAGAGCCGTGCCAAGGGTCTCTGGCGCCCCCCTGCAGACTATCAGTTGGAGGCCCCCCCCCCCCCCCCGGTGAAAATGATCGCTCACCACTTACCACACTGACAGGAATTGTCAGCAATATTCTTAGAAACAAATTGCTATACATTGCAAAATAAGATAGTAGATGTAAATTCTCAAAGTGGACATATTCCAAACGCTAAAATGAAAATAAAATGATTTTTTTCTACCTTTGTTGTCTGGTGACTTTCTTTTTCTGATCATGCTGGCCCAGTATCTGATTCTGCAGCTATCTGTCCTCTTAACTCCGTTTCCAGGGCTTCCTTTCCATTTATTTCTTTCCTTTCCTCCTTTCTTCTTCATTTCTGGTCCTCAGCTTCTGCCTATTTTCTTCATCCATGTGCAATTTTTCTCCTCTTTTCCTTTTCCCTCATTTCATCTCCTTCATCTCTCTTCCCTCCCCTTTATGTCCAGCAGTTTCTCCTCTCTCCCTGAGCCCTGCCCTGCAATCCATATCCATCCATGCCCATCTGTCCCCTGCCCCCTCCATTCATCCCTATCCAGCAATTCCCTTCTCTCCCTGAGCCCTGCCCTCCCATCAATCCATGCCCATCTGTTCCTTGCCCCCTCCATTCATCTCTGACCCTATCCAGCAATTTCCCTCTCTCCCTGAGCCCTGCCCTCTCAATCCATGCCCATCCATGCTCCTCTGTCCCCTGCCCTCCCAATCCATGCCCATCCATGCTCCTCTGTCCCCTGCCCCCTCCATTCATCCTTTTCCAGCAATTCCCCTCTATTCATCCCTATCCAGCAATTCCCCTCTGTCCCTGAGCCCTGCCCTCCCAATCCATGCCCATCCATGCTCCTCTGTCCTCTGCCCCCTCCATTCACCCTATCCAGCAATTCCCCTCTCTCCCTGAGCCATGCCCTGCAATCCATATCCATCCATGCCCCTCTGTCCCCTGCCCCCTCCATTCATCCCTATCCAACAATTCCCCTCTCTCCCTGAGCCCTACCCTCCCATCAATCCATGCCCATCTGTCCCTTGCCCCCTCCATTCATCCCTGACCCTATCCAGCAATTCCTCTCTCTCCCTTCCATGAACCCTGCCCTTGCATGCTCCTCTCTCTCCCCTGCTGTCCGGCAACTATTCCCTTTCTATTTTTTTTTTCTTTTAATTTTACCTCCGTGACTACCCGGCAGCGCAGCGTCAGTGCAGGAGGCGGCGCTCCCGACGTGTCTAGCCTTCCCCTTCGCTCATGTTCCGCCTTCTTCTGACGTCAAGGAAATGACGTCAGAAGAAGGCGGAACATGAGCGAAGGGGAAGGCTAGACCGGGAGCGCCGCCTCCTGCACTGACGCTGCGCTGCCGGACGGAGGTAAAATTAAAAGTATTAAAAAAAGAAAAAGGGATTTGCTGCAGGAGAGAAGAGAGCGCGGGCAGTTGGGCAATGTGAGTGGGAGGGCGAGGAGGTAAGCATGGTGCGGCGGCGCCCCCCCAAATGACGGCGCCCCCCTGCCATGCTTACCTCGCTTACCGTATTGGCACGGCCCTGCTGGTTAGCTCGATGGATAAGGTTAGGATAGCCTTTTTTTGCTGTCCTAACTTTATCCACTTACTCAACTGATTAGGGGGCTGCATATAAGTACCGGCTTCGCCCACAGACCACCCTTGTACTAACTGGACAGTGCAGGGGACATTAGTTCTGATATACAGCGACACTGGCTACGTCATGCTGAATATCGGTGTATAGGCAGGTAGAAATGATTTAATTTAATAACAGCATTTATACCCCGCCTTACCACCAAGTTCAAGGTGGGTTACAACAATGAAAAGAGGCTGTACAGTTCAACAAAGAAACAATAACAATCCATGACTTCTACAAATAACGTTGAAATAACCAGGTTTTTACAGCTTTTCAAAAACTCATGTAGTGTGAAATATTTCTTATAGCAGAAAGGGGATTATTCCAAAGTTCAGAAGCTGACACTAGTAATGTACTCTTTGTAGGGCTACTCAACCGACAACATGTAAGCGGTGGAAACGTCAGCAATAATTACCCTGAAGATTGTAAACATCAAGATGGCTTATAAACATTAGCCAAATCTATTAAATATCCAGGACCTAAACCATACAAAATTTTGAAAATAAATGTCAAACTCGGTCCTCACTCGAATGTGCAGCCAATGTAATTTATGCAAAAATGGAGTTGCATGATCAAGTGTGTTTCGTTTCATGATCAGTTTAGTAGATACACTTTGTAAAACTTGAAGCCTTTGCAATTGTTTAGCTAAAAGACCAACAGGCTCATTTTTGAAAGAGATGGATGTCCATCTTCCAACACGTATCGGCACTTGGATGTCCATCTCTCAGAGACGTCCAAATCGGTATACTCGAAACCCAATTTTGGACGTCTCTAACTGAAGTCTGCTGCAAGGACGTCCAAATTTCAAGGGGGGGGGGGGGCGTATTGGAGGCGTGGTGAAGGCGGGACTTGGGTGTTCCTAAGACTTGGAGGACTTGGATGTCTTTGAGCCATAATGCAAAAAAGCAGATATGTCCAAGTCTAAAACTTGGACGTTTTCACCTGGACCTATTTTTATTGCGAATAATGCATAGAAAAGTGCCTGAAATGACCAGATGACCACCGGAGGGAATCGGGGATGACCTCCCCTTACTCCCGCAGTGGTCACTAACCCCCTGCCATTCTCAAAAAACATTATTAAAAATATTGATTGCCACCCTCTATGCCAGCCTCAGATTTTTATTTTATTTTATTTGTTACATTTGTACCCCACATTTTCCCACCTCTTTGAAGGTTCAGTGTGGCTTACATAGTGCCGGAGAGCAGTTGCAAACTCCGGTGTATACTTATTTATTTTATTTATTTGTAGCATTTGCATCCCACATTTTCCCACCAATTTGCAGGCTCAATGTGGCTTACATTTGCCGTAGTGGCGGTTGCCATTTCCGGGTAACAGAATCATAAATGGTATTGCGTTAAGGTGCATACATACTTGGTAACATACATGGAACATAATATATATGGAACAGATCATGGTATATATATACCATGTGTAAACATGCATGTTAAAGAAGAATACATTATGGTATTGCGTGAAGGTTCCTGAGTAATACATTGGATTGTAATATACATTAGGTCATCGACTATAGAGAGACCCTATTCGATATAAAGTTTAAAGTGGTAATGCTTGATCATTAATAGTAGAATGTTTAGTCAGTCATGTGATAAAGTTCGGTTTTGTATAGGTCATATTTAATGTTATTGTTTAGTATTTAAGATGATTGTTTATGGTATGCCTTCTTGAAAAGATCTGTTTTCAGTAGCCTTCGGAAGATGGTTAGATCTTGCGTTGTTTTTATGGCCTTCGGTAGTGCGTTCCAAAGCTGCATGCAGATATATGAGAAAGCTGGTTGCGTATGTAGATTTATATTTTAGCCCTTTACAGGTAGGATAGTGGAGATTGAGGAATGTGCGTGATGATCTTTTTGCGTTCCTAGTAGGCAAGTCTATAAGGTCTGACATGTAGGTCGGGGCTTCCCCGTAGACAATTTTGTGGACCAGGGTGCAGACTTTGAACTCAATTTGTTCTTTTAGTGGGAGCCAGTGTAGTTTTTCTCTTAGGGGTTTGACGCTTTCGTATTTCGCTTTCCCAAATATGAGTCTGGCTGCTGTGTTCTGAGCGGTTTGAAGCTTCTTAATGATTTGTTCTTTGCATCCGGCATAAATGGCATTGCAGTAGTCTAAATGACTTAGCACCATTGATTGAACTAGGCTGTGGAATACTTCCCTTGGGAAGAAAGGTTTGATTCTTTTAAGTTTCCACATTGAGTAGAACATTTTCTTTGCTGTATTTTTCGCATGGTCTTCAAGTGTAAGATTTCGGTCAATTGTGACTCCCAGAATGTTCAGGCTCTCTGAGACCGGAAGTGTGTATTCTGGGGTGTTTATGGTATCCGGTTTGTTTGTGTTGTATTGTGAGGACAGGGTGAGACATTGTGTTTTTTCTGCGTTTAGCTTTAGTTGGAATGCGTCCGCCCATGAGTTCATTGTTTGGAGGCTGTGTGTGATTTCATTTGTTATTTCGGTTATGTCTTGTTTGAACGGGATGTATATTGTGACATCATCAGCATAGATGTACGGGTTGAGTCCTTGGTTGGATAGCGATTTGGCTAAAGGTGTCATCATTAAGTTAAAAAGGGTTGGTGAGAGCGGTGATCCTTGTGGCACTCCACATTCAGGTTTCCATGGTGTTGACATTTTTGAGTTTGAAATCACTTGATAAGATCTTGCTGTTAAGAAACCTTTAAACCACCTTAGTACGTTTCCTCCAATCCCGAAGTAGTCTAGGAGGTTGTGATAGGGTAATGTTCATGTAGTAGGACCACATAGAGGAATCGTTCAACGGGAGAGTTCGGTGAAGGTCATTACGAACTTTAGTTTTGTTGTCGCATAAATCAAGCATTTATGTTGGGTCTGTAGGGTATGTCATACTCAGGTCCATGACAGCGCATGCAGTTTTAGCGCATGCAGTTCACTTCAAACAGGTGGACCCAGGCCCATACCCACCCTACCTGTTACATTTGTGGAGGAAACAGCAAGCCCTCCAAAACCCACCAGAAACCCTCTGTACCCACATCTAGGTGCCCCCCTTCACCCGTAAGGGCTATGGAGTGGTATACAGTTGGGGGTAGTGGGTTTTGTGGGGCTCATCACACAAGGTAAGGGAGCTATGTTCCTGGGAGCATTTTATGAAGTCCACTGCAGTGCCCCTAGGGTGCCCGATTGGTGTCCTGGCATGTCAGGGGGACCAGTGCACTAGAAATGCTGGCTCCTCCCACCTCCAAATGGCTTGCATTTGAACATTTTTGACTTGGACATCTTTGGTTTTGAAAATCGCTGAAACTCAAAGACGTCCAAATCTAAGGACGTCCTTGGTATTTTCAAAACGAAAGATGGAAGTCCATCTTTTTTCAAAAATATGCTTTTACCCGCCTCCGACGTTTTACAAAGATGTCCATGTCCCAACTTAGATGTTTCTTTTGAAAATGCCCCTCCAAGTAAACAAATATTACAATAATCAAGTGTTATAAGAATAATTGCCTAGAGAATCAGCTGAAAATAATGAGCCTCCAAGAAATGTCTAAGTCCGCGCAACAATTTCAACTTAAATACCCTTTTGGACCAGAGCATTTGGATGTGTTTCCATAGTCAAATTAGAAGCTGTATTTCCTGTTCTATAAATATATCAGCATTGTGAAGTTGTACAACCTCTAAATTACTGGTCCTGTCATCTCCTACATCCTGTAACAGAGATGCCCTTTTTAACCAGGCAGGAGGCTCTCGTGCCCAGGTAAATCTTTTTGAATATTGATTCCATAATTTTTTATGTAAGTGTTTTGATTTTCTGTAGCAAGGCCATGAAATTGAATGCATCATATCATTAGTCATATACATGTTTAGCCACAAAGTCCAGATTTAGTACATTTCGGTCACAAGCTATATGCTTTCTGCATCATCATCGTTTGTTTCAAATTATTTTCCTCTTCCATGTCTTGAAGGTTATTGGTCGAGTTTGTCTCTTTAGCCTGGGTCACCATTTTTATGTTGTCTTCTCTGTCATCTGTAATTCAGCTGGAGATAAGCAAACCAGTTTGGATTAGATTCATCATGACTGTGGGTTCCCTGGGTCAGACTGAGCCAGTCCAGATAAACTGGATTCCATTGGCCCTGGAGGCATGTAGTAATGCTTTGAACCACTAGACTGGTAGAGTTCAGCTTGACCTGGCAAAACCAAACCCCTAGTTATTCTTCTTATGCTCTAATGCGGAACCCTTGGACCTCAACTCCTTTTTCAGTTTCTAGTGTATTTGCTGACTTTGATAACATTGTGCACATAATTCCAAAGGATGCTAATCAAGGTAGACATACTGTCAATAAGTAAACCAGGTTAGAATATCATTGACCTCAAACAAACTCAAAATGAAGGAACAGGAATGACTTGTCGATCTGACCTCTTTCCTGGTGAGCTGCTACTGCTATGTCTTGGCAGCTTTGATTTGCATATTTTTGTTGCCATCTCATGGCTGTGAACAAAAATCAGCAATTGCATCATGGGACACCATAGCCATACATCTCTGAATTTCTCATGAAAAGAAAAATTAAATTGCCAAAGCACAAAAAGAAAAGCAAGACAAACTAAATAGAGAGCAGGAGAGAGCTCCAGTGTTCATCTTTTAGGGATTTTCTACTGTCCACTTTACCTAGCAGTATATGTCTCTTTAATTCAAACAACATCAGAACTCCATCGGACCCAGGTCTAGTTTGTGAAGAACTTGTTTTGCAGTATCCTTAATTGGTTAACAGGCATCTTGTGTATTCCTAAGCTTAAGAACACAGTATATTTGTCAAAGTAAGTGTGAAGGGACTGGGCCAACCCTTTGTCAATGAGGGAGAAAAGGGCACTCTAAGAGGCTGCCTGATTTATTAAGGACTTTTACTATCTGACTAGGGGTGTGAGACTCGGACATCAAGCAACAGAGGCCAGACTTAGCCAGGCCCCTGAAGGAGCTACAGTTCTTGACTCTTGACATGAGGAGGGGGATCACTGGGTAGTCAAAAATGCAAGCTCCTGACCAATATTTCCTCTAACTTTTCCAGGGCATGTGCAAGTGTGCCCTACTGTTGGCACATATAATTTTTGCAAGTGAATGTCAGTGATGGTGGTGGAGGACTCGCATCTTCCCATCCCTGAACATTATCTCTCTTGTTCCCCTTTCCTCTACAGCTGGGCTCTTGTGGGAAGGAACGGACTTCCAATTCTAAAATAATCTCTTGGGGCAACTCAGTTGTCATATCTGTGGTATCTGAAGAGAAATGGAAAGAATAGAAAGCTGCATCTGTGGTGCTTCATAGTTTACCTTCCACTGCTGCTCTTTCCTATCACAGAGATCTGAAGCAGGTTAAAAATACTTCCCTCTCCCTCCCGTGGGTTACTAACAGGTGTGAAAAAGGACACCTCTCCTCCAGCTCTCCCCAGTTACTTTGCGATAAATCGTAATCTGTGTCTCCCCTGCCTCTTCTAGGGCAAGGGTCTCTCATTAACCAATCAGCTCTTGAACTAGATGCCAAGCATGATTGTTGCAGTTGTGTGGGTCTTGCTGTGTCTGAGTAAATGGAACCGATGTTTCAACCATCGTGCTGTAGCTTTCTTCAGGGTATGCTGTGAGGTCTACAGTTTGTCTTTATATATAATGGGTTCTCAAACTTGATTGGCTGGGATTTGAGGTGGGTAGTTTTCTCAGGAAGAAAGGAAATTTCAGCAGGAAACTGAGGCGGGAAAGTCAGTTGCTCAGGTATTTGAATTTGGAGGGAAAGTTTGTTGGTCATAATTGTAAATTCTGTCGGGAATAAGGCTGGAAATTCATTGGGATGGTTCTGCCTCTAGAGTGGGGAGGAATTTCTGTAGGTGATATTCAGAAACTTTCCTCACAACATACCCTGAAGAAAGCCACAGTACGATGACTGAAATGTTGGTTTCACTTACGCAGATGCTGCAAGATCCTGACAACTGCAACAATCATAATGCTAGCCAAGGAAGCCTAAGAGAACATAGATGCCAACCAATCAGGCAACCATTATGCTGCGATTGATACAAAACTCTGTTTTGTTTCAAGTTTTGGAAAGGAATGAACACACTAGACACGCTAGCCCATGGCTAGACACAGAGACACCATGCCATGACATGTAAATAAATAGAAATGTATTACAGAGGCAGACCTCCCACAATTAGGCAGACAGAACACAACACCTATGAGTTTTTGCCTGCTCATAGGGTTGACACAGACGAAGAGGAGTGACAGAAATAGAAGTACACCACCTTGTTCTTCCCTTCTGCTGGCTCCAGTTTTTGTGCTGTTGAAGGTGCAGCATGCAAAACCAATGGAGGAGCACTGCACACTGTGGTGAAAAGTGCTCTTGACATGATAGTCCAACATAGATCAACTACGTCGGAGCTAGAAGCCCAAAATTAGTAAGAGGAAGTACCAGGCCAAAAACAGTCTTTGTAAATAAGAACCTAAGAGGGTAATTCTGTAAGGAGGATGTCAGCATTTATGTGCAAAGAATGCGTGTAAATGAGCAGACTATCTGCAGATACATATGTGCAGAAATGCCAATATTCAGCTTTGCACTGTTGTATAAAATGACACCCAAGTGTGATGGTGCATAGCTGGAAGGGGGCATATATATGGCAGAGTCTGGGCAGGGCGCGCAATTATGTATATGAATTAGAATTTTTTTTTAGCAATCTTGGGTGTAAATGGTCATGCCTAAAATATACATATGTATTTGATCTATTATGTCAGTTTCCTATAAAGCAGGGGTTCATGTTTTCAGGATACCCATAATGAATATGCATGAGATACATTTCCATACAATGGAAGTAGGGCATGTAAATTTATGGCATGCAAATTCATTGCAGGTATCCTGAGAACCCGACTGGCTAGGTGTGTCCCGAGGACTTAGCAGGGATATATGCACTGAATTAAAAGGTTTGGAACAGCAGTTTACCAGTTTTTGGTTCTTTTGCATTAAAAGAGGCAGCATTAAAGAACATTTTATTACATCGTGTTATTCCATTCTGCAAACTTACAGTGCTAGTGTTAATTATTTTAACTTCTCAGTATGAATAACTTGTCAAGTGAGGAAGATATAACTAGTTAGTGCTATTTCAATAACACAGAGTGTCGGCTTACATCACAAGTAAACCTTTCATCAGAAGGTATGGGACTTTGTACAAGAATTCCAAGTTGTATAGAGGCTTTGTCGAACCAGCATAATCTGGTCTTTTTCCCAATCCCCTGTAGGCTAGAACTGTGATGGCGTCTGGTGCCCTGAGGTGTACAGTCAGTCTGCATTAGGTGAGGAAATTCCACAGAGATAGAGTTCAGTCTGACGCCTCCAACAACCCACCAGGCTGAAGAACTGTTTATCCCATATCATCCAGCGCTGCCAGTGTAACTAATATTTCATCATCATATAATTTCAGTTCCGCTATTCATTCTTTTTTTTTAAGTATGTTTATTAGTTTTAACATATCAAATTACAATATACATTCCAACCTCATATCACAATATATAGTCAACCTCTGTTGTCAACATACAATATAACCCAACCCGCTCTTCATTCTAATGCTCTTCATACAGTTTCAGCCCATTGATGTAGCCACTACATTTGCTGTGATTTTTCTGAGAATGTTGAGTATATTTTCATTTGTTGTTTAAGAAAAAAAATCACAGTAAGCCCACTTGCTGCTATTTTACAGTACAGCATGCTAATTTTACCAGTGGTGAATCAACTGAATTACAGTGACTTGGAAGTAAAACAAAAACAAAACAACCTCTTCCCCCCCCCCAACCCCCCCAATCCCCCCCCAATCCTTAACGTAGAAACTATCTTCCTGCTGGCCCTGGGCACAAGCAATCGGAGGAGTAAAACTGGGACCACACGAGGCTCCAGACTTCTTTATAAATTTTTAAAGGGGTTTCGACGTTGGCTTCAGAACTTAGTACAAGAACAGTGCTGGGTAGACTTATACGGTCTGTGCCCTGGGAATGGCAAGAACAAATCAAACTCTGGTATAAAGTGTCACATACCATGTAAAATGAATTTATCTTGGGCAGACTGGATGGACCGTACAGGTCTTTATCTGCTGTCATTTACCATGTTACTATGAATGTAGTAAATGAAAAGTTATTGATTTGATGTAGTTTTAGTGCAATCAATAATACTAACAATTCTTTAAGAAGCTATTTAAGGGGCCCATTTACCAAACAGCATATGGAAATGTAGTTGTGCTAACCAATTAGTGGAGAACATACCCATTCACCATCCCCAGACATGCCCCCTGGACCAAAAAAAGGTATTTCTTTAGCACATGGATTACATGTATAGATGACAAAATTACCACAGGATTCCTCAGTATGGTTTTGCTCACACCTTTTTCAGTAGTAGCTCAAAGTGAGTTACATTTAGGTACACTGGGTATTTCCCTGGCCCAGGAGGGCTCATAATAAGTTTGTACCTGAGGGCAATAGAGGGATAACAAGGAGCAGCAAGTGGGATTTCAACTGGGCATCTCTGAATGTCCATACTAGTGCTCTAACCACTAGGCCACTCTTTTTACTCCACTTATTCAGCTTTGTTAAAGGGTTCCTAAATTCCACACTGTATATTAGTTGCAGACAGCATAATGAGGGTAATTTCACAACAGAATATGTTCTGTCTGTGCAAAGTATTCCTAACACTGTGCTTTACATTCAGTTTAACCCAGAGTATAGAACATCACTATGAGAAGACTTAGAACACTTGAAGCAAAATCTTCTTTAATGCAGTAATTAAACAAGGTAAAATAATTTACAGTTCAGATGTGCTAGCCAGGAGTTTTTTGCCTTGCGAAATGGGAGTCTATTCTCAACTAGCTCTCTCCATGCAAAAGAGAATTTCAGTAACATGCTGAGTAGAGACGCTGTTTATATTGGTGAGATCTCGATAGAGTCACAGTAGCTTGAAGGGATCATACAACAGAGTACATCATAGGCAGTTTCAGTTCACAGAGGAAATATGCTGCATATTGACGTTTACAGACCCAATCTATACCACTAATATTACCTATACCTCAATCCTCCCCTCCACATCTCTTCCTCTTGTCCTACTCTATACAACCACACCATAATTCTAATATCCTACAAATATGTTACTTCTGTGATACCTTGTAACCCATACTATGTAAGCCGCACTGAACCTGCTATCGAGCGGGAAAGAGCGGGGTATAAATGCAACAAATAAATAGAGAAGGGGGAGCAACTTGCCCAACATGCACAGAGAACAAGGCAAGTAAAAAAAAAGTGCCCCATCAGACACAGGGAACTGGTCATGTGCTCTGAAAGAGCCTATTACAGGGAACTACGGGATTACAGGGATTTGTAGTTGAAGGGTACAACCCTGTTTCTTGTCTCCTTGGAAATGGGGGCAGAACATAACATCTATGATAAACATCGAAAAATCACCTATTGTATAAACTGAGGGTCCTATTTACTAAGACACACTAGCGTTTTTAGCACGCTAGAGACACCCATATATTCCTATGGGTGTTTTTAGAGTTTAGTGTGCTGTAAAAATGCTAGCATGCCCTTAACGCTGGTTAGTAAACAGGGCCCTAAGTTCTCAGAACTATCCCTACTAGGGCACAGATTGTGCTGCATAGATCTACCCCCTGCTCCTTAGGAAGTGTAAATGTCTGTGTATATTCTGTGTATGCACCTGTATTTTTAAAAAATGCACTTGTACATTGCAACTCCACCCAAGCTATGTCTCTGGGAATGCCTGTATTATAGCCTACTACTTTCGGCTTAATAAACCATACAACATAAAACTATTCATCACGGAAGAAAATATACAGTATTTATTTATTTATTTGTTGCATTTGTATCCCACATTTTCCCACCTATTTGCAGGCTCAATGTGGCTTACATAGTACCGTGATGGCGATCGCCAGTTCCGGTAAGAGAAATACAGAGTGGTCTAGTGTTGATGTTCATAGATGACCGAGTATTTTAAGTGTTCAAGGAGAGAGAGTTAAATTTTGTCCAGTTCTGGTAAGAGTTTTGATTTTGTTCAAGGGTTCAGGAGTTTAGGTTGGTTCATTCTGGTATGCCTTTGTGAACAGGTTGGTTTTTAACGATTTCTGGAAGTTTGTTAGGTCGTGCACTGTTTTCATGACGTTTGGAAGTGCATTCCATAGTTGCATGCTTATATAAGAGAAGCTGGATGCATATGTTGTTTTATATTTTAGTCCTTTGCAGCTTGGGAAGTGGGAATTTAGGTATGTGCGTGCTGATCATTTTGTGTTCCTGGTTGGGAGGTCTATAAGTTCTGCTATGTAGGCTGGGGCCTCACCGTGAATAATTTTATGAACCAGGGTGCAGATTTTGAACGTGATTCGCTCTTTGATTGGGAGCCAGTGTAGTTTTTCTCATAAGGGCTTAGCACTTTCGTATTTCATTCTTCTGAGTAGCTGCGGTGTTTTGGGCAGTTTGGAGTTTCTTCAGTATCAGACACCCACCCCATCCAGTTCCTGATTAACACCTTCTGGTAATCATATTCATGTCTCCATTATCAAGGAGCTATAACACTCCTTAAATATAGGGCTGTAGAGTCATAGTAACATAGTACATGACGACAGATAAAGACCTGTATGGTGCATCCAGTCTGCCCAACAAGATAAACTCATTTTACATGGTATGTGATACTTTATATGTATACCCGAGTTTGATTTGTCCTTGCCTTTCCCGGTGCAGTCTTGTACTAAAAGTTCTGAAGCTAATGTCGAAGCCCCTTAAAATTTACACTCAAGCCCATCCATATCTATTCAGTCACGATCAGGACGTAGACTGTAGAAGTCTGCCCAGCACCGGTTTTGCTTCTCAATTACCAGCGTCGCCACCCAATCTCTGCTAAGATTCCATGGATCCATTCTTTCTAACAGGATTTCTTTGTGTTTATCATACACATGTTTGAATTCCATTACTGTTTTCATCTCCACCACCTCCCGCGGGAGGGCATTCCATGTAACCACCACCCTCTCTGTGAAAAAGTACTTCTTGTGATAAATCAAATATCTAAAAGTAATGGGAGATCCTATACAAAGTAATAGGCGTATCAGATTTCGACATCAGTAGTGAACACCACTTCTTGTGATTGAGGAAAAGGCCTCAAGAAGCCCCCAGCTTCTTGACATTACTCCTGAGTCTGCCCCCCTTGAACCTCAATTCATGTCCTACCACCTTCCCATCTCTGGAAAAGGTTTGCGGATTAATACCTTTGAAATATATGAACGTCTGTATCATGTCACCCCTGTTTCTCCTTTCCTCCAAGGTATACACATTCAGGTCGGCAAGTCTCTCCTCATACGGTTTGCAACGCAAATCCCATACCATTTTTGTAGCTTTTCTTTGCACTGCTTCCAGTCTTTTTACATCTTGAGCAAGATAAGGCCTCCAAAACTGTACACAATACTCTAGTACAGCAAACCTTTGACCCCCAACTTTGACTCCTCTATCTTTTTACTGTCTGACTCTGACTCCAGCTCAGACTCCGACTCCTACTGATGTTAGGCTTTACATTTTTTGTTTTGGATCTAAAGTATTAGTAAATGTAACTTATATTTACCAGTAGTTTAGATCCAGGACAAAAGATATGTATAAGTATAAAATGATACATTTACTATATATTATAATATTGTACCAATTCGTACTCCAGCTTCAAAATAAAAACTTATATTTATACCGACTCCAACTCCACCCAAAATTGCTTCCAACTCCGACTCTACAGCCCTGCTTATTTTTCTAAAAAACACATAATTGTTATCCAGTAGTCATACAGGAACCTAAATTTAGAAGGTGGCTTTCCTCAAGAATATCATAGGAGGAGGGAAAGGAGCGACGGAGCCTAGAAAATGTTATTGGATTCTCAGTTATCAATGACACTGCAAATTTGAATCTTTGGTCTAAAGTTCATTTTTTTCAGTTGAGAATATTATGAAGAGCAAATCCTTATCTGTCTCCGTTGGATTTTCTGTTTGGTTATGTATGTCCTCTTGATTATTTTAATGCTATTGGAACCCAGTTTACTAAGGTGCGCTAGCGTTTTTAGTGCATCCTAAAAATGAGTGCAAGCTAAAAATGCTAGAGACACCCATATATTCCTATGAGTGTCTCTAACGTTTAGCACGTGCTAAAAACACTAGCGCGCCTCTAGCATGTCTTAGTAAACAGGGCCCTTGGTTTGCCAGTTTCATTAGTATGAGCAATACATTCAGCTCAGAATTCTGTTGCCCAGATAGTTACCTCTTGCTCAATATTTGTTCATTTTTTTCCTTGGTTGCAGTCTTTATGTTGGCTTCCCTTTGCTGCTTGTGGTAACGTTTGAAGATTTTGATCTTGATTATGCAAAGCTACACATGGGAATGCTCCAGTATATTTGCAAATAAGGGCCCCTTTTACCAAGCTGTGGCAAAAGGGGATCTGTGCTGGCATTGGCAAATGCTTTTGATGCACCAAGGCCCCCTTTTACCGTAGCAGGTAAAAGGTAGGTATTTCTTTTTTTTAAAGAGATGGCCATGCGGCAAGTGAAGCACTTGCCGCACAGCCATTTCGAGGGGGGAGGGGGAGTCCTTACTGCCACTCATTGAGGTGTCGGTAAGGGCTCCCCCTCTAATCCGGTGGTAAATGGGCAACACATGGCACTGCCCGATTACCACCGGGTACACACCGGTGCTACAAAAATAAATATATTTTTGTAGTGCCGGATATGATGGCATTCTGGGGGTGGGAACTACCGCTGGGCTGCTGCGGTAGCCCGGCAGTACTTCCGTTTTAGCGAGCGGTAAGCTTGCGTTGAGCTTACTGCCACTTTGTAAAAGGGGCCCTAAATTATATTCTTATATCACTAATTGTCCCTTATGATCTTCTCATCCGAGATGACTATTAGAAGTTATAACCAAATTTAGGGCTAGGGAGAGAAGTTACTGTAGTTAGTCCAGTGTCAGGGAATGGATCTTCTAGTTTTACTGCATGTAGAATCTGATTATTTAAAGTTTCATAAAAGTGTAAAGATCTTGTTGTCTTGATGGTTTTTGGATTAATTTATTTATTTAAAACATTTTAAGCCCACCTGGTTGCAATAAACATACAAACAATCATTAAAAAATATAACACAAAAAACTGCCATCTACAATGTATCTCATATCAGACCATCAAGAACAAAACAACTGAACAAATGAGTTTTTAAGCACTTTTTAAAAATGGATAAATCTGTGAGATTCCTCAACCAAACAGACAACTTATTCCATAAAACTGGACCACAGAGAGAATAAGCAGTTTGTCTTGTGATGCTGTATGATCCTTGTTCGTAGTTATTTTAATATTCTGTTTTGTATGTAATGTTTGTATTTCTACTAATGTCTGATGTTTTGATGCTACTTGATAAGAATATTATTGACGGGCAGGGTATAAATTCGTTTATGTATGTATTTTATTTAAGTGGGTTAAAACGTTTTAAACAAAATAAATAAATAAATGGAGGTGGAACCTGGAGAAAACAGGCAACTTGCTTGAGAAGTTTGCACAGGGAAAGGAACAGGTAGGATTTGAGTACAGGGAGCCCAATGTCCTTTGTCTCAGTTCCTCTCTCTAACCACTGAGTTACAACTTCCATCATAGGAGTTGTGGTACGGTATATACCACATGAACCTCGGTATTGATGCAGAGGTTTCCCAGCTTCTCTTAGTCTTCATGACAAAATTTGTTCTAACTTAATATTATTGTTCACACTATGGACACACAGCACTGTATAACAGTAGGGAAAATAGAGTTAAATTAAAAAAAAACAACCCAAACCAAAACATTATAACAGGCAACAAAGAGACAATGCAGGAAGTTGCAGGACCCTCTCAGATCTGTTACTCTAGTAAGAGGTGTTGATTTCTTGAATTTGCATGCTTCCATTGCCAGGATTCTCAACTCAGTCTTTGGGAGACACCTAGCAGATCTGGTGTTTAGGATTTCTGCAATGATTCTGCATGAGAGAGATTTGCATACAATAAAGACAGTGCATGCAAATCTATCTCATGTGTATTCATTATGGATACCCTGAAAACAAGGCTGGCTGGGTGTGTCCTAAGGAATGTGTTGGACATTCTTTCTCTAATGCATTTTACTGTACCGTTTCCCTGCAGTACATGAAATGGAAAAGCTATGGCAAAAATAAATAGAAATAATTCTTTGCACTGTCCTCTGACAGTTGCATCTTCCATATTGCAGACACTCATTCATGCAGGACTCTGCCCACACAGGCACCTATGGATCAGGTTCTATATTGCACAGTCCTGTTTCTGAGTCAGTACTGCAGTAGGCCACAGGATAATGCGGCACATGGTGTAACTTTTCTGTAACCATAGGAACATGCCTTTGTCACCAATATAATATTTTCTGGAGAAAAACACAAGAGGTGACAAAGCATTTATAGTCTGATTTATCCTAGAGTTCTTTTCTTGATGAAGGAGCTGCATGTTAATAGTCTGAGGATCCATACAGACCTACCTTACAGCCTTCCACTCCAACCTTTCTGTTTCACAGATACTCCAGATTGTGTCACTGTACAAGTGTGTCAGCTAATATTTGTTTCTCTTGTTTTGTTCTGGTGGTTTTTCTCATTTTACTTTTGGGCTTCCAGGTCAGTTGGAACTGGTGTCTATTAGGGTACTGGTAACACGAAACTTTGCTCACAAGTACCTTGCAATCTTCCTCCAAATATTAGACATAGAAACAGAGAAAAATGAAGGCAGAAAAAGACCGTATGGCCTATCCAGTCTGCCCATCCATGCCATTTACTCTCTCTTTCACTCTCTTAGACATCCTACATACTTGTTCCAAGCTTCATCTCCACTATCTCCACCGGGAGGCCATTTTATGACTTCACCACCCTTTCCGTGAAGTATTTCCTCAGGTTAGTTCTGAGACAATTCCTATTTGCCTTCATCCTATGACCCCCCTCATTCCAGAGCTTTCTTTCAGTTAAAGGAGACTCGCCTCCTGTGCATTTATGCCATGTAGATAAACATCATATCTCCCCTCTCCCGCCTTTCTTTCAAAATATACATATTGAGATCTTTAGGTCTGTTTCCATAAACTTTATGATGAAGACCACTGACCATTTTAGTAGCTGTCCTCTGGACCGACTCCATCCTGTTTATATCTTTTTGAAGGTTTGATCTCTAGACTTGTATACAGTATTCTAAATGAGGTCTCACCCATCTGCGTAGTTTGACTGTTTCATTTAAGGGGGGGGGGAAGGATGGGGTGTGGCACATTAGCATATTTATTTGCATATATATTCATTATGGTTTATATAAAAAAAGACAAAAACTGAATAGGAAGCCACTATATCAAAACGATGAAGATATATAAACAAATAAATAGATGTAATTTTTTCAAACTGAAATTAGCCAATAATGGGAAATTTCTCTTATTATGTCCCCTCTCACATTCACATGAACTAGCAAGGGGAGAGCACAATTCCCTGCTCCCCTTCCCTAGGCCAGACATCACCAACTTCACCTCCAAAGACCAGCTCTTTCTCCCTCTCTCTTTATCCAGCACTTCCCTCCTTTCCCCAGTGTGGATCTTAGAAATACACAGGCTCTAGATGTAGAAATGCTGTACTGAGGAGGCAAAATGGCTGACAGTGATAGCAAGTAGTTTCATGCCTTCCAGAGTAATGTCTTCAGATGGGTTAATTTTATGTATTCCAGACCCTCATCATTAAAAATAATTAAATAAAAATAATCTTTTTCTACTTTTGTTGTCTCGGCGCTTTTCTAATTGGGTTGGTCCCAATCTATTCTACTTCTTGTGTTGCTCTTCTCCTAAATTCTTTTCCAGATTTGTCTTTCCATTTCTTCTCTTGTCCTTCTTCTCTTCCTTCTCTGTATCCGTCTGGCACTGATCTTTCTTTTTTATGCTTCTTTTCTAAATTTTTTCTTCTTTTCTCTGTATCCACGTACATATGATTTTTACCCCTCATTCTCCCTATCACCCTCTAGTCTAATTTCCATGTCACCTCTCAACTACCTACCAGCTTTTCCCATCTCATTGCCCCCTCTGTCTGTCTTTTTTCCAAGTTTCCTATTCCCCTCCTCAATACCCCACTTTCATTTTTCTACTCATTTACTCTCTATTGCCTCTCATCCCCTCATCAGTCCCAGGTCCATCCCTCTCACTCCTTCTTTCCCTTGCTTCCAGGCCATTCTTCTATATCTATATCCTATTGCCTTTCTTTCACCATCTTTTTAACCCCATTTTCACCCTCATTCAATCTCATGGGAGACCCATCCCTTTCCTTTCATATCCTTCAATACCCCATCCCTTATCAATGCTTCTCATTCTCTCTCCATTCTTCCAGATCATTCACACTATGACTTAAGCTATCGCCACACGTTATCCCTATTCTCTTAGCCCTCATTTTACACTCATTAATTCTCTCATTAATTCTCTCAACCCATTAACATATCCCTACTCGTACCCACCAGTTGCCAAGTACTCACTATCCGCTTGAAATTCCCACTCCATCTCTCCCATGCATAATTCCCTGCTCTGCTCCCCAACAGTCTCTCATTCAATCACCAAATCCTAGTCATCTTTGGCTCTGTTCCTCTTCTCCCATTCCTAGTCCCATCCATGTTCTGCTCTGTTCCTCTTCTCCCTGATCACAGTCTTATCCATCTTCTTCTCTGTTCCCCTTCTTTCCCACTTAGTCCCATCCATCTTCTACTTGGTTCCCCTTCTCCCTTCAAGTCCCAACCATCTTCTGCTCTATTCCTCTTCTCCCCCCCATCCCATCCCTCTTCTGCTCTTTCTCTTTGCTCCTTAGTACCATTTCCTCTGTTCCCATTCTTCCCCCTCCCTGTCCCGTTCATCTTCTACTTTATTCCCTCCTCCCCATCCTCCATGTCCCATCCATTTTCTGCTCTTGCCAGGGTATCCTGCCCATTTGATATTTCTTCTCTCTTCATGTCCACTGTCATTCCATGTTCCTCTCTGCCCTGTCCTGAATCTCCCCTCTCTTTTCCTGTTCCTCTCCCTGTCCAGCTTCTCCCCCTCACTTCCCCTTGTCTTGCAACCTCACTCTGGGGCCAGCACCTCTCCATCTCTCTCTCTTGCCCCCTTCCCCATGGTATAACATCTCTCTCTGTCTCAAAACTGCTTTGGTTGTACCACATAAAGGCTGTATATCGTCCATGACCCTTTATCCTCTCTTACACTCACTTGCGAGGTCCAGGGTCTCTCCTACTCTTCCCCACCCATTGATCTGATCTCTCTCTTTTCCTGTCTTCATTCACATCCCCCCCCCCCCCCTCCAATCCCAGCATCTCTCTGTCTTTCTCCCTTTCCCTATGGATCCAGCGTTTCTCCCCCTTGCTTCCTTAAGAATGTAAGAACTGCCATACTGGGCCAGACCAATGATCCATCTAGCCCAGTATCCTGTTTCCAACAGTGGTCAATCCAGGTCACAAGTACCTGGCAGAAACCCAAATAGTAGCAATATTCCATGCTACCAATTCCAGGGCAAGCAGTCGCTTCCCCATGTCTATCTCAATAGCCAACTATGAACTTTTCCTCCAGGAACTTGTTCAAACCTTTTTTTAAACCCAGATATGCTAACTGCTGTTACCACATCCTCTGGTATTGAGTTCTATTGCTTAACTATTCATTGAGTGAAAAATAGTTCTACCTGTTTGTTTTAAAAGTATTTCCATTTAACTTCATAGAGTGTCCCCTAGTCTTTGTACTTTTTGAAAGACTAAAAAATTGATTCACTTTTACCTGTTCTATACCACTCAGGATTTTGTAGACCTCAATTATATCTTCCCTCAGCCGTCTCTTTTCCAGGCTGAAGAGCCCTAACCTCTTTAGTCTTTCCTCATAGGAGAGGAATTCTATCCCCATTATTATTTTGGTCACTATTTGTGAACCTTTTCTAATTCCACTATAGTTTTATGTCATCTGTAATTGTAATCACCTCACTTGATCCGATTTTCAGATCTGAGCTTTCTCTTCCCTCTCTCCTCACCAAACCCACAGTCTGACATCTCTCTCCTTCCCTTCCTCTTCCTCCCCCAATGATCTGGCATATCTCTCCTTCACTTCCCCTTCCCCCATGGTCTGTCAACTTACTCCTTCCCTTCTCTTCCAGCCCCCGTGATCTTACAGTTCTCTCCTTCCCTTCCACTTTCCTTTCACCTCATGCTCAGTTATCTTTCTCCTTCCCCTTCACATTGCCTCCCACCCACCCACATTCTGGCATCTTTCTCATTCCCTTCCACTCACCATGGGCTGTTAGCTCTCTCCTTCCCTTCCCTTTCCCTTCCCTTCCTGCCCCCCATGTTCTATCAGCTCTCGCCTTCCTTCCTCCTTCCCTTTTTGTCCCCCCCCCCCATGGTCTGTTAGCTTGTTCTTCCCTTCCTGCTCCCCAGTGGTCTGTCAGCTCTCTCCTTCCCTTCCACTTCCCCTCTCCCCATGGTCTGTTAGTTCTCTCCTTCCCTTCCCATTGTCTGTCAGCTCTCTCCTTCCCCTCCCCCTACCATCTGGCATCATTCTTCCCCTTCCCTTCCCTCCCCCCTCCCATAGACTGGGACCTCTCCTTCCCTCCTTTTCGTGTCTCTTCCCCCCTTCATGGTCTGGCATCTCAATCCTTCCCGCTTCCCCCCCGGTGATGTGGTGGTTCTTTTTCTCCCCTCCCCCCCTACTTGAGTGGAATTTTTTGCTTCCTCCACCCCTCCCGCTGTGAGATCAGGTACTTACTTGCTCCCTGCATTACTTCCCTCCTTCTACTTCCCAGGCCACCGGCACCATCAGTGAGGTAAGCACACTGTTTTTGGCAGCCCCGGAAGATTTCCGTCTTCTGTGGTATCCTGCCTAGGTGGGACAGGAAGTTGTAGTGGGGGAAGCTTCTGGGCCACTGAAGGCAGTGTGCTTACCTCACTGATGCTGCTGGCATCCTGGAAAGTTGAAGGAGGGCAGCGGTGCAGGGAGCGGGAAGATAGCTAGTGGTACTGGATCCCATGGGGAGGGAGGTTGGGATACAGGACAGGCAGCTCGTTTGGGGGGGAGGGCAATATGCCCCTTGCCCCTCCCCCCCCAAATAAAAACTATTCCCATGGTCTCACCAGAGTCTTATATAGGGGCATCATCACCTTCTTTTTCCTACTGGCCATTCTTCTCCCTGTGCACTCAAGCATTTTTCAAGCTTTCACCATCACATATGATCACATCCTAAACTGTACCATTCCCTTGAATTTTTGCAGCCCAAATGCATAATCCTTTATTTTTTAACATTAAATCTTAGCTGCCAAATTCCAGACCATTATTCGCTATCTCCTTCTTTATGTTATCCATGCAATCAGGGGTGTTCACCCTATTGCAGATTTTGGTATCATTCACAGAGGCAAACCTTACCAGATAGCCCTTCAGCAATATCACTTACAAAATTCTTAAAAAGAACTGGCCCAAGAACTGAACCTTGCAGCACACCACTGGTAACATCCATTTTCTCAGCATGAGCTCCATTTACCACTACCCTCCGTCGCCTTCCACTCAACCAGTTTGTAACCGTCAGTCACTTTAGGTCCCATACCAAGGCACTCAGTTTATTAGTCGTCTATGCAGAATTGTGTCAAAGGCTTTCCTAAAATCTAAATACACCACATGTAGTTCTGTCCCTTGATCCAACTCCCTGGTCACCCAGTCAAATAAATTAATCAGGTTTGTTTGACCTGTCGCTAGTGAAACCATGTTGCACTGGATCCTATAATTCATTGGATTACAAAAACTTTACTATACTCTGTTTTAAGGCATTTCCATTCATTTACTTACCATAGAAGTCAGATTTACCAGCCTGTAGTTCCCAGCCTCTTCCTTATTTCTGCTTTTGTGGTGAGGAACCACATCTACCCTTCTCCAGTCCCCTGGACCACTCCCGACTCTAGAGAAGCATTGAAAACGTTAGCCAGTGGAGATGCCAGAACTTCCCTAAGTTCCTTCAGTACTAGAGAATGACACGGGGACAAGATTTGACCCTGTCCCTACCGCATCCTCTTGGGTTACTTCCTGTTCCGGGGCAGAGGGAGCAGGGAACCAGTGGACCGACACCCCCCCAGTGGCGTGCACACGGCACAGACAAGAATGCACTCGGGGGGGGGGGGGGGGGCTTGGGTGATGCGCCGGGGGGGGGGGGGGTTGTCATGCTGCACCCGGGAGGGGGGGGGGGAGGGTGCACAGTGGCGAACCGCCCCGGGTGGCAGCCGCCCTCACTATGCCACTGCTGTATATCTGCCCTAGCTTTATCCTTTGCAGTCGTACATAAACAGCATGGTTGAATGCACATAAAGGTAACCAGATAAGACATTTGCTTAGGGGCCCTTTTACTAAGCCGCAGTAGGCTCTATGCGCGTGCCCAAATGAGACTACCTCCAGGCCAGAGCGCCCTCCTGGTGGTAATTTCAGATTTGGCACGCACCCATAACGCGTTTATTTATTTCCATCTAAGCGTGCTTGTTGTGGCGGTAATCGGCGTTCGGCGCACATCGACTGGTCACCGTGTGTGTAGCGCATGAGTCTTTACCGCTAGATCAATGGGTGGCATTAAGGGCTCAGGCCGGTTGTGGGCTCATGCTGGCTTCATTTTTACCACAGGCCCTTTTCTCGTCCCATTTAAAAAAAAAAAAGCCATTTTTTGTAGATGTGGTAAAAAGTGTCCCAGTGCGCGCCCTGTACACGCGCCTACACTACCGCAGGCCACTTCTTAACGTGGTTAGTAAAGGACCCCATATTGTTTTGTGGAGACTCCCATTCTGATTGTTGATCCATGTCTTTCTGTTTTGACATCTAAATTCACTATTCTTTTACTTAATAATAAAAATGAGAGCAGCTTAAGCTTTTTGAAAATGTCAAACTAATTGTTAAGAGCAAAAAAGTATGCCACTAAAACTATTTAGTTGGTCCGTTTGCACAGATCTGCAGAAGTTTGTAAGAAGATTGTAAGCTCTGTTGAGCAGGGACTGTCTCTTCATGTCCAAGTGTACAGTGCTGCGTACATCTAGTAGCGCTATAGAAATGATAAGTAGTAGTAGTAGTAAGTTTGTTCAGAATTGCATCTCTGCATATCTGAAACTGTAGTGGTCAGACTGCCCACTCCAAATCTGAACTTTTTCTCTTTCCATATTATGGAAACAGAATCATAGAGCCATGTCTGATATTGCAAAATGCCCAAAAGAGTGCATATCTAATATAATAAAACGCACCCTCAACGTTCTGAGGACAACGTTCTGAAGCCATCTGACGTCACTCCCAGGCTGAAGGGTTCGTGGATTCGTGTTGTGAAGCCTTCAAGCCAGCCAGCCGTCTCTGCCCCGCCCTCGCGTCAAACGTCATGACGTCGAGGGCGGAAAAAAACCCCAAACAAATCAGGCAGCGCAGGATCAGGGAAGGAGGCGGCGCTCCCGACGTCTCTAGCCTTCCCTTCGCTGTGTTCCGCCTTCTTCTGACGTCAAGGATGACGTCAGAAGAAGGCGGAACACAGCGAAGGGAAGGCTAGACGTCGGGAGCGCCGCCTCCTTCCCTGACGCTTCGCTGCCGGAACCGCCACGGAGGTAAATTTAAAAAGAAGAAACAAAAAAAAAAAGGGATGTGGGGGGGAGAGAGGAGGGTGGCCAGTAAACTTGAACAATGGGAGCGGGAGGGCAAGGGAAAAACGACAGCATGGATGTGAAGGGGGGGCCATGGATGCGAAGTGGGGGGGGGGAGAAGAGGGCGGGCCAGGCTGGGACATGGGAAAGAGAAAGGAGCATGGATGCGAGGGGGGTCATGGAAGGGAGAGAGGGGACTTGCTGGAAAAGGTTGAATGGAGGCGGCAGGGGACAGAGGAGCATGGATGGCCATGGTTTGGGAGGGCAGGGCTCAGGGAGAGAGGGGAATTGCTGGATAGGGATGAATGGAGGGGGCAGGGGACAGAGGAGCATGGGAGGGCAGGGCTCAAGGAGAGGGGAATTGCTGGATAGGGATGAATGGAGGGGACAGATGGGCATGGATGGATATGGATTGCAGGGCAGGGCTCAGGGAGAGAGGGGAATTGCTGGATAGGGATGAATGGAGGGGACAGGTGACAGAGGAGCATGGATGGGCATGGATTGGGAGGGCAGGGCTCAGGGAGAGAGGGGAATTGCTAGAAAAGGATGAATGGAGGGGGCAGGGGACAGATGGGCATGGATTAGGAGGGCAGGGCTCACACTCTCTCTCTCATATACAATGTCTTTCTGACTCTCACTCTCACACACTCTGTCTCACACTGTATCACATTCACTATGTGCCACACAGTCACTCACACACTCGCTTGGTCTCATACACTCACTCTCACAGAGAATCTGTGTCTCACACACACTCTCTCTCTCGCCCACACACACACACTCTCTCTCACACTGTGTCTCACATACACACTTGCACACACTCTCATTCTCACACACACACTCTCTCACAAACACACTCACACCCAGACTCACTCTCTCTCTCACACACACACACTCACACTTTCACTCTGACTCTCAAACAGTCACTCTCACATACACTCTCCCAAACATACACACTCTGAGGAAAACCTTGCTAGCGCCCGTTTCATTTGTGTCAGAAACGGGCCTTTTTTACTAGTATATATATATATGAGATAGTCTCCTCAGTATCTGCATTCCTGTTTTGGATCTGCTGATTGCCTGATTTTTGCTTTGTGTTACGTGGCAAATATTTCCTATTGATAACGGTAATTTAATTCCTGCTTTACTGAAGTCTGAGCTGAAGAGTATTTAACACAGAATCTTCCTGCCAGGGGGCAAATTCCTGGCTATGAAAACAGCAACTCACAAATTGAGATTGGAAGTTTCATTTGTAGGCGTAGCTAAATGAGTTAAGAAAAATGTGGTGGCTGTAATGCAGTTGGTATGCAGAAGTCTGTTTAACCTGGGATGTTGCCTTAAAATAGAGATTTTTTTCTCTTTCCACTGTTTATCTGAGAATCACTAGAGATAAGAATTTTAGTGACACAGGCCTTAAGGGTTTTTCCCTTGGCTCCATTTCATCAATATGAATATTTAGTACACTGTTGGAGGTCCTGCACCTAAACAGTGTTTATTGTGCTCCCATCTGAGTTAAAACAATAGCATACGGATAAAGCAACCTCATTAGTTCTCCTCCTTTCTGTTAATGCATTTTGCTGTTTTCCCTGGGTCTGCCAGACTCAACTCTATTGCAACTTACTGTGGCTCTGTGTTTTGTCTTAAATTATAGATATCAATATATTGAAGAACCCAGAAAATTAAGGGGCCCTTTTACTAATCCGTGTAAGTGTCTGCACGTGCCCAACGTGTGCCAAAATGGAGTTACTGCCCGGCTACCACGTGGATTATGCGGTAATTTCATTTTTGGTGTGCGTCCGAAAAATAATTTTTATTTTCGGATGCGCATGTCCGACGCACACCAAGTGGCATTTGAGACGTGTAGGTCATTACCGCCCAGTTACTGCATGAGACTTTACCGCTAGGCCAATGGCTGGTGGTAAGGTCTCAGACCCAAAATGGACACGCGGTAATTTTCATTTTGACGCATGTCCATTTTTGGCAAAAATTTTAAAAAGGCCTTTTTTTACAGGCACACTGAAAAATGGATCGGCAGAGGCCCAAAACCCATGCCTACAGTGCCGCAAGCCATTTTTCAGCGCACCTTAGTAAAAGGACCTCTAAATCATAACATACAATTGCTATGATTTAATAAAACATGAGGAAAAAACCTCAAAAACACCAAAAGCTTACTATTATTGTCTTACACTGGGGTTGTGTTTTTCATCATTGGTGAGAAAAACCTCTTGACAGCTCAATTTTATTTTAATTTTCATAACTTAAATTTAAATATTTTTTTTAAATCTGGTTTCGTTTCCTCCACTGCATGCAAATCTCTCTCATGAATATTCATTGTGAATATCCTTAAAACCTGACCAGCTGGGGTGCCTCCAGGACCAGGTTTGGGAACCACTGGTTTAGCTGCTATTTCCAGTGTAAAATACCACCAATAGAGCAGTTTATAGTTGTTTTCCATCCTATAACAAGCAATTGAGATGCACAAGCATATTCCTTCAGTATTTTGACCATTCTTATTACATTCAGGGTCTTTTTACTAAGCCGCGTAAGAGTCTTTGCACGTGTGCCAAAATGGAGTTACTGCCCGACTACCGCGTGGCTCTTGCAGTAATTTCATTTTTGGCGCACATCCGATACGTCCGTCTGAAAAATATTTTTTAATTTTGGGCGTGCGTAACGGATGTGTGCCAAGTGGCATTTGGCGTGCGTAAGTCATTACCGCCCAGTTACCACGTGAGTCTTTACCGCTAGGTCAATGGCTGGCGGTAAGATCTCAGACCCAAAATGGACGCGCGGCAATTTTCATTTTGCCGCATGTCCATTTTCGGCAAAAATTTTTTTAAAAGGCCTTTTTACAGGCACACTAAAAAATGGATCGACGAGCACCCAAAACCCGCACCTACACTACCACAAGCCATTTTTTAGCGCGCCTTTGTAAAAGGACCCCTCAATTTTGAAATAAAGAAACTTAAGAAAAAAAATACTTTGGATCTGATTTCCTTACTAAAGCAAACACAGATTCTCAGTATCTAGGTCATCTGCTGACTTTGGGCATTGGGAATAGATTGACTCCCTAAGTTACAGTATATATTTTTGCTATCTTAAATAATATACATGAATGACCACACCCTAGCTTCTGCTAACTCCAACTGGATACGCTACACCCCAAAAAATTGGCAGGTTGATATTCAGTGCAACGTGCTGGATAGGAGCTGCTACTACTCAGATAAAGTTCCCTTCCTGGGGGCATTTCTGGATAATGCTGCTGGAAATCCTATTTGCCCAGTTTGGCACTATCCATGTAGTGAAACTGACCAAAACAGAGGAAATCCCTTGCAATCAACAGCAGCACACAACCACAATGAAGGAGACGAAAATCACATGGACAGTACTTAAAGTATGAGTCCTTTATTCATATCCACAGACTCAGCACGAGCCTGTGTTTCAGCCAAAGGGCCTGCCTCAGGAGTCTTTTATCGGCTGTAACAGTAGTGTATAATGTTTTTGTTGTCCATAATTAATTATGAGTAGTTTTGTCAACACACAGCTGGACAGTCTCTCGTGCATACAAAGTTTTTGCTGTTTGAAACACAGGCCCATGTTGAGGCTGTGGATGTGAATAAAGGACTCTAACTGAGTATCATCCATGTGATTTTTGTCTCCTTCACTGTGGTTGTGCACTATCCAGGTAGTGCTAGGGCAGTCCAGGGGAGGAGCCCAGGCAGACTTTCAGGTTACTTGGTTAGTGGTAATATTCAGTCCGTTAAGCAGGTTAACTACCCAGATAAAGTTAGGACAGGTTATTTTATTTATATACTACATTTGTTATACCGCCATATCATCAGAGACATCAAGGCAGTTTATAGTCCTAAAAAGAGTTAATAACAGTAAAAAATAAACTTAAATTAAATTACAAAGACAAATGGAAGAAACAAAAAGGACGGGAGACAAGGTTGTAGGACAACAAGAAAAATACTGCTTACAAAAATGATATTAACATAAATCTTCAGACATAAGAATGGCTACAGTGAAAAAAAAAGGTAAAGAAATAAGAAAGCAGAAAATCATGGGAAGAGAGAAGAGAGAGCTTGGGCGAAGAGCCAAGTTTTGAGGGCTGCCTTGAACTTAGAAAGAGAAGACATTTGACAAAGGTCCAGTGGTAGGACATTCCAAAGGAAATACAGCAGAAGATGGTATTGCAAGTGGAGTCAAGCCAGAGATAAGAAATAGAGAGAACTGCAAGCAAGCTAGAGGGTGAAGATAAATTGTTTCCAAAATGAACCAGCCCACCATTGGGCACCCGTAAATGATAATTTACCTATTAAAAAGTCATTTCTCCAGCGATCTGTTTTCTACAAAACATGCAAAGTGTCTATAGTTCCTTACCAGCATGCATATAAACGTTGTACGATACCCGACGCAGGCATTGAGTACCGAAACATAGCCTGTGTCGGGTCAATGATGTACAGCATCAATTTACTAATTAAAAGAATGACGCTCTTCATTTAAAGGTACAGCTAGAAAACACAAACCCTGTACCTTTTCAAAAAACATCTCCACTTTTCAGTGTAGGCTGTATCGCGCAACATAGCTGGTTAAGTGCAGATATTCTGCGCTAAACTGGCTATGTTTAGTATTTAAAATAGGTTACATGTTTGTATGCTATACTAATAAAAACGAGTTAAACATAAAATAGGTTACATAAATAGCAGGCCTATCTTTAACCACTAAAATGTTAACTGGTTAGCGGTGAATATTGGCATAACTGGTTACCTTTTTATCAGTTAAAAAATATTCCGGATATTTGATGCTGGTCGGCGGAAATGGCCCGGCATTGAATGTCCAGGTTTAACACAAGTGGCGGACAGCAAAAGCATTGCCTGCCACCGGCTGAATTTCAGGTCCAGTGTGGTGTAAACAGACCTTAGCCTTTACCTTTGCAGTGACCACAAATGAGTGAGTTAGTGAAGACTTTCTTTTCAATGTCATTTTGAATGGTATAGCAGTATTTTGTTGGATCAATCGATTTATATGAGAGGCTAAGGTTTGTGAACACATTGAAAAACAAGGACCCCGGATGTAGGCACTTGTCAAAATCATTCATGTCTTTCCTTTAGTGTATTCAAATATTTGTGTGACCTTAAATTACCTCAGTATAAATGGTAGCACCTTCTAAAGGGTAATTTTATAAACATTTTTCACAGATAAAAGGGCTTTCGTACAGTTACCCCAGGATTATATGTGGTGACAAAATGGCACATACTTCTTGGGCAGAATGTGGGTAAAGCTGCAAAGTATGCACATTCTTTATAAAAAATGCACAGTTGCAGAGTGTGTGTGTACATTCACACCAGCTAAAAATAGGTCCCTTATCTTTTGAAGCTAGGTGACCTGTTATAACATTATTTCCATAGTTTGCATTTTGCAGAGCATACACATAAAACTGTGTATATAGGAAAACCCTGTAGCACGATGGAGAGGGCTGCAAGAGGCATGACCACATCACATCTTTCCTTTAGAAACTTACAGGGTCAGATTTAAAACTCCATCTTTTATTTTCAAAGTCCCTCAGACAGAATGGTTCAGAGTGCGTAAAGTAAATAAATAAAAAGTTAGGCCTGTAAGGTTCTTTACAAGAGCATTACTATCTGTATCCTTGTGAAAAGAAATTGCACGATATGAGTGACACCTGGCAGAAATAGCCCCCACACTCTGGAACTTGCTCCCAAAAGGGCCAAGTCTAACTCAAGACTACCTCTGCTTCAGAAAGCAGATGAAAGCATCGCTATTCACCGAAGCCGTTTAATTCATATGACAACTTGACTCTCCACTCACTCCACTCCTGGACCAGCTTGTTGCACTCCCTGTAACTTAGCTTATTCAATTATACATATAATTTGCCCTCATTTTAGCCATCCATTTCAATTACTTTATACTACCCATCTTGTCCTGACTGTATCTCAACTGCAGTTGTCCCTTCAGCTAACTATTAAGAGGTTTCTTTCTATTGTACAAAGGGATCCTTTTACTAAGGTGAGCTGAAAAATAGTCTGCGCTGGTGTACACAAGTGTATTGGATGCGTGCAGGTCCATTTTTCAGAGAACCTGCAAAAAAGGCCTTTTTTTGAGGGGAGAGGGTGAACATGGACATGCATCAAAATAAAAATTGGCGTGCGTCTATTTTGGGCCTGAGACCTTACTGCCACCCATTGACTTAGCGGAAAGGTCTCACGCATTAATCAGGTGATAATTGTCAGTGCACGTACACTGACGATTACTGCCCCGTTAGTGCTGGAAAATAAAACATTTTCTGGCGCACATAGTGGACGCACGTAAAAAATGAAATTGCCGCCTGGGCCACACGGTAGCCGGGCGGTGGTTCCGAATCGGTTTGCATTGGCACCTACGTGGCTTAGTAAAAGGGCCCCAAACAGCGTTACCATCACATCTGTTCTTTGAATATTCTAAAGCCCTGCTTATTCAGGCATGCCATTTCTATTGTGCAGACATTGTGTTTATCATATCTGTTAGCTTGAATGTTCTGGTATGTTGCTTATTAAGATGTTTCATTTGTATTATGTTGACCTGGAGGGGCATAATCGAATGGGGCGCCCAAGTTTTCATGAGGGCGTCCTCGCAGGATGGCCCTGTAAAGGGGCGGGGCAACCCGTATTATCAAAAGAAGATGGGTGTCCATCTTTTGTTTCGATAATACAGTCGGGGACGCCCAAATCATGAAATTTAGGTTGACCTTAGAGATGGCCGTCCCGGTTTTCAGCGATAATGGAAACCAAGGACGCCCATCTCAAAAACAACCAAATCCAAGCCATTTGGTCATGGGAGGAGCCAGCATTCGTAGTGCACTGGTCCCCCCTCACATGCCAGGACACCAACTGGGCACCCTAGGGGGCACTGCAGTGGACTTCTGAAAAAAAGGTCCCAGGTGCATAGCTCCCTTACCTTGGGTGCTGAGCCCCCCAACCCCCCCCCCAAACCCCACTCCCCACAACTGTACACCACTACCATAGCCCTTAGGGATGAAGGGGGGCACCTAGATGTGGGTACAGTGGGTTTGTGGTGGGTTTTGGAGGGCTCACATTTACCACCACAAGTGTAACAGGTAGGGGGGGATGGGCCTGGGTCCGCCTGCCTGAAGTACACTGCACCCACTACAACTGCTCCAGGTACCTGCATACTGCTGCGATGGACCTGAGTATGGCATTTGAGGCTGGCAAAAAAGTATTTTTAAAGATTTTTTTTGAGGGTGGGAGGGGGTTAGTGACCACTGGGGGAGTAAGGGAAGGTGATCCCCGATTCCCTCCGGTGGTCATCTGGTCAGTTCAGGCACCTTTTTGATCCTTGGTCGTGAAAAAAAATGGACCAAGTAAAGTCGCCCAAGTGTTCGCCAGGGACACCCTTCTTTTTTCCATTATCGGCTGAGGACGCCCATCTTCTAAGCACGCCCCAGTCCCGCCTTCACTACACTGCCGACAGGAACATTGGTCGTCCCCGCGAAGGAAAGAAGTTGAGAGCGCCCAAAATCGGCTTTCGATTATGCTGATTTGGCTGACATTGCGAGAAGGACGTCCATCTCCCGATTTGTGTTGGAAGATGGGCGCCCTTCTCTTTCGAAAATTCACCTGATTGTGAACATCATATTTATGTTATATGAATGTTCTTCCATGCTGCCACAGTATCATTAGTATTCTGATGGCAAATATATTTCGTATGATTATTTCAAAGGGCTGTCAAATGTTTACATTTCTAATACTGTATCATGTTAGTCCTAGGATTCAATTTGTCTTCTCCAAATGTATCTTATTGATTGTATTTATGCTTGGATTGAATAATTTCACTGCTGTTATACTGTTAAACAAAATAGCAAGCTTTATGTCAAGCTGTATCTGCTGTACAGCACCAGGAGTGAATCTCTTCATAAACGTGGCTAATAAATTCTAACAAATAAAATAAATAAAAACTGCTCCTAGGAAAGCCCAGTTAAAAACATTTTAAAATGTGTCACAATCCTCACCTCCGTAGCGGGTCCAACGCTTCTCTTGGTGGCGCGGTGCTCGCGCGCACGCCAATATCTCTCCTCTGGCGCTCCATCTTGCGGGCTGCTCTGGGCCGTGTTCCCGCCTCCTTGCTCCATGGGGATTGGCCTCTGCAAGCGTTCTCCTGCTCCCTTTCCCTCTCTACCATTGGCCGATGACATCTCTCCTCCCCAGCTGGTTCCTGCTGACGTCAGACACCAGCACTATTTCTGGGAAGCTCTTCTCCTACTTCATTGCTTTGGCTTCTACTTTGGTAAGTGTTACTAACTCTGTAATCTGCTTCTTATCTTCTGGTCCCTCGTTACTGACTTACCTGTACCTGGATTACTCTCTTGCCTGCCTCCTGCCTACTGACTTGCCTGTACCTGGATGACTCTCTTGCCTGTCGCCTTCCTACTGACTTTCTCCTGTATCTGGATCACTCTTTGCCTGTCGCCTGCCTACTGACTTCCGCTTGTACCTGGATTACTCTGTTGACCTGCTGCCTGCCTGGCCGATACATTCCTCACCCCGCTTCCAGCTCCGTCCCGTAAGTCCTGCAGGCCGCCCGCACCTAGGGGCTCAATCTCTGGGGAATGGTGGTCAGCGCACGTGAAACCTGGGGTTGTCCAGCAGCCAAGCAGAACCTGGTCCAAGTACCGGGCTCAGAAGCGCTCTACTTGGTACAAAAACTCACAAGTCTGACAAAATGCATGCTGGATCGTTGTCTATGCATCCTTTTATATGTGTATCTGGTGCATTATTTTAGAAATGGCTTCTTCTATCTGTACCACTTACAAATATGCTATTTTGCTTGATAATCGTATATATATTTTCCAGTGGTGTACCAAGGGCGGCGGTGGGGGCGGTCTGCCCCGGGTTCACGCCGCTGCGGTGGTGCAGAGAGCAGCCGCACGCCTGTCGGCTCCGCTGGTTCCTTGCTCCCTCTGCCCCGGAACAGGTTACTTCCTGTTCCTGGGCAGAGGGAGCAGGGAGCCAGCAGAGCCGAGATCCGTGTGGCTGCTCCGACAGCCAAGAATTCACCCGGGGGGGGGGGGGGGGGGGGTCGTGCTGCACCCGGGGGGGGGGGGGGGGTGCACATCGGTGATCGGTGGCAGCCGACCTAGGATCGTTACTGATGTTTTCTATGAATCTTCTCAATTGCAGATTTTCTTAGAAGGAAAAGGTTCTGCTGGTAATGGAGAATGAGTCTCCTCTTAAGCTGTGCCATTTGATTGGTTGTCACTCAACTTACTAGTTTCTTTTGATTAATTTTGTTTGATCCTCTTCCTCCTATTGTGGACTGTCTTGAAGTCTGTATTTTTATTTTCCTTACATTAATTTTCTCAAGAATTTTGTATGACTTATTCAATTCAAAGCATTCTTTGATGTAATAATGTGAAAATGCAAATACAAATAATACTATGTTTCCCCGAAAATAAGACACTGTCTTATATTAATTTTTGCCCCCCAAAATGCGCTAGGTCTTATTTTCAGGGGCTGTCTTATTTTTCGGGGTTGGATCGGGGTTGGCCTGCCCGCCCTCCGTCGCTCCCGGAACTAACCTTTAACGCCTCCTTTCACCTTCGCAGCAAGCAGCAGGGCAGGCCACTCCTTCCTTCCGTGTCCCGCCCTCACCTGACGTAACATCCTCGAGGGCGGGGCACGGAAGGAAGGAGAGGTCTGCCCTGCTACTGCTTGCTGCGAAGGTGAAAGGAGGCGTTTAAGGTTAGTTCCGGGAGCGATGGAGGGTGGGTGGAGGGGGCGCCCGGCGACCTTGGGTGGGGGGGTGGCCCGGGGGCAGCCTTGTCCGGCTCTCGGCAGCCCTGCTTTCAAACAAAAATTTGCTAGGTCTTACTTTCGGGGGAGGCCTTATATCTACCAATTCAGGAAAACCTCTACTAGGTCTTAATTTTGGGGGATGTCTTACTTTCGGGGAAACAGGGTATTACTTCTGTAGGGTCCATGATAACTAGGTCCTGAAGGGCAACTGTGATTTGTGGCTCCAGTTAAGGACTGTAGCTTGGATGGCCGGACTGAGCTGGGAGGGGATATAATAATAGAGGAAATCACTTCCTTTCCCTCCAGCCATCTTGGGTAGTTAGAATGAAGGCTTGGGTCAGGTAGCACCATAGAGGTTGGATTTGATTTGAGCTGGAAGCTCAAAGGAGCTGATGAAAAGTGTTGTGCTAAACCACAAAGCTTCTGAAAGCATCTACTGCATTCTACATCCAGTCCCCAGCACCTCAGCCATCAATGTCGGTAACAGAAGCAGGAAATTGTTCTAGAATGTTCCATGCTGAGCACTTGAACGCTGAGAGCCAGGAATAGAAATGATGTGTTTTATTGCTGAAAGTTTCTCTCTCTGCAGTTGGTGTGCATGAATGGAGCCCTACAGACTTTTAACAAACTCTGGGTTGTTTAGGTACGAATAGTAGGCAAAGGGTCACAGACATACAACTGGTACTAAACCATTACAAATGCTGACTCAGTAAACCTTTTGATAGGAATTTCCCTTTTTCTTGGCATGTTCTGCATACCCAATATTTGTGAAAGACCACAGATTAACAGATTTCACCATTAGTTATTGGCAACAAGGGAAGACATATAGGGAAAGTTGTGGCATCAGGTGAACTTGGAATTTTCCAGTGCTGCAGAATGACTTCTGTTTTTCACCCTGTGATTATAAATTTTTGTAGGTTTTACCTATTTTCTTTGAATATGAAAATCTAAGCAGTTATCAAGGGTCTCCCTTCGATGATGCAGCTGACTAGCCCGAGCTGACTAGCCCCTATCCTATATAATCCTATATAATAATTTGCACCTCTGTCTGGATGCCTGGGTTCATAACACACTTCCCATTGGTCCACCCTGGCAATGACATCAGAGGGCGGGCCAATGGGAAGTGAGAGGGAAGGGAAGCCAGCACCTGGCAGCCTCACAACGTTCGAGGTGAGTACACAATCGCCCCCGTCCTCCCTCCGAGTTCAAGGCCCCCCTCTCCTCCGAGTTCCATGCCCCTACCTCCCTCCCTCCCTCTCCTCCCCTCCGAGTTGCAGGGCCCCCTTCCCCTTCGAGTTGCAGGGCCCCTTTCCCCTTCGAGTTGCAGCCCCCCCTCTCTCCCTCCCTCAGAGTTTCAATCCCCCGCGCCTTCCTTCCTCTCTCTGTCTCCCCTCCAACTACTGTCCTGCGGCAGCCCCTCGCCTTCCTGCATGCCGGCTGTAATTTAAAAATTGTTACCTCAGGGTCTGGCATTCGCAGTGAAGGCGAGCGGCGCTTCAGTCTGGCTTCCCATCTGTCTCAGCTCTGCCTCTGGTCCCGCCCTTCCGGAAACAGGAAATGAGGGCGGGAGACACTATAGAGAATTGCATGCCACTATATAGCAAAGCTGTATAGAAATATGGTGCCTGGCATTATTCAGCAAACCTGACTGTGAAATACAGACTCTGGCTAATTCCATCTTTCATTGCTGGGGCCTGACACCTGGGGCCTCTTTTACTAGTGATATGATAGTTTGCTTTGAGTACAGTGGTGCTGTTAGCAAGCTGGATATGTCATCACACCCTTGTATCCCCATCCAGTAACCCATACATTATAAGGTGACTTCCAAATGCAAGCTAGCCCGCTAACCTCTGGAACACCTATTTTATGCAGACATGTTATAAAAACATGTGTAGCAGTTTTTGGTGGCTGAAAATGTATTTACTTGCATGGGGTAGTTCTGTTTTTCAGTGGAAAGGTGAATTATTTGTTTTCAAGTTTGCATTGTGGATTTTCGAAGTGTACAATATGTCATCTGTCCACCTGTTCATTTTTATCTTTGCTGAAATGTTGTTACTGCCTTTTGCAGTGGTGGTTTATTAATGTGGAAATGTGTAGATTAACAGATCTACTTCATTTGACAGTAAAACTGTTCAGTTACTACACCAGATTTAAACCAGCAGCTGAAGAACTGAACAATAGCACTACTCATCTGACTTGCTCAAGGAGCATAGAAACTGGTTTCAAACCGGATTTAAACTACAGAACTAATATTTTTCGCCCAGCATGGAATACATTTAAAACTGGCTTGAATCTAGTTTCAAAAACTCGTGCAATTATTAAACGTACCTCTCTCGAGTTCTGTACTGTTTCTCTCGAGCTCTTTACTCTCATTTGAAAAATATTTTTTTTGTTCACACGTAATATTTGCATTGGTAATTCTTGCTGTACAGAGTCTCTGTGTTAGAACAATTTATACTGCCAATTTGGCTTAAACTTTAGTCATCATTCTGAACTGGGTATTTTCCAGTTTACACGACACAGATGGATGAGATGCTTCTTGATAAGTACAAAAAAGGAAAAGACCAAAAATTAGAAGGCAGGCAATGAAACAGATCGGTCTTTTCAGAATTTCTCAAGGATTTTTGACAAAATGGTAGAAACCACTTTGCCATTGACAAGGGACTACGTTGTGAGTTTGGGCATCCTTTCAGTGTTGCTTATTTTATGACTTCTTCCTTAAATATACCTTTTGAATTTTGAATTTGATTCACCCTTGATGTTAAGGGCCTGGAGTGGGCAAATAGAAGCTTTTGCTAAATATTAGCTGTTGCAAGAGGGGATGTTTGCTATTTGATGTTTTTTGAGACTTTCCAAAATATATACACAACAACTGGCAATTCATTCCCTACCCCTACATGTGCATATGTAATTTATCTTGACCTCTACCCTGGATAATTGTCCTTCCACTCAGAAAAGGAGTTAATCTGCCTGTGGCCTGAATTGTCAAATAATGCCCAAAGGGAGGGAAAATTACTTTTTATTTTATTTTCCCTCCATGGAAAAGGATGGGAGCCAGCTCATGACATGCTTTTCCTTTACAATGTACTATTCTAGCAAACAGAAGTCCAAACAGGCCCAGGAAGGTTTCATTTCTGCACCACTTTTAAAGACACAGTCACGTTTTACTGTGGCACAATGCAGCAATTCTCCATTTTCGCAATCCCTAACCACAATACAGGCATCTTCATACAGTATCCTTAAATGTCTCCCCTACGCTGCTTATTCATATCTCTTTCTCATAGCCTCACAAGAACACATTGTTGAGACCTACCCTATCCACAGGTATGCCTATCGTGATTCTGGCACACACATACATTACCACTAAGCTTATCAAAATCTACCAAGAACAGCAAAAGTCAAAACAAAAAGAAAGTGTGTTTATGAAAAATAACAAAAGACTAGGATGACGATCTAGTTGTGAGTCGGGTTGGGGGTGGGAGGTTCACTGCCATTTCTCCTGCTCCTGCTTTCAAAGGTGGAGCAAAAGCTGGGGACCACCCTTAATAAGAAGTGAACAAGCTGCAGGCACAAAGCAGCAAAGGCAGCAGTTCATAGAACTATACCTCTGTGAAGAGCACCTCTTCCGGCTAGAATGAACAGGTGGCTTGCCTGATCTGAAGAATACCTTTTATACTGCTGTATGCTCTGGGTTGTTAGAAAAAGAGAGGACAGAAGAAACCTCAATGCAAGGGGAATATATTTGCAGTTCAAAGCATGAAAAGGAAAGCAAAGACAGGATGCAGAGAAGAAAAAAGACAAAGTGCCACTAAAAAAAGATCATAGCGTGCCACATGACAAATATAACTCAGGGAAGACAGAAACAGCGTGTGCCTTTCCATTGCAGGCAATATAAGACTGTATCCAAATGGGCCGATGATCAGAAGCAAACGCAGGCGCTAGAGGCAGTTAGCTCCATACTAGTGCCTGTATTTGCTACCGCCCCATGATCAGAGCCCCCGAGTGCGTGAAACAACGCGTTTACAGGTTCTGAACGCAACTAGCATGCAAATGCATGCAAAACAGGGCTCAGCGCAAGTAGCATGCTAAACTTATTCATCCCCAATGATCAGTGACCAGCGCGCCAAAGACAATATAGGAATAACAAGCTATGGTGTTGTGGGGCTTACACAATTACTTCACCTCAGGAAAAGGGGAAGCATGGAGGGAACATAAACATAGGTAAAAATAAATGAAAGCTAGTACTCTGGAAGGTAGAACGGGTGTAACTAAACATCCCTCTAACAACAAAACACAAGTTCATACAGCCCAAAAATACATTGAAAAGAAGACACAAGGCTCAGATTTATAAAAAATATAAAAGCTAATTTATTATATTGACAGCAGAGAAAATGGTGTAAATTGTTCTATATTACCCAAAATGATGGTAAAAGCAATGGGTATTTATGTACCTGTAAAAGCAAGGTAAAGATAACGCACACTGTATACCCTATGTCCTGAACTGATTAGGAGTCCAAACTCCAGGGCAGTATGGAAAAGGTAGCCACAGCCTGACCGATGATGAAGAGCTCTCTCACGCTCACGGACACTGGAGGCAGAGGCGATCAGGGAGCTGTGCTGTCTTTCGGAAGGATTTTCTCTGCTGCCAATGGACCATAACTTAACACTAGAGAGCCAAGTGGCATCCAAAACAAAGAAAATGTTCCACTCAATGTGGAAACTGAAACACGTGAAGCAATTCCCGAGGGAAACATTTCACAACCTGATACAATCAATGGTACTAAGCCACTTAGATTACTGCAATGGAATTTATGTGGGATGCAAAGAACAAACCTTGAAACTTCAGACCGCTCAAAACACGGCAGCTAGGCTTATATTTGGTAAAATGCGATTTGAAAGCGCAAAACCCCTCCGCGAAAAACTGCACTGGCTCCCAATCGAAGAACGCATAGCCTTCAAAATTTGCACACTGGTTCACAAAATCAACTATGGAGAAGCCCCGAGTTACATGACAGACTTGATCGACTTACCAATTAGAAATACATCTGAATCAACATGATCTTATCTAAATCTGCACTACCCAAGCTGCAAAGGACTTAAATACAAAACAACTTACGCATCTGGTTTTTCCTACATAAGCATACAACTGTGGAACGCATTACCAAAAGCCTTGAAAATGACGTACGACCACCTAAAATTCCGGAAATCACTAAAAACCAACCTGTTTAAAAAGGCATACCCTACCGATCCAACTTAAATGCCTAATCTCTGCAACACAACCAAACTAAAGCACGTAATGGACATAACACAACTCTTCCGTTCTCCGATTCCCTAATGTGGCTGTGCCACATGAACTTGATCTTACCACAACATCACCCTGTATTTGTTCATACCGGAACCTGCAAAAGGCCTCTCCGGTACTATGTAAGCCACATTGAGCCTACAAATAGGTGGGAAAATGTGGGATACAAATGTAACAAAAAAAATAAAAAGGATCACAGAAGCTGGAGCAGGCAGGAGTAGGAGGCAGGAAGCAGGACCTTCAGATACTCTCTCTTTCTCTCTGAATGGTGCAAACAGGAGCAGGCCTCAGCAGACAGGCAAATAGCAGGGTCAATTTTAACAAGCTTGAGATGTCTTCATGATGTGTGTGGCTGGGATCAGGCTATTTCACAGCAGTTCTTCTGATAACTGCTCCAGATAACAACCAGATAAAATCACGTTTTTCTGAGGCTTTTTATACTCTTTTCTAGGTTGTTGACTTTGTATGTTTTGACTTGGAGAATGAAAACACTACACCATATGCAAGATATGACAGGGTCATTGTGATCACAGGGTGCTTAATTCCATAAACAATGTGTGGTTTATCACACTGTTCTTTCACCCACTGTGTTATCCCAGTTACCAAGGGAAATTCTACAGTCTTTGGTGGTCTGTAGTCCTTGGGATGTTTTTCAGTATCTTTGCTGACTGCAAGCTAAGCTGAAGTCTAACAGGTGTCAGGCCCCAGCAATGAAAGATGGAATTAGCCAGAGTTTGTATTTCACAAAGTCAGGTTAGCTGAATAATGCCAGGCACCATATTTCTATACAGCTTTGCTATATAGTGGCATGCAATTCTCTATAGTGTCTCCTGTAGGACCTCTTTCCTCCTACAGTGTGATTAGGCGAAGAGCAGGCTATGAAGAATTATAAGGCGACTGATAAATAAATTGAGTTCCCTCGGTGTGGAACCTAGAGTAACTGGGTAAAAAATTGGTTGAAGGGCGGTGGTAAATGGAGCTTGCTCTGAAGAAAAGGAGGTCATCAGTGGAGTACCGCAGGGATCGGTCCTAGGGCCGGCTCTTTTTAACGTCTTTGTGAGCGATATTGCGGAAGGGCGGTCTGGTAAGGTTTGTCTCTTTGCGGATGATACTAAACTCTGCATCAGGGTGAACACCGTGGAGGATGTGAATGACATGAGGAAGGATCTAGCGAAGCTAGAGGAATGGACCGATATTTGGCAACTAAGGTTTAATCCCCAAATATGCAGGGTCATGCACTTGGGTCGCAAAATTCCGAGGGAACGGTACAGTATAGGGGGTGTAGTGCTTCATTGTACGAAGGAAGAGCGGGAATTGGGGGTGATTGTGTCTGACGACCTTAAAACTTTCAAACAGTGTAGAAAAAGCGACAGCCAAAGCCAGAAGGATGCTTGGGTGCATAAAGAGAGGCATGACCAGCAGGAAAAAGGAGGTGATAGTGCTGTTGTAAGTCTCTGGTGAGGCCTTATTTAGAGTACTGCGTGCAGTTCTGGAGACCGCACCTATGGAAAGATATAAACAGGATGGAGTCGGTCCAGAGGGCGGCTACAAAATTAGTAAGCGGTCTTGAATGCAAAAATGATAAGGACAGGCTTATGACTACTACTACTACTACTTAACATTTCTAAAGCACTACCAGGGTTACGCAGCGCTGTACAATTTAACAAAGAAGGACAGTCCCTGATCAAAGGAGCTTACAATCTAAAGAACAAAAAGTGCAGCCAAACAAATTGGGGCAGTCTAGATTTCCTGAATGGAGGTATAATGGTTAGGTGCTGAAGGCGACATTGAAGAGGTGGGCTTTGAGCAAGGATTTGAAGATGGGCAGGGAGTGCGCTTGGCGTATGGGCTCAGGGAGTTCCAAGCATAGGGTGAGGCAAGGCAGAAAGGGCAGAGCCTGGAGTTGGCGGTGGTGGAGAAGGGTACTGAGAGGAGGGATTTGTCCTGTGAGCGGAGGTTACGGGCGGGAACGTAAGGGGAAATGAGGGTAGAGAGGTAATGAGGGGCTGCAGACTGAGTGCATTTGTAGGTAAGAAGGAGAAGCTTGAACTGTATGCGGTATCTGATTGGAAGCCAGTGAAGTGACCTGAGAAGAGGGGTGATATGAGTATATCGGTTCAGGCGGAATATAAGACGTGCAGCAGAGTTCTGAACAGATTGAAGGGGGGATAGATGGCTAAGTGGGAGGCCAGTGAGGAGTAGGTTGCAGTAGTCAAGACGAGAGGTAATGAGAGAGTGGATGAGAGTACGGGTGGTGTGCTCAGAGAGGAAGGGGCGAATTTTGCTGATGTTATATAGAAAGAAGTGACAGGTCTTAGCTGTCTGCTGGATATGCGCAGAGAAGGAGAGGGAGGAGTCGAAGATGACTCCAAGGTTGCAGGCAGATGAGACGGGGAGGATGAGGGTGTTGTCGACTGAAATAGAGAGTGGAGGGAGAGGAGAAGTGGGTTTGGGTGGAAAGACAATGAGCTCAGTCTTGGCCATGTTCAGTTTCAGGTGGCGGTTGGACATCCATGCAGCAATGTCGGATAAACAGGCCGATACTTTGGCCTGGGTTTCCGTAATGATGTCTGGTGTGGAGAGATAAAGCTGGGTGTTGTCAGCATAGAGATGATATTGGAAACCATGAGATGAGATCAGCGAGCCCAGGGAAGAGGTGTAGATTGAGAAAAGAAGGGGTTCGAGGACAGATCCCTGAGGAACTCCAACAGAGAGCGGGATGGGGGTAGAGGAAGATCCATGGGAATGTACTCTGAAGGTATGGTGGGAGAGATAAGAGGAGAACCAGGAGAGGACAGAGCCTTGGAACCCAAATGAGGATAGTGTGGTAAGGAGTAGATTGTGATTGACAGTGTCAAAAGCGGCGGATAGGTCGAGGAGGATGAGGATGGAGTAGTGACCTTTGGATTTGGCAAGGAACAGGTCATTACAGACTTTAGTAAGTGCCGTTTCTGTCGAGTGTAGATGGCGAAAACCAGATTGAAGCGGATCGAGGATGGCATGAGAGGAGAGAAAATCAAGGCAGCGGCTGTGAACAGTGCGTTCAAGTATCTTGGAGAGGAAGGGTAGGCGGGAGATGGGGTGGTAGTTGGAAGGACAGGTAGGGTCCAGTGATGGTTTTTTGAGGAGTGGTGTGACAACAGCATGCTTGAAGGTGTCAGGGACAGTTGCAGTGGAGAGAGAGAGAGGTTGAGGATATGACAGATGGGGGGAGGTGACAGTAGGAGAGATGGTGCTTAGTAAGTTGGTGGGGATGGGATCAGAGGAACAGGTGGTGCATTTCGAGGAGTAAGAAGGTGGGCAGTTTCCTCCTCGGTGAGAAAGGGTGAAGAGGAGGAGGTGGCTTGGTAGTGAATTCGAGGTTGATCTGTACCTTGTCGCGGAAATAGTCAGCCAGTGATTGAGGAGAGAGTGAGGGGGGATGGGAGCCGAGGGCACTTTGAAGAGGGAGTTAAGGGTGGCGAAGAGACGATGAGGGTTGGAGCCGAGAGAATTAGTCAATTGGGTGTAATAGTCCTGTTTGGCAAGGAATAGGGAGGACTGGAAGGAGGATAGCATGAATTTGTAATGAATGAAGTCAGTAGGGGTGCGAGATTTCCTCCAGAGGCGTTCAGCAGATCGGGCGCAGGAGTGAAGGTAACGGATGCAAGGGGTCAGCCAGGGCTGGGGATTAGTACGCCTTGTGGGAAGGGAGGTGGATGGTGCAAGGGTGTCCAGAGCAGAGGAGAGAGTGGCTTTGTAGGCAGAGACAGCCATGTCGACAGACTTGGAGGACATGATGGAAGGGAGGAGATTAGAGATAGTAGAGGATAAGGTGGGAGGGTCGACAGCTTGCAGATTCTTGGAAGTAGTGGTGAGTGTTGGGCGGGACTGAGGGGGAGGGTGATGAAGTGTAAAGGTGATCAGGTGATGATCAGAGAGAGGAAGAGCTGAAGCGCAGAAATTGGAGGGTGAGCAGGTAGAGAAGAGGACGAGGTCAAGACAATGGCAAGTTTGGTGAGTAGGGGTGGTGGAGCTCAGCTGGAGGTTGAAGGAGGATGTCAGAGTGAGGAACTGAGAAGCATAAGAGTCGGATGGGTCGTCAGCGTGTATGTTAAAGTCTCCAAGAATGAGGGACGGAGATGAGGGTTCAGAAAAACGTAGAGCCAGATATCGAAGTCGGTAAGGAAGGAGGGGAGGGACTTATCAGGGGGGCGGTAAATGACTGCAACTCTGAGTGGCAGCGGGTAGAATAGACGGATGGAGTGAACTTCAAAGGATGAGAAGCAGTGAGACTGTGGTAGGAGGAGGGGTTGAAAACTACAGGAGGGCGAAAGTAGAAACCTGACGCCTCCTCCGCGGCCAACTGGGCAGGGAGTGTGGGAGAGAAGATAACCTCCATGGCATAGAGCCGTGACTGAGGCAGAGTCATCGGGGGTGAGCCAGATTTCAGTCAGGTTGAGCAGTTGAAGGGAACGGGAGATGAAGAGATCATGGGTGAAGGAAAGTTTGTTGCAGACTGAGCGGGCATTCCACAGGGCACACGAGAAGGGGAGGGAAGGGGGGGAGGAGGGGAATAGAGATGAGATTGGAGACATCCCAGAATCGGTTGCGTGGATAGGATGAGGACAGGTGTGGGGGACCTGGATTGGGATTGATGTCTCCCGCAGATAGCAGGAGAAGGAGCAAGAGAGTGCGGAGGAGGGTGGGTGAGGTAGAGCGACGAAGGCAACAAAGACGGGATGCGCTTAGGAGAAATGGGGATGGGTTTATGGCAGGAAGAAAGTGTTGAAGGTTGAGAGCTAGGAAGGAGGAGGGGGATAGGAGAGATGGTGAGGTGGTGGGTAGGGTATTGCAGTAGTGAGTGGGATGGGGGAGGACATGGATGGGCAGTGAGTTCCTGTGGTGGACAGCGGTAGGGGGAGGGGGTAAAGATTAGGAAGGGACAGGGCAAGGAAGAGGATGTGTATAGGGGCCATGGGTAGTGACTGAGTTGTTTACGGGTGCATATGTAGTGACTGAGGTGTTAAGCAACAGATAGGGCAGGGAAGCAGAACTGGAGGCTTAAAACTGGGACAGCAGGCAGCAGCATGGGCTGACGGGTAGGCAGGTGGTTTGACAGGTAGATTGGCAGGTGGGAAGGTAGGTAGATGGGTGAACAGGCAGGCAGGTAGGTTGATGGGCCGGGGTTCAGGCAGGTTGATGGGCTGGGAGGCAGGCAGGTTGATGGGTGAGCTGGCAGGCAAGTAAGTTGATGGGCTGGCAGGCGGGGAGTCAGGTAGGCAGTTGTGCAGGCATGAAGGCAGGCACTTATGAACCTCAACATGTATACGCTGGAAGAGAGGAGACATGATAGAAACGTTTAAATATCTCAAGAGCATTTATGTACAGGAAGAGAGCCTTTTTCAAATGAAGGGGAGCTCTGGAATGAGGGGGCATACGACAAAGTTGAGAGGGAATAGGCTTAGGAGTAACCTAAGGAAGTATTATTTCACAGAAAGGGTGGTGGAGTCGAGGACTGTTCCAGAATTTAAAAAGGCATGAGATAAGCATGTGGGATCGCTTAGGAACAGAAAGAATTAGGGGTTACAGAGGATGGGCAGACTGGATGGGTCATATGGCCTTTATCTGCCGTCATGTTTCTATGTTTCTATAAGTGAAAAATGTTCTTAGACCCTCAAAAATTAGCAAAAAATGGTAATAAGCTATATGTTAGAATTTCACAGCAGAGACCTCCACAGGGCAACTGTGAACTACCTAAATCCAGCCCTGCCTATTAACAAGTACAAACCAGTTATTTCTTTAAAGCTATTTTAGTAACATAGGCAAATATTGGGGCCTTCTTTTTATGGCTAACGATTATTCACAAGCAGAAAAGCTAGCTGTATTCTAGAAATCAACACGACGAGAGATTTGGATGGGCTGGAGTGGGCTTTGATGACAGCTTCAGTAGTTGGAGAATAAGGCTAGTGCCAGGCAGACTTCTCCTGTCTGTGTGCTGAAAATGGCAAGGACACATCAAGATCAAGTATGCATATGTAGTATCACATTGTACCTTATGCTATGAGTTTATCTTGTTGGACAGACTGGATGGACTGTACGGGTCTTTATCTGCCATCATCTACTATGTTATTATTTCCCCCCCCCCCCCCCCCCCCGATATTCAGCACTATTTAACCAACCAGGAACAACTTCTGGCCAGTTAAATAGCGTTTAGTTGCTTAACTGCTAGTATTCAGTGAGAGATGAATATCGGTGTTAGCACATAGTTACTAACCAGCTATATCGTGCCGATATTCAGCGCTGGGTTGAGGCTAAATAGGACTGCTTAAATAGCATTCTATCTTTAACTGCTGGGAACTTAACTGGTTAGCGTGTATTGTTCCCTGGTTAAATTCCGGTGACCAAAAATGAAACCGAATATTTAACGCAGGTCACAAAAAATGGCCCGGCATTGAATATCTAAGGTTAGTGTTGAACGCGGCACTTATGTGGGCTGCCTCCCACCAGCTGAATAGCGGCTCCTGTAAGCAGATGGACAAGTTAAGCAGCTTCTGCCTCAGTACTCAAAAGAAAAAGTACTTGTAGACACATATCCTAGACATAGACAATGATGTATAGGGAAATGCTCAAAAGATTGATTCACGCTACCATCCTGATAGCTGATGGACTGTCAGGGGGTGTGTCTGGGGGTGGAGAGTGGGCTCTTCTGCACTAATCAATTAGCTCATCTATATTGTAGTGCACTAACTGATTAGCGCAGGATTAGCATGTGAGCCCTTACCGTATAAAAAATAGGTGTCGGTAAGTGCTCAAGTGCTGCTCACTAATGGCAAAATTAGTGCATGGCCGTTAATTTAAAAAATAGGAAAATCGGCCATCTTCCAACTGAGGTAAAAATGGCCTTAGTTTCTGTAAGAGACTTGTGTAAGTGTGCGCTAAGTCTACTTTTTAATGTAGCATAATAAAAGAGCATCTTAGTTGGATACAGTGGCGTAGCTACGTGGGGCCATGGGGCCTGGGCCCCCGTAGATTTGGCCCTGGACCTCCCTGCCGATGACCCTCTCGACCCCCCCTCCCGCTGCCAACCCTCCCCTGCCGCCGTCACCTACCTTTGCTGGCGGGGGACCCAACCCCCGCCAGCCGAGGGCCTCTTCTTCCGGCACAAGGCTTCGTTCTGTTTCTGTGAGTCTGACGTCCTGAGGGGGGGGAGGGAGGGGGCCAAGCTGGAACTCGGAGGAGAGGGGGCAGGAACTCAGGGGGAGGGAGGGAGGGAGGGGGCATGGAACTCAGAGGAGAGGGGGGAGGAGGAGGGAGGGGGAGGGGAGGAGGGGCCTGGAACTTGGAGGAGACAGAGGGGGGCCTGGAACTCGGAGGAGAGAGAGGGAGGGAGGCCTGGAACTCTGATGAGATGGGGGAGGGAGGGGGCCAAACTGGAACTCGGAGGATAACCTTGTTAGCGCCCGTTTCATTTGTGTGAGAAATGGGCCTTTTTTACTAGTATATAAATACCCAGTGTACCTGAATGTAACTCACCTTGAGCTACTACTGAAAAAGGTGTGAGCAAAAATGAAAAAAAAAAATATATATATGTATATAGTGCATCTAGCAATGTAGTCATTAATTCCCCATGTCTATATTTTCCATCTCATACTCATAAAACAAATCATAATCTGTGTGAAAATTCTCTTTACCTCAGTTTCTGTTTTTCCCAGACACTATAAATAGGAGTGAATTGCTGCCCACTGTGTTGGTTTTTGTGTAGTTAAGATGGGAAAGAGGAAGTGTCACTTTTATTGTCAAAGTTGCCCAAGTCTACCCACCCAAAGAGTTCTGTATTTAACAGACCTTCAGAATCCAGTCCTACACTAGAGTCCGTATTAAAAGCCAAGGTTATTTTCCTGAGTTGTAATTCCTAACTGTGTACATGTAGGACAAGGCAGGATGAAAGCTTAGGCAAAGTAGGAACATGCCTAGGTCCCAAAGGTTTAAGAAGGGCCCTTTCAGATGCCATTACGGCAAATGTAAGCCACATTGTGCCTGCAAATTGGTGGGAAAATGTGGGATACAAATGCTACAAATAAAATAAAATAAATAACAAATAAATTAATTCAGTGGTTCCCTGTCTTGGAAAGTCAGTTGCTGGTATAAAGATGCTGGCAAAATGCGTGCACAAATCTAAATTGCCAATTAACATCAATAATTGATTATTAGCTCCCAATTATTGACGCTAACTGGCTTGTTATTGGGCCTGCTTCCAAATTTGCATAAGTAATTTTGATCGCCATTTATAGAATTCCCCACTTAACTTATAACATTCTGTAAGTTGCATGTGTAAATGTGAGTCCTGACAACACTCCACCTAGACCCCATCTATGGATACGTCCATGTGACAAATACGCCTTCTGTAAGATACAGAGAATGACACGGGGAAGGGAACATGTGGAACACGTTAACGAAGACAGAGCCTTGAGGGATGGGGTGGGGGCAGGAGCAGAGCCCATGAGGATGGGAAGGGGCCTGGGACAGAGCCTTTGGGTTCAGGGACAAACAGGCTCTGTCCTCGTCCTCATGTCATTCTCTAATGCAGACAATAATGGTTTTTTGATGTTTTGGAAAAACAAGCAAAAGTGCTGGCCAAAACTTGCATGGGCGCTACTGTGCATTCCTGCTACCAGCACGTCTTCTGAGATGACATTTTCTATTGTGGGAAGAACTGTGGAAGACAGGAGAGCTAGACTGAATCCTGAGATTGTTGATGACTTGTAATTCATCCGCAGATCATAACAGTGCATCATAGGGCATATTTCTCCCCAGTTAGGGCATAAAGAGCGGGTTGTATTTTGTACCCCAAGGTGGATTAGCGTTCCTTGGGCTAGTAGAAGTCAGACATTGTTGGGGTTGGAAGGGTAGAGGGTGGGGGGAGGGGGAGAGTTATTTCAGTCACTTGTTGTTATTCTTGTTTTCTATTTGTGATTTATAAACAACAGTTGTACAGAATATTGTTCCTTTTCATACTTTAATAAAAAGATTAAAATATAAAATCATAAGTTTTCGAGGCTTGTGCAGAACCCGTGGGGATGGAGACAGAACCCATGGGGATGGGTGGGGACAGGGACAGAGCCCGTTACGCGACCCCCGGCTATGATAGAAGTGTATAAAATAATGAGTGGAATGGATCGGGTGGATGTGAAGCGACTGTTCACGCTATCCAAAAATACTAGGACTAGAGGGCATGAGTTGAAGCTACAGTGTGGTAAATTTAAAACGAATCGGAGAAAATTTTTCTTCACCCAACATGTAATTAGACTCTGGAATTCGTTGCCGGAGAACGTGGTACGGGCGGTTAGCTTGACGGAGTTTAAAAAGGGGTTAGATAGATTCCTAAAGGACAAGTCCATAGACCGCTATTAAATGGACTTGGAAAAATTCCGCATTTTTAGGTATAACTTGTCTGGAATGTTTTTACGTTTGGGGAGCGTGCCAGGTGCCCTTGACCTGGATTGGCCACTGTCGGTGACAGGATGCTGGGCTAGATGGACCTTTGGTCTTTCCCAGTATGGCACTACTTATGTACTTATGTACTTATGTCCTTAGGTCATTCTCTAGTAAGATATATATGCATTTACAGAAGAGCACATAGGTGGAATTTTGGCATTTATACGCATATGTGTAAAAATATACCATTATTCTAATTGTTTACATGGGTAATTGTTGCATAAACGTTAGCACCTATTTTATAGAATTACTGTGTGGTCTTTCCTCTGTGTAACAGGCTCTTCCATGGAGTACAGTCATCAATCCTCCACATACACACATGCACCCATACACCAACCCTATCTTGGTAATCAGAAGCTGGATTTACATAATATCAAATTCTCTTGACAAAAAATACATACCTGATCATAGAATAGAATTGTTTCCCCCCTTAACATATAGGATAAAATTAGGACAGCAAAAGTCCTAGCATAATAACATTTTCTTTTAAACAAGGCCAGAATAACTCCTAAGCCTTTCTACTACATCGACAAACAAGATTAGATAGAATGACGAAAAGTCCAAACCTGCAGGCCAATTCTATCTTTCGCAGTAAGGCCAGTTAGCTTGGGAATAGCATACGTATAAATCTGCGCAGAATGCCCAGAGGGCTTTATTGCGGGAAATAACGTGCACAGCAGAGATGGACGCAAATTGTAAATGTAGTCAAATGTATGTTAATGACATCATTTGCAATGCCTTCCCAATGCTCAAAGAATAGCGCACAAACTCAGCTCTTACCACTGCAAAAATAATGCCAGCTCAGAGTTGGCGGTTGAAGGTTTGAAGATAGGATTTCCTTTGATTTCCAGTTTAAAATCTACTGGTTTTGTTTCCTTATGGAAGTGGAAGAAAGCCTGTGCAAGCCTGTAAGCGCCGGTACTGAGAAAGAAATGTATATGAGTCCAGACAAATCCGAAAGTGAAAACACACATTGGCGCCTATTTTCTGTGCTTAAATATAAGTCTTCCAAGTAAAAAAACAAAACAAAACTGAAAAGCTTATATTTAAGGGCACAGAAGAATAGCACCTATGTATACTGCCTGATCAGATTTGCCTGTCACATGCGCACAAGAGCTGCCCTTCTTCTGCACATGTGCCAAGCAAGTTCCTTCCCCTTGCTTTTGCTTTTACAGCCTGCAAATTTCCTTTGAGCATTAGAGAACTATTTTTCTGCGCTGTTCCAGCGGTATGGGGTGTGCGCTGTTGGTTCTACAACAGGAGTTCTGAGAATCGGCTCTGCTGGTGTTCCTTGTGCTTAAGAACCAGAAAAGCTAATTAACACATCTGCTCTAGTCAGGAGTTTGGGATAAACTTACTTGGCAACCTCTGACTCAGGCAGATTGGGAGGGTGGGGGGAGAGACGTCTTAGAAAAGGAATTCCCCCAGAATTTGACTCATGCACAGGATATAAGCACCAAAATGATATTAAGGGCAGTTCTATGACAGGGTGCCTGTGTTTACATGCCACTAGAACACGTAATTCCTTAGCGTATGCAGCAGATTAATCCAAGAACTGGTGGGTTGTGTCCATCCACCAGCAGGTGGAGATAGAGATTACAAAACTGAAGGCAGTGATACCAGATGGACAGCTCCTCCTTCACCTCAGTACATCTCTATCTCCAGCAGGTGGTGGACGGCGCTTGTCTGTTGGGGATACTCCTGGGTCCTGTAGGCCAGTTGAGTTTAGGGGTGTCTGGCTGGTGGTGCTGACTTTGGGGGCATACTCAGTCTTCTGGGTCCCTGCTTCACCCTTCCCCCCTTGCCTCCCGGTCTTCAGAGCTCTAGCCTTCCTCACCAGTAAAAAAACAACAACCCTAAGAGAGCTCCTTTGCCTTCATTTGGTGTTAAAAAAAACAAAACAAAACAGAAGAAACAGAAGATTTCTGACAGGACCGGGCAGTACAGGGTTTCCCTGTCTTAGTGTTGTGCTTTCAGTCTGTGTGCCGGTTAGGCAGCAGGCTGCTGCGTCTGTGGGACTCTGCTTCTCCTCTGGAGACACCTGCTGTTCGGTGAGTTCCTGCCTTTCTCTTTCGGCGCGGGGGTACTGTGCTTTAATATGGGTGATGCTGACGTTTGAAAGCTGTTCCAGCTGCGGTAGCAGATGCTACACAGCGGGATTCTTTGTGGTGGCGTGTTTGAATGCTGGGGAGGGAAGTGCTGAAGTTGTCCAGAGCAGCCTTTTTTTCGCGCAAAAATAGCAGGAACGCGCGCCTTTTTGCTGGCGTGGCCCTCTTTTTTTCTCCTGATATAAGCTCTGATCCTTTTCCGCCCTGCGGCCTTGATGTGGGCAAGGGGGAGGGGTGGCTTTTCCTAAAGGACATTGTGTTCCATTAGAGACTGCTGGTCCAGGGGATTCCCCTTTATTTTCTACAGCCATTGGTTTCCTTTACCAAAATCACTGTTGAGTCAGAAACTGTTTGCATGTAGCTGAGGCAGTGGCACAAATTCTTCTCAAACTGCCCCACTATGCAAGGGGATCCAAGGAAAGAACAGAATTTCTATATCTTCTGAGCAGGATCTCCTCTGCTCTGGGACCCTTAATTTGAACCTTTCTTCTTAAGAGAGCTTGGCCTCAGTAGCCCTTTTCGTGATTGGGGGAGTTTTTATGCCCATCTTGGGCAGATTGGTTCTAGAGGGCTGTTTTCCAGAAGGAATCTGATGGTCCTGCGATGTGCCTTGTTATTTTCGGGATGCACATCAGCCACTGGGGGCTTCTTTGGGGCAGGGGATTTCTTACCTCCCTGTCCCCCCCCCCCCCCCCCCCCCCCCCAGTTCATTCTGCTGCTCTGTATGCCTATATGTTGCAGACGTCTGGTAGGGGAGCTAACAGTTCCTTTTTAGTTCAGCCTTTGGAGTTTTCTGGCTTGTTCCCGTCTCAGTCTCTTCTGATGGGCCCTGCCCTGAAGAGGGGATGTTTTCTCTCCAGCTGAGCAGTAGGGTCCTTTTCTCCCCTGTCTTCCTCTATTCGGAGGGAGTCTTTTCAGGGCAGTCCCTTTCTGCACAAAGGCAGCAAGAATCTCCTGAGCTGGAAAGCCATGTTTGCCTAAGTGGGTACATTGATAGCAATAGGCCTCACTGTGGTGAGTTTAGCTTTCTTATAGTTCCTGCATTGGCTAAGGCTGTTCCTGATGTGGGAAACAGTGAACATCATCAGAGCAGGGCTCCTTGTATGTTGGGCCTGTGAAAGGGCCTATTTAGTGTTTTTATTTACAGACTTTTTTTGTCCCCTCAGTTTTTCTCTGAGGGCAGTTGCTTGAACAGCTTGGAAGTTTCCCTCCTTCCTTTGTGAAACTCTTTTTATACTGGCAGTACAGGCATTGCCTATGAGCACACCACCCCGAGTGTGCCTGATCTCTGATCTTGGAAGCTCAGCAGGGTTGGGCCTGGCTGGTTTCTATTTGGATGGGAGACTGCCTGGGAATACCAGGTGCAGTAGGTTTTCTTCTTTTTTTTTTCTTTCTGTACCTTTTGCTCCTTTACAATTACAAGTGGGAGTTTCTAGCAGGGTTGCCAGGTGGAAAATTTTTTTCCAGCCTAAAGGAGCCCAAAATCCAGCCCAAAACCCGCCCAAACTCAAACCCCGCCCCTGACACCCCCGCCCCCGCGTCATCACCCCTGCCCCCGCCGTCATCAACCCCGCCCCCGCCGTCATCGGCCCCGCCTCCCCCGTCACTAACCCCGCCTCCCACGTCACTAACCCCGCCCAGAAACGTCATTAACCCCGCCCACCGCGGCCGAAAAAAGCCGGCGAAAAAACCGCAAAAGCCGGCGAAAAAACCGCCCCGAAGCCAAAAAGGAGCCCAAAAAACCGCAACCCGCCGCGGGCAAAAATTTCCCGCGGCGGGTCGCGGAAAACCGCCCAATTGGGCGGTAAAACCGCCCACCTGGCAACACTGGTTTCTAGGCTTAGTGCCTTTGGCTCCACCTTTCTGTGGGAAATGTTACATATTGTTATTTTCAAGGGCAAGTACTCTGGTCTCCATGGTAACCATGGAACCCCAGTGCTGTTGTCATGGGGGCTTTTGCTCCATGTGCAGTAGCTTCAGCAAAATAGTTATGTTTTTCTGGAAGATGGTTGGCTTTCAGCCTGAAGATCACAGGTTTAAGGCTGGTTTGTGCATCATATTAGAAACTGTGGCCCTCAGCTCCTTTTCTATGGGGCATATTTTACTTCCCTCTCTCATATTGCTTGCCTTAACAAGCAGTTCTTTCCATAGCTGAGACAGTTTACACTAGGCTACAGTACCAAAGGTTAGCAGTGGTAGTTTCCCACAGTAGCTCTGCTCTTCCAGTTTTGCTGTCTGACTCTGATCAAAGTATTGCATTCCAGCTCCAGCTTCCACTGTATCTGTGGCACTTCTAGCTAGCTGTTTGTTGCAGTGTCTCTAAGGCTTTTATTGCACTTTTTCTTTATATTGGACAGCTAGCTATATTCAGAGCTATTTCAATTTAGCCTGCACTTCTCCCTTAGGAAGCATTTATTTTCTTTCCTCTTTGGCCCCATCATCTGCGGTTTCTCTGTTTGACCGTTCTGAGCCCTCATGTTCAGTTCCAGGCTTTGCCTGCTGGCATGGCTATGGCTCCATTTACCTTTTCCTAGGTTTGAGAATTTTGCGGCATTCTTCGCAAGGATAGCATCAGAGTGCATCTCACTCTAGATGAGATCCGAGAATTTATCTTCCCGGGTCTTCTTGGAATCCTTGAGCTGGGTGGTCACCCTTCAAATGAGCCACCTCGTCCCATTCCAGACAGCTCTGGTACGATTTTTTTCTTGACCGAGGACTGGAGGATCTAGGTTCAGACTTGGATGCGCAGTCTGCTCAGGGCACTGAGTCCTCAGGCCTGCCCATGCATTTATGTCTTGGGCTCTGTGGCGGACACTTTGGAGGTAGTGCTGTGGGCGGTGCTCAAAGACAACATCTACAGCTCTTGCTTCTTGACGGGTGGTCTCCTGTGTTCCAGGAGTGTCAGCAGTGTCTTCCGTGGCTGTTCTTGGTATGCCGGCGCATGAACTGGTGGCTTCGCAATTCCTCCCTGTGGAAGGGATGCCTTGGTGCCTCCGCAGTGGATGGTGGTGGTCATGGATGCGAGTCTCTCGGACTGGAAAGCCCTTTGCCTCCTCCTTCCGTCTCCGGGGTGATGGATAGCACAGGGGACAGTGTAGCTGATCTCCTGCCTGGATCTGCTTTTGGTGCTGTTCGTCTTCTAGCCTTTCAGGACACATTGCAGGCCAGACGGTGCTTGTGCCGTCTTCCCCGCCTGGCCTGCTTTTGGTGCTGTTTGTCTTCTAGCACTTCAGGACACATTGCGGGCTAGGCGATGCTTCTGCTGTCAGAGAAGATGAGGCGGTGGCTGCTTCTTCGACAGAGTGGGACTCGGAGTCAGACTGTGGCCATCAGGGCGTGTTGCCCCCATGGAATGGGCAGAGGACCTCATGTTCTATTTCTACGCGGCCCACTTTGCGTGCTTTTCCTACGGTGAGTTCTCTTTTCTGCCATCTTCTGGTCTCGGCAGAATGGTTATTCCGCACCAGTGCTTCTCCATTGCCTCAGGTAGAGAGCTCCGTAGGTAGATCTGATGGCGTCCTGGCTGGACGCCCAGGTGCCCTCTTTCTTCTGTCGTCGGAGACAGGGTGATTTGGCAGGGCTGGTTGTTCTATTGCATCCTTGGCCGGAGGACGTTCTTCGATTTTGTTTCCTCCGTGGCCTCTCTGCAGTCGAGTTCTTTTCAGATCGCTCTCCACCAGGGTTGAGTCATTCTGGTAGCTCTGGATTAACCACAGCGCCCTTGGTATGTGGATATAGTGAGGCTCCTGCTGGTGCCTTCATTTTGGATCCGCTTGACTTTGGGCTTTTCATTCTGGGTCCGCTCCTGAGTGGATGATCCCTTTCACTTTGGTCTTATGGCCTGGTGTTTTGAGAGGTCGACTCTGAGGAGCAGAGTTCTTTGGACGCTATGGTTACTGTTCTGTTGCGATCTTGTATGTGGTACACGGTCCACTGCAACCGCGTATTCTCAGGTGTTGAGGATTTTTTGAGGCTGGTTGTGGCCCACGCTTGGTCTTCATTGTGGGCATCTGTTCCTCAGCAATTGAGTTCTTTCTGCAGGATGGGTTGCAGAGGGGCCTGGCCTGGCCTTGCACTCGGAGATGGTGCATTTCTTGCAGAGTGCTTTGCTCCTCCGCTGCTGTGACCTTCTTCTCCCTGAAACCTCGTTCGTATTCTCTGAGTCTAGCTTGGGGTTCCTTGTCTACCGAGCATTGCTTCGGACTCCTTTTGTTCCTTTGCTGAATACTTTGCTTAGGAACTTACAAGCAATGTTCTTGGTCGCCAGTTCTTCGGCATGCAGAGTGAGTTTTTAGTGCAGCCAATCCGAGCTGTTTTTTCTGCAATTTGCTGAGTCTGGAGTGACCTTGCTTTTGGTTCCTTCTTTCTTTTCCAGCTGTGGTGTGGCTTTTCTTTTTCATCCTCTCTTTCTTCTCTTCTTTCGGGAGGGGGATTTTCACACGGAGTACATGGCGCTTCTTCTTCTGGATGTTCAGAGGGCTCTCCAGTATTTGCAGATGTTGCATGTTTTTCAGCATTCAGATCTTCTCTTTGTCTTTGTCGCTGGTTCTTGCTGTGGGACGGCAGCCTCTGGTCGGATCTAATTTTTTTCTCATTGGATTGCATATAATTTGTGGATTTTTTTGGAAAGGTTGCATCCCGCCGGTTGCATTCCAGGCTCGTTTCACGAGTTTGCTATCTACTTCTTGGGCGGAACAGGTGTGCTTTCACTATTCAGATGTTGCGTTTGCAGCGGCGGTTCTGTCTCGGGAAGCGGCGACCTCCCACCCTACTTAGGGATTGCTTTGGTACATCCCACCAGTTCTTGGATTCATCTGCTGCATACGCTAAGGAAGGTAAAATTATGCCGTACCTGCTGATAATTTTCTTTCCTTTAGTAGCAGCAGATGAATCCAGGATCCCGCCCTTTGTGAGCCTCGCTTGTTTTGCCTATCTGTTCTTGTTCTGGTCTTTAGTTTCCAAAAAAAAAAAAAAAAAAGGAGAAGAGGAAAGAGAATAGAAACCACTGAAGAGGACTTCATCGCAGTCGTGGTTTCTCTTAAGTCAGACTGACAAGTTTCTGTTTTGTATGGTTGGTGAGGAAGGCTTCCTGGTTTCTTGTCTGATTCTGCTTGATGATGAGACATGTACTGAGGTGAAGGAGGAGCTGGCCGTCTGGTATCACTGCCTTCAGCTTTGTAATCTCTATCTCCACCTGCTGGTAGATGGACACAACCCACCAGTTCTTGGATTCATCTGCTGCTACTAAAGGAAAGAAAATTACCAGCAGGTAAGGCATAATTTTACCATGCACTTACTCGCCTAAGGGTACACTCACTGGAGAAAGTGCTAGCCAGCCAGATAAATAAATGTTATTCTGTAATGGCATGTAAGTGGCATAGTGTGTAAATGCAATGGAGGGGGGGCATATACACAGGCATAGCTTGGGCAGGACATGGGTGGGGCTTCCAAGTATGCATATAGCTTACAGAATACTTACGTGTGTTCCTGCCACATTTACGTGGCCAAAGTTACATCAGGTCTCTGACCAGGACAGCAGCAGGCCAGTGGCGTAGCTACCGGGGGCCATGGGGGCCTGGGCCCCCCAAACTGGGATCTGTGCCCCTGGTTTGGCAGGCGGGGGTCCCTAACCCCCGCCAGCTGAAGCTTTTTTTTCCAGTGCTCTTCTCTGGCACTGCCTCATTTCCTGACCCGCTTTGTCTTGCTCTCACAACAGAAATTAATTATCAGTATATTCTTTGACAGTACAATGGTTTGTCATACAGCCAGCCCTGAAACAGGAACACATTAACAGTGTCCATTTGCACAAGGAGCTAAATGAAAGAGAGCATTTATATCATAAAATACAGATCCCAAATACATCAGAATATATTGGTAGTTACTTTCTGCATTATTATAATGCACGTTGGGCAGTTTTTATAGAACAGGCATATCAAATCATAATAAATATATAAATGTGTGAGTAGAGTTTATATCTATGGAGCCAGGCACAAAGCAGGTACTGGATCCAATTAAAAAACACAGATGCTTATTCTTCCCACTATAGGTGACATCCTTTCCTAGTTGGCAGGAGTATGTATTTTTATTGCTCATTGTTGCTAATGGATTGTGGTAAATGTCTTTGGATCCTGGAAGTACCAAATTAAGGGGGTCTTTTACGAAGCCATGATAGCATTTTTAGCTCATGGTAGAAATCATCTGGCGGTAAATGCCGAGACATCCATTATATTCCTGTCAACGCCTGGGCATTTACCGCAAGCTGATATCTACTGTGAGCTAAAAACGCAACCGTGGCTTAGTAAAAGACCCCCTAACTATTCTTATCAGCCATTTGAATAGTATTTTTACCAGATTATCCTTTAGAAATTCAAGTTCTCCAGAGATGATCCAAAGGAAAGTGAACTGTTATACCACTTAGAAAAGGGTTTCAGTTTACATGTGAAATGGAGGGGAGGGAGGTTATTTGCTCCCCTAGGGGATCATCTAGTGTGTACCTGGAATGTGGCTAACCCCTGTACATAAACAATATTTATTGGTTTGGACCAGGGCCGGGACCAGAATCCTCCAGGAGACCATAAGCAGCTTCACTCTTTCTCCACACTGCTCCTTCTTTCAATAAGTGAGATTACTCCAAAGTTGTTGTTTTGAATCATTTACTCAAAGTTACTTGGTTCTAAACACAATGTGGCAGAGGCAGGTACATGGCAAGAGGCAACAAATATATTGGCTTGTTTTGTTTGTGTTGTTACTGTGTTTTATTGTAACCAACCTAGGTAATACGCAGGCTAGAACTTTGCAAAATAAATAAATGGCAACACTATTATTTACAGTGTCTCTGAGATTTAACACTCTTACTCCTTAACAGTTGTGGTAGCTGCAATAAGACTCAGGGGCTTTGAGGCCCTGATGCAGTTCTTTATATGGAGGTTCCTTGGGGATGTTAGTGGCTGCTCAGGAACTCTGTAGTTTTAGTTGGCTTCTTCTTCAGTGCAGAAGATGTTCTTTGACCACCGGTAGATGGGATGAAATCCAGGTCACCTTGCTGGAAGAAAATACACATATTGCCCAGTCTATTTTCTTTCCACAGTATCTCAGAAGGGATGCAAAGGGTTCCCCGTTTCCTCACACAAGCGATAGGGTAGTTGCTTATGTGGCTACCATCACCTATGTGCTCATGGCTTATTCCTTGACTTAGGTATTCCGGCTTGGGTAACATGGCATACATTCTGTAGGTTTTCTGGGATCTATGACTGTTCCTTAGAGTTTAAAATCAGTGGCAGGGAAGATATAGAACCAAAGACAGTCAAGCTAAATAAATTAAAAAAAACCCCAGATATTTATACTCAGGGGAGTTTGCTTCTGAGATATCTCCTTCCTTCTGATTATAATACTGCTCTTCCAGCTTCTCCCTCCTTCTGGAAGAGGCCAGAATGTTCAATCTCTGCCTGCCTACCACTGAGGTCAGACAAGTGGTAAAACACTATTTGCTAAACTAGTGGCACTGAGAATCTAAATAGGCACCTCTACTGCTAGATTAAAGGAGGTTTAATGACTGGAGCCGGCATGATACTATCTGACCATTATCATTAACGTGCTATTATATCATGGTCTTTCTTTGTTGTTTCTGGGACATAGACCATAGAAGTCGGGCCGGCTCTGTCCTTATGTTCCAACTACTAGAGTTGCCGTCAAAGCCTATCTGAATTTGTCTTGATATTTGCAGGACACAGACCATAAAAGTCTGCTCAGCACTGTTATTATTACTGGAGATTACTGGAGTTTCCATCAAAGCTCTCTACAGCCCATCCTAAACCGGATTGCTATATGCGGGACTCAGACCGTACAATCCAGCCCAGTCACTTTATGCTGTCTATTCAAATGTTTTATTGCGTATTGTGTTGACAATTTAAGTAACATACTACGCCATACTATGTATTGTTATTTGAATATTTTTACTGCTGTAATTGTCTGTTGCCTATGTTCAGTTTATTCTTGCTGTATACCAACTTGGGTGAATTATTTTTCAAAAAGGTGGTAAATAAGTCTTAAATATCACCACAAATCCTTATAATAAATAAGAGGTTTTAGGCTCAGGAGTAATCAAAGTACATACTTTTTCAAAGAAGGGGTGGTGGAAGCTTGGAATAGCTTCCCAGTGGAGGTGGTAGAGGCAAGGACGGTATCCAAATTTAAGAAAGCGTGGGACAGGCACATGGGGTCTCTTAGGGAAAGAGGGAGATAGTGGTTTCTGAGGATGGGCAGACTGCATGGGTCATTTGGCCTTTTCTGCCGTCATATTTCTCTGTTTCTAAATAAACAAAAGTCAGTCTTTATGTGGTGTTGCTTAGGTGATTAAGTGATGAATATTGCACTTAATCAGATATAGTTGGCATTGAGTATCCGGGCATAAAACCGGTGGTGGCTAAAAAAATTGCTGACCACCACTGATTAGATATTTACTCTGTAATATCTACTGTATTACAGAAGAGCAATTGTACACACAATGGCGTGATCTTAGAGAAGTTTGTACTACAGCTAACAAAGCAAAGATGGCTTCTAAGTAGAGCTTCTTATTTTAGAGTTTAATCAATAAATACCAATGAAACATGTCTGATGCAAAAAATGAAAAACAGGTGTTTTTTTTTAATAAACATCACTTCCCCCAGTACTCTGTCTGCCCGTTCTTGGCTTGTTTTATATCCTCCATTCAGTTTTTGTGCCTCTTCTGCTCTGATGGGCCTATAAGAGACACAAATATACATATTTTTTTCCACTGGAAAAGGTAGTCATCAGTGGTACCTGTGGCACAAAAACACCAATTAACGTTGTAAACTTAAGGAACCCCCTAATTAGCTGGATAAAGGACACCTACATTTGCAGTACCTAAGAATAGAAACTGGACTTATAAGATATACTTCTATAAACACCAAGGAGTGAAGACTTGCCTGACTTACTTCCTGGAAGTGAGATTAAAACTCAGTGACCAAAGGGGATTGTACAAAAACTGTCGTTAAACTTATGTGGTTAAAACTGTTAATGGAACACGTAGAAACAATCTCACAGTACTCTACCCCAGAGAAGCTCAGGAGTAATTTGACTTCCTTGTGCCTCCTCCTCAATATTTTATAACAGCTTCTAATAAAAATCATATCTAATGCTTCTTTTGTGACTTTCTGAGTGTCAGATGTTTTGGGCAGTGATACACAGGAATATGTTTGCCTGTTCTGCAATTTACAAAGCTAATAGAATTTGCCCACTAGGCTCTGCCTCAGTGTTTTGATATGCAGATATTAATGAAATTGCTTGCTAAAAAATGGTGGTCAAAACAGTGGCTTAGCTAAGCGGCTGATTTGCGGTGGGCCTGAGCCCAGGGAGGGTGGGCCTGAAGATTCATCTCTTTCTCACCCCGCCGCCCACCACTACCAAAACCCTAAAATACAGAAAAACCTGAGCTGGCAGGGATCCATAGGACCCGGCAGCTGAAGACCTTCTCCCAGCAGAAGGAACACTTACACTCTGTGCCACTACCAGCAGTGTCCCAGCATCGCTGACATGGCCAGCCTCGCACATGTGCTTGAGGTGTGGAGCGGTAGTGGCTTGGGAACATTGCAGCTGACTGCACAGGGTGTAAGGGCTCTTTCTGCCGAGAGGTGTGTGTTGGAGCTTGCGGATCCCTGCCAGCCATACCATTGGAGCACTGATTTTGGGTGGGCCTGAGTCCAAAATGGGTGGGCCCAGGCCTGCCCGTGAGTACGCCACTGGGTCAAAAAGGTAGTGCCCTACCCAGCAGTCTCTCACTACTCTCTTTCCATTACCTTCCTGGCATTCTGTTTGCCCTTCTCCAGCCAGAATCCAGCATTCTGATGCCTCCACCTTTCCAACCTAACTTCCTCACGTTCCAACCCCCCTCCCAATCTTTCTAAGTCTGATCCAGGCATTCTATTTCCCTAATCTTCCTCACTCAACTTATAGCATTAGTGATGAAGTTGGACTTTTAAAGCACATTCCTTCAGACTCTATCCAGCTTATAATCGAACGAGAAAAACGCCCAAGTTCCGACCTAAATCGGGAGATGGGCGTTTATCTCACAAAAACGATTAAAGCGGTATAATCGAAAGCCGATTTTGGACGTTTTCAACTGCACTCCGTCGCGGATGCGGACAAAGTTGATGGGGGCGTGTCAGAGGTGTGGCGAAGGCGGAACTGGGGCGTGGTTATCTGCCGAACAGAGATGGGCGCATTTCACAGATAATGGGACAAAAGTATGCGTTTTTAGCTAGAATTTAGGGCACTTTTCCTGGACCCTGTTTTTTCACGAATAAGGCCCCAAAAAGTGCCCTAAATGACCAGATGACCACTGGAGGGAATCGGGGATGACCTCCCCTGACTCCCCCAGTGGTCATAAACCCCCTCCCACCACAAAAAATGATGTTTCACAACTTTTTATTTTGACCCTCAAATGTCATACCCACCTCCCTGGCAGCAGTATGCAGGTCCCTGGAGCAGTTGTTAGGGGGTGCAGTGGACTTCAGGCAGGTGGACCCAGGCCCATCCCCCCCCCCTACCTGTTACAATTGTGCTGCTTAATGCTTAGTCGTCCAACCCCCCCCGAACCCACTGTACCCACATGTAGGTGCCCCCTTTCACTCCTTAGGGCTATAGTAATGGTGTAGACTTGTGGGCAGTGGGTTTTGAGGGGGATTTGGGGGGCTCTACACACAAGGGAAGGGTGCTATGCACCTGGGAGCTCTTTTACCTTTTGTTCTGTTTTTGTAAAAGTGCCCCCTAGGGTGCCTGGTTGGTGTCCTGGCATGTTAGGGGGACCAGTGCACTACGACTCCTGGCCCCTCCCACGAACAAATGCCTTGGATTTATTCGTTTTTGAGCTGGGCGATTTCATTGTCCATTATCGCTGAAAAGCAAAAACGCCCAGCTCACAACTTGGCGAATAAAACATGGACGTCTAATTGTTTCGAAAATACGCTTGGGTCCGCCCCTTCACGGACCCGTTCTCGGAGATAAACGCCCATGGAGATAGGCGTTTCTGTTCGATTATGCCCCTCTATATATGGTACCCAAAATTGGGCGCCAATCCAAGATGTGAACCCAACTAAATTGGCTAATGAGCCAATTAGTGCCAAGAACTGGGTGCTAAGTTTCACTAATTGGCACCAATTTGAATTTGTGCGCACATTTTCCTAAGCGCTGTTCTATACAGCGTGTACCCAAACCCCATAGCTTGCAAACCAAAAAGGGGTGTGGCCATGGGAGGTGCATGGGTAGGTCAGGGGCATTCCTAAAATTTGCACACAGTGTTATAAAATACTGGAGATGTGCCCTGAAATTGGGCACTGGGAATTACACCTGGTTTCAGCAGGCTTAAGACCTGGTGTCCAAATTTGGGGGCCAAATGGAACAGTTTGCCGTTGCGGCTCAAACCTGAGATCTGTGAGTCAGAACCTCAGAGACTTTCTGTTGTTCAAGGCTTTTCATTGTTTAGATTAAGTAATGTATTTGTGGTATGTCCTGATTTTTCTGTTTTTTTTTTTGTATTCGGTTATTGTATACTGTATGGATGATTTTATTGTAATCCACCTTGGATAAGGGTGGAAAACAAATAAAATCTAATCTAAAATTTGTACTCAATGTTATCCTATAATGGGGGGAGGGGGGTTCATTTTTGAGTGCCCATTATAGAACAGCATTGAGCACTGATTTTTTTTTTCTGCACCGATTTTTAAGCGTCATTTACTGAATCTAGCCCATTGTGTGTACTGGAACTTCCTTTTCCACAGCATGTTGTATCTACCAGTGCTAGAAAGGAGAAATTGGGTGACTGCATGTACAGATTGCATATCTTGGCTGACTGCGTGCTGGAGGAGATGGATATGAAAGGAAGGAAGCTGACACCTTGAGAATGAGTGCACAATGTTCTGGGACAACATGCAACAGTAAAATGTGCTTGTTTTTTTTTAATTAAAAAAGAAGAAGATATTTTTTGCCCCAAACAAAATAAGGGTGTGTTTGAGGTGAGGTGAAGGAGGAGGAAGGAGCTAGCAGAAAGTTAAAAATTGTGCAGAAAAAGTGGGTTAGTTAGTGTGACTGGCAGTGTGACAGAGATCCCTTAGGAAATTATAATGATGATTTTCTCTTCATTGAGCAGATTTGCAGGTTGCTCTTTGACTAAAGAATGCAATGTTCCTATTAGTAGCCATGTGCCTTCTGTAGGATAAGAAGAACATACAGCTCAAACATTCCTCTCTTCAAATACCTCTTCAAGCTCTACCATGCGGATGTGGTCCCTCTTCACAAAAGTGGAGACAGGGAAGAAGTGGGAAACTACAGACCGGTAAGTCTCACATCGGTGGTAGGAAAAATAATGGAGTCGCTGCTGAAAGACAGGATAGTTAACTTTCTAGAAACCGATGGGTTACAGGACCCGAGGCAACATGGCTTTACCAAAGGAAAATCCTGCCAAACAAATCTTATTGACGTTTTTGACTGGGTGACCAAAGAACTGGGTGAGGGACGTGTGCTAGATGTAATCTACTTGGACTTCAGCAAAGCCTTTGATAGGGTCCCCCACATAAGACTCGTGAATAAGCTGAAAGGGTTGAACTTAGGACCGAAAGTGGTGAACTGGATAAGAAACTGGTTGACCGACAGGTGGCAGGGGTGGTGGTAAATGGAATCCGCTTGGAGGAAAGGAAGGTAGCCTTGGAGTTCTTCAGGGGTCGGTGCTAAGGCCTATTCTGTTTAATATATTTGTGGGAGATATTGCTGAAGGGTTGGAAGGAAAGGTGTGCCTTTTTGCGGATGACACGAAAATAGCAAATAGAGTGGGTACCCTGGAGGGAGTAGAAACGATGAGAAGGGATCTCTGAACATTAGAAAAATGGTCAAGGGCCCCCCAGATATGGTTGTAGAGACATTTCAGAAATTGGTGTTACATGACATCCAAATAATGGAAAACAGCCACCAATATTCTTATTCCAATTTGACTAAAGTACAACCAATAGCACTAGAACAATTACAACAGGACTGTTCAATTGTGATACATAAGACTGATAAAGGGGGAGGGACAGTAGTCCAGGATATGTCTAAGTATAGAGCTGAGGCATTGCGCCAATTAGGGGACCAGAATTTTTACAGCATGTTGGAGGGGGACCCTACTCCGCAATACCAGATAGAGGTGAAGAACCTTCCATGCAAGATCTCAAAAAGAAGGGATTCTGTTGGGCCAGTTCCTTAGGTTAAGGAGACTGTGCCAATCCACGGAATTATTTGATACACATGCCACTGACTTGTACCAAAGATTTAGACACCGAGGCTATCCGAAACGGGTGTTAAAGAAGGCTTACAAGAGAGTGAAGAATGCTCAACGACAGTGGTTATTGCAACCACAAGTCACATCTCGGAGAGACAACAGTGACCGGATGGTATGTGTTTTACCCTTCTCATCAGAAGCAAAGCAAATTAAAATAATTATTCGAAGACACTGGCCTATACTATAACTGCATGAGATGCCATCGGATATTTGTTTTGCTCATACTAGGTCAAGGAATTTGGGAGCAGTACTAAGTAAGAAGTATACCTAATTCAATAGCATTATTGAAGGGGGTCATGACAAATGTTACCATTGTGTATACTGCCGGTATGCCTGGATTACCTCTTCAGTCACACACCCGATCACGGGGAAAGAATATATACTACGAAGTAATACCAATTGTGAATCCGCCCGGGTTGTGTATGGGATTCAGTGTCCTTGCGGAAAGTGGTATATTGGCCAAACTAAGCGAAGAATCAAAGATCGCGTGACTGAGCATTTGAGCAATCTGCGATGTCACAGAGAAGAGGCACCCCTTGTAACACACTGGCTAGAGGCTGAACATGTAGAAGCGGATCTTCATTTTGTGGTACTATATCAACTATCAGCTGATTTTAGTGGTGATGTGATGTCTGCATTAATACGGAAGGAGCAGCGCATGATCTACCAGTGGCACACCGTAAGCCCATATGGACTAAACAAGGAGATTGATTGGTGGACTATGACACACCTCTCATAAATTCAAAAGGGATAGGTTGAGGATTCACACGCTGATACTGCGCATGCACCGGCGTTCCTGTCGGTTGAGTGGAGACAAAGCTGTTCTCATCACAGGTTAGCAGCACTTATACATGTATGAGGGAAAAGTCTCAACTACTACGGCAATAAATCTTGTTTGTTTGATTGCACGTAGAAAAAGTCATCACAGACTAAAAAACCCTCAAAACCAATATATATTTAAAAAAAAATTTTTTCAATGTTTTCAATGTGAATACTATTCCCTGAATCCACTTATAAAGTTTTTTTTTGCTTTCACTTCACTTCACTTCATGTGTGGACATGACACATGTGCGAGGAATAAATTTATATAAGACCATTTAGCTCTCATGCTTTGCCTTTAATTGGGGAAGAAAAAAACGATGTGTTTTTGGCAAAGTTTGCAGTTTTAGTGTGAGACGCGATCATCGTCAATAATAAAAAAATGTTCTGTTTACTTTAGGAGCAATGTTCCCTGATGAAGACAATCGAAATGGGACCGTAGGAATCAGCGTATTATTAGAGGACAACATGGCAAGATAAGTGCAGTCGAGTGATTCGCGTTTTTTTTTAAAATATGGATTGTTTTGAAGTGAAAAGCAAAAAAAAACTTTATAAGTGGATTCAGGGAATAGTATTCATATTGAAAACATTGAAAATTTTTTTTAAAAAATTAAAAAATATATATATATTGGTTTTGAGGGTTTTTTTTAGTCTTTGATGACTTTTTCTACGTGCAATCAAACAAACAAGAATTATTGCCGTAGTAGTTGAGACTTTTCCCTCATACATGTATAAGTGCTGCTAAGTTGGGAAGTGAGACAATCTATTATTATTAGTAGTGGAAATCTGGTGTTTGAAATCTCATCACAGGTTAGCCACGAGGGGTTTATATTACATTGTAACGCCAAAAATTGATTGGATATATTTTAGATTATAATGATGGGGGCTGGAGTATTTTGCAGCCACCTGAGTTCAACGGCATTGGAATGTTTTACATAGACTGTACATTTATTTTGGTTTTTATTTTTATTTTTAATCCTTTTTTATGTTCCATCATTTTGTAGTCCATCATTCCCCTGAGGACACTTAGGGCGAAACATGCACGCATGTCGGGAACTACCAACATGACGGTATAACAACAAGGACTAGGAACATATTTGAACTCATAAGGAATTTATAACACAAGTTCACAGAAACTAGGGCCGATTCTGTAATGAGCTGAATCATTCTTCTAGAACTGAGATAAGTACCCTCGCACCGTGGCTATTTGGAGCCGTACTAGCTATATGCTAGAGGTATTTATACATATTTAATGAGATATGCTATAACTGGACACCACGGGTAGGCGGTAGGGAGTGCTATGATGTTAATAAGGGTAATACCCTAAACTTGGATGGTCAGCCGGTACAGTGTGGGATACCCAGATACTGAGCACAATTAGCATAAGAAAAACAAAAAATTGTTCTGCACATTTTTCACATGAATTTTTTATTTTATATTTTCATTATTTTTTATTTTTTCATGTTAGTTGTGGTTTTGTGGGTAGTATTCAGTTAAAATTTAATGCCAAGAAGTGTAGAGTGATGCACTTGGGGTGCGGAAACCCAAAAGAGAGATACCGGATAGGAGGGGAGAGATTAATAAGCTGGAGGATGAATTACTGAAAGAGATGTTCCCATCCCCACCAGTGCTGGCCTTCTGACAGCCACCCAATTTAAAACACAAGCTAGTGAGAAGCAAGCTCTCAGAGACCCAAAAAGAAGACAATGGCACACATCCTTGTAATATATCCAGCTGCAAACTATGCCAAAACATTTCACAAGACCCCACAGTCATTCACAAAGGAAAAATATTCAACATAAAGGAATCTTTCACATGCTCAGCTTCCAATGTAGTATATCAGGCTTATTTTCGAAAGAGAAGGACGCCCATCTTTCGACACAAATCAGAAGATGGGCGTTGTTCTCACAGGGTCGCCCAAATCGGTATAATCGAAAGCTGATTTTGGGCGTCCCCAACTGCTTTCCGTCGCGGGGACGACCAAAGTTCCCAGGGGCATGTCGGAGGCGTAGCGAAGGCGGGACTTGGGCGTGCCTAACACATGGGCGTCCTCGACCCATAATGGAAAAAAAAGGGTGTCCCTGATGAACATTTGGACAACTTTACCTGGTCCTGTTTTTGTTACGACTAAGCCACAAAAATATGCCCGAAATAACCAGATGACCACTGGAGGGAATCAGGGATGACTTCCTCTTACTTCACCAATGGTCATTAACCCCCTCCCACCCTAAAAAATTCTTTAAAAATATTTTCTGCTAGCCTCTATGCCAGCCTCAAATGTCATACTCAGGTCCATCACAGCAGTATGCAGGTCCCTGGAGCAGTTTTAGTGGGTGCAGTGCACTTCAGGCAGGCGGACCCAGGCCCATCCCCCCCACCTGTTACACTTGTGATGGTAAATATGAGCCCTCCAAAACCCACCACAAACCCACTGTACCCACATCTAGGTGCCCCCCTTCACCCCTTAGGGCTATGGTAGTGTTGTACAGTTGTGGGGAGTGGGTTTTGGGGGGCTCAGCACCCAAGGTAAGGGAGCTATGCACCTGGGAGCAATTTGTGAAGTCCACTGCAGTGCCCCCCCAGGGTGCCCGGTTGGTGTGCTGGCATGTGAGGGGGACCAGTGCACTACGAATTCTGGCTCCTCCCATGACCAAAGGGCTTGGATTTGGTCGTTTTTGAGATGGGTGTCCTCGGTTTCCATTATGGACGAAAACTGGGGACGACCATCTCTAAGGTCGACCATCTAAACATTTAGGTCGACCATCTCTATGGTCAACCTAAATGTTGAGATTTGGGCGTCCCCGACCGTATTATCGAAACGAAAGATGGACTCCCACTTTGTTTCGATAATACGGGTTTCCCCGCCCCTTCACCGGGACATCCTTAGAGATGTTCGTCCCCATTCGATTATGCCCCTCGCACGTGTCTTTATAAAATAGTTTCAAACTAGGTGCCTACTTGGCCTCCCAACCTAGACAATCTTTTGTAAAATTACCCTCAGTGTGCAGCAGTTTGTTATGATGCAGTATTTTGTGTTTAGTTGTCACACTGGCCAAGTCATTGTGACCTTCACACTTAATTCTAGATTTATTGTCTTGCATTCTAAAATATTGTTTAGGCTTGATTTCTGTGGTATATAAAAACCTAAAGTTCCTGTTTACCAAGCCGTGTTATAGGCACACTAGCATTTTTAGCGCACACTAAAAATTAGAGCGCTAACCGTGTAGGTGCCCAGAAGGGCCCTTTTACTAAGCCGCATGGTGCATATGTGCATCCTACACGCATCAATTTGGAGTTACCGCCCAGCTACCGCGTGGCCCGGGCAGTAATTTCATTTTTTATGCATGTCCGCTACTCGTACCAGAAAATAATTTTTATTTTCCTATGTGCGGCGGAAGCCAGGCATTAATCGTCATTCTACACGCAGAGACGATTACCGCACGGTTACCGCATGAGACCTTACCGCTAAGTCAACAGGTGGCGGTAAGGTGTTAGACCCGAAATGGACATACGCCAATTTTTATTTTGCTGCACGTCCATTTTTGGCAAAAATAAAAAAAATACCTTTTTTATAGATGCACTGAAAAATGGATCTGCGCGCATCCAAAACACGCACCTACAGTAGTGCAGCCCATTTTTCAGCGCACCTTAGTAAAAGGACCCCATAGTATTTCTGTAAGCGCCTACATGGTTAGCGCACATTAAAAACGCTAGCGCACCTTAGTAAACAGAGCCCTAAGTTACTACAGTTGTTTCCTGATAACCAGGTATCATATGGTGAAAACTATGTGCAGTTTGGATTTGGGGATAATCTAGAGTTGACTGCAGTCCTAATTGTCTGGTAGGTTAATCCTGATCCCTATCATTCCCTTACAGATTTAAATGAGTTGAGTGAAAGTACAAGTGGTAATTATTGCTGCTGCAAACTAAGGCGTGAAAGGGTTAATACTAGGATTTTCTTATAGCCATGACCACTTAAAAGATCAGATCAGAACACGTGATCATAACCTAACTATTTGCTTCTCAGTTGAAAACCTTTTTCTGGATGGCCTCAGTTTAAATAGATTCTCTAGATGACTACAACAGTTTGTGTCTGAAATGAAGATGTCTCTATTTATGGAGATTACTGGATCAGCTATTGAGTTTCTGATTCACTACCATCCACAGAATTAAAACGGTAGATTGGTTCCATTCTCCGAGGACAAGCAGGCTGCTTGTTCTCACGACTGGGTGACGTCCGCGTCAGCCCCCACCAACCGGAAAGAAGCTTCGCGGGACGGTCGGCACGCAGGGCACGCCCACCGCGCATGCGCGGCCGTCTTCCCGCCCGTGCGCGACCGCTCCCGCCAGTTACTTTTTTTCCGCGACTGGAGAGAGTTGTGCAATTGCCTCTCTCTCTGTTCAGCCGCCGGATTTTTCGACCGCGTTTACGCGGATCGTCGCTTTTGGACCGTTCGGTTTCCTCTTTTTCCTTTCTTTTGTATTGTTAAAAAAAAAAAAAAGAAAAAAAAAAAAAAGGGATTTCGCGCGTGTGGAGCACGCGCTCCCCTTTTCCCTCGCTTCTAGCGAGGACGCCACGTTGCGGCCTAGTGGCCGCTCGGTCGGTTTGGTTTTTCGTGGTGTGATTTTAGCCACCATTGCCGACTTTGACTTCGCCGACGCGATTTTTCCGTCGATGTCCTCGAAGGTCCCGAGTGGATTTAAAAAGTGTGGTCGCTGCGGCCGGCCGATCTCGCAGACCGACACCCACGCTTGGTGCCTCCAGTGCCTCGGGCCGGAGCACAATCTCAAGTCGTGTGCTTTGTGTCTCGGTCTCCGGAAACGGACTCAGGTTGCGAGGCAAGTTCTACGGGACCGTCTTTTTGGAACTTGCGCCGGCCCCTCGACGTCGACCTCGACGGCATCGGTATCGAAGGCCGGTTCTTCGGTACCGGTATCGATGCCCGAGACATCGGCACCGATGGCAGCGACCCCAGGAGAACAGGTCCCGTCGGCCCGCCGGTCCGCCGGTGAGAGTGGGGTTGAGAGGCCGCGTGGGCAGTCGGCCCCGGTCACTCCCTCAGCTCGTGAGCCACGGGACCGAACCCTGTCGGACCCGGTACCTCGAGACCGAGGGGGATCGACCTCCTCCTCCTCCGTGCCCTCCGGCGCCGGTGACGCGCACCGGAAAAAGGACAAAAAGCGCCGTCACCGGGAGCCCTCGGTGCACCCTGAAGAGGAGCCGACGCCGAAGCGTCATCGCAGAGAGGAGAGATCTCCGTCGGTGGTGGAGGTACCGACGCGTCGGGGTTCCGGCACCTCGGTGCCGTCTCCTGGCCCCCAGCAGCTTCTGGCACCGACACCCTTACCGGCCCCACCGCCTTTCCCGGCAGCGGGCCTGGACGAGTGCCTCAGAGCCATCCTTCCGGGGATCCTGGAAGGGCTGATGCGCCAGGCTGTGCCGGCGTCGGGGGTGCTTGCGCCCCCGACGCCGATGACTGTGGCGCCGGCGAGCTCTAGCCCGGCGCCGGGGCTGTCGACACCGCCGCCGCTTGCGGTGCCGGTCTCGACCGCCACGCAGGTGGAGTCCCCGTCGACGTCGATGGAGGGAGCTCCGTCCCCGCCGGCGCGGGAGTCCACCGCTCGACGACACCGAGACCTCGGTGCCTCGACGTCGAGCCGGGCCCGGTACCGGACTCAGCTACATGAGCTAATGTCCGATACCGAGGATGAGGACTCGTGGGGGGAAGAGGAGGACCCGAGATATTTCTCCTCAGAGGAGTCTACGGGCCTTCCCTCGGACCCCACGCCGTCACCTGAGAGGAAACTCTCTCCACCTGAGAGTCTCTCCTTTGCCTCCTTTGTGCGGGATATGTCTATAAGCATTCCCTTCCCCGTGGTCTCTGTGGAAGAGCCGAGGGCCGAGATGCTCGAGGTCCTCGACTATCCATCACCACCTAGAGAGTCCTCCACGGTACCGCTGCACAATGTCCTGAAGGAGACGCTGCTTCGGAACTGGGTGCGACCACTAACTAACCCCACCATTCCCAAGAAAGCAGAGTCCCAGTACAGGATCCACTCTGACCCAGAGCTCATGCGGCCCCAGTTGCCCCATGACTCAGCGGTCGTGGATTCTGCTCTCAAGAGGGCACGGAGTTCGAGGGATACCGCCTCGGCGCCCCCGGGGCGGGAGTCTCGCACTCTGGACTCGTTTGGGAGGAAGGCCTACCAATCCTCCATGCTCGTGACCCGCATCCAATCCTACCTGCTCTATATGAGCATCCACATGCGGACCAATGTGCAACAGCTGGCGGACCTGGTCGATAAGCTCCCGCCGGAGCAGTCCAGGCCATATCAGGAGGTGGTCAGGCAGCTGAAGGCGTGCAGAAAGTTCCTGTCCAGGGGGATTTTTGACACCTGTGACGTGGCATCTCGTGCTGCGGCCCAAGGTATAGTGATGCGCAGGCTCTCATGGCTGCGTGCCTCTGACCTGGACAACCGCACCCAGCAGAGACTGGCTGACGTCCCTTGCCGGGGGGATAACATTTTTGGTGAGAAGGTCGAGCAGATGGTGGACCAACTGCATCAGCGGGAAACCGCTCTCGACAAGCTCTCCCACCGGGCGCCTTCAGCATCCACCTCAGCAGGTGGACGTTTTTCCCGGGCCCGGCAGGCTGCACCCTATTCTTTTGCAAAGCGTAGGTACAACCAGCCGGCCCGAAGGCCTCGTCAGGCACAGGGACAGCCCCAGCGCGCTCGTTCCCGTCAACAGCGTGCGCCTAAGCAGCCCCCTGCGCCTCCACAGCAAAAGCCAGGGACGGGCTTTTGACTGGATCCACGGGAACATAGCCGCCCTCAAAGTGTCCGTACCGGACGATCTGCCGGTCGGGGGGAGGTTAAAATTTTTTCACCAAAGGTGGCTTCTCATAACCTCCGACCAGTGGGTTCTCCAAATAGTGCGGTGCGGATACGCCCTGAATTTGGCCTCCCTGCCTCCAAATTGTCCTCCGGGAGCTCAATCCTTCAGCTCCCATCACAAGCAGGTACTTGCAGAGGAACTCTCCGCCCTTCTCAGCGCCAATGCGGTCGAGCCCGTACCACCCGGGCAGGAAGGGCAGGGATTCTATTCCAGGTACTTCCTTGTGGAAAAGAAAACAGGGGGGATGCGTCCCATCCTAGACCTGAGAGGCCTGAACAAATTCCTGGTCAAGAAAAGTTCAGGATGCTTTCCTTGGGCACCCTTCTGCCACTGATTCAGAAAAACGATTGGCTATGTTCCCTGGATTTAAAGGATGCATATACTCACATCCCGATACTGCCAGCTCACAGACAGTATCTCAGATTCCGCCTGGGCGCACGACACTTTCAGTACTGTGTGCTGCCCTTTGGGCTCGCCTCCGCCCCACGAGTGTTTACGAAGTGCCTCGTGGTGGTGGCGGCGTACCTACGCAGGCTGGGAGTGCACGTGTTCCCATATCTCGACGATTGGCTGGTCAAGAACACCTCGGAGGCAGGAGCCCTCCGGTCCATGCAGTGCACTATTCAACTTCTGGAGCTGCTGGGGTTTGTGATAAATTACCCAAAGTCCCATCTCCAGCCATCCCAGTCTCTGGAATTCATAGGAGCGCTGCTGAATACCCAGACGGCTCAGGCCTACCTTCCCGAAGCGCGGGCCACCAATCTCCTGGCCCTGGCTTCGCAGACCAGAGCGTCTCAGCAGGTCACAGCTCGGCAGATGTTGAGACTTCTGGGTCATATGGCCTCCACAGTTCATGTGACTCCCATGGCTCGTCTTCACATGAGATCTGCTCAATGGACCCTAGCTTCCCAGTGGTTCCAAGCCACCGGGAATCTAGAAGATGTCATCCGCCTCTCCACCAGTTGCCGCACTTCACTGCTCTGGTGGACCATCCGGACCAATTTGACCCTGGGACGTCCATTCCAAATTCCACAGCCTTCGAAAGTGCTGACGACGGATGCATCTCGCCTGGGGTGGGGAGCTCACGTCGATGGGCTTCACACCCAGGGTCTGTGGTCCCTCCAGGAAAAGGATCTACAGATCAACCTCCTGGAGCTCCGAGCGATCTGGAACGCACTGAAGGCTTTCAGAGATCGGCTGTTCTACCAAATTATCCAAATTCGGACAGACAATCAGGTTGCAATGTATTACGTCAACAAGCAGGGGGGCACCGGATCTCGCCCCCTGTGTCAGGAAGCCGTCGGGATGTGGCGTTGGGCGTGCCGGTTCGGCATGCTCCTCCAAGCCACATACCTGGCAGGCGTAAACAACAGTCTGGCCGCTAGGGGTCGCTGTCGGGAAACGCACCATCTCCAATTGGCTAGCAGATTGCATTTCCTTCACTTACGCCCAGGCTGGGCTGACTCTTGAGGGTCATGTCACGGCTCATAGTGTCAGAGCCATGGCAGCGTCGGTGGCCCACTTGAAGTCAGCCACTATTGAAGAGATCTGCAAGGCTGCGACGTGGTCATCTGTCCACACATTCACATCTCATTACTGCCTCCAGCAGGATACCCGACGCGACAGTCGGTTCGGGCAGTCGGTGCTGCAGAATCTGTTTGGGGTGTAAATCCAACTCCACCCTCCAGGACCCGAATTTATTCTGGTCAGGCTGCACTCTCAGTTAGTTGTTCTTCGTAGGTCAATTTCTGTTGTTTCCTCGCCGTTGCGAGGTTCCATTGACCTGGGTTCTTGTTTTGAGTGAGCCTGAGAGCTAGGGATACCCCAGTCGTGAGAACATATCACAACATATCAATTAAATCCAGATAAGACTATAACATCCTGGATAGTAGGACAGGGCATATGTCCAGCAGTGGTACCTATGCTATTTGGCAAGAACATCCCTACAGTTAAATCTTTTAGATACCTTGGGGTTATAATTGATTCTGCTCTAACTTTCGAGGAACAAATATCTGACGTAGTGAAGAAATCTTTTTTCCATCTTAGGAGACTTCGGTCAGTTAGGAATTCAATTAGTAAGGACTCCCTTAAAACGTTGACATCTGCTTATATTACCTCACGTTTAGACTATTGTAACATCATATATTCAGGGATCACTCAAGCTAGCTTGAAGCGACTACAAAGAATACAGAATACTGCAGCACGTATGATTTGTAGGGCCCGGAGGGATGACAGAGTAACACCTTTGCTACATCAACTGCATTGGCTTCCGGTTGAAGCAAGAGTTAAGTTTAAAGCCTTAGTTTTGACCCATAAGGCTTTTTATACACTAAATCCTGACTATCTGTCAAATCTAACTATTCCTTACACTGCCACACGAACCCTTAGATCCCTGACAGATAACAGGTTAGTGATTCCTCCTCTTGCTAGGGCTAGATGGGAATCTACACGGAATTCGGCTTTTTTCTATTTGTCTCCCTCTCTTTGGAATGGCCTTCCAAAAGAGATCAGACTTGAGAAATCTTACTTTCATTTTCGGAAACTTTTGAAAACCTTCTACTTTATCGAGTATGTCGATCAGAATTTAGAATAATGGAAGAAGGGTTAGATATGGGCATCTGTAATATATACTAAGTCTGTGTAGATTATATTATGTATTTAATTTTGTATTTACAGTGTTCTCCTGTGTATTATTCATGAGTTATATTGTTTTCATCTTATGTAGCTAGTTTCTGGGTTTGCTGTGCTTTCCTGTAATGATTGGAGTTCAAATGTTTGTCTAATTTGTACTTATTGTATTGCTTTTTTTTCTTAAATTGTAAACCGTTCTGCCTTGCAGTAGCAATAAGATACGGTATATAAATTGACGTAAATAAATAAATAAATAAATAAAACAAGCAGCCTGCTTGTCCTCGGAGAAAGGGTATGATACATACCTGTAGCAGTTGTTCTCCGAGGACAGCAGGCTGATTGTTCTCACCTACCCTCCCTCCTCCCCTTTGGAGTTGTGTGTTTCATCTTTTGCTAGTCATTCAACTGGCGGGAGCGGTCGCGCACGGGCAGGAAGACGGCCGCGCATGCGCGGTGGGCGTGCCCTGCGTGCCGACCGTCCCGCGAAGCTTCTTTCCGGTTGGTGGGGGCTGACGCGGACGTCACCCAGTCGTGAGAACAATCAGCCTGCTGTCCTCGGAGAACAACTGCTACAGGTATGTATCATACCCTTTACTAGATCATTCCCTTTGCAGTCTGACAAAGTAGTGAAAAACTGCACTATAGTAGTAATGGTTTGTGTTTATTGTGGTTTATAGTTCATCAGTGGGTGGAGAGGAAATGCAAGGCCTGTGCCCACCCAGTCCACCTCCAGGCCCATCTAAAAATTAAACTCTGGCTACCCTACTGCATTTCACAGATTACTGTAATACTATACTATACAGTACTTCTATTCTGCAAAACACCTGATCAGTTCATTGCAGATTACATAAAGAAGACTGGATCAGAACTTCCCAGAAACTACAATAAATTTCAAAAATAAAACAAAATTAAACTCCAAAAAAACTTCTCAAATAGCCATGTTTTTAACAGTTTACGAGATAGTGTGAATTTCCAGAGGCAGAAGATTCCAAAGTACTACAGCCTGATAATATAAAGAGGGCTGTTCAGCTTGGAGAAAAGACGGCTGAGGGGAGATATTGAGCCACATTGAGCCTGCAAGTAGGTGGGAAAAATGTGGGATACAAATGAAACAAGTAAATAAATAAATAAATAAATATGATAGAGGTACATAAAATACTGAGTGGAGCGGAACGGATAGACGTGAATGACTTGTTTACTCTTTCCAAAAATACTAGGACTAGGGGGCATGCAATGAAGCTACAAAGTTGTAAATTTAAAACGAATCAGAGAAAATATTTCTTCACTCATCGTGTAATTAAACTCTGGAATTCATTGCCAGAGAATGTGGTAAAAAGCAGTTAGCGGAGTTTAAAAAAGGTTTGGATAGCTTCTTAAAAGAAAGGTCCATAAGCCATTATTAAAATGGACTTAGGGAAAATCCACTGCTTATTTCTGGGATAAGCAGCATAAAATGTATTGTACTGTTTTGGGATCTTGCCAGGTACTTGTGACCTGGATTGGCCACTGTTGGAAAAGGATACTGGGCTTGATGGACCTTCAGTCTCTCCCAGTATGGCAGTACTTATGTACTTATAAATACTTGGAGCTGTGTGACTCAGAAGGCTAGCCACCCTGCCCTGTAATGCTGTAGACAGAAGATCGACAAGGATTCATGTGTTAATTGCCTGATATTGTAAGTTGCATGCGTGAATGTAATTGCACAATGCTGTAAAAGTTGTTTAACCTATGTAAGTAGTAGAATGCTGCTGCCATAATAAATCCACTCTTAATCTCAGATGATTTGTCAAGGGTTTGATATTTTGGAGTGTAGCGTGTGGGATGAAAGGAGAGAGCCGAGGTGCCGCCTGCCCCATTTGTGCAGTTGGAGTACTCCTGATTAGCTTAGAGGGAACAGTGCTTGTGTGCATAAATGTACACAATACCAGTGCTTTCGGGGGGGGGGGGGGGGGGGGGGGGGGTAGGTGTACACTTCATGTGGGTAAGTGGTGGCAGATCTAATAAGCACTATTCTGTAAGGGCATGTGTAAGTGGCATAGTGTCAGTGGCGTACCGAGGGCGGGGCGGTCCGCCCCGGGTAAACGCCGCTGGAGGGGTGCAGAGAGTAGCACGCGCCTGTCGGCTCCGGTGGTTCCCTGCTCCCTCTGCCCCGGAACAGGTTACTTCCTGTTCCGGAGTAGAGGGAGCAGGGAGCCAGCGGAGCCGACAGCCTTGCGGCTGCTCCCAGCAGCTAAGAATGTACCCGGGGAGGGGGGGGGGGGGGGGGGGGGTGCACAGCAGCGATCTGCCCAGGGTGCAAGCTGACCTAGGATCGTCACTGTATAGGCTGAAAATGAAAGGGGACATTCATTTGGGTGGAGCTTGGGAGAGGCAAGAGCGGGACTTCAACTTATAGAATGTAAGTTACACACTTAGCACATTTGGGTGCCTGGGGTTATGCCAGATGTATAGCTGGTGTGTGGGCACTTAAATGTAAGGTGCGCCGATGCTGAGTTATAGTAGTAGTGTATAATGGAATCTGGGCACCCAGGTTCCATCATAGAATAGGCTCCTACCATGTGGCTTTGGGATGTCCACTTATAGAATTGCCCCCCATATGTAGATCTCCCAGCTAAGGTTACTGAGCGACTGGAGCTTTTGCAGAACATAGCAGTGGAAGTGGTTAGGATACCAGCACCCTTAGACCGAGAAGAATAGGCACTATACGTAATCAGTGGCAATGACTTCCACTAGAAACAATGGGAAAGTTAATTTACTAATGCTGGCCTTCCATGCTATATAAGAGATACTGTACCTGTCTGGAAAGCTGAAATGCTATATTCCTGGTGGAGAGCTATGGTCTAGCCAGAGAACTTCGCCGAGGGTGTGGGAGATGTACTTAGCTACAAAGCTAGGACACTTTCTTTGAGTGTTCCCATACTGTGAAACAATATGCTGTTATGCCCTGATTGACTTGATGCTAATGGAGCAATAGGTGGCAAGAGCTACCCCCAAAAAAGGCAGCAGGTATTTTTCTTAATCTGGGGTGAATACGTAGACTCCCTGGCCCCAGAGGGCTTGTTGCATGGTTCTAAACACCTTTGAATGAGAAGCAGAGCCTCCACTCCTTTAGAGTGGTGGTTAGGTTGACAGTAGCTTAACAGTGAGAAAAGGCCTGGTTTGGGGGAGGGGGAAGTTCTCTCTTCTTGGTCAGTGATATTGCTTTCAGTTCCTGGCAATGCTTAAGAAACAACCACACTGTGCTAGATAAGCTTGACAATGCTTAAGTGGTGGATAATGAGGGACTGTAGAAGAGGGTAGGGGTAGTTAGAGGAAGGTGTGGAGGGTGGGGGGGGGGGGGGGGGAGAATGGAGTACTATAATAAAATTAATGCATTACTGGCTTCCTCAATATTCTCAAAATTGTCTGTTGATAGGTGGCATTCTTAGAAAGGAATAAATGTATGATATGCTTTTTCTGGAGTAGCCTAGTGTTAGTGCAGTGGACTTTGATCCTGGGGAACTGGGTTCGATTCCCACTGCAGCTCCTTGTGACTGTGGGCAAGTCACGTAACCCTCCATTGCCCCAGGTGCAAAATAAGTACCTGCATATATGTAAACCGCTTTGAATGTAGTTGCAAAACTACCACAGAAAGGCAGTATATTAAGTCCCATTTCCCCTTTCATTCATCAATAAAGTACATAAAACATACATTAGAGTTTAAACTAATTGTCTTATTTTCCCAGCTGCTTGAAGAGCTGGAGTAGTACAGGACAGTGGTGTAGCTAGTTGGGGCCATAAGGGCCTGGTCCCCCCAAATTTGCTCTGGGTCTCCCACCCCCGCTAGCTGAAGACTTCATCCAGCACTGGTCTGTGGCAGCGCCTCCGCATTGCCTGCCCTGCTTTCTTTTCCCCTCACGTCGGGCACGCTCCTTTTAGTGAAATTGAGCATTTGGCCCTGGTACATTAACAACCAAGCCAATGTTGTCTGTTTAGTGTAATTGTCAGAGAAATGTTGATTAGTCCAGTAGGCTGGTTGAGTGGTTGAGAGGCAACAGTGCATGCTGTCATTCCAGTGGCTTGGGTTTGATTTCATGGGTGGTTTTTAGTTGCTCCTGGAGTCTGCACAGACGTTCACTGTCCTGGGAGGGAAACCGAGTCCTCAGTCAATCATATCATCCACTAGCTGGCTGAAGAGTTCACTTATATTAATTTTTAGTGTGAAGATCTCATTAGTTGTTGTTGTTGCCAGAGTTTGCATGAGGTTCAGAGTGGAAGGTGGCAAGACTGGCATTTGGAAGTAGATTGGAGATTAGGTAGGACACAGGTATGCTCTGTCTTCCAGTTGCTTCACACCTTGTGCGTCAGTGGGCGGAGGGTGTTGTTTCTGTGCTACTGAAATTCAAAATATGACCATGGTACACCTTGCCATTGCATTTTAGCATGACCACATTCTAGATATCGTTAGTTAAGTACCTAATATATTGTTAAAACAAGCAGACATTATGTGTTTAACTACCCAGGTTTAGCTTGGGTTGCTACGTAGTCCTCTCCCAGGGGCCTATTTATTCAGCTGCATTGCATACAGTAATGCATCCTAAGTTACCCTAATGTGTGTATGATATGATAACGCAATTTTAATTCATGGGCAAATCAGGCCATATTTGCATTAAAATTAATGAACTGTATCACATGTTGAATGTATGCAGAGGAGCTCATAGATTTGGATATGAAATAACACAGTTTGTGCTATGATTGGCAAACCATATTTGATGCTTTAAACTGAATGACACTTCTGGGAGCATTTGATTTGATAATGCATGAGCTGATGTTCCCAGAGACAAAATAAAGAGCGGGGGGGGGGGGGGGGGGGGGGGGAGGGGAACCCATACCATCGTTGTCAGGATGGAGTTACCTGTTCACATGGGGTACCCCTTTTGTGTTATCTCACCTCTGTCAGGATTATAGTTCTTCCCTTGTACCTTTTGTCTCATATCTCTATGTTGTGTATTTTTGCTTTACTCCTATTTTTCTCTAGTTCTGTGTTTAGACTGTAAACCGCCCTGATGGTCTCCATAGGGTGGGGTAGTAAATAAATAAAGAAACTTAGAAATTTCTTCTGTAAAAACTGAAGCAAAGAATTCATTTAATCTCTCTGCTATAGCCTTGTAGTCTCTGAGTGCCCCTTTTGCTACTTCATAATCTAACTGTCCCACAGATTCCCTCACCTGAAAAAGGTGTTACTATGAGGTTTTTGTCTTTGCGGCAAGTTTTTCTTCATATTCTCCTTTAGCTTTCTTTTTATCGGTGCTTTGCATCTAGCTTGACAGTGCTTATGCTGCTTCTTATTTTCTTCATTTGGTTCCTTTTTCCATTCTTTGAAGGATGCTCTTTTAGCCTTAATATCCTCTTTAACTTCACCTTTGAACCAATCTGGTTGTTGTTTGCTCCTCTTTCCACCTTTGTTAACACGTGGAATACATCTGGTCCTACCCTTTATGGCCGACCTTTTTAGCTTCTTTTTAACCATTTTCCTCATTTTGTTGTAGTCCTTTTGAAAATTAAATGCCGCTACAGTAGATTCCCTTAGTGACGTCACTCCAGATATCAGCTGAAATTTGATCATGTTATGATCGCTGTTTCCCAGCGGATCCAACACTGTTACCTCTTGTACCATGTCCTGCATTCCCCTAAGGACTAGATCCAAATAGCTCCCCCTTTGTTGGTTCTTGGACCAGTTGCTCCAAGAAGCAGGAGTGGCCTAGTGGTTAGGGTGGTGGACTTTGGTCCTGAGGAACTGAGTTCAATTCCCACTTCAGGCACAGGCAGCTCCTTGTGACTCTGGGCAAGTCACTTAACCCTCCATTGTCCCATGTAAGCTGCATTGAGCCTGCTATGAGTGGGAAAGTGTGGGGTACAAATGTAACAAAAAAAAAAAGCAGTCATTTATTACATCTAAGAATTTTACCTCCCTAGTGCTCCCATGGGGTAATTGAAATCACCCAGTATTATAATGTTGTCCAGTTTGCCAGTTCTCCTAATTTCTGTAAACATTTCTTCATCTGTCTGTTCGTTCTGTCCTAACGTGTACAAATATGTGCTCTGACCTGAACATTAGTACTTGTAGATGACTTTAATGATTCATGTTCTTGAGTGGAGTTGGGTGAAGCCACAGTCTATGTACATACTTTATAAAAAATGTGTGAACATTTACACTTGCTTCTGAGGAAGCATACATGCTCACAACTTCATTTTAGGTTCAATTTATGTTATAGAGACGTGTTTCTTTATAAAATGAACTCCCACTACCTCTCAATCTAGATAATCTGCTATGTTTATTTAGATTTTTGGGGGCTCACAATCTAATTTTGTACCTGAGGCAATGGAGGGTTAAGTGACTTGCCCAGGAACACAAGGAGTAGCAGTGGGATTTGAACCAGCTACATTTGGGTGTCAAGAGGGGTGGTCTAACCACTAAAGCGACTCCTCCACTATTAACCTCAATGCACCTGAGACTTTTAGCTGTGTGAAAGGTAAATGGATTTTTGAAAATTGGCCTTCAAATGTTTTATATATGTTTTAACATGCCCATATGCACACCAAAAAATCTTGGTTGAATCCCATGGTATGGACATAGTAAATAGCACTGTGTATAGTATGTACTAAATATAGCATGGCTTTATTGCATAGTACCCTCAATAAATTATTTTGTTTGAAAGATTGGGACACTGATTTTAGCTTGTTAGAAGTTACTTTGAAAGATGCATTTTCTGATCCATGAGATATGTGGTGCTTCTCTTGCTTTGTGAGTTTACATGCGGTGATCTGGAAAGTGACAAGGAAAAGAACTGTGAATGATCCAACATTTTCTTAGCTTTTTTTTTTTTATATTTGCCATCTGGATCAAGCTGTCATTAGCTTAGGTTTTGGTAATACATTCCAAAGTAACTTAGAGAGACCAATTACCATAGCAACCTTTTGCGAGACTGTGGATCATCAGAAAAATTCTAAAATTGGGAAAAAAGACCAATTGAACTGAATATGAACCAAAACTCTTTGGCCTGTTTACATTCATATTTTGCATGTAGCTATGTGTCTGCTGGACCCCTTATGGCTATCTGTGAGTGAATAAACTCAGCTTTCCCCAAAACCTCAAAACAGCTCGTGCATTCTGGTATCCACATCTACCTTCAATTCTTGCCCCTGTCCTTGCTTCATTTCAGTGCATTCTACTCCCCTCTTTATCACTTTAAACTGGACATTTTTAAACTTCCTTTATCAGGTCTAAAATCTGTGCCCTCTGTGCTTGTGTTAGATAACTGCTGTGCGACATTCACAAAATCCAGAATTTTCTTTTGTTTGACTGATGCTGCATGCTTTCACAATCATTCATTTGATCCCATTAAGACCAAGCAAATTGTATCTTGGCCAGGTTCCCAGATTCTACAGCTTACCCTTTCCAACTTCTTTGGAATTATATGGCAAGAATCTTGTATTGTGTTCCTTGTCGTGCTTCTTTCTCTCCTGGCTTAGATTCCTTTCATTAGCTTCCCATTAACAGTGCATGTTGTTTAAATTCATAATAACGGAATTAATGGCCTAGATCCAGGTTATCTGTCCTCTTTAATTTTTCTTCATATTTCTGCCCATATTCTCTGCTCCAAAGCCTGAGCTATTCTCTCAATACCCTACTCTTGTCAGACATTCTGTCCTTGCTAAGTTTTGTTTCTTGTCCCCTTCTGTTGGCACTGTAGCCCAGCATCTCCAACACTGCTTTCCAGTCTCTACCAGAAATATCCAAGTGATCCCCTTTCTCATCTCTGCTTTCACACAAAGTTATCTGCACAGAATGGCCTTTCCATAGCATTGTTTCACACGATTCTAGAACTTGTGGGTAGTTGTGCCTATTGAACAGCAGGTGCAGATATAGGACACAGCCTAATTCCGTGTTCTCTAAGCACTGTGTGGACCCTCAACTCTTCAGTATATCTCCCACAGGTGGATGGTCTTATCTGGCACAAGTTCTGCGAGGGGCTGCTCCTGGCCCTAGTGGGAATCTGGCTCCCAGTTGAGCATTGCAGGTGCTTTATTGGTTGAGGCTCATACCTGGTGGTGCCAGGTCCCTGTTCTTGTGCTCTGCTCCCTCCTTCTCTGGGGTCATGTAACTCAGCACCTTTTGAATTTGAAAAAAAAAAATCAAATGATCCGACTAAGAAAACAGACGAGAGTGGCCTGGGAAGGCTTTAGTTTGGGGTTAATTACCTGACAGGCTTCCTGCTGCTGTGCAGGTTGAGCATGAGAGGCTGAGTTTCTGAGGCGAGCCGGTCAGTGGGGGTAATTCTGACCAGGTTAAGGTGCTACTGTGGTGTTGGCTTCGTGGTATGGGGGATGGGTGCTGTTTTTTCTCCTTTTGGCTCCTTAGTCGGCCTCAGCTGTGATGACTACCCCTGCGGTGGCAGTCAAATGGTGCTCCGGCTGTGGGACGGTGTTTGTCTTCAGGGCGGTTTGCCGTCTGTAAGCAGGGGAAGGCTCAGTTGGTGATGGACACCCTGGGTGAGGGTGCCATTCTGGAGGCTCTCCCACATCAGGCTACTCCAGAGCACTCAGATCACTCGGGCACACCTGCCACTTCCTCTTCCCAACAGAGCGCGGGAACATTGGTAATTTTGCAACTGCTGATACAGTGAAAATGCCATGCGGTGGCAGTTCTTGCACTTTCCCCAAGGGAGGATTGGGGTCTCAGCAGCATATGGGGACTCCTCTCACTTCGGGGGAGATGTTCTTACTCAATTGTTTGGAGCTGCTTCACCAGGCCTATCTCCTGAAGCAGGGTCAGGTTCCTGCTTCTCAGACTCTGGCTTCTCCAGTTCCAGCGGCTCCTCCTTAGAAACTGGCCTGTTTGGAAAATGTATTTGAGCCGGGGTCTCCTCGCTGTCAGGCACTGTCAGATCAGGCCTCAGTGGGGTCATGGGAACCCTCCTGAGCCCTCCCTGAGAGAGCCATTGGAGGAAGGGGAGCTCCTTTTGGAGGAGGGTGATGACCCTAAGGTGCTGCGTCCCTTTCATAAGGAAGAACTCAGCACCCTCATTTCTGAAGGGTTGACTGTTATCTATTGAAGACCCTTTGGTTTCTTCCTTAGGGACCTCCAGCTTGTCTATTATAAATGGCCTTCAAAAGCTTTCCCTATGCACCCCAACATGCAGGGCTTGATTTCAACTGAATGTGTTTAGCTGGATTCCAGCCTCAGGGTGGGCAGAGCTATGACTCACCTTTAACCTCTGGTCCCTGTGGAGCAGAAGCAGTTGCAGCTTCTCAGGGTGGATGCTCTTGTCAATAATAAGGAGGTTTAATAGACAGGAGATGAAGTGACGTCAAAACGCCGAAACCAATTAGGTCAGTCTAAGTTTCCCCATCCCAGCGTAGCTGTCATCCCCGTTCACTCAAAACAAAGCAAACAAAACTATGAGCTCCTGCATCTACCTTGTTCTTTATTGTTGGTAGCATTTTTATTTAATCTCACTTATATTTTCAAACATGCCAGTTTGTGCAGCATACAGATGTACACAGAGGAAGTATAATAACCGAATAATTTTTCATAGGTAGAGTAGTAATTTGTTATAAATCTTAATCAGTGGTCAGTTGGAGGGGCTGGTTACAGGGACACCCTGGCACATGTTATATTCTTTCAGAGATTTTTCTCTTCAGGTAATGGGCCACTAAAACAGACATCATGTTATGAGAATCGGGTGCTCAACATTCAGAGTTTCTATCTATTTATTTATTTATGACATTTATATCCCACATTTAACATGTATTAGATTGAAACCAGGGAGCATTTGAAAGCTTTTTTTTTTTTCCCTGTGCCTAGATCAAAAGAGAAAGATGGTTTGTGGGAACTTACTCCTTCTGTTTTGAAGAATGCAGTGGTATATTATAAAAATGCACTTAATATTGTTTATTACTATTATTTACTACTGGTTGATATATAGCAGATGTAAACCAAGTCAACTTCATTCTTTGTAATATAATTTTTAATAGCATTTTCTCAGTTATTGCCCAAATACAAATAAAATTATAATGTTAATTATACGACCGTGTCTGCCTCTTATAGTAGTTAGGATAACCTGGTCCTGGAGTTACCCAAGGCAGTCAAATTTGTCAAGATATTGACAATGAATATTCATGAGAGAGATTTGTATACAGTGGAAGCAGTGCTTGTTATGGAATGCTTTGAGTCCTACTGATCTATACATCTGTTGTGTTATTTTGGTGGGTGGAAACAGTCAGGTGGGCTTATAGGGAGGGAGGGGAGCACGGGAGGGGAAGGGTTCTTGGGGTATGTTCTCTGTAAAAGTTTTTATTGTGCCATGTTGGATGGTTTACTGTTTTTTCTTGTTCTGCATGAAGCTTATCAACCAACATGTTTTGCTTTCAATAAAGATGATTAAAACATAAAAAATAAGTTTTGGATGTTGCTGAATTCTATTCTGTCTCACTGTATTTCCAGTTTTGGCACAGTATAAACCATCACAAGAACAAAATATAAGAAAACCAATGGACTGCATTAGGGGCTTATAGCCCATTTAGTTATGCTTCAACAAATGGGAGATTTGTTTGACAGAAAATATTTGTATTATTTTGACTTATAAACCACTTGTCCCTGAAACATGCTCAAACAACAGAATAATCCATTTGTGTATCTAATAGGTAAACTTCTACAAAACAAATGAAGATGTGATTCCATGTGCCCCAATGAAAGGAGACTTTAATTCTACTTCCGTTTAATTTCAATATATTCCATCATCTTTATAACACCAGGCTTCCCAAGGCAGATTACAACATTTAAGATGGAGCCCATCAGGAGACAGGATATTTTCACTGAAATTTGGCCATCTGTATTGTATACAGTGTATTTATTTAGTTTTTAGTGTAGAAAAATGAGCACACAATACAGAGTTTAAAATTGATGTTTCTACCCGTTATAATAATTTTTAAGCCGTTTTAGTGATTTTCAGTTTTATTTCATGATATTTATATCTACATATGAGAAGCTTTCAAATAATGAAAAAGCTGTTCAATAAGTAAAAAAACAAACAAACTTTTGTCCTCCACCTTTTAAGGCACTGCCTATCCAATTGAAACCGCTTTAGACTTGTTATAGATGGACCAACAATAAAAAATGACAGTGTAGATGCAGCAGCTCATAGGTTTGCTTGCTTTGTTTTGCGTGAACGGGGATGACGGGTGAGCAAGCGGAAACTTAGACTGGCCTGATTGGCTTCCTTGCTTACAGTGGACTAGATAGGCTCACTTCCACTCCTGTTTATTTAACCTCCTTGGTCAAGACTGTGACTAGGAAGACTACCCTACCTGTAGAGGAGGGTGTTGCTCTGAAGGGTCTTCAGGACAGGAAGATTGAAAATGCCCTGAAGCAGATATTTTAGGTGATTTTGCTGGGACTTCAGGCCATGATTTGCAGCTCCTTTGTCTCCAAGGTGTGCCTTAAATGACATCAGTGTTCTTTAGGTCATGGTGATCTCCTGGAGCTCCAGTTGGAGGTGAGCCTGGCTTATCTGTCAGATGCAATTTTTGATATACTTTGGGCTTTTGCAGTTGGAGGCACGCAGACAGCTGTGGTTGTGGTGCTGGTCAGCAGATGTGGTGTTTAAGTCTAGACTGATGAAACTCCCTTTTAGGGGCAGGTGGCTCTTTGGGGAGGACCTGAGTAACCTGGTAAAGGAGCTGGGTGAAACCAAGTTGCAACACCTGCCGGAGGCTGCCTCTCGTTCGGATGCGGGAGATTCCTCTGGTCGGTTCAGGGAGTTCAGGAAGTATAGGCATGGCAGGCAGAAGTTCACTTCGAGGCCATGTTACCAGAATTGGCAACCTTCCTTTTGTATGGACAAGTGGTCCAGTAGCCAGTCAGGCTGGCCCTCTGACCTTGCTCGCACAGCACGAATCCAGTCCGCTCCTCACTGCCAGTGGTTGGAGGTCATCTGCAGGGCTTCTTCGAGGAGTGGGCCAATATTAAATCTGACCTTGCAGGGCCCTAGATTTATCCTTTTGATAAGGAAGGTCAATAATAACATAGGCAGGTCCAATGTGGATATTCTTAAAGTGTTTAGCACTTGTTACATAGAGTTTTATAAGCAGCACCCCCCCCCCCCCCCCCCCCTGATCAGACTGTCCTAGAGAATTTCCTAGGGGAATTAGAGCTGCTCAAAGTGTCTGATGGAGAGCTTGCTAAGCTCAATGCTCCTCTGACGGAGGAAGAGATAACTAAGGCTATTGGGCAGTTAGCCAGTAATAAAACACCAGGTCCAGATGGACTGCCCATTCAGTTTTATAAATCTCTTGTCCATCATGTAATCCTCATTCTGGCAGCAGTCTTTGAGGCAGTTCCCCCTACTTTGAACACTGCATTAATCACTGCTGTTCCTAAGCCGGGTAAAGACGTGCAACATGTAATGTCTTACAGACCTATCTATCTCCCTTATAAATACTGATCTCTAAATTTATGCAAAAATTATAACAAATAGATGACATCGTATCATACCAACTTTAGTACATCCCCAGCAAATGGGGTTTGTGCAAGGCAGAAATAGTAGCCCTAATATACGCAGTGCTATTTTAGCGATTGTTGAGGCTCAGCATCATAATATTGATGCAGCACTGGCTAGCATAGATATTGAAAAGGCATTTGATAGTGTGGCATAGCCTTATTTGTGGACTGTGTTGTTAGCATTTGGCATTACTTGGAGCATCTTACAGTGGATTTAATTGCTATACTCAGAACTGAGAGTGCAAATGTTTGTTAATGGCCTGCTTTCTCCCCCATTTTTGATTGAGCGTGGCACTAGGCAGGGGTGCTCACTGCCCCTTCTTTTCGTTCTTTGTATGGAACCTCCAGTTAGAGGGTTGCATCAAGATATGGATGTGGAGGGTATTGGCATAGGGTCCTATGAGCTTAAAACAATGGTCTTTGCAAATGACCTTCTCCTCTTTCTAAGTCATCCCACTGGCACCTTGCCCAGAGTTTTAGCGCTTTTTAGTGCCTTTAGTTAGTTTATTGACTTCAAGGTAAATCTTGCTAAATCTACATGGTCATTTAGGGCACCTTTTTATGTCTTATTCATTCTGAAAACAGGTCTAGACCAAAACATCTTAATTTTAGCCTAGACATTTTTATTTTGTTCCATTATGGCTGTAAAACATCCAAGTGTTAAGCATGCCCTGATCTTGGCATGCCCTGATCCTGCTATTGAAATGCCCCCGACATGCCCCCTTGTGATTTGGACCCACTGCAGACAAATTGCATAGACAAACGTCTGCAAAATAGGTTTTAAAAACACTGATTTAGACGTTTTGTGAAGGAAAATGTACAAATGATGCTTTTTGACACTTTTTAGACGTTTTTCTCTTTTGAAAATGAGCCCCATGGTCATTTTGGCACATTTGAGAAATTTATTTATATATTCATATATATAAATTGTATGATCTATTCATATGTCACACTTATGGTACAATATATGATTGTGTCTTTTCTGTATAGTATGCTGAAATATGGCCCATGTTGGGTATTTTCATTAAAAACTCTTGATTTGTCCCATATTTGAAGGCCCTTGGTGCTGTTTTTTCTCTTCTAAAGTTCTTTTTCACACCGTTACGGTTTATGAGCCTCCCACACAGCCCATGAAGAAGGGTGAAACACGGCCATATCGGGCAATATTTTAAGTCTTTTTAATAAATTTTATGACTGAATTCCACTTGGTCTGCTTCTTCTGGTATTTTATTTTGAATAACAGTATTGGCAGCTGATCTCTAATTGCCCTTTGTTGAATGGTAGAATTACTTCCTGGAAGAAGGGGATAAAATGATTAGTAGTAAAGAGACTCCTCTGGTTCCTTAGAGGCTGGGGTAATGGCAGTCTCTCAAAGCACATATTCAAGGCTGTATCTAGTGAGACAATTGAAACTTTTGGTTAGGCCTCCAGTTTTATAATTTGTCATGCAGGCTTTGGTTCAAATTACACTGGATTATTTTGAAGTCTTATACACTAGTTTGCCTCAGAAGGTTGTAAGAAGGTTACAGGTTATTCAGAATTCAGTTGTTTGGGCGCTAGCAGGTAAGAGGACAGAAATTTCTAGATCTTCTCTTGAGAAATCAAATTGGCTCAGGCCCAGATTTAGAAAACAGTTTAGGGTGAAAAATGTTTAATTAGCCAAGGCCAAAAAGAGCCTTCTTCCACTTATTTAATTCATTGGTGCTTTGGCCTGTTTTCCAGTCTCCAGGGAGCTCCCTTGCTGCCATTCCCTGCTAGTTCTGCCTGTACCCAAAAATCTAAAATCCAGCTCTGCTCTGGCTTCCAGTTCAAGAAGAGAGTGAAGACTAAACTGCTCATTATATCTTTTAAGGTCTTGAGACTTAATACATCAAGACAGACCTTTCAGTTAGTAATTTCTTCTGGATGGGTACCATAATTAGGAAAGTATGATGGAGATCAATGGCTACTGCAGTGTCTGTATCTCAGTTGTGGAATACCCTGTCCTTGGAGTTAGGATAAAAAAACTAATATTTTGACTTTTAGGTAAACCTAGAAGCTTTTCTGTTTGCCAGTTCTATAAGGTTTACTAGTACAGTGTACCCAGGGAAACTCATTGAGAATATTGCAACAGTGTTATTTTGAAAGTATGCTAGGATTTTTTGTTGTTGTTTTATTAATTGTATCTTACGTGATTTTCTTGTAAAGTGCTTTGAATGAGTGATTGGAACAGGAAGTCAGTATAGGACTTCTTGTAAATAAAAGCAAGTGCGACCACATCATTAGTCCAGTCCTGAAATGACAGCAGATATCTCAAAAAAGATATAGCAGAGTTAGAAAGCGTTCAAAGAAGAGCGACCAAAATGCTAAAGGGGATGGAGCTCCTCTAATATGAGGAAAGTCTAACGAGGTTAGAGCTCTTCAGCTTGGAAAAGAGATGGTTGAGGGGAGATATGATTGAGGTCTATAAAATCCTGAGTGGTGTAGAACGAGTAGATGTGAATCAATTTTTTACTCTTTCAAAAAGTAAAAGGAACACTCAAGGAAGTTACATGGAAATACTTTTAAAACAAATACGAGGAAATATTTTTTCACTCAGTGAATAGTTAAACTTTGGAACTCGTTGCCGAATGATGTGGTAACAGCGGTTAGTGTATCTGGGTTTAAAAAATGTTTGGACATGTTTCTGGGGGGAAAAGTCCATAGTCTTCTATTGAGATAGACATGGGAAAGCCACTGGTTGCCCTGTGATTGGTATCGTGAATGTTGCTACTATTTCGGTTTCGACCAAGTAGTTAGTTGTGAGCTGAATTGGCCACTGTTGGAAACAGGCTACTAGAATAGATGGACCATTGGTCTGACACAGTATGGATTCTTATGTTATTTTATCTGTGATTCCAAAACTGTTTTGACATTTATCTACAGAAGAGAGGATTGGCATGCTGCTCTGTAGGCATGGTTTGAGTGTACATCTTTTTTATTTCACTGTGCTGAACTGGTCGGTTCTGCTTCAGAGTTCCAATATAGAGATCAAGTATTTTATTTTACTCTGATTTCAGATAGCTTTTCACAAAAGACACGATGGATTTTAGTTAGTGCTGGTCCACTTGTACCTTTTCTCCTCTTGTTTTTATTCCAGCTGAGCTGGAATCAGTGCTGGCATTCTGGCATCATGAGCCTTCACCTACATCTATCTGGAGGTTTTCCCTAAAGTTGTTACATTCAGTGATTGATTTTGATCCCACATTTTACTGAAGGTGAAATAAAAGAAGCATGATTTTCTCATTGAACCTAAAAATGAGAAATTCCTTTATGCTTATAAAATAGTGTGCCATTGCACGTGTAAAAAGTTTGCTTATTGTATAAGAGCACAGGTGTTTTAACCACAGTGTAAAGATGCAATTTATCAGCTGTCATTTACAACGTTACAATGTTAAGTGTTCTGGAGGTGGAGGGGGTGGGGAGGGATGGAGAAATGTGGAAGAGACTGTTCCCTTATGCATATCTTTTAAAAAAAATTATTATTTTTTTTTTAAGAGCTCTTATACCAATACGGTTATCTCGGTTCTAATAAAAGAAATAAAACAGCATTTTTTTCTGGCAGAAAAGGTGCTGATACTCAAATGCCAGGCTATCCTTCAGGGGTGGGGTGATCATTGAGGGACAATAGCTAGGTCCTCTGCAACCAGCCACAGAATTTATGGAAAGGCAGAACTGGTGTACAGAGGATGGGCTCTTTCATTAATACTTGGGGACCATGGGTCAATTATAGTAGGCAGTGGAAAAGGTGCTGTTACTCAGCACCCCTGAGTACCCTGTGAAAAAAGCTCTGTAGATTTGCACTGTGCAGAGTGTAGCAAAGACACTGAAAAGACTGAGAAATTAGGTTAAGCATAACTAAGAAACTTTGATTTGAAAATGAATACAGTTTTAGGGCTTCAGAAACATGTCTGTTAGTGAATCAAGCCAATAGAAAAGCCTTCCCCATTCCAATCGACTGTGCTTTCTGAGTCCAATGAAAATACCAAAAATGGGGAAGGAATGAAAGTGGCTGTTTCATGGGATCCCACGTTACTTAGGTGTTTTGTACTAGTTTCTGCAGAATAAAATATTTTGTTCCTTTAAATACCTGAGTATGAAAATGCAGCAGATCTGAGAGATAGGTACTCTGTCCCATGTCTCCTACTATTGATGTGCTGCTCTTTGTGTGGAAGAACAGGTAATCAGATGTAATAAATAAAACCAGATGTGATGAAGGAATGATTTTGCAGTATTTTGGGGCCAGAATGTAGGATGACTTCTCTTGCTCTTACACAATATCACCCTTTCTACCCTTCTAACTATGCTCAACATCAGTATCTTCCTCCCTGCCCCTTTCTAGCCACAATCGGTAATCCCTCTGTCCTCAGCCCAGCTAGACCAGCCTTCCCATCTTCCGTCTACCCCCTTCCTGATCTAAGCCCATCAAACATAACATAGCACAACAATTTATCATTTTCCTAGCAGTATCTTCTGCTTTTTACCTCTCCCCTTTCTGTAGCAACCATCAGTCCTCTGGCATAGTTATCTACTTCTATTTAGTGGTAGCTTGGGTAGTAGAAGTAGTGTATGGAGGCAGCTGTGGGTAGGTGGTCCACTGTTCTAGGCTGCGATTTCTCTCTTGAGTGGTGACAGTCCTGGCAAGGCCCTCTGTCCATTGGTGGGGTGGCTGAAACAAAGATCTACAGCAGATGGACTGGATGCATAAAGAGCAACTCTGTAACAGGGCACCTACAATTAGGTAGCTCTATAAGGAAAGTAGGCAGTTAGTTTCCTTTATAATACTGGCAGATCTGCAAATTCCTTTATAAAGAATTTTGCATATTGATGCGGTAAGCTAAGCAGTATTACTGTTTGGTTTATTTATACCTTTAATTTACAACCTTATTAATGTTAGATCTACAACTATTTTGCATAGGTATTTGCATACATATTGGCATTTTCTGGGGTTAAACCAGGCAGCAGTATCCATGGTGGCATATCATTTCTGTTTTTAAGTATTATTTATGCATAGGTTTATCCCATTTTTATATGTCTCCTTTCTGCTTTTACAATTGAGAGATCTCATGAAGTTTTAATTTATTTATGTATTTTCAATTTATTATTTCCAAATTGTGTTTATTATTATGATTAAATTTTATTGTTCTATATACTATGGGAATCACTAGATATGTCATGTAACAACATATGGATATCAGGACAGCTTTTATATGTATTGTGTATGTTAGAAATGTTTTAATATGTAAGAGTTATTTATGTTTGTTTATTATGTATAGTTTTTGCTTATTATGATTTTTGTATTTTGCTAGACTCCTGATGCAGGCGCATAGTTGCCGAAACGTGGCCCATGTCAGGTGTTTCCAATAAAGAATTACCCGTTGTCCTGTTCCTGGAGATCCATTTGTGCTTTTTGGTCAGCCTATATGGAAATTAGGCACTTAGTTTCCTTTATAAAATGCTAGCTTAACCAGGGGTTGCAGTGAAATTCTGTTACTAGGCGCCTCCATGTATGTGCTCCGAGGATGTGTGGTAGGAGCCCATTCTGTAACAGAACCCAGGCACTTAGGTTCTATTATGGAGGGGGGGGGTGGTGGAACCACAGTCCTTGAGGGCCATAAAACAGTTGGGTTTTCAAGATTTCTTCAATGAGTATGCATGAGATTGTATGTACTGCTTCCATCATTTGTAGCTAGATCTCATGCATACTCATTGTGGAAATCTTAAAAACCCAACTGGGTTGTGCCCTTGAAGACCATGGTTTCCCAACCCTCGTTATAGAATACTAGCCTAATCTGGTATCGACACATCTAACATTTATGTGTCTACACTTTCCACAACCATACAGCTGGCATACGTGCGAGTGATTAAATACAGAAGGGAGAGCTATAACTTAACAGTGTTCTGTGAGCATGGAAATGGGAGGCCCACCAGTGGCGTAGCTAGGTGGGGCGCCAGGGGAGCGGCCGCTCCCCCAAACGGAGTTGTGCCGGCGCCTATTTTTTTTGTCCTGTTGCTCTCGCTCCCACCCGCGCCGTCAACCTGCCTCATCCTGGCTCCGCTTAGGTAAACCTTGAGCATAAACCTTGAGCATTTATGCGTGTCTCTATACACATGCATAGTAAAATGCTAGTATTCTAAACATTTATGTTTGTAACATGCGCATAAACGTGGACAGCTAGTTTAACATTTAGGTGTGAGCATTACACTAGCCCTAAAGCAGGTGTAAGTGTTACTGCCCGAGTGTAGCAGATACTTGGGTAATTTACAGTATTTGAGTTTAAGCGGGAGCCATGGCTCTGCTCTGCCCCTGAGTAAACTCCTTTGAAAATATGTGCTATGCAAGTTAAGCCAGAGTTTGACATATTCCGGGTGCCAGGTCGCCATCTACAGCTCTGAGTATATTTGAGCCACATGATGTAGGAACTGGTCTCAAGTTTTGCAAGATCAATGCAAGAGTTCCTTTTAGTTTCAAGTCTCTTTATTTAATTCTGATAAACCAATTAAGAATAACCACAATGCATCATCAAACAAATGGAAAAAAACAAGCTAACAAAAATGCAGAGAACATATTTAAATACAAAGAAATCTCAAAGAGTAATGAACATATGACTATCAAGCAATCTCCATTTATGAGTGCATTTTGGGCTAAACATATATTGTTGCTATCCTTGTTTCTCATATTTCCTAAACAAGCAAACCCAGTTTCACCAAAGGTAAACAGTAAGATCTGAATAATTACGGTGCTTAATATTGAGTTTTAGAGCAAGAGGTATCACAAAATCCAAAATGCATCTATCGGGTTTGGATGAGGAAACAGGAAGCACTAATGACTTCTATTTATAAACTTAAATGACACAGCAACATCAATGTGCAGAATCTCTAGTCTTCTTCCAGACATCTTCCTAAAAAGTTTGCAGATTAGGACATTTATGAATGAAGTGAGACAAAGTACCAACTGACAGTACAAGAGTTCCTGCACGGTGTGGCTGATTCACACAGACCTTTGCAGTGCATCATGAGGAAGTTTCATCTCCTGGTGTCAGGTAACAGGGCCTCCGAGAGACTGAGCCGGGCCTGGGGCGGGCCCGCTACTGCTGCTGGGCCCACCCCCCAGGATAGTGGCCGCCACCCCCCCAAGGATTGTCGCTGCCGCTGCCCTACCACCTGCCCGCTCCAAGGATTGTTGCTGCTGCAGCCCCCCAACTACTAGCCCAACCGCTGTAACTGTAATACCTTGGCTGGCAGGGATCCCAAGGCCCCACCAGCAGAAGAGTCTTCCTCCAGTGCTGCTCTTCATCTCTCTGCCGCGTGGCCTGCCCCTGCAGCTGCTTTTTCTCTCAGGTCGCATGTGCTTGATTTTGAAACCGAGCATGCACGGCCTGAGGGGAAAGTCAACCGCTTGGAAGGCAATGCAGCAGACTTTGAAGAAGAGCAGTACTGGAGGAAGATCTCTTCTGCTGGCAGGGCCCCCCACCAGCCTGCTGTGTCTGCTCTTCCGGGTCCTCCCCAGCCTCCAAGGGGGTCCTGATGCTGGAGTTTTCCCTCTCCTGCTCCTGTTGGGATGCGATCACCTGGGTCGTGTCAGGAGCAGGAGAGAGAGAGACCCTGGCACCGGGCCCCCCTTGGAGGCCCAGGTCCGGGGTATTTTGCCTTCTCCGCCCCCTCCCCGATGGCCCTGTTATGTATAGTAGCAGGGAAAGTGATGGTAGCTCAGATTTAGCAGGGGAGGAGGAGGAGAGAGGTTTACTGCTTTGCTAGACTAGGGTTAGAGTCTGACGGGCTTTCTGAGATACTGGCTGGGAGGTAGGGGGTTAGAGGAAGACAGACTGGTTTGCTGGTGTACTTTCTGGGGTGAATGGAGGGAAGCTCACTGGCCTGCTGGGCTACAGGATGGGGGCAGGAGTGGAGGGGGGGCAACTGGCTTAATGGATGTGAAGAGCTATCCAGTTAGTGAGAGCTAGCTGGGATTTGGTATAAAGACTGGGGGAGGGCATTGAAGGGAGACTGTTGGGGTAGGATGCACTAAAAGAGAGAAACTGGGTGACAAAGTAGGGAGAGAGAGAGCTAGGTGACAACAGGATGGGGGGAGGTAGAGGGGAGAAAGGGAGCGAGTTGGGTGATGACAGGGTGGAGGGAGGATGCAGGATCAATGTGGCTTACATAGTACCGTAAAGGCGTTCACCAATTCCGGTATGAACAAATACAGTAATGTTGTGGTAGAATAAGGTTCGTGTGTACAGACACATTAGGGAATCATAGCGAGGAAGAGTTATTATATGTGACATATGCTTACGTAAGTGTGTCCATACTCTCATAAGTGGTAGTATTCTAGATATTTTCACATGTAACTTGCTTGTACATGTTTATAGAATCGCCCCAATAATGACTCCTCAGCGTCTGTATGGATAGAGAATATCTGCATGCTAGCTGCTGCAAATGAGACCCGTATTTCTGCCAAACCTGGCATCCTTATCCATCTCTGAGATGAAGAGGGAAGTGCTACAGCCGACTGGTGGTGCTTGGCACACTTTGTTTTCAGGTTGGTGATGCATGTGCATTACCATGCACTATTGGTGCTACGCCCATGGTTTTGAGTTTGTAAAAATATCTAAAAGTCCAGTATTTTTATCCAGATTTTTCCTTCTAGAACCCTGCATTTATCTCCATCGGTGCACACTGGGTTTCCTTACGCTGCAGACATACACAGTCTATAAGTTAGATATTGTTGTAATAATTAATGTATGGTAAAGCCACCTGTGCAAGGTCACATATCATTAGTAAGAGAGCCATGATTGGACCTAATGGCTCCTTTTCTCCATGAACTGTTGAAACCCTTCTCTGCCTTACGCCAGCTCATCAGGATGAAGAGATCTAGTTAAAGGGGAAGAACAGAGTTCTCGGAAAAGGCTTCAGTCTTCTTTCCCCATACCATTTCGATAGGTCAGATTTCTGAATCCTGTGTTCATGAGTATCACATGGTAACATTAATTTTATTTTTAAATTCTGGAAAGCCTTCCAGTTCCAGCAGAGCATCCAACGAGTTCCTTGCTGTTAAAGGCATGCTGTTTCACTGAGTGCAGTAGGTTGAAAATAGAAAAAAAAAAGAAACAAAATCTAAAGGAATGGTAATGCCCGCTGTTTTCTTTATCTATTGCAACTCTAGAATTCATTTTCCTCTAGCTGAAAATCCCCTTTTGATGTCCTAAAATCAACTGTTCCATGTTCCTCCCACTGGTGAAATGTATGCTCTGCAGGGGAGCATGGTACATGATGATAATTGTTAGATACCTAAAGTGGAGGCTAAATTTGGTACAACCTTAATTATTAGTTTTGTTTTTGAATAGACTAAGGGTTTTGCTGTTAACGCTGTTAAAGTGATTCTGTTTGCCTGACATATCTTACATTTTTAAAAATATTGGGAAAGCCACATAGAATAGGCAGAAACAGAAAAGATGACTTTTTTGACCTGGTAGTTTTTGTGCTTCCAGTTCAAACTGGAACCAGCTTTTCTCCATTTTAACCATTTTCTCCCTCCCATTTAATCATTGCACAGACAGTCCTGGACCAGGGACCTCAGAAAGTGGATCCCTCCAGAGTTCTGTTCTGTGATGCCTGAGACAACTATTCAATCAGCTCCTGCTCTTGCCTGAGGGTCTATGAATGGTGTGTCTACAGCAGGGAGTCCTCAGATCCAGTCCTTGAGGTCCACAACCTAGCCTGGTTTTCAGCAATTCCACAATGAATATATATGAGATGTCTACATTCACTGTTTCTATTGCATACAGATAAATCTCATACATATTTACTATGGAAGTCCTGAATACCAGGCTTGGTTGTGGACCTCAAGGACTGGATTTGAGGATTCCTGCATTACAGCATTCCACAGCCCTAGGTTTTCCAAGTAGCTGCTACTACTACTACTACTATTAAACATATTCTTATAGCATATCAAGCACCTTATAGAAACCTAGAAGACAGTCTCTGTTGAAAGGAGATTACATTTTAGTTGATGGATGAAACTGAGGAAATGGAAAGAGGATGGGATTTGATATACTGCCTTTCTGTGGTTACAATCAAAGTGGTTTACATAGAAACATAGACAAATACAAAAATGAAGGAAAATAAAGACCATTGGGCTCATTTTCGAAAAAGAAGGGCGTCCATCTTTTGACACAAATTGGAAGATGGATGTCCCCAACTGCACTCCATTGCAAGGACGGCCAAAGTTCAAGGGGGTGTGTCGGAAGCGGGATTTGGGCGTGCCTAACACTTGGACGTCCTTGACCCATAATTGAAAAAAACAAGGACGTCCCTGACGAACACTTGGACGTTTTCACCCGGACCTGTTTTTCCTAAGACTAAGGCACGTTACTCCTCCAGTGGTCACTAACCCTCTCCCACCCTCAAAAAACATCTTTCAAAATGATTGATTGCCAGCCACTATGCCAGCCTCAGATGTCATACTCCGGTCCGTGACAGCAGTATGCAGGTCCCTGGAGCTGTTTTAGTGGGTGCAGTGCACGTCAGACAGGTGGACCCAGGCCCACCCCCCTACCTGTTACATTTGTGAAGGAAACAGCGAGCCCTCCAAAACCCACCAGAAACCCACTGTACCCACATGTAGGTGCCCCCCTTCACCCGTAAGGGCTAAGGTAGTGGTGTACAGTTGTAGGTAGTGGGTTTTGGGGGGCTCAGCACACAAGGTAAGGAGCTATGTACCTGGGAGCAATTTATGAGGTCCACTGCAGTGCCCCCTAGGGTGCCCGGTTGGTGTCCTGGCATGTCAGGGGGACCAGTGCACTACAAATGCTGGCTCCTCCCACAACCAAATGGCTTTCATTTGGTTGTTTTTGACTTGGACGTCTTTGATTTCGAAAATCGCCAAAAATCAGAAACGTCCATGTCTAGGGATGTCCAAATCTAGGGACGGTGAAATTTAAGGATTTGGACGTCCCTCATGGTATTTTCGAAACAAAAGATGGACATCCATCTTTTTTTGAAAATACGGGTTTCCCCGTCCATAGATTTCGCCGTTTTGCAAGGACATCCAAATCGCAGCTTGGACGTCCCTTTCGAAAATGCCCCTCCATGTGGCGTATCTATTCTATTTCCTCTCCCTATCACTCCCTTAGAGATCCTAAGCTCTCTTGAATTCAGAAACTGTTTTTGTCTCTACCACCTCCACCGGGAGGCCATTCCATGAATTCACCACCCTTTCTATGAAGAAGTATTTCCCCAGGTTATTTCTGAGTCTGTCCCCTTTCACCTTCATCCTATGCCCCCTCATTCCAGAGCTTCCTAGTTGAAAGAGACTTGCCTCTTGTGCATTTATCCCACATAGGTACTTAAATGTCTCATATCTGCCCTCTCCTGCCTTTCCTCCAAAGAATACTACTACTACTACTACTTATCATTTCTAAAGCGCTACTAGACGTATGCAGTGCTGTACACTTGAACATGAAGAGACCGTCCCTGCTCCATACCAAGATCTGTAAATCTGTCCCAATAAACTTTATGAAGAACCACTAACCATTTTAGTAGCCACCTTCTAGATGACTCCATCCTGTTCATATCTTTTTTTTTTAAGGTGCGATCTCCAGAATTGTACCAGAGTCTTATACAGAGGCATCATCACCTCCTTTTTCCTACTGGCCATTCCTCTCCATTTGCATAGGAGTCAGCTCTGTGGGTGCTGTAGGTGCTTGAGCACCCCCAAAATTGAGAAAATTCCTTGTATGTGTCCAGGAAGGGGTTAGTTCCATTGGGCTTAGCACCCCTTTATAATTTTGAAAAGTTGGCTCCTATGTCTCTATGCACCCGAACATCTTTCTAGCTTTCACGGTCACCTTTTCTACCTGCTTACATATTATATACAGGTACTTATTTTTTGTACCTGGGACAATAGAGGGTTAAATGACTTGCCCTAAGGAGCTGCAGTAGGAATTGAACTTGGTTCCCATGGTTCTCAGGCTGCAGCACTAACCATAAGGTTACTCTTCCATTCTAGTGTGAGAAGGAGACTGAGAGAAATGGACAGCAAGGTAGAGACAGGTTCCGAGAGTATAGCTGAAATAATAAGTGAAAGTGGAAAGAGCTAAACTTGTATAGAACTAAACTTAAAAGCCTAGTCAAATATGTTTTGTGATAATGAAGCTAATATATAAGGAATTATCAAAACAGTCAATCAGTTGAGATGCTTATGCTTCCTGTCATTTGAGTCCCAGTACCAGCAACTGAGTGATGCTTTCTGTTAAAAGCTTTCTTTGACAAGGGAGAGGGCTGAAGGAGGAAAGACAGGCCTCAAAGCCGAGTGCAGCATTATAGTGTATAAGACTGAAACTTGAATTTTGTCTTTTGGAGAGGTTGAGGTGCATTTTGGTGATGACGTGGAAGGGGGAGAGGGGCCATAGAATGACTAACACTATAGTAGCGATGCCCTAATTTCTTGCGGTAAAATGACATGGTAATGCTTTGCTTTGCTGCACGTTAGATAATAAGTCACAGAGAGAGTTTTGAGATCCAAGTTTCCTATTTATTTGATACACTCTGTATCAAATCATGTCTATGTGCTTTACAATAATAAAAAATAATTCAAAATATTAAACATAACACTACAAATAAAATTTACAATTAATTACGTAAAATAAATTCTTAAATTCATAAAACATCATTACAATAACTTAATTTCTTAAGCCAGCCTAACAAAACACATGCAATTTAGAACCATTTGTGGGGTGCTTATGAATGGAGAAATAAACACGGGCAAAATTACCAATTTCAATCCTGACGATTTTCAAAGTGATTTAAACTAGCAAGAGAGGCTTGCAAAGTACTGCAAGCAGTCACAAGAGTTCGTGGCAGCCATTTTCTGAAGACAGCCGCAAGGTGTAGGAGGAAATAGGCTTCACTCCTGCCCCCATCACCCCCACTGGACCACCAGGGATACAGATAGACTATGGGGTGCTATCTACTCCTGGAGGGTGGAGGTTGGGGGGATATTCAGGAAGGGAGAGGGAAATGCTTACTGGTGCGGGATGGGGAAAGGAGAAAGTAAAGTAGGTGGGGTGCTTTGAGGGCTTGGGGGGAGGGAATTTTTTAAAAAATGTTATTCGTTTCCCAGCCAGTATTCAGCCAGGGCCCGCATAACTGTCTTATGCAGGCCCTGGCTAAATATCGGTTGGGACCCTCATAAGCTCCAGCAGCCAGTGCAACACCATTTAGCCCTGGATATTCAATGCTGGGGCCCGCAAATGACCTGACACTGACTATCCAGGGCTAATTTATCCAGCCTTGGTCATTGTTTAAAAAAATGCGACAACTGCCGGCTAAATATCTACCGCAATAGCATTGATTATGAAGTAGCTAGAAGATAATGCCGTGTGATTGTTGGACTGAAGTTATTAGGAGATTGGGAATGGGGAAGGGTCTTATTAGCATACTGTTAATTCAGTTTATTGGATTCTAATTGATATATGAAAAATATTTTGAACAATAAAATATTATTTAAAAAAATAGAAACATCCCTATCTTGATCAATAAAAAGCTGGATGCAAGAAAAACAGACATAGTGGTAAAAGAGAGAAAAACAGCAGAACAACATTAACCATAGAGGTGTAAGTCTTGAGTGAGAATTGCGTGGAGAGCGAGAAGATCCTCAAGGACCTTGAAATGCAGTCTGAAACCAGGAAAATGTGGCTGAAAGATACAGAAATGTTTCCCATTGTTTTAGGTACCACAGGCATGATTGAAAAAATGTTTTCAAGGACAGCTAGATAGGTTGTCTATATGTATTATATCTCATGAACTCCAGAGGGAAGCCCTCTTTGGTGCAATGCAAGTTCTTTGGTGAACGTTAGCAGTAGATTTGAGAGAATGAGATCATACTCCACATACTCTGGTTTAGTGGTAAGGTTCATTCCTGTCATGGTATGCAAAAAATGAACTCATTTGGACAAATTGTCCGCCCCCCCCCCCCTTAACCAAGAAGGCATTTTTTTTCACACCCTGCAAGAACTATGGTAAACGGTAGCAGTAAGCTTGAGACACTGCGATCATACTTCACATACTCTGGCGTAGGAGTTATTTTAGATCCATTTCTATCATGGTACTGTATGTGCAAAACTAATCCATTCAGAGACAAGAGTTGCATATTTCTGGATCCCTTCTCCCAGCCTCTACTTATCGACCCCTCATTTTTTTCTTATTTTCGAGTATTCATCATTTCTGAATACTTGAAAATAAGGGGGGAAATGAGGGGTTGATATGCAACTGCTTGCGCTCAGCGTTTTTCTGACTGCCGCCTGCTTATGCCTGGAAATTCAGTCCCGGGTCATGTCCAGGCTTCGGCATTGAACTTCCAGGTTTCCAGAACTTGATGCACCATAACCGGTTAAGTGCAATATTCAGCACTTAACCGGCTATGGGGCAGTGCATAAAGATAGGACTGACTTTTATGCAGTCCTATTTATGTAGTGACCTTGGTCAGTTAAAAGCTGAATATCGGCACTGAACTGGCCAAGTGCTAGCTTGCCCCTGGAACACCCCCAAAATAGCCAGTTTTGCTTTACGTGCTAACCGGTTATTTTCAGCTCAACACCCGTAAAATAGCTGGTTTTCAGTTTGGCGCTAACCAGTGAAATGCTGCTGATAGTGACAGGGTAGGCCCAAACAAGTGATTTAACTGGCCAGGAGCCATGTCTGAGTGGTTAAATCGCTTTGAAATATTGACCCCTGAGTTTTCAAATCTGATGTAAATTTTTTGTAGGAAAACTCTAATTGCAAGCCTAAAGGTAAATTATTCTGTAGTGTGACACCTCTGGTGATATGGTGAGCCCTTGTGCTGCCTCCACAAATGGAGGTCAGCAGTCTTCAAACCTAAAGAAGCTTCATCTACACTGACCACTGTTCCCTGAGGGTTGAGCCTCTAGGTTCGGGTGGCCAGCAGGACTTACTTGAGAGTAGACTAGATTAAAAAGTGAGACAGGTGGAAGACTGGCCAGACCAAGTAATAGACAGGGTAGGCAGCGTCAAGATCCGGTCCAGGTCAGGGCAGACAGGTAGCCAGCATCAAGATGTAGTCCAGGTCAGATCAGGCAGCAGACAAGCAGCATTGATAACAAGTCCAGGTCAGAGCAGGCAGGCAGCATTGAGCTCCGGTCCAGGGCAGGCAGTGTCGAGATCCGGTCCAGTTCAGGGCAGGCAGCACACAGACAGCATCAAGATCCAGTCAGAGATGAGCAACAGGAACTAGGCAATGAGCAGACATGTCGGAACCTATGGAGCACCAGCGCGAGACCTAGCTGAGGCCCCTAGGGGAGCACATGGCCCAAAGATCAAGGGCAGCATGCGTCTGATGTCAGCGCTCCACCCAGATAGTTATTGACTGACGTCAGTCCTGATCCTGTGCATCCTGGCTCTACCGCTGCAACCTGGAAGCAAGTCCAAAACGGCACCCTTGCAAGCCGTGTCAGCATGGTGATTGGCTGTGACACATTGAGATGGGACAACTACACTAAGAGGGCAGTTCTACAACTAGGTGCCTCCATTTAGGCACCTTGAGGATGCGCGATAGGAGCCTGTTCTATAGTGGACCCTGGGGATCTAGTTCCATTGTAGAATACTGGCATAAACTATTATTGGCATGTCTTACATTTACATAACCACAGTTACACCAGCCATAGACGTGGCATAACTATGGGCACATAAATATAGCAGGGATGTGCATAACTTACAATGTTCTGTAAGTTACATGCCTAACTGGGAGTTCCACCCATGTACTACCTATGTTCCACTCACTTTTTTTGGGGGGGGGGGGTGGGGGAGGAGTAAATGTACACTTACCCCTGATTCTGTAAAGGTTACCAGAAATTATGCACACAAATTTGGGCGTTCTTGATTTGCGTGCACAATTTAACTGAATAACAAGCCAATTATTGACAATAATTGTCTTGTTATTCAGTTAAATTGGTGAGGCAAGACTTCCCTTGGCTGAATCCATGTTGACTCTGTCCCATTAAATCATGTGTGTCTATGTGTTCAGTGATTTTATAATAGTTTCCATTATTTTGTCCGGCTCTGATGTCAGGCTTATTGGTCTGTAATTTTCCAGATCACCTCTGGATCCTTTTTTAAAAATCGGTGTTACATTTGCCACCATCCAATTTTCAGGTACTACAGACAATTTTAACGACAGGTTACAGATCACTAACAGCAGATCTGAAGTTTCATATTTAGTTCTTTCAGTGCCCTGGAGTGTATACCATCTGGTCCAGGTGATGTACTACTATTTAATTTGTCGATTTGGCTCAGTACATCTTCCAGGTTCACCGAGATTTATTTCAGTTCTTTTGCATCTGGAAAGGGTAGTTCTCTTATATCTTCTTCAGTAAAGACTGAGGCAAACAATTGATTCAGCCTCTCAGTCATGGCCCAGTCCTCCTTTAGTGCCTCTTTTACTCCTTGATGATCTAACAGTTTAGCCTTAGAGTGGATCAGTTCTTTTTTACATGCGAGAAAAGTGAAGTGAATGACTCCTGTAGTGTTTTCATCTAGCTGTCATCAGGGGTTCGCCAGGGCTTACACCAGTCCCCATTGTTATTTAATATCTTTTTTATGCCCATTAGACATCCTGATTAAACAATTGAGTGTGGTTGGCATATCCATATAGATGATGTCTGATTATTTTTCTCTTGGGAAGGAGGAATTGAAGTGATTACTGAGCAGCTGAATCTAATGTTATAGGCCATTGAAGACTGGTTAGCTATGAATGATCTGGTCCTAAATAAGCAAAAGACTGCAATTTTAGTGGTGGAAGACAATGTTTTCTCGAAGGAGTGTCTTGGTGTGTGCAAATTGTTTTGTGTGTGAGCAACAAATTTTAAAAATGAACTATTTTTGAGCGCCACTATTAGCAATGTATATAGCACAAAAAAACATTTTTGTGAGCAACCATGTAAAATCTGTGAGCAACACTCCTAAAATGTATGAGCAATCGCTCATGTGCTCTGCTTAGAGGGAACAATGGTGGAAGGACACCCTCCTTAGTTCCTTCATCACTTTCTCTTTACTGGGTACCTTTATGGTGTCCTTAGGGATGAGGGATTTGGGATGGAAGTGGGATGAGGCCTTTCTGAGTGAGGCACAAGTGTCTCACACTTTCAGATCAGTATATTATAACTTATAAACTCTTCACCGGTTAAACCTTACCTAACTGTGCTATTTAGCTGGTAGTCCAGCTACCGCTCTTTCCTATTTTGGATTACTGTACTGCTCTGTGTGTGGGATTGACCAGACGTCTACTATGCTGGCTGCAAGTAACTCAGAAGGCAACTGCTAGATTAATCTCACTACCACACTGGGTTATATACACTTCCACTACTGGATTTGTTGCACGCGCTATCTGTAGAAGTACGATTATAATTCAAGATACTGGGCATGACATTTAGAGCTATTCATGAGGATGCCCCTAAATATCTAGCCCAGAAATTAGGGATTTATGCTCTGAAACACTATCTATGCCCTAGCCAGAGGGTCTTACTTGAAGTGCAGTGCATTCTATGGATGTCTAGAGCATTCTCAACAGTGGCGCCCATGCTGTGGAACAAAATGCTTCCTGGTATTACACCTGCTGGACCATTATAGGTCTTTTTGTAAAGCACTAAAATCTTTACTTGACCCATAATGTCATATTAGTGGTAATACTGGGAATGCATCATACATCCACTTCTAACCCTCATCCCCCGTAATTCCACATCACTCATACCTTTACTCACAGGAATATGTACACCATATGTCTTTGTGTCTTAATACTGCCCTTTAAGCTTCCCATTGTCTCTTTCCAACGTTTCAATGTTGATGTCCCATTGTTATATTCTTAACGATACTTCGATGGTTTCACATAACTTGTACAATGTAACCCATAACCAAGTTATAACAAATGTATTTCCATTATTCATATCCTATTGTAAGCCACACTGAGCCCGCAAAGAGGTGGGAAAATGTGGGATACAAATGCAATAAATAAATAAATAAATAAAAATAGGTGCACAGGTTTTCATTTACTTTTTATTTGATAGTAATAAGGGATTAGGTTGAGATAGGTCAAGAATTAGGGAACGTGTAATCAAAAAATGTGAAAGATTTTATTAAGGAGAGTGGGAAAGGAAAGGTGTAGAATAGTGATTTCATTTGTGAATTGCTTTGATTGATTTCATCAATATGTAGGTGGTATATAAAAACTTGTAAGTATAAAGAAATAAATACAGAGGAAGATTCTGGAGTTCTTGCTCCTAAAGTGGCCTATTTGAAGTGTGATATAATGGAGGATGAACCTGTCTATCCTTTAATGGGCAAGACTGTGCCAGCTCCTATAATTTGGGGAGAACGTCTTAATTTGCTGCCGGAGTGTGTGTGGGGTGGGGGGGGGGGGGGGGGGAGTAGCAAGTGGAGCTGCTTTCTGATGACCAGATAGCTCATATAGAGTAGAGAGAGCGTTGTTCTCTAGGTTGACTAGACCTAACTTAAAGAGAAGGAGCATGGAGAAGGCTGACAGACCCAGGAAGAATCTGGAGAAAACAGCCTGCAAGTAAAGATAGTTCTGTGACCAGATGAGGTAAATGGGAGTCATCCCAAGAATTCTGATAGAGCCCAGATGCCAGAGAGGGTTTCTGTGATTCCCTCAAGAGAAGGTGTATCCCACTTCCTGTTCTGTTATGAAGGGTCAGTCCCCTTGCTGTATCCCAAGTACTCTGACAGAAATTATTTTTATGAAGAAGACATTCCACTCCAAGACATTTGAGAAATTTTTGTGAAGAAGTTTGGGAAACCCTACATATACTGTCTTGGAGTGGAGATGAATGTTTTCCTTACTCTGTATTGTAGAAATATGCTGTCACTTGCTCTCAGTGAAATACAGGCCAATGGCTCAGGCTAAGAACTAGGCCTGTTAAAATCAAAGATGAATGTTTTCCTTACTCTGTATATCCCCACAGAGATATTTTTGAGCAGTGTTTTGGGGGTTTCTATTGAGAGTCCACTGGCATTTGACTTGGATAGTACTTACCTAAAGTGTTGATTAATGAACTGTGTTGTGATGACTGTTTCCTGTATTGGTTTGTGTGTTTGAAGGAGTTCTCTTGAGGAGCCTTTGACCCTGAAGAAGAGAGTGAGTCCTACCAGGGTCCTAGAAAAGGTATTTGACTAATGGAGCCTACTCAGAAAAACTTGAGATAAAGACATCCCTTTTTAGAACTGTGCTTTTTTTTTTCTTCCTCTTTCTTTCATCTAATTTTTCTCTTGTATAGACTTATTTTGGGGATACACCAAATAAAGGAGTTTTTTTTAGATAAGGTATCCCTTGATACAGACTTTTGTTTTGGAATATTTTGACATTTGAGTGCCATTTCAAGGAAGGCCTTGGTGCATTCTGCCTCCCTTGTTCATCAAAAACGTTATTTTTCCTTTCAATAAATGTCTTTTCTGGCCCCCTCTGGGGATACCCTCACTTCGTAATGAGAGGCAGACTACATACTTTTTCTACATCACTCATAATTTTGTAAACCCTCGTGATATGTCATTTGCCTCTTTTCCAGGTTGAAAAACCCTAACTTTGCTTCTTCATAAGGGAGCCTTTCTATTTTCTATCATTTTGTTGCTCTTCTCTGCACGTTTTCTAGCATTGCTATACTTGAGATATTGTGATCAAAATTACACAGAATACTCAAGGTGTGGTTGCACAATGGCTCAATTCAGAGGCATTATTGTACTTTGTTTTGTTTTCTTGCTGTTAAGAAATAATTCCTAACATTCTATTTTCTTGGGTTTGCTTTTTTTCACTGCTGCCATACACTGAACGGAGGTTTTCAATATGTTTCTTACAATGACGCCAAGATTTTGTTGCCAGTAATAAGCAGGTTATAAATAGAAATAACAAGCATGCTTTTAGCTGTCTGTATACAAATATCAGAAATCTAACAAATAAGACTGGAGAGTTAGAATGTATGGCACTAAGGAGAAAAAGTTATCAATGTGTGCTATCATTAAAACGGGTTATTTTACCCAAGTCATGCTATTTTCGCACAGGGTCTCATTGCATAAAAAGGGACCCTGTGCTAAAATAGCATGACTTATGGTAAAATAACCATCTTAATGGTAGCCCAAGTTGATAACTTTTCCCGTAACTGAAATATAATTGGCAAGTAGGACCAGTGCTGGGCAGGGAGAGACAGAGATTAAGTATACTAGGATTAGGGGGCATGCAATGAAGCTACAAAGTAGTAAATTTAAAACAAATTGGAGAAAATATTTCTTCACTCAACATGTAATTAAACTCGAATTCGTTGCCAGAGAATGTGGTAAAAGCAGTTAGCCTAGCAGAGTTTAAAAATAGTTTGGATAGAGTCATAAAAGAAAAGTCCATAAGCCATTATTAAAATAGACTTGGGATAATCCACTGCTTATTTGTGCACTAAGCAGCATAAAATGTACTGTTTTGGGATCTTGCCAGGTACTTGTGACCTGGATTGGCCACTGTTGGAAACAGGATACTGGGCTTGACGGACCTTCGGTCTGTCCCAGTATGACAACACTTATGTACTTATGTAGAAGCAGAACCTGTGCAGAGTGCCAGATTCAACTCTGGCCACCTTGTTGGGTAGATTGGATGGACTGTGCAGTGCAAGTCTTTATCTGCTGACATCTACTATGTTACTATATAGACATAATGTAGATAATTATATAAGGTGCTACCTAAAGTTTTGTTGGAAAGTATGCATCTAGGAGCTGATATTCTAGTGAATTACACACCCAATTTGAAGACCTAGGCATGTAAATAATAATCAGGCTACACTCTATTCTGTAAGTCCTGGAAAGGACTTACTTTGCAGGTGGACGTTCACCTCAGGTAGACTTGGAAGAGGGCACACATACATGTGTGGAACTTATAGAATACTATCAGGCTCATTTTCAAAAGAGAAAAACGTCTAAAAAGTGACATGTCTGCATTTGGATGTTTAGCTCACAAAGACGTCCAAATCCGTATTTTTGAAACCTTTCGCTGAAGTCCGTCAGAAGGACGTCTAAATCTCAAGGGGGCGTGCCAGGGGTGTGTTCAAGGTGGGACTTGGGCGTTCCTAAGACTTAGATGTCATTTAGCCATAATGTAACAAAACAGAAACGTCCAAGACTAAAACTTAGACGTTTTGAGCTAGACCTGTTTTTATAACAAATAGTTGTAGTGGGAATTGAACCCACTTCCCCAGGATCAAGGTCTGCTGCACTAATCACTAGGCTACTCCTCTACTCCACACAAGAGGTGCTCCAAATGACCAGATGACCACTGGAGGGAATCGGGGATCACCTCCCCTTACTCCCCCAAATCACAAAACATTTTTCCAAACAGCATTTTCAAAAGGAAAAGATAGACCTTTTTTTGTAGAAAATGACCTTTCCTGTTCTGATTTTGGACGTTTTACAAAAACATCCAAATTCAGACTTAGATGTCATATCCAAAAATGCCCCTTGTGCATTTGACTTGCCCAAAGTCACAAGGAGCAGCAGTGGGAATTCAACCATGTTGCCAGGATCAAAGCCCACTGCACTAACCATTAAGCCACTCCTCCTCTGTTTTGGACGTCATGCATTTGGACGTCTTTTGTTTTAAAATGGACCAAAAAAAAGGTCGTCCAAATCACAAAACGTCCATATCAGAAGACGCCCATAGCATTTTCGAACACAAAAGATAGACGCCTATCTTTTTCGAAAATGACCTTCTTTCCTGTTCAGAATTTGGACGTTTTTGTAAAACGTCCAAATTCTGATTTAGACGTTCTATCGAAAATGCCCCTCTATGCTATACAGTGGGGGAAATAAGTATTTGATCCCTTGCTGATTTTGTAAGTTTGCCCACTGACAAAGACATGAGCAGCCCATAATTGAAGGGTAGGTTATTGGTAACAGTGAGAGATAGCACATCACAAATTAAATCCGGAAAATCACATTGTGGAAAGTATATGAATTTATTTGCATTCTGCAGAGGGAAATAAGTATTTGATCCCCCACCAACCAGTAAGAGATCTGGCCCCTACAGACCAGGTAGATGCTCCAAATCAACTCGTTACCTGCATGACAGACAGCTGTCGGCAATGGTCACCTGTATGAAAGACACCTGTCCACAGACTCAGTGAATCAGTCAGACTCTAACCTCTACAAAATGGCCAAGAGCAAGGAGCTGTCTAAGGATGTCAGGGACAAGATCATACACCTGCACAAGGCTGGAATGGGCTACAAAACCATCAGTAAGACGCTGGGCGAGAAGGAGACAACTGTTGGTGCCATAGTAAGAAAATGGAAGAAGTACAAAATGACTGTCAATCGACAAAGATCTGGGGCTCCACGCAAAATTTCACCTCGTGGGGTATCCTTGATCATGAGGAAGGTTAGAAATCAGCCTACAACTACAAGGGGGGAACTTGTCAATGATCTCAAGGCAGCTAGGACCACTGTCACTACGAAAACCATTGGTAACACATTATGACATAACGGATTGCAATCCTGCAGTGCCCGCAAGGTCCCCCTGCTCCGGAAGGCACATGTGACGGCCCGTCTGAAGTTTGCCAGTGAACACCTGGATGATGCCGAGAGTGATTGGGAGAAGGTGCTGTGGTCAGATGAGACAAAAATTGAGCTCTTTGGCATGAACTCAACTCGCCGTGTTTGGAGGAAGAGAAATGCTGCCTATGACCCAAAGAACACCGTCCCCACTGTCAAGCATGGAGGTGGAAATGTTATGTTTTGGGGGTGTTTCTCTGCTAAGGGCACAGGACTACTTCACCGCATCAATGGGAGAATGGATGGGGCCATGTACCGTACAATTCTGAGTGACAACCTCCTTCCCTCCGCCAGGGCCTTAAAAATGGGTCGTGGCTGGGTCTTCCAGCACGACAATGACCCAAAACATACAGCCAAGGCAACAAAGGAGTGGCTCAGGAAGAAGCACATTAGGGTCATGGAGTGGCCTAGCCAGTCACCAGACCTTAATCCCATTGAAAACTTATGGAGGGAGCTGAAGATGCGAGTTGCCAAGCGACAGCCCAGAACTCTTAATGATTTAGAGATGATCTGCAAAGAGGAGTGGACCAAAATTCCTCCTGACATGTGTGCAAACCTCATCATCAACTACAGAAGACGTCTGACCGCTGTGCTTGCCAACAAGGGTTTTGCCACCAAGTATTAGGTCTTGTTTGCCAGAGGGATTAAATACTTATTTCCCTCTGCAGAATGCAAATAAATTCATATACTTTCCACAATGTGATTTTCCGGATTTAATTTGTGATGTGCTATCTCTCACTGTTACCAATAACCTACCCTTCAATTATGGGCTGCTCATGTCTTTGTCAGTGGGCAAACTTACAAAATCAGCAAGGGATCAAATACTTATTTCCCCCACTGTACATGTAACTCAGAAATCTAGGCATGAATATTTACATCAACTGTATGATTAGCATAGGTGCTCATGCTTAAAACATATAGGCATGTTCCACTACTATTCTATAAGGTAAATAGGCATCAACTTGCTGTATAGAAAAGGGCTCCACATAGGCATCCGCTAGGTGCCTAAATATATGTGGCCCAATTATCCTCAGGGAGAGTAATTTTATAACAGGGCCCCTACTTTTCTTTATAAAATAATGGTGTATGTGGTACAGAATAAAACACAAATAATTAAAAAAATTCTTTATTAAAATATCACCAACTTGTAGTCTTTGGATCTATGATTCATTAAGACAGAGTGTTCGACCAATGGTTTATTCATTACCCTCCTGTTGATAGCACTGCGATGTTCAATGATTGCCTTATTCAGAGCTCACTTAGTTTTTCCTATGTACATTAAAACATTTTCTGAGTTACAATTTGAAAAATATTGTAGCATAAACATCTTCCCTGTTACAGGATGTTTAATGGATCTTATTGGTTGAACCACTCTGTCCTAATGAATCACAGATTTGAAGACTACAAGTTGGGTGATATTTTAATACAGATATTTCTTAAACTACGCTGTGTCTGCTACTGCTGTGGATCTGAAGAGCCTCTCCATTTTGTGTGCCTTGAACGTAGGCATGACCTATTACACCTGCTTGAGAGATGGTGTAAATGAAAGCACGTACCATGTGCATGTACACATGTAGATTGAAATATTTTATAATTTATGCATATATATGCACACTCCACCCAAACTCTGCCCTTGTACATGTCCACTGGCTAAGTATTCAGCATCAGGATAAAGTGCGTACTTTTATACCAATTGCTGTCTTAGAAGAGGTCATTTATGTAGCAACATACGTGTCAGAATTATAAAATTACCTCCAAGAGCCACTTCAGAGATATGGTAGAAAGAGAATCACCAATAGGACACCGTAATTCAAGGTACAATTTATAGAAATGACAGATCAGATCAAATTGGTAGAGGGCTATATTCCACTATAGGTTAGAGGCAAGTAGAAAAAAAGGTTCTACAGACAACAAACTGTACTCTGAAATCTTTATGACAGAAGTTTCATGTGTGATGGGAAGGAATATAGTGGGGGGTATCTCCCAACTACCTAGCTAGGTAGAAAAAAATAAATTGTTACCTTCTGTTCAAGATGGGAAACTCAAAATTTCCATCACAACAATAACAGGAGATTTTAAATACACCAACAATAAACTTGATTAATTAAAGAACCTAGAGTACAGCAGATAGTTCCTGGGCAAGGAGCTATACAATTACACAAGGGACTACTGTACCTGAACGTAACCCACTTGGAGGTACAGCTGAAAAAGGTATGAATTAAATCCGAAAATTCAAATTAGTTTTGTACAGTCTGCGCATATTTGTGTTTTCATTTTTGAAAATATAATAGGTTAGGAATGTATTATGTATACTGTCATGTTTCTAAGGGTTAGCATAGAGCAGCTCCTAGTGTACATCAGAGTAAGGATTTATCTGCCTTAACCTAGCTCACATTAAGGGAGAAATAGAAAATTGATTCTAAAGAATGTCCTCAGTGACACGTTCGTCTTCATTGGATGTTAAAATACTAAACACATAGGTGTAAAGAATGATTGTGTATATGCTTATACAAAGTGATTTTTTTTGTTCTTTCCACCCCAAGGAATCAAACATATAAACGGCAAGTGAACGACTCACCTGCAAATGCGCAGTAGAGTCGGAACGCTGAGAGTGTAGAAGTCCAAGCCCCGCCTCCACCAGCAGTACAGCCCAATAGGGAGGAGGGCTTGGACATGGGCGTGGAAATCGGAGGAGGAGGGAGCAGGGAGGGAAGGAGGGGGCAGAACTGAGGGAAACAGACGTAGCGATGGAGAACTGATGACACGACGACGGTGGAAAGAGGGGAGGCGATGCCGGGGGGACGGCGAAATGGCGTTGGTGGAGACGGCAGGGCACAGGAGGTCACAATCGCGGTGGATGGGAGCCCGAGGATGGAGGGTAGGGGAGAGAACAGTTGATGGACACGGGTGGATGGAGCAGATGGGAGGGGGGAGAGGAGGGTTGCTGGACATGGGGGGAGGGCAGGGGAGAGAGCAGGGTTGATGGACGGGGGGAGGCCATAGGAAAACAAAAAACTAGCCCGTTGTTACGGGCTTAACGGCTAGTTATACATAAGCCCCCCAGATTCAAACACAAATCCAGTTATATTCTGGATTTACTTGCGGAACTTAGTTAACAAGCCAATCAGTGCCGATAATTGCACATAAGCAATTGTTGGCACTAATTGGCATTAATTAGAATTTATGCGCACAATTGTCTAAGCATGTTCTTCAATGTTATGTGTGTAAATTCTAAGTCGCATAGTTGAAAAGGGGGCATGGCCGTGGTTGTGGAATGGGCAGATCATGGGCATTTCTCAAATCTATGTGTGTTGTTATAGAATACACCCAGTCTGCGCCTAATTTAGGAATTGGGATTTACAACAACTTTTACTTGACATAACTGCCTGTGACTAAATTTAGTCGTGCAGATGGCGCTTGGTATACTCTATAATCTGACACCAGTTACAGCTAAACGCGCTGTGATTGACTGAGAGAGACCTGGAGGGGCATAATCGAAAGGGACGTCCAAATAGTTTTGATTTGGACGTCCTCACACGTCCCGATCCCCGATTTTCTCCGGCGGTGGTCATTTTGGGTATGTAAGAAACACGCGTCCAAAAAGGACAGCCATCACAATAGCTGAAGAAAAAAACGTCCAAGTGTTCGTCAGGGGTGTCCTTTTTTTTTTTTGAGTGAAGGACTTCCAAGTGTTAGCACTTGAAAGGACGTCTCTGACGAGCACTTGGACATTTTTTTTCTTCCAATTTTTGCGATGGGCGTCCTCCTCTGCATGGGTCCTGCTCACAGCAGCCCCAATGAAAGGTGCAGACCTCCCATTAGGTTTTCCACGGTGCATGGGGTCGGAAGCGATAGTGCATCGCATCACATTCACATTATAATAGTAATTAGCTCATTTGCATTCCGTTTTCGTTAGCTGCTACCGTGACAGGAAAATGGCTTGGAGAACCATTTTGCGCATGTCCCGGTTTACTACTTGCACGCTAAACTGATTAGAACCAGTTTAAAAACCACGTTGCTGGCTCATTAAGTTTAGTGCATTTGGCCCTCTGTGTGCTTTCCGTGCTCGTTTAAACATTCAGTTATTCCTACTAGTCACTGCTACTGGCTATTGGCTGTCAGTATGAGAAGCTTCCATCTTTTCTAAGTATTATGCTTTGGTTCTTTATTTAATTTGCAGTGTGCAAGAGGGAAAGAGAGTGTGGGAGGAAGTGAATGGGATCCAATCATGTTGTGATATGAATATTTTGTGATCTGCAGATATAGCACAGGAATGAAAATGATCAATGTAATAGCTACCTTTATTATGTTAATCTATAATGGTAGGAATGGAGAAGTAGGAAGAACATTAACTAAGCTATTTAATAACCCCAGGCATGTTACCAAAAATAAAGATGGGAAATTGCCATTAATTTCATTATTCTAATTGATACCAAAATGAGGCAAAATGTACCTGTGAAATACTACCTTATTAAATCTTTTGTTAGAAAATGTATCTGTATAATGTTTAAAATTTATCCACCTAATTTTAATCTTACAAGGGCAGTTTTTGACATTGTATCCTATGTACCTTTACTAGTTTTTGAATGCTAATATGCTAATATGAAACAACCTTGTGGTAAGAGACCATTTTCTTAAATGATTTAAAATGCTTTGTAATTATCATCCTTTCAATCTAATTATGGCTACTGTATGTAGAGGATTTTTTTTCAATCCATAAGCACAAGATTTTAGTACTTTATTTCATAGACACTTGGTTTGTGGGTCAGAGGGATGAGATGAACCAAGTTGCCACCACCCCAAAAATAATGAACTCAGTGGGGAAACACATGAAAGAAGAAAACTCACAGGTCCCTGTAGAGAAACAAGGAGAAGAAGAATGGAGTTTACAAGACTAAAGGTTGAAGATAAGGGAAAAAGTGCTCTCAGAAAGGCTATGTGCACAAATTTTCAGGTTTTTGTACTGCATGGATTCTTCCAGGAGGACTCAGTTCAGTTCATCAACTCCCTTTTAAGTGACGTGGAGGGGCATAATCGAACACGAACGCCCATCTCCATGGGCGCCTATCTCCGAGGACGGATACGCGAAGGGGCGGGACAGACCGTATTTTTGAAAAAGATGGGCGCCCATCTTTTGTTTCGATAATACGGTTTGTGCCGGGCAAATGCATCGCATTTGGGCTGATTTGAGCTGGGCGGTATCGGTTTTCATTGATAATGGAAACCGAAGGCGCCCAGCTCAAAAACGAACAAATCCAAGGCATTTGGTCATGGGAGGGGCCAGGATTCGTAGTGCACTGGTCCCCCTCACATGCCAGGACACCAACCGAGCACCCTAGGGGGCACTTGTAACAATTAAAAAAAATTAAAATACCTCCCAAGTCCATAGCTCCTTTACTTTGGGTACTGAGCCCCCCAAATCCCCCCTAAAACCCACTGCCCACAACTCTACACCATTACCATAGCACTTATGGCTGAAGGGAGGCACCTAGATGTGGGTACAGAGGGTTTTGGGGGCAGTTTGGAGTGCTCCCATTTAGCAGCACAAGTGTAATAGGTAGGGGGGCGATGGGCCTGGGTCCACCTGCCTGAAGTCCACTGCACCCACTAACAACTGCTCCAGGGACCTGCATACTGCTGTGATGGAGCTGGGTATGACATTTGAGGCTGGCATACAGGCTGGAAAAAAAGTTTTGAAAGTTCTTGTTTTTTGGTGGGAGAGGGTTAGTGACCACTGGGGGAGTCAGGGGAGGTCATCTGGGCAGTTGGGGCACTTTTTGGGGACTTGTTCGTGACAAAAAAGGGTCCAAAAAAAGTGACCCAAATTCTCGCTTCTGGCGCCCTTCTTTTTTCCATTATCGGCCGAGCGCGCCTATCTCTCCTCGGCTGATAAACATGCCCCAGTCCCGCCTTCACCACGCCTCCGACACGTCCCCGTCAACTTTGTCCGTTACCGCGACAGACTTCAGTTGGAGGCACCCAAAATCGGTTTTCGATTATACCGATTTGTGCGCCCATGAGAGAAGGGCGCCTATCTTCCGATTTGGGTCGAAATATGGGCGTCTTTCTCTTTCGAAAATAAGCTGGATAGTGGTAATCAGTGGCCTCACGTTCCATGCTCCATGAGTTTTGCCAGGACCTGGAAAAGGTGCCTGGTAGAACAGGGCTGCTGTCCGTGGTGCTGCTCATGGTATTGCTCTGACATTGGTTATTCCAGGCCTGAGGAAGTGGATTTGGACACCTGCTCACCTTAAGCCATCATACTCAACACTTGAGTATGATGGCTTAAGGTGAGCAGGTGTCCAAATCCACTTCCTCAGGCCTGGAATAACTAGAGACAGAGAAGCTTCAAACCAACGCATTCAGGGGTGGGTATGCAGTAGACAGGCACAGGTGCTGTGTGAGCAGAGGTGCCCATGGAGACAGAGGATGGCATGATCACCTTTCTGTGGAGCATGGGCACTGTTGCTGAAGGTGGGGATGGGCAGTGGGGTAAAGCAGGTGTACCTTTGGATGGTTCAGTGTTCCCATTAGTATGTAGGTGTGAGGAAGGATGCTAGGATGGGGGGGGGGGGGGGGGGGGGGGGGGGAATGAAGGGGGTCCAGATATGTGCAGCCCCTCATTTTAGCATTAAATGGTTAGTGGAAGGGGCTGCATAATTACTTTCATTGGATATTCTGGAATTTTGATTTCACCAATGTTTTGGTATTCTTTCTTATGAAAAATCAATAATGTATTGCAACAGCAAAAGGACCTCTGACCCAACCTATGTATAGTGATATAATTGAGGTCTACACATTCCTGAGTGGTGTAGAACAAGTAGAAGTGAATCAAGTTTTTACTCTTTCAAAAAGTGCAAAGACTAGGGTTCACTTGAAGTTACGTGGAAATACTTTAAAAACAAATAGGAGGATATATTTTTCACTCAATGTATAGTTAAGCTCTGGAACTCTTTCCCAGAGAATGTATTAACAGAGGTTAAGTATATGAGTTTAAAAAAGGTTTGGACAGGTTCCTGGAGGAAAGGTCCATAGTCTGATATTGAGACAAACATGGGGAAGCCACTGGTTGCCCTGGGATTGCTGGCATGGAATGTTCCTCTTCCTTGTCATCAGCAGCAGATGAATCCATTACGAATGGGTTGTGTCCACCTACCAGCAGGGGAAGATAGAGAACACTGAAAACCATAGTGCCTCTAGGACGGCTAGCTCCATCTGCCTCTCAGTATTTCTCTATCTCCCAGCAGGGTTGGACGCAGCTTGTTCAGCTCCTTGAAGATTCTGCCTGGTGTGGCTCCTGTGATTTTGCCAGTTGTAGCAGGGGTGTGGTGGCTAAGTGGAGCCCGCTTTAAAGGCACATAGGTTCGCCCTTTCCCTGCCTTACCCTTCCCCCTGTGTGGATGCAGGCATATAGGTTCGCCCTTTCCCTGCCTTTCCCACCCTCTTCTGCCTCCGGAGTGCCTCTGTGGCTGTTTGCCTCCAACTTTCCTCACAGCGTTAAAAACACGCGCTTTTCAGCGCTGCTATTTCTGAGGCTTTTCCTGACTGTGCAGCGTGACCTGAGCTCATGGACTCGGTCCTTTGAGGTAAGAGCGGTACTCAGCTCCTCCGGGGAGGGCCCGCGGACGACGTTCTGATCGGGGTGATTTTGTTATTCTGCCATTTTTCGGCGATGGCTGCTGAGGGAGTTAAGCGCTGTTCCCATTGTGGCAAGTGCAGATCAGCAGCGGGGCTCTGTAAAACGTGCTGTTTAGACGGTAGAGCCAGTATGAGCATGGCAAGCGATGATTCTTTCCGCTCGATGGAGCTGGCAGCGGGCGCCATCTTGGAAGCGCTGCATGGCTCAACCCCCGCGGTTGCGGAGTAGTCTGAGAGCAGAGGGGCACCTCAGGCCGAGTTACCAGAGGAGCTCTGTTCCCCTTGGCTCCTAATTCGGAGACGGGAGGTCAGGGTGAGTTTTTCTCCCCTGAGTTTGTGCTTATTTTACATAAAGCCTTCATACTGAAAAGAGCTCTATCGCAGGTGTCTGACACTGCGTTGCTACCTGGTTCCCCTCTGACTGATGATGGCCCGGGGCTGATGCCAGACGTGGAGACCCCTGAGTGCTGGATGCACGCTAAGCATAGACGGGTAAATTTCCCGTCGGAGAGTGGCGCTCCCCCCTTTCCTCCCCATGGTTGGGCTGTGGGGACTCTGAGGGATCTGGCAGGCCTTCGTGGTCTGAAGAGCCAGAGGAAGGGGCCTCACCTGTAGCTGCCTCATGATTCCCGCAGTGAGTTTCAGCTGCTGATGGGTTTATTACCAGCTGGAACCTTCTGAGTTGGCCTTTGCATTGTCTAAGGTCCCTGGTTTGTTGGCACTTTGTTGCACTTCTGCCTAGTCTGGTTTCTTGTTTAGTTCCTTGTCTGATTCTAGTTAGTCTGTGTGTAGTTTAGCTTAGGTTTATTTGCTTATTTCCCTAGTCTTGTTTCTGGTCTGTATTCCTTGTCTAGTTTCTGTTTGTCTGTGTCCCTTGCTTAGTGGCTGCTCTGCAGCTTTCAGTCCTGTCTCTTGTCTGTCAGTATTTGTACCCTGTTTTAGTGGCTGCCCTGCAGCTTTCAGTCCTGTCTCATCTGTCAGTATTTGTACCCTGTTTCAGTGGCTGCGTTGCAGCTTTCAGTTCCTGTCCTTTAGCTTGTCTATTTTCTGCTTTGTGTAGTATTGTCTGTCTGTGAGTCTTAGCCCAGTTTCCTGCCTTGCTGCCCATGTATATTCCTTTCCCCTCTGACCCTCAGTCCCTGTTCAGCCTAGTTGGTATCCAGTGCCTGCCCTGTCCGGTAAGTCCTGCTGGCCACCTGCACCCAGGGGCTCAACTCCTGGGGAAGGGCGGTCAAGCGCAGGTGAAGTCTAGCTGGTTCTGTCAAAGGTCTGCTTTGTCTCTGGTGTGGGGTGGTTTTGCCTGCCACTGCTGCTCCACGGCAGTGGCCCAAGGGCTCACAAACCTAGTTTCTGCCTTTAAAAGGTGACATCCTAGCAGCTCCCAGTAGAAAATTGCTACTGCAAGCTCTAGTGGCAGTCTTGCAGTACTACCACTAGAGATCAGCCTTCTGTAAAGGGATTTCCTTATATGTATTGGGGAGGGGGAGTTCTCAAAATGTGATCAGAATTGGGGGGGGGGGGGGGAAGGAAAAGGACTGTTCCTCTTATGCAAGTTTCAGGCAATATTCAGCCAGTATATTATGTGGGTCCCTGCTGAATATTAGCTGGAACCTGCGTAGGTTTCATCAGTGATCACATGCACAGTGAGAGCTGGATATTCAATGCTGGTGCCGGGACAAAGGCTGAATATTGACAGGTCAGTTTAAAATATCTGAAGTGTCACCAATGATGCATGCATTCATTTCTAAAGTATATGTGAAGGCATTGCTTGTCAATAAATGTAGCTAGCAGCCCTTCCTCAGGACTTAACTCTCCATCACCATGCCAAATTTATATCCTGAATGCACTGTGAGAAAACCCAACCTCACTCATTGGGGTGGTAAATCTCTCTTGTTGGAATTGGCCACCCGTAGAATCTCTCTAGTAGCCATTGACTCTTGTTATCTGCGTGGCTGTTTTCCCCCGTGTGCAAGGAACACCCCTCCCCCTTACAATTACTGCAGAGGTTTTACAGCTACTGTGGGTTAATCTTTATTACTAATATATGTGTTAACTACAAAACCTTAATGTGGTTTAGTATATAGGCCCCTGAAGACCCTCAATTTAGGCATATGAATTCAGGGGTGGACTGACAGTGGTTGGGGCCCCCGGGCAGTAAAGGTAATTGGGCCCCCCTGGCCACTGCCCCACTGCTGCACCGTCATCCCCTCCCGCACACTATAGCCCATCCCCCCACCACTGCAGTTGCCACCCCCCCCCCCCCCCTTACACAATACAGATCCGTGAGCCAAAGTGGACTCTCCCTGGTACAAAATAAGTACTACTACTACTACTACTACTTAACATTTCTAAAGCGCTACTAGGGTTACGCAGCGCTGTACAATTTAACATAGGACAATCCCTGCTCAAAGAGCTTACAATCTAAAGTACCTGAATATATGTAAACTGCTTTGAATGTAGTTGCAAAAAACCTCAGAAAGGCGGTATATCAAGTCCCATTTCTCTTTCCCTTCCCTTTCCTAACTTGAAGGGCCTTGGTAGTCTAGTGGCTTCTTCGGTGGCAGGAAAGAACTCCAGCCTTTCCTGCCCACTATTGCTACGGTGCCTGGCGCCGCTGTGTTTTCAGAATGGCTGCCAAGACTTCCCACAGTAGTCTTGTGGGTCTCGGCAGCCATTTTTAAAACACGGTGGAACCGCCAGACAGCATAATGGCAGCAGGCAGGTAAGAGTGGGATTCTTTCCTGCCCCCACAGAGGCCCTTAGACCACCAGGGCCTTTCAAGGTAGGACCGGAGAGGATCCACTGAGGCTGAGGGGAGGTCTGCAATGTGCAGCGGTGGCGGGCAACTGGGCAGAGCCTCTGGGCCCCCTGGAGCCTCTGAGCCCTTGGGCACTGCCTGGTTGCCCGAATGGTCAGGCCTCCCCTGTATGAATTGCAATCCTAAATTTTAGACTCCTCTAAGTTTTAAGATCCTAAATTTTGTTGAATGTTTACCTGAAAACTTATGCTTCTAGGTTTAGCCTAAAATTAGAAACCTAATTTACGTTTCTAAATTTAGATGCACGGCTTTTTTGGTCTGTTGGCTTTTATATTGTTGACTGCATCAATGTAATTGATCACGACTTTGCTCATTCTAACTGTATGCGATATTCAAACCTGCGCTGAGCAGTGTAGAAGCTTCCTCTGCACTGCATTAGTTTTAAGGCTCTTGAAAACTGAAGTGGTTGCCTTCTTGTCTGTTTCATTCCTTTTTCAAATGTAAATGTTCTTAAGAAGAAGATGATCTACATTCCTGCAATTCCTAAAAGCACAAGTTTTCATTTTATGTTGTGTAATTAGTGATTCCTCCATTGTAAGATATTTATTGTTGTTACTCAAATCCAAGGTAGTTTGTCAGGTTCATGCGTGTCTGCAGTTAATTATCATGTTGCATTCCCTTGAACACTGAGTTCTGATTCAAAAGTGCCTCAGGTTATTAATAGAGAAATCCCTGTAATCTAGACTGCAACGATAGGAGTGCCAGCATGTATGACACAAGATAGACAGGTAGAATGGCAAACATAAAACATAAAAAACTTTATTGAAGCAAATCTAGATGCAATTCTCTGTTTTATGTGAAGGCACTATGTACCAGCTCAAAGTGGTTTGCTGAACCTTACAGCCTCCAATGAAATACAGTTGAAATAACTTCAAAAGATTTATCCCCTGATGCAGGCAGTTTGCCGAAACATGACTGCACTGGGTTTCCTTTGATAATTTGCTTCAGTAAGGTTTTCTTTGGGTGCCATACTTCCTTTCCATCTTGTATTATGCATGCTGGCGCTTTTGCTGTCGCACCTTGGTAGAATTCTGCCACCTCTTGTTCCCTGAAATCCCAGGGTACATCATCTAGGAGTGGCTGCTACCCATATAAGTACCGTTCTCTAGGGCCATCCCAGATAGCCATTGAAAATCATCTCTAATTGCCTCGGCACTGTTTGGCTAGTGCCAGGAAGTCTGGGGACAGAGCTGAAAGTTACCTGCATGCTGCTGATATTCAGCCCATTCAAAATGAATGGGCTGCAATGCATATGCCGTGCCAGGAATCACTAGTGCGGTTTAGTAAAAGAGACCCTAAATGGCCTGATTTTATCTGGTTAATAAGGGACCAGGTTAGGAGAGGGGTGGAGGCACTGACAAAAATGATCCATGTAGCAGTGATATTCATCTGTGAAAGGATCTAAGTAGATAATGGTGGCAGTCACTGCTTAATGCAGTGGTTCTCAAACCTGGTCCTGGAGGCATCATCTCAGCCAGTCAGGTTTTCAGGATATCCACAATGAATATTCATGAGAGAGATTTGTATGCACTGCCTCCTCTGCAGCCTCTCTCATGAATATTCATTGTGGATATCTTGAAAACCTGGCTGGCTGGAACCACTGGCTTAATATGTATTTGATCACCGCTGCTTATATGGAGTGTGGTGCTAAATTAACATGTTGAGTGATGGTGCTGGTGGCGGAATATGAATGCGATATTACATTACAATACCGTGACCCACTGGCTGAAAATAGACTTCTTTGTTTTTATTAATCTTTGTTCTGTGCATTCAAATGAACTAATGTTGCACTCCACATTACTTAATCCCAGAGAGCTATGGTCTTCAAGATGTCAAATGGAAAAGTTATAAGGAAGGCTTTTGATCCCAGGTGTGTTATTGTTTGGAATGTTAGGAATTTATTTTTGAGGCAATTAGGTGCTTTCCCGGGGCCAGAAAAGTAGTGGTCTATCAGTGTATTTGCATCACACAAAAATATTTTTTGTGGGGCCATAGGTAAATTCCATTCAGTGACCCAAATTTCTCCCTGGCCCAACATCAGCCCCCTTGCTCCAGCATCAGCCTCCCACTTCTCCAAGCCTCGGCAGTTGCATCAACCCCTTTCTTCCATCCCCAGCAGCAGCATAGTCCTCCTTCTTCCAGCTCCCCCACCCCCCTTCCCAGCACCAGCATCATCCTTCCTTGTTTCTAGGTCCCTACCTAGGCAAAAAGTACCGATTCACTTTGTTGATTTTGCAGGAGGGTTTAAAAAGCAAGAATCAAGAAGTGCCTATTGTTGCATGCTAAACCTTCTTGAAAACTGGCGAAGCAGCAGAGAGAGGCAGGAACAAAGAAACAAGCTCCCACCAGTGGAAAAGGACACTGCCATGAAAGCAACATACTCTGATGATGTCATCTGACCATGACAGCAGCTGCCGGCTGACATATTTTGAATGCTGCTAATTTTGGGCGAACCAGCAAACCTGAATTTACCACCAGGGGAGTTCTATTGGTGTTTTTCAGATATAATTAAAAATTGCAAACCCTAGCTGTAATGACCAAGTATTTTTCTGGAATTAAGTTCAATATTATTGCAAACCGCTTTGACCTGTACCCAGAAATGGTGGGATACTGTATTGTTTTAATAAACATAAACATATTACTAAGGTTTTATATAGTGAAAAGAAGTGCTTTATTTGTTCCTGCTATATTTGCGTACTGATTGCAGCAACTTCGTTGTTTGATTTTCAGATGTCTTTCTGCATAGGCAGCCTCTTAAGAAACATATTAATGGTTGCTGCTCTCCCTCCAAAAGAGCAAACATGCAGTTTTTGCCAACATAAAATAATACTTTCCATGATCTACAAAATTTAGATCCTGATGTTAAGATTTTGTATAAAATTATTTCTATGTAAACTTTCCTTCCATGAACTACTAATGAACAAATAGCTCTCTCTCTCTCTCTCTATGACTATATGCACCTTTCTGATTTCAAATGCAGCTTTCTTTCTTTCTTATTTTCTAACACCCATTACTCTTTCTTATCTGTCTATCAGGCTTATTTTCGAAAGAGAATGGCGCCCATCTTTTGACACAAATCGGGAGATGGGCGTCCTTCTCCCAGGGTCGCCCAAATCGGCATAATCGAAAGCTGATTTTGAGCATCCTCAACTGCTTTCCGTCACGGGAACGACCAAAGTTCACGAGGGCGTATCAGAAGCACAATGAAGGCGGGACTGGGGCGTGCTTAACACATGGGTGTCCTCAGCCGATAATGGAAAAAAGAAGGGCGTCCCTGACTAGCACTTGACCGACTTTACTTGGTCCATTTTTTCTTGCGACCAAGCTTCAAAAAGGTGCCTGAACTGACCAGATGACCACAGGAGAGAATTGGGGATGACCTCCCCCTACTCCCCCAGTGGTCACTAACCCCACCCTAAAAAAATTTTTTTTTAATATTTTTTGCCAGCCTCTATGCCAGCCTGAAATGTCATACCCAGCTCCCTGACAGCAGTATGCAGGTTCCGGGTGCAGTTTTAGTGGGTGCAGTGCACTTCAGGCAGGCAGACCCAGGCCCATCCCCCCCCCCTACCTGTTACACTTGTGGTGGTAAATGTGAGCCTTTCAAAACCCACCACAAACCCACTGTACCCACATGTAGGTGCCCCCCTTCACCCGTAAGGGCTATGGCAGTGGTGTACAGTTTTGTTTTTTAATTTTATTTATGATTTTACAATTTTACATCCATTTCAAAAATGTAATAGATACAGAGAACATATTAAACATACCATAACATTGGAAATATTGTTGTTTCTACTTTGACCACAATCAACACCACATTATGAGGCAAGAAACTAGGAAAAACAAAAATAGAAAAGGAAATTAATTGAGTTTAGTTTACTCTGCTAAGAGGAAGAAAACCCTAGTTACTCGCTAGCCGATATAATAGCATATTTAAAGTGGGGCCTCAGGTCTGAACATCTATCTTACTATGTTCTTTTGATTCTATATAGGTTTGCATTTTTCCAAGGTCAAGGAACATATAGAGGGGCATAATCGAACGAAAACGTCTATCTCCATGGGCGTTTATCTCCGAGTTCGGGTCCGTGAAGGGGCGGACCGAACCGTATTGTCGCAAAAAAATAGACGTCCATGTTTTATTCGACAATGTGTGAGCTGGGCGTTTTTGTTTTTCAGCGATAATGGAAAATGAAAGCGCCCAGCTCAAAAATGAATAAATCCAAGGCATTTGTTCGTGGGAGGGGCCAGGATTCGTACTGCACTGGTCCCCCTCACATGCCAGGACACCAACCGGGCACCCTAGGGGGCACTTTTACAAAAACAAAAAAAAAGGTAAAAGAGCTCCCAGGTGCATAGTACCCTTCCCTTGTGTGTTGAGCCCCCTAAATCCCCCTCAAAACCCACTGCCCACAAGTCTACACCATTACTATAGCCCTAAGGGGTGAAGGGGGGCACCTACATGTGGGTACAGTGGGTTTGGGGGGGTTGGACGACTAAGCATTAAGCAGCACAATTGTAACAGGTAGGGGGGGATGGACCTGGGTCCACCTGCCTGACGTCCACTGCACCCCCTAACAACTGCTCCAGGGACCTGCATACTGCTGCCTGGGAGGAGGGTATGACATTTGAGGGTGAAAATAAAAAGTTGTGAAACATAATTTTTTTGTGGTGGGAGGGGGTTAGTGACCACTGGGGGAGTCAGGGGAGGTCATCCCCGACTCCCTCTGGTGGTAATCTGGTCATTTAGGGCACTTTTTGGGGCCTTATTCGTGAAAAAACAGGGTCCAGGAAAAGTGCCCTAAATTCTACCTACAAACGCATACTTATTTTCCATTATCGGCGAAAGGCGCCCATCTCTGTTCGGGTGATAACCACGCCCCAGTTCCGCCTTCACCACGCCTCCGACACGCCCCCGTCAACTTTGTCCGCATCCGCGACGGAGTGCAGTTGAAAACGTCCAAGTTCGGCTTTCGATTATACCGCTTTATTCATTTTTGTGAGATAAACGTCCATCTCCCGATTTAGGTCGGAACTTGGGCGTTTTTCTCGTTCGATTATAAGCAGGCTTGTTAACACCATCAAGAGACACAAAACATCTACATGGATAGTTAAGAACAAATGTCCCAGATAGTGCGAGTATTTGTGGTTTTAACATCAGGAATTCTCGTCTACGCTTTTGTGTCTCTTTGTTAAGATCAGGAAATATCTGGATCTTGGCTCAAAAAAAAGTGCATTCATATGCAGTGCCCCCTAGGGTGCCCGGTTGGTGTCCTGGCATGTCAGGGGGACCAGTGCACTACGAATGCTGGCTCCTTCCATGACCAAATGGCTTGGATTTGGTCGTTTCTGAGATGGGCGTCCTGGGTTTCCATTATCGCTGAAAACTGGGGCGACCATCTCTAAGGTCGACCTAAATGTTAAGATTTGGGTGTCCCCGACCGTATTATCGAAACGAAAGATGGACGCCCATCTTGTTTCGATAGTACGGGTTTCCCCTCCCCTTCCCGAGGACGTCCTGCGAGGACGCCCTCAGGAAAACTTGGGCGCCCTGTTCGATTATGCCCCTCAACGTGTTCTATCTCTGCTTATACCCTATGCTGTATATTATGATGTTTTATTGTGTGTTGTGTTAACATTGTAAGTAGTAATACTATGCCATATTATGTACTGTTTGAATATTTTTACTGCTATAATTGTCTATTGCCTATGTTTGACTTATTCTTGCTGAACAACGCCTTGGGTGAATTTCTTCTGAAAGGCAGCAAATGATTAATAAGGGGTTGATATGCAAGCGATTTAACTGGCCAGAAATGGCTCCTGGCCGGTTAAATCACCTGTTCGGGGCTAACCAGTCATTTTCAGTAACCTAACTGGTTACTGCTACTGAAAATGACCAGTTAGGACTAGATTCTATATATGTCGCCGAAAAAATTTGGTGCAGAAAAAAACACACAGCGCTATTCTATAAGTGCCCAGACCTGTGACTAAATTTAGGCAAGTTTGTAGCACCTTTAGGCATTTATGTCAACTAAAACCTGGTGTAAAAGCCTGTGCCTAACTTAGGCACAGATCGGGCGTATTCTATAACAGTGCACGTAATTTCTAGAAATGCCCATGACCTGCCCATACCCCTCCCATGGCCACACTCCTTTTTCAGATCCGCGCATTGAAATTTACGCTCACCACTTTACAGAACATGCTTAGAAAGTTGTGTGTGTAAATTCTAGTTAGGGTGAATTAGTACCAATAAATGCTTGTTATTGGCCAATTATTGGTGCCGATTGGCTTGTTAAACAATTAAGGGGCCCATTTACTAAGCCACGTAGGCGCCTACGTGCACCCAACGCTCGTCAATTTTGAGTTATTGCCTGGCTACCTCGTGGCCCGTGTGGTAATTTCATTTTTGACGCATGTCCGCTACGCGCTCCAGGAAATATATTTCATTTTCTTGCGCATGGCGAAAATCGGGCAGTAACTGACTTGATGCACATAGGCAATTACCGCATGGTTAACGCGAAAGACCCTACCGCTAAGTCAATGTTTGGCGGTAAGGTCTCAGACCCAAAATGGACATGTGGCAATTTTTATTTTGCCGCAAGTCAATTTTCGGCAAAAATTTTAAAAAAGGCCTTTTTTTATAGGCGCACTGAAAAATGGATCTGTGTGCACCCAAAACACGCGGCTACACTAGTGCAGCCCATTTTCAGCGCACCTTAGTAAAAGGACCTCTAAGTTTAGTGCACAGTTTGGCCACACTGCCAGATTTGCACATGCAACTTTAGTCGCCATATATAGAATCTAGGTGTTAGTGCTCAACGCAAAATCGACTCTTTTAAGGGCATTCTGGGGCGGAGTTGGCACTTGGACAGTTAAATGCCGATATTCATCACTTAATCGGCCAAGATAACTGAATAAATATGACCTCATAAAACACAGTCCTATCTTTATGTGGTGTCCCACAGCCACTTAAGTGCTGAATATTGGACTTAACCGACTATGGTGCAGCTGCCTCCAGAAACCTGGAAATTTAAATCCAAAGCGTGGACATGGCCTGCATTGAATTTCTGGTCATAATGCCAGCAGTGGCCAGTTTAATATTGACTGCTAACTAATGAATAAATAAATAAATATGTATTTTTGCTGATTATTGAACATTTTTGTTCATTTTTATTTGACAGAAAAGTGATGCTCTTGTCTTAGAAGATCCCCATCTTCCAGGATGTCACTGGATGCGGCTGCTCTGTCTCGTCTGAGAGGAAGTATACTCCGCAGGGTGGATGACAACTTTGAGCCATTGGTAGATGATGACATTGAAAAGGATGAAGTGAGGATCCTGAAAGTATGTTTCCATAGCAACAGCTCCAACTTAGGGAAAAACTTCAAACTCGTGAAATGCAGTATCCTGACTGAGATTCGAGTAAGTAAAATGCCTTTTGTGGCATGTTCTCTCTGTGTTTGGTTTCTTGAAGCATATATCTTCATCACAACAAAAATATAGAGGTGTAGTTATTAAGCTGTGGTAAAATGCCCCACAGATTAGTGATTGGCATGGTAATCTAATTTTGCATTGCTCTAGCAGGAAACATCAAGTGTTCTGGTGATAGCAGCGCAAAGACAGCAGGCCTGATTTGGAGCCCACAGTCTTTTAAAGGTCCACTATTACAGAAAACAATTACCTGCTTCATCCTCCCTCCCCTCAGATTCTCAGAACATGCAGTCCCCTAATCCTCTGAACATCAACTCTCCCCCTCACATACGACTGGTAGCACTATAGAAATGATGTGTAGTAGTTGTACATATATCCCTCCCCCACCCCCCCAATTCTCTTTACATACATCCACCTGACAGGGGCCTCCCTGATGACTAATGAGGGTGCAGGAACAATCCCTGGTTGCTTCTGCCCTGGCAGTGCCTAGATTCAAAATGGCAGCTGAAACCCCTGTTCTACAGTGATACATTTGCATATCCTTTTTTAAAATACATGCATATGTGCGTGTTTTTTCCAATGTACACAGCTTGATGCCCTAGTGATAGTATCATGAGATTACTGTTAGAGAGTTTTGCCTGCCATTTTCAACCCTGCCCCACTGGGGCAGGAGCAACTGGGGATCACACTTTCCCTACAACTAGCTATCAGGGTTATCTCCAGTAGAAGTCCATAAACTATTATTAAGGTGGACCTGGGGAAAGCCCCTGCTTTATCTTTGAGGTTATGTAACATTGCATCTTGTGACCAGGACTGACCATTGTTGGAAAGAGGATATTAGGCTAGATGGATCCTTTGTCTGACCCAGTGTGGTGACTGTTATGTAAGGCACAGCCATGTTTTATGAGTGCTTAAAATTTTTTTTACAATGATGGTAAGTGATTACATTTTGATGTGGGGAAGTTAAACCAATTACTGTAAGATTGAATAATGGTCAGTTTTGATTACTTTGTTTACTGTAAATGCCAGTTATAGTGACAATATACTGTGGGTTTTTTTTTTTGATAGTTTATTATTCTTTTTATAGTTTGGGGCTCATTTTTGAAAGAGAAAAATGTCCAAAAAGTGTCATAAAGCACTATTTGGATGGATTTCTTCTCAAAATGCCCAGCCTGTATGACAGCCTCAACCATTATAGCCAGGTCCATTAGAGCAGCATCCAGGTTCCTGGAGTAGTATAGTAGTGGGTGCAGTGTATTATAGACAGGTGGACCCAGGCCCTTACCTCTTCCTACCTGTTACACTTGATGTGGAAACTGTGAGCTCTCCAAACCGCACCAGAAACCCACTGTACCCACATATAGGTGCCCCCTTCACCCAGAATGGCTATTGTAGTGGTGTACAGTTGGGGGTGGTGGGCTTTAGATGGGTTTTGGAGGGCTCAGCAGAGAAGATAAGGGAGCAACGGTGAGATGTGTAGCTGGGAGCATTTATATGGAGTCCACAGCAGTGTCTCCTAGGTGCCCCATTGCTCTCCCGAGATGTCGGGGACCAGTCTGCTAAAAATACAGGTCCTCCCTACATCCCAATGGCTTGATATTGTCCATTTTTATCTTTTGCGTTTTTTTCCCAAAAGTGGCCTAAAAATATAAATGCACAAAGCACAAAACCTTGTTCAAACTGGTATTTTCAAGATGTTTTTCTTTTTTTGAAAATGGGTATATTTCCTATTTGGATTTGGTATGTTTAGCACAAAACATCCAAAATCTGACTTAAACACACTATCGAAAATGTCCCACTTTGTATGTTAGGACGTTGAAATCCTTGCTTCCGTTTGAGAATTTCTATACTGTTGTGAATGTGTTAATGTTGTCAGTTGGACTATTGCAATGCTGTTTTGCTGATCCTACTGCTCATTGCAGCTGGTTCAAAACATGGCAGCACCTGTAAGTACATAAAACTCCAATGTTAGGTTTACATTGGCTTCCAGTAGTGTTATGGATTCATTTTAAAATACTTTCACTGATGCATATAGAATTGCATATATCTGTTTCTTATTAACCCGCCTCGGTTCTGAAAATTTATAGACCCGGTAGAGAACCTAATTCTGAAGGTTCACAGATGTTGACAATTTCCTTGATTTTCAGAATTCATTTGCAAGAGATACCTCAACACTGTTTCTCGGTTGCTGGCCCAGAACAGTGGAATTGCTTGTCTCTTCATGCATGTTGGCAGGTACACCAACTTTTAAGAAACAGCTGAAGTCCCATTCTGTAAAGCCAGGCATTCAGACCAGCTAACTGAGGCGGCCATTTTGAATCTTGTGATAGTCCTTGTAGCAGGTATTTGTTTTGAGGTTTTTCTATCTGGGTGTTTTAAATGCTGTTGATCAGTTTGATTTATTTGTTTTGTATTGTGTATGGATTGTTGAAATCCACATAGTTTTCTTATGCAGAATATAAATGGGCATGAAATAAATAAATAAATAAATTCCCTCAGTTTCTGTTTGTTTACCTCTTTTTGGGCTCCTTTTACAAATCTGCGCTAGCATTTAGCGGCACGCAATGAAGCCTATTCAGTTCCTATGGGCTTTGTTGCATTCAGCGTGCACTACTGTAGCTTTGTGAAAGGAGCCCTTTAAGTGATAATTTACATTTGTCACAGAAATCACATTGTTGTGATATGAGACTACACAAGAGGATTCCTGGCTTCTCCAGGTCATTCTAGTTGTTGTTGTTGTTTTTTTTAATGTTGCAATTTAAATGTTGTAGCCCTCTAACTCCTAGTTAAAAACTGAGCCAGTGGTTCTTTGTGATCTTTACAGTATCTGTTCAGTGTATATCTATCTACTTTCCATAACACAACGTTTCAGGGTGGTGTGCCTCTATTTAATTAAATGGAGTCTTTCACTGCTTGCTCTACCTGCTTTAACATAATTTGATCAAAGGCACATAATAATTTCAAATAAAATAAGTAAAAAAATAAAAATACATGTAGCACTCTCATTCTAAACAGGATCAAATTGGCAAAATGTGCACATGTTTTCAGCCTGCACAAACTTAGCACCTCTGATCTTCAGACACAAGCTACAGGTGGTTTTGGGGATGCAAATTCTGTGTATACTGTGTGCTCTCCAACGGGAGCATAAACTGCACAGGCTGGCTATGCCTATATATTTTTAACATTTTAAATGACTGCATTGTGACACGTCTTTCTATGTTATTTTGCATTGTGATCTGCTTTGAGCAGAATTGTTTTCTGGATAAATGTGCAGTATGAATGAATAAATCCAATCACTTAGGACGTAGCTTTCTCCTTTGCTAGCAATAGGTGGCAGTAAGAGGTCCGCGCCACATGGTAAGAATTATCTCACCACTTGGCCATTTTTTCCCGGCTTTTACCAGCTACAGAAAAACAGCAAGAACATACTGCACCACCTGAAGGCAGGTCTTAGCTACAGGATTGCTTATGAATTGCAAATACTCTCAAAATAGAGTTACTGATGGCCCTCAGAGACTAGAAGATGGCACCTCTCCTTTTAAAACTACAGTTCATGTACGATCAAAATCATGAATATACAATACAGATTCACAACTACCCCACTACCTTCTCAATGGAGAAGGGTAGTTAGTGGGGTTCCCCAGGGGTCTGTGCTGGGACCGCAGCTTTTTATTTATAAATGACCTAGAGACGGGAGTAACTAATGAGGTAATTAAATTTGCTGATGACACAAAGTTATTCAAAGTTGTTAAATCGCGGGAGGATTGTGAAAAATTACAGGAGGACCTTAGGAGACTGGGAGACTGGGCATCTAAATGGCAGGTGACGTTTAATGTCAGCAAGTGCAAAGTGATGCATGTGAGAAAGAGGAACCCAAATTATAGCTACGTCATGCAAGGTTCCACGTTAGGAGTCACAGACCAAGAAAGGGATCTAGGTGTTGTCGTTGATGATAAGTTGAAACTTTCTGCTCAGTGTGTTGCTGCGGCTAAGAAAGCAAATAGAATGTTAGGTATTATTAGGAAAGGAATGGAAAACAAAAATGAGGATGTTATAATGCCTTTCTATTGCTCCATGGTGTGACCACACCTCGAATATTGTGTTCAATTCTGGTCGCCGCATGGTGCAGAGAAGGGCGATGAAAATGATAAAGGGTTAGGGAAGGGGGATGGATCACTGAGGAGAGGGAGACCACCGCAAGAGCAGCAGGAGCTGCCTCAGAAGTAGTGGTGTAGCTGAGTGTGGTCCTAGGTGGGCACAGGCCCACCCATTCTTGCCTCAGACCTACCCAGTCTAGTGGCCCCAAAGCACCTCATTGATGGTGCCTCACTCCGCTCTCTCTCTTTTTCTCTCTCTCTCATTGGAGTTGCCCATCTCTCTCTGAACCCCCCCCCCCCCCACCCTCCATCTGCCTTTGAGCTGTCAACAGCAGTGATTCCTGTAAGCAACCTGTATCAGCCATGCTGGCTTCCCTCTACTGCGTCCCACTATTAATGGCATCACTTCCTGTTTCTTCACTGGCAGAGCTGTGGTAGAGGGAAGCCTGCAGGGCTGGTGCAGATTGCTTACTGGAATTGCTGCTGGCGACAGCTTGGAGGTAGACTGGGGATGGAGGAGCAGGTGCCAGGCCTTACACTGTATGTGTGTGGGTAAGTGTGGGGAGGACCTACCCAGCTTAACTCGAGGCCCACCTAGGTTAACTCAGGGCCCTTCTGAAATGGCAGGTCTGGCTATGCTCCTGCTCAGGAGGTGGGGCAGACTAACGGTCCTGGGAGCGGTCAGGTTGCAGAATCCCAGAATGCTCTAGACCAGATGCGCCATGGAGCATGTTTGAGCTTGGTCTGACCAACATCCAGGGCCCTTTATTTTCGGTCAGTGGCTTCAAACATTAACCCCATCCTCTGCAGCACAGCTTCAGTTCCAGAGGTAGGTGCAGGGCAAGGTGCATCTGTACCTGAAGCTGCAGCTGCCCCTGGATCTGCTAGAGCTTCAGCTCTCTGTGTTGGAGAGGATGGTGAAAGATGTAGTAAGCCATTGTCCTCTCCCTCAGAAATTACAAGCCACTCCTAGGCTTGCCCAGCTGCTTCTGGGGTGGCACATGGGGTCCATAGTGGGGAGGGTGGTAGTTGGTGCTGTGGGGGCTGCTGCTGCCTGTGGCTTCTCTTCTTTTTCGTGATCTTTCTCCTCCTCTTCTTCCTCCATTTCCTTCTCGTGTTCCTCTTCCTTTTCCTCCTCTTCTCCTCGCCTTCTTCCTCCTCCTCTTCTGCTGGGCCTGGCCCTGTGGCAGCAGGTTCAGGGAGTGCTGCAAAGGTGGGAAACATAGACCTTAGTTATAGTCATTCTGTCCATCAGCTGCACATTTGACCATTACATATTCTACGGTGGGCATTGTAGTTTGAGAGTTGACCATGGTATATGGGGGCTAGGTACCAACCTTTGCCTATTGCTTTTACATTGCCATGCTATGGTACCATAGATGATTATCTTCACCCACATGGCTGCCATAGAGATGAACTCCTTGAGGATTCTCCGCTTTAAACTGCTACAGGTAATGGGCCCATTTCCTCAAATTCTCAGTGTGTATGGAGACAAGGGGTGGGAATGGAGAGGGAGATGGAGGTTGAGTGACAAATACATGACAGATGTTTCACAGTTCTACCTTGCTATTCAACAGTGACCTTATTTCCTGGTCAGGACATATGTGGCAATGGCAATCTTGCACTCTAAAATTAACATGCTGCACTCCTGATGGATCAGTATGGGTGCCTAGCAGATTGTACTGTTCTAACCAGTCGCCTACTGGTTAGAACAGTGGACTTAACATTCAGGGGTAGCTGGTTCAAATCCCACCACTGCTCAACTATCAACTTGAGCTATTCTCCACCACCCATTGCTATAGGTTCAAAATTAGCATACAAACATTGCTTTCTTGTACTGGGTTCACAGCTGATAAATGCAATCAGGAGCCTTGCACTTACTTCCTTAAGGAAGGATGCCTCCATGTTTTAGGAGGTGGTCAGTCCCTCCTGTAATGCAAACATGAACTCCTGCTTTGGCCAGGGATGAGGAAGAGCCTTTTGGATTTCAAGAATTAACCTGGCCAATAGGAGGGTGTCTGTCGACCTCTCAGAAATGTTGCTTCTATTTTTCGTACTGTCCCCATCTTCATGCAGTATATTGGCATGGAACTTCTGCGTCAATCCATCAGCATGCAGTTTTTTTATGGTACAGAAATCAGCTCTAAGCATGATTCTAAAAATGGTGCTTAACTTGAGGAGCTGTTTACAGAGTCATGCTTAACATGACATTTTTTCAGCACTGATTTTTTAGCACTGATTTATAGAATGGCCGCCTTGGTGTGTAAATTTTGGTGCCCACTTCGTAGAATTTATCCTTATATGTTAGAGGTGATATAGATTAAAACAGGCTAAAATTTCTATAGGAAACTGAAATCTTTTTTTAATTAATATTTTTATTGCTATGTCAAAAATACATGGCACCTCGGTAAAATAAGCTAAAAAAATAATCCTAATTAGCACATAGAAAGGCCATATTATATTTTTATTAATTTTTTTCTGATGTGCAAATTTATGTTAATTTTTATTTTGAACAACTTAATAGAATGAAAACAATTGCAGCGATTATAACCTGTGGTCAAGTTCTTTCATAACTCTTACAACCCACCCTCGTATTTTTAATACAGGTTGCCCTGTTTACTCACTAGTTCTGCCCCACTCCTGATACTTCATATTCCAGCTCTTGGCTATGACAACTGAGGTTGCACTTCCTTGGTTCACTTTGCCCAGGCTTCAAAGATGGACCAGGTTTAACCAAAACTTTCCAATTTGTTCTTTCGAATAGCGGATAACTTATAAAATTGTCACATCCGTCGCTCCCTCCGGCTGCTCCTCCGCGGGAAGCAGGAGCCGGCGTCTGCCACAACAAAGGCCGGCTTTCTTGAGGCCACGGCGAGGAGCCGGGGCTCGCCGTGGTGATGGCCGCCCAGTCCGGGGCCGAGGCCGGAAGCCGGCGATCGCGGCTGCTGGTCTCTCGATCGCCGGCTATGGGGGCTGTGTTTGCGCCTGTAGGGGAAATGGCGCCGAGGCGCGATGGCCAGAGTCTCCTTCACTCTCAGGCGCGGGAACCCGAAGCTCCGCCTCAGAGGAGTTAGATTGGGAGGCCAGTACGGTAGTCCCGCCTGGGAAGTCGGACAGAGCCAATCGGGGGCTGGGCGGTTGAATGCTGAACAGCAGTATTTAAGGAACGGGCCTGAGATAGGACATTGCTTCAGGTTCTGTTCCCGAGGCCAGTCTCCGTTTATTCCTGTGCTCCGTTGGTTCCCTAGTGCTTCTGGTTTTGACTTTTGGACTGTTCCTGGTTTACCCTGCTACCCGCCTGCCTTGACCTCTTGCCTGATTCTGACTACGCTGTTAGCTGCCTGCCCTGAACTGTTGCCTGTTATTGAACATCTGCAACGGTTCCTGGGGTTTGCGAATTACTACCGTCAATTTATTCCTCATTATTCGCAATTGACAGCTCCGCTGACAGCGCTCACTAAGAAGCATGCGGATGTTCGGAACTGGCCGGCCGAGGCGCAAGCAGCATTTAGTCAATTGAAGAAAGCCTTTGAATCCGCTCCCATCCTTCAGGCCCCAGATCCTGACAAGCCTTTTGTGGTAGAGGTGGACGCTTCTGCTTTGGGCGCCGGGGCAGTCCTCTCTCAAGTTAACGCCAAGGGCCGGTGTCAACCTTGCTTCTTTTTCTCCCGAAAGTTCTCCCCAGCAGAACGCAATTATACTGTGTGAGACAGAGAATTGCTAGCTTTGAAGTTAGTTCTGCAAGAGTGGAGACATCTGCTGGAGGGGGCAGAGCACCGATTTACTGTGATTATGGACCACAAGAATCTTTTGTATCTGCAGGAGGCCCAAAGGCTGAATCCGCGGCAAGCCCGCTGGTCGCTGTTCTTCGCCAGGTTCCGGTTTCAACTTGTGTTCCGGTCAGCTGCACAGAATACCCCTGCGGACTCCCTCTCCCGAGCCTTTGAAGCTCCAGAGGACATTGAAGAGCCTCATCCTATGTTGTATCCGGCCTGCCTCAGTGCGGCCCCGGGGGGGGGGGTCACCCCGATGCGGGAACTTGTGCCTCCACAGGACCGGGAAAAAGTAATGCATTGGGGACGTTCTTCTGTATGGGCCGGACACTTTGGGTTCCAAAAAACCCTCCGTCTGATTTCTCGACAGTACCAATGGCCTCGTATGAAGCAAGATATCCTTCAGTTTGTCACGACCTGCCCTACCTGTGCCCAGACCAAGTCAGTGGTGGGGCGCCCCTGGGGAGATCTGCAGCCCTTGCCCATTCCTGCAGCCCCCTGGGAGGAATTGTCTATGGATTTCATTACGGATCTTCCCCGCTCCCAGGGGCACACTGTGATTTTGGTAGTGGTAGACCGGTTCTCCCGTATGGCACACTTCGTTCCCCTGCCAGGGCTTCCGTCGGCAGCACTGTTAGCCCAACAGTTCATCCAGCATATTTTCCGGCTCCATGGGTTACCAGTCAGGATCATCAGTGACCGCGGAGCCCAGTTCACTTCACGATTCTGGAGAGCCCTGTGTTCTGCTCTGGAGGTTGTTACCCATTTCTCCTCTGCCTACCATCTGCAGACCAACGGGATGGTTGAAAGGATTAACCAAACGTTGAAGGGGTTCTTGCGGGCTTTTGTCAACAAGCAGCAAGACAACTGGGCATCCCTTCTTCTGTGGGCCGAGTTCGCCTATAACCACAGTGAACACTCTGCCTCTGGGCAATCTCCATTTTTCATGGTATATGGACAACATCCGCGGCTTCCTTCACCCATTCCCTCTGACTCCTCTACGCCCATGGTTACTCAAACCCTGGCTGACCTGCGGGAAGTCTGGAATATAGCCCGAGAGCAACTACAGAAAGCAGCCGCCAGGTATAAGTCGTTTGCTGACCAACACCGGCGTCCCACCCCGGTTTTGCAGCCGGGCCAAAAGGTATGGCTGAGCACCATATACCTGAGGCTCCGGGTGCCCTCTCGGAGGCTGGGGCCACGGTACATTGGGCCGTTTGTTATCCAGTCTCGGATCGGAGCTGTGACATACCGCCTGCGGCTACCTAGTACTCTGCGGATCCATAATGCCTTCCATGTTTCTCTGCTGAAGATCTTCCAGGGGTCTAAATGGCATCCACAGAATAAAGAGTCAGTTGTTCCAGAGGCTGACCCCGATCCCGAGTATGAGGTTGAAGAAATCATAGACTCCAAGAGGCATCGGGGAAAGCTGCTCTACCTGTTATCATGGAAGCATTTCGGTCCCGAAGACTTCCTGGGAGCCGGCTACCAATGTACATGCCCCAGAGTTGGTACGGGCCTTCCATGATCGATATCCTCAAAAACCTGGACCCAGGAGAAGGGGGGCATCCGGGGGGGATACTGTCACATCCGTCGCTCCCTCCGGCTGCTCCTCCGCGGGAAGCAGGAGCCAGCGTCCGCCACAACGAAGGCCAGCTTTCTTGAGGCCACGGCGAGGAGCCGGGGCTCGCCGTGGTGATGGCCGCCCAGTCCGGGGCCGAGGCCGGAAGCCGGCGATCGTGGCTGCCGGTCTCTCGATCGCTGGCTATGGGGGCTGTGTTTGCGCCTGTAGGGGAAATGGCGCCGAGGCGCAATGGCCGGCGTCTCCTTCACTCTCGGGCGCGGGAACCCGAAGCTCCGCCTCAGAGGAGTTAGATTGGGAGGCCAGTATGGTAGTCCCGCCTGGGAGGTCGGACAGAGTCAATCAGAAGGGTTCTGTCGATAACCAGGTTCTGATTGGTCGGCTATGCCTACGGGGGCTGGGCGGTTGAGTGCTGAACAGCAGTATTTAAGGAATGGGCCTGAGATAGGACATTGCTTCAGGTTCTGTTCCCGAGGCCAGTCTCCGTTTGTTCCTGTGCTCCGTTGGTTCCCTAGTGCTTCTGGTTTTGACTTTTGGACTGTTCCTGGTTTACCCTGCTAGCCGCCTGCCTTGACCTCTTGCCTGATTCTGACTACGCTGTTAGCTGCCTGCCCTGAACTGTTGCCTGTTATTGGACGTCTCCATTTTCCATCGGCCCTCTTCTCTCCTGGTCCCAGCCCGGGTCAGTTCGTCAACCCCGCGGTTCCTGAAGTCCCGTTGACTGCCTGCAGCTGGGGGCTCAACCCTTGGTGAACGGCGGTCGCTGTGGGTGAAGACTTGGGGTTGCACGGCTGTCCTTTGAGGTCCTTCGGGGCCTTACGGGACCTAAGGGCTCACCTTCCTTGCGGACAAGACAAAAATGAACATTCCAACATCTTTGATATAAGACTTGCTATCCTTTGATACTGCATGACCTCCAAGACCTTGCCAATTCACATTGTACCTCTGTAATCAGCGGCAACAGCATACATGCATGTCCTTCTTCAACAGTCCTGTGTAGAGGTTTCAGGTATCACTCTGCCTTTGGACCCTGAACTACTTCTTTTTCAGTCTTGCTAAAACCGTCATAACACTTTGAAAATGGCAGTAGTAGATGAAATCCTACCAAATATGAAACAGAGTGACCGGTTGCCCACAGCAGGAGCATAGCTACCATTGAGCAAGCCCGGTGAAATGCCTAGGGCTGGCCAATGGTAGGGGCTGCCTGAAGCTGCATGCAGAGAGATGCTGATCTTACCATGGAGGGAGAGACAGAGAAGGAGAGGTGCTAGACTTGAGGGGGGCAGAGGGAAAAGAGAGATGAGACCTGGAACAAAGGAAGGGGGAAGAGAGGGGAAAATTGCTGGACTGGGGGGGGGGGGGGGGGGGGAATCAGAGAGAACAGATAGAGAGACTGGACCAGAGGAAAGAGAGGGACAGCATTTATTGTCAATTGTTGGGAGAATCTTATGTAAATTCTGGGGGGGTCATATGCCATCAGTAGAGAAGTTTAAAGCCATTTTCAAACAGATTGATGGATATTGATATTCTGCTTGTGTTACTGAAAATCTTATCCCATCTCTTTTCCACAATCTTTTATCTACATTTCTCTTCCATAGTATGGTCTTATAGATTTTGAAGATTAGACTTCACTGGTCCACCTCCCACCCCCATTGATCTCCACCTTGGAAGGGGTGGTCTACAGGAGGCTGATTGCATCAAGATGCAGCGAAGCTCTAGAGAGAGGGGAAGGAGTCCAGTTTTGGGAGACCATACTCTTCCCAAAGTGTATTAAAATCTCTGAAGATCCCCACATCCATCTGTTGTCCTGTCATCCCCAAACCTAACGTTCTCTACCTATTGATTGTTGCTAAACTCTTCCCTAGAAGAAGGGAGTATATCTAAGTGTAAACTGCCTAAATAGTATGCCAGTTAGGTGGTATATCAAATACATTTGAAACTTGAAACTAGCAAAATTTTATGATCACTTTCCCACGCCTGCAGAGTAAATCCCACACAATATAAGATCAAGACCTCTCTATGCTGTGTAGGCCTCACTCCCATAGATTAGCCTCTAGAGGCCCCTTCCCAGTAATAGCTTGCTCAGTGGAAACCCATTGGTTAGGTGAGGGTTGGCACCACCAAGTCTGGAAATCCCATCCCTCTCTCTCATTTGTCCTGCATTAAGGTGTATGCTTTCAAACATATAAGTCCACTTTTTTAGAGAAACTCTTCAGTTCCCAGTCCGGGATGAATAAAGAAAGGGTCTGACACTGGTACACAAAGCAGGAAGCCGGCAAAAGAATCGGTTGGGCCGCTGGATGACCGAGGGGTAAAAGGGGCAATCAAGGAAGATAAAGACGTAGCGGAGAGATTGAATGAATTCTTTGCTTCGGTCTTCACCGAGGAAGATTTTGTGGGATACCGGTGTCGGAAATGGTATGTCAAGAGGACGAGTCGGAGAAACTTACTGACTTCACGGTAAACCTGGAGGACGTAATGGGGCGGTTCAGCAAACTGAAGAGTAGCAAATCTCCTGGACCGGATGGTATTCATCCTAGAGTACTGATAGAACTGAAAAATGAGCTTGCGGAGCTACTGTTAGTGATATGTAATTTATCCTTAAAATCGAGCGTGGTACCAGAAGATTGGAGGGTGGCTAATGTAACGCAGATTTTTAAAAAAGGTTCCAGGGGAGATCCGGGAAATTATAGACCGGTGAGTCTGACGTCAGTGCCGGGGAAAATGGTAGAGACTATTATCAAAAACAAAATTACAGAGCACATCCGAGGACATGGATTACTGAGACCAAGGCAGCACGGCTTTTGTGTGGGGAAATCTTGCCTGACCAATTTACTTCAATTCTTTGAAGGAGTAAACAAACATGTGGACAAAGGGGAGCCGGTTGATATTGTGTATCTGGATTTTCAAAAGGCATTTGACAAGGTACCTCATGAAAGGCTACAGAGGAAATTGGAGGGTCATGGGATAGGAGGAAATGTCCTATTGTGGATTAAAAACTGAAGGATAGGAAACAGAGAGTGGGGTTAAATGGGCAGTATTCACAATGGAGAAGAGTAGTTAGTGGGGTTCCTCAGGGGTCTGTGCTAGGACTGCTGCTTTTTAACATATTTATAAATGATTTAGAGATGGGAGTAACTAGCGAGGTAATTAAATTTGCTGATGACACAAAGTTATTCAAAGTCGTTAACTTGCGACAGGACTGTGAAAAATTACAGAAGGACCTTACGAGACTGGGCGGCTAAATGGCAGATGACGTTTAATGTGAGCAAGTGCAAGGTGATGCATGTGGACAAAAAGAACCCAAATTATAGCTATGTCATGCAAGGTTCCACGTTAGGAGTTACGTACCAAGAAAGGGATCTGGGTGTCATCGTCGATAATACACTGAAACCTTCTGCTCACTGTGCTGCTGCGGCTAGGAAAGTGAATAGAATGTTGGGTATCATTAGGAAAGGTGTGGAAAACAGGTGTGAGGATGTTATAATGCCGTTGTATCGCTCCATGGTGCGACCGCACCTTGAGTACTATGTTCAATTCTGGTCGCCGCATCTCAAGAAAGATATAGTAGAATTGGAAAAGGTGCAGCGAAGGGCGACGAAACTGATAGCGGGGATGGGACAACTTCCCTGTGAAGAAAGACTAAGGAGGCTAGGGCTTTTCAGCTTGGAGAAGAGATGGCTGAGGGGAGACATGATAGAGGTATATAAAATATTGAGTGGAGTGGAACAGGTGGATATGAAGCATCTGTTCACGCTTTCCAAAAATACTAGGACTAGGGGGCATGCGATGAAACTACAGTGTAGTAAATTTAAAACAAATCGGAGAAAATATTTCTTCACCCAACGCATAATTAAACTCTGGAATTCGTTGCCGGAGAAAGTGGTGAAGGCGGTTAGCTTAGCAGAGTTTAAAAAGGGGTTAGACGGTTTCCTAAAGGACAAGTCCATAAACCACAACTAAATGGACTTGGGAAAAATCCACAATTCCAGGAATAACATGAATAGAATGTTTGTACGTTTGGGAAGCTCACCAGGTGCCCTTGGCCTGGATTGGCCGCTGTCATGGACAGGATGCTGGGCTCGATGGACCTTTGGTCTTTTCCCAGTGTGGCATTACTTATGTACCATTATTAAACTAGCTATTCTAGATTTCACCCTCTCTCCCCTCCCTCTTCTCTACCCCATGGTCTTAATATTTCTCACTCTCGTTTTCATCCCTTCTCTCCATCCCAAGATCCAGAATTCTTCCCTCTCTCTTCCCTCCCTCCCTCCACTCCACCCCATTGTCCAACATCTCTCCCTCTCTGTTCCCTTCCTTTCCTCCACCCCATGGTCCCAACTTTTCTCGTTCTCTCTTTCATCCCTCCCCTTCACCCCATGATCCAACATCTCTCCATCCTACCCTCCCATTTTCCAGCATCTCTTCGTCCCCTCCGCCTCTGCCCCAGGTCTAAAATATCTCCCTATTCTTCTCTCCCTCTTACTCCCATTCTCCAGCATTTATGAGCATAATTTATTTATTTTTTATGGCATTTGTACACCCTGCATTATCCTAAATGTATGTAGGAAAACAGATTACGCTCATAATTTAGGAGCATAACCTTTATAGAATAAGGCCCTTAGTGCTGATTTTTTTCGGTGCCCATTTGTAAGCGCTATTTATAGAATTCCTCAGTGCCTACTATAGTCCCAGTTACACTGTTGTCCTCGAAAGGACAGTAAGCACCTACTTTCCTTTATAGAATATGTACCTATCATGCACCCTTTGGGTGCTTACATATAGGCCACCATCTACAGAATTACCCCCTATGTTTGCATGACATAGAGAGGGGCATTTTCGAAAGAAAGTTGGAATTTGGACGTCTTTTTTTAATCTCTTTCTTTACTTTCTTTATACATCCATTCAGGGTCTGTCTTTGGTTGGCCCCTGTATTTATGGCCTGTGTAGCACCATTTAGGGGTCAGTTCGATGAAGGGTGCTTAAACTTAGGTGGCTAAAATTAGGACACTCAGCTAGTATTTTATAATGGCGCATTAGCGTGCTTAATCTCTTATAGAATACTAGCAGAAATTGACATTTCGACACCTGACTTTAGGCACGACCAGTTCTGACATGTCTATGGCTGGTGTAAATGGGCATGTCTAAATGCTGCAGTTGCTTGCACAAATATGAGTATTCTATAAAGAGAGCGCTAAAATAGTGGGACTGGCCATGTCCCACCCATGCTAACGCCCCCTTTGCAGTCTCCATGCGAGAACACTCAGGTGCTCAGTTATAGCTTACTTGCATACTTGCCGTCAGTGGCGTACCAAGGGGGGGGGGCGGTCCGCCCCGGGTGCACGTCGCTGGGGGGGTGCCGCGCGCCTGTTGGCTGAGTCTGCTCGTTTCCTCCCTGCTGCTCCCTCTGCGCGGAACAGGTTACTTCCTGTTCCGGGACGAAGGGAGCAGCAGGGAGGGAACAAACGGACTCGGCCAACAGGTGCGCGGCACCCCCCCTCAGCAGGTAAAAATGCACCTGGGGGGGGGGGAGGGTGCAATTTTGCTGGTGGGGGGGGGGGGGGGACTGCGCATCGGCGATCCGGCTCGGGTGTCAGGCAGCCTCGGAACGCCACTGCTTGCCGTTTAACTCCCGTTTTGGCGCTCAACAACTGTTATCTCCTGTTTGCACATCTACAGCTGGACACCCTATATAGAATGACTCCCTTAGTGTACCGTATTGTTTTATGAGGTGTTTTAAATTGAAAATGTACATTATGATATTGTTTTGAATAGTGGATAAATATAAAATGAAATAAATGTGAGCCACTGAGAACACAGTCTTGGTGTGTAAGCTGCCTTTTTGCAGCAACTATGTATTCCCTGCTATCATGGAAAAGGGATGAGATTTGAAATGCCACCTTTCTGTGGTTACAATCAAAGCGGTTTAAGTGTTATATATACAGGTACTTACTTTGTACTTGGGGCTTGCCCAGAGTCACAAGGAGAGCTGCAGTGGGAATTGAACCCAGTTCCCCTGTTTCACTCATAAACCCACTTCAAAACCTTTAGGAACATATGTTACCCTCCATACCTGCAGCTGGCACATGGGGTGACAGTATACACTGAGAAGGTAACATATGACTGTTGTTTCCGCACAGCTTACAGCAGGGTCTCAAATTCCAATCCTCCTGGTTGTCAAATTTCTAGGATATGCACAATGAATATGTATGATATCTCCACTGCCTCCATCATGTGCAGATCTCCTCTGCATATTCATTAGGGATATCCTGAAAACCCAACTGCACTGCAGCCCCCCCCCCCCTCCCCCGGGACCAGAGTTTGAGATCCAAATCTTAGAGAGTTGTCAGTCACCCTTTCAGTCAATGATAAATTCCAGACTACACTTATCATTCACATTTCCTCCTGGCAAACAAATCAGCTCCATCCAGTCACACTCACACATGCCACAAGTTTACAGAAGGCTGTTGAGCAATCACGGACCCTATCTGCGTTTCTACTGAATTTGTGTTTTTTTTCTTCTCCCACACCATTTGCCATGGCAACCGTTGGTTCCTGTCTAATGTGAGAATGGATAAGACATAAGCCCATTTATCCTGCATTTTACATATCATTGGTCTTTAGATATTACATCCTCCGCAGTGAATAACAGGACAGCAAATTAAGCTGGTACTGCACATGTTTCTAGCACATGCTAAAAGAATGCAGCCCGTGCTTGGTGCATGCACAGGATTGTGAAGAACTTGTTACAGGTGCTGAATCTTACTTGGATACAGCCCAGTTGGAGTCACTCTCAGACACAGAAAAAGCAGCAAGGCAATTAAGCAGTAGACCTTGAATAGAAAGTACATTCCACAGCTGCAGACAAAAGGTCCTGGTGGGACAAGAGCAGTCAGAAGTGCCTAGTGGTTGTGTACATGTGAACCCGTGGCTCCTGCTGTGGAAAGCTTATTTGACTGCCTGTCTGCTCTGGTTTGTGTTCCACTGTGTTGAGAGTCTTAGAGGCAGATGCATCAACCAAACGTTAAAAAATCTAAATCGTTAAAGTCCCTAACGATTTAAAAAAAACGAAGAATGCACCAAAAAAAAAAGTCACACATGCTCAGATCGGTATTGAAACGTACAATGTATCAAAGAATCACAATACACGTCGGTAATGGACCCCTAAATCATGCGCAGAGCAGCCAAGCGTTTTGCTGGCTGCTCTGCACATGCTGCAAACGTCAAAACAAACAAACAAAAAAGCCACAACACATACACGTGGCTACCCGGTCAGCAAAATACAAAAACAAAGGATCAGGAGGGGGCAAGGGCGCTCGTCCGGGGCATCCTGTATGGACGGCCTTGCCCCCCCCCCCCCCCGCTGCTCCCCACTTTCCGCCACTTCCCCCCCCCCCCCCCCCCACGAAAAAGCTAAATTCTAGCAGCCCGGGTCCCCCTCCCTTCCTGTTCTTCTGTTTTGCAAAAGCTAACTCCGCCTCCCGTCATTTTTCTGCCCCGCTGCCCCCCCTGAGTTCGACTACGCCACTCCCCCCTCCACCGAGACCCCCCTCCCTATTACCGACCCGAGCAGCGCCTCTCACCTCTTTCTGAAGCGCTGCACGGGCAGGAAGATCTGTTGTGTTGGTCGCAGAGTCTCCATGACGTCTCTTCTTCCCTGGCCTAGGCCCGCCTCCTTCTGACGTAGGTTACTTAGGTTTTCTGACACATTTTCTTACAGCTCAAACACAGCTCTTTTGGACATATGTAATGCAACGTCCCTTTGACCAATCACAGCGCTTTTAGCTCTGCTAATGCGCTAGGATTGGCTCAAAGTTTGTTTATTTTTTCACTTTACGATTTTTCCTGGCACAGAGCTGTCCTAACGAGAGGTCCAGACTTCTCGTTAGATTTCCTGCCTTTTTCCTGCGTAAAGGCAATCGGAAAAGGTTAGTGCATCTCGTTTCAATGGGGTTTTTACACTAATTGCTCATCTGCACTCTGTTTTCGTTAGCTGCTAGCTTCCTCGGTAAAAGCCCTTTGATGCATGCAACGGCTCAAAATTTCCTAGTTGGAGGGTCGTTAAAGGCTCATTAAGCTTTGGTGCATCTGCCTCTTAGTGGCTAGTTAGCCTGTTAGCTGGAGTTCTTTGTTACTGGGCTCTGCCACTGCTTTGCTGCCTTTAGAAGAGGTGATAGTGATAATAAAAACATAAACATAAGTGCTTCAAACTTTGCTGGACTTTTCCATATCTTCAGTGTTCTTTTCGGGAGGGGAATTGGAAGGGTAGGGGGGTGGTGGGGCTGTTAGGGTAAGGCTGCCAACTGGATCCAGATTCGCAGGCCAGGGTTGAGCCAGTCCTGGGTTTACCCCAATGCATGCTGGGATTTGTAGTCCTGCTTTTCTTAGGGAATTCAACGGGTAATAGAAATAGAACAAAACAAAGAAAAGAAAATAAGATGATACCTTTTTTATTGGATTAGTTTAATAGATTTTTTGATTAGCTTTCAAAGGTAACTCCTTCTTCAGATCAGAAATGAGCAAATAACATATATCAGAATATATATGCATTGAGGAAATCAGAACTACAAGTCCCTGCAGGCAATGGGGTAAACCCAGAACTGAATCAACCTTGTCCTGCAAATCTGAATCCAGTTGGCAGCCTTATGTTAAGGGGAGGTAGGTGGTTCAGCAGTTGAGATTCTGTACTAGTAACTTGAGTAACTTGAAGTTGAATGAAACTTCCTGTTTATGTTGTTTATTGTTTGATGCATGAAATAAAAATTTACAGTAAAAAAAAAAAAAAGTACAGCTAATTCAGTGTTTTCAGTGGCAGGCAGGAAAGGAGTGTAACACGTGAGCGGCATCACAATGGTGGTTTATATACCACACAATGACCCACTTTCACAATGGAGAATGACATCACAAATGTACTGGGACAGTGAAGGCCAATCTAAGAGAGCCTAATATGAGAAGCAAATGTGGCATTGTTTTAAAGGAAATGCTATTTATATATGAAATGCACATAATGATTTTCCACCAGTTGTATGTTTTGTTCCTCCTTATCACAAGTTTCCAGAACTAACTTATAGGTCATGGAACTCTTTCTTGCCTTTATTCATGACCACTTTAAATAAAGGAGTCGGAATATTCGGAGTGATTTAACTGGGCAGAAGAGGCTCCTACCTAGTTAAATTGCACTGGGTGGCCCTGTGCTGCTGAAAAATCACCTTTGACTGCTGTGGGCGGAGTTGGGGAGCTGGGAGTTTTGGTGATATTTAGTGCTAACTAGGCATGTAGGACCTCACAAACACAGTGTAGCATGAGGACAGAAATTTCACCCATTCCCACAGGAATCTAACTCATACCCACCTGTACCCACAAAGATCCATTCCATCCCCACACATCCCTGAAATTATTCTCCTCCATCTCCACCCGTACCTGCAGGAGTTGACACTATTACTTTCTCTCTTGCAGTTCTTTGTTTCTTCCTGACCCCAATAACTTCCTGTGTTTTTTTTGTCTGGCACTCACTATTCAACCAATAAGTGTTCCAAGCCTCAGTTTGGTGTTCTGGTGGCCTCCCTGGACATTCCAAGCCTCATTTTGGCACTCCAGTTGCCTCTCTCATTGCTTTCCAAGCCTCATTCTGGTGTCACCAGAAAGTTTGACTACACTCCTGTGGGAATCCTGCGGCAAGTTCTTCCGTCCCTAAGGGAATCCCACAATCCCCATTCCCGTGCAGCTTTCTACTCATAAAAGGCAGGCCTACTTTATGCGGTATCAGCAGTATCACACAACTTTTGGACAGTAAGATGACCTGGATATTCAGTACCGATGCCCAGATAGTACCCAACACTGAATATCTGAGTCTAAATTAGCCAGCAGCAGTTAACATTTAAAAAAACTTGAAAGCCTTTATCTAATGAGCAGTCATATGCACTTTCTTGTACTCTAGATGTAAATTAATAGAAGACCATCTACTAATCATTTCAGAAAGGAAGTTCCTCTATTTGTTAGCAGGTGATATTATTACATGCTAGTTCTTCAAAGGGAAGCGTTTTGACAGTGCAGTGCCTTTGGGAAACAGAGGTCCATATTTCGAGTGTCACAATGGTGGATAAAAAGAGATCAAGCCTGCTTAAGTTATCAAAAAACTTCAGTCTTTGTTTATCTTTTCAGATCCAAACCATTCACTGATTTCAATAGTAGAGAGAAATGTTGCACCTGCCTGCCCTCTGGTGATCAAATCTACTATGTGCACCTCTCCCTCTCACTAATTGGAATGAGATTTAGTTTTGCTCAGTGCTCATGTGGACTTTTAGGGCTAAATTCCATAAATGGTGCCCAAATTTGGGTGCCAAAAAAATGAGCACTAAGTGCTATTCTGTATACAGCACTCCGAGGGGGGTGGTGGTATTGCTTCTAGAACAGCACTTAGTGTCGGGATCCGCACACAATTTTGGGTGCAAGGATTTACACCAAGTGAAATGGTATAGATTCTCATGCCTACATTACGTGTGGATCTGCTGTATTCTGTAACACTGCGCACAAATTCTAGGTATGCCCCTGACCCGCCCATCCCATGGCCACTCCACATTTTCAGATCCGCACTTTAATATTTACACGCGCGTCTTTATACAATACTGACTGGGAAGATGCAAATTGTTGCCAATTAGCACTAATAATTGATTTAGTGGCCATTTATTGGCGCAAATTGGCTTGTTATTCAATTAAATTATGTTCATAAATTGAGCACTTGCCTAAATTTGCATGCGCAGTTTTAAGCACCATTTACATAATTTGGGGGTAAGAGGGTAATTTTATAATAATACCATAGGGAGGCACTATTTTATAAACACAATTAAGCATCTACTTGTCTTAATAAATATCAAACATATAAAAGGCAAGTGACCGTACTCACTTGCAAATGCGCAGTAGAGACTTCCCTCTCTGTCCCGTCCCCGCGTCAAGACGTGATGACGGGGCGAGGGGGGCGGGACAGAGAGGGAAACTGCGCGGAAGGGGAGGGAGGGAACCGCTGACGTCGCTACCGCTCCCCCCCCAAGGTAGCCGCTACGCCCCCCCCCCCGGAGTCGCCACCACCCCCCCTTCACCCGGCCCGGGCCCTCTCTTCGTTATTCAACTTACAGCAGCGCCGAAACAGCAGCAAGCAGCTCAGCTTCAGCTCCCGTCGGCCTTCCTTCCCTGCCTGTGCCCCGCCCTCGCCGACGTGACGTCACACAAGGGCGAGGCACAGGCAGTGAAGGAAGGCCAACGGGAGCTGCAGAAGAGAGGGCCCGGGCCGGGTGAAGGGGGGGAGGGGGCGACTCCGGGGTGGGGGTGGGGGGCGGTAGCGGCAACCTTGGGGGGGGAGGGGACATGGGAGGTTTCAGAAGGAGGGGGGCCTTGGAGCTGGGAGGGCTGGACTGAAGGGGGCCTTCCAGCTGGCTGGGAAGAAGGCACGGGGGGGGGGGGGGCAAGGGGCCTTGGAACTGGGAGGGAGGGAGGGAGGGAATGGGGCCCCTTACAGTTGTGAGGGAGAGCAGGGGGCCTTGGAACTGGGAGGGAGGGAAGGGGGCCTTGGGAGCTGGGGGGGAGGGCGCCTTGGGAGCTGGGGGGGAGGGCCTGGGGCCTTGGAACTGGGAGGGAGGGCGGGCAGGGGGCCTTGCAGCTGGGAAGGGGGGAGGACTGGAGCCTTGGAGCTGGGATGGAGGGACAGAGGGGGCCTTGCAGCTGGCAGGGAAGGAGGATGGCAGGGGGCCTTGCAGCTGCAACGGGAGGGGGGCCTTGGGAAAAAAAAACATTCCAATACGCGCCCGTTTTAACGGGCTTAACGGCTAGTTAGTGTATATGAGAGACCATGCCTGGTATGTAGGTGCCATCACTTATAGCTTCTTTTGAGCAGGTGTGAATGAAGGCACATACTTTACACATGTACACATGCAGATTAAAATATTTCTTAATCTACTTACGTTCTCTGAGCAGGGACTGTCTTTTTTTATGTTTGGTGTACAGCGCTGACTATGCCTTGTAGCGCTATAGAAATGTTAAATAGTAGTAGTAGTTCTAACTCCTCCCACTCTCCACATAAACTCCCTCCCTTTGCAAGCCAGCTGGCAAAGTACGTACCAACATGTCACAGCACGTAATTTACACCAGTTGGTATTTTATGGGAGGTCATTTATGCGCTTATGTGGTTACCTACGTGCAGGAATGACTTTATCAAACCCTTATAGTACTTTTCATTCAAACAGACTCTCAAATACTGGGGATGATTTGCAATCATAATTGTACAGAGTATTGTGGGTGCCATAATAGGGGCCTTTTTACTAAGCCGCGGTAGGGCTACCAGGAAGCCCGGTGGTAGTTCAGAGGTTGACATGCACAGTTTCCTGCAGTAGAAAATATATTTCTATTTTCTACCATGGGAGTGTCCCTGGTGGTAATCAGCAATGGGGCCACATTGCTGTTCGTTGCTCGATTACCGCATGAGTAACATGTGGGCCCTTACCGCCTACTAAGTAGGTGACGGTAAGGACTCAGGCAGTAAATAGCCACATACTAATTTTAATATTAGTGTACGACCATTTACTACCCCATTTTTAAAAAGGCTTTTTTCTCATCACGGTAAAAAGTGGCCCATCGCATGCCAATTTCACACGCCAAAACTAACATGGGCCACTTTTTATCGCGGCTTAGTAAAAAGGCCCCATAGTTTTTTCTTCTTCAATGAATCTACAGACAAGTCCACGCACTCATGTTCCAGTGCTATTTGAAAAGGCATTAACCTGTTCCACATCACTCATGATTTTATAACCCTCTATCTGTTCTCCGAGCTGATGAATCCTAACTTGGTAAGCCTTTTTTTTTTTTAAGGGAGCTCTTCCACCTCCTCATTGTTTTGGTTGTTCTACCTAAAGTAAGTTGTTTAGAATTTTGACTGCTTAGGTTGGCTGTGGATTCTCTATCAGAGGATTTTAAAAGCAGATCGGAAAAATAATTGAGACCATAGAGCAGGGGTACTCAAAGGGGTCCAGAGGGTTTTCAGGATATCCCTAATGAGAGAGATTTGCATATAACGGAGATGACAAGCACGCAAATCTCTCTCATACATAATCATTAGGAATATCCTGAAAACTAGACTGACCTGTGGACCCCTAGGACAGATTTGAGCACCCAACCATAGAGGTACGGTTGGATCATGGATTAGATGATGTCAGAAGATCCCTCAGAGAAGTATTTTTCTAAATAATGCACACTGCCTACATGAATGCATAGAGTTATGGAATGTTCTGCTCTCTGTTTCCCACTACAGGAAATAATCAACTCCATCCTTTTGAGTGGCAGGATCGGGCCGGATATTAGGAATGCAGAATGTTATGGCCTGCGTCTGAAACACTTGAAATCTGACGAGATTCATTGGCTGCATCCAGATCTGACGGTGGGGGATGTTCAGGAGAAGTATGAGAGTCTTCATGTTGAGGCTGAGTGGAGGTAAAAAGGGAGGAGGGCCACAATATTGTATCAGGGTAATTGTATAAAGTAAGTGCTAACATAAATGCACTGGTTCTGTGTATAAATGTTTAGAATTCTAGCATATAAATGTGTATATGCACAGAGAGGAGGAAATTCAATAAATGGTGTTGAAACTTGGGTACCAAAAATATTCAGTGCTAAGCGCTATCCTATAAAGAGTGTGGGCCTTGTATAGAATAGTTTTCAGCGCTAAGCCTGTGCCGAACTTTTAGGTGCCGGACTTACGCCTGCTGAAACCTGGTGTAAATACCAGTGCCCAAGTTAGGCGCATTTAGACAGTTTTCTGTAATTCTATGTGCAACTTTGCCTTACATGTCTGTGACCACGCCCCCTTTCAAGATAAACACCACGGAAGTTAGGCACCGTGCCTTATAGGATAGCGTGCTTTCAGATGCGCATGCACATTATAATGAGTGCCAATTAACAGCAATAATTGGTTATTAACATCAAATTATTGATGATTCAGAGCTCATTCCAATTTAGTTGTGTGCGCATCTTGGCAGCATGCCCAAAGTTGGACACATAACTTTGCGTGCCATATATAGAATCCAGGGGATGATGTGTACATGCCAAAAAAGTGCCTAAGTGCTACTCTGTAATTATGAAATTAACTCAATTCTGTACCAAACAATCCCAACTCTTGTAATTCACACAGTCCAGAATCACACAACCTTTAAATCTTCACATAACTTTGTTACTTTACTAACGGGGATCATCAGAGTAACTGACAGCATATACCATTTGGGAACAGCGTCCCATGTACTCATGGCGCTGTACACATCGTCATTGATCTATCCGTAGCTCTTGAATAATTTTTCTTTTTTGAACTTTTTTTATGCAATGCTTAAAAATCATATACTAAAAATCTTTTAGCTTTGACTTTTGAGATGTGTATTGATACTACTTAACTTTGGGAGCCATCTGTAATTATGTGCACATCTCCAATAGCGCACAGGTGGGCTTACATTTGAGTAGAGCACACAGATGCGGCGCCTTGACAAAATAGCCTTGTAACAAACTAGCCCTTGACAAAATGTCCCCTTTCTACAAAATAACCCCGTAACAAAATAGCCCATCATAAAAATAAAAAGTATGCTAAAATAAAACCCCATATGAATAAATCCTAAAAAAGGGAAGTGAAACTTATACCAAAAAAAGAAAAGAAGAAACAGACACAGTCGTAACGAAAAACTGAGGGAATGCACATGCCTCTGATATATTCAAAAACGACAAAGATATTCATTGGCAATGTTTTGGGTATCTAAAAAAAGCAGAAAACTAGAATTTGCCCAAATAAGCTAGTGAAATAGAGAACGTACTGCATCCAGTACAACATAAACAGGGATTAGAATTCCCCAAAAACATATATAGTGAGAGTGTCTAGTGCTGACAACTGAATATGAATAGACCTTTAATAGTGATAAAATCACCATAAAAGTAAGCTGTTAAGCATCACTTATAAGTTGTAATTTTAAAATATGGAATTTACATGTATTTATAAGGGTGCCCAAACCACACCCACTGTGAACCTTCACATGCGTTTGCTCATATACATATGTGGCATCTGCTCTAAAATTGCTATTTATATATTGCCCAATTAACATTTATTTTATTGCTCAGATGCACCTGCTGGAGATCAGCATTTATTAAAAGGTGATTATTACTAACCTGTGCTGCAAGCGCTGCGGTAAGGAGGAGAAGCTGAGTCCTTACTCTCCTCAGGCCTGGTCCGCTGACGCTGAAACTTCCCTCTGCCTTGGCCCGCCCTAGAGGAAGAAGGAAATTACATCGGGGGGGGGGGGGGGGGGGGGGGTTGCGGGCCATGGCAGAGGGAAGTTCCGGCATTAGAGGACCAGGCCTGAGAAGAGTAAGAGCTCGGCTTCTCCTTACTGTGGCGCTTGCAGAATTGCACCAGAGTCATGTGTTAGCAAGGGGGAGGGAAGCATCCAAGTCCTGGACTTGGGGAATACGGAGGGGAGAGATTTGAGACGGATGTCGGGCATGTCACTTGGGAAGGAAGTCCTGGGTGCCCCTGTTGCACGGTAAGTGAGCATTACCTGATAAGGCGATTTATTTGGGGGGGGGGGGCACTAATATGTCAGGCTATTATGTAAGGGGCCATAATGTGTGTGGGCAGGCCATTTTGTCAGAGACTATTATGTTGGGAGGCTTTTTTGTTAGGTTTTTTTTTTTTTTACGGGGCTATTTTGACCCAGTACCCATACATGCTTAACTTATAGAATACTATGAATTTTGCATCTCTGGAACATAGGTACACACATTACACAAACTCTATTGAGGTGTCTACATTCCTTTTTTAGAATATGTGACAATCAGGTGCTGTTTGAGTATTTAATATATGCCTATGGGGTTAGTTCTATATCTGGGTGCTTTGATTTAGGAATCCAAAGGTGCATGTTAGGAGCCTATTCTATAAAGGAACGTGAGTACCTAAGTTCTATTAGAGAATACCAGTGTAACCTGGTATCAATGCACCTAATATTTAGATGCCCACCCTTGGACCACTCACAGAGATGGCACATGCCTAGTTACAGAGTTCCTTTTAAAATGTCTACCTACTGTTGCTTTAAATAATTGATTTTACTTCTGGAAAAGAACTAGTCTAAGAGGACCAAAAAATAGCTAGCTATCTATAATGCCTGTGTTGGGCTAGACAAGCTTTCAGGACTATTTCAGAGAACTGGATTTCCCCACGAGAAGGTAGACAGCTGCCTAAGGGTGCAATGCTTAAATAGATACCCCCATCTATGTCCTAATGGTACATTCTGAGCAGCAGTGTCTTGTTGGACCAGCCTCCACTTAAAGGCACAAGAGGCAGGTCAGCGGCATTAGGACTGTAAAACTGTTAGTGTGGCCTGTCCTTTACACTTTTATGAGGGTGCATTTGAGAGGATGCCATTGCCCACCATAGTGCTCCTGGGATGGAGGAGGAATTACCCCTTTCATCAGGGTATTTTTTTAGAGGGAAACCAGCTGATTCCCTGCCCCCCCCCCCCCCCCCCCCCCCCCCCCAATCCCTGTCTAACTACTGTATTCTTGAAGAGAACAATATCAAAACCTTATTAGCTGTGAAAGCTGGTATCAGTAAGCACTGTCTGATTTCATATTTGACAGGTGCTCCATTTCAATACCACTGTGAGATCTCACATCACACTATTTTATTGTACACAGTTTGTATTTCTAAGCAGTTAGGCATACTCTGAATGTAATTTGCAATACAGCAGTGACAGGTTATTAAAGATTAATCATCGGATCACATCTGAATTTCCAGGGCCTTTTCTCTGATGTACTGTACCCCATCTACAATGAATTTCCTAATTTTGTTTGGACTGTGGGGAAAAGGAAGTTAACTTCATTCTCTCTTGCACTCCTTAAGACTGCATGAGTTACCTTTCCCCGAGGAAGTGATCTTTTAGAAAACTGCTTGCCCAATATCTGGGTAAAAGATGCCATTTTATGCTTAGTTTAACCTGCAAGTACAGACATTTCCAGAGCTGGAGTTGGAGAGGGGTCACCTTCCCCATATTAGCAGATTTAATTGTTTGGTGGTAGTTTTGGTGGAATAAGACAAAGCACATTTTTTAGTTTGTGTTTGAAAATTGGTGTAGGATGGCCCTCAGAATGTCTCTCTCCTGCCACTGTTGGAAACAGGATGCTGGGCTTGATGGACCTTTGGTCTTTCCCAGTATGGCAATACTTATGGCTTGCTGTCCATAAATAAAATAATTAAATTAAATTAAACACGGGCATCCTCAGGAGGCTATAAAAACTTGATGAGTCACATAAACAGAATCTGCAGCATGCAAGAAGCAAAAATAGCCCTCTTCAAAAATAGCATCCCAAACGGACTATCAACAGCGGTTAGAAAGGATCTGGATAAAGCAGTGGCTGAAAGAAATAATAAATAAGTGATGCCTGACTTCAAACTACAAACGAAAATAGATTTAACCATCTAGTGCATATATTAATAATCTAACATGGCAAGTTTCATTATTTCTGACTTTGATGATAAAACACAGTCATCCTTTTTAAAACAATATTATGTTTTATTGTGACATAGCAATAGAGACAAATTCACTATTATCAATCTCGCCGGTGGTGTCAAACTTGGGGGCCCTTTAATTAAACCACATTAAGCATTAATGCATTCCTAACGCAAGAAGAAAGGCTTACTGCAAAGCATGTTAAAGCGATTTGTGGTAATTTGCCTATCAGAAAGTGCTAATCTTGTGCTATTTAATTATTTTTTCCCCATTTTTTTCAGGAGGAGGCATGAAATGGAGGAGGCGGGGAATGGGCATAGAAGCATTATCCAGCTTGCGTGTTTACATTAGTGTGCACTAGCTGGATAAAGCAGGCTTAACGTGGGAACACTTAGCACCTTCTATATAGGAGGCATTAAGTGTTTCTGTGTTAATATATTTACACATGCCTTGCGCTAATGAAAAAATTAATTTGGAACCTGCAAGAATAAGAATGAAAAAAGCCCTATTTACAGCAGTGTTAAAAAATGGACTTAGCGTGTGGGAAAGCCCTACATTAAAACATGGTAAACCTATTTTTTAATTTCCTTTAGCAAAAGGGCCCCTTGGTATATCAATAACAGCAATTCACAGCTGTTTTCATAACCTCATCCTCACCTCCCAAACTTCTTACAACCTGCTCACAGTCTACACTGCTTTATTCACAATTTTTTTTTCTTTCCCCCCTCCCCCAACAAGCCTTCCACCCGCCCACCTCTCCTCTCTTCCCTGGCAATAGAGAAACCCCATTCCTTGAGCCACTGCTATTGCTGTACAGGTAAGCTTCTGTACAAAAAAAAAAAACCTTCCACACTTTTATATGCATCTGCATCCAACTTTATTAATACAGAGACTCCACAGTCAGTCTTCAGCAGGAAGACCTTACGAAACTGGAACACAGGGCATCCAAATGGCAGATGAAACTTAATGTGGACAAATGCAAAGTTGTACACATTGTGAAGAATAATCTGAATCATAGCTACCTGATGCTAGGGGTCCACCTAGGGGGTCAGCACTCAAGAAAAAGATCTAGGTGTCTTTGTAGATAATACACTGAAATCTTCTGCCCAGTGTGCGGCAGGGGCCAAAAAAGCAATCAGGATGCTAGGAATTATTAGAAAAGGGGTACAAAATAAGACCAAAGATATTATAATGCCTCTGTATCGCTCCATGGTGTGACCTCACCTTGAGTATTGCTTTCAGTTCTGGTCGCCATATCTCAAAAAAGATGTAGCGGAATTAGAAAACGTTCAAAGAAGAGCGACCAAAATGTTAATGAGGATGGAAAAGAGATGTTTGAGGGGGGATATGATTGAGGTCTATAAAATCCTGAGTGGTGTAGAACAGGTTAAAGTGAATTGATTTTTCACTCTTTCATGGAAATACTTTTAAAACAAATAGGAGGAAATGCAGACCTGCCAAGTCTTCTGCTTTCAGCAGGAGACTCCCACTTTTGCAGGTCATCTCCCACTGATAAGCTGGGATCTCCCGCTGAGTGGCTTCCCCGTCCAGTGGCAGCGGGAAATGCCTTTGTTAAGCATCATCTCATGCTGCTGCTGATCCCAAGGCAGCAAAAGATGGTGTTTTATGAAGGCGTTTCCTGCTGCTGCTGGATGGGGAGACCACTCCTTTTGCTGCTGGGGCGGAGCAATTGGTCTGGATGGGCGGAGCAATGGGCAGAGTTGTGGGCAGATCGGTGGGTGTGGTGGGGAGGAACAATGGGAGGGGTGGACTGGGCTGGGGGTGGGTCCTTTATCTTATGTTCTTAAATATTCCATGCTGTTTGCTATCTAGATACTGGTTCTGAATGTCCAGGTATAACCAGCAGGACCGCAGTTGCTCAGATTATGGTGACATTCAACACTGTTACTCGGATAACTATCTGATTACCTTCAGATAGCTTTTTTGCATATCTAAGTTATTCCAACAGTTATTCAGGTAATGATGGGGAGTGGAGGAGTGGCCTAATGGACAGTGTAGTGGATTGTAGACTTGGGGAACTGGGTTCAGTTCCCACCGCTGCCTGATGGTTGGCAGTGGGTTGAGATCCTGAAGAACCAGGTTCAATTCTCTCTGCAGCTCCATGTGACCCTCCATTGTGAGTGACATTGCCGAAGGGTTAGAAGGTAAAGTTTGCCTATTTGCGGATGATACTAAGATCTGTAACAGAGTGGACACCCGGGAGGGAGTGGAAAACATGAAAAAGGATCTGAGGAAGCTAGAAGAATGGTCTAAGGTTTGGCAATTAAAATTCAATGCGAAGAAATGCAAAGCGATGCACTTAGGGAATAGAAATCCACGGGAGACGTATGTGTTAGGCGGGGAGAGTCTGATAGGTACGGGCAGAGAGAGGGATCTTGGTGTGATAGTATCTGAGGATTTGAAGGCGACGAAACAGTGTGACAAGGCGGTGGCCATAGCTAGAAGGTTGTTATGCTGTATAGAGAGAGGTGTGACCAGCATAAGAAAGGGGGTGTTGATGCCCCTGTATAAGTCGTTGGTGAGGCCCCACCTGGAGTATTGTGTTCAGTTTTGGAGGCCGTATCTTGTTAAGGATGTAAAAAGAATTGAAGCGGTGCAAAGAAAAGCTACGAGAATGGTATGGGATTTGTGTTACAAGACGTATGAGGAGAGACTTGCTGAACTAAACATGTATACTCTGGAGGAAAGGAGAAACAGGGGTGATATGATACAGACGTTCAAATATTTGAAAGGTATTAATCCGCAAACGAACCTTTTCTGGAGATGGGAAGATGGTAGAACGAGAGGACATGAAATGAGATTGAAGGGGGGCAGACTCAAGAAAAATGTCAGGAAGTATTTTTTCACGGAGAGAGTAGTGGATGCTTGGAATGCCCTCCCGCGGGAGGTGGTGGAAATGAAAACGGTAACGGAATTCAAACATGCATGGGATAAGCATAAAGGAATCCTGGGCCGAAGGAATGGATCCTCAGGAGCTTAGTCAAGATCGGGAGGCGGGGCTGGTGGTTGGGAGGCGGGCATAGTGCTGGGCAGACTTATACGGTCTGTGCCAGAGCCAGTGGTGGGAAGCGGGACTGGTGGTTGGGAGGCGGGGATAGTGCTGGACAGACTTGTACGGTCTGTGCCAGAGCCGGTGGTTGGGAGGCAGGGCTGGTGGTTGGGAGGTGAGGATAGTGATGGGCAGACTTATACGGTCTGTGCCAGAGCCGGTAGTTGGGAGGAGGGGCTGGTGGTTGGGAGGCGGGGATAGTGCTGGGCAGACTTATACGGTCTGTGCCCTGAAGAGCACAGGTACAAATCAAAGTAGGGTATACACAAAAAGCAGCAAATATGAGTTATCTTGTTGGGCAGACTGGATGGACCGTGCAGGTCTTTTTCTGCCGTCATATACTATGTTACTATGTTCCAGGTACAACAGTACAGGTACAACAGTAGTACAATGTACTACTTAGACTGTGAACCCACTAAGGACAGACGCAGTTCCTGCAAATTAACCTGTAAACCACTTAGGTCTAAGCGGTATATAAATACTTAAATGAATGCTGAATATCACTGGTCTCTTGATAACTCCTGCACCACCTCTGGACCATTACTGTGGGCAGAGATTTTCAGAGGTATTATCTGCAAAATCACAATGTGGAAAACACTTGCTACCTTCCTTAATGCTGCTGAATATTAAGTGAGGAATTTATAATCAAAAGTTTTCCTGGAAGATGCAGCACTTAACACCCAGAATAAACAATTTAAAAAAATCAAATAATTCCAGAGAAAATATTTTTCAAACTGACAAAAAAGATATAGATATATATATATATATATATATATATATATATATATCCTATATAATAAAACGCACCTGCAACGTTCTGAAGCTGACTGCGTGGACATAAGCCTTGAGGCATTCGTGCTTTCGATGTCTCCCACTTCCAGATGCGTCAGCAGCGACAGTGCCCAATTACAACATAGCAGCACGAGCCAACTCCATCGCGTACCTGTGCTGATGGGGGAAACCAACCCCCGACAGCTGAAGTCCTCGTTGCTTGCTGAATGATCTGATAAAGTTTCTGTGTGTGCGTCTGACATCAGACGCACGCACAGAAACTTTATCAGACCATTCAGCAAGCAATGCTGGCACAGACGAGAAGAGGACTTTGGTTGTCGGGGGTTGGGGTCCCCCGTCAGCACAGGTACGCGACGGCGGCGGGGGAGGGTTTTTGGCGGAAAGGGGGGGGGTCGAGAGGGTCGCAGCAGGGGGGTCCAGAGGTCAGTAACGCGGAGGGGGGGTGTTGAATTTGGAGGGAGGGGGGAGTCTGTAACTCGGTGGGAGGGGCGTGAGGGGGACTTGCACTGGAAGGGAGGGAAGGGGGTCTGGAACTCGGAAGGAAGGGAGGGAGGGAGGGAGGGAGGCGTGGGAGGAAACAAAGCGAGACAGCGAGGAAGGGTGGGGGATTACCTTGCCTAGCACCCGTTTCATTGCCTACCGAAACGGGCCTTTTTAACTAGTATATATATATATATATAAATTTATGTTTTCAGATTAGACACGCCCTTTGGCAAATGTGAGCAGGGGTTTCCTTCTTAGTCATTGTGCACTGATATACAAAAATGTTTTCTAATGCTTTCTAATGTGATCCCACAAAAATGCTAAAATAAATTAAGGGGCCCTTTTTCTAAGCCACGGTAGGCTGTACGTGCATGCAGCGTGCTCCCAAACGAGACTACCACCAGGCCATTGTGTCCTCCTGGAGGTAATTTCAGATTTGGTGTGCGCCCATAACACCTGGACGAATTATTTATTTATTTCTTGCTACGCACCCCGGTTCCAGCGGTAATCAGCACTTGGCGTACACTCACCGGTTACCGCATGTATGGCGTGTGAACCTTTACCGCTAGATTAATGGGTGGTGTTAAGGGCTCAGGCTGATTTTGGGCGCATTGTCTTCATTTTTACCATAGGCCCTTTTCCCGTCCCATTAAAAAAAAAAGCCATTTTTTTGTAGATGGGGTAAAAACTGACCCGGTGCACGCCCAATACATGCGCCTACACTAACGCAGGCCACTTTTTACCATGGCTTAGTAAAAGGACCCCTCAATAAAAAAGAAAATTATCTTAACAACTTATGGTCCTCCTTTACCAAGCTATGGTAAAAGGGGCCTTGCGGTAGCATCGTGGAGTGGATTTGCCATGCTCTGAGGCCCCTTTTACCGCTGTGGGTAAAGTAAAGAAAAATGAAATGGCTGTGCAGTAAATATACACTTGCCGCACGGCCACTTCCCAGGGAAACCTTACCTTCACCCATTGAGGTGGCGGTAAGGGCTCCCGAGCTAACCCAGCGTCCCTCTGCGATAAACATTAATAAAAATTTCCAGCCACGCCAGAAATGCCACATGCTTGGGGTGGAACTTCCACTGGTGGCCTCGTTAAGCCAGTGGTAGTTACTATTTGCCGTGTGGCAACCACTTAGTGAAAGGGCCCCTGTGTGTATTAATGTTCTTTCTTGGTGTGCAAAAGGCCAACCACACATCTTTTTCAAATGTCTCTTTGTGAACAGAAAAATCTTGCATTTTTTAGGAATTTGTGGAGCAGCATTTTCAAAAAAACATTTAAGTCCAAAAAATAAAAATCCTTCTCACAACCATAATCAAAGAGGACAAATGTCTAGATGTACTGTTTAATTATGGCTGTGAGATGGATGTTTTTGCACTGAAAACTTCCAAAATGAATAGCTATTTTCCAGACTGAAACGTCCAACTTTTAAATGACAAAAACAAAAGCAAGTACATGAACGTCTGCTGGCATCATTTTAAAAAATATGGCTACACAGCCAACCTTGTAGAACAGAGGAATAGCCTAGTGGTTAATATACCCTGGACTGTAAACCAAGGGGCATAGGTTCAAACCCACTGTAACTCTTTTTTTTTTGTAAATGTGATCCCTCAAGGAAGTGAAAAATATGTACTGTACCTGAATGTACACCACTTCAAAAGCCTTCAGGCTTGCAGATGTCTTATATATTTAGGTATAGTAGGTATTTTTCTGTTTCTAGAAGGCTCGGAATTATTTAAAAAAAAGCAAAGAAAAAAAATCCTGAAAGACTTGAAGTGGGGATTGAACTCAGTCCACTCTACAAACCACTTGGTTACTCCTCTGACCTGCTTGCTGGTTTGTTCAGAATGGCCATAATTAGGGTTATTATATTTGTGAAGACAAAAAAGAGGACACAAAAAATAAAATGCTACCCATCCCCCACTGTGTCATGCTGCACAGTCACCTTCACCCCCCCCCCAAGAAAGCCAGATTCTATAAGCAGTGAAAATACTGATAAAAGTAACAGAAATATATTTTCTTCCGTAATCTAAATTCAAAATTAGAAACAATGTACATTTCCAAAAAAGCAATCATCCATGAACAGCTTTTCCCTCCCATTCATCAGCTGCATGTAACCCTCTCCATCCCCTTCTATTCATGTGCTGCATTTCCCCCATTTCTCTTTCCCCCCTCCATATACATGTTCCCCTCATTTACCAATCTTTTATCCAACCCCCAGTGGCGTAGGAAGGGCGGGGCGGTGGGGGTGGTCCGCCCTGGGTGTCAGCAGGTGTGTGTGTGTGTGGGGGGGGGGGGGGTGCTCCGCTCCCGCTGCTCCCCTGCCTTTAAAAAAAATTTGTGAAGTGGAGTCGCAGGCAGGCAGCACCTCACGTCTGCCCTGCTTGTAAAAGAAGTAAACCTTCTCGTCGTCGTCGGGCCTTTCTTCACTGGGTCCTGCCCTCCTCTGAGGTAACTTCCTATTTCCGCGAGGGTGGGACCCAGTGAAGAAAGGTCTGACGAGGAGGAGGAGGTTTACTTCTTTTACAAGCAGGCAGACGCGAGGCGCTGCCTGCCTGCGACTCCGCTTCACAAAAATTTTTTTAAGGCAGGGTGGAAGCAGGAGAAGAGGGCTCTCTCGACGGAGCTCACTGGTAGGCAGGTTGGGGTGGGGGTTCTCAGATGGGAGAGGAGAGGGGTGTTGTGGGGGTTCCCAGATGGGAAGGGGAGGGGGTTCTCAGATGGGAGAAGGGGGTGGGGTGTTGTGGGGGCTCTCGGGAGGGGAGGGGGTTCTCAGATAAGAGAAGGGGAGTGGGGTGTTGTGGGGGTTCTCAGAAGGGGAGGGGAGGGGGTTCTCAGATGGGAGAAGGGGACTGGGGTGGGGTGGGGGTTCTCAGATGGGGAGGGGAGGGGGTTCTCAGATGGGAGAAGGGGGCTGGAACTGGGGTCTGAGAAGGGGTCATGAGGGAAAATGGGGGCATGCATGGTTCAGGTAGGAGAATGGGTCGGGCTGAAAAGGGGGGCCCTAATGCAAGGCATGTAGATGAAGGGGGCTGGAACTGGGGGCTGAAAAGGAGGGTAGGTGGGATAAGGGGCTAGTACTGGGACTGAGGGCAGAAAAGGGGCAGGGGCTGAAACTGTGGGGACTGGGGGCTGAAAAAGGAGACAGGGAGAAGTGGCTGGGGCAGAAGCTCGGGACTGTGAGAGAAAAGGGCTGGGGTTGAAACTGAGCGCTGAAAAGGGGACCGGGAGAAGTGGCTGGGGGCTGAAGCTCGGGACTGGTGGGAGAAAAGGGCTGGGGTTGAAACTGGGGGCAAAAAAAGGGGACAGGGAGAAGTGGCTGGGGGCTGAAGCTCAGGACTGGTGGGAGAAAAGGGCTGGGGCTGGAACTGGGGGCTGAAAAAAAGGGGCAGAGAGAGGGGACAGATCCTGGATGGAAGGGGGAGTGAGAGGGAGGGCAGACCCTGGATGGTTGGGAGAGGGAGGGCAAATGGTGGATTGAAGGAGCAGAGAGAAAGGGCAGACAGTGGATGGAAGGATAGAAAGGGCAGTGAATGGAAGGGGGCGAGAGAGAGGGCAGACAGGGGCAGATGGTGGATGGAAGGGACAGAGATAGAGGGCAGATGTAGATGGAAGGAGCAGGGAGAGAAGGCAGACATTGGATGGAGGGGACAGCAGAGAGGGCAGACACTGGATGGCAGAGAGAGAACTAAGACAGATGCTGGATGGAATGAAGACCGTGAAAAGAAGATGAGGAAAGCAGAAACCAGAGACAGGAAACTGTAAATAAAATATATATTTTTATTTTTTTGCTTTAGGATAAAGTAGTATTGTAGCTGTGTTAATAAATGTTTATAATAGAACATGTAAACAAGGTAATCTTTTTATTGGACTAATTTTAATACATTTTGGCTAACTTTTGGAGAACAAAACCCCCTTCCTCAGGTTAGGATATGATACTGTAACAGCACTATACTATATTGACCTGAGGAAGGATGTTTTGGCCTCTGAAATCTAAATGTATTAGTCCAATAAAATGGTATTATTTTATTTTCTATATTTATTTCTATTTGTTAAATTGTAAAGTGGTGATTGGTACATGTTTTTCAAATGTACATCTGCTGTCTTTATATTTTGCACAGTACTAGGGGACATTTTCTGTTTCTGTGGTGTTGCATTGTATGTAGAGTCTGGCATCTTGGGGGTTGTTTAATTTTTGTCTAAATAGAAAGTTTATTATTATTCTATAGTGGATTAGGGTGTATCTGTTTTTGTGAAAAAGACTTGGCTTTCAGTTGGCATTGACTGTGCAGGATCGACGATCTGTACTATTCTGTCTGGTTTCGTTTTACAATAGGTGAATTGATGTTCTAGTGCTCACTGTAGTGCTTAAGATGCTTTCCTTTTCCTTGTGTGATTCGTAGAAATGACTGCTTATGGTATGGTAGAATTGCTCTATAGGTCCTGAGTGTTTTGTATTCTCGGCATGCCTAGTACTAGATTTTTTTTTTTTGGGGGGGGGGGGGGGGGTTAAAAAATGACCGGCCCCGGGTGTCAACTACTCTAGCTACGCCACTGCCAACCTCCCTCCCTGCATCCATAGCCAAGATCCATCTTTTTTTATAACCCTCTCCATCCCATCAACCCACTCACTCATGAGAGCCGCCGCTTGAAGTCTCGGCAGCCATTTTGAAGAAGCAGCATTGGCAGTGAGCAAATCAGCAGCTGCGGACAGGAAAGAGTGGGGTTCTTTCCTGTCCCAAAGAGGCCACTAGACCACCAGGGCACGTTAAGTTATGCTCAGGGGTAGGGAGGGGGGCAAGCCAGCCAACCAGCCAGAAACCCAGACAAACGGGCAGGCTCCATAAAACCATCCGGACACTTGATAGTTCTCTGGAAAGGAGGACATGTCTGGGGGAACCTGAACATATGGTAACCCTAGCCATAATACCTGCAGCTGACATAGAGCCTGTCTTTCCTTTCCAGTTTCACTTTCTAGTGAGAGGGAGAAGGACAGCAGTCACTGGGGGATTATGGAGGGACCATGCCTTAATCCCTCCAGTGGTCAGCTGCTCAATTAGAACAATGTTTTGTAACCTGGACATGACTGAATCAGGACTAGATAAAAACGTCCTTCTTTCTAGACATGAATGTTTCTTCCCATTTGAAATTCCCTTTGGGATGTCCTATATTTGAGTCCTCCATAGGTCCACCCCCCCCCCCCAAAACAAAAATACACAAGTTCCCTTGCTATTTGGATGAACTGCAGTGTGAAACGTCCAAATTCTGAAGGATTTGGATGTTTTTAGCAGATGGATTTTAAGACGTCCATTTGCTTTGAAAATGAGCAGCATAATGTCACAAAGTCTAGAAATGGTTGTGTTTGTCTATTTATTAGGGATGTATGAACAAAACAATTTTGTTTAGTTTCCTGTGTCATTTGCAGGTTTTTCCTTTTTTTTTTCTAATTTTTTAGGAGAATAACAGCATGCACCAGTTTTCAATAGACATCTACTAAGCTATAATGCACACTATAACAACACTGAAAAAAATGAAACTTCAGGTTTCTGCTGTTCCAGGTTAAAACCAATATGAAGTGATGTGAGAAATTCTATTGCCATTTCCCATTTTCTTTCAGACTAATGCTCATCCCTTCTATATATTGTGATGTGCATTGAACAAATGTTTGGAAAAAGGGAATGCATGTAATTGAATCGTTAAATATTTTGCTGCATTTCATTTTTATTTATTTATTTTATTTATGTGGATTTTGCTCACACCTTTTTCAGTAGTAGCTCAAGGTGAGTTGCATTCAGGTACACTGGATATTTCCCTGTCCCTGGAGGGGATCACAATCTCAGGGCCCTGTTTACTCTGGTGCGCTAGCGTTTTTACTGTGTGCTAAAAATTAGCGCACACTAGACCCCCCTGCCGACAACCCTCTCGATCCCCCCTCCCGTCGCCAACCCGCTGTTGCTTACCTTTGCTGACGGGGGACCCCAAGCCCCGCCAGCCGAGCCAAGTTCCTCTTCTTCCCAATCCCGCGCAAGGCTTCGTTCTAGTCTGGACGTCAGACTCACAGAAACAGAATGAAGCCTTGCAAGGACGTCAGACTAGAACGAAGCACGTACAACGTGCAGCGACGTCAGACTCCGAAACGAGCAGCTTTGAACAGCACGGACTCCTGAGGACGAAAAAGAACTTTAAAAGACCTTGGCTCGGCTGGCGGGGGGGTTGGGGGGGTTGGGATCCCCCGCCAGCCAAAGGAATATTTTTAAAGGCAGCGGCAGGAGGAAGCGGACCTCGGCTGGCGGGGGTTGGGATCCCCCGCCAGCAAAGGTAGGTGACGGCGGCAGGGGGGTCCAGGGCAAAATCTGCGGGGGCCCAGGCCCCCGTGGCCCCACGCAGATACGCCCCTGCTGTGCCATAAAATTACCCTTTTCCCATTTTTTTTCTATTAATGGCCACACGCTGATATCCCCATTAATGCATGAACCCTTAACTCCACCTATCTTCCAGGCGGTAAGGGGTCCCGAGCTAACCATGCACTAATCAGTTAGCATAAGGGGATGTAGCTGCACTAACTAGCACTGGGCATGACTATTTTCTGCCCCCTTCTCCCCAGCGCTATAAAATATTTTCTAATTTGTAGCTCATGGGTAGCACGTCATAAAACTACTGCGGGGCACCTGAGCACATCCTGCGATGGTACCTTTTACCCTGCAATAAGCATGTGTTAGTGCTTAGCACAGCTTAGTAAACAGGGCCTCTAAAAATTGGCGTGTGCTAACACTAGAGACACCCATATATTCCTATGGGTGTCTCTAGCGTTAGTGCTCACTAATTTTTAGCACGCTCTAAAAACGCAAGTACACCTTAGTAAACAGGGCCCTTAGTTCGCTAAGCCAGGGTGGATTGGAACAAATTACATACAGGCACGGTGATTCTGTGCTCCAAAGAGCTTACAGTGTTTGAGGGCACTTGAGGCTTTGGGAGAGTATGATTCGCCTAACATCTCAATGAGTGACAGTGGTTTTCAGTCCTCTAACTACAAGATCAGTGTCTGTCCCCCTTTCACCAGTTTGTGCTTATTAGTATAGGCATTATCTCCCAGACAGTGAAATAACAAGGGATACTTGGGTGAAGGAAAGCACGACGGGGGAAGATGGGAAGAGGAAGAGAAGGAAAGAGTAGAGGGGAATGAGAATTGGAGAGATGAGTAGGCAGGAAGAGAAATGTAAAGAACAGACACAAGAGGGAGTGTTGAAGCTACTGAAAATGTCAAACAGATTGCAGGAAGCATGAAGGATGTGCGAGAAGGAAAGAAAGAAAATGTAGACGAAGCAAAATAGGGGAAAGAACTGAAATGGAGGAATAAAATAAGAAAAAGCAGAAGATACCACAAAACTTGGGAAACAATTATTTAGTTCTGGAAGGAAAAGTTAAAAAAAATTAAACATTAGTCTAACTAGCACACAGTAAAATTATTGAATGCTCCTGCATCAGAAATTCCAAATGAGCCTGGGCATGCACTGTAATCCAGACTGTGCATGCACAGGCTGGAGGATCACTGGAGGCTGATAGATTTTATACATAGGGGAGATAGTGAGTGCTCATGGGATGGGGTTGTGAATGTCGCATGTTGTCTCTTTTTTGTTTACAGAGTCTTCTCTCTTGTTTTGTAAGGTATGATCTCCGAATCCGGTACCTTCGTGAAGACTTCATGGAAAGTTTCATGAAAGACAAAACCACTTTGCTGTACTTTTACCAGCAGGTTAGAAGTATGAGTTTCCTAGTATCCATCTTAATGCATATCCTATAATCTGCATGGCCTGTTCCTGTTGTATTGTGTTCTGATGAATCCAAAACCACGGCAAGAGCATCCTGGGAGTTCCCTGGTGGTGATGGCAGGAAATTAGGGATACACACAGAGTAAAAATTTTCAGCTCATTTCAGTTTGGGATTTTTTCATGGGGGTTTGTTTGTTTGTTTTGGACTTTTTTAGTTCATATTATACATTTTCATTAAAAAAAATGTAATTCACACATTAAACTTTTAAGTACATGCTAATCAACTTAATGTGTGTGAATTTGTGGGTTGACACACTTTAAACCAATTTAATTTGCCAAGATCCTGTTATAGAATACAGTAGTAAAATAAACTCAAATTGGTGCACCAAACTTTAGGCATGAGTATTTTTGCCAACTCTATGGTCTAAGAGCCAGATTCTGTAAATGGCATCTAAAATATAGATGCATCTGATTTGCGCTGTTCTTTAAAATGTACTTAAAGTTAGGTGCTTTATAGAATAGCACATAGGACCCGGGACTGCGATTACATTTAGGCATGGCCATTTACGCCACCGAAAACCTGGTGTAAATACTTGCGCCTAAATGTAGGCATGTTTCCCCGAATTCTATAACAATGTGCATAAATCCGATTAATGCCAACACGCCCACACTCCTCCCATGGCCGTGCTCCCTATTCAGCTACATGCGTTGGAATTTACGAGCGCCTTTGTGTAGAACAGGCCTACAAGAAGCATTCGTAAATTCCAATTATTGCCAGTTAGTGATGATGATGATTGGTTGTTAGCTCATTACAGCATAAACAACGCAGAGGAATAGAATATCGCCAAGCAAAATGTGCCAAACATAAAGTGTGTCATTTATGCTGTACTTTTGGATATCTTAGCCTATTTATTTATTGTTACTATCAGTCGCTGACATAATTTGGTTCACTCCTGAGGCATGAGTGGTTGGTGCCGAAACACAGGACTGCGTCGTCTGTTTTTAGAATTTGTTTTTAATAAACCTACTGTTTGAAAATACATTTGGTCTACCCCCGACTTTTTTCTTTTTTTTAGATTTTTTGTGACTTGTTGTTAGGGGAAGGGGTTGTGGGAATACTGGGCATGGAGAGAATCAGCTCTCCTCTAATCATGCAGGTCACACCGCAATTACTCCAATCTAATTTCTGTTCCTCTCCTCTCCCCTACTTCTCTGCTTTTCTCATGTGCCCTGTGGAGTGCCCGCTCTGCCTCCAACAAGCTTTCCTACATCCATGACCTCTATCTCTCCTACTCTCCAACTGCTTGCCCTAACTGAGACTTGGCTTTGCCCAGAATACTCTGCTTCAGCTGCTGCCCTGTTTCATGAGGTTACCTTTTCTCCCATACGCCTTGCCAGGTTGGCCGCGGAGGTGCTCTCAGGCTACTACTCTTACCCTTTTGTAGATTTCACCTCAGTCTCACTGCTTTTCTTTCTTCGAAGTCCACTCCATCCGTCTGTTCACTCCTGTACTTCTCCGAGTAGCAGTCATTTATCAACCCCCTGATAAGTCCCCTTCTTCCTTTCTCACTGACTGACTCTTGGCTTTCCTTCTTTCTCGAACCCTCATCTCCTTCCCTCATACTTGAGGATTTTAACATTCATTCTAATGATCCCTCTGACTCTTATGCCTCTCAGTTTCTTGCTTTAACATCCTCCTTCAATCTTCAGCTGTACTCCTCTACCCCTACTCACCAGAATGGCCACAGTCTTGACCTTGTCTTCTTTTCCAACTGCTTACTCTCCAGTTTCTGCACCTCAGCTCTTTCCCTTTCTGACCATCATTTGATAACCTTCACATTTAAACACCCTCCCCTAAGTCCCTTCCAGTCTCCACCTATACATTTAGGAATCTTTAGGATATTGACTCTTGCACTCTCTCCACCAGTGTTTCATCCCTCTTCTTAACCACTATATTAACCAAGTCAATGAGGTTGTCTCTTCCTATAATACTGTTCCCTTCTCTGCTCTGGATCCAATTTCCCATTCTGTAAGGCATTCCAAACCCCAGCCTTGGCTGATCTCTAGAATCCGCTAGCTACATTCCCGTGCCCGATCTGCTGTACATCTTTGACTGAAATCCCATGCCCATGATGACTTCATACATTTCAAATTCTTGCTGACCGCCTTCCAGTCTGCTCTTTCACTTGCCAAACAGTACTAGTACATCCACTTGACAAACTCTCTTGGCTCAAACTCTTGACGTCTCTTTGCCACAGTGAACTCTCTCCTTAAAGTGCCTTCATCTCCAGCCTCTCCTTCACTTTCTCCCCAGACTATGGCTGAATACTTTCATGATAAGGTTCACAAGCTTAACCTTGAGTTCTCAACCAAGTCACCTCCACCTCGCCTTCCCCCAGTCCATTCTGTCAACCCTCTTTCAACCCCTGCCTCCTTTTCTCCCTTTTCTGAAATCACTGAAGATGAAACTGCACATTTTTCTTTCTCCTCCAAATATCTGTTCCGCAGATCCTATTCCCACCCATCTACTCAGCACTATCTCTCCTACTGTCTTCCCTTCTATCTGTCATATCCTCAATCTTTCACTTTCCACTGTAACTGTTCCTGATGCCTTCAAACGTACACCACTCCTCAAAAAACCTTCATTGGACCCTTCCTGCCCATCTCTTTCCTCCCTTCCGCCGTTGTCTTGACTTTCTTTCATCTCAAGCTATTCTTGGTCCACTTCAATCTGTCTTTTGCCCTCTACATTCAACTGAAACAGCACTTGCTAAAGTCTCCAATGACCTGATCCTGGCCAGATCCAAAGGTCTCTGTTCTATCCTCATCCTTCTCAATCTATCTGCTGCCTTTGACAGTTTTGATCACAACCTACTCCTTGATATGATGTACTCACTTGGATTTCAGGGTTCTGTTCTTTCTTGGTTTTCTTCTTATTTCTCCCATCGCACTTTTACTGTATGCTCTGGTGGATCCTCCTCCACTTCTATCCCACTATCAGTTGCCTCTGTCTTTGGACCTCTGCTTTTCTCCATCTATACTTCTTTCCTTGGTGCTCTGATCTCCTTCCATGGTTTTCAGTATTACCTTTATGCTGATGACTCCCAGATCTACCTCTCCACACCAGAAATTTCAGCAGGAATCCTGGTCAAATTATTGGCGTGCCTGTCTGACATTGCTGCCTGGATGTCTCACCGCCATCTGAAACTAAACATGGCCAAGACTGAATTTCTTATCTTTCCCCTAAACCCAACTCTTCCCCCATTCTATGCCTTTGTGGATAACATTCTCACCCTCCCTGTCTCATCAGCTCATAACCTTTGGTCATCTTTGACTCCTCTTTTTCTTTCTCTGCACATAGCCAAAAGACTGCAAAAGCCTGTTGTTTCTTTTTCTATAACATCACCAAAATTCAACCTTTCCTTTCTGAGTACACTACCAAAACACTTATTAACACTTATCTCCTCTCACTTAGACTACTGCAACTAGCTTCTCATAGGTCTCTCACTAAGCCATATTTCTCCCCTTCAATCTGTTCAAAACTCTGCTATATGACTTATATTCTACCAGTGTCACTGTGCTCATGTTAGCCCTCTCCTCAGGTCACTTCACTGGCTTCCTATCCATTTCTGTATACAATTCAAACTCCTTTTGTTGACTTACAAGTGCATTCACTCTGCAGCTCCTTAGTACCTCTACTGTCTTATCGCTCCTTAAATTCCTCCCCGGGAACTCCGTTCGTTGGGCAATTCTCTCTTATCTGTACCCTTCTCCTTCACTGCGAACTCCAGACTCTGTTCCTTTTATTTTGCTGCACCAAATGACTGGAATAGACTTCCTGAATCAGTACATCAAGCTCCATCTCTGGCCATCTTCAAATCTAGGCTAAAAGCCTACCTTTTTGAGGCTGCATTTAACTCCTAATTCCTATTCACTTGTTCAGTATCCATTTATAATTCCTACTATAAGTCATTCCCTTATCTCTTAATTGTCTTGTTTATCTCTGTTGATCAGATTGCAAGATTGTCGAGAAGGGACTGTCTTACATGTTCAGTGTACAATGCTGCATATGTCTAGTAGCGCTATAGAAATGATAAGTAGTAGTAGTAGAATAATTCATTGCCCATAAATGATAGCTCTATGGCACTCCTCTCTCAGGCTATTCTTTTTCAACCATAGTAACTGCTGCAGGTGGGAGGGGTTGGATGTCATGATGTGTAACGCTGAGACTGGTTTTGGTTACTACTGGAAAGGAATAAGACATGCAGGAGATGTAGAGTGGAAAAATAAAGAAGACTCTTAACCTTTTCATTTTCTCTCTTTTACAGCTTCGTAATGACTACATGCAACAGTATGCTACAAAAGTGAGTGAAGGCATGGCCTTGCAACTGGGATGCCTGGAGTTACGGTAATGACATTCAAAACAAATTTAATAATCAAACTGTTTAGGGCCAATCAAAATCTCACATCAACTATCACCCCAAAAGAATGTCCAGCTGACATTCATCTGATGGCAATCAGCATTTTTTTGTTTTAAATGCTGACTGCCATCAGATGAATGCTGACCGTTGCTGGCTAAATTAGCCGTGGATATGCAGACAGGGCTTTGTGTCTCACTGGCATGGAATATCTGGGGCTAATTGTTACAGCAATGGTTGCTGGAGATTATGCGGGTCTCAGCTGAATATTGGCTGGGAACCTCTTAAGGGTTTCTGCCCAGGAACCACAGTATCCCCGCTCTCTAATCCCCCCTACCTCCCAGGAGCCACGGCATCCCCCTTCCCATCCCAACCCCCCCTAAAGAAAGAAGATAGTGGATGGTCCCTGGTAAACAGTTGCCAGGGACAGAAATTTCACCTATCCCTGCCTGTCCCAACTGGAATCTAACCCATACCCACCTATACCTGCTAACATCCATTCTATTCTCTCCATCCCCACCTGTACCCACAGGAGTCAACGCTATTACTTACTTGCTTGCAGCCCTCCATTTCCTTCTGATCCCAACAGTCTCCCATAGTTTTTTGGTCAGTATTCACTATTCAATCAGAGTGTTCTAAGCCTCAATCTTGTGTTCCAGTTGCCTCTCTGGGCATTCCAAGTCTCATTCTGGCACTGTAGTTGCCTGTCTCAATGTGTTCCAAGCCTTATTCTGGCACTCCAGTTGCCTTGCTCAGTACATTCCAAGCCTCATTCTTGTGTCACTAGAGATTTTGACTACACCAGCGGGAATCCCATGGCAACTTCTTTCATCCTCGCAAGATTCAAATCAGTTCATTGGGATTCCCAAAATCCACATTCCTGTGTAGCTCTTAGTCCTTGGTGGTCTAGCAGAGCAAACAGGCAGAAGTAATGCTCACTCGCTCCTGCCCAGCATGGTAGTCTGTTCAAAATGGCTGCCACAATCTCTAGCACAGCCAGAAGTTACTACACAAGTAATATGAGGCTGCCACTAGAGGTCATAGCAGCCATTTTGAACAGGCTACCATACTGGACAGAAGCATGTGGGTATCACTTCTGCCTGTTTGCCCTGCTAAACTACCAGGGACCATCCAGATAGGCCCAGAGAGAGAGAGGCTTAAGGGGTGCGGGGGACTTTGGCCCATCTTTCTTCCAGGGTCAGGAAAGGGGGGTGGAAGGGGGATTGGAAAGGTGGAGGCAGCTGGCATTTTTCTGCTGCAACCCAGATGTTAACTTGGCACTGGCCATTATTCAGAATGGTGCCTGGTTACTTCCAGAGCTAAAGTTAGGAGAGCCTTTTTATTGTCCTTGCCTAACCAGTTAGTGATCTGAATATGGCTGCTAACCAGTCTATGGTGATATTCAGTGGCACTATCCGGTTAAGATAGTGTCGCTGAATTTCACCATAGACCATCCTACGGTCTGTGCACTGAAGAGCACAGGTACAAATCAAAGTAGGGTATTCACAAAAAGTAGCACATATGAGTTATCTTGTTGGGCAGACTGGATGGACCGTGCAAGTCTTTTTCTGCCGTCTACTATGTTACTATCCAGCTTATTTTCGAAAGTGATCGCCGGCCATTTCCTGACATAAATCGGGAGATGGCCGGCGATCTCTGAAAAGCGGCGAAATCGGTATAATCGAAAGCTGCTTTTTTTTGACAGCATCGCCACTTTCCCGTCGCCTCACCGGCGAAAGTTCAAAGGGGCATGTCGGTGGTGAAGCAAAGGCAGGACATGGGCGGGTATGGGCGTGGCTACCAGATAGCTGGATTTCGCCGATAATGGAAAAAAAATATTTCGCTGAGTTTACTTGGTCCTTTTATTTTCACGACCAAGCCTCAAAAAGGTGCCCCAACTGACCAGATGACCACCGGAGGGAATGGGGGATGACCTCCCCATACTCCCTCAGTGGTCACCAACCCCCTCCCACACTAAAAAAATAAAATTAAAAACCCTTCTTGCCAGCCTGTATGCCAGCCTCAAATGCTGTACCCACCTCCATGACAGCAGAATGTGTTCTATCCTCCGACAGCCTTTCCCTGGTTGTGAGTGTGACACCTTTTCTGTTAGGTGCACTGCAGAGTCACATCAGCAATGCATTGTGGTGGGTGTAGGGTACTGGGCTCTACTCCCATGGTGCTTTTCCCCCTGCTAACTGGGTCAGAGTGTGCCCTGTTTTACTTCCGTTAATCCATGAGGTAGTGGCTGTTTTTGTAAGCCAGTTTTAGATCCCTTTCATGTGTTAGCCACGTTAGAGAATGTAACTTCTTACCTTGAATGTGGCTGAAAGAGGGCATTGTACAGCATTCTGCCAGCTCTGACCTACTGCTAATCTCAGTACCAGGGAGACTCGTTGCCAGTGGGGCACAACCTCTGATCTGCAGTTAACTGTGAGTAAACGTGCTTATTCAAATAAAGAACTTTTTCAAAGAGATTAGTCTTCAGGTGTCAACTGGTGTGCCAAGCTTATACAGCAGCAACAAGTCCTGTCCCTGGAGCACTTTTAGTGGGTACTGCAGTGCACCTAAGGCAGGCGGACCCAGACCCATCCCCCCCCTTACCTGTAACACTTGTGCTGGTAATGGGAGCCCTCCAAAACTCACTGTACCCACATGTCTAGGGTGCCCAGTTGGTGTCAGGGGGACCAGTGCGCTACAAATGCGCTCCTCCCACGACCAAATGGCTTGGATTTCGCCGGGTTGGAGATGGCCGGCATTTTTTTCCATTATCGCTGAAAAACAAAACCGGCCATCTCAAACCCGGCGAAATCCAAGCCATTTGGCCAGGCTAAACCGTATTATCGAAAACAAAAATGGCCGGCCATCTTTTTCGATAATACGGTTCCGGCCAGCTGTAGGGCCGCCGCCACAATAGATCGCCGGCGAACTATTTGGCCGGCGACGTTCGATTATGCCCCTCTATGTATGTTACCCTGAATTGCTTGTCCAGGACTATCTGCTGCTGAATGTCTTCAGATAGTCCTGGACAGGCAATTTAAATGGCTAGGAGATTCTTCTGGTTGTTGTAATTGCTTTGAATGTTGGGCGGTGAATATCTATTGGAAAAATGTGATGGACCTTCAAAACCATGAGAATATTCTCACATTTGATGGTCTGCCATGTTTTTGTCAAAATATATACATATTCTTTAGGTGATTGGTGATGAAGCTAAGGTGATGGCATAATACAACAAGGGCACTAAACACAGTCATATGGGGAGATTTTGAAACACTGCATTACATTGTTAATGTGTAGGCACTTTTAACATGTGTATATCATAGGCAATGTTCAAAAGGAAACCACCTGAGTGGTCACCCTTTGAAAATTTCCCAACTGAAATATACCTCTTAGAACATCTCTTTTGTCCTACATTTAAAAATATGAGCGATATGAAAACCCAAGCTTACTTTTAGTTGGGCAAATGAGGGCAACTCCCAGCCAGGGCAATTTACTAGCTAACTACTTTCACTTTCTAGTGAGGTAGTGATATGGATCACCTTAAAAAGAGGTGATGGAACCTCTGTCCACATGGGTGTTGTCTACAGACCTCCGACACAATCGGAGGAACTAGATAAAGATCTGGTTACAGATATCCAAAAGTTGGAAAGAAAAGAGAGGTACTGTTGCTGGAAGATTTCAATCTGTCAGATGTGGATTGAAAAGTTTCATCTGTGGAATCGGAAAGAAGTAGAGAGATTGTGGATGCTTTTCAAAGTGCTCTACACACAAATGGTAATGGAACCCACCAGGGAGTGAGCGACGCTGGATCTGGTGCTCACAAATGGGGAAAGTGTGTCAAATGGGTGCGAGCTGGCTCCAGCACACCACTGCTTCGGATCGTGCTGAGCCTCCAGACAAGGCTGCCATCTCAGTAGCTGATGTCAATACCACCCCAATAGCAGTTTCATTATAATTAATGATGGTATTAATGTGAATAAGTTATTAGTAGCATTTTTAATGAACTCCAGAACTGTCTATTATTAGTGATTTTGATACTATATTAAATGGTATTGCCATAAGACCAGTCCTCGTTTCACTTCCTCATCCAATGAGTCTGGAAACCACTTCCATACAGCTTGAAAAACTGTACACAGATTTTGTCTTAGACCACAGTGAAACTGAACCAGTGTGAAACTGGACTGTAATGAATTGGGAGAAAGTTAAATTGCAATTGCATTCTGCATCATAAAGACCATTATCAAAGCCATTTACCTGATAGTAACATAGAGGGGCATAATCTGTAAGACTTTAACACTGGCTGAACTGAAGTTCTTAAAAAATTAGAAAACAAACAAAGTCAAGCATCTACTGCTAAAGAAGATGATGTCAATCCCAGTCAAATTTCACGTTTCTTGAAGCAGAAAGACTAGCTTCTGGAAGACTGGCAAAACAATACAAATCTACAACGGAAATGAAAACGGGCGGGGAAAGCTGAGGAGGTAGAAGATGCTCTTCTTTGGTGATATTCTCGAGTCAGGAGCAGACATTTTCCTGTCAGTTGTCCACTGCTTATGGAGAAAGCTAACCAGCTAGCTGAAAGTCTTGGACTAACTGAATTCAAAGCCACTGTTGGATGGTTGGAAAGATGGAAGGAGAGGAACAACATAAAATTCAAGAAACAGCATGGTGAGAAAGAAGACGCTAATGACTTTGGTGCTAAAAATTGGGTTGTTTCAGTTCTTCCTACCATCTTGAACGAATTTGCACCTCATGACATTTTCAATGCTGATGAAAACGGTCTTTACTGGTGAGCGATTCCTGATGGAACACTTGCATTCAAACATGCTGAAACTACAGGAAGTAAAACGTCGAAGGACCGACTGATGATCCTCCTTTGCTGCAGTATGGATGGGAGTTAAAAGTTGAAACCCCTCGTCACTGGAAAGAGCAAACAGCCCCCATTGTAATCTCTTTGAGAAGGGACTGTCTTTCTTCTATGTTTGTGCAGTGCTGCGTACGCCTTGTAGCGCTATAGAAATGCTAAATAGTAGTAGTAGTAGTAATTGCTTCAAGAAAGTTAAGCAACTTCCTTTGTCATATGAGGCTAACGCTAATTCATGGATGACTGGGGAAATTTGGAAGCAGTGGCTAAAGAAGTTAGACACTAGAATGCGGGCACAAATGTGTCAGATTTTGTTGCTTTGTGATAATTGTACTGCACACAGGGTTGATGTCAGGCTGTCTAATGACAAGGTGGTCTTCCTGCCACCAAACACTACCTCTCTGATCCAACCTATGGATCAGGGCATAATAGCCAATTTCAAACAACATTATCGGGCTCTTGTGCTACGTCGTCTGATGAGCATTATGGATGACCAGACTGGCAAGGATAAACGTGCTGTTGAACTGGCTTGTAATCTTTCACTGTTGGATTCCCTACAGATGCAGAAAGAAGCCTGGAATCATGTTACACAGGCAACCATTGTGAACTACAAGCGGGCAAGCTTTGTTAAGGATGTGGAGGGTGAAGAAAAGGATGCCGCCACTTTTGTAGAGAAGGCTAGACGAATTTCATATTTAATATAAACAGTGTATTTACAATTTTTCTGCATAGCTCAATGGGCTATTGCAGGAAGCATTTCTTGATAAGCAATATACAAGCCAGAATGAATGATTAAAACAAAGCAATGTAAAGCAAAGAAATCAGAATGCTATATGCAGAGAGAGAAATCTATATACAGACAAAGACAAATTCAAAATGCTTACTTATTTCTTTGTTCCCTCTCCTTATAATCTTCTCCTGATATCACGTGCTTGCAGGCTGTATGCAGGCAGGCTGTAACATACCATAAATCCTTAATGTATAGCAGAACATATGCTGCATCTGGTTCCCATTATCCACAGACTTTCTGGAGCCTGCCTTTGGCTAATGTGGGCCCCATCATGTCCCAGGAGGTTTAGTTTAGTGTTGAAACGGCTAGCTCTGCATGTTCTTTGAAGCATTCCACTTCAATTTTTTATAGTTTTGTTCAACAAATCCTCCCTTTTGAGGACTGATTGTTTCAGGCCTCAAACATCTGTTTTAGCTCCAGTCTGTTTCCTTTCCTCCCTTCTAAATCTCCTCCCCCTTGTTATTTATGATATGCTGTGCCTGCAAGCTCTGTCTTTTCATCATCTTTATCATACATCTTTCAATCTGTTGACATATTAAAGTTCTATTCATTCTGGATTTCAGTTACCATTATCATTTTAAAAGCATCCTGGCACATCTTTGCAAACATGCTAATACATGTTGCATTAAACAGATTCAATTGTACTAGGGTACAAAATTTATATCTCTTGAGGTATATAATTTATAGGACAGTGAGCTTCATCACAGGGGAATACACTGTCATTCATTCTTACTTTTCATTAGCTGATGTGGCCTTAAAAATTACACAAATTAAAAGCATAACATTCATTGAATCAGTTGTTACAACATTTTGCATGTAAGTGCACTTTATCGGGGGAATGTGTTCAGTTGTCATACTATTAATCAGACACCAACATGATGTCTGTGGGTACTTGTCCGTAAGCAAGGCTTGCTTATAAATAGTCTCATTTGTCCAATGAAGGTTTTCATCATCTCTTACACAGGTATTATTGGGATCACAGTCATGGTGCCCACTCAATTTTATCATTGTAGTCCCATATATCATAGCTGGCAAGGACAAGGATGATGTCAGTCAGTGGGCACATATGATACAATCAGTCAAATTCAACATTTTGGCCACTGTAACAAGTCTATTCTCATATGTGTTCATTGTCCATTAACAAACAACAACAGTCCAATACCACCATGTTTAGGGACATGATGTTTGTTTATTCTTTGTCCATTTCAATATTATTAATTCGTCGAATATCTGCTAAATGTATCCAAGAAGTATGACCTTCCAGACGGGCAGCGGTCTGAGTAAGGGCCGTGATAGCAAAAGGTCCTACATACACAGGATCCTTCCATGTTTTATGTGTAAAGTTCTTTCGTAGCACTAGGTCACCTACTTTAAAAGCACAAACATCATTAGTAGTTCCTGCCTGTGATACTACATTTGTTCGGATCATATCACTTGTCAGGTTCAACATAGGTTGTAGCTTTTGCCAGTACTGAGCTGTGCTATCAGTACTTGCTGTCTGCATCGGGAAGAAATGACGTCCTGTCTGAATTTGGAATGGGGTCAATTTAGTACGCCCATTAGGTTGGGCCCTTATAACCATCAAAGCTAATGGTAACAAATCAAGCCAGGTATATGGTTTACCTGCTGTTTCCTTGTTTAAAGCCTTCAGTAATACTCTCAATTTAGTTTTTTAAATACCTTTGTAGCGCTCCACCAAACCATTGGAGGTGGGGCGATACACTGATACTTTTCTGTGTGTTAAACCCATAATCGTTTCCATTTCTTTCAAAACACTGTTATTAAAATGTGTCCCGTTATCAGAAATTATTCTAGATGGACACCCATGTCTTGGCATAATATGAGTTACCAGGCATTGTACCACTTCATGTGCTGTCTCCCTTTTACATGGAAATGCTTCTATCCACCTTGAAAAAGCATCCACCCAAACTAACAAATACCTTTTTCCCTGCACTGGAACAATCATATCGGTGAAGTCAATATACCATTCTTTTGCTGGGCCTTCTGGTATTGGAAGTGTCCCAGGCGATATTTTAGGACCTCGTTTAGGTATGTTAATATTACATACCATGCAATTCTGCACAACCTGTTGAATCAAGTTATCAATTTTTAAGGTCCAAAACCTTTGCTCAAATTGTTGCCTCATTGTTTCCTTATTCCAATGCATGGTTGCATGCCAACCAGCCAATACCTTAATCGCCTGGCTCATTGGCATACAAGGTAATCCTTCTTCTGCATTAAACCATTCACTTCCCAATTTTATACATCCTCTCTTCAACCATTTTTCACTTTCCTGTCCCTCTGGCTGCCACATTTCAATCTTATCTACATTCGTAAGTGGCCCTTCCTGTGTCTGTCTAGTATTATACAAAATCTTTTCACTTTGCTTAACCACCTCCGTTGCTGCTGCATCAGCCATTGCATTACCTAATGCCTCAAAGGTTGGCTTTTCAGTGTGGGCCGGGGTCCACACAACTGCAGTTTTTCTACCTTCACGTTCCCTTTTTGCCAAAATTTCAAATAGCAATTTCCAATATGTGTAATGTTGTAAATTTTTACCTGCACTGGTTATCATCCCCCTACGTTGCCATTTTAATATATGATACTGTAGTGAACTTGCAACGTAACCACTATCAGTATATATAGTGACATTTTGAGTCATATCAGTGTGTTGTAAGGCTGTAATAACGGCTAAAAGTTCAGCATGCTGTGCAGTATGATCAGGAGGGGTTTTATATTGTACTTGCATTATCTTTCTTAGATTCTCATCTACCTGCACGCAGGCAAAGCCTGCAACAGTCCTTTCACAAGCTCCATCTGTAAACCATATTAATCCATCAGATAAGGGTTCAAAAGTAAGACAGTGAAATGTAGGGATTTCTATAGTATCGATCTCACCCTTTTGATCGACAGGAAAAAGCAGATCTATCTTATTTCTCTGTTCTTTAGTTAATGGTATTATTCTTATATCTTGTCCTAAAAGTACTGCTTGATATTTTCCAAATCTAGTGGCTGTCAATGCCGTCTGGCTAGGGCTCAACAGCGTTTTAATCGTGTGGTTAGTATGTATTACAATAGGAACAAAAGGCATTTGTGCTCTCCATTTACCTACTGCAGCCACTATAGCTGTCAGTAACTTTGGTATTTCTTTCATTCCCTTCTCCACATGATTAAAAGAGCCTGACAAAAAAGCTACTGGTGCATTTACTTCATTGTTTTGATTAATCATAGCTGCCCAACTATTTCCCATGTCTTTTACCCACAAATGCACAGGTGATTGGATATCTATTACTGCTAACGGTCCTGGAGATAATAAATCCCTCACAATCTTAGCCAATACCATCTTATCCTGTTCTTCCAATACAATTAGTGTATTCTTTGGTGTGGCTGCGGGCAGTTTCAAATGTTTATAAAGTCTCATTACTTTTTGTGTATAATTTGGTATCCATTGTCTGCAGTAATTTAACATTCCCAAAACAGCACGTAACTGGGTAACTGTTTGCGGTACCGGAGTCTCATTTAAAATAGATATAACTTCCGGTATAATGACCTTATGTTCTGCTGAAACATTTTGTCCTAAAAAGGTGACAGTAGACTGAGCTATAACACATTTTTCCCTGTTACATTTATATCCTAACTCTCCTAATAATAAAAATAATTTTGTAGTCCAATCTAGGCATTCTGCTTCAGTCTCAGCAGACAGTAGAATATCATCTACATAGACAAACAATGACACCGTGTCAGGCAATTGACTCCTGAAATCCTTTAAATCCATCATTAGTTGTTTTGAGAATACCGATGGACTATCAGTAAAGCCTTGAGGCATCCTAGTTCACCTGTATGCCTCATTCTGTACTATAAATGACGTCAAATCCCTAGACTCTGGATGAAGAGGTATTGAAAAGAATGCATTAGACAAGTCAATAACAGTGTTATATGCATATATATTCTGGGTATGCAAAAGAGTAGCAGGATTTGCACAAATCGGAAATTGATTTCTTGTAATCTCATTTAGCTCTCTTAAATCATGTACTATCCTTACATTGTTTTCCCCTTTCGGGACAGGAAACAATGGGGTATTATACGGGGATACTGAAGGTTCAATAATACCACATTTCAATAATTTATCAATGTGCTCCAGGGTTTTGGATACTAATTTAGGTCGTATGGGGTAAGGGTCTTGCTTCGGCCCCTTTGCCCCTTCTATTAATTCTATCTTATGGGGTTTTGCATTTACGGCTAGTCCATATGGTGAATCACTTGTACTCCAAATATGTTGTGGTAATTCTTCCATAACCCTTACTTTATTTTCATTATTCAACTGTTGAACCATGGTGAGCAAACTTGGTATTTCTTTATTTCCAAAATCTAAACACAATCCTAATTGAGACAATAAGTCTCTACCACACAAATTTACTGGGCAATCAGGTGCCACTAAGAAGGGTACCACAGCCTCCCTTGAACCGTGCGGTTGGCATTCCAAGCGCACCAGAGTGGGTTCTGTTAGCCTTTTTCTTTGTTCTATCCCCGTAAATCCCACTGTTGTTCTATACTGATTTGAAAGTTTAACTCCCTGTGGTTTTGCACACAACACAGAGGTACTCGCCCCTGTATCTATCAAAAATCTCACAGGAGTTCCATATTTGCCAATTGTCAATGTAATAAAGGGTTCCCTTGTGTCTAATCTGAAAATCATTCCCTCTTCCTGACACGGGTTTGCTTCCAGTCAATAGCATTGGTCTGGAGTATTCTGCCAAGTTGGAAAAGCATTTACAGTGCCTTGTCTCTGTACTGCAGCCCCTGGTCCCTGTGATTGCATCGCCGGCTGCTGTATTGCAGTCTGCGGGGCACTCACAGGCATCCCTACTACTTGTGGCATTAATCCTTGCTGCGTCTGCATTTGTACTTGGGGCATTCCTGCATTCTGATAACATTCTGAAGCATAGTGACCAAATTGCTGACAAATCATATTGTTCAGATGTTATTAGAGATTTTAAATCACCTCTTTCCCTATTAGCCCTACACACAAAACTAGCTAGGAATGTGACTAATTCAAGCCAGATGATCTCTTAACACTGCAGGAATCTCACTTAAAAAAGAGTCAAACAAAGTTAAATTGCAAAGACATTCCACATAGAGAACTAGAAACAGAATAACACATATTTTAAAATAAACAGAGATCACCTTATAAGACAAAATCAAACTTATTTAAATCTAATCTAAAACAATCTTTTAAAAGGAACAAAAAAAAATTTCAGTTCTTTCAGACCTTTCTAACCGTTAGCTTAGCAACAGCCAGACACCGAGAAATCAAAAACAGATGACATTCCTCAACCTTCAGGCTGAACCAAAGGCTGATTTTCCTGTTCTCGCTGTATTTTTTCTACATCTGCATGAAGAAGATCTGCTGCTACAGAAAATAAATTCCAAATTGTAAGATGTTGTTCTAAGCTTTTCTTCTGCCTAGTTTTATTTTTATTTTCTTGTAAATAGCTCAGGAGAGATAATAATTTTGGACGATCAAACGATCCATCCTGAGACCAGCTCAAAACAGAATCTTTTCCTTCATATTTGACCCATTTGTCATGTATTTTTTCAATCTGTTTTTTTTCTAATGGGAATAATTCTATGACATGCTGCAAAGGGGAGCATTTTTTTGAACTATCTAAATCTAAATACAAAGCATACACAGGAGGCTTTTCTTTCTTATCTGCCCCTTTCCCTTTCATTTTATTCTGACTATTACAATTTCTCCTATAGAGCCACAATCTACAAAAATATACTAATGCACTTAAACAAAGAAAATATACAAAAAAGAAAACTACAAAGCTAAACAAATATACCAGTAATAAGGCCACAGTGTAAGCTTACTCACGCGTCTTCTTATTTCTCTTTTTAGCAAGCCCAGGAGTTATCACCTGTATGTCCACGTCAGTAGTTTGATCAATCCCACATCAGTGGAGCACAGAAATCATCAGGTTTAAACAACGCTTGCTTTACTTTCAAATCCTGTAAAAAACTTCATTAACAACAACTTAATTTGTCCTTCGTCTCGCCTTCTCTTTTCCGTATGCGGCCTACTCCTGGCTGGCTCGCCACTTTGAAGAAAAGGATGCCGCTGAGGCAGCCATGGGCAAAGAATAATTCTGTTAAAATCTGGGGTTTAAAAGTGGTGTTTGAATTCTAGCTTTTTACCTTGCAAGCAAGATAAAGGAATGCAGGCTGGAATTAATTACTAGAAGTCTAGCGTTTGCCGGGCTGGGTTAGAAAGGTCAGAAAGACCCTTGTGATTGATGGATTGCTAAGCAAACACATATGTATTCTATTATGAGCCGGCATATTGCAGGCAGTTTGTTTAGGATTAGTTTAAAATGCTTAGAAGAAAATACTATTTAGAGAGAGAGGCAATAGATTAGTATTTACAAGTTTTTGATATTTAGAATATGTCTTATAAGGATGCTTATTTTAGAATATGCTGTATTCTGTGTAAATTAATAAGTTTTGTGTCTGTGTAGAATGTCTGTTAAATTCTGTATTACTCTTTGTCTGCTGTTTAAGAGGTCAAGCAAGGACTGCAGTGAAGAGGTCAAACATGTGTTTTGACTTATCTGCAGTTCTGGCTGGTTCAATGTATAAGCTGATAGGTGAACGAGGTCAGGACTAGTCAGCTCTCTTCTCCTTGATTAATTGTAGGTAAATGTAGAAATGGTCCTGAATGCCATTAAGTAAGATTGGCTTTTGACCTCTTTAATGAATGCCAGAGTTCAGCTAGCAGGTAGTATGAAGCTGATTAGGAATATGAGAATAACCAATGTTAGATTGGGCCTCTTGGTCTCTAAGGGAACCCAGTTTAAGCTATAGATGAGAAATCAATCATAATGAACATGCAAGAGTTCTGGAGACCAAATGTCTGGTGTAAGGGGCCCCAGGTCACAGGTCAGTTTAGGATGTCTGGAACCTATGTAACTGATATTTTTAAAGTAATGATTGGTTGAGGCCAGGTAACCAATCTATTCCTTAACCAATTGGAGAGTAAGGGGGGGCAAGGCTAGGAGGGGGATAGAACAGTATTTAAGTAGGAGCAGAAGCAGTTTACGTCAGAAGAAAGGAAGGAGAGCTGAAAGAAAGCTGGAAGACAACAGGAGAGAAAGAGAGCAGAAGGAACAGACAGAAGAGAAGAGAGCTGAAGAGGACAGACAAAAGCCATAACATCCAGAGAGCTGAGAGAGAGAGAAGAGAGCTAGAACTGATGTCCTGCTTTGTTTGCTGGCAAATAAAGAAGATTTCTCCCTCATTCTGGTGTGTGCTGTCTGACTCCTGAAGTATCACAAATTCCTATCTCAATTCCTGCAACAATTCTTGGTGGCAGCGGTGGGATCCTGAATCCTGCATTAATCCCAGCACCCAACTGACTGGAGAACATTCGCCGGGTATGTATTCTGTATTTTGTATTGTAATTCTAGCTAGAAAATTGTAAATCAGCCCCTCAAAAATTGAGGAAGGAGAGCCTGATCAACTCTCAGCGAAGGCCCTAGTACCTTCTAGTCGCGGGGACTAGAAGCGAAAACGCTTGAGCTTATCTGTATCTGAGAAATCTGAAATTGTTGGGTGGGATTTTCTGTATGGAATGTGTGATGCGTGAATGATTAACTGAGTGCGGACTTCTTATAGCTGCGTTTTCAATTAACGCGAGTTCAATTGACCAGCAACGGAAGGAAGCGATTGTTGTTTGTTCTACCCTTTTGTTTCCGGATCTGCGGACCCCTTACCGCAAATCCAAAAACTCCCTCCCTTTTGTGTGTTGTAACTGTAAGCATTATGGGTGGGACATCATCTAGACAAATTGCTACCCCCCTAGATTGTATGCTTAAGAACTTTAAAAAAGGATTTTTAATTAATGACTATGGACAGACTTTAAGCTCAAGTACTCTAAGAACCTTGTGTGAAGTTGAGTGGCCATCTATGGGAGTGGGGTGGCCCCCTAGTGGCAGCTTAGATATTGAAGTAATCCGGAAGGTCTACAGCATAGTTGTAGGAGAACCAGAATATTCTGAACAACTCCCTTATATAGATTCCTGGGACAGCCTTGTGACTGACCCTCCCTCGTGGTTGAAAACTTATATGGGATCCCCAGTAAAATTCATGTTAGGCCAAGTTCAAAGAAAGATTAGAAAATCTAAACTAGAAGAGGGAAAGAGCCCCAGGAAGCCTACCACCCAATCGGTGGCTTCCGCCCCTACCCTGTCCGAGAAACCCATACTCTCTGATGACCCCTCAGACCTTGAGCCACCACCTTATGGCCCATTGTTGGGGTTCCGTGCCACCCCTAGAGATCCACGCCGCCCAGCCCAAGCTTCTCCAGCACAGGCTTCTCCGGATAGTTCTTCCCCTCCTGTGCAAAACCTGCCACACCCTAGGTTGGACTTTTCACCTGGCCTCTACCCTTCTCTGCCACATCCTCTCCTGTTAACCTCTGAAGACCCGCTTTGGGTTCCACTCCCTGACTCCTCAACTTCTGACAGCCCAGCCTCTCCCTCTAATACCCCTACCCATTCATTAGGGGCCCGGCATCCCTTTCAATGGACTGAATCACCTGTGACCACCTCTCAGTCTATGAGTACCCCTTCCCAACCCTCAGGGGTTCAACCTACCTCCACTGAATGGGTTAGACCCGCTGCAATTACTTTTGAGCATGATAGGAGGGTAGCTCCTAGCTCTACCTCAGGTTCCATTCCCACCTCCTCGAGAGTTCTGCCACTCCGACAGGTAACCATCACTCGACCGGATCCTAATAATGAGGGTCAGGTTATACAGGCACAGGCCTATCAGTATGTACCCTTCACAACCACCGATCTCCTGAATTGGAAGACGCATTACCCCTCTTATACTGAAAAGCCTCAGGCAGTGGTGGACCTAGTGACTAGCATTATGGCCACCCATAACCCAACCTGGACTGATTGTCAACAACTTCTCCTGACCCTCTTCACAACTGAGGAGAGGCGGAAGATTTTGCAAAATGCTGAGGCCATCACGCGAGAGCGTGTCCCCGGGGGGACACAGGACCCAGAGGGATGGGTTAGAGCTCGGTTTCCTCGCGCAGCTCCAGATTGGGATCCAAATGATGGGCAGCACTATGAACTGTTGTCTGGCTATTGCCGGGACTTGCTGGAAGGTATGAGGAAAGGCATAAAGAGGCCCATTAATCTAGCAAAGGTCTCTGAAATTCTCCAAGGGGCAACTGAATCCCCTGGGGCCTTTCTAGAGCGACTAATTGAAGCCTACAGAACATACACCCCATTTGACCCTGAAGCCCTAGAAAACCAGAGAATGGTGAATAGCGCATTGGTGGCCCAGAGTATGCCAGATATCCGGAAGAAGTTGCAGCGTCAGGAGGGATTCGCAGGGATGAATACCACCCAGTTAATTGAGATCGCAACCAAGGTTTTCATTAATAGAGATCAGGAGGTGCGCCGAGAGGCTGACCGGAAGATGCAGAAGAAGGCCGACCTTTTAGCGGCAGCCATTACTAATTCCACCCTTAACCGAGGTCGACCTCTAGCTAATGGGAAGCCAAAGTGGGACCCCGGACCACCAGCCAGGCCCCGAGATTCCTTCAATCAATCCCGGCCAAGGGGGGAGAATCCCAGACCAAGATTGGAGAGGGATCAGTGTGCCTATTGTAAGGAAAGAGGGCACTGGAAAGATGAATGCCCCCAGAGGCGCCAGGGACTGAGAAGGGGACCAGGAGATCGAGGAAGCCGAGGCCGAGTTCGAGAGGGAAGATATGAGCCTCCTGAATCTGACATCATCGGGATAGCCGAGATGGCAGAATGGGACGAATAGGACAGACCGGGTTCCTACAAACTGGGCTCCCAGGAACCTATGGTCAAGTTAACTATAGGGAGCCGCTCAATTCCATTCATGATTGATACAGGAGCTGAACATTCTGTTGTAACGGAGCGATTAGCGCCTGTGTCTGGAAAAACTGTCCGAGTGGTGGGTGCCACGGGGGTGCAGAACCGGAGGCCTTTCCTGACGACCCGTAGAGGCCAATTAGGCTCACACACAGTCACTCATGAATTCCTGTATATGCCAGACTGTCCAATCCCTTTGTTAGGCCGAGACCTGCTGTCCAAGCTTAGGGCCCAAATTTCCTTTGATTCTGATGGCCAGACTTCAGTCTCCTTTCGGCCCCCGATATCCAGCCCTAAGGGTATATTGAGTTTCTGCTGCCCTCTTGAAGAAGAATGGCGGCTGCATCAGTCGCATGGCCAAGTTGACCTACCCCTGGCAGACAGCTTTCAGGTCAGTGGGGTATGGGCAGAAGATAATCCCCCAGGGTTGGCCCGAAATATTCCTCCTGTTCATGTAGATTTACTCCCAAGTGCCCGGCCAATCCATCTTCGCCAATACCCAATTCCCCGAAAGGCTCTGGAAGGGATTCAAGCACATCTGAATCGTTTGTTATCCCATGGAATTATTCGTCCTTGCCAGTCTCCATGGAATACGCCACTATTGCCAGTTCAGAAGCCAGAGACTGAGGACTACCGGCCAGTCCAAGACTTACGAGTGGTCAACAAATCCACTATCTCATTACACCCTGTAGTGCCTAATCCATATGTCCTGCTAGGATTGATACCTTCTGGAGCTACCCATTTCACGACACTAGATCTAAAAGATGCCTTCTTTTGTATTCGGGTGGCCCCCGCCAGTCAATTGCTTTTTGCCTTTCAATGGGAAAACCCAGTAACAGGAAGGAAGCTTCAGTATACATGGACCCGCCTGCCACAGGGGTTCAAGAATTCCCCCACTATTTTTGGGACAGCCCTAGGGCAAGACCTTAAGACTTTTAAATCTGAGCCTTCCAGGCGAGTTTTACTCCAGTATGTAGATGACCTCCTGATTGCAGCAGTGACCCAGGAAGAGTGTTTTGAGGCTACCAGAGAATTGCTGGAGCTACTCTTGGATGCAGGCTATAAGGTCTCACGCTCAAAGGCCCAACTTTGTCAGTCAGAAGTGAAGTATCTGGGCTTCTGTATTTCCCAGGGAAGTCGGAGACTGGATGCTAGTAGGAAGCAAGCAGTTGCTGCAATTCCCCAACCCAAGTCCAGAAGAGAAGTTAGGGAATTTCTGGGAGCAGCCGGATTTTGCAGAATTTGGATTCCAAATTTTGCATTGATGGCGAAACCCCTTTACCAAGCCACAAAGGGGGGTGAAAAGGAACCATTTGAATGGGGACCTACAGCTCAACAATCCTTCATTGCTATAAAGAAAGCCCTACTCCAAGCCCCTGCGTTAGGCCTTCCTGATGTGGAGAAACCTTTCTCATTGTATGTCCACGAGCGACAGGGGGTTGCTCTGGGTGTGCTGACCCAGATGATGGGATCCTGGCAGAGGCCTGTTGCATACCTGTCTAAACAGCTGGATGGAGTGGCTAAAGGATGGCCAGCCTGCATGAGGGCCATTGCAGCAACAGCCTTACTGGTCCAGGAAGCTGATAAGTTGACTTTGGGGCAAGAACTGGTTGTTAAAGTCCCCCATGCAGTTCTCACCCTCATGGAGTATAAGGGCAACCACTGGTTTACAAATAACCGCATGGTTAAGTACCAAGCCAGTTTGTGTGAGAATCCACGGATACACCTGGAAACAGTGGCTACATTCAATCCTGCTACTCTTTTGCCAGCATCTGAGGGACCACCGGATCATGATTGTATCCAAACTATGGATGAAGTGTACTCCAGTCGACCAGATCTTAAAGATGTTCCGTGGAGGGACCCAGATGTAATTTATTTCACAGATGGAAGCAGTTATGTGGAGAACTCTAAGCGACTGGCAGGCTATGCTGTGGTGACAGAGGACAAGGTGATAGAAGCAAGAGCCCTGCCCCAAGGAACTTCAGCCCAGAAAGCAGAACTTGTGGCCCTCATACGAGCTCTGGAGCTAGCAGCAGGACTGGTAACCAACATTTATACTGATTCTAAGTATGCCTTCACAACCCTACATGCTCATGGAGCTTTGTATAAGGAAAAGGGACTCATAAATGCTGCAGGCCAACCTGTTAAGTATGGACCTGAAATACTTCAGCTGCTAGAGGCTGTTTGGGCCCCCAAGAAGGTAGCTGTCATTCACTGTAGGGGACACCAAAGAATAGATACTCCAGTGGCCCGAGGGAATCGCCATGCTGATCGGGTGGCCAAGGAAGCTGCTCGAGGACCCCCAGCAAGTACTGTGACTCCCCTGTTCCAAATTCGATTGCAAGAATGGACACCTATGTATACCCAAATGGAAGAGAGATGGGCTCAAGAGGAAGGTGCAGTAAGGAGACCTGATGGCTGGTTACATCTCCCTGATACCAGAGTTCTGGTGCCACGCCACCTAGCTTGGCCTGTAGTGTCTCAAGCTCATGACCTATCACACTTAGGGAAAACAGCACTAGCCCGTCTACTCAATCGAGTAGTGGTGCTGAAGGATTGGATAGTCTGGTTGCCACTGCCTCTGCCCGATGTACTCTCTGTGCCCAGAATAATGCTCGTCAGGGACCCCGTATTCCACCAGGAGTTCAGTCTAGAGGACTAACACCCTTTGAGTCCCTAGTTATAGACTTCACAGAAATGCCCAGGAGCGGTAGGTTCCGATACCTCTTAGTTATGGTTTGTACCTTTTCTGGGTGGGTGGAAGCATATCCTACAGTCACTGAGAAAGCCACAGAAGTAGCTCGAGCCCTCCTTAGGGATGTCATCCCCAGGTATGGATTGCCCCTTGCCATAGGTTCAGATAATGGTCCCGCCTTTGTTGAAGCTACACTTCAGGCCCTGTCCCGCGCATTGCGCATTACCTGGAAATTGCATTGTGCCTATCGTCCCCAGAGTTCAGGGCAGGTTGAGCGAGCAAACAGAACCTTGAAAAATAGCCTAGCAAAGATTTGTCAGGAAACCCAATTGAAATGGCCACAGGCATTGCCACTAGCCCTCTTCCGCCTCCGATGCACCCCAACTAAAGGAACAGCCCTCTCTCCCTTTGAAATTGTGTATGGGAAGCCCCCAGCCATTTTACAGGGAATTAAGGGAGACATAGGGATTTTAGGGTCTGCCCAGGTGCAGGAGCAGGTAGCCCTCTTGGGAAAGATAATTTCTGAGCTTCAGTCTTATGTGAGAGAAATAAACCCTGTCCCCTTCCAGGCTCAGGTACATTCCTTCCTGCCAGGGGATAGAGTTTGGGTGAAAGATTGGAGGCTTCAGCCTCTGGGGCCCCGATGGAAAGGACCTTTTACTGTTTTGCTTTCTACCCCTGCAGCTGTGAAGGTCGCAGGGATTACTCCATGGGTCCATTGGTCTCGAATTAAGTCTGCTGACCAGACTGAGCCCAGCACGGATCAGACGGAGCCTAGACAGTGGAGAGCAGAAAGAGATCCAGCGGAGCCATTGAAGTTGCGCTTGACCCGAACCAAAGAATCTACTAGCTGAAAAGAAGGGTCAACTGTATACTGCAGGAGCGGCTGAACTTCGGCTTCACACTGAGACTCTTTCTTGCCTGATTCTGGCTTTCTTGGAATTTGAAAGCTTGATCCTTGTCAGTTGAGGGTCTATCCCAACTGGTATAAGAACTCAAAGACTGAGAACACTATATGAGAGTAATCTGTGATTAGCACAGACTGTTGAAATATTATTGCTTAATTAGTTTGCTGTATTTGTTTTAGATTAGGAAGAAAGAAAATGTTAGTAGTTTGGATGCTTTTGTTGTTTTCTACTCCTTGCCTCCTTGTTCCTAATACCCCAACTCGCTCCAACCTTTGGTTACACTCAGTCCAGGAACTAATTAGCCAGGCAAAGATTACTTCCCCTTGTATTGTGTGTTCCCGATTTTCTCCTTATACCACAGATGTCCCAGCTGTTCCTGTCCCTGTGCAACTCCCAGCTCTTATACCTCCCTATTTTTCGAGTTCAGGTCCTTGGAGCCAGGATTATACTTGGTGGTCCTTTTATAATGCTACTTCCCCCTCTGACTCTTCTCTAAGGCCAGTTTTTACGTCTCCCTATCCAGCCTCTGGAGTGTTTTGTTTAACAAGAAGCATCTCAACTGTTCTTCCCATTCCCTGTAACTATACTAATGTTCTCCCAGAAAAAGGAGAATCTGTGTGGGTAGTTTCTCCAGGTACTCCTATGTGCCCTGCTACCGTACCTGCAGATTATGACCCAGGTGATTATCTGGCTCCTAAGCGTACCACTGAGAAGACTATAGTGTCCAAGCTTATTTTCTACTTTCATAAGTCCCCGGGGTATGAAGAGTTACTAACAAATGAGCAGCCTGTCACAATTGGGGATTGGCGCCTATGGTGTGCAAAGTCTCCATTTCGTCTTCGTTCCCCCTGGGATAGGGGCTCGCATTATGGGCACCCTAAGTACCCTGTCCAGCCTGAGCCAACATTTATTGGGAACTTTCCTCACCCTCTCCTTGGTCATTACTGGCTCTGTGATAATGTCCTCCACATGATTCTTCCCTCCACATATGATTTTTGTGTATTGGTAACCTTGAATTATTTTCCTAAAGTTATTCCTCTTAAGCCACTATCCCCGCACCGTTCTAAGCGAGAGGCTTTGTCCTTACCCTCCTCCGTTGCCACAGAGGATGAGGCGATTGAATTAGCCCTCCAGTATATCAATTCTACTTATCCTCTGACTAAAAAGAGACTTGTAGCCCTTTCTGCCACGGCCTGGATTCCAATTGGAGGCCCGGTAGCGGGTATTACTGAACTAGGTATGGCTACTCGGAGACTTCAGTCCCTACTCCATGTTTTAGTTCATGAGCTGAACGTGGTAGTCAATGCATTGCAGGATCAAATTAATGAATTAAGTATAGTTTCTCGGTATAACCGTATGGGTCTTGACTACCTCTTTGCAGCCCAGGGTGGTCTCTGCACAGTGTTAAATTCTTCAGAGTGCTGTACTATTGTCATAAATAGGACGCATGTAGTTAGGCATGCCATGGATAAAGTCCTACAGTTGGCTAGCCTTAATGTGGAGGATTACCGAGGAGGATTAGACCTTACCTCCTGGTGGTGGTCATTGACCTCCTGGATACGTCGTTTGTTCATTTCCCTAATAGTCTTAGTTTTATCAGGGTTTTTGTTTTGTTTCCTGGCCTCATGTGCTTCGGCAGTATGCCGTCGGACCTTAACAAGTAGGGTAATGGTGGTTCATAAGTCTATTCCCAGTTAGGATCACTATAATCTCCAGAGTTTGAGTTGTGAGACTTATCTCTGCATAAGCTGATTTTAGTCTCAAAGGGGGGAATGAGGCAGCCATGGGCAAAGAATAATTCTGTTAAAATCTGGGGTTTAAAAGTGGTGTTTGAATTCTAGCTTATTACCTTGCAAGCAAGATAAAGGAATGCAGGCTGGAATTAATTACTAGAAGTCTAGCGTTTGCCGGGCTGGGTTAGAAAGGTCAGAAAGACCCTTGTGATTGATGGATTGCTAAGCAAACACATATGTATTCTATTATGAGCCGGCATATTGCAGGCAGTTTGTTTAGGATTAGTTTAAAATGCTTAGAAGAAAATACTATTTAGAGAGAGAGGCAATAGATTAGTATTTACAAGTTTTTGATATTTAGAATATGTCTTATAAGGATGCTTATTTTAGAATATGCTGTATTCTGTGTAAATTAATAAGTTTTGTGTCTGTGTAGAATGTCTGTTAAATTCTGTATTACTCTTTGTCTGCTGTTTAAGAGGTCAAGCAAGGACTGCAGTGAAGAGGTCAAACATGTGTTTTGACTTATCTGCAGTTCTGGCTGGTTCAATGTATAAGCTGATAGGTGAACGAGGTCAGGACTAGTCAGCTCTCTTCTCCTTGATTAATTGTAGGTAAATGTAGAAATGGTCCTGAATGCCATTAAGTAAGATTGGCTTTTGACCTCTTTAATGAATGCCAGAGTTCAGCTAGCAGGTAGTATGAAGCTGATTAGGAATATGAGAATAACCAATGTTAGATTGGGCCTCTTGGTCTCTAAGGGAACCCAGTTTAAGCTATAGATGAGAAATCAATCATAATGAACATGCAAGAGTTCTGGAGACCAAATGTCTGGTGTAAGGGGCCCCAGGTCACAGGTCAGTTTAGGATGTCTGGAACCTATGTAACTGATATTTTTAAAGAAATGATTGGTTGAGGCCAGGTAACCAATCTATTCCTTAACCAATTGGAGAGTAAGGGGGGGCAAGGCTAGGAGGGGGATAGAACAGTATTTAAGTAGGAGCAGAAGCAGTTTACGTCAGAAGAAAGGAAGGAGAGCTGAAAGAAAGCTGGAAGACAACAGGAGAGAAAGAGAGCAGAAGGAACAGACAGAAGAGAAGAGAGCTGAAGAGGACAGACAAAAGCCATAACATCCAGAGAGCTGAGAGAGAGAGAAGAGAGCTAGAACTGATGTCCTGCTTTGTTTGCTGGCAAATAAAGAAGATTTCTCCCTCATTCTGGTGTGTGCTGTCTGACTCCTGAAGTATCACAAATTCCTATCTCAATTCCTGCAACACCGCCACTTTTGTAGAGAAGGCTAGACGAATTTCATATTTAATATAAACAGTATATTTACAATTTTTCTGCATAGCTCAATGGGCTATTGCAGGAAGCATTTCTTGATAAGCAATATACAAGCCAGAATGAATGATTAAAACAAAGCAATGTAAAGCAAAGAAATCAGAATGCTATATGCAGAGAGAGAAATCTATATACAGACAAAGACAAATTCAAAATGCTTACTTATTTCTTTGTTCCCTCTCCTTATAATCTTCTCCTGATATCACGTGCTTGCAGGCTGTATGCAGGCAGGCTGTAACATACCATAAATCCTTAATGTATAGCAGAACATATGCTGCATCTGGTTCCCATTATCCACAGACTTTCTGGAGCCTGCCTTTGGCTAATGTGGGCCCCATCATGTCCCAGGAGGTTTAGTTTAGTGTTGAAACGGCTAGCTCTGCATGTTCTTTGAAGCATTCCACTTCAATTTTTTATAGTTTTGTTCAACAAGGGGGATGCAGCTGTTGCAAACATGTCAGATGAACAGGTTATGGACATCCCAGCCGGTGTTACTGAAGAGGAGTTTCATCGCTACGTAGCTGTTGATTACGATCTACAAACAGCTGACGACAGCACTGATGTGGAGATATGCACCACACACAGGCAACAGTGGCTGATGATGAAACAGAGGATGAAATGAGCAGCGAGGCACATGCTGACGAAATTCAACAACCCGTCACTTTTGCAAGAGCGCTGGAGAGTCTCAACACCGTGCGGGCCTATCTGGAGGCCACTGGATGTCAGTGCTATGACAGTTTTTTACCGTCTAGCAGATGTAGTCTATGGAACTCACAGACCCATTAGTGTACAGAGGACTATAACTGATTACTTCAAGTAAGCTTAATGTCAGTTAACGGAGACTGTATACTGTATGTATAATAATAAACAGTACTGTACATATGTTTATCAGATGTCAAGCTTCTTTGGGTCACAACGGTTAAGTGCACGCTCCAGTTAACTGCATGCATTTCTTTGGTCCCAGACTTGCACTTAAGCGTGTATATATATATATAATGTATTTATTTGCTGCATTTGTATCCCACATTTTCCCACCTATTCGCAGGCTCAATGTGGCTTACATTATGTTGCAATGGCAAATAAGAATTTCGGAATATTGTTATAGATAAGGTGCATAAGAATGTCATGGCAATCATATTGACGGAATAAGAATTTAGAATATTGCTACAAATAAGGAGCATAATAATATCAAGTAGTTAGTGGAAATAGATAATATATTACATAAGTGAGAGCAGGGCAAGATATAATGATCAATAATGAAAATGCAATTGAAATAAACAAGTTAGAAGATATCAGTAGTAGTTATTTCTGGTGTAATTTAGGAGTCAGTTCATTGTAGAGGATCCTTCTTATACGTCTTGTTGAGCAAGTTAGTCTTCAATAATTTTCGAAAGGTTGTCAGATCGTGTGTTGTTTTTATGTTGTTCGGCAATTCATTCCATAGTTGAGTACAGATGTATGAGAAGCTAGATGATGTATAGATTTGTATTTAAGTCCTTTGCAGTTGGGATAATGGAGGTTTAAGAAAGTGCGTGATGAACATTTTTTATTTCTTGCTGGTAAATCTATTAGATCTGACATGTAAGATGGGGCATCTCCATAAATGATTTTATGAACTAAGGTGCAAACTTTGAATGCAATGCGATCTTTTAAAGGGAGCCAATGTAATATTTCGCTTTTCCGAATATCAGTCTAGCTGCGGTGTTTTGGGGCAGTCTGGAGTTTCTTAATGTTTTGTAATTTGCATCCTGCATATATGGAATTACAATGGTCCAAATGACTCAATACCAATGATTGCACTAATCTGCAGAATGTCTCCCTTGGGAAGAAAGGAACATCTTCTTTATAACGTTTTTCATATATATATAAATAAAGTGGCATAGCTCCAGGTGTGGTTGCATGTTTATTCCTGTCAGAGTTATTTGTTACCTGAGATTTTTATGGCATCATGATCACAAATATGAAATTAGTCCGTTACACCTCAGATGATTTATCCTCCTATCTGAATTTGAGTGTATTGAATTTAAAATTTATAAATTGGATTTTAGACATACTTCACTAGGTGATGCACTAACTCATCAAAATATCAGATACATATATAACAATCACAAGATCATCCTTAACTACAAGTCAGCAGGTTGGCATGTTTGTATCAGCATGTACAGGTGTCTGGCTAAATCAGATGAGGGCTAACCATGTCTCCCATCTTTAAACATTTTATCTATCCCTTCTTTCAGGAGGTTTTATAAAGACATGCCTCAGAATGCCCTAGATAAGAAATCCAACTTTGACCTCCTTGAGTAAGTATGTCTCAATACTCTGTCTTCATCTGTCTAGTCACCAGAATTAATTTGTCTACAAGTATTCATAGGAAGGGAAACAATAAAATACACACACATTGATATCATATCTCAATAAACACAATAAATACAAAACAATAAAGCAAAACAAAGCAATTGTAAAATAATACATCTAACAAACAATACAAATAACAATATAATCATAAATTGAAAAGAAAATTAAATAGCCCTGTTTTACTGAGTTTCTAGAATGAGAAAGGATGGCTGTAAAATGTTTAAATCTTTCTGACTCGATTGTTTTTAGGTTATGAATTGGAAAGGGGTGAAGATAAAAATTCTAAGTTTCATCTAGGCTTTCTTTGAGGCATGAAAGACATTTGGCTTTCTGAGGTTGATATCATTGATTTTCCTCTTTTTTTTTAGAATTTTTTATTCTTTTGTGTGAATACTGATTTCTTTTGTATTTAATTTTTTCTGTGTGATGCTTTTATTTGATAGTAATATACTTTGTTCAAGTTCGTTCTTGTAAAATATAGACTATAAATATGTAAAGTAAGCTGAGGTATATTGTGTATCTTTATATGATGTACATGCTGAACTATTAAATGTATGTCTTGAAAGCCTGAATTTGGTTGTTAATACTGATTTTTCTTAGAAGGAATATTTGTTTTGTTTTTTTATTTTTATTATTTTTTTATTTGGGGGGAGGGGCAGTATTCTCTAATACACGTCACCCAGGGTTGTAGAAAGCAGTTGATTATTGTGACTACTTTGACAGAGGCATTTTTTTCCTCAGCTGTCAGTCACTCATGCTTATGTTTCACGGTGTTATTATATACTGATGTTGTGTTATTTTAGATATCTTGCAATGCAAGGTCTTTGATGAAAAATAATATATTAACATCTGTCCATGTTTCCTGCTTTTTATTATTCAGGAAGGAAGTAGGACTGGATTTGTTCTTCCCAAAGCAGATGCAGGAAAGCTTAAAGGTGAGGGGTACAGCAGTGTTGCTTCAGCTGGGGTTTTCTCTGTTTCTCAACTTTAAAAGGAAAAGGTTTTACTAGAGAGCATCTAGAACCCACAAACTAATTTTGACTGGTGCTAATCATTAGAGGAACACTGTGGAACAGAGTCTGCTTTTTATTCAAAATACTGTTTTCTGAATGGAAAACTAAGTGTCATCCTTGCAGGGGCTAGTCGTTAAACTGCCCACAGGGCTGCAACGTCCGTGGGTACTATTTTCCTTTGGTCTTTTTTTATTCTGGTTGTGAAATGAAAGAGATTGCATAATTTCACTTTGAAAATTGTCTAACAATAAAGTACCCACAATGATTTTCATCTTTGCTTTTTGTGGATGCTTTTTTTTCCCGACCAAAACTATGTGCTTAATTTTGAAAATGCAAAGCTCATGCAGCTGCCATGAGTGGGAAAGCATGGGGTACAAATGTAACAAAAAAAAATAAAAATAATTTCCGTCCCTCCCCTAACACAACCCAGGGGTGCCTTCACTGCAGTGTGGGTAAAAGAAGCACACTGTGGAGGAATACGTATGCCAATGGTTCCCAAACCTGGTTCTGGAGGCACCCCAGCCAGTCAGGCTTTTAGGATATCCACAATGAATATTCATGAGAGATATTTGCATGCACTGCCTCCACTGCCTGCAAATCTCTCTCATGATTATTCATTCTGGATATCCCAAAAACCTGACTTGCTGGAGTGCCTCCAGGATCAGGTTTGGGAACCACTGATGTATGCTTTTGTCTGCTCGTGGTAGGTAGTTTTCAAATAGGCTTTTAACCTATGGAAATCCCTTGGATTCCTCCCTTGGAAGACAGGTTTATAAACTTTTTCCACAGATAAAACTGCTTTTGTAAAATTACCTCAGGAGATGTGCATGTAAAAGTATGCACAGTGAGAAAACAGCACATTCTTGTATGCATGCATGAGTAGGCTCGTTCAGTGGAGTTACAAAGTATTTGCACTATTTAAAAAATGTGCGCATAGGGCTAGATTCTATATATGGTGCCTGAAAATTCCACGTGGGAAAAAAAAAACATGCCTAGGCATATTCTCTGTAGTATGTCTACATTTTATAGAATAGGCTTAAATTTCAGCACAGTATATAGAATACACCGAGCACCTCTCCATGCAGCCATTTACACCACGTTTTACTTGGTGTAAATCCCGACGCCTAAATTAGGCGCAGAGCAGGTGTATCTATAACAACACACATAGATTTTAGAAATGCCCCGCCCATAGCCATACTCCCTTTTCAACTATGCAACTTAGAATGTACGTGCACCATGTTACAGAATATGCTTAGCGAGTTGTGTGCGTAAATCTTAATGCTAATTAGTGCTGATAATTGCTTATTAACATCCAATTGATGGTGATTAGCTAGTTAACCAATTAAGTTGCACGCATTATTATAGAATACGCTTTGATTTCCATGCGGAAATTAAGGCGCAATATATAGAATCTCTCAGATAATAGGCAGATTCAGTAAATGGCGCTCAAAAATCGGCGTTCAATGCTATTCTATAATGGGTACTCAACGATGAGTGCTCATTATACAATAGCACTGTGCCAATTTCAGCGCCCAAATTCAGGCACCAGGGCTTATGCCTGCTGAAACCAGATGTAATTCCCAGTGCTCAGTTTGGGTACACATCCGCAGTATTCTGTAACACTGCACTCAAATTTTAGGAACACCCTAACCCGCCGATACACCTCCCATGGCCACGTTTTGGTGTGCATGCTATGGGATTTGGGCACATATTGTTATAAAATAGCACGTAGGAAAATGTGCTCCCAGTTCCGAATCAGTGCTGATTAGTGCCAGTTGGCACCCAGTTATTGACACTAATTGGCTCCTTAGTCCATTTAATTGGGTACACAGCTTAGATTGGCACCCAAATATCGACGCCCAATATATAGAATCCGGGGGAATGAGGGTAATTCTTTAACTAGGTGCTTGTGGATACGCGTCCTTTTGCACACATAAATGTTCAAAATGTAGCATTTATGTGCATAACTTCCTTAAGCATTATTCTATAAGGACATGCATAAGTACTATAGTATGTAATTGCAAGGAAGGTGTACATGTGAACAGACCATGGAAGCAACATTGGAAGACTCCCACATAAGAACAGCCATACTGGGTAAGACCAATGGTTCATCTAGGCCAGTATTCTGCTTCCAAGAATGGCCAATCCAGAATACTGTAACTTACGCATCTTCTAGATGCATTAAGGTGCTCATAGTTACAGATCTAGTTGGTGTGACTTCAGGTGCCTAAATGTTAGACATGTCAATACTGGGTTAAACTAGTATACTATAATTGCCTCTGTAGGTCCAGATGCCATTACAGAATAGGCTCTTGCCACATTTGATCACAATACCTACAATGAGGCCTTCCAGTGGCGTATTTATTCAAGGTGCATGTGTTGCATACTTACCCCCTGTCTGACCCAGTCCCCCCTCCCCCGTGCCTTAAAATAATCTCTGCTCTAGTTTTTGCCTGGGCAGTGGCAGTGGCACTCATGGGTTGCTTGTGGCCTGCACCTTTCTGAACCATCCAACCCCTTCTGACAGAACTCCCTGTTTTGTGAAGGGCATGACTGTTCAGGAGAGAAAGTCCTGGTGCAGGCTGCAGGCAGCCTATGTATCGCTGCCCAGGCAAAGCCTGGAGCAGAGATGATTTTAAGGTACTCGGGGTGGGGGTGCGGGAGACACACCCCCTGTTAAAAACTTCCTGGCTATGCCTCTGAGGCCTACACTTACAGAATTGCCACTAGCATGTGTTCTTAATGCACTAATAGTTCTTCCTGCTCCTAAGCAGGCATCAGTTTATGTGACTTCAATGCAGGGGCGTATCTGAGGTTCGGCGGTAGGGGGGGCAGGGGCTAGAGTGAGGGGGCACATTATAGCCCCCCCAGGCCGCCTCCCCTACCGCCGTCAACCCTCCCCCCTACCGCCGTTAACCCTCCCTCCCTCCCTCCCCCGCCTACCGCCGTCACCTACCCCCAAGGTCCGCTTCCTCCTGCCGGCTTTTAAAAATATTGCTTCAGCTGGCGGGGGACCCCAACCCCCCGCCAGCCCAGCCGCGGTCTTCTTTAACTTCTTCATCCTCGTCGTGCTGTGAAAGCTGCATGCATCCTTAGTTCCAGTTGGACGGAGTCTGACATCGCAGTACGTTGACGTTACAACGTGCTGCGACATCAGACTCTGTCCAACTGGAACTAAGGATGCATGCAGCTTTCACAGCACGACGAGGATGAAGAAGTTAAAGAAGACCACGGCTGGGCTGGCGGGGGGTTGGGGTCCCCTGCCAGCTGAAGCAATATTTTAAAAAGCTGGCAGGAGGAAGCGGACCTCGGGGGTAGGTGACGGCGGTAGGCGGGGGAGGGAGGGAGGGAGGGTTAACGGCGGTAGGGGGGTCCGGGGTGAAATCTGCAGGGGCCCAGGCCCTTGTGGCCCCACGTAGATACGCCTCTGCTTCAATGTAGCTGTGATATCTGTCAGTTTACTCCTACTATTTTATAAAGACATATAGGTGCCTATGGGGCTCATTTTCAAATAGAAAAACATCCAAAAAGTGGCATAAATCTGCATTTGGATGTTTTTCTCACAAAAGCATCCAAACTGATATTTTCAGACATTTTTCTATGAAGTCTATCAGAAGTGCGTTCAAATCACAAGGGGGTGTGTTAGGGGCATGTTAAGGGCGGGATCTGGGCATTCCTAATATTTGGACATTTTTCTACTACAATGGAACAAAACAAAAACATGCAGGGCTATAAGCTGGATGTTTTGGTCTAAACTTTTTTTATTAACTAACTAGTAAAAAAGGCCCGTTTCTGAGAGCAATGAAACGGGCGCTAGCAAGGTATTTGTTTCCTGGAATGAATGTTTTGAAAGGGATTGTTATTTTCATTGTGTTGTGTTGGTAATGAATAATTGTCATTTTTGTGTTATTTGCATTTTGTGTATGAGTGAGAGACAGCTACAATGTAGGGGGAGGGGGGTTACTATGTGTGACAGAGAGAGAGAGAGAGAGAGACTGTTTCACAGACTGCGTGTGTGTCAGAGAGTTGAAGACTGAGATACACAGCGTCTGTGTGTGTATGAGTGAGAGACAGCAGAAATGGGGGTGGGGGGGGTGTAGACTGTGTGACACAGAGAGAGAATCAGAGTTTTTGACAGTCTGAGTATATGTCAGAGAGTGGAAGACACTGATACATATTGTGTGTATCAGTGAGACACATGTCCAATGGGATGGGGGGGTGTAGTATGTGTGACAGAGAGTGAGAGAATCAGTGTGTTTGAAACAGTGTGTGTGTGTCAGAGAGTGGAAGTCTGAGATACACATTGTGTGTGCATGTATTATTGTCATACAGATCCAATGGGGGGGGGGGGTGTGGATGGGGTGTATTATGTGTGAGAGACAGCTCCAATGTGGGGTTGGTGTGTAGTATGTGTGTCAGTGAGATAGAGAGAATCTGACTGTTTCACAGAGGGGGGGGGGGGGGGGGGGGAGGGCTGTTTGTCTGTCCGTCTGTCTGTCAGAGAGAGAAAGTCAGAGATAGTGTCATGAAATCTACTCTGCCTATTCCCCACACCACTGCAGCCCAGCCCAGCACCTTACCACCTCCTGTTCCCACAGTGATGGAGCCTTGAGTAGTGTAGAACACTTGAATACATGCAAGGCAAAGCAGCACAGGGGTCAGGTTTTCTTTATTCAGCAGCTGTGCTGGTGTAATGTCGGCCAGTGTCTTTGCAGGTGGAGTTTTGTCAGAGCAGTTTGTCCAGTTAGGAGTTCTGCGCGAGCAAGCGAGTTAGGCATCAGGTTTTAAGCGGGAGGAGGATTTCAGCATGAAGGACAGATTTGGGCGGTTGTTTGTTGAGCAGTGCGAGGAACTGAGTGAGAGGCGGCTCTTTGTTGTGTTCAGGAGGGCTCGGAGTGCGGGAGGGACACGGCGGGAGGGCGGAACACGCAGCAACTTAGCCAGCTGGCTGTTCTGATCAGCTGTGCTCCGAGGGCGGGAGGGCTCCGAGGGCGGGGCTATGACAGCGAGTGAAGCGCTTCCTGTGGAGGGCGGAGCGATGACGAAGACTTGAGTGCGGAGCTATTACGAAGCGATTCCTGTGGAGGGTGGAGCTATTATGAAGCCTGGCAGCTGGCTGTTCTGATCAGCTGTGCTCCGAGGGCGGGGCTATGACAGCGAGTGGAGCGATTCCTGTGGAGGGCGAAGCGATTCCTGTGGAGGGTGGAGCTATTACGAAGCGATTCCTATGGAGGGCGGAGCTATTACAAAGCGATTCCTGTGGAGGGCGGAGGTATTACGAAGCCTATGAACACCAGGGCTTCAGGCTTCACTGCAACGCTGCCGGCTTCAGAACGTTGGAGGTGCTTTTTATAGGCTAGGATAAGCCACGAAAGAAAATGCCCTAAATGACTAGATAACTACTGCAGGAATAAAGGAATGACACTCCCTTACCCCTTCAGTGGTCACTGACCCCTCCCACCCTGCAAAGATGTAAATGAAACAGTACATACCAGCTTCTATGACAGCTTCAGATGTTATGGCCAGTCTTATTAGAGCAGTAAGCAGGTTCCTGGAATAGTCTAGCGGTGGTGGGTGAAGTGCACTGTAGAGAAGGTGACCCAGGCCCAAAATCCACTCTATTACACTTATGGTGGAAAGAGTCAGCCCCCCCAAATAAAAATCCCAAAATCTATTATATCCACATAGTTGACACCTGCAGTCATAAGGGCCATTGTAGTGGTGTATAGTTGGGTACAGTAGGTTTTTCATGGGTTTTTGAAGGGCTCACCATACAATATAAGGGGGTAATGATGAAATGTGTGCCTAGGACATTTTATGTGAAGTCCACGGCAGTGCCCCCTAGGATGCCCCACTGCTCTGCTGGGATGGCTGTGTGACTAATCTACTAGAAAAGCCGGCTCCTTCTATGTCCCAATGGCTTGATTTTGTGTATTTTTCACTTGGACTTTTTTTTTTTTTTTGGAAAATGGTCCAAAACGATAGATGTACTAAGCACAACAACATCTAGGAAATTGTCATTTTCAAAGAAAAAAGATAAGACCTTTTTCTGGTTTGAAATTTTTGGACGTTTTGAGCAAAATGTCCAAAGTCAGATTTACATGTCATATCGAAAATGCTCCTTATCTTTGTAAAATAAACTATCATAGACAACCTGTTATAAATTTACCCTACTACTACTACTTAACATTTCTAGAGCGCTACTAGGGTTATACAGCGCTGTACAATTTAACAAAGAGAGACAGTCCCTGCTCAAAGAGCTTACAATCTAATAGACAAGTGAACGGTCGGTCCGATAGGGGCAGTCAAATTAGGGCAGTCTGGATTCACTGAACGGTAAGGGTTAGGTGCCGAACGCAGCATTGAAGAGGTGGGCTTTAAGCAAAGACTTGAAGACGGGCAGGGAGGGGGCTTGGTGTAAGGGCTCAGGAAGATAGGTGCCAAGATACAGCACACTAAGCACTAACTCTCTAACGGCATTTGAGTGCCCAGATTTCATTATAAAATAGTGTAAGTTGACATTTATTTGCCAACATTTAGGGATGCCCACTTAACGCCATGTCAATAGCAGGCATAAATATATGCACCTAAATGTGGAATTTTAGCAGGTAACTTGCAGTATTTCTGTAACGTGTCTAAATGTGGGACTACTGCCATTACTTATCATTTCTATAGCGCTACTTAGACGTGCGCAGCGCTGAACAATTGAACATGTAAGGGAGAGCTCTTGCTCGACAGAGCTTACAGTCTAATCAGGACAAATAAGGGATAAACCCATGCTCTGTCTATGCCCCTCCCCCTTGCATTTTCACACTAAGCGAATTGCGCACTAAATGATAGAATATTCTTTAGAGCCCAACTTGCACTTACACATGTAACTTTAAGTGCCATGATATAGATTGAAGAGGATATTAATTAGAAATTAAAGCCAGCCATAATTGTTCTTGTTCACTGAATAGATAGTCACAGTTCTAACTAAATGCACTGGTGGTTTTCCTTGGTCTGTTCTGTATGGAAGGCTATTACCAGTTTCTTTTTTTGCCTTTAAGCCCAAGCAATTCCGAAAAATGATCCAGCAGACTTTTCAGCAGTATGCCTCACTGCGTGAAGATGAATGCATCATGAAGTTCTTAAACACTCTCTCCAGCTTTACCAACATTGACCAGGAATCCTACCGCTGTGAATTAGCAGTAAGTACAGTTCAGACAAAGCCTGGAGCTATGTTCTATGAACAACACAGAAGAAACCTGTCTTCGCAAAAAACAATAGTAGTCAAAAACAGCGAAGATGACGTGAAAAAAAGGGGGAATAGGAAAAAGAGAAAAATGAACAGCAAAAACACACAACACTAAAAATGAAAAATAAAACAGAAGACGACACAAGAAAAAATGAAAAGAATGAAAAAAATGCAATGTAGATTTATTGAGGTGATATGACTCGACACAGCTGTGTTTCGGCCCAACTGGCCTGCGTCAGGAGTCTGCTCCACCAAGTCAATGTTATTTGATGATATCGGTCTTTAAAAGGTTTTCGATTGGACGTGCCTTCATAAACACTCTGCCTTTAAAAAGGCTGTGTGTAAAATTGAACACAAATCGTTGAAAGAAATCCTAATTCAAGCAAGTAGTACCAATAAATGCTAACGCTGTCGTGCTGATATTTGAGCTAAATATCTTTATATTGCTTGAATTAGGATTTCTTTCAACGATTTGTGTTCAATTTTACACACAGCCTTTTTAAAGGCAGAGTGTTTATGAAGGCACGTCCAATCGAAAACCTTTTAAAGACCGATATCATCAAATAACATTGACTTGGTGGAGCAGACTCCTGACGCAGGCCAGTTGGGCCGAAACACAGCTGTGTCGAGTCATATCACCTCAATAAATCTACATTGCATTTTTTTCATTCTTTTCATTTTTTCTTGTGTCGTCTTCTGTTTTATTTTTCATTTTTAGTGTTGTGTGTTTTTGCTGTTCATTTTTCTCTTTTTCCTATTCCCCCTTTTTTTCACGTCATCTTCGCTGTTTTTGACTGCTATGTTCTATGAAACATGGTCTCCCCTCGCTACATCAATGTGCTGATCTGATTGGGAAATGTGTACCACATGAACAGCTAGAAATCCTGTGGTGATACAGGACTTCCATCAACTTCATGTAACATCAACCTACTGAACTTCTGCCCTTGCTTTCTTACCACTGTCAAATGGTCCTTGGAGAGATGGAGCAGATTGAAGGAGGTTAAGGGTTCACTCTACAGAACAGATGAGAGGTTTTGGTACTTTTTCACTATTTTGGCCTTTTTTTTTTTTAATTTGGATTTTAGATTTAATTACTTTTCTAGATCCACTCTCAATGCAACTTGCATTCAAGTGCAATAGGCTTAAATTCTGTAACAGTTCACTTGTAGCATGAAATGTTGCTACTAGTTGGGTTTCTCCCAGGTACCTGCGACCTGGATTAACCACTGTTGGAAGCAGGATACTGGGCTAGATGGACAATAGGTCTGACCCAGTATGGCTATTATGTTCTTATTTATATACATAAGAATAGCCATACTGGGTCAGACCAATGATCCATCTAGCCCAGTATACTGTTTTCAAGAGGCCAAGCCAGGTCACAACTACCTGGCAGAAACCCAAATCATGGCAACACAACATTCCATGCTACAAATCACAGGGCAAGCAGTTGTCCCATGTCTGTCTTAATAGCAGACTATGAACTTTTCCTCCAGGAATTTCTCCAAACCTTTTTTAAACCCAGACATGCTAGCTGCTGTCACCACATCCTCCGCAAAGAGCTTAACTATTCGTTGAGTGAAAAAATATTTCCTCATATTTGTTTTAAAAGTATTTCCATGTAACTTCCTCGTGTGTCCCCTAGTATTTGTATTTTGGGGAAAAAGTAAAAAAATCAATTTACTTTTACTCGTTCTACACCATTTGGAATTTTGTAGACTTCAATCCTATCTCCTCTCAACTGTCTCTTTTCCAAGCTGAAGAGCCCTAACCTCTTTAGCCTTTCCTCATAAGAGAGGAGTTCCATTTCCCTTATCATTTTGGTCGCTCTTCTTTGAACCCTTGTTAATTCCTCTATATCTTTTTTGAGATATGGCGACCAGAACTGAATGTAGTACTCAAGGTGCGGTCGCACCATGGAGAGATACAGAGGCATTATAGTATTTTCGGTTTTATTCACCATCCCTTTCCTAATAATTCCTAGCATCCTGTTTGCTTTTTTGGCCACTGCTGCACACTGAGTAGAAAATTTCAGCATATTATCTACAAAAACAACTAGATCTTTATCTTGATTGCTGACCCCCAAGTTGGACCCTAGCGTCAGGTAACTATGATTCAGATTATTCTTTACAATGTGCATCACCTCGCATTTGTCCACATTAAACTTCATCAGCCATTTGTATGCCCAGTCTTCCAATTTCCTAAGATCTTCCTGCAATATTTCACAGTCCGCACGTGTTTTAACAACCTTGAATAGTTTTGTTTCATCTGCAAATTTAATCACCTCACTCGTAGTTCCAATTTAAATAGCACCAGTTCTAGTACTGATCCCTGCAGCACTCCACTTTTCACCCTCTGCCATTGAGAGAAATGACCATTTAACTCTACTCTCTGTTTTCTGTCCAATAACCACTTCCTAATCCACAGAAGGACATTACCTCCTATTCCATGACTTTTTAATTTAGATACACTACATCAATCGGCTCACCTTTATCCACATATTTATTCACACCTTCAAAGAAATGGAACAAATTGGTGAGGCAAGACTTCCCTTGGCTGAACCCATGCTGACTCTGTCCCACTAAACCATGTTTATCTGTGTGTTCTGTAATTTTGTTCTTTATAATAGTTTCCACTATTTAGCCCAGCATTGACATCAGGCTTACCAGTTTATAATTTCCTAGATCACCCCTGGAACCCTTTTTAAAAATTGGTGTCACATTGTCCACCCTCCAATCTTCAGGTACTACGGATGATTTTAATGACAGGTTACATATTACTAACAACAGATCAGCAATTTCATGCTTCAGTTCTTTGAGTACCCTTGGATGTGTGCCATCCGGTCCAGGTGATTTACTACTCTTTAATTTGTAAAGTTGGCTTAGTACAGCTTCCAGGTTCACCAAAATTTCTTTCAGTTCCTCTGCATCATCACCCTTGAAAACCATTTCTGGTACAGGCAGATCTCTTACATCTTCCATAAAGACAGAAGCAAAGAATTCATTCAGTTTCTCCGCTATGGCCTTGTCCTCCCTGAGTGCTCCTTTTGCTTCTTCATGATTTAACGGTCCTACGGATTACCTCACAGGCTTTCTGCTTCTGATGTGCCTGGAAAAGTTGTTACAGTGAGTTTTAGCCTCTGTGGCAAGTTTCTTTTCATATTCTCTTTTAGCCTTCTTTGTTAATGCTTTGCATCTGACTTACCAGTTCTTATGTTGCTTCTTATTTTCTTCATTTGGGTCCTATTTCCATTCTTTGAAGGACAATCGTTTAGCTGCAGTAGCCTTTTTTACTTTACCTTTTAACCATGCTGGCTATTGTTTTCTCTTTTTTCCACCTTTGCAAGATGATATTTTTGAATAATGTCCATGCCTGATTTAGGGCTCCTTTTTCTAAGCAGCAGTAAGCCCAATGAGGGCTTACCGCTCGCTGTACAGAAAGTACCGCTGGGCTACTGCATCAGCCCGGCAGTACTTCCCACCCCTAGCGTGCTGTCATTTCCAACACTACAAAAATGTATTTATTTTTGAAGTGTCAGCGGTAATCGAGTAGTGTCGCGCATTAACATGGGAGCCCTTACCGCCACCTCAATGGGTGGCGGTAAGGGCTCCCCCCTGAAAGGGCTGCTCTGCAAGTGCTTTACTTACCATATGGCCATTTCCTGCATGAAGGCGAGATTTCCTTTTTACCAGCTGTGGTAAAAGGGGGCCTTGGCGAATGTGTAAAACACGCACCGATGCCAGCACCGGCCCCTTTTTGCCGCAATTTGGTAAAAGAGGCCCATAGTGTCCTAACCTTAGCATCCAATCCTTTTAGCTTCTTTTTAATCATTTTCCTCATTTTGAAAATTAAATGCAGCTACAGTAGATTTCCTTTGCGAGTTCATCCCAGATAGTAGCTCAGACTTGATCATGTTATGATCACTATTTCCCAGGGGACCCAACACCGCTACCTTTCGCATTTTGCCCTGCATGCCACCAAGGATGAGATCCAAAATGGCTCCCCCTCTCATCAGTTTCTGGACCAGTTGCGCCAAAAAGCAGTCGTTTATTATATCTAGAAATTTTATCTCTCTTGCATTCCCTGATATAACATTTATCCAGTCAATATTGGGGTATTTGAATCACCCATTATTATAGTGTTGCCCAATTTGCAGCTTTCCTAATCTTTGTAAACATTTCTTCATCTGTCTGTTCGTTCTATCCCGGCAGACAGTAGTACAGACCTACAAGAGTACTCCTTCCTTTCACACATGGAATTCTATCCATAACGATTTCACACTGCTGTTTCATGTGGAATTTTATTTTATTTGACTCAATTCCCTCTTTAACGTATAGTGCAACCACCCCTTCAATTTGATCCTCTCTATCATTGTGATACAATTTGTACCCAGTTAACACAGTGTCCCATTGATTTTCCTTTTTCTACCAAGTTTCTGAGATTCCAATTATATCTACCTCATCATTTAGTGCTATATACTCAAACTCTTTCATCTTATTTGTTAGGCTTCTAGCATTTGTATACAAGCACTTCAAATGTTGTTTTTTCCTTGGATCTACAAGCTGCTTAGAAGTTGAAGGGGATAATGTGCATCCTTTATCCTGCTGTCTCATCAAGTACACCTGGCTTACTTTCAGCATTTTTGAAACCTCTTTACTGGGATTCCCTAAATGTCCTGTTTCAATAAGAGCTAAATTTGGCTTCTAGAACCTCCCTACCATGTTTTCTTGTGTCATTTGTACCCACATGTACCATGACAGCCAGCTCCTTTCCAACACTATCTAAGATCCTGTCGTGGTGACGCATGAGGTCTGCCACCTTCGCACCAGGCAGGAAAGTGACCAGACGTTCCTCACATCCACCAGCCACCCAGCTATCTACATGCTTATTGATCAAATCACCAACCCACAGCTATCCTAACCCTTTCCGCCTGGGCAGAAGTTCTTGGAGACATATCCTTGCTGCGAGAGGATAGTACATCCTCTGGTGGGCAGGTCTTGTCTACAGGAGTACTTCCTACTTCACTAGGGTGATGCTCTCCTTCTAGGTCCCAGAGGGTGCCTATTCTATAAAGGAAAGTTCTTACCTACTTTCCTTTATACAATATTTGCATATCAGGTGTAATATGCGCCTGGAATTTAGGTGCGAGCATTCATGCCAGTCATCAGGTTGGCATAAGTGCTTGTTTCTAAATGCATAAATTATTGTATTCTGTAAGTTATGTGCATTAGTGTGAGTCCTGCCCACACTCCATCCAATCTCCATCCATGCATTTGCCTACCTCTATAATATATATATTTTTTGTTACATTTTTGTACCCCGCTCTTTCCCACTCATGGCAGGCTCAATGCAGCAGGCAATGGAGGGTTAAGTGACTTGCCCAGAGTCACAAGGAGCTGCCTGTGCTGGGAATCAAATTCAGTTCCTTAGTTCCCCAGGACCAAAGTCCACCACCCTAACCACTAGGCTACTCCTCCACTAATATGTGCTGTGTAAGATATATATGCAATTACAGACTAGCACTTAGGTGTAATATTTGCATGTATGCCAGTATTCTAAACATTTACATACATAATTGGCATGAACATGTTAGTGCCCACTTTATAGAACTAGCTTCATACAGTCTAACAGCTAGAGTTGCTAATGTTTGCTGCTGCTTAGCATTCATGGGACCTAATTGCTACTAATGGACGTTAACAGCATTGGCAAATTCAATTGTAAGTTTGAGACAATGGAGGGGAAAGTGACTTGCCCAACGTCACAAGGAGTATCAGCAGGATTTGAACCCTGGTTTCCCGGTCTTCTGCTCTAACCGATAGGCTGGTGCTGCACTCCACTGCTTTCTCTCCTGTTTGATATGGAAGTTTGTGTGGTGTTTTGGCAGCAGTGAGTGAGAAAATTGTCATTACTGATGGGGGTTTTGAGATTTTTGCCGTCAAACCATAGATCCAGTAGATTTTTGTTGTGGTTCAGATCTAGTGGTGATAATTCAGTTCTGTAGATAATGACTATTTGTGCGACAGTTGACTAACATTTTTTTTCTTATTTCAGCAAGGATGGAGCATCACAGTGGACCTGGTGATTGGACCTAAAGGCATTCGGCAACTAACTAACAAAGAAACAAAGGTTCTGGATAAAAATATACAGCCTTAAAAGGCTAATTATTTAAACCATAATTTGTTGAGGTCTTTTCTGTTGTAAATCTATAATTCCTTGTACATAAAATAGGTTTTTAAAGCAAACCTGTACCTTCCATTTAGTAGGGTTTAACACTAAACTAAACTTGTACTGGAGGAGTAACCATATATTTTAGTAGTTCATTGCAGATCACCTTTCAGTGTAAAATCCCATCTCCATCTTAAGTTTCTGACCATCATGTGAAGATGGGTCATCTGCTCCCCTCAGCTCAGGTCATAAAACATAAGCATAGAGAGGAGCGACTCAGTACTGACCTCCAGAACAGCAGAGACAAAGACAGGCCCAAACCATCAACACCATACTGGGACTTTTAATATAATGTGAATCAGGGAGAAAAGTATGAAGTAGCTCCCGCATTCAGAATGAGAGTGATTTTCAAAGCCATTTCTGTGGGTTAAGCTATGTTTGATCCACTGAAATGGGCTGTTTGGCATTGATGGTAGCAGTTTTCAGGAGGCATGTGGAGGATGGGATAATGAAATGATGCTATACAGAAAATTCTCCTCTTTCAGTTCTGATTTGGCTTCATGATCTCTACCATTCCAGCTCTGCATTTTCTGTCTTTAATTATGATAACCATGCAGTATACACTCTTTTTCCTTGCCTTCTTGCGTTCAGTATTATTAAGTGCTACAAGTTGACTATTTAGCATTTTCCCTTACAGCCCACTTGTTTAGCTGAATTCAAGCGCATTAAATCCATCAAGTGTTCCCCCCTGGAGGATGACAGGGCTCTTCTGCTGCTAGAGATATCTGGGGCACCTCAAGTAAGTTTTTGAAGTTCTAGGTGGAAAACTACTCACATGGAAACATATTCAAGTTTTGTTTCATTACACTAGTTGCTTCTGATCTATAAATGGAAAGAAAGCTGGCAAAGAAATGGAGAAATTATTGTACTTGAGCTAACCCAGAGCAAACCTCACAGAAATCCTCTCCACTTTCTTTCAACCAATGAATGAGAGGAAGGAAATAAACGTGGGCTAAAATTACATTAGATTATGCCAATGACTTTTGAGACCCATCTAATATAGTTTTACAAATGTACTTATGTGACTAAAATTGGTCAGTAGACAGACTGCTCCTACTTTCAGTAACATTAGTCACTATTTTTCAAAACTGTGTATCATATTTGCGAAAACATAATGCAAGAGCAAAAGTGCCATGGGACAGGGATGTAATATCACCTAAGCGTGCTTGAGGAGAAGGTTACATGCATCATGGAGGCATCTCAGAGACTTGGTGGAAGGAGGACAATCAATGGGACACTGTGTTAACAAGGTACAAATTACATGGCAATGATAGAGGGGATCAAATTGGAGTGGGCTTACACTCTATGCTAAAGAGGGAATTGAGTCAAACAAAATAAACATTCTACATGACAGATAGCAGCGTGGAATCATTATGGATAGAAATTCCATGTGTGAAGGGAAGGAGTATTCTTGTAGGGCTATATTACTGTCTGCCAGGACAGAACGAACAGATGGATGAGGAAATGTTTATAGAAATTAGGAAAGCTGGCAAACTGGGCAACAGTATAAAAATGGGTGATTTCAATTACTCCAATATTGACTGGATACATGTTACATCATTGAGCACCAGGGAGATAAAATTCCTAGTAAGCCACTGCAGGTCAGTTTTGTAATGGTTGTTATAGTCCTCATGCTAGTAAAATACCTGCTCTGTATCTTGCTCTGTATCTGAGGTGTGCTGCAGTGCCCTTATACCATATGGTTTTGACTCAATTAATATTTTTCCTTTAAAGCCCTTAGCTATTAAAACACCCTGCTTGGCTGTGGCTGAAAACATGGCAGATCTGATAGATGGGTACTGCAGGTTGCAAAATGAATCAGAAAATTCTCTGATCGTCCGTTCCAATAAAGGTGAGGAGAAGTCTAAGCAGCCTGCGTCCTGTAGATTCTGTCCCCATTTACAGTTGTAGTCACTAAAAGGAGAATTTCGAGTGTGTTAATGCCATTGTTTCACCACATAGCTTGGATCTGCTACCCAAGCTTCAGAGGAGAAGGTGGACACCCCCCCCCCCCCAAATAAACTTTTTTCCTGCAGTAAAAGCAGTGGTGTAAATTCAAAAAATTGCTGAGGGCCTCCAGCCTCCGCGTTTAGGCTTTAGGAAGCAGAGGACCATCCCTCACCAGCTTTCCCTTATGAAAATATTTGAGTCCAACCTCCCAGTAGCTCGAGAAACACCTCATCCCCTGCTACTGCTCTGAAGTCCTAAGATAACATCATTGAAATCATGTGGTTGTTATCACAATACTTAGACCCAGCAACGGGAGATGGGGTGCTTAAGGAGCTCATTTTCAAAAGAGAAAAATGTCTACATCAATATTTTCAAAACCAATCTTTAGACATTTTTCTATGAAGTCCGTCAGAAGTGCATTCATTGGAGAAAGCTGGCGAAAAAGAGGTGTGGCTACCTTTTAGGAAGTAAGTAATGTTTAGTGCACTCTGCCTCCATCCCTGCAATGCAGGGACTCTGTGTTTGCTGCTTGGGTAGAATATACACCACCGAGTATAAGTCATTTTATTAATACAGTCTATGCTGATTTACTACTGCAAACTTACACATTTAAGGTGATGAGAAATAACCCTTCCCCTGGTAATGGTATACAGTGGTGGAAATAAGTATTTGATCCCTTGCTGATTTTGTAAGTTTGCCCACTGACAAAGACATGAGCAGCCCATAATTGAAGGGTAGGTTATTGGTAACAGTGAGAGATAGCACATCACAAATTAAATCCGGAAAATCACATTGTGGAAAGTATATGAATTTATTTGCATTCTGCAGAGGGAAATAAGTATTTGATCCCCCACCAACCAGTAAGAGATCTGGCCCCTACAGACCAGGTAGATGCTCCAAATCAACTCGTTACCTGCATGACAGACAGCTGTCGGCAATGGTCACCTGTATGAAAGACACCTGTCCACAGACTCAGTGAATCAGTCAGACTCTAACCTCTACAAAATGGCCAAGAGCAAGGAGCTGTCTAAGGATGTCAGGGACAAGATCATATACCTGCACAAGGCTGGAATGGGCTACAAAACCATCAGTAAGACGCTGGGCGAGAAGGAGACAACTGTTGGTGCCATAGTAAGAAAATGGAAGAAGTACAAAATGACTGTCAATCGACAAAGATCTGGGGCTCCACGCAAAATCTCACCTCGTGGGGTATCCCTGATCATGAGGAAGGTTAGAAATCAGCCTACAACTACAAGGGGGGAACTTGTCAATGATCTCAAGGCAGCTGGGACCACTGTCACCACGAAAACCATTGGTAACACATTACGACATAACGGATTGCAATCCTGCAGTGCCCGCAAGGTCCCCCTGCTCCGGAAGGCACATGTGACGGCCCGTCTGAAGTTTGCCAGTGAACACCTGGATGATGCCGAGAATGATTGGGAGAAGGTGCTGTGGTCAGATGAGACAAAAATTGAGCTCTTTGGCATGAACTCAACTCGCCGTGTTTGGAGGAAGAGAAATGCTGCCTATGACCCAAAGAACACCGTCCCCACTGTCAAGCATGGAGGTGGAAATGTTATGTTTTGGGGGTGTTTCTCTGCTAAGGGCACAGGACTACTTCACCGCATCAATGGGAGAATGGATGGGGCCATGTACCGTACAATTCTGAGTGACAACCTCCTTCCCTCCGCCAGGGCCTTAAAAATGGGTCGTGGCTGGGTCTTCCAGCACGACAATGACCCAAAACATACAGCCAAGGCAACAAAGGAGTGGCTCAGGAAGAAGCACATTAGGGTCATGGAGTGGCCTAGCCAGTCACCAGACCTTAATCTCATTGAAAACTTATGGAGGGAGCTGAAGCTGCGAGTTGCCAAGCGACAGCCCAGAACTCTTAATGATTTAGAGATGATCTGCAAAGAGGAGTGGACCAAAATTCCTCCTGACATGTGTGCAAACCTCATCATCAACTACAGAAGACGTCTGACCGCTGTGCTTGCCAACAAGGGTTTTGCCACCAAGTATTAGGTCTTGTTTGCCAGAGGGATTAAATACTTATTTCCCTCTGCAGAATGCAAATAAATTCATATACTTTCCACAATGTGATTTTCCGGATTTAATTTGTGATGTGCTATCTCTCACTGTTACTAATAACCTACCCTTCAATTATGGGCTGCTCATGTCTTTGTCAGTGGGCAAACTTACAAAATCAGCAAGGGATCAAATACTTATTTCCACCACTGTACATTGATGGATGCTGCACTGCTCCTGTAAACAATCAGCTGCGGAAGGAAAACAAATGGGATGATTCTCGGGTCTGCTCCTTCACGTGCAGTGGAGAAGTGCCGGGATCACCACTGTCCGTAACATCCATTCCGGATGGAGCTGCACCTGTGTTTGTTTTTCTTAAGCTCTGCTTGAGATTGAAATGATTCAGTGATACAGTTTGCTACAAACCTAGGCTCAAATAGAATAATATTGAGCCCACAGCAATCAGCATTTTTTAAACACCAACCGTCTTGGGTAAAAAAAAATAAACCCAGTATCTGGATAGTGTCCGCCACTGAATATCTGGAGTTTGCAGTCAGTGCTGCAGCTGCCCAGATAGTAACAAAAAAATAAGAGAGAGAGAGAGAAGAAAACCAAATCTTCCACAATGGAGCAGCAAGCCAAAACCAAAGGGGTGGAAGTTACCAATACTACTAGTTCAAGGACCACAAGTTCCAAGGAATTGCAGATAAAAGATTTATGGACCAGTGATAAATACAGGCAAAACCTGACACGGGCCATGGTTGAGCATGCTAGCCTTCATCAGGGGTCCTGTATGGATATCAAGTGCAAAACTTAAAACACTCGCCAACTATTATAGGCAAAGAAAATGAGCTGAAATCTTTATCCTAAAAATGCTCCAAACGCTATAGATGCACCACATATGGAAGTCAATTCCCAAATGTTCCTTGGGGCTTGTGCTTTTTGAACTAGTGGTGTTGGCGACTTCTACTCATTTAGTTTTGGCTTGCTGTCCAGATAGTACAATAGTTAGCCACTAGCTGATCAGCCAATCTTCTTATACTTAGGCAGTCTTTTTTCTGTCCATTGAGCCCAACATCCTGATTGTGACAGTGGCCAGTCCAGGTCACAAGCACCTTGCACGATCTAAAGATGTCCATTTCCAGGGATACCCAGTCTATTTGGCTAATAATGCTTTCAGGACTCTTCTTGTACAGCTGGGGTAGGGCACTGAAAGAACACTTGTGCTTTTATTTTTGTAAAAGCACAGGCATTCACAGGTAATTTACCCTTAGACCACTGTCAAAGTAAAATTGTGCACATGCTTTTACTTTGAAAACTGGTGCATAGTTGACAGATGATATCCACAGGCTTTGGAGATATACAGATATGTGGATATTACCTTTTAAAACCCTCTCTCTCTCTCTTTCTCTCTGTCTTCTTTTACAGAAAATGGCAAGAGGATTAGTCTACCACAGATCCCAACTGAGTAAGAACACCTCTCCAGAGGACACCTTAGAGACTAGTTTAAATGAGCTGTAGCCTGAGTGGCAGCCCTCTGTTCTGGGCATGTCATATGATGAACACAATGGAAAATGTGATATTTATGTGGTTCTGGGCACTGACATGGTTTAATAACATTACACTAAAAGAGTCCTGGTTCCTTCTGAAGGATTGTGCCCACAAATATACCTTTTCTCACCATCGGTTAGAGGGTAATTTTATTACAGGTGCTGTGGTGGAAGGGCATTTGGGGCTGTTTTATAAAGACAATATAGGCACCTATGTGGCTATATAAAATTGACTTAGATCATGTGGAATATAAAAGTTATAAATAAATAAATAAAAACCTATAATAATCACAGGAAATGCACCTATATAAATTCATGTGCATCAATTATGTGTGTATTTTATTAAGTACATGCTTATATCACATTCTGCCCCTGCTCTGCCCAAACTTGTTGGGCGATACTTCAAGAATTCTAATGGATGCAAGGCGCAGAAATGGGATATGTGTGTGAAAACAGCCACACTCCCATTTATAGAATAGTACCTAAGGGGCTCTTTCACTAAGGCGTACCTAAAAGTGGCATGTGCTGGTGTAGGCATGTGTTTTGGATCCGTGCTGGTCAATTTCCTATGCATGCCTGGAAAAAAGTAAATTTTTTGTGCCAGAAAATGGACATGTGGCAAAATTAAAACCAGCGCGCATCCATTTTTGGCCTGAGACCTTACCGCCACCCATTGACTTAGCAGTAAGGTCTAACGCGCTAACCAGGCAGTAAGTGGCCAGCGCATATCTACTGCCGATTACTGCCGGCTAAGCACCACATGGTAGAAAATAGAAAATATTTTCTACCATGTGTTTTGGGCGCGCACCAAAAATGGAAATTGCCTCCTGGGGTACGCAGTAGCCGGGCGGTAGTACCAATTTGACGCGCGTTGAATGTGTGTAGGCGCCTATGCGTGTTTGTAAAATGGCCCCTAAGTTTTTCCATGGAGGTCTGCAAAGGGGCGTGACCATGGGAAGGACATGGGTGGGTCAGGGGCATTCCCTTAAAATACACGCAGTGTTATACAATAGTGCGGATCTTTTCCCAGTTTGAGCACCAGAATCGACACCTGGTTTCAGTTGGTGTAACTCTGCATTCAGAGTTGGATGTGGATCCTGGCACTACGAACTATGAAGGGCGCCGATCCCAGAACCCCCGTTATAGAATACCATTCACCGGGGGGTTTTTGCCACTAAATTTTGAACGCCATTTACTGAATCTAGCCCTATATGTACCTTTCCTCTGGGGTAATTTTATTTTTTTTAAAAAGACCTTTTCATGCATAAAACAGGGTTTACCCATGGGGAAAAAGTTTCTAAAATTACTCCCAAAAAGCATTATCCATTATAAGAGGTCTGCAAGTGTCATGGTATATTTAATATGTAATAGTGAATCCGTTCATGTAGCTTGACACCCAACCTACCCTGTATACATCTGATCCAAGATGTTAGAAAGTGCTTTCAGTGTCTGAGAAATACATCATGGTCTGCTGAAATGTCCCATGATTGTGTTATCTTTGTTCCGTATATTTTATTTAGTTTCTCTGATTATTCATTAAGAACTTGGCATTAATTATTTTATTTATTTATTTATTTATATATTGATTGGGATTTATTAACTGCCTTTATGAATAGATTCATCCAAGGTGGTATACATCAGATACAATTTAACATAAAACTTATAATTTTACAGTAGTAATATGACCAAATATAAACATTAATACAATCAATGAGGAAAACGTGAAAGCAACAAATTGAAACCTAATAATTGGACTAACATGAAACAGTATCAGAAATACACACATTTAACAGCACTGTAGAACATTCATATAATAGAAATATAAATGTCAGTACAATACAAACAATACTATAATAGAGCAAGAAAGAACATTGAAACAACAAAGATATAATACGTCAGCATACTAGCAATGGAACACCTAATAAGCACACATTAGAACATTCATAACTGCCCCTCACCCTTGAGAAAAGTCCCTCTGTAACTAGTCTGGGCCACCACCTTAAGAACACTGATCCTGCCCCGGGAGGAAGTGAGCTGGGAGGGGCGGAGTCAGTACCTGGGAGTTTAAAAGACAGGGCCAAGCTGAGATTAAGGAGGCTGTGGGAAGGAAGACTTGAATGCCTACTGTAAGCTCCTGAAGTTCCTGTCGACCTGGCTGAGGTAAGCCATTGATACTGTTGCACTGAATCTTGCAAGTTTTGCTTATAGGCTGTGTTTGGGGTGTTGCAACCCCAGCAGTCACAGCCTTTGTTAGGCCTTCCGCTGGAGAGCTGCTTAATACTGTGTTTTTCTGAACTGCAGAGGTTTTCCTACCCTATGTCTTGGGCCTGTAAGGGAACAGGCCCGAGGATTCCTTTGGATAAATACTTATTTTTGCATTCATCCATTTTGGTCTGACTGTGTTATTCCACCGACCCACTAACAGCCCTCACTCGGGGTGTCACATAACATAGATATGTTGCTAAATGCTGTTCCTACAATACAATGAAACCTCATTACTATGAAGCCAATGGCCAAGAGCTGATATATAGATGGAGACAAGATGGGTGCTACAGAGTCAATTGGGATAAATAGGTGACTAAACTCAAGGCAAATTCTTTGTACAGTTAAACAAGGTAAGAGGAACTGGTCTAAGTTACAGGGTCTGCAGCAATTATATTATTGCTTTATATTATTGCATTAAGTTCAATTCTGTAACTAGTACCCACATTTAAGCACTGGTTGCATGTGTGAATGTACAGAATACCTGCATTTTCATGGGTAAGTGGTAGCAACATTCTGTAATGGTGCATGTAACTGGCATGGTGCATAAGTGCAAGGCATAAGTGGGGCTGCCTCATATGTGGACTGCTTACAGAACACTGTAAGTTACATGTGCCCTTGCTGCATTTAGGCATCAGGTCTGTGGCTGGTATTATTATCGGCGTCTAGATTTTGGGCATTTCAATACCGAATTCCGGTAGTATTCTATAATGGAATCTGGGCACCTAGATACCATCATAGAATAGAATCATCTAAAAGGAGATGTCAGTTACAGAATTACCTCTATTTTGTCCGGTTCTGTGTATTATTCTTATCATTTCTGTACATGATATCAAATCTGTACCTATGATAGGCTATAAGATTAATTCAGAAGGGAATGCTTCCGATAAGAAGCCTAATGGTCAGAGAAGTGAGCAGGGAAGCCAGAGTTCAAATCCCACTGTGGCTTCTTGTGATATTGGGCAAGTCAGTTAATCCTCCATTGTCTGAGGTATAAACTTAGAGGGTCTTTTACTAAAGCTTAGCTCGAGTTATCTACAGCAGGGCCAAGAAGAATAAAATGGGCCCTGCTGCAGATAACTCAAGCTAAATTTTAGTAAAAGACCTCCTTAGATTGTAAACTTAAAAGTAACTAGCCTTGAGCTGCAACTGAAGAAAGGCATGACCTAAAGCCAAATCCCTTCCCTATTAAAATAATATTAAATCAAATATTAATATAACCATATTCACATCTTTATCATATACCATAGGGAAACAGAAGATCGAAGATCCAGAATCACTGAAAGGAGTAGTATAGGTAAGTTGCATTTTTCTTTGAAAGACCAGTGTGAAAATCTTGCTATTGCTTTTAAAATCTGACCAGAGGCTTAAAATGAACCTCAGGATCTAAAGTCAGGGGCATGGTTGCAATATTTTAGTCTTTTCTAACATTTTACCCATTGAAAATTTGCAGTATAGAATTATGGGACCATGACTTTTTTTGAACTCCCACCTTAAAACTTACTTCATCAGAGAGGAGTTCCGTTACTTTGTGCCTCAGGGCTCAGGCCCTAGCACTGTGGTGCTGGAAGCTTATTTTTGAGTCTCCTGTCCGATAGGGTCCATCAGGATTGGGCATGCTGAGGAAGAGAAATTCTTGAGTCTGTGAAGGGATAGGTGAAGAGAGCTGCTACTGCAGCAACCATGCCAACCAAAAGAACAATTCTGAGGATAGATCCTGCCAGCTGGCAAGGTTATATGTGTTATCTGGCTATGATATCTGGGGTGAGGGGGAGTATATAAAGAGGACAGACTAAATGTAGGAAAAACCTGACTGCATTGTGATTGTTTTGTGCTTAGGGAGGGGAAGCAGCTGTCACTACAGTTGCAGCTCCTTCCGGCCTACTAGTAGTACTGAGGGTATGTCTTGAAGGAGGTTTCCCTTGAGTACTGGTTCAAGCAGGGGGTGCTTGGCCACTTAAGAGGTGTTGGGGTTCACAACAAAAAAACTCACCTAGGAATAGAATTGAATTCTACAGAACATGTCCATCTCTCTGTGGATATGTTCTGTAGAAGAATTCTGTGGAAATCTCTCTGTGGGGTTTGCTTTCTCCATGGAACCTAGCCTGCCTCATGAAAGAAGGATAGCAGTGTGACTGGTTTTGAAAGTCTACTTATTTGTTCAACTTGTAAGAAATTCTGGTCCATAAAATAGACTGTGGGAATGCTAAATCCTGTGAATTAGGATACATGATAACTAATACAGAGGAATTCCTACATTACAATATTCAGGCCAGTAGATCTCCTTGTGATTCTCATGTACATGCAGTGAATGGTTTTTGCTTTATGATATTATTTCTAAATCAGTCCATTTTGTTTTGCTTCAGATTCTGACATTTATGCTGAAATCCCAGATGACTCTTTAGGATCCAGATGTACAAGTAAGCACTATGTACCTCTGATGGTTTAATAAAAAGATACTTAAAATTAAAAAGTACTGTACAAGAATCAGAAAGGCTGTTCTACAGATGAATCGAGTTACCAGTCTCATTCCACAGCTGGTCACTGGTGACTACGGTTGATTGTTTTTCAGTCACAGGGGAGGCTGGCTGGTTATGAAGAGGACAAGGAGCCAGTGGTGTACCAAGGGCGGGACGGTGGGGGTGGTCCACCCTGGGTGCTTGTTGCAAGGGGGTGCAGGGAGCAGCTGCACGGCTGTCAGCTCTGCCAGTTCAGTGCTGCCTCTGATGTTACTTCCTGTTCCGGGGCAGGGAACTGGTGGAGCTGATAGCCGCGCGACTGCTCCCAGCACCCCCAGGAGGTAAGGGGGGGGATGCGCAGCAGCGATGCTCCTCGATTGCCAGCCGGTCTAGGAACACCACTGCAAGGATCAGTTTTATATATTTTAACAATTTTTATTGATGAATTATCAAAAATACAAAAAGTAAACAACCAGTGAATACACTGAAACACATATTCTAGTAAACTACCATGGTTAAGCCAAAAGTAAACTAGAACTCATCAATTTTCTTCTCCCAACTAGGCAAACCTTCCTCCCCAACCCCACCCCCCCAAAAAAACACCCTGTGAATTCCAGCATGTGTAGCAGGGGGAACACTTCATTCAAAAGCAGGCAGAAAAGCCGACTGCCAACGCTAAGGGAATATTTATTTCAAAGACTATTCAAAATCAAACTTCTTGCTCTATGTGGAAGAGATTGAATATATGCACCCCATACTGCCAAAAATAACTTCTTTCGCTTTGGAGAGCCGCGAGCTACCCTCTGTTCCATTAGCAACAATGCATGTAAACGATTCCTCCATGCCCAAAAAGACGGTACTGCTTCACCTATCCATACCCCCATTATGATTCGTTTACCCAAAACTGACGCTTTCCTTATGAAAAGAATGGCCTCGCGGTTAGTGACACAAAAATTTTCATATTTATCTAAAAGCAAACCCGCAGGCGTAATCGGCAAAGAGCAGCCCAAGAGCCCTCCCACATTCTGTAAAATAGCCTCCCAAAATAATTGCACCTTTGAGCATTCCCAAAAAGCATGAAAAGAGAATTAGGGCCTTGCCTACACTTCGGGCAAGCCGGTGTTCCAACCCCACCAATCTTAAACATCTGCTCCAGTGTGAAATAAGCCCTGTGCCAGTATTGACATTCTCTCAATTCAGCACTTATAAAAATGTCAGGAATACGTTTAATTAGCGTCATGAAATCTGACAGAGAAATAGGCATACCTAGGTCCTGACTCCATTTCTCCAAAAGATCCGAGGTCTAGCAACTAACAGCCGCTGTAGCTCCTTATAAAGAGAAGAAACGGACAGGCTGCATTCCCTGAACTTCCCAAAAAATTCCTCTAAATGGTGGCCTAAACGAAAAGTCCCTCTATCTAAAGACTTGTGGTAATGGTGTAGTTGGTGGTATGCCATCAGATCCCTTGGCTCCGCCACTCCTTTAGCCTGCAACTGTGCCCAACTTACCGCCATTGCCCAGCACATGTTGTAAAAGAGTCGTCCCTTGCACAGCCCATCGCCCAAAACTGGCATCAAAAATTTGCAACTTCCCTTCTGTGAATACCTTGAGACGTGCTGGATACAACAGGGCAAACTGAATATGCCATCGATCAATGCAGTTCCCCACAAATCGGCGCATCAGCTTTCCTCAACAAAGAGACTCTAGATGAAAAGCCTTGAAAACACAGCACTGGTTTATTTTCAAACGTGAGTGTCTCTTTGCTCTGAATAGCACGTAAAATTTCTGTTTTATGTACAAAGTTCAGGAGTTTAAAAATAGCAACTCGAAGGCACGCCTCTATAGGCCTCCATGGGCCTAATCGATGTGCTCTTTCAATATGCAACACTTCCGCTTCTGATTGTAGCTGCAGACTTGAAAACAACCAGGATTCCATAAACCCCCGAAGCTCCAACTCAGCAATCTTTTCAGGTAAACCTACCAAACACAGGTTCCCCCTTCGCAACCTATTTTCAAAGTCGTCCAGTTTGTCTTCCAAGGTACGCACCTTATTATGCAACTCTTCATTACCTGTAGAAAGTTGCTGCACCCTGTCCTCCAAGTCCGATACGCGTTGGCAATATGCAGTAAATTCTCCCTTTAAGGATTCTAGCCAACCATCAACAATGTCGAGCTTACTGGTGATACAGTGCAAACGCTTATCCAACGAAGCATCAATAGCCTGTTTAACTTCCGTCATAATCTCTGCTACCCAGGCGGAGCTGATTGAACAGTGCCCCGGGTCTCCATCCTCAGCCATCTTGCTCTCACTCAGGCGCGGCTTCTCTTTGTCTCATCGCGGCGCTCACAGTGCCATCCTCTCCAACCGACAAAAATTATTTGCAAAGAGGATTAGACAGATCCAAGATGGCGACTGAGATGGTGTGAGCGCCAGAGCTCCTGAGCAGCTAGGAAGGAAAGACGCCAGATCCCCTATAGAACATCATGGGGAAGAGAAAAGGGAAAGCGAAAGCTCCTACCTCCCTGAGCCCAGCTGTGAATCCCGCTGTATGCCAAACTGTACTGGAGTCCTTCAGAGTTCAGGCACTCGGAGAACAATTATCTGCGACTACGAGATCAGTCTCATTGGAAGCTGATCATAGCATTGAGGGCGTATCGCTTAGCCCACCCTCGAGCACAGCGACCAGGAAGTGAGATGAAACTGACGGAGGAACAGAAGGCTGGAGAGATTGGTGCTGTACAGCCCCTGCCATCTGATCTGGGAGGGCCCATTGATGCTTCAACGCCGGCCAAACTAGCAACGGAGGAACGAGTTTCTTCCCTTATGGCTCGAACTACCACTCCTGAAGGATCCCGAGGAACTGTAAGACCTGCTGTGATTATGTTAGAAACGCTCTGGGACGCCATTCAAGGTATTCACACTGTTCTACAAAAGAATGTAAACTCCCTTAGGGGAGAAGTTACTGATTTGAAGCAAAACTATCAAGTAATTGCTGGAAAAGTCCAAGCTAACTCAGACAAGGTAACAACTTTGGAAGGAGAAATTGCTAAGTTGCAAAATGCTACAGCCACATTAATCAAGGAAAGAGACATTTAATCTCGTAAATTAGAATTTCTTGAAAATCAAAGTCGTAAGAATAGCTTGAGGTTTATAAATTTCCCTAAATCTCCGCTAATTTCCGCCGTAGATATGCTGAGAAAGTACTTTGGTGAAGTTCTGGGAATACCAGCAGAAGGTTTTCCACCTATTGCTAGGGCCCACTACAAAACAGGAATTAAGAGAACACCTGACGTTCAACCTCAACTTTCTTCGGACTTAAATTTGACTGAATTTCTAGAGTCCTCCTTGGAAATTGAGACTGAAAGAACTACCCTAATTGTTACCTTTGCTCTAGAAATAGATCGAAATAATATCTTTCGGACCTATTTCCGTCATGCAAATGGAGGTTTTATGGGCTTGAAGATACAGATTTTTCCTGACTTGGCTAGGGATACGCAAAGGAGAAGAAGAGAATTCTTGTCTTATAAGACAAGAACTCTCAACGTAGGAGCCATTTTCCTATTAAAATTTCCTTGTAGATGCTTGATATCTCTAAATGCAATTAATTATGTATTCTTTGATCCCTTAAAACTGTCACAATTTATTCAATTACAAGAAAGTGTTGAAAAGCCTTCAGTTGCAGCCCAGCGAGAAATGCTATAAGTAGGCTAGCAGGGTCAAATGCTCTCCAAGTTTCATTGATAGAGATTTGTTACTTAATTCTTATTTTTTTCTAGTACTTGGATCATTACTTAGTGGACGAAGCTTATAGAGAATACTATTTCCTTCTTTTGTTATTTCTATATTTAATTGATGTCTTGATATTTCCATTGCATTTATGTTGTAAATGTAATCATAAAATGATATAAATAAAGTAAAAAAAAATATTTGCAAAACACGGACACAGGTAGCAATCCTTCGCTGGCCAGGTACCAATCACTGATATACCCTCTAAAAATAACTTCTTTGAGGTTTGGGCCCAGGAGCGTGCTCCAGCAGCACCCGCTTACTAGCATGGCATCACGTGACCTCTGCAAGGATCAGTTTTATTGCCTCACCCTTCGGTGGTGTTAATTTACAAAAGAACCCATGAATTGGCCAGTAGTTCTTGGTCAGTGGTTTTCAACTCAGTTCTTCTCACTTCACCATAGGTGAATCACACTTGTTGCCATATTTGTTTACAGCACAGATGAAAGGAAATGCATATATCATAAAGCTTCATCTGTTATGGTGTGGTACTGTGGTAATAAATATGTCTGTGCTGTATATTAAGTTGAGAATATATTTGGTACTCCTCAATAATGCCGTGTTTGGCATTCCCTATTAATATTGTTGGGGTGTAAAGTGCCACTTTGTGCAGTTACTAAAAGAACACATAATGCTCGTTACCCAAACATGTCTCCCCCTGTTCATGACAGCTCCACGCTATGGCATCTGTCGGGATGATATGACCCTGGGGCGGATCCTGGGAGAAGGTTTCTTTGGAGAGGTCTATGAAGGAGTGTTTAAAAGCCAGGTGTGTATACATTCTCTTCTCACACTGATTAACAAGAAATACATGCTCTTCAGTGAATGCTGTAGGGGTCTATTTTCAGAAAATGCCACTGTCTAAATTACATTATTCAATTTAGAAAAATGTTCTGCTGAACTTAGATGGCCTAAGTGTAGGCCTACAGTTCATTTGCCTGGATTTAAAGCTCTAATTTTACTGAAGTTGTCCAGGTTGGAACTGGAATATCCAAGTCAGGATATTTGCAATTTCCAGTCTATTTTACAAAAGGCCCTCTGCATGTGGAGCCTTTTGTAAAATAAGTATCAGGTCACTGAATTTCCCTAAAAGTTCATTGTGAGCAGGCATTTTATAAAAATACAGATTTACAAAAAGATCAGCATCACTCAGTCTTCTAGATAGAAGTGCCAATACTTACCATTAAGAAATAGAAACCTAGAAAATGATGGCAGATAAAGACCGGCATGGTCTGTCTAGTCTTCCCATCAAGGTGGCTAGAGTTGTGTGCTGCTCCCTGCAGGTTATACCTCCCTATGTCTTTGCTTAGAATGCAGCCAGAGACAGGAAGATCACACCTCTATGGATAGGTCAGGTCAAACAGCGGAGAAGCAAATCCAAAGAAAACAAAAAAAAACACACACAGTGGTGTGTAAACACATAAAAGTCCTTTATTCAGTTATTCCAGGATCTGACACAGATCGTGTTCTGGCCAAAAGGCCTGCATCAGGGATCCAAGAGTCTACAAAAAAACTCTAGCTATGGTGTTCTATATCCCAAACCAAAATTGCTGTAGAACTATACAATTAGAACACTGAAGCGTCATGGTAAAAGGGCCTTTTTTTAAGAGGCCAGAAAATGGACATGTGGCAAAATAAAAACCAGTATGCGTCCATTTTCAGCCTAAGAGACCTTACCGCCAGCCAGGTGGTAGGCATGCAGTGCACATCCACTGACGTTTACCGCTGGGTAAGCGCCACGTGGTAGAAAATAGAAAATATTTTCTACCACGTGTTTTCGGCATGCACCAAATTCAGAATTACCGCCCGAGGCCTGCGGTAGCTGGGTGATAATACTGATTTGGCGCACCCTGGACGTGCGTAGGCACTTATGCACCTTTGTAAAATGGCCCCTGAATGTAGCAAGCTGAAGCACAGTCAGAAAAAAGAACACATGTGTGTTTGCTGAATAGCTGTGATCCTGAGAGACCACGTTGGCACCAGACTATCTTCATATCCAGAGTATTTTGTAGACTCTTGGACCTCTGATTCAGGCCTTTTGGCCAAAACATGGTCCTGTCATACCAGGGTACAAATTATATCATAGTGATAGGGTGGATCGAAGTGGTGGAGGGGTAATATTGTTTGTTAAGGAGGACCTTGAATCAAATAGATTGAAAATTCTGCGGGAAATAAAACACATCTTGGAATCCCTATGGATGGAAATTCCATAAGCAAAGCGGAAAAGAATAGTGATAGGAGTATACTACCGTCCAGCTGGCCAGGATGAACAGACGGATGTAGAAATGTTATCAGAAATTAGGGAGGCTAACAAACTGGGCAACACAATAATAAGGGGTGATTTCAATAACCCGATATTGACTGGGTAAATGTAACATCAGGGCATTCTAAGGAGGTAAAATTCCTTGACAAAATCAAGGACTGCTTTATGGAGCAACTGGTACAGGAGCCAACAAGAGAAGGAAAAATTCTAGACGTAGTCCTTAGTGGAGCGCTTGATCTGATGCAGGAGGTAATGGTGCTGGGGCCGCTTGATAACAGTGATCATAATATGATCAGATGTGATATCGTCTTTGGAGTCAGTGTACACAGGAAATCCAATATGTTAACATTTAACTTTCAAAAAGGAGGCTATGATAAAATGAGAGGAAGAAAGACCAGCTGCCATGGTTAAAAAATGAGGTGAAGGAAGCTATTAGAACTAAAAGAAAATCCTTCAGAAAATGGAAGAAGGAACCGACTGAAAATAATAAGAAACAGCATAAGGAATGTCAAGTCAAATGCAAAGCGCTGATAAGGAAGGCAAAGAGGGACTTTGAAAAAAAGATTGTGTTGGAGGCAAAAACACACAGTAAAAAATTTTTTAGATATATTACAAGCTAGAAGCCGGCAAAAGAATCAAGTTGGACCGCTAGATGACCAAGGAGTAAAAGGGGCAATCAGGGAAGACAAAGCTATAGTGGAGAGATTAAATTAATTGTTTGCTTCAGTCTTTCCTAGGAAGATTTGGGAGAGATACTGGTGCCAGAAATGATATTCAAGGCTGACGAGTCAGAAACTGAATGAAATCTCTATAAACCTGGAGGATGTAATAGGGTAATTTGACAAACTGAAGAGTAGCAAATCTCCTTGACCGGATGGTATTCATTCCAGAGTACTGATAGAATTGAAAAATGAACTTTTGGAACTTTGTTAGTAATATGTAATTTATCTTTAAAATCGAGTGGTACCGGAAGATTGGAGGGTAGCCAATGTAACGCCGATTTTTTTTTTAAGAGTTTCCAGAGGAGATCTGGGAAATTATAGACTGGTGGGCCTGATTTTGGTGCCGGGCAAAATGGACTATTATAAAGATCAAAATTACAGAGTATATTCAAAAGCATGGATTAATGAGACAAAGCCAACATGGATTTAGTGAAGGGAAATCTTGCCTCACCAATCTATTATATTTCTTTGAAGGAGTGAACAAACATGTGGATAAAGGTGAGCCGGTTGATATTATGTATCTGGATTTTCAAAAAGCATTTGAAAAAGTACCTCATGAAAGACTCCAGAGGAAATTTGTGAGTCATGGGAAAGAAGGTAGTGTCCTATTGTGGATTAAAAACTGGTTAAAAGATAGAAAACAGAGATTAGGGTTAAATGGTCAGTATTCTAAATAGAGAAGGGTAGATAGTGAGGTTCCCCAGGGGTCTGTGCTGGGACTGCTGCTTTTTAACATATTTATAAAAGATCTAGAGATGGGAGTAACTAGTGAGGTAACTAAATTTTCTGACGACACAAAGGTTTTCAAAGTTGTTAAATTGCAAGAGGATTGTGAGAACTTACCAGGGGACCTTACGAGACTGGGAGACTGGGCGTCTAAATGGATTCTGACCACGTGATCAACTCAAAGTTTCTCCATTAGCTGCGAGTTTTTATTAGCTTTTATCTGCTTCCCTGATTCTGACTATGTGATTCACCCTAACCCCAGTTCTAGAAGCTGCAGGAGTTTGATTGTGACCCCTGTTGCAGGCGGCTACTGTGTCAGGCCCAACCTCTTGTGCTTTCATTAAAGGACTTTTATCATATTCCCTTGGCTGGTCATGGTTTGTAGCATCCTCTACTATTGCTTTGCACCTGAGTGTGTTTGGCTATATTTGTGGACTAACACATTCACAACCACACCCATAACAAGCCACCACTAAATCTGTGCTTCTTATGGCAATTAGTTGTGCAAATAGTGGCACTGTAAAACCAGCATTTATATGTGTATGCCATCTAAGTTTCCAAGTTTATTACTACTACTACTACTTAGCATTTTTATAGCGCTGCCAGGGTTACGGAGCGCTGTACAAGTTTAGACAAGGGGAAGGACAGTCCCTGCTCAAGAGAGCTTACAATCTAAAGGTAATAAGCTATGTAGTCAGTGTAGGTATCAGGAATGGGGAAGGTGGTTAGGCGCCAAAAGCAAGGGAGAAGAGATGGGCCTTGAGTAAGGACTTGAAAATGGGCAGGGAGGGTGCACGGCGTATGGGCTCAGGAAGTCTGTTCCAGGCATAAGGTGAAGCGAGGCAGAAGGGGCGGAGTTTGGAGTTAGCGGTGGTAGAGAAGGGTACAGATAGGAGTGATTTGTCCTGAGAGCGGAGGTTACGGGTGGGAACATACAGGGAGAGGAGGGTAGAGAGGTAATGGGGGGCTGCAGATTGAGTGCACTTGAAGGTCAATAGGAGAAGCTTGAATTGTATACGGTAGCGGATCGGGAGCCAGTGAAGCGACTTGAGGAGAGGGGTGATATGAGAGTATCGGTTCACGCGGTAGATAAGACGTGCGGTGGAGTTTGGGACAGATTGAAGGGGGGATAGGTGGCTAAGTGGGAGGCCAGCGAGGAGAAGGTTGCAATAGTCAAGACGAGAGGTAACGAGCGAGTGGACGAGGGTTCGGGTGGTCTGTTCAGAAAGGAATGGGCGAATTTTGCTAATATTATAGAGGAAGAAGTGACAGGTCTTAGCTGTCTGCTGGATATGGACAGAGAAGGAGAGGGAGGAGTCGAAAATGACTCCGAGATTGCGGGCTGAAGAGACGGGGAGGATGAGGGCGTTGTCAACAGAGACGGAAAGTGGGGGAAGAGGAGAAGAGGGTTTGGGTGGAAAGACAAGGAGCTCAGTCTTAGCCATGTTCAGTTTCAGATGCCGGTTGGACATCCAGGCAGCGATGTCGGAAAGGCAGGCCAAAACTTTGGCCTGGGTTTCGACTGTGATGTCAGGAGTGGAGAGGTAAAGCTGGGTGTCATCAGCATAGAGATGGTACTGGAATCCATGTGATGAGATCAACGAGCCCAGGGAAGAGGTGTATATTTGCTATATTGTACATCATGCAAGGTTATCTGGGCAGTTTACAAAATTATCAATAAAGAAGAATGGGTAAAGTGAAGAAAATGGAGAAAAGAGACAGGATGGGAACTAGAATATATGTCAGGATAGAAAGAGAAAAAAAGAACAGGAAAGTAGCATGTCTGCCTTGCCCCTCAGGCCCCCTCCGGAAAGAATTAGGTGTCAACTATACGCGTCTTCAAATAAAAATGTCTTGAGCTTTGATTTAAATTTAGCCAGTGAGGTTTGTAAATGTAATTGGGAGGGCAGGGTAGTCCAGAGGGAAGGGCCAGTGACAGAAAAAAATTGAGCACAGAGTTATATTGTATCTGGTTTGCTTGAAAGATGGGATAAGAAGATTTTGATGCGATGATCGAAGAGCACAAGAAGGGTTGTAGTGTATCAGTGATTGAGAAAGAAAGGATGGAAGACCTGTAGCCTGGACTTTAAAGACAAGAATGAGAAATCTTATAGGTGATCCTGTGTGAGAGTGGTGGCCAATGTGCAGCTTTCAGGAGGGGTGTGACGTGATCACATTTCTTGGAACCAGTGATTAATCTAGTTGTGGTATTTTGAATTAATTGTAGGTGGTGTAGGTCTCTTTGTCTGAGGCCTTTGTATAGGGAGTTGCAGTAGTCTAACTGGATGAGTACAAGAGGTTGTACTTGGATCATGAGAACAGATTGATCTGATCATATGCAGCTTATAGAAGCAGCACTGCACAAGTGAGGTAATCTGTGGTCTAAAGGAAAGTGTGCAGTCTATAATGCCCAAACTTTTCAAGGACAACACTAAGGGCACTTGAAATCCACACAGAAGAACTGGCGATAATAGAGAGGTACTACTGCTGGTAAAAAGGAGAGCTTTAGATTTATCTGGCTTTAATTTTAACTTGCTATCAGTTAACCAACTAGTAATATGCGAAAGACCATAGTTAAGATGGTAGATGTCTTGGAGGTTGGTAGGATCTGGGTATCATCTGCATATGAAGTCAAACCGATAGACTGAATCAGTGTCAAGAGGGGTGCCACACAGATGTTAAAGAGGGTGGGAGACAAGATGGAACCCTTAGGTACCCCATAAGTATATATGATTGCCGCTGCTGGCTTTGAATAATAATCTGCTTTTAACTTTGCTACTGCTATTTATTTGTTACATTTGCTTCCAGGTAACACAAACCAGTGGGAACAACTCCGCTCAATTAGAAAATTACAGCCAAAAATCAGCGGATAATTTGTATGAATTGTAAGATAGTGAATTAATAATGGAGAGGGAGAGGACCTCAGACCGGTGATATCGTTAATCAATTAGATTACATAGATATAATCACCATAATATAATCACTGGTCCTCTACCAACCTCCTCCCTGGGTGTCAACTCAAATACTTCTAGTGCATATATGTAATATATAAAATATCCATAGTGCAAAACATTATTGCAAAGCACAGCTACTTAGCTTGTTGCGGCTCAAACAAGGGCCTCCCCAATGGTCCCGTTTCGCCAACTGGGACTTCATCAGGGGAAGAGCACCCCGCAACACCAAACTATGGCAAAATCCCAGCTAGCCGTCAATACAGCAAGACATATATGAGTGAACACCCAGGGAGGAGGTTGGTAGAGGACCAGTGATTATATTATGGTGATTATATCTATGCAATCTGATTGATTAAAGATATCACCAGTCTGAGGTCCTCTCCATTACTAATTCACTATCTTACATTTCATACAAATTATCCGCTGTTTTTTGGCTGTAATTTTACATTTGTATCCCACATTTTCCCACCTTTTGCAGGCTCAGTGTGGCTTACATATAACCGTTAAAGGCGTTAGCCGGTTACGGTTTGAACAAATAAATAGTATGAATGAATACAAAGTGATATTTTTATTTATTTATTACATTTGTATCCCCGCTCTTCCCCACATACAGCAGGTCCAGTGCGGCTTACATAGTAAAAGAAAGTATCTTACGTGGTAAAGAATACAGTAAAAACAAGGAAATGTAGGAACAGTATTATAAATTGTGGTGATATTGTGTTATGAGGTATATGTATGGTAGGAAACATTTGGGAGGAACTTAGAGAAGGAAAGAGGGAAGAAGAGTCAGGTAATGTCCGTTACAGTCTTTGGTTATATTGTGTCGTAAGTGACTAGTATTTTTATGTTGGCTTTAGGACACGTAACTTGAATAATTACCCACACTCTGGATTGAGAGCATGCACTCTGTTTCTACCATTACATAGATTCCCGATACTTTATAAAAGAATATTTTCTAAAATTGACTGAAAAGCCAAAATAAGATCATGCATGATTTTCAGCTGAGCCCCAGATAAGCACAAAGAGGTGTATTTTCAAAAGTTTATCAGGACACACGCATGTAAAGTAAAAAGTTATTGCCTTCTATAACTGTTTGGCTGTAGGCAGAGTATAAGCATTGTAGCCCAGAAATTGCCAGCTCCTGATACTTTTTAATGTGTTCCATGTCAGTTCCATTCCATATTGCTGCTTAGGTTGAAAAATAAATCCAACCACTTTCTGATTCCCTGTCAGCTTGTTCTCCATCATCCAGGGGATCTGTAGCCATTCTGCATCAGTGGGCATGTCATGCCTAATCCATGCAGCCTCTGAAAAATGCACAATTAGCTATGCAGAATATTTATTACAAAACAGCTCATTGCACAGCAGATTAGAGCATTTCTGCCGGTACTTAGAGCCAATCTGTAGTACTGATACGATACTATATCAGTTGAGATGGAAATGTATGATCCCCAACTACAGTCATAAATTTAGTAGTACAGTTCATTGTGTTATGGACTTTGTAATCTATTCCCCAATCAACACCACCCAAACATGAATACCCATGTTAGAGACAAGATTACTGAACGTGAGTTAAAATTTTATTTGGCCCATCTCTAATAAAGACTATAGCAAACTTATGACCTGGTTTAGGTTAAAATTGATCTGTTTGTAGTCCTAGGAGAATTGTGATTACAAATTAGGATTAAAAAATTTCAGTATGAAGCAGGACCACAAATGAAAGCTGTTTATTTATATGTAAACATGAACTTACAGTTGTGTTGCCAGGTTAGTCCACTTGGCCAGATATTCAAATGATTTGTGCTCTTAGCTTTGGGAGTTATGCTTATAAATTGGCCTCTACTAAGGTGCGCTGAAAAATGGCTGCGCTAGTGTAGGTGTGTGTTTTGGGCGCGCGCAGATCCATTTTTCAGCGCGCCTGTAAAAAGGTCTTTTTTTTTAAAGTTTTGCTGAAAATGGACGTGCAGCAAAATAAAAATTGGCATGAATCCATTTTGACTTAGCGTAAGGACTTCGTGGTAACCGTGCGGTAATCATTTACGCACGTAGAATGACGATTAGCGCCCGGCTTCCGCCATTAGCCAGAAAATAAAAATTATTTTCCAGTGCGTGTAGCAGATGCGTGTAAAAACAAAATTACTGCTAGGGCCATGCGGTAGCCAGGCGTTAACTCCAAATTGACTCGCATTGGGCGCACATAGGCACCTATGCGTCTTAGTAAAAGGACCCCTGAATATTTACTATTTACACTCAAAGGGGCTGATATTCAACCTACGACGGTAAGCGGCTTGCAAGCCTTGGGCTGAACTAACCCGGATACTCAATGCCAGGGTATGTGCAGCTGTCATCATTCAATATTTGGGTTTGTGCGCTGACCCAGAAGTTAACTGGGCACTGGCCGATATTTAGGAATGCACTACCTGACCATCTTCGTCATTGTGGCAGTTTGATACAGATTAAGAAATCTTTAAAGACGCGTTCATTTGTGGCAGCCTATTTTTGAAGCAGTTATAGCAGTCATGTGTTATACTGAAGAAATCAGATTTTTTTTTAAAAATTGAGTTTTGTACGTTAAGTTTGTACTTGTAATTTGATGGTATTTTAATGTGTATGTTCATAGTTGGAAACCGCCTAGTTTATAGGTGATCTACAAATTTTTTAAATAAAAATAAATAAACTCGGTGCATAAAGTTAGGACAGCTTTTTTAACGCGTATTAACCATGTACATGCGTTAACCATGTAGACGCCTACATGGTTAGCGCGTGTGCTAATTGTAGGCGCGTTAAAAACGCTAACGTGCCTTAGTAAATAGGGCCTCAAATTTCACAGCTAAGCAGTGGCTTTACTCTGGGCAAGTCACTTAACCCTCCATTGCCCCCTGGTACAAAATAAGTACCTGAATATATGTAAACCGCTTTGAATATAGTTGCAAAAAACTAAGAAAGGCGGTATATCAAGTCCCCTTTCCCCTGACTCTGTCATCGGACCGCCCCTAATCTAGCTGGAGAAATTCAGTGCCCCTGAATAGCAACCCTTTTAAACATCAGCCCAAAATTTCATTGAACTCCTAAATTTAAGAGCGTAAAAAAGGGTTGGCAACAGGGACAGATTTAGGACGGAAAAAAAAGTTAGAAGTTTTGTTTTGATTTTAAGCACTAGACTATAAATTAAGCTCATAAATCTAGGCAAATGAATGGCAGGACTAAATTTAGAAACATGACTTTTATGCTCCTAAATTAAGATGAATTTGCGGCTTAAAACTTAGACGCCTAAGTTTAACTGAAAATAGGCACAAATTTAAGGCCCTGTTTACTAAGCCGCATTATAGTCGTGTTAACACTGTTAACGCGCGTTAACCATGTACGCGCGTTAACTGTGTACACTCCTACAATATCCCTGTAGGCGCCTACATGGGTAATGCATGTTCTAATTGTAGGCGTGTTAAAAATGCTAATGCGCCTTAGTAAACAGGGCCCTTAAGAGCCTAAGGTAGAGGCATTAATTTAGGAGCTCAGCTTTTTTTTTTATATCAAGCTTGTATAAATTAGAGCCATTAAACAAGCTGTAGATGATAGCTTTATAATGGCCTAACTTAGTACCCTGTTCCCTTTGTATTACTGAGCAGTAATGGCAAATATTTAATGCTGAGAGGGTGGTTATGCATGAAAGCTGTTGAAAGTTTAATGGCAGTATGGGCTTAAGCATTGGGTTGGCACACTGGGCAGGAAAGGAGATGTTGACTGCTCTAAATTAAAGTTTTCACAGGATGATCTTGTTCTTTTAAGAAAGGGGAAAGAATCAATGTGGCTGTGAAGACCTGCAAGAAGGACTGTGCCCCTGATGTCAAGGAAAAGTTCATGAGTGAAGCTGGTATGTTCCTGACTTTTTCTTTCAAACTGCTCTTTTATGTGGAAGAGAAATGAACATATATTATTTTATTAGCACATTGTGGTTCTAACTTTGTTTTCTGCGATGTCGTTAAAATAGTCCATAGTACCTGAAGATTCGAAGATGGCCAATATAACATTGATTTTTAAAAAGGGTTCCACGGGTGATCCGGGAAATTACAGACCAGTGAGTCTGACGTCAGTGCCAGGCAAAATAGTGGAAAGGGAAGGGAAACTATTATAAAGAATAAAATTACGGAACACATAGATAAACATAGTTTAATGGGACTGAGTCGGCATGGATTCAGTCAAGGGAAGTCTTGCCTCACCAATTTGCGTCATTTCTGTGAAGGCATGAGTGAAAAATGTGAGCCAGTTAATGTAGTGTATCTAAATTTTCAGAAAGGTTTAGACAAAGTTCCTCTGAGAAAATTAAAGTCATGGGATAGTGTCGCGTGCCCGCCCATGCGGGACGCGCTCTCGAGGTCCTTTGCATACCTTCAGGCTTCTTCCCCGGGAGCGCGGGGTTTGTGAGTCCTTTAAGGCAAAATCACCCTCCAGGTAGAGAGGAGACAAAACTGGACCGGAACTCCGGACTGGAGTTCTACACCGGAACACTCGGAACTGGAACGCACCGGACAGGTGCGCACTGGAGTGGGGCCCACTGGACTGGACACACTGGAGTGGCCCCACTGGACAGGAACATACAGGAGTGAAACCCGCTGGACTGGAACACACTGGAACGGAACTGGAACATCCTGGACCTAGACTTCACCTACACTTGACTGCCTCCCCCTCGGGTTGAGCCCTCAGGTTCTGGCAGCCGGTAGGACTTACAGGAACAACAGGAAGGAAGGTCCAGGGGTGCCCCCTGGCACCTAGGCGAAGGCAAGGCAGAGAAAGTCCGTGTTCCGGCAGCAGGCAGAACAAGCAATGGTCAGGACAAGGAACAAGACTACGGCTGGAGCCTCAGTATCAAGGAGAACTGGCAACAGGTAGAACAAGGGCAGAAGCTCCAGAAGCAAAAGAAACACACACGGAAACCCAGCAGGCTAAACACAAGAAGACATAGTCAACTGTACAAGCTAGTAGGAAAGCTATACCCAGGCAACCAGACATACACAGGAACATACACAGAGCAAAAACTCAGGAGACTTAGAAAAGCTATACACCAGCTAACAATAAAGCTGTGCCCAAGCTAACAAGTCAAACACTGGAAACAGACACAGAGCAAACTCAGAAGACTTCGTAAAGCTACACACCAGCTAACAACAAAGCTGTGCCCAAGCTAACAAGTCATGCCCTGGAAACATACACAGAACAAACTCAGGAGACTTAGTAAAGCTATACACCAGCTAACAACAAAGCTGTGCCCAAGCTAACAAGTCATACACTGGAGACATACACAGAGCAAACTCAGAAGACTTAGTAAAGCTATACACCAGCTAACAACAAAGCTGTGCCCAAGCTAACAAGTCATACACAGGAAACAAACACAGAGAACTAGCAGAGCTAGACACAGAAGGGTAGGAAACCCAAAGAGCAATAAACACAGAAGGGCAGAAACCCTGCAGAGCTATAAACACCGAAGGGCTGAAACCCTACAGAGCTATAAACACAGAAGGGCTGGAAACCCACAAGCGATAAACACAGAAGGGCTGGAAACCCACAAGCGATAAACACAGAAGGGCTGAAAACCCACAGAAGGGTAGGAGACCCACAGAACAAATAAATACAGAAGGGCTGAAAACCCACAGAAGGGTAGGAGACCCATAGAACAAATACATACAGAAGGGCTGAAAACCCACAGAAGGGTAGGAGACCCATAGAACAAATAACAAGGAAAGCAAAACGGTGCTAACAGCACACTAACCTCGGGACCTAAGGCACTGCGGAGGGAATGGCAATGCAAAGGCCAGGACTGTAGTCTTCAGGTGACTAATAAAGCCCATCAACACCAGAGCCACAGGTGCAGCAATCACCTTGCAACCAAACAGAGGCTTGACACTCAGAGCAGGCATCCCATAGAAAGTAACAGCGGGAGCCATCTTGGATACTGGCAGAGACGAAGAGGCGGCAGCCATCTTGGAAGAGGCATAGCCCACACAGGTGAGGTTCAGTAGGGCAATCAGCACACAGAGCCAGAGAGAAACTAAGACAGAGACAGAGACAAGCAGAAGCCAGCACAGCCACTGACTCCCTGAAACAGGGTAAGTATGAGGGTAGTCACGGCCATAGTCGTGACAGTACCTCCCCCTCAAGACCCCCCTCCCGGTCCCCACAGGGGATTCAGGTGTCCAAGGGTAAGTGTGGTGAAACCTCCTGATGGGCTTCAACACACCAACATGAATCACTGGACTGGCAGTAGCAAGCACAACTGGAACTTGAAAAGAGGAGTGGCCCTTGAAACCAGGAAGTCTTTTTGGGCAACCACTATGCCGGCTTAGAGTCTGAGATGCAGCATCTTGGCTGGAACTGGAACTCGGAGCAGGCTCAGCATCTTGGCTGGAACTGGAACTTGGAGCAGGTGTAGCATCTTGGCTGGAACTGGAACTCGGAGCAGGCTCAGCATCTTGGCTGGAACTGGAACTCGGAGCAGGCTCAGCATCTTGGCTGGAACTGGAACTCGGAGCAGGCTCAGCATCTTGGCTGGAACTGGAACTCGGAGCAGGCTCAGCATCTTGGCTGGAACTGGAACTCGGAGCAGGCTCAGCATCTTGGCTGGAACTGGAACTCGGAGCAGGCTCAGCATCTTGGCTGGAACTGGAACTTGGAGCAGGTGCAGCATCTTGGCTGGAACTGGAACTCGGAGCAGGCTCAGCATCTTGGCTGGAACTGGAACTCGGAGGAGATTCAGCTGCAAGGCTGGGCGCCCCCCTCTGGCCGGACTGGGACGTCTCTCTAACATTAGCTTCAGGCAGCGTCTGCCGAGCAGGGTTCAAGAGGAGACGGCCCTGGGATCCCCAGAGCATGCTAGCAGGCTGAAATGCAGAAAATGGGTTTCTCCGGGCCCCAAGCCGTTGAACACATCTTCTCTCAGCTATTGCTTCGGACTGAACAGGAGCTGAACCGGGACCGGGACCCGGACTGGTATCAGAAGCTTGACTGGCAGGGCCCCTCAAACTGGACTCAGGAGCTTGGCTGGGAGCGCCCCGCGAACTGGACTTTAACTGAGGCTTGACAGAACACACCCTTTGGACAGGGATCGGAGGCTCGAGCGGAAGCGCCACTCGAACTGGCCTTCGGAGCTTGATTGGAGGTACCCTCCAGACTGGAAGCGGAGGTGCCACCTGAACCACCCTGTGGACTGGCACCGGAGGCTTGATTAGAAGCCCCCCTCGCACTGGACTCAGTGGCTGGACTGGACGGGTCACTTGGACAAGAACTGGAGACTTGACCCGGAGTGCCACTTGCATAGGCCTTGGAGACTCCATCGAAGGCTTCCCTCGGACTGGACTCGGAGACTTCAAAGGGCGTGCCACTTGAACGAGGACTGGAGGCTCGACCTGGAGCGCCACTTGCATAGGAATCTGAGGCTCCGTCAGAAGCATCCCTCGGACTGGACTCAGGGGTTTCAAAGGGCTTGCCACTTGAAGGAGGACAGGAGGCTCGGTCAGCTGTGCCACTCGAACAGGAATCGGAGGTTCAATTTGCAGCGTCCCTCGGACTGGACTCAGAGGCTTGACTGGGAGCGCTACCTGAACTGGAATCGGAGGCTCAGTATGAAGCACCCCCTGGACTGGATTCAGGGACCTAGGTGTCGGCCCTTCTTGGACTGGAATCAGAGGCTTGGTACGCCGTCTCACTTGGCCGGACCTCATGGACCTGCATAGAACCGTCCCTCGGGCTGAACTCAGAAACTTAGCTGGCGGCTTCACTCGAACAGGGTTCGAAGGCTCTGCTTGAAACCCTCCTCGGACTGGACTCAGCGCTGGAGGACTGTAATCCTGAATAGGAACTAACCCGCTATGGTACCGCAGGCTGCTCTGCTGAGGGGGCCTGAGCGGAGGAATTCCCCGGCGTCTTCTTTCGGCCTCAGCCTCCGGAGTATCCCGCAGAGCTGGCTCCTCCAGAAGTCTGAGGCGGTAATCCCAGAGCGAGATAGCAGGATTCATGTCAGAAACTGGGCTATGGCGGACCAGACGCCACCAGAGACGCTTTCTTTCAGCTGCTGCTTCAGGAGTATCCTTCAGGGCAGGATCAGACAAAAGTATTTCCCGGTAATCATGGAGCGTCAAAACAGGGTTCAGAGAAAAAATTGGGTTGTAGAAATCCACACCATAATCAGGAACTGCACTGGTGCTGGACCCTGGATTGTCCACAGGGAACGAAGCTGTGGACAGGTAGCCAACCTGGACGGCTGATCTTGCCGGACTCATGGCCTTTGCATTCTGTCGCGTGCCCGCCCATGCGGGACGCGCTCTCGAGGTCCTTTGCATACCTTCAGGCTTCTTCCCCGGGAGCGCGGGGTTTGTGAGTCCTTTAAGGCAAAATCACCCTCCAGGTAGAGAGGAGACAAAACTGGACCGGAACTCCGGACTGGAGTTCTACACCGGAACACTCGGAACTGGAACGCACCGGACAGGTGCGCACTGGAGTGGGGCCCACTGGACTGGACACACTGGAGTGGCCCCACTGGACAGGAACATACAGGAGTGAAACCCGCTGGACTGGAACACACTGGAACGGAACTGGAACATCCTGGACCTAGACTTCACCTACACTTGACTGCCTCCCCCTCGGGTTGAGCCCTCAGGTTCTGGCAGCCGGTAGGACTTACAGGAACAACAGGAAGGAAGGTCCAGGGGTGCCCCCTGGCACCTAGGCGAAGGCAAGGCAGAGAAAGTCCGTGTTCCGGCAGCAGGCAGAACAAGCAATGGTCAGGACAAGGAACAAGACTACGGCTGGAGCCTCAGTATCAAGGAGAACTGGCAACAGGTAGAACAAGGGCAGAAGCTCCAGAAGCAAAAGAAACACACACGGAAACCCAGCAGGCTAAACACAAGAAGACATAGTCAACTGTACAAGCTAGTAGGAAAGCTATACCCAGGCAACCAGACATACACAGGAACATACACAGAGCAAAAACTCAGGAGACTTAGAAAAGCTATACACCAGCTAACAATAAAGCTGTGCCCAAGCTAACAAGTCAAACACTGGAAACAGACACAGAGCAAACTCAGAAGACTTCGTAAAGCTACACACCAGCTAACAACAAAGCTGTGCCCAAGCTAACAAGTCATGCCCTGGAAACATACACAGAACAAACTCAGGAGACTTAGTAAAGCTATACACCAGCTAACAACAAAGCTGTGCCCAAGCTAACAAGTCATACACTGGAGACATACACAGAGCAAACTCAGAAGACTTAGTAAAGCTATACACCAGCTAACAACAAAGCTGTGCCCAAGCTAACAAGTCATACACAGGAAACAAACACAGAGAACTAGCAGAGCTAGACACAGAAGGGTAGGAAACCCAAAGAGCAATAAACACAGAAGGGCAGAAACCCTGCAGAGCTATAAACACCGAAGGGCTGAAACCCTACAGAGCTATAAACACAGAAGGGCTGGAAACCCACAAGCGATAAACACAGAAGGGCTGGAAACCCACAAGCGATAAACACAGAAGGGCTGAAAACCCACAGAAGGGTAGGAGACCCACAGAACAAATAAATACAGAAGGGCTGAAAACCCACAGAAGGGTAGGAGACCCATAGAACAAATACATACAGAAGGGCTGAAAACCCACAGAAGGGTAGGAGACCCATAGAACAAATAACAAGGAAAGCAAAACGGTGCTAACAGCACACTAACCTCGGGACCTAAGGCACTGCGGAGGGAATGGCAATGCAAAGGCCAGGACTGTAGTCTTCAGGTGACTAATAAAGCCCATCAACACCAGAGCCACAGGTGCAGCAATCACCTTGCAACCAAACAGAGGCTTGACACTCAGAGCAGGCATCCCATAGAAAGTAACAGCGGGAGCCATCTTGGATACTGGCAGAGACGAAGAGGCGGCAGCCATCTTGGAAGAGGCATAGCCCACACAGGTGAGGTTCAGTAGGGCAATCAGCACACAGAGCCAGAGAGAAACTAAGACAGAGACAGAGACAGAGACAAGCAGAAGCCAGCACAGCCACTGACTCCCTGAAACAGGGTAAGTATGAGGGTAGTCACGGCCATAGTCGTGACAGATAGGAAGCAATGTTCTCTTCTGGAATAGAAATTGGTTATTGGACAGAAAACAGAGGGTAGGGTTAAATGGCCATTTTTCTCAATGGAGGAAGGTGAATACTGGATTGCTGCAGGGATCTGTACTGGAACTGGGTTTTAACATATTTGTAAATTATCTGGAAATTGGAGCAACAAGTGAAGTGATTAAATTTTCTGATGACACAAAACTATTCAAAGTTGTTAAAACACATGTGGACTGTGAAAAATTGCAGGGAGAATTTAGGAAATTGGAAGCCTGGGCATCCAAATGGCAGATGAAATTTAATATGGACAGATGTAAAGTGGTGCACATTGGAAAGAATAATCCAAATCATAGTTACCTCTCATATGAGGAAAGGCTAAAGAGCTTGGGTTTCTTCAGCTTGGATAAGTGACGGTTGAGAGGAGATATGATTGAGGTCTACAAAATCCAGAGTGGTGTAGAACGAGTAGAAATGACCAGGGGACAGTCAATGAAGTTAAATGGAAATACTTTTAAAATAAATTGTTGGGGAGTTCGCAAACCTAAATCCCCTTTGAAAATATTGTTGGGTTCTTGGAATAGGGGAGGTATGGGATTTCCTTATTTCAAGAAGTATAACCAGACATGTCTTCTTCACCATCTTGGAGACTGGCTTTTGGATCAGCAGGAATACACTCAGAGGCAGCTTGAGATTGATTATTTTGCTCCATAGCACCTTTATTTATTTATTTATTTATTTATTTTTTGCAGGCCCCATTGCATACTGTCCCCTCCTCGGTCAGGGGAAGCATTCTGATGTGTCCGTTACAGGATATGTGAAGGGATTTATCTAAGTACTGGCAGGTTGATCCGGGGACCTTGGATCTCTTGCCCATTCGGTGTAATTTACTGTTTTCCCCTGGCAATGATAATAGGACATTCCAGGTGTGGGATAGACTGGGTATCATGAGATTAGAACATGTATTGAATAAAGAAGGCACCGTGTTAAGTTTGGGAGCTGTGGGAATTGGTATAGACGTTAGTATATTTTTGCTTATAATCAATTGCATCATTATATTGGCATCGTAAATACGAACTCTTTGGAAGCTTGCCATGGTCATCATGCTCGCAAATTCTTTGCCGAAGTTAGAGGGGATAGGCTTTTGGTATCTGGCCTTTATAAGGCATTAGTGATAATTTCTCCTTGGAGGGGCGCAGAGGTCATTAGAGCTTGTTGGGCCCAAGATGTGGGATGCACAAACCTTTCTCTTGATATTATAAAGCTGACTTTGCATATACCTGAAATTATGGTGAGTTCAGAACTCTGTGAATGCCGGTTTCGGGTACTGCATAGGGTTTCCATGACCAAGGCACTGGTGTTTAAGATGGGGGGTGTGGACACGCCCCTTTGTGCCAAATGTCAGAGGGGGCTTAGTTCGTTCTTTCACTCCTTCTGGGAATGGCCGATCATCCAAGCTTTTTGGACTGCAATTTTGCATTATTTGGAAGCTCTACTGGGTTTGCGGATACCTTTCTCGCCCCTAGGAATTCATTTGGATAAATATGAACTTTTTACGTTTCAGGGTATGGATGCTAGGCAACTTATTCGTAAGGCCTGTCTCTTGAGTAAAAAAAAAAAATTTTTTAAGTGGAAAAGTGCTGCGCCACTGGAGTACTGGCATTGGTGCAACCGATTTCATGTATTAATGATGTTAGAACGTACTGGGGCACAAAAAGCATTTCTTTTCCATCACGTGGCTAATTCCCTCTAAGGGGGTAGGGGCTGGTGGCATTTTTTCTGGGATGGTAATTTTCAAAACCAAATTTGGGGTGTGGGATGGATGGTTTGTTTGTTGGTTTTCTGCCGTATTGCAGTTTCTTTTTCTGTTCTCTTGTCCATACATCTTATTTTTTTTTAGAGGCAGAAGGCTATAAGAACACAAGCCTTTTTCTTTCTTTTGTCATTTGCTTTTTTTTGGGTGGGCTTGTACCTGCTGTTTGTTGTATCTACTATTGACTGGTTTGTTTCTTATTATGTTATTCTACTAAACAGACTTAAATATATACAGAGGGTAGGGGCGGAATACAGGTAAAAGTGGGGGGATAAAATTGTAAAAACAATTGATGACAGACTTTTCCATTACTGTTTTATGTGCAAGCTTTAATACTTTATTCATTGTATAGCAATTGTGTTGGATGAGTTTTGTTTTGTTTTTTAAACTTCTGTCGTCAATAAAAACATTGAAACATAAAACAAATAGGAGGACATATTTTTTCTCTCAACAAATAAAGCTGTGAAACTTGTTACCGGAGGATATGGTAACAGCGGTTAGCGTATCAGGTGTAAAAAAAGATTTGGATAAGTTCCTGGAGGAAAAGTCCATAGTCTGTTATTGAGATGGGCATGGGGGAAGCCACTGCTTGCTCTGGGATTGGTAGCTTGGAATGTTGCTACTATTTGTGACGTGGAACTTGTGACGTGGACTGACCACTGTTAGAAACAGGATACTGGGCTAGATGGACCATTGGTCTGACCCAGTATGGCTATTCTTATGTTCACATAGGAGCAATGACAGGATCATTTTTAATAGAGGGTAACGGACTCTTTGCATGTTCATATTTAGATCACTGAATGAAATCCCCTATGTGTTCTGCGTGTGGGGTGGAGGAGAGAGCTAACATAGTGGTGTGGGACCTTTAAACTCTAGTGGTTCTAGTGACTTTACTGTAAAGTTTCCTCTGTTATTCGTTGCCACCCAAAGGAAAGGCAAAGTGAAAACCTACCTCTCAAAGGCTGTGACACCAGTCTTAACATGCCAGAGGATCGAGTTTACTGCTGTTGGAGTACAGGTGCAGGGGTGAGTGCCAACTGCCAGCTCAACTGATAAGAGGGCCGGTGATTTTGACTGCTTGGGGGGATGCTGGTAGTGGTCATAATTTAGACTTAAAATTAATACTTGTAATTTAAATTTGAAATCCCTTTCTCCTGATGTGAAGATATTGATGCAAGGGGTTGAGGCTTATTGAAAGGTACATGTTAGGAAAATGGCCCATTTTAGTTAGATTAAAAGGCCCATTTTAGATAGATCATACAGAACAGAGTTGGAACATACTAGTTCTCCTTGTATTTTAAAAAGGCTCTGCTAAACGAAGAGCCCTTTATAACCTACAACTAAGGATGTGTAGGAGTGCACATGTATTTACTAGCACATATACCCCCCCGGATTCTATAAGAACATAACTGCCATATTGAGTCAGACCAATGGTCCCATCTAGCCCAGTATCCTGCTTCCAACAGTGGCCAATCCAGGTCAAAAGTACCTGGTAGAAACCCAAATAGTAGCAACATTTCATGCTACCAAACCCAGGGCAAGCAGTGGCTCCCCCCATGTCTGTCTCAATAACAAACTATGGACATTTCCTCCAGGAAATTGTACAAATCTTTTTTAAACCCAGATACACTAACTGCCGTTACCACAACCTCCAGCAACTAGTTCCAGAGCATAACTATTTTTTGAGTGAAAAAATATTTCCTCCTATTTGTGTTAAAAGTATTTCCATATAACTTCCTTGAGTGTCTCCAAGTCTTTGTACTTTTGGAATGAGTGAAAAATCGATTCACTTCTACTCGTTCTACACCACTCAGGATTTTGTAGACCTTAATGATATCTCCCTTCAGTCTGGCACACAAATTTCCTCACGCAATGTTGCACACTATTTCGAGATGCATACACAACTAAATTGGCTAACGATCCAATTAGTGCCAATAATTGGGTGCTAATAATTATTGGTGTTAATTGGCAACAATTTGGATTTGTGCACGCATCTTGCTAAGTGTTATTCTATAAAGATCTGCGTGCAAATCATATAGTGTGCAACTCAAAAGGAAGTGTGGCCATGGGATGGGCATGGAACGGATGAGGGACGTTCACTAAAAATTCTCACTATATTACTGAATATCGGGAATCCGTGCCTAAATTACACATCAAGTTTTATACCAGATTTCAGTTGGTGTAAATCCTCATGCCCAAAGTTTGGCGCAGAAATCAACTCTAAGTTCTATTCTATAAATGGTGCCCAACTTGGAGCTATAGGTAAAAAGTGGGATGTTTGACCACGGAAATACGTTTGAGTTCTCCACTTGATTGCGGATTTTTTTTTTGCTCAACTTGGAGCATCATTTGTAGAATAGTGTTCCGCACGGATTTATTTTGGTGTCATTTTTTGAGCGCCGTTTACTGAATGTAGTTCATAGTAGGAGCTGCCATATGCACATAGAAAAAAAGAAGTGGCATGAATGTGACAGCTTCCACGTGGAAGTACCAGCACTAGCACTTAGAAGTGGTGTGAATGAGAACCAATGTTCATAGTGATCTGTCATATCTGTCTGTTTTTTTTTTTTTGCAAGTTCTGATGAAGCAGCTGGACCATCCTCACATTGTGAAACTGGTGGGCATCATTGAAGAAGATCCCATCTGGATCGTTATGGAGTTGTATCCATATGGAGAGGTGAGAAAAAGCAAAGGAAAACAGGGTAACTGGGCAATGAGATGTCCACACCATTTTCTTGGATCTGGCTGCATTTCCTTTCGTCACGAGGGCTCAACCAAGCATGTCACTTGCTAGTTGCTCGCAGAATGACTCGGATCATAGTCAGATCATAAGAAATTGGCACGCTAATCTCTCTTTTCACAAGAGGTTATGAGTATTTAGTCTCTAAAAGGTATTAATGATACTGGCAAGAGTCCTCAGTGATTTTCCATTTGAAAATGAGGCCCAGGACAAACACCATAGATGCAGAATATCCACAGTATGGGAGAAGATGCATGTATACCAATCCCCCAAACTTTTCCCCACTCCTTTTTTATGTGAATAAAAGTATATGCGTTCTGAATGATATGCATAAGTTTTCCCACACTGCGGGCTGAGGCAATAACCAATACTATTCAATACTTGATTGTGTAAGACAATAAGGACAATCTATGGAGGAGTAGTCTAGTGGTTACAGCACTGGTCTTGCCATCCAGGGGTGTCTGGTTCAAATCCCACTGCTGCTCCTTGTGATCTTGGGCAAGTCACTTAAACCTCCATTGCCTCAGGTGTGAAAATTAGATTGTGAGCCCTCTAGGGTCAGGAAAATGCCCAGTATATTTGAATATAGCTCACCTTGAGCTATTACTGAAAAAGGAGTGAGGAAAATCAAATACCTAGAATTGCCATATTGGGGTAGACCAATAGTCCATCTAGGCTAGTGGCCTGCCAATCCAAGTCAGAAGAACCCGGCAGAATCCCAAAGTAGCAAGATTCCTTTCTGCTGACCCCAGAGATAAGTAGTGGCTTTCCCCATTCAAACTGAATGGGCTGCGTCACATTTGCCAAACTTGGAATCACTAGCGCGGCTTAGTAAAAGGGGCTCTGAAAGACCAAATATCCATATATTTGTGGGCCAGGTTGTGAGAGGAGAGAAAGCATGCCATAAAAATGTCCAGATACTGTAGCACTGATATTCAACCCTGTCTGGATAAGATATCCATTTAGTTTAGGCTTGACAAATAGCAGGCCTAAACTAAAGGAGAGTGCCAGCATAGTGACGGCACAACATGTGTATTTAGCAGCACTGCCTGTATGGATAGCGGTGCTGAATATGTATACTAGGTTAAGTGTTGCTGCTGGCGCTTAACTTAGTATGGTCGTTGTATCAGCTAAAAAAATCCAGCCCTTGCATGTTTAGCAAGATGTTCCCAATCTTCGGGTTAATACTATGAATAGGTTGAGAGTTTGGCACAAGAATCATTAAATTTAATTAGGCAAGATCAGTAGAGAAAATTTGTTCACTCATTAGGAAACTGATTTGCTTAAAAGGTGATTTTATAATGGGGTTGAGTCTGTTAAGGGGCTCATTAAGGTAGGGCGATGCTGAGTAGGGTTATGTTTGTAATTGTATAAGAAAGATTAAACCTCTTGATTTCCATATTACTGATATCAAAATAATTTGTTAGAAAATGTGATTTTTATGACTCGCTGTGATCCACCTTGAACTCAAGATGGCAAAGCAGAATATAAATGCCATGTTAAATTAAATGAAAATGATCTGTTCTCATCATCTTACAGCTTGGCCACTACCTGGAAAACAAGAAGAACACCCTCCAGGTTTTGACCCTTGTCCTGTACTCCTTACAGATCGGTAAAGCACTGGCTTACTTAGAAGGGATCAGTTGCGTTCACAGGTAAGGCAGTGTTGGAGAGGAGGTTTAGCACAAACTGACTTGCAGTAGACCAGTGATAACTCTTTTAAAGCATCATAAAAATCAGTTACAGCTCATACTTAGAACACGAGTGTCAAAAAGATTCCATTTTAATGTGTCTTTCTGAGATTATCTCGATGTGTTAAGGTGGCTCAGTAAGTGGCAGTGGTAGAGTACTACATTTCTAGATCTGCTTATTTTGTTGTATTGCCTCAGGCTTTGGCCAAGGTTTCCCGGAGGGAATTATCAGTACTGCTTCAGCGGGATTCATAGTCCTAGCCAAGCTGCATCACAATTTAGCATGGGTCTTGATTATTATTATTTTTTTATTTATTTGTTTGTTTATTTATTTATTTATTTTTGCCTTTCTCTGCAGTCTAAGAATTACCAATACTTCCAACATTTTGGATTTTAGATCTACTAAATTGCCTATCCAAATCCTAGCTTAAGGCGGGTTACAATTTAGGTTTAGTTACAGTATTTCCATGCCCAAGGGGATTTACAGATTATAGATAGTGACGTGACTTGCCAGAGGTGACAAAGAGCATCAGTGGGAGAAGCGAGATATGAACCCCAGCTACATCATTTGATTATTGTGTGAATTTAACAGCTGTGCTTTTTATTGGGGTGCTTTCAGTGTGTTAGCAGTTGATGGCTCTTGCTCCTCCCCCCCCCCCCCCCCCCCAACCTCTAGCTGAGTCCATTTGGGACCAGCTTAAAGCCTATATCTGCCCTGATGATCACACAGATATTTTGCCTTCAGGGATATAGCTGTCAGGAATATTCTGGTTGCAAACCATGAGTGCGTGAAACTGGGAGATTTTGGACTGTCCCGATACATAGAGGAAGAAGAATATTATAAAGGTAAGCCCAGGAAGATACATGGCGAGTTAAATGGAGGCGTTGTTCTTAGCAGGAGGTAAGCCTTGATACAGCTGGAAGCGAAACATAGCCTAGGGAAGCTGAGAATCAGTAACTCCTGCTTTTCTGGATCCAGTCCTTGAGACATACAATACAAAGGGGACTTTAAAAAAAAGTGTCTGTCTGTCTATCTGTCTATCTATATATGGCTTTAGAAGTAGAAAATATTTAAAATGGGCAGTGAATGTGGAAAATGCAGCACTTCAACCCAGTCTAAAAAGCCACTGTAAATATGAGTCCTTTTGCTACATCTAAAAGGACAGGCTACTACTACTACTAAACATTTCTAGAGCGCTACTAGGGTTACGCAGCGCTGTACAGTTTAACAAAGAAGGACAGTCCCTGCTCAAAGGAGCTTACAATTTAAAGGACGAAATGTCAAGTTGGGGCAGTCTAGATTTCCTGAATAGAGGTATAGTGGTTAGGTGCCGAAGGCGACATTGAAGAGGTGGGCTTTGAGCAAGGATTTGAAGATGGGCAGGGAGGGACAGGCTAGACAGAAGACACCAGAGAAGTAAATGTAAAAGTATCTGACCTAAAATTTCCCCTGTTCCATAGCTGTGCGCATATCTGGCGCTAGCAGAAATATTCAAAAACTATTTTCACCGGTGCTAACCAAAGATAATCGTGCAGCACTGCATGCTACTGGTTACCAGCAGGTTAATATGGGAGCCCTTACCGCCACCGTAGTGGCCATGCAGTGAATGAAATCTTACCACATGGGCATTTATTTTTTCGGCCTTTTTACCCACTACAGTAAAAAGGCCTCAGCGTGCGGCAAAAACGGCCCCACCGCTAGAGCAGGGCCCTTTTTACCACAGCTTAGTAAAAGGTTCCCTTCATGCATTTGAACAGGAGGAAAATGTCAGCTTTAACAAGTGTTTTCCGTAAGTGACCACAGGAGGGCCACCTTGTCCAAGGAGTAGCTAGTGGCAGCAGAGTACACTACCAAAGTAGTGTTTTGTCTTCCTTATAGAAAATGGTTCTGTAGAATAAAGGCCAGTGGATGAGTTTTGTGCAGCAGCTCAGGGGTGGATTCTGAAGCAGGATTTAGAAAATAATTAACATTTCTGAAACACCTTGGCAAGTTTGTAGTACATTGTCCTTCATTTTAGGTAATCTAAAAATTATCTTACATTTAAAAATTTGTATTTTTAGACTTACTGAATTATTTTGTTGTTTTGGGGTCATATAAGTAAGGAAAAATGGATCTTGGGTTTTGTGGGGGAGGGAGAACATCTTGCCTGTTTTTTAGGGGAGACAGCCGTATAAATGGTAACAATGCTAAAATAAACCACAATAAGACTGCATCCTCTTCTGGGGTTCCCAAATCTGCTTGTTTAAGAGAGACATTCCCTCTTATTTAGCCGACATGTTAATATTTTCTCCACAGTCTTGTTTCTAGAAATCCTTGACTAGAATGCATTTCAGCAAGAGATTAGAACATCTCCCTCCCCCCACCCCCTCCACAGTTTTTCCTCTCATGAGCTCTTGGTTTGTTCCCTCTGATGCGTTCCTCGATCCCAGGTTGGAAGTATCAGGCATCTTGAAATAATGTGAGTTCCATTTCTGTCTTAAAGCTTCAGTGACTCGACTCCCAATCAAGTGGATGGCGCCAGAGTCCATAAACTTCCGCCGTTTTACCTCAGCCAGTGACGTCTGGATGTTTGGTGAGTAAGTCACCCATTGATGTTCATGTGAAACTGTGTGGCTCATTCTATATTTAATGAGTATCGTACTATTTCTGGGATAGTAGTAATAATAATAATAATTCTGCAGTTTAATTCCATATGGATTTAAATGTGTTCTAAATCTGCTGCCAGTTAGTTTCTTGGCGTGCCCTCCACGTCTAGAACTATTTGAAAGGACAAATAACTTCTTCTTTTTACCTGCCTCAGGTTCTTAAGACAGGTCTCATTAGCTTTTGCACAGTACATATCTCAGTTCAGATTGCCATTTAATATTGGTGCAGTACGTAGAAATGATTAAGCCACTAGGGAATTATACACAGTATTTGGTATTCATTGAAACAATGCTGCATTAAATCATCCCTCCCCTCATTGTCCCTCCCTTTCATTAAAATAGAAAATCCAGGAGGGGGAGCAGGCCAGGAACATTGCCAAAAATGAACAATTTCAAAAATCAAAACTTTCTTCTTTTCAGTATGGACATGATAACACTGGCACACCTTCTGGCGGATTTCTTTATGATCTGCTGGCTAGAGTGCATGTGCTGCTCTGGTGGCTGTAGGTTGCCCTCTGTGGGCACTCTGTGAGCTCTGTAGCCACCTTAAAAGCAAAGAAGGACCCTTCCACCCTATTTTACAGGGTGGAATCTGCAATGGGAGGTGCTGTGTTGCCACTGACAGCCAGGGTTTGAGTGATATGGTTTATAGTTTATGGTTTATTCAGTGCTTAATATACTAATTACAGCAGAGCAATTTACAATAAAACTATAAAAAAAATAGCAAAGACCCAAACCATAGTAGGAACAAATAGACAGATAAATCAAAATAACAAAAATAAAATCAACCAGAAATAGACAATGACAGCTCCAAGCAACCCCCCACCCCCACCCCAGACACAATATTGGAGCCTATTTTGTAATAGAAAGTGGGTATCTTCTTTCCTTTATAGAATGCTAGCGTGACTGGCGCTTGCATTCATTTGTATTTACAGCATTCAATCACTTTCAGGAGGCCATAGAGCTGGTGTAAAAGGTTGTTTCTAATTGCTGGAGATATGTGAATATCTTATGCTATTCTATAAGATAAGTGCATAAGGGAAAGGAAAGGTACTTGATTTAACACCTTTCTGTGGTTTTTGCAACTACATTCAAAGCAGTTTACATAGTATATACAGGTACTTATTTGTATCCGGGGCAATGGAGGGTTAAGTGACCTGCCTAGAGTCACCAGGAGCTGTGATGGGAATTGAACCCAGTTCCCCAGGATCAAAGTCCACTGCACTAACCACTAGGCTACTCCTCTATAAATAGACCAGCTCAGTGTATGTCCACCTGTCAACTCACTGTGTAAGATAGACTGCTTAGGTGAAATTTGGGATGTACATGCGCACCTGCATGTGTATATACTAGTATTCTAAACCCATACACATAGGAGGGAATTCAGTAAATGTTGCTCATAATTCAGTAACAAGGAGTGGGAACTGGATCAGGTTCTTCAAAAACAAACTCAGGACGCAGGAATGAAATTATAGATGGGATCATCGTGTTCTTTCCACCTTCTGTGGTTTTCTTGCTCATAATTTGGTGCCATACAAAATAGGTGTTAAGCACGCTTTATAGAATCGTGCTTAGTGCTGATTCCTACACCTAACTTTAGGTGCCAGACTGACGCCTTCTGAAACCCGGTCTAAATGCTGGTGCCCAAGTTAGGCACAATGAGGCTGTATTCTATAACTACACGCACAACTTTTCACAATGCCCTTGTCATGCTCGGGCCACACCCCCTTTTCAGTTATAATGTACACTATGGCTAGCGGCTGACTGCAGGAGCTCTCACACACACACACACACACACACACACATTGCCGGTAGAAAATCAAATTACTTTTATTTATGTACATAGAAAGAAAATAATCATCCCTGTTTCCTCACAAGATTGGTACGTCCAATATAGTCTCTCAAACACAGTCCCAATTCCAGTAGCCTGCCCCTGGCTTGGCTATACTCTTCAATATGCAATAACTTCCTTTGTCATAACCACACCTACCTTGGTAGTCTTCAGTTATCTCACTTGATGATCACATGACCCTGGAATCCCTGGAGGCATAGACTTAAGTCTTCTTATCACACAGGAATGCAAGGGTCTGAGTTAGGGCCTCTCCTCGTCCCTGGAAATTCCCCTCAGGTACTGCTGCCAAGCCAGAACTCGTTGGGAAGATCCTTGCTCGGGATCCTCCTGGAGACCTCTTTCCTCAGGGCCTCCTGGATCTATTCTGCTCTAGGGCACAACCACCTCCCAGCCTGAGCCCCGTCCCTCTGACTCTGATGTGGCAGGTTAGCGCCACCTGCCTGAAGGTGGCTAAACTGCAACCTCAGTGAAGGGGTGTTCTCAGGGACACCTGCTTCTATGTCACTCACTCCTCACACAGTAGTGTTAGGCATCATGCCTTACAGAGTGGTATACAGCCAGATGCGTGTTCAGATTTTAATGCGTGGCCAGTTAACGCCAGTAATTGATTTTTAGCACCCAATTATTGATATAAGGGCTCGTTAATTCATTTCCACGCACATCTTGGGCGGGCAATTTTGGGTGCCATGTATAGAATCTGGGGGATAATGCACATGTAAATGTTACATTCTATAAAGTATGTGCTAACATTTGTGCATTATCTAGACATATAAATGGTTAGAATACTGCTATAAACATGTATAAATTCTGAAATTCCAACTATGCTATTCTATACAATAAACAGAAAAAAGAACCAACACATTTTATCTCATAGCATGAGTTACTGTGCACCTATTGAAAACAAAGTAATAAAAATATGCATTTCCTCGTCCTAATGCAGGGATTCTCAATCCAGTCCTTGGGACAGACCTAGCCAGTCAGGTTTTCTCGATACCCACACTGAATATGCATGAGACAGATTTGCATAGAATGAGGTAGTGCATGCAGATTTATCTCAGGCATATTCATTGTGGATATTCTGAAAACCTGATTGGCTAGGCATGTCCAGAGGACTTTGTTGAGAACCCCCAACCTCTTATGTCACTACCTTATAAAATGCAAGGCGCAAACATTTGAATGAAGCGCAAGCTGTCCATTGTGCTTTTAGCAAAAACTTATGTGACCTTTTTCAATTATTAACAAACACGAAGCTACTCTTGCAAAGAAAATGATAAGTTTAATTCAGGTCATAGAATTGTTCAAAATGATCTCCCTAAGCAGACACACAAAACGTGAAAATAAGTACATCACTGTCTTATTACAGTCGATCACTAGTGCGCCTAAATCTATGCGCAGGGATTTACACCAGCTTTTCATTGGCGTAAATGGAAGCGCGTAGATTCAGTTGCATAAACTACGCCTAAGCATTTTCTAAATACCGTGGTAGATTTATGTGCGATATTTAGAATACACTTAGGCATGATTGCCTACTGCATGTTAATTTTAGGCGCCATATATAGAAGCTGGCCCTTATGGGGGAGGTTATCAACATGGGTGCCTTTAAGATGGTTTATTGTACTGGACCTGTGCTAAAATAGCATGAGCTAGGGGTAAAAGAACATGTTGGTAACTATGCCCTTTATTGTAAACAATGATATTACACTGCTATCACTTTAGCATGGCAGAAAAGTGTGTTCTGACGGTCAGTTATGCAAAGTGTTGCTTAATGTTTATTTTGATACTTTACCCAAATTTGCTTAAATTGTATTAAACAACAAAGTTAGATGACAAAATATGGGTTCCCTTATTCTACTACTACTACTACTACTTAACATTTCTAGAGCGCTACTAGGGTTACGCAGCGCTGTACAATTATTCTGTATAAACAGGCACCTAAATGCAATCGTGCATAATTAGAAGGTAAGCATATACATGGACATGTGGGTGGAGAGTGGACTGGCACACAGTTAAATGCATAAATTATAGAATATTATGAGTTACTCGTTCTTCAGCAATTTAGATGTGAGCCCTCACATCAGTTCTATGGCTGATGTAAGTGCTTGTGCCTAAAGTAGTCATGTATTTCACCAGTTAAGTGTGCTCAAATAAGCATGTAAATGACTAGAATGCCTAACTTTCGAAGACTCCTTATAGAATTACCTCTTTTACCATTAACACTGAAGTGCTATCATTTTAATACTGGTAAAGGGTTATATACTGAGTTAAGGAGCATCCATTGGCATTTTAAATTTTGCTTTGCTTTAAAACTTAGTAGCTGATGCTCCAGTTCAAAATTTCAGAAAATTCTGGGTATGGTAAGAAGCCCATTTGAATGGCTCGTGTTTGCTTTCGCTGTGATGTTTTTGTCATGTGCTTAATTAGCATGCACTTTGAGCTGCCCTTTACGTACCCAGGGGTCTGCATGTGGGAGATCCTGAGCTTCGGGAAACAACCCTTTTTCTGGCTGGAGAACAAAGATGTCATCTCAGTGATAGAAAAGGGAGATCGCCTCCCAAAGCCGGAAGTCTGCCCACCCACCCTCTACACCTTGATGACCCGTTGCTGGATATATGACCCTAATGAAAGGCCAAAGTTCACAGAGCTGGTTTGCAACTTAAGGTGAGATATGGAAGGGCTGTGGATTCAAAGGGGATAGTCACTGAAGATTTCTAATACCCATGCAAGTCATAATTATAGTACTGCCATCAATCTCTGAGCCAAATTACAATGAGTGCCAAGAACTGATATGCACCCACTTAGAGGCTGAGGTATTAATGTGCATAAACTTCTCAAACAAGGGCTTCATGTGTTAAAATGCATTTAAGCACTGCAATTCAGGGACAGGGGGTTCACATTTTAATGCATGAACCCCATCTTATGAAGGCTTTTTTCAAATTTGCCATTCTAAATTCTGCCCTTTGAAAGCACCAAATTCAGAGAAGGGCATAACTTACACTGGCCATGCGGTGGGCTCCTGAAGAAACTTGGCTCTCTGTAGAGCATACCTGAACGTGTGAGCCATATTAGAGATAAATGCTTTCTTACGTTCATACTTTGCATTTCATGCTAAATGAATCTAGATATTACAATACTGGTCAATTAATATTTTAAAAATCATACTAGAGGTTTTTTTTACTAATGAGGACGCTCGCCTGACATTCACATTGAGAAAAATCTATTCAGTGAAATCTGAGGATCTGAAGTCTTTTCCTCCAATTATATATACAATTTAAGATAACATTAGAACATTAGAGTGAAAATTTACTTGCTATTCTTTAAAGTGAAACATTTATGCATGTAATGTACATGTAAATGTGAGTGCCTAGGATATAGTGTTCAAGTTTATTTATATCTTGATATACCGCTCCAGAGCAAATTATGTGAGCAGTTCACAATATAATATTAAAAATTTTAGGAAGAATATAGGAGCTACAAATGTTGACAAAGGGACAGTCGAGACAATGAATTAAAAAAAAAAGAGCATTCCATAATAACAGATTACTGGTGACTGATGCCCTGATCCTCAGGAGAGCGAAGACAGGGAGCCCAATACAAACAATTTAGTTAGAAAAAGCTTCTTGAAATAAGAATGTTTTTAATTCTGATTTAAATGTGGACTGAGAGAACTCTAATTTTAAGGATAGTGGTAAAGAATTCCACAAGGTAAGAGCTGTCACACTAAAAATCCTAGTGTGAATAGTGTCCAGTCTAATGATATAAAAAGAAGGAATCGTTAAGCGATGTTGCTGTGATGACCAAAGGGATCATGAAGGAGTACAGGGCATCAGAAACTGTGAGAGATACGTTGTTCAGAATGGTGAATTTTATGAGTAAGGACTACGATTTTATAGGTTATTTGATTGGCAACTGGCAGCCAATGTTTCTGGTGCAGTAGTGGAGTTACATGATCATATTTATGGGAACTGGTGATAACTTTGACCACCAGGTTCTGTATAATTTGTAAGCATTGAATATCAGATGTACAATTACCATATAGACGTGCATTACAGTAATCAAATTTGCTAATGAGAAAAGCATGTATTAATACCCAGAGAGCTCCTTGCAAAAATAAATGTCCAACAGAGTAAAGCATTCGTACTTTAAAAAAACAAGAACATATGATTGCAGAAATTTGTGGCCTAAAGTTTAGAAGTTGATCCAAGATAATATCTCGATTGCTAATTTAAATTTTGCTATAAGGCTATGGGAGAAGACTCCTTGCTGCTGATAAATTTAAAGTAAATGTGAAGCCTCAACTACCTAGGGGAGAGTCGTAAACATTTTAATGAACCCCAATAGGGTTTTCTATCACAGGCTTCTTTAATAGACTGTAAAAACGGTAATGGAAAGGAGCTCCCACTCTGGGAGAAAAAGCCACTACTGAAAAAAAAAAGTCAAACAATATCAACAAGCAAAGTGTATTCTTTTACATTACACCGAAAAAGTTCCACAGCACTACGTTTCAAATCAAAAAAATCTCTGCCTTGTTGAACTCAAATACTGGCAGAAAAACTGTTGAAGATGGTGCATGCTTGCTAATCCCCAACAAGGGTTCCCTCATTTTGCCTAGCTGCGTCAGGAGGAGGCTCTGAACAGTAAGACCATTGAGTCCACAATGAAGATGAAGGATAAAAAGATGCTAAACTGCAGCCAGCCAATCAGCAACTGCAGCCAGCCAATCAGCAACAGACTAATCCTTAAAGGCACATCCATAACGAAATTAGTGGAATGCTTCCCATTCCACAAATCCAAGATAACACCCAGAACTTTAACAATAACATTGCCCCAACTTTGTATATTAGTGAAAGCTAGATAAATGAATTAATGTATGCATGTCATCCAGTAAACATCCAGCTTTCAAACTGGCTTTTCCAGTATACGATCCCCGAGACACAGTTCCTCATTTTAAGTGCCTCTTAAATACCCTGCCCTCCTATCTTTTCGGCTTACTGAGCATCACCATTTTCTTAGAAATTAAATACAGTGAAATAAAAATAGAATGTTGAGAGGCAGCTCAAAGCCATTTATTTTAGACCTAGTTTCTATATAATAAATATAGAAGACAAGGCTTAATGTTTGCGCTGTTGACCTAAATCCAATATCGTGGACGGCTATCACTTAAAGATGTACAGTAATTTGTCAAATAAATATGACATGGAAAGAGGCAAAATGAGTTATTTATATACTAATGGTGCTCAGGAGATATTCTAATCATAAAATCAATCATTCTGAAAGTAAGTGGAACAATTCTTTCACAACATGTAAGCAGTTGTTTCAGCTTGGAAGGAAACATCTGAAGATGATTAAATGTGAAAAGGTTGTAGGAGGGTATTCCCTCCCATTGAAATAATTGACTTTGTGAATTTGGAATGCTGCCTTCTGATGTAGTCTTAGCTCTTGGTGCATGTTTAGAATCCCATTATCATAATGTCTTTAATTAATGTTAATATTAGGGCTGCTCATTTAATGCATTAATAACACAATTAGTGTGTTAAATGTGTTAACACGTTAAAACTTTTAACGCGGTTAATACATTCCTCTGTCTTCCCCATCCCCCATTTCCAGCTTTACCCCGTCTTATCTCCCTGCCCTCTCCACCTCCCGCTGGTTTACTCATTTTAGATGGTCTGGAGCTCCTTCGCCAATTCCCTTCTTCTCTCTTCATCTTGGCTGTGGCAGGCAACTACAAGCAAAAGGCAGGCACAGGGATGCTCCACTCTAAGTGCTGCCACTGGCAGAGGGGGATGTCCCTGTGTCTGCCTTTTGCTTGCTGCTGCTACAGCCACAATGAAGAGAGAGGAGAGAAGCAGGGGATCGGCAGAAGTGCTCCAGACCATCTAAAATGAATAAGCCTGCAGAAGGGGGAGAGGACCGCTTTGCCCTGATTGACAGATAAAGTGGTATAGAAGCCTGCAAGTTCTGTGCACATGAAATTTGCATCTGTTTAGCTTTCTGCATGGCGCAGTTTTATGTTTACTTTGAGGTAGACGTCATGCGTGCTCAGCCATTCATTGCGCTTTCTGCATCGATCTTTCTGCTAACTCTCCAGGCTTGCCCTTCCCCCTCCTCTTAAAGGAAGGCCTTTCGGGCAATTTAGGGATCTGTTCACAATTTTCCCCAACTCATTTTTTTCCCCTTATGATAGGGACGAGGACAATGATTCTGGTTTACTTCTGCTCCCCTACTACCATGCTCTTCAGTCACCCTTCCTCTGTCTGTGCTACCTAGGCAGCATAGAAACTACAAATGTATAGCACTTTTGCGTTCCTGCTTTCTATTACCACACTGTTTACCGGTATTGGGGAGTGGTGCTTGAGAAAGAGAAGGGTAAATGGGACTTGATATACCACCTTTCTGTGGTATTTTGCAACTACATTCAAAGCGGTTTACATATATACAGGTGCTTATTTTGTACCTGGGGCAATGGAGGGTTAAGTGACTTGCCCACAGTCACAAGGAGCTGCAGTGGAAATCAAACCTAGTTCCCCAGGATCAAAGTCCACTGCACTAACCACTCCTCCAGAAGAAAAACTTATACAGAATACAACCCCTTGAACACTTTGGAAGGTTAGATATGTTATCTCGAGACCACCAAAGTGCATAAAATTTATCATACAATGTAAATGTAAACCAAAATATTTATTTACCCAGTGTAAAATGTGTGCAGTATGAAAAAAATTAAGCAAATCACTATCACATTCAATATATATAAATTGCAGTATTCTACTCTGACTACCAGCGGACAGCCAAAATGCAAAGCCAAATAATACTAAGGCAGCTGGCAGTCGCCATGGATATGCTGGTGTACAGAATAAATCGTGTACTGTTCATCAGCTGTTCCCTAGATGGTACTGTGGGACTAAAGGTAAAAGTCTCCATAGGCACAAGTGCCTGAATCTCAGTCCTTTCAGGTAGTTCAAAGGACTGTGGTTTGCCCTCCTACTGAGTGTAGTGGCTCAGATCATTGGCACTCGATCAGACTGAAGAAGTGTTCAATAAAACAATATTTTACTGAATATTTCTGGCTCTCAGTTCAGTAACAGATGTCTTTGAGATTTTTAAACAGAGATCAGAAGATCCCTTGGATTAAAACTCATTGCACCAGTGTTCATGTTTTAAGCTAACTAGAAGTGACTAAACAGTAGAGATTCAACAGTATATTGCAGTCGAAAATTCATTTTAATCAGTGTCTGATCCTGTAGACCCTCGGAAGGTTCACAGGACTAGTTTTGGCAAAGGAAGGTCCGGAAGTGCAGTCTCAACAGCGTACTGCATAGTGTTCTAACACAGCTTGGACACACACACTTCACTAACACAGGGGATGCAATCAGGTCTGCTTTAAACATACAACATACAATAATTTACTGTAACTGAAGAGTTCAGATGCACAGAAACCCACACAGGTATGAAATTTTTCTCTAGTCATTAGTATGTAGCTAACCTAGATCAGACAGTTACAGGAGCATATGTATGTAATCGTCTCCGTTGCTACCCTTCAGCCTAGCAGCTTCTAAAAATGAAACATTTTGTGCTCTCTTTTCCCTTTTCTCACCAGTGCTAAGCACACAAGGCAGTTCTGTCATTGGTTATTCTGTTTCTATCAATCACTATGATTGATTTCAATCAGGCAGACATCTCTCTGTCCCTTGTAGACCAGGGCAGTTTGCAGACACAACATACTCACAGTGGACTCGCAGCTTCCCCTATCCATGAAGAAACACGCTGTGCAGACGTCTTCACACTGGGGGGTAATTTTGTCAAGCAGTTTCTGCATGTAACCCATGTTTTATACATGGACAATGGCTGTTATAAAATCATGCAGCTGAATACTTATATACAAGCATTTGTGCTGACAAGATCATGCCTAAGCATTCCCTGGGGGTATAGTATGGGCAGAGCTGGGGTAAAGATGCAGTATGCATGTATATTAAATAAAATGCATGTGTACATATATAGAGGCCAAATCTAAACAGGGATGTCTAAAATTAGTACTTTCCTACTTTCCTTTATAGAATAGTAGCATATCTGGGTATATATGCAGTTAGGCATTATTATTATTACTACAGTAACACAGTAACACAGCAAAAGATGGCAGAAAAAGACCTGCACAGTCCATCCAGTCTGCCCAACAAGATTTATGTGCTACTTTTTATGTATACCCTACCTTGATTTGTACCTGTCCTCTTCAGGGCACAGATCGTATAAGTCTGCCCAGCAATATCCCCGCCTCTCAACCACCAGTCCTGCCTCCCACCACCAGCTCTGGCACAGACCAGAGTCTTATAACCCACAAAATACCACAAAGTTCACTGCAGATAACAGACAAAACGGAACGAACATCAGGAATTACAGTGTTTAAACCAAATTATACATTAATTTCCAAAAAAAACTTAGTTACCGTGAATTAGTAAAATTTCTTTAAAAAAGAAATGTCTTAAGACAGTGGTTCCCAAACCTGGTCCTGGAGGCACCCCAGCCAGTCAGGTTTTCAGGTTATCCACATTGAATATTCATGCGAGAGATCTGCATGCAGTGGAGGCAGTGCATGCAAATGTCTCTCATGAATATTCATTGTGGATATCCTGAAAACCTTACTGGCTGGGGTGTCTCAAGGACCAGGTTTGGGAACCACTGTCTTAAGAGCTTTCCTTAACTGAAAATAACCACTTAGGGCTAGATTCTATATATGTCGCTGAAAAAAGCGCTATTCTGTGTAAGGAGACCAAGATGGCGACCAAGCAGGATGCATGACTAAGACGCTCCTGACAACTCTCCACAATATACCTTTCTTCGATGAAAAATGCCGAAAAGGAAGGGCAAGCCGAAGGGACCACTCCTCTCGAAGCAGGGCCCTTCCTTGCCTGGACAGCAGTCTTTGCCTGCATCTTGGGTTTCTATTCCGAACACGGACGTTTCCATTAGCGGGGCTGGGAAGAGCCCCGCTCAGGAAAGCGATTTCTCGCGCAGCCCGCTGGGACCGTTGACCCCGACGACGCATGCACCCGGAAGCGCTGTGCCGATCGCGAAAAGAAGCGCAGATTCGAATGAGTGGCGCGCCCCGGTGGCAGTAGCGATGCCCGATGTAAGCTTGGGGCTGGCACAAGGAGCCCAGCGAACGACCGGAATATCGTTGGGGGAAATCCTAGAGGACTCGCCGATAACAACTACACAAGAAGAAGTTACGTCTTGTGTTCTGGCGATGCAGCCTCTGATTAAACCCCAGGAGGTGTCGCTGGAGACTATTTGGATGGCCCTGGAATCACTTCACAAGGTCTGTACCTCATTTATTACCATCTCCTTGAATAATTCTGCACAGATAAATTCACTAAAATCTCAGACTGAGGGGTTATTGAAAAAACAAACTGACTTGGAAGGACAAATGGGGAAAATGTCTCAACAAGCATTAATTTCAGGTGATCGAATTCTAACTTATAAGAAGCTTGAGAACCTTGAAAACTTGTCAAGAAACCTGAACTTAAGACTATTAAATTTTCCAAGATCCAAATTTGTCACTCCTAAGGATATGTTTGCGAAGTTTTTGAAAGAGGTATATAAATATACTGATCAATCATTACCCCCACTTCAAAAAATGTATTACCTGGAAATGAAGACTACCCCAAAACAAGACACCCTTAAACAGATTAATCCATCTGAAACCTTGGACTTAACAAACTTTCTAGAGCAATCGATGGATAATACAGAGACTAGAGCAACCTTAATTGTTACTTTTGTCTTTTTGCAAGATAAAGAATCTTTAATGAGACTTTATTTTAAAGATATTCATCCAGATTTTAAAGGAATTAAGGTCTCTATATTTCCAGACATTGCACAATGGACACAACAGAGACGAAAAAAATTTTTGGACATGAGACAAGAGTCCCTTAATATGGGAGAGGTCTTCCAGTTACGATTTCCATGTAAATGTATGCTGATATTCAAGGAGAAAAAATATATATTCTTTGAATCCGACCAATTGCGGTCCTTCCTTGATATGAAGAGGAACCAGGTTCCATTCCAAACCTCGAGTCCTGAAAAAATTTAAAATTTAGAAACTAATGCTTGTTTTCCTTTAATTACTTTGGCCATGCCAACTTCCTTTGGTTTTTCAACCCACCTTGATCTCCCTATACTTTTCTAGTGGACTATAAAATCCATTTTCAGTATAAGATTGATGTATAGATTATTTCCTTTTAATTCTGTTGTTTGAACTGGATGTATCTAATCAAAGAGGTTTATCTTTGTTTAATTTGAAATTAATAAAGAAATTAAAAAAAAGCGCTATTCTACAAGCTGCGCTTAAAGTTTGGTGCGGTTTATAGAAAAGAGCTTACGCCCGGGGAGTTGCACTTGACTTTAGGCGTGGCCATTTGCACCAAGTGACATGTGGTGCAAATGTATAAGCCTAAATTAGGTGCATAACCCCCCTTATTCTATAAAAATGCGCGTAAATGCTACGGACACCCCCGTTCCACCCATACCCCTCCCAGGAGTAACATTAGCTGGAAACTATAAAAGGTGCCCAAATGGCGCGATCCAGAGATGGGCGAGCAACCTAATTGAATAACGAGCCAATTAACATCAATAATTGGACACTAGCAATCAATTATTGACATTAATTGGCACCAATTAGAGGTTGGAGGCACATCTGACTGCATTATTCTATAAGCCTGGGAGCCTAAAAGGGGGAGTGGCCTTGGGTGGGTCGAGCGTTGTCAAAATATAAGTGCAGTGTTATAGAATTCCAAGGATCCACAGACACCTTGCACACCAGGATTTACACCAGGTTTCAGCTGGCATAAATCCTTGTGCCCAAAGTTGTATGTGGGAATCCCCGCAGTTGGCCAGATTCTATATAAGGTGCCTAAAAAATCAACACGGTAAACATTTCCAACGAAGCGTATTCTATAAGCGGTGCCTATATTTAGGTGTGGTATATAGAATACGCTTAGTTGATAACCCAGCACCTAAAACTACACGCCTCCATTTACACCAACGAATATATAGTTTAAATCCTTGTGCATGTATGTTTGCATACTGGGCCATATTCTATATCTACATGCGTAAATTTGGGAATGCCAATTTCCATAGCCACACCCCTTTTGAACTGCATGCATTAGAATTTAGGCACAGTTCATTACAGAAGACCCTTAACAAGTTGTGCGTGTAAATTGTAATTATTGCCAATAAGTGCTCATTGCTTCTTAAGAGCTGTTAAAAACACTGACTGACTTGTTAAGCCAATTAAGTTACGCGCATTGTTATAGAATACGCCTGGTTTTCAGCGCGGATCTCTAGGCGTGCTGTGTAGAATTGGGCAGTATGCGCTATTCTATAAAGCACACACATCCTGGAATGCTCTGTATAGAATAGCATTTAATGCTGAATTTCCCAGCTCCTATTTTTCAGCGTCATTTACTGAACCTGGTCCTGTGTCTCTACGTATACATTCCACTCACCTTGTAAAATACAGACCAAGTAAAATAAGTGTGTATTAAATAATGCTTAGGTGACTCTGGGGCTCATTTTCAAAGCACTTCCTATATAATAAAACTCACCCTCAACGTTCTGAGGACTCTGACGTCACTGTCAGTTCCTCCGGGCACTTCCTTCCGGTTCGAAGGGTTCGTGGTGGTGAAGCCACCGAAATCACTGTGTTGGGGCCCCGCCCTCATGTCAAACGTGATGACGTCGAGGGCGGAGCTATGGCGTCAGTGGCTTCACAACCAACGACTCAGCATATTGAAGTTGGCGTGCGTTGCCGAGGTCCGCAACAGTGGCGGTCAGTGCCTTCACAACGCCGAAGGGGTGAGCGGGGGGGGGGGGTTTCGGGAGGAAAACCTTGCTAGCGCCCGTTTCATTTGTGCCAGAAATGGGCATGTTTTACTAGTAGATTTCTGAAGTTCTATAGTAACTTTGTAAGTCTAAATGCTTTGACAATACACCTTTCTGTAGCATATACATATGTAAATGTTAGTGTCATTTTTACAGAATGACCCCCATAGGTAGGGGCTACAGTCTATAACAGTGCACCTACTTTGAGCCTGTTTATAAAAAAAAAGACAAAACATGAATCTACTTTCTTTATAGAATAAAATGTTAGCAAAGAGGGCAAATGTATGCCTATATTTTAGGCATGACCACATAAAGCAGCCATGGAGCTGGTGTAGATGTTCATGCCTAGATTGCTAAGAAACGTGTTCAAGTTATAGTATTCCATAATCTACGCATGTAACTATGCGCCCTGCCCATACTTTTTCCCAGACTCTACCCATTATCCCCCCAATTCTATAAAAGTCACCAAAAATTGTGCGTGCAAATTTGGGCAATTTGCATGTGCAATGTAATTGGTTAGCGAGCTAATTAGTGCCATTAAAAAAAGGGTTATAGAAATGGGAGGGTCATGGACAGAACAGGGGCATTCCTAGCATTTATGCACATTGTTACAGAATGGGGGGGATACATGCCCAATTTAGGCATATACATTTGCACTACATTTCAGTTGGTGCAAAAGGCTGCGCCTAAAGTTAGGTACGCCCAGGCCACTTTTTACTGCTGCCGTAAAACCCCTTTTTTAAATAGAGGCAGTAAATGGCCGTACACTAGTAAAAAAAAAAAATCTGCGTGAGGTCATGATTTCTTAGGAATGCAAAAAGGAATCACATAGCTGAAGTGCTTTATGCTTGGTTTACATCTTCTTGCTTTTTAGTGATCCACTGTATATATGCCACACCTTTTTAAATTCCAGCACTGCTTTTACTTCAACTATCTCTTTTGGGAGGGCATTGTAGGCATCCACTACCCTTTCTTTTAAAAAAAATATTTCCTGATGTTGTTTTTGACTCAACCTCCAACATGTTTTTGTTTTCCTTGCTTAGTGATATTTATCAAATGGAGAAGGAGATCCAGAAAGAGCAGGATAGGGCTCATCGACACAGGGGCCCCAAAATTGTGGAGCCAGCTTCTTTCCATGAACCCCCTCCAAAGGTAATCTTCTCAGTAAGGGTAACAGTGTGAACAGTGGGCTCAGCAATCGTGACATTTTTCTGAACCTTGTTCCCCCACTCCTAAGGATTCTGGAATTTGTAGAGGGTTTTTTTGTATTAAAAAATAATATATCTAAACCTGGGGACTATATAATTCTAAACTAGAGTCAATAGATAAGCCCTTAAAATACAAAACTCAAGTACTCCGATTATTTTTTCATTTTTGTAACAATACTAATTTTCCTAATCACTACATCCATCTATCCATATCCGTACCTCTACAAACAAATATATATGTGTGCAGCAAATATGAGTAAATAATTATTGCATAAATATTAACTAAATGATCTTATTTGAATCTTCAAATACTTAAAAGCTTAAAAATATGAATAATCTACTTATATCTAACTATATCATAAGTTGTCCACAGTTCTCTTCAAATCAATCATGAACAGCTCCTATGATGTCTCTGTTGAAATCCAAACACAAAATATGCTTTTAAGGTCCACGACATTATCCAAGATCACAGTTTCTCCCATAAATTTTAGATGCATCACATAAGTATGTGTTCTTTCCTCTCAAAGTCTTCTTACACTGAAGAGTTAATTCTCCGTTCGGCTCCCCTATGCAGGGCCGCATTTCGCCAACTGTTTCTTCAGGAGGAGCAACCACAAGCCAGAGGGACTGACATCCAAACTTGTCTCAGCCAAAACACTGGACTAAACTGTCCATCTAAATACTACTGGATTTATCATGATATAGTTAGATATAAGTAGAGTATTCATTCAGAAATGGCGCACGCTAGGGGTGGGAACTACTGGGGTTGCTGCAGTAGCCCGGTGGTAGTTCCCTTTCAGCGAGTGGTAAGCCCTCGTTGAGCTTACTGCCGCTTTGTCATGATTTATGTGTCTGAATATCGAGCAGTGCCCAGGTAGCTTTCAGAAAGCCGCACTGACCCGGATATTTGTTTACTCCTACCAGACTTGGCGTTCGCCTTTACGGTATTTTGTAAGCCACATTGAGCCTGCTAATGGGTGGGAAAATGTGGGATACAAATGTTACAAATAAATAAATCAATACTCAATGTCGGTGCCTGGCATTGAATATAAGGGCTTAATTTAGCCTTAATCAGCAGCTTCAAAACCACCAATTACTGTGGGCAAATATTGGCCAATAGTTTTTTTATTTGTATTCACAACCTGACAGTTGATGGAATAATTTGGAATCAGTTGTCTGTATTTTCTTTGTTGAAATGTACCTGGTCTGCTTCAGCTTTTAGCACAACCTCTCTGTTGGCATGTTCTAACTCTTGAAGCATGTGCGCCTGAGCCACTGTTTGCTTTTCCCCATGATCTAGTTTAAAAGCTGCTGTATTTCCTTTATAATGTTTAGCACCAGCAGCCGGATTCCACCCTTGCCTGGTTCGTAAGAAATCTAAATCTCTCCCCCTTATGCCGTTGTCTCATCCATGCATTGAGATTCTCGAGCTCTGACTTTTTCTTGGATCCTCCACATGGATCTGGCAGAGGCTCTGAGAATGCTACCTTGGAGGCTCTGGATTAGCTAAAATCCTAAATTTGGTTTCCAAACCCTCCTTCCTGCACTTCCTATGTCATTGCTACCCCATGTACCAGGACTGACAGCCCACTGCTGCTCAGCATTGTCTAAAATTCAATGTAGTTAATGAGTATGATTTGCCTCATTTACATCTGGCAGGGACTTTACCAAGTGATTCACCTGTTTACCATCCACCCAACTATTTATATTTCTAATAATTGAATCGCAGACTGCAACACCCATTCTAAGCCTTCCTTCCTAGGCATGTGCCCCAGGAGACACATCTAAGCACAAGGGGTCATGACAATGAAGTAGCAAGAAGGAAGGTACAAAGGAGACAAGGAAAAAAATGATGTTTTGCCAAAAAAGTGTTGTTGGTGTCTAATATGACAGCTAAAATCATGGCACAGTCTAAACATGCTTGGAGCAGTAATAGCATACAGTGGTAGTGGCAGGTAACATCGAATTTGGGTGGGGAGTTGACAGGTAGAAGAAATGAATTCGAGAGCGTGCATGTTTCTCATTGGTTTAAAATTACCTTTTTTTCCTCAGCCCAGTAGGCCAAAATACAAAACCCTGGCTCCTTTAAACCTGCTGGCCCCTAAACTGCAATTTCAGGTACGTCCATAAGGCTTTCATTATTATATACTTAAACTGACATGAAAGAAAATATTAAAACAGTGCGTGTGATCTCCCTGCTGACACAGAAAGGGCACCCGTGTTTACATGCATCCTGCACACCTAAATGCACAGAACACTTTGCCTCATTTTGATAAGTTCACACTTACACCCATAAGTGGTAGCGAAGCAACTGAGTGCTGTTCTGTAAGGGTGCGCTTAAGCGGCATAGCGCATAAATGCAAGGGGAGCATTTGCATGGGCGCAGCATGGGAGAGTTATAGGCAGGGGTTGCTACATTTAGGCACCTGCAGTTATGCCAGGTCTGTGGCTGGTGTAACTGCGGGTGAATAAATGTGAGGTGTGCAGATGCAGGGGTTCTCAACCCAGTCCTCAGGAGATACCCAGCCAGCCAGATTTTCATGAAATACACAATGAATATGCATGAGATAAATTTGCATACAATGGAGGCAGTAAATGCAAATTTATCTCATGCATATTCATTGTGGATATCATGAAAACCTGACTGGCCTAGTGCGTCCTGGGTTGAGAAACCCTGCTATAACAGAATGTGGACAACCAGAGACTTTTACTGAATAGGCTCTCACCAGACAGCACTTAGGCACCTAAAAGGAGGCTTCCACTTATAGATTTGCCCCCAGAGTGCTTAGAGATCATCAGAGTCTCCTTCACCTGATTGGCAGGGATAGTGTTAGGGGTGGGCAAGCAGGGCAATTGCCCTAGATCTCCATGTCACTGTAGCCCGAAACCTGCCTAAAGTTGAAAGAGGGACAATCTGCAAGCAAGCTGTGGGACCTCCTCCCTAGCATCTGCCTGGGCCCCATAATCTATAGCACTGGCCCTGCTGATTGATACCCATAAATTGCCAGAAACTGGTTGCATTCGTGGTTTAGAAACACATCTTCCGATTTTCAGAGCTAAAGTGTGGAAGATTGCGTGTAGAAGCCAACAACCCTGCAGCAGCCTGCCCTGAAAAGTTACTGCAGGTTTCTCAAGATAGACTGGAACATTCCTGGATTTTGTTCAGTCTTATCCAAAGCATTCTGCTGTTAGAAAATAATCTGTTTTCTTGCAAGAAAGATAGTGCACATTAATGCTACGTTATCACAAGCTATAACACAGCTCACAGGTATAGCTGCATTCTCCGTGTGGTACTTTCACCTGCTCTGTGTTTTGTTAATGATTGAGATTGCAGTGCTGTCCAGCACCAGTCTAACTGCACTGTCAGTGTGTGAGTATGCATATGTATATTATATATACAGTAGATGTGCTTTTGTGTTTCTTTGTTGCTATTGCTGGCGCAGCTGTGCTTAACTCTATGTGTCTGTGTTTGTGCCCGGCACCCCCCCGAACAGGTGCCTGAGGGTCTGTGTGCCAGCTCACCCACGCTCTGTACTCAAACAGATTACCAGTCACCACTGGATTCTACACACAGCCCACCTCTCCTGCGGCACAGTGTCTTCAAACGTCGCAGCATGAGGGTAAGCCCTGCATGCTTCTCTGTGGGTTATTCAAGGGAACACTTAGGCTGCGTGAACCTTGCAAAAGAAATAGGTGCTTTTGGTCCATAGACAATCCCACGCCTCTATGGCTCTTTTCCAACTTGCTGATTAAACAGAGTGGAGCAGAATGAAAGGTGGTCATGGTGTAGTCAAAGTCCTGCATTCTTAGGGACGATTAAAGGTGATGTCAGATCCCAGTGCGTTCCGAGGCTTGAATTAGCAGCTGGGCATACGGAATCTATAATCCATGAGTTTTTAAATATTGTGGTAAGTAAAGCATGGAATCTGCCCATATAATACCAGTAGGTCAGAGCATTGCATGTGAAAGGAAATTGGTTCTTTTCTTTCTTAAGCAACTATTTTCTTCCAAATTCTATCTTGGTGGTGGTGGTGATTGTGGTAGAGGAGAGGGAATTGCTTAGTTTAGCACTGAACTGCAAGTCCCCCAAAACAAAAGACTGTCTTGAACTGTCTATAGTTATCTAGTGCCAGTATTAAAGTTTCAGTGCTTGGCATATTGAATATAAATACACATCTCTCTATATAAAAGGCAAGACCAACGTTCTATGAAGCCTCCAGCCGGAAGGGGGCAAGATATCCGGTTTCCCTATGAGTGTCTGCCCCACCCTCTCTGTAACACAGTCAGTGAAGGAAAACAGCAGAGCACGAAATCAAATTGCTGGCTCTGTAACAGTGAAGGACTCAGAGGGGGGAGGGGAGAGAGGCCAGAGGGCAGGGACACACACACTCCCACATGCACACAGAAGAAAACATTGCTAGCCCCCGTTTCATTTGCATCAGAAACGGGGCTTTTTTACTAGTATTAAATAATGCTCAACCCCTTCAGTTCCAAGCTGTTTGCAGCCTCTCCATCCAAAGGATTTTTCTTATTTTTTTTTTGCCATAGATTTTCAAACCATAAAAAGATATTCCTTATTCTTGTTTATCTAGGCAAATTCTGCATCATTTTTGCAGCTCAGCAAGGGTGTTTCGTTGAAGCAAAACTTTTACGGCTGTCATAACTTTAACACCAATGTGCTCAGTGGTCCAAGCAAAAAACAAACAAACAAAAAATCTTATAATTGTTTAGAAAACAGTGAAGTATTGAAAGTGTCGTACAATAGAGTGCTAACAAGCTATATATTATTAGAGCCAACTCAGTTGCTGTAAACATGTGTCAGGCTATAAGTTCAGATTTTATTATGAAGTAGAAATGATTTAAATCTGGCAACCAGTGCCATGTCAGCAGTATTTCAACAATGAGTGGCTGCCTTGGGTGGGGGTGGGGAGAGGGGGAGACAGCTATCCAAACTTTTGCAAATTCTGGGGAAAGCTGTTCTGTCATGGCCATTAACTCTTGTCACATTTACATATAATCTTCTCTTACATTTACACATAAAGGAGTGAATTCTATATATGGCGCTAAAAAAATCCCCGCTATTCTATAAGCTTAAGGTTAGGAGCAGTTTATAGAATAGCTCTTATGCCCGGGACTTGCACCTAACTTTAGGCTGTTTGCACCAAGTGAAATGTGGTGCAGCTGTACTTGCCTAAGTTAGGCGCATATGCCCTGTATTCTATAACAATGCACGTAAATGGTAGGAGCACCCCTTTTCTGCCCATGACCCTTCCATTTCCGCACCCCTTTCTTTACTCATGCGTAAAATTGAGGCGCGGATCCCATAAGTTCCAATTTAATTTGCCAATAATTGCTTGTTAAAAAGCCAATTATTGGCACTAATTGGCTTGTTATTCAATTAATTTGCATGCAACCAAATTTGCGTGCACCATATTTGGTGACCTTTATAGAATTCAGAGTAATGGGCAGCTCTATGTGTGTGTAAGTGCACTGTGTGCTCTTCTATAAAAAGTCTCCAATTAAATTTGTTTTTTCTTTGGATCCTCAGACAGTGACCCAAATCATACACATTTAGGTCAGTCACTGTCCCCCAGATTCTATATATTGTGCCCAGATATGCACAACCAAATTTGTGTGCACAAATTAATTGAATAATGAGCTCTGCTAACAACCAATTATTGATATTAATTGGCACATTAAAATTTGCATGCACACCGGGCTGTGCGCTGTTCTATAAAGCATAGCATCTAAGAACGCAGTATCTCAAAAGAAAATTTAAATTGCAAATTATTGATTTAAAATTTTTCTTTACCCTCAATCTCTGAGAGCCCAGCCAAAGGAATTTTGTCTTCTCTTGATTTAGTTGGCCACTAAAGCTTATGTGATTATGAGCCCCTTTTACCAAGCTTCGAACAAAGGGGGCCTGCGCTGGCATCAGCGCGTGTTTTGGACGTGCACCCAAGGCCCCCCTTTTACCGCAGCAGGTAAAAGGTAGGTTTTTCTTTTCTTTAGGAAATGGCCGTGCGGCAAGTGAAGCACTTGTCACATGGCCATTTCGGGGAGGAGCCCTTACCGCTTCCCACTGAAGTGGCAGTAAGGGCTCTCATGCTAACCTGGCGGTAACCGGGCTGCATGTGGCACTGCCCGATTTCTGCTCGATACAGACTGGCGCTACAAAAATTAAAATATGTTTTAGCGCCGGATATGACGGGGCGCTGGGGGTGGGAACTATCGCTGGGCTGCTGTGGTAGCCCGGCGTACTTCCTTTTTAGTGAGCGGTAAGCCTCCTACATATTAGGAGGTAGACTGCATTATAGGGGTGCACATGTTTTATCTCAACAACAGCTTTGAATATTGTCCCCCTCTTTTTTTTTTTTTTTTTCTCAAATTCCAAACAGTGTGGATTTGGGAACTAGCTTCCTGCACAGGGTTGTCACAGACTGCAGCGTGGGCCGTGGCATGTATAGAACACATGCCACTGGATTTTAAGCACCTTGGCATACACAGGACGGTCACAGCTGTATCCAGAGTTGAGAAAATTATCCTATTCTCCTGCCTCTGATGCAAGAAACTAAAACCTTCTAGGATTAATTATCGCTGAACTGACCAACCAGCTATAGTTAATACAAAAGAAGACTGAAAAATCCCTGGTGACTTTGCATTAGTATAAATAGGTGTCAGAGCTCCAGTTGTAGAACATGTTACACTTATACAGGATAGGAAATAGTGTCCTGTTACCACGTTTTCTCAGAGGACTAGAGAGGTGTGGTAGCTGTTAGTCCACTTTTAAAGGTAATCAATAGAAATCAAACAAAATAAAACATGGAAAAGAAATTAAGATGATACCTTTTTTTTATTGGACATAACTTAATACATTTCTTGAGTAGCTTTCGAAGGTTGCCCTTCTTCATCAGATCGGAAATAAGCAAGTGTGGTAGATGACAGTATATATAAGTGAAACATCTCAGCATTTCATTGACAGTCTAACAGGGTGGGGATGGGTAGGAGGTATGCATGGGAACATCAAAACATTTCCAAGATAGTCTAACAGGATGAGGGTGGATAGGTGAGAGGAAGGCAATAAACAGAACAATACAACTTTATGGTTTATAATGGGCTAGAAGACCCAGATCTTTAAGTCCTGTCTGTTGGGTGTCAAAATATTCAATCATTCTGACTTCAAAGGTCTTACGTTCATGTATTGTTTTAAAGTTACATTTCAGAATTCTTACTATGAAGTCACTGGTACAGTGATCTGGTTTTGTAAAGTGCTGACCTACAAGGGTGGGAACCCAGCTCAGACTAGAAATTGTAGGACGGTCCTGCCCAGTCTGTGCATAGTATAGCAGAGGATAGTACAGTACAGTCTCAATTATCTGACTTAGATGAAACCGAGCCATTGTCAGATAAGTGAAAAGTCAGATAATACGGAAAACAATGGTAACCCCTTAAAAATGCATGGAAAACATGCTTTATGCAGAAAGAATAGGCATAGGGTATACTTAATTTAAAAATATTGTTTATTAATCAGCAATGAAAAAAATGGCACAAATAGAGTACAGAGCAGTATGCAGTACAGCAATTGTACAGCAGGCAATGTGAACAGAAATACAGAACCGAGCAAGGGAACTATATTTATCTACCTCATGTTCAGCCTCACTAGAGCTGGCTTCTGCACCAAGCAATGTAAACTGAGCAGACAGGGCCGGTCTTTGACAGGGGCTGCCGCACAGGGCCTCGCGCTCCTGGGGCCCCATTCGACCCCGACATGATGGCATTGGCATTCGGCATCATGATGTATCTGTCTCTCTCTCAGCTCAGAACCAGGAAGGAACGCTCCTCGGAAACCCTCCCCCCATTTTTCCTCAGTCGGCTTTACCTGTGGCTTCATGCGCTGCAAACAACCAGTCCTCCTCTGTCTTGCACCTAAAAAGGGGCTCCTGATTTGCCGGACACGGTGACGTCTTATTTACTCGGAGTCTGAGTTACTCCCAGTCGGCCAATCAGGAGCCCCCTTTTAGGTGCCAGACAGGGCTCCCTGACCAATCACAGCTGCATTTCTGTAGCAGCTCAGCCACGTGAAAAAACTGGCTGAGTCCACAGAAGTGCAGCTGTGATTGTGGATGCGAATGATCTGGTCGGCACACAGCTGCTCTCGGCAGTCGAGCCACTTGTCTGCTGCTGCTGTGAATAGCATGGCACTGAGCAATGTGGTCGGGGTTGGCTTTTAGCCCAGCTGTTCTTGGGCCACTCCCCCCCCCCCCCTTGCTGTGGTATGGAGGACCATCCAACACTAAAAGTAAGTACTTCCCTCTTGCATGTATTTTATCTATCCCCACGTATATTTTTCTTTTTCGGGGGGGGGAAGGAGGTTGGTCCTCGTGCTGCACGCGCTGTGGGTTGTTGTATGGTGAGAGGGTCTGTGTTCTTTTTTTTTTTTTTTTTTTTTTAGCATGTATAATATGGACCATGTGAGGTTTGCTTGGTTCTGAATTAGATTTCTAAGGAAGGTCCCTGTAGATGGGTTATGGATGTTGAGTTGTCTGGCGGGGAGGTCTAGATTGGGATGTTTAAGGATTTTTTTTGTTTTGCTGGAGAGTTACAAGGACAAGGGCCCTCTAGCATTTGTTGCCGTGAGTCTGGGTTTTAGATTTGTATAGATTAGGGTTTGGGTTTCTTTTTATTATCTCTTCGCATTTGAACTTGCACTTTTATTTGCTGTTACTGTTCATCTGCGCAGCTGTAAATTTTGGTGTTACCTCTTGCATACTGGTTTTTGCTGTTTGTGCCATGGTGCATGTTCTCCAATAAAAATGTTTAAATCTAGATAAGGTGGTAACATCGAGTTATGAGCATGTTTTGTTCTTGAGTTGGGACTGCGATTGAGAATTTAGTTTGCGATTGGTTGAACGCTTAATTTTTATTTCTAATGCCCTGATGATTTCTATAGATATTATTTTGCACTTATATGTTTGCCAGCCCATATGATATATAATGTTGTGTATTGCTTAACAATCACTCCTTTGTTTTTTTTCCTATTTATTTTCTAATCAGCCATGATATGTTGAGCTCATGTAAGGAGCTCACATACGGAGCTCATGTTGTTGGTTTGGGAAGCCATCTAAACCTTTTAAAGACATAGTAACATAGTAACATAGTAGATGACGGCAGAAAAAGACCTGCACGGTCCATCCAGTCTGCCCAACAAGATAAACTCATATGTGCTAGTTTTTTGTGTATACCTTACCTTGATTTGTACCTGTCTTTTTCAGGGCACAGACTGTATAAGTCCGCCCAGTACTATCCCCGCCTCCCAACCACCAGCCCCACCTCCCACCACCGGCTCTGGCACAGACTGTATAAGTCTACCCAGCACTATCCCCGCCTCCCAACCACCAGCCCTGGCACAGACCGTATAAGTCTGCCCAGCACTAGCCCCGCCTCCCAACCGTCTCTGCCACCCATTCAAGGCTAAGCTCCTGAGGATCCCTTTCTTCTGAACAGGATTCCTTTTTGTTTATCCCACGCATGTTTGAATTCCGTTACTGTTTTCCTCTCCACCACCTCCCGCGGGAGGGCATTCCAAGCATCCACCACCCTCTCCGTGAAAAAATACTTCCTGACATTTTTCTTAAGTCTGCCCCCCTTCAATCTCATTTCATGCCCTCTCGTTCTACCGCCTTTCCATCTCCGGAAAAGGTTCGTTTGCGGATTAATACCTTTCAAATATTTGAACGTCTGTATCATATCACCCCTGTTCCTCCTTTCCTCCAGGGTATACATGCCTTTTTTATTGCCATTTATGTGTTTTCCTGACTCAAGTCCCTCACCTTTTCAGCTGCGGGCCTCAAGTTCTCCTCACCATGGAGTGAGGCTCTGTGGCTGAAAGCCAACAAGAACCATCTGTGGTAGCAGCCCTTCAAATGTTGGTCAATTTAGATGCCCATATTTCTTTATTTGAAATTTCATTAAAATAAAAATAATTTAAAAAACTTCTTGTCAACAGGAGGTGGGGCTGGGAGGGGTGGGGCTAGACAAAGGGCCGGGGGGGGGGGGGGCCACTGAACTAGTCTGCACAGGGCCCCGCAATTGCTAAGACCGGCCCTACTAGCAGAGCTCACTACTTTGTCTTCTCCAGTCAATAACAGTTTGAAGTAGAAATCAATACAGCAGAACTGAATCTGGAAACTCTCCGGATCTAAAATGAGAGTAAGAATAAAGAAAGTGCTGTAAATGTAAACAAGCAAACACGAATAGGTGTACATACAATACTGTACTGCATAAAACTCATTGGGCGCAAGAATCTCACCATGGTTCGCTTGTTGCAAAAGCACTGTCTGAGATCAAAAGTGGTTCCCTGGCAGGAAAAGCAGGCTTGTGGGTCACATAGGGCAGTGTGTCAGGTCCAAATATTTTTGCAAAAATACGGTCTCAGATCAAAAAGATCAAAAATGGCTCCCTGACAGGAAAGCAAGGTCTCGGCTCAAAACATCTTTAATTTTCACTTTCTTTAGCACTTCCTTTCTGCAAAAGTTTCTGTTCTATAGATAAAACAACATTTTTCCTCTTATGACTGGCCAAAAATTGCTGCTATGCTATAAAAGCAAGGTCCCAGCTTAAAACGTCTTTAACAGAAAAGAAGCCATGAACTTCTTAACAGCAATGAACAATGAAATGAAGGTGTAAGCTTCAAAGCATTGTTCTCTTGCAGAAAAGCACGATCTCAGATCAAACATGGCTTCCTTGCAGTATGTGAAGCTGGAAAACAGGAAAAGAAGCCGTGCGCTTCTTAATGGCAACGCAGTGATGTCACCGACGAGTCTGTCAGATATGCCAGATGGTCAGATTAGTGAAGGACAGATAATCAAGATAGTATTTTATCACCTTTCTGATTATCACGTTCTTAGGTGTCTCATTCAATTTACAGAAGCTCTAGTGTCATCCAGTCTGTTGTATACCACAAGTCTCAGCTTTGCATCACTGCTGCTTGGAGATTTCTGGGAAGAGGGCTCTCAAGAGTATTGTTGTGGAGAGATGTAGTTTAACATAGAAAGGCAGCAGTATTCTCAGATAAATGTCAAAGCAACTCAGGTCATGCATGGCAGAACTGCTGACAGGACTGATTATGCCTAGCCAGGTTGTCCTGGTCCCATGTGGACTCTTTTTTTTTTTTCTTCACTTTCAGGGGTTTTTCTGCCCATTGATTGTCAGCATGTTTGATGAGACACCAGAATTACATGCGTAAACAGAGACTTGATATATATATATATATGCACTGACACTTTTTTTCCCGGAATATACTGCAATTTTACATTGACCTGACTTTGTTTGTGCTTGTTTGATTGGCTTGACTCAGTGGCATAGCCAGATGGCCAATTTAGGGTGGGCCCAAAAATTTATTTCTTCCTCCACCCTGCTTGCCCCTTTTGCCCCCCCCCCAACCCCCCCCCCCCCCCAAGAAATACCAGCTGGCATGGATTTGCAAGCCCTGCCGGCCGAAGACCTCCTCCCAACAGAATGAACACTTACACCTGTGCAGCCAGTGGCAGTGTGTGTCCCTGAGCCATGACATAGCTAGCCTCTTGGCATGCATGCAGACTGAGCATACGTGAAGGGTGGAGCGGCCCTGGCTTGAGGACATACACTGCCACCGGCTGCATAGGGTGTAAATGTTCCTTCTGCCTGGAGGAGGTCTTCAGCTGGCGGGGTTTAAGGATTCCCAGCAGCCACATAGAGCAGTGATCGTCACTATTTTTACAGTGGTGACCACTTTGGCAACCCCCCCCCCCCCCCCCCCCCCCAAAAAAAAAATATCTCAATATCAGAGTCAAGATCATTGCCTGGCAAAGTAAAAAGCACATTGGACATGGGGAAATTCCCCCTGCAGTGACAAAGCTGGCCTGGTAGCTTCCCTCTCTGATAATGTAGTCATCCAGGATGTTTACGCATATTTAGACTCAACTAAAATGTGTGTCTACTCTACCCACCTTGGCTAATAACTTTTGCTGAGCTGACGCTAAAAGAAACACGGGGGGAATGTCCTTGAGACAGCCCACTATGGGCGAAACGTGCATGTCGGGCAGATGATCCCCTGGGTCCGACAAACTTGAAAAATTGAAAAGATAAGTAATAGCTAAAAATATATATTTATTGAAACGAAATTCAGAAACTTAGAAAGAAAAATAAAAGAACCAGTGAAGAGTTTGATGTTATTAGAATCGATTCTATCCAAAGGATAGCGATTTACATCACTGAGGTTCTGAAAAAATATATATGATTAACTTCTGATGTTGAAGTATCTGTGTTATAAATTGTGCTTATGTAAAAAGGACTCTTCTATACTTAAAGATTAAGAAAATTCAAACTGGACTATACTATTATCTATTGCTATTTGTAATTATCCAGTTTTCAAAAAAAAAATTTTCTCTTGCCTGTTGTGGAGTGATATACTCTACCCACCTGTCATTCCCCACATGTTCTTTGCAGCTCCATTCCACTAAGCACTCTTCTCCATGCCAGTCCTTACCCCTATCCATTTCAAGATGGCCCCTCATGCCAGTTTTTTCTTCTTTTTTTTAAAAACTTTCTCTATCTTCTGCAGAGGCTTGTTGGTCTCTGGGACAGCTATTCAGTTTCTTTCAGCATCACGTGACACTTCAGTGAGTTTGAACTGCATGGTGCCCCTGTCCCTTCAATCTCATGACAAAAGTGTGGGAGTTTGGGGAGTACATGGTTCAATTTACAGGGAACTACATGGCACAGGTAGAAAACAGAACAACTGTTATGGACACAGTGCCAACAGTAAGTTCCAGAACAAGATGGGGGAGAATGAGTATGGAAGACGAGTCAGAGGATGCTCAATATGGTTCTTGTATGGGTCCAAATAAACAAGCAAATTCAATTGGACTGGTGCAGAGCTGCAGGCAAAGGTCTCACTCCCAGTGTGTAAAATGCAGGCTCAGCTGCATGCTTGATTCCTCATCAGTAGAGAGCTGATTTTAGCAAGGCCCACTTCCACTTACAGGAACTTAGTGATTGATACCGTTTATCTTTCCACAAGGAAGAGGACTTTGTTAAGCCCAGCAGCAAAGAAGAAGCCCAAAAACTGTGGGAAGCAGAGCGAGCCAAGATGCAGCAAATCCTGGAACGGCAGCAACAGCAGATGATTGAGGATAACTGTTGGCTGAGACGAGAAGAAAGTTCTCTAGTGAGTATCATATTAGGTCTGATTTCAAAATAAAGTCACATCCATTCTCTCCGGGATAAAACACTTAAAGTCCCTGGAGGCTGGACCAGACTGGTGGCTCAGTGGCAGTACTCTGCAGATGATCCCTATCTTCATCCCTGGGTTTTTGTTGCTTAGATTGATTGAGGCGAGGGCGATTGCAAAAGCAGAATTCACAGCCCCCAGGGAAGAGGAAATTATGGTTATTGCTTAAGGATTACACCTTGTGGCTAGATCTGGAATCCATGATTACAGGTCCCAGGAGAGCTCCTGGTACAAGGCTCTGGGTCAAGGGCTGACACTGTAATTTAATTTAACATAATTCATAACTTATAGCCCACTTCTATGAAGCTTATGATTCAAAGTGGATTATATTTGTGAACTCTATATTAAAATTCACCTTACTAAGATTTCAGACTAGCCATCCCATCTTTAGATCTCGTGTCCATCACTTCAGAAATATCAATAACAAATCTGCAAAAATATCCACATCTTTAATGAATTTAGCCTATCTCAGGGACAGGTAGGCATAGGATGTCTGCGGCTGCTGTCCTGGTGGAAGTTCTGGCAGGTCTGGGAGCTCACAGTGGTGGTAGAGAAGACAGACTAGGAATATTGGGGAAAGTCAGATGGAAATCTCTGTGTAGTTGCAGATGAAGGGCCCTGTTTACTAAGTTGCGTTATAGACATGTTAGCGTTTTTTACGCGTGTTAACCATGTACGCGTGCTAACAGTATATGCACCTACAATATCCCTATAGGTGCCTACATGGTTAGTGCATGTGCTAATTGTAGGCACATTAAAAATGCTAACGTGCCTTAGTAAACAGGGCCCTAAGGTTCATGGTGCCAGGTCCTGGCTGTGATTACAGTTGAGTTGGAAGTACAGAGGAACAGGAGGAAACTACTGGGTTAAAATAAAAACTACCTGACGGCTTAATAGAGACCATTGAGACTTTTAAATAGAGGATCCAATGCCATATTTAAAGGTAGAAGGGAAAAGATCCCAATAGTCTTATTTTATGGGCAACATTTTAGTTGATATTGAGGGGCATAATCGAACGGGGGCGCCCATCTATAAGGGCGGCCATCTCTAATGATGGCCCCATAAAGCAGCGTACCCGACCGTATTATCGAAACAAGATGGCCGGCCAGCTTTCGTTTCGATAATACGGTCGGGGCCGGCCAAATCTCAACATTTGGGCTGCCCTTAGAGATCGCTGGCGTTAGAGATGGCCGCCATTGGTTTTCGCCGATAATGGAAACTAATGGCGGCCATCTCAAAACCGGCCAAATCCAAGCCATTTGGTCATGGGAGGAGCCAGCATTTGTAGTGCACTGGTCCCCCTCACATGCCAGGACACCAACCGGGCACCCTAGAGGGCACTGCAGTGGATTTCACAAATTGGTCCCAGGTGCATAGCTCCCTTACCTTGGGTGCTGAGCCCCCTAACCCCTCCTCCCCAAAAACCCACTACCCACAACTGTACATCACTACCATAGCCCTTAAAGGGTAACGGGGGCACATAGATGTGGGTACAGTGGGTTTGTGGTGCGTTTTGGAGGGCTCCCATTTACCAGCACAAGTGTAACAGGTAGAGGGGGGATGGGCCTGGGTCCGCCTGCCTGAAGTACACTGAAGTACCCACTAAAAACTACTCCAGAGACCTGCATAGTGCTGTGATGGAGCTGGGTATGACATTTGAGACTGGCAAAACAATGTTTTTAATTTTTTTTTTTGGGTGGGAGGGGGTTGGTGACCACTGGGGGAGTAAGGGGAGGTGATCCCCGATTCCCTCCGGTGGTCATCTGGTCAGTTCTGGCACCTTTTCAAGGCTTGATTGTGAGCAAAAAGGGACCAAGTAAAGTCGGCCAAATGCTCGTCAGAGCCGGCCTTCTTTTTTCCATTATCGGCTGAGTCCAGCCATCTCTTAACCACGCCCCTGTCCCGCCTTTGGTACATTGCCGACATGCCCCCTTGAACTTTCGCCAGCCCTGCGACGGAAAGCAGTTGAAGCCAGCCAAAATCGGCTTTCGATTATACCGATTTGGCCGGCCTTAGAAGAATGCCGGCCATCTTCCGATTTGTGTCAGAAGATGGCCGCCCTTCTCCTTCGAAAATAAGCAGGATAGTTAGACTTGATTATAAAACAAGATAAAAATAAAAATCTTACAGCTTCTTTTTATTTTTCAGGACCGAATGTTACATGTAAATGACAAAGTCCCCATGGTAAGCATTTTTCAAGGGAGAAACATAATGTGCATTACCGGAAATGTGCGGTGGACAGGAATTCATAGCTCTGTCTGCTTGTGAAGAATAGTAGTAATAATTTACTTTATCTAGCTACCCTTATCTAAAATGATCTCAGAGTTCTGATTATACTTATGCTTGATTTCCTTTACAGGGAAGGTTTGAGACATCTTTGTTTTCAAAATAAGAAGCCGCTTGGAGGGTGGGAAGGAATTTTCATAATCTGTGGCCTCTACATGGCTGCATATACAGAAAAGGAGAAGAGCCAAAAAAAAAAACCCTACACAATCCACATGGGCAGAACACAACACAGTGGAGATTACCAAACAAATGGAGAAGGGGAGACCTGGTTCAGAAAATCTGTGCTTTATTGGAATGAAATCCTTTGATCTCAGATCATCAAGTGCATAAGGATTTGACATGGGCCGTATTTTGGCACTACTGCCTTCATCAGGACTCCATGATTTTATTGATGCTCCTTAAATGTGAATACATAGAACAGAATTGCTATGGTGTGATACAACAACAGAGCTTTTCAGAGTTACCAGCATGAGCTATATTGCTCTATAAACATTTAATTGCTGAACATCTATATTTTAACAATACATGCCTTTTTTATTTTTAAATACTGTTGTACTCTAATTTGCAGCCTAGCATAATTGCTCACTTCGTTTTTTGTTGTTCATGTACTTGACAGCTCATGTTGGTCACTCCGGAAAGCTCTGTTATGAACCATTTGTTTTCCATTTGTTTGGTCATCCCCACTGTGTTATGATCCCCAGCATTGTATATCACATTCTCTTATTTCATGGGATATATTCTAAAACCTTTGCTAAGGTCACTGATAACAGAATTACAGCCTTATGAATACTTAAATTCCACTTTTTTCAAATAATTTCACTGTACGATCCAATGAACAGGGGTATTGCAGTAGGGCTTTTTGTAGATGATAATTGTAAATTTTGTGTAGATGGTGTATAGCGCCATTATTTTGACACCCTTTAATTTTCAGTTACCTCAAAGATTTAAATAAAGGAAAAGAATTAAACATTTTTTAGTGGAAAGAAAATTCAAGAGCAAAATGTTTGAAAATATTTCTTTACAAAAAGGGTGATGAATGCATGGATTTGGCCTCCCAGAGGGAAGTGTTAGAGGGTAACATAGTAATACTGGACAAGCACAATTGATCCTTAATTACAAAGATGTGTAGGGAAGGTTGGAGATCAACTGCTTTTGAGGTCATTGCTAAATGAAGTGAATTTGGCAAACTAGATGAGTTTGCAGTTCTGTCTGCTATTGTATTCTATGCCTCTGTGTGTGACAGGGTCCCTTGTTTAAATTTAGTGTACTTCCACCACAAAGCTTTTCCAGGTGGCGCTTTGTAACATGTATATTGCTAGCAGTATAAATCAGGCCATTGTCAGTGGTGGTATGAACTTTAGTATCAAAAATACAGAAGAAACCAGTCTTCGCAAAAAACAACAATAATCAAAAACAGCGAAGATGACGCAAAAAACGGGAAAAAAACAAACAAAATATAAAGACTAGTAAAAAAGTGCCAATATGTATTTTACCTGTTCATTTTCCGTTGCTTTTATTTTGTATTTGGCTTGTTTCCTTCTCAAAAATGTACTGAAAGAAAGTACTGGACCATTGATTGTAGTACATCTGTTTTTTTGTCTTTTATTGTATATTGACTTATCTTTAGTTATAGTTTAAGATGTTAAAAATTGACATGTTTTAAATTAAATTCCATTTGTTTTATTTAGACTCCTGACGCAGGCCAGTTGGGCCGAAACACAGCTGTGTCGCGTCATATCACCTTAATAAATTTATTTAGTTTTTTCATTTTGCTTGTGTCGTCTATTTTTGGTTATAATTTTGTCCTTACAGTTTTTTCTTCCCTTGCGTGAATTTTGTATTTTTTAATTTTTTAATTTTCTTTTTTCACTTTTTTATTTACTTTTTGTCTTTATTTTTTGTTTGTTTTTTTGCGTCATCTTCGCTGTTTTTGATTATTGGTATGAACTTTAGTACAATCCACACCATACCAATGGAAAACTGTTAATTGGCTGAAGTAGTATATCCTTCCACCTTCATCTATGTTATAAGAAAGGGCTAGCTTCTAGTGGGTGTTAATTCAATTCAATGCATGTTAGTTAACACAAGCCCCCTTATTCTCAATGGAGTTTATTTGCTAACTTCGCACACAACTTGCATTAAGATGTATTAGTGTGAATTAATATGTCAATTCATTAATGAATTTTACTAAATCTAGACCAAAATATATTAGAATATGCTTAGCAAAAGAGCCCTTTTGGGTAAAAGTGGAGTGATTCCTGCTCAGATGGACTCATTTCAACTGGGACTTTTCTTTTGGTTTTCATTTTACATCAGAACCTCAATTTGGGTTTGAATGCATCAGTTTAGATTTTTCTTTGATCCGAATACACTTGCAAGATTTGCTTGCTAGTGTTAGGCAGGAAAATTTGTTGGGGTTCAAGTTGCTCTTATTTCTCCCCCTAAAAAAAATCTCACTACACTTTCATAAATAGGGACACTTTTACAAAGCAGCGGTAAGCCCACCGCGGGCTTACTGCGTGCCAATCCGGAACTATCACTGGCCCAATGCATCACCAGCGGTAGTTCCACCCTCAGTGTGCAGCATTTCTGCCGCTAGCGAAAATATCAGTAATTAGGCAGCACCCATACCGCCATCTCAGTGGGTGGCGGTAAGTGCCTCTCCCTCCCCCCCTCCTGGCATGGCCATGCAGTAACTGTAATCTTACCACAATGGCCATTTCTTATTTTTTTTCGGCCTTTTTATCCGCTGTGGTTAAAAGGGCCTCGGTGCATGGCAAATCAGCCGCTGATGCTAACACAGGTCCCCTTTTACTGCAGGTTAGTAAAAGGGCCCCTTAGTGAAGAGTCTCATAATCAACTCAGATCTGCTAAGTTAGCCCAGTTCCAGAAGGTAGATTTTAGGCCAGTCCTGGATTTCTAATGACCCCGTTCTGACGCATTATGAGGCCTGCAGCAGTAATTTCAATAGCTAGAATCAAAGACTAGAAATACCACGTTGCTCTGGAATGTAAGTTCAAAACCAATACAGGCCAAAGGGTCTCCCTCATTGACCTCAGTTACTTATCAGCTCTGCAGATGTCCAGTTAGGTTGCATTTTTTATTTCGTTATTGCCCCAATCCACAAGCCGAATTGCAGTTGGGAATTGGGGATGTTATAATTATATGTACTCAGTCAATCAGCTATGTCAAATTAACATCTTCCATGGTGCACAAAATTTAGTGCAAGGAAAGTTTCCTCCTCCCCCCCCCCCCCCCCCCCCCAGAAGGCTTCATACTAATCGGAATCCCAGTAAGTGTGCTTGAAGTATTGCTTTAGAAACTAAACAAAAAGACAAAAAGTGAACCTGTGCACTTCAGACATTGAATGCTGACTCCAGGTTCTTTGAAACTACATTCCTCTTCGTGGATTTCTTTACGAAAAATAAAGCACCTTAATGATGGTCAAGTTCATTATGGGCTAAATAGATTTTTAAATAGATCTTTGAATTTTTAGACACACATTCTTATAGAACTATTGTTCATTGTAGTGTCTGCAAGATTCAGAAAATTGCAGCTTAATTACTATTCAGCACTAATATCATAGCATATGGAGACAGATACTGTTTTATAGGAGGTTCTGCCAGATGCAGAGTCTGTTGTAAAATAAGCATTGTACCACAAGTTTAATCCATTCAGGTGCATTTTACAAAGCTACATGAGGTGAAAAAAAATGTAGGTTGGGACGTGGGGAGGGGGCATGCAGGGGTGAACATATTCAACCCTTCTGAACTTGAGGGGCTTTTGGCCTCAGAATAGTGGGTATCACACGGGGCATTGGGATGATTATATCTGGGGGAGTCCTGTAGTCTTCTGATAAGACATTTTACTCTTTGCATATCTTGTAATGTATTATTTGTTTATTTCTAATTCTCATGAATTCCATCTACCTTAATCAAAATAATACTTTGTTATTCTTATTTCGCTAATGACGGCATAATGTAAGCCACATTGAGCCTGCAAAAAGGTGGGAAAATGTGGGATACAAATGCAGCAAATAAATAAATAAGATTACCTGCCAGAGGGATTTCTGCCATTGATAAGGTATCTGATGGGTGTATTTGTTGGGGAGAGGGTGTTAATTGCTTGTGGGGGGGGGGGGGGGGGGATGGCACAGGGAGCCAGGGAGGATTGGATGTTGGGGGGTTGTCCATCAGGAGGGAACCCAACCATTGGTATTTATATCTGCCCCTTATAGCAGGTACTTACACATGCCAATAATGTCTTTTTCAATACAGATGTGGATACCCTATAGCAAATGGGGAATACACATCTGTATCATAGGCCTGTCCAGGACACTCCTCCCCATTCTACCCATGCCCCTTTAACTTCTAGACATAGAAAGCATCCTCACATGTGAATGACAATTAGCAAAACGAAAAGGAAGACCAAACTCCACAAGAAAACAGCAATAACCAAGTGGGGGTGGAGTAAAAACCCAAAGAAGGATGTCTAAAACAACCTTTATTAATGACACCCAACATGGTCACTGTATTTTGGCTGTAAAACCATATATTGTTTCTGGACGCCGTTCGTTCGATGCAGTTCTGTTAAATATATCCCTTTTTTATTTATGCACATTTTTTAATACATGCATATATTTTCAGAAGCACGTTCTGTGCAATAGCATACCAGTGCATGTTCGTCATCTGGTTGCGGTTTTTTAACAGATATCCTTAGCACTATTTGTGTTCTTAGTGATAGTTTTTGCCTCTAGAGGGTTTTAAAAATATATATGTTCACAGTACCCCTGCTATTACATTGGAATATGTTCATAGCATTCACCTCTTTCTGTTTTGTATATTTTAAATTATACTGTTTATTCTGCAGTCGTTTGTTGTTTTCATTAAGGAGTGCTTATTTCCTCTATGCCAAATGTATCGAGTTCTCTTTACTTGTTCATGTTCTTTGCCATTGGGTCTAAGAGACAACTGATGTCCACCTTTTTATTGTTACACACAAGTGGTTTGTGTAGTTCAGTATATATCAACAAGTTGTTCTTATATCAGCCTGAATCTTTAGTATGTCTTTTTTATTTTTAACAGTGTGTTTTAGATTTCCCTTGTGGTTCTTACATATCTTTTATATTGTTTTTATATTTGAGTTTTTCATATTTGAAGTTATGCATTTATATTTTTAGCTATTCATTAACTATCGAAGAGTCCTCACTTTGTCTGATGGTTTAAATACATGTTTACCTACTGTCTTAATGTTGTATATATATATGCTTTATGAGGTTATTTATGTATATAACACTGCATCATGAATGTTTACGAGAGTTTTCTTTTTAATTTATAATTATAATGTTTATGTGTTGGTTTTAGACTCATGATGCAGACTTTACAGCCAAAACACGGTGACTGTGTCAGATCTCATTAATAAAGGCTGTTTTGGACTTGCTGAAATGGCGTTTAAACAACTAAATGCTGCAATTTAAACGTGGGGATGCTTCTAAAATAAAGACCTTAATGGCCTTGGATTGGGCCACTGATTGCCATGCCCTGTTCAGAGATGATCTTAAAGGAAAAATAGAAATCAAAGCAGGAGAAATGCATAGATCTCTAAAGAGCTCTTAATCTAGGCCAGAGAGGCTGGTATACTGACCCACAGGATACCCCGCTGGTTAGTGACCTCATTCATATGCCACTTTACCACCTGTGCAAATGAGCTGGGTAGCAGAGTCACAAGGGAAAGCTTACTGCCGAGCCCGCTTGAGAACTAGTACAGGTGGTGAAAGTGTAGTTATCAATTTCACAATAACAGGCTTTCACAGCCTTTTTTGCATGCCCATTTTTGCTAACTGCAGAATAAATCAGCTGCTTTGCCTGATTTTGCAGCTCCCATGTGATCATGACAACAAACAAACACTACTTTTCAAGGTTTTTATTCTGGGACACAATAAAGGTATTACAGCCTGTCAACAGTCAGGCTGAAAATTGATACTAGCAGGTTTATAAGATCCCATTTTCATGTATTGTACCATGTATGCATGACTTTTCTTCAAAGCTGTTTCTTTTTAAATTTCTCAGCAGCTTCCTGAAAAGGAAAAGGAGACTGCCTACAGTAAGTATACATGGTGATATTTCCATTATATAGGTACAGGTTGCAGATATTGGGAGGGTGTCATTAATGAATATCACAGAACATACATTAAGATCTTATAGCTACTTTGGTCTAGGACAGATGCTGATAGTTTTTTATCGTCACCGAACAGCAGAACAGGGGTTAATATTTTTGCAGTCACCAACTAGCCATTTATATTGCTCTTTGGCTACCTAACAGAACGAGCCATTAATACTTCTCTATAGTAACTAAGCACCTGGACAGACTTCATGGTTCCTGGATACCAGGACAGAAATCAGCATCCTATGCAACAAACAACTCCCGCCCCTTTTACAAAGCCGCACTAGTGGCTGCCGGCGTGGTAATGCCGACAGTCCATTCAACATGAATGGGCTATGTCGGCATTACCGCGTGGCTTTGTAAAAGGGGGGAGGGAAACAGAAGCTTATATAGTTCACATGACATTAAAAAAAAAATCTTTGTTGTCAACTTGATGCTGGTCAGGCCTTTGTAGTTCATAAAACTTTGAAGTATGTGACATAAAGGGGCCCTTTTAATATGCTGCACTAAAAAGAAGCCAGAGCCATCCCCAGCACAGGTCTTTTCCGCGCGTTGAGGCCATTTTTAGCGCAGCGGTAAAGTGGCCTCATTTTCCATTATTCCCATTAACGACCATGGACTAATTTCCTTATTAGTGTGTGGCCTTTAGCACATGGGCACTTACTAATATCTATTTTCTTTTTTTTAATTTTATTTATTTATCATTTTACTTAATTAAATTGACATTTATCACATAAATGTAAGGAAATACAGAAATTAATATAAAAAGGAAAACATTTTCTCTCAACAATATATATTTACATAATTGTCCACAATTGGAAGATCCAAAATCAGGAAAACAATCTTAAAGAAAATAAGAAAAACTCAAAATGGTTAATCTTACACTTCACATTTTCTGAGGGAGGAAGGTTAATCGGTTATTGCAGCCGGTACAGTGGTAACTGAAGGAAGTTGCTGCAGAGCATTCTTCATCTGTTTCCACAAACTCTTATAATTTCTTAGGTTCAAACAAATAAGTAATAAGGAAATAAAACTAATATCTATTTTCTAGGCAGTAAGGTCTCATGTGCTAACCACTCACTAATCGGTTAGCACATGGCGATGGAGCTTCGCTAATTGCTTAGCACAGAACATGCCTTTTCTCAACCCCCAGTGCTAAAAAATATGTTCTACTTTTAGCACACGGGTAGTGCACACCAATTCCAAAACTACCACAGGACACCTGTGTGCGCCCAGCGCTAGTGCTTTTTAATCTGCTTACCGTAGCTTAGTAAAACAACACCAAAGTATGTTGTACTGTACTCAACAACTGTGGAATTATTTTACCTGGGATTGTAATTTGTGAGTCTGGTGAGACCTATGCCCAATCACTCCTGCCCAGCACAGTCTGCTATTCAAAATGGCTGCCATGACCTCTAGTGGCAATGTCACAGTACTTCAAGTACCATGGTACCTGAAGTACTCACAGTACTTGAAGTACTCAAGACTGCTGATAGAGGTCACGGCAGCTGTTTTGAATAGCAGGCCGTGCTGGGCAGGATTGAGTGGGCAAATTTCCTGCCCATTTCCCATTAGACCACCATGGGCCAGCAAGGTAGGTCTGGGGGTGGGACAAGGGGCTCAGGACAGCTTAGATGCTCTTTGGGGAGGAAGAAAAATTGAGACTGGGAGGGAACATGAAGGTCCAGGGATGGGAGGGGAGCTTACAGAGGAGGTATGCTGCTTCAGGGTGTAGGAAGGAGGATCATAAAGGGGAGGAGGTCAGGACCTGGGATGATAATTTTATGCAGGTCCCAGCTGAATATTGGCTGGGATGCTCATAAGACTTGGCGGCTAGCACCTAAAGAATTAGACCTGGATATTCAGTGCTGGTGACTGGACATGACCCAGCATTGACAATCAGGGGCTAATCTGACCGCCTTGGGCTCAATATTCACCACGATGTGATCATGATCTTACTTAGTTGTTTTGGATAGAGTGACAATTGGGTTTCTGCCAGGTATATATACACACACACTCACACACTGTAGTTTTCTTTGTATTCATTAATCTTTATTTCCATGCGTTCAAGTGGATTAACACACAGCACTACTTTATCTGAAAATATACACTGACTATTATACTGATTGCTGTATTAATGATTGATGAGGATGGTATCTGGTGATAAAGTATCCCTCAGCAAGTGATCTTTGTATGCAGTAATCTGCTAATTACCTCCATAGGCCCTACTTGTTTTCTACTGGCAATTATAGCAGTAGAGTCATTTTTCATGACTGTAGAGCACAAATGGATTTGATGTGCCGTCATGCAGGGATAACAGCGGCACTGTTTCAAACCAGGATTTATGTCACAGAACGGCATAATGGTTTTATGAATGGTGTTCTCTAGAATGTCATCCCCTCCTTTTACAGTTATTTAGATGTTGTATACCAGTGTAGTCAGAGGTTTTCTCACATTTGATGCTAATTTACCCTCTAACTCTTTCTTGCTTTCATTATCTCTTTTAGCTGAATTTACAGGGCCACCACCTCAGAAGCCTCCAAGATCAGGAGCACAGGTATGTTTTGCTGTCACTAATTTTATGCTTGTCTTTGCTGTATTTATTTTACTTTTTATTTTATTTTTGTTACATTTGTACCCCGCGCTTTCCCACTCATGGCAGGCTCAATGCGGCTTACATGGGGCAATGGAGGGTTAAGTGACTTGCCCAGAGTCACAAGGAGCTGCCTGTGCCTGAAGTGGGAATTGAACTCAGTTCCTCAGATCCCCAGGACCAAAGTCCACCACCCTAACCACTAGGCCACTGTTATGATTGGGGTCTGAACCCCTCTCAAACTTACCTCTTTCCTGGGGGTCAGCTTCTTAGCTGGCTTCTGTTTCTTTTCTCTTTCCTTTCTGAGCTGGCTCTGTCTCTCTGTGCTGGCAGCTTCCAGCAGCATGGGGTTAATTGTCTCACTTCACTACAGCTGTGTGTGTGTTGCCTGAGTTGCTCTAACTCTCTTTGGGTGTACTGGCTTCAAGTGTTTCACGGTTTTGCATTGGTGTGGGTTGGGCCTCTCTGGGTCAGTGTGCTTTTGCCTAGGTCTAGGGAGTGTGACATCATCAGGGAGGGCCTTGATAAGGAAGTGGTCTTGTTTCCTTCAGGGCCTTTGCAACAGTTGTGTTTGCTTTAGGTAGGGTGGTGCAGTGTGCACTTCTGACATTGTGTCTAGGGTCCCTGCTTGCTTTTGCTAAGGTCCAGGTTAGTGTTAGTGCAGTGTGCACTGGTGTCTATGTGTTTAGCTTTCCTGCTTTTCCCTTTGGTTCCCCTGTTTTTCCCTCTTGGTTTTGGAAGCATTGCTATGTGTAGGGCTTTGGAAGCTCTGTTGCTATTAGAAGTACTCCTGGGTTTGGTGTTGTTAGGAACACTGCAGAGTTTGCTGTTAGAAGTACTTCTGGTGTTTGTGCTATTGGGAGCATTGCAGTCTTTGCTGTTGGTGTTTGGTGATTTAGAAGCACTTTTGGCTTATGTGTTAGCTTCACTGCTTTTTCCTTGTGGCTCCCCTGTCTTCCCTTTTAGTGCTAGGAGCTCTTCTGGTTGCTTGCCAGAGTAGCGCTTAGGAAGCACCTTGTTAGTTGTATCTAGCTTGCTAGAGCAGTGCTTAGGTAGCTGGTTAGTTCTGTGTTTAGCTTATTAGTGTAAAGCTCTGCTTGTAGCTTGGTGCTTAGTAGCACCTGTGTTAGCTTTGTGTTTAGTTCCCTGCTCTGTTAGTTTAGGGCTTAGGAAGCCCCTTTCTTGAGCAGGGCTTAGGAGCTCCTGTTTAGTATAGGGCTTAGGAAGTCCTTTTGTCAGTTTACTGTTAGGAACACTCCTGCTGGTTTAGGGATTGGGAGCACGTAGATCAGTTTAGGTTTAGGAGCACTTCTGTTTCCAGTCCTGGTCCCTATGTCATCCGGTATCCAGTAAGTCCTGTCGGCTACTCGAACCCAGAAGCTCAACTCCTGGGGGGCTTAGTAGCTAAGCACAGGTGAAGCTGTGCGGACCAGTCCAGCGTGCTCCAGTCCCGTGTTCCAGTCCTGTGTCCTCCAGTCCGGGGGACCAGTCCAGTGTGCTCCAGTCCGGGGGATTCCAGTCCATGTGTTCCGGTTCGCTGGGCAGTGCCTGCAGTCCCTGCCGGTGTGCTTACCCAGTGTTGGTTGGTGGGTTTTGCCTGCTGCTATCGCTCCTCGGCAGCAGCCCAAGGGCTCACGTTTGCTCCAGAGCCCGGCCCCGCGGGCTCTGAACCTGAGAACCTGACAGATTGCAAAGGCCATGAGCCCGGCAAGAACCCCCGCCCAGCTGACCCAGCTGGGGTCCAGCTCCGTCATTGTACTTGATCCTTCTATGACTCTTCGTCAGTATCGTGGGAAACTTTTGTCTCATCCTGTTTTGAAGAAGACCCCTGAAGCGGCAGCTGAGAGAAAACGTGTCCGGTGGCTTGGAATCACTGAAAACCCAATTTCAGATATGGACCCTTTTCTCACGCTCGCTGAATATCGCCGCAGCCTGGTCTTGAATCCAGCTTTGTGGGATACTCCTGAAGCTGTTGCTGAGAGGAGACGTCTTGGGAATTCCATGCTCTGGGCCCAGCAGGGTTCCAGTCCCGTTCAAGCAGCGCGCCCAGACAAGCCTCTGAATCCAGTCCGAGCAGCACGTCCAGCCAAGCTTCAGAGTCCAGTCCGAGGGACGCTTCTGACCGAGCCTCCGATGCCAGTTCAGGTGGCGCTTCCATTCGAGTCTCCGAGTCCAGTCCGAGGGATGCTTTCGACCGAGTCTCCGATTCCAGTCCAAGCAGCGCTTCAAGCCAAGTCTCTGCATCCAGTTCAAGTGGCGCTGTCTACTGAGCCTCCTAATACCAGTTTGGATCCCAGTTCCAACCCCATTTTTGATTTGGATCCGTTTCTGACACTCCAGGATTACCGGGTTGCACTTTTGTCTGATCCAACCTTGAAGAATACTCCTGAAGCTGCAGCGGAGAGAAGGCGTGTCTCCTGGCTTGGGTTCGAAGAGAACCCAGTTTCTGCTATTGACCCTTCTACCAAGCTCTTCTTTTATCGCTTCCAGCTTCTCTCGGATCCAGCCCTGCGGGATACTCCGGAAGCCCTAGCTGAAAGAAGGTGGCTGCCTGATTTTTCCCGCCAAACTTCTGAGTCCAGCCTGAAGGGCTTTGCCTGCCAAGATGCTGAGTCTGGATCGAGTGGCAGCAGTGGCAGCCGAGATGCTGAGTCAGAATTGAGTTACAGTCCCGGGCAAGATGCTGAGTCCGGGTCAAATTACAGGCCCGGCCAAGATGCTGAGTCTGGTGAGAGTTGCCGTCCCGGTCAAGATGCTGAGTCCGGGTCAAGTTGGAGTTCCAGTCCCAGGCAAGATGCTGAGTCCGGGTCGAGTTGGAGTTCCAGTCCCAGGCAAGATGCTGAGTCCGGTGAGAGTTGCCATCCCGGTCAAGATGCTGAGTCCGGGTCAAGTTGCAGTCCTGGCCAAGATGCTGAGTCCGGGTCAAGTTGGAGTTGCAGTCCCGGTCAAGATGCTGAGTCTGGGTCAAGTTGCAGTCCCGGTCAAGATGCTAAGTCCGGGTCAAGTTGCAGTTCCGGCCAAGATGCTGAGTCCGGAGCGAGTTCTAGTGCCAGCCGAGATGCTGAGTCTACGCTGAGTACCGAGTCCAGCCAAGAGGCTGAGTCAGAATTGAGTGGCAGTTCCGGCCAAGATGCTGAGGCCGGATCAGATTGCAGGCAAGATGCTGAGTCTACTCTGAGTTCCCACTTCAACCAAGATGTTGAACTCCTCCTGAGTTCCAGCTCCAGCCAAGAGGCAAGGTCCAGTCTGAAGTCCTGTTCGAGTTCCTGTCCGGCTTCAGATTCCAGGATGGGTGTGGGCTCTAGCCCAGTTCTGGCTGCTACAGTGGAGTGCCAGGAAGTCAAAGAAGTTGTGGACTCCTTCAGGAAATGGTTCCTGTTGAATAGAACTCCACTTGTTGCATCCAAGACTCTGATCCTGCCTAGCAGCCGTTCTAAAGAGCCTCATGGCGGCCAAAGCCATTCTGGTTTCCTAGTTCCAGATGTACATGTCACGTCCTGCCCAGCCGCCCAGATTTATGTTGTGAAACCCATTGGGAGATTTCATCACAGCTACCCATGGAGACCTAAATTGTCTTTTGAGACCTGGAGCTCCTGTGGGGACACGGGAGCCTTGAGGGGGAGGTGCTGTTATGATTGGGGTCTGAACCCCTCTCAAACTTACCTCTTTCCTGGGGGTCAGCTTCTTAGCTGGCTTCTGTTTCTTTTCTCTTTCCTTTCTGAGCTGGCTCTGTCTCTCTGTGCTGGCAGCTTCCAGCAGCATGGGGTTAATTGTCTCACTTCACTACAGCTGTGTGTGTGTTGCCTGAGTTGCTCTAACTCTCTTTGGGTGTACTGGCTTCAAGTGTTTCACGGTTTTGCATTGGTGTGGGTTGGGCCTCTCTGGGTCAGTGTGCTTTTGCCTAGGTCTAGGGAGTGTGACATCATCAGGGAGGGCCTTGATAAGGAAGTGGTCTTGTTTCCTTCAGGGCCTTTGCAACAGTTGTGTTTGCTTTAGGTAGGGTGGTGCAGTGTGCACTTCTGACATTGTGTCTAGGGTCCCTGCTTGCTTTTGCTAAGGTCCAGGTTAGTGTTAGTGCAGTGTGCACTGGTGTCTATGTGTTTAGCTTTCCTGCTTTTCCCTTTGGTTCCCCTGTTTTTCCCTCTTGGTTTTGGAAGCATTGCTATGTGTAGGGCTTTGGAAGCTCTGTTGCTATTAGAAGTACTCCTGGGTTTGGTGTTGTTAGGAACACTGCAGAGTTTGCTGTTAGAAGTACTTCTGGTGTTTGTGCTATTGGGAGCATTGCAGTCTTTGCTGTTGGTGTTTGGTGATTTAGAAGCACTTTTGGCTTATGTGTTAGCTTCACTGCTTTTTCCTTGTGGCTCCCCTGTCTTCCCTTTTAGTGCTAGGAGCTCTTCTGGTTGCTTGCCAGAGTAGCGCTTAGGAAGCACCTTGTTAGTTGTATCTAGCTTGCTAGAGCAGTGCTTAGGTAGCTGGTTAGTTCTGTGTTTAGCTTATTAGTGTAAAGCTCTGCTTGTAGCTTGGTGCTTAGTAGCACCTGTGTTAGCTTTGTGTTTAGTTCCCTGCTCTGTTAGTTTAGGGCTTAGGAAGCCCCTTTCTTGAGCAGGGCTTAGGAGCTCCTGTTTAGTATAGGGCTTAGGAAGTCCTTTTGTCAGTTTACTGTTAGGAACACTCCTGCTGGTTTAGGGATTGGGAGCACGTAGATCAGTTTAGGTTTAGGAGCACTTCTGTTTCCAGTCCTGGTCCCTATGTCATCCGGTATCCAGTAAGTCCTGTCGGCTACTCGAACCCAGAAGCTCAACTCCTGGGGGGCTTAGTAGCTAAGCACAGGTGAAGCTGTGCGGACCAGTCCAGCGTGCTCCAGTCCCGTGTTCCAGTCCTGTGTCCTCCAGTCCGGGGGACCAGTCCAGTGTGCTCCAGTCCGGGGGATTCCAGTCCATGTGTTCCGGTTCGCTGGGCAGTGCCTGCAGTCCCTGCCGGTGTGCTTACCCAGTGTTGGTTGGTGGGTTTTGCCTGCTGCTATCGCTCCTCGGCAGCAGCCCAAGGGCTCACGTTTGCTCCAGAGCCCGGCCCCGCGGGCTCTGAACCTGAGAACCTGACAGCCACTACATCAGCTAAACTAAATACTGCTGTGAAAACACTCTAAAATGAAAAGGAATGTTGTGGGTAGGATATTGCAAATGAGCTTCTACTTAAGAACACAAATATGCTAATTGTTTTTTTTTTATTTCAAATGACATGCCATTCCTGTTATAACAGTAGCTACTGCCAATCAACTCCTTACTCTGGGGCAGATGATCAGAAGCCCCACGCTGTTCCATACAGCACTCTAAAAATTGCACGGTGCTATACCGCCCCTATGATCATTTAAGCATGTTATTATCTCTGATCATGGGGTAAAAGTGCGGGAGGATTATGCCTGAACATTTGTTTGACAGGTCCGGGCTGTCAAAAGCCCGGACCTGTGAAACACAGGGGCTCCCTCAACTGCAAGGCCCCTACGTGCCCCCCATGAGCCCCCACACCCCCTAGGACTGCGACACGGGCTGGAGTTCCGGCAGACCTCCAGTCCCCCAGACCCTTCCCCTCGACACAGGGCTCTGGGCAGGGCTGTTCACTGCCATTTTGAAGGCAGCACTGAAGAGAAGGGAGTACGCTGCTCCTTCCTCCACCACAAAGGAATGGGGGGGGGGGGGGGGAGAGGGGCCACTAGATCACCAGGTGGGGGGGGTTGGGCTTGCTTCCATGACAGGAATAAAACTCACTTCTAAACCAGGTCTATCGGAAATGGTCTCAGTATCTCAGATTTGCAATGCTCTTTTTATACCAGGGAGCTTCCATCTGGATTTCATAAAGTTTATTATATACAGACTAAGAAAAAACCACGCAAGGGTGGAGGTGCACTAATTCCCTACGTAAGAAGGATGCAGAAGGCAAAAAGTAGAGAGAGTTGGCTCTTCTCAAACAACGGAGGAGACGTATTGATGGATAAAAAAGTCTTTATTACAAAGTATTCAAAATCAACTCGACATAGCAGCCATGTTTCGACGCTCTAAGCGCCTGCCTCAGGAGTCTTATGATGTATGGCTGATTATGAAAAGAGATTCTTATCAAATCTCTATACACAAAAGATATCATTCTAACCCGAAGTAAACAGGAAATCTCATTGAACTACCGAAACAGCTTCAATGAAGTATCAAGGGTTTAATTTCGGGTTAGATTGATATCTTTTGTATAGAGAGATTTGATGAGAATCTCTTTTCATAATCAGCCACACATCATAAGACTCCTGAGGCAGGCGCGTAGGGTGCTGAAACACAACTGCTGTGTCGAGTCAATTTTGAATATTTTGTAATAAAGACTTTTTATCCATCAATACGTCTCCTCTGTTGTTTGAGAAGAGCCAACTCTCCCTACTTCTTGCCTTCTGCATTATTATATACAGACAAAAATATCAAGGTGTTCTTTGAAATTCTTTTCAATCAGGCCAATGGTGCCCAATGCAATTAGAGTATCTTCTGCATATTTTTTGCCCTATTTTTTGTTTCTGATTTCATTTGTTTGTACTTGAAGATCTTCGCTTGATGTAGTACAGAATAGTCCACTGGATCCTGAGACTTCTATTAGTAATGCTGTTCTTGTGATTTTTCCTTCCCCACAATGTCTGATTTTCTTACATCAAGCTTTTTATTGATGGGAATAGGCATGTCCCAGATGATCACAATTTCTTTGTTCTCTACAATTCCATCACTGTCGTGATCCTGGTGTGTTGTTTTTTTTTTTGGCACAGTGATGTTAGTGTTTACACCAGGGGCGTAGCTACGTGGGGCCATGAGGGCCTGAGCCCCCGTAGATTTGGCCCTGGACCCCCCCTGCCGACACCCCCCCCCCTCGCCGCCAACCCGCCGTCGCCTACCTTTGCTGGCGGGGGACCCCAACCTCCGCCAGTCGAGGTCCTCTTCTTCCTTCGTTCTGTTTCTGAGTCTGATGTCCTGCACGTTGTACTTGCAGGACGTCAGACTCACAGAAACAGAACGAAGCCTTGCAGATCGCAAGGCTTTGTTCTGTTTCTGAGTCTGACGTCCTTCATGTACAACGTGCAGGACGTCAGAAACAGAATGAAGGAAGAAGAGGACCTCGGATGGCGGGGGTTGGGGTCACCCGCCAGGAAAGGTAGATGACGGCGGGGGAGGGTTGGCGGCGGGAGGGGGGTCAAGAGGGTCATTGGCAGGAGGGGAGTCAAAGTTGTTGGTGGTGGCGGCGACGGAGGCGGGGGGGGGGGGTCGGCGGCGCCGGGGGGGGGCTAAAATGTGCCCCCTAACCTCTGGCTCTGGACCCCCCTCCCGCTGAAATCTCTCTACGCCCCTGGTTTACACATTGTTGTGCCTTTCTGTGTACAAGCAATGTAAGCAGCTCCTGAATCTCGCACTCACCCCGGAACTGTGAACATTATTTCATGATTGGTTAACAAGAAGCCGAAGATGGAGCAGTTGCAGCATTTCAGAACTATTAGGGCAGTCTCCCCAAATAACACAACGGAAAGCAGACAGACATCAGTTTCTTTACTTTTACGAAAACCTAAATAATGTTCTACATCTACAGGAGCTGTAAATAAAGTTAGTCTGCATCGTGTGCAATGTAGCTGCTGTTGTCAACCTAAATATTTCTCTAACAACCTTGCTCTCTTTCTGGATGTTTTATTTTTAGCCAATCCAGTCAACCCCTACTGGTAACCTGGACCGTACTAATGACACTGTGTACCAAAATGTAATGGAACTGGTGAAAGCAGTTCTTCAGCTTAAAAATGACATTTATCAGCTTCCTCCAGAGGGATATGTCAATGTCGTAAAGGTAAATACTGTTTAAATATTCCAGAATGCCACTGTGAGCTAACCATGAAAGAATTCCTTGATTGGATTCCATTGTCCACAATTGGACTCCTCGGTAGAGAGAGCTAGATATGTTGAAGGCAAGAAACCACCAGTAATTTCTGCTGCTCCCTCAGCAATTTTCCTTCACATGGATATATCAAACCATTGTTGTGAAAAGAAATACCATAAGTATTTACAGGGAAATTGTGAATGTAAGTTTTGCTAGTGATTGGTCAGTGTCATGAAGGTAGGAGCTTTGGTGCTCCTCTACAGAGGTAGCTCCCAGTTCTTAGGTGTGACATGCTCAATTCCAGTGTATTTTTGGAAAAGGCTAAGCTGACCTAGAGTCTGTTCTAAAATACCTGCAGGGGTGCACGTGAATTTGTGGCACATGCACCAGGAGCAGCCATTTCAGAAATATACACATGGATAACATGAACAGCATGAACCTGGCTGATTCCACATGGAATTATCAGCACTTTGCTGCAGAGGCAGCGATTTTACAACTTCCTCATGTAAGTGGTGTCACTTCCATATGTAGCTGCCTCATTTCACAAAACTATACATTGTTTTCTATTCCTTAGGAAAGGAATGGAAAACAAAACTGAGAATGTTATAATGCCTTTGTATCACTCCATGGTACGACTGCACCTCGAATACCGTGTGCAGTTCTGGTCACTGTATCTCAAAAAAGATATAGAGGGGCATTTTCGATATGACCTCTAAGTCCCAGGAAAGTAATAGGGCAGCCTAGTGGGCACTGCAGTGGACATCATAAAATGCTCCCATTTACACATCTCACCATTGCTCCCTTACCTTGTCTGCTGAGCCCCCCCCCCCTCCCCAAACCCTCTACCTCAAACTGTACACCACTACCATAGCCCTTACAGGTGAAGGGGGCACCAATATGTGGGTACAGGGGGATTCTGCTGAATTTTGGAGGGCTCACAGTTTCCTCCACAAGTGTAACAAGTAGGGGGAGGTAGAAGCCTGGGTCCACCTGTCTGCAGTGCACTGCACCACTACTAGACTACTCCAGGGACCTGCATGCTATTCTAATGGACCTGAGTATAACATCTGAGGCTGGCAAGTAATGTTTTTAATCTTATTTTTGGGGAGTGGGAGGGGGTTAGTGACCACTGTGGGGGTAGGGGGAGGCTATCCCTGATTCCTTCCAGTGGTTATCTGGTCGTTTGGGGCACCTTTTTGTGCCTTATTCGTTATAAAAACAGGTCTAGCTCAAAACGTCTTAGTTTAAGTCCTGGACAGTTTTGTGTTTTTCCAGTATGGCCGAAAAATGCCCAGATCCCACTTTTAACACGCCCCTCACACACACCCCCTTCTGATTTGAATGCACTTCTGACGGACTTTATAGAAATAATACCACTATACTACCTCTTCCACTGAATGATCCTGAAAATGGTACAAATAATCAGTGTTTCTAATATTAGAAACACTTATTTGTACCATTTTCAGGATCATTCAGTGGAAGAGGTAGTATAGTGGTATTATTTAAGTGATTTTTTTTCCACACCCTAATAGTTGGTATTTAGTGGACTTTATAGAAAAACATCAAGAAATTGGTTTTGAAAATACCAATTTGAACGTTTTTGTGAGAAACATCCAAATGCAGATTTATGCCACTTTTCAGACGTTGTTCTGTTTTGAAAATGAGCCCAATAGTGGAATTAGAAAAGGTACAGAGAAGGGCAATGAAAAAGGGGATGGAACGACTTCCCTGTAAAGAAAGGCTAAAGCGGCTAGGGTTGTTCAGCTTGGAGAGAGATGGCTGAGGGGAGATATGATAGAGGTTTTTAAAAATACTGAGTGAAGTGGAACTGGTAGATGTGAATCGCTTGTTTACTCTTTACAAAAATACTAATACTAGGGGGCAAAGAAGCTACTAAGTAGTAAATTTAAAACAAATCAGAGAAAATATTTCTTCACTCAATGAGTACTTAAACTCTGGAATTTGTTGCCAAAGAATGTGGTAAAAGCAGTTAGCTTAGCAGAGTTTACAAAAAGGTTTTGATATTTTCCTAAAAGAAAAGTCCATAAGCCGTTAAGATGAACTTGGGGAAAATCCACTGCATATTCTAGGATAACCAGCATAAAATTTGTTTTGCTATTCTCAGATCTTAGGTACTTGTGACCTGGATTGTCCACTGTTGGAGATAGGATGTTGGGCTTGATGGGCCTTCAGTCTGTCCCAGCATGTCAGTGCTTATGTTCGTATGTTAAATGCTGACAAAAAAAGCAATACTGGGCCTTCAAGACTGGGACAATTGAAATTCTTTATTAATGACCCGACACGGGCCGTGTTTCGGCGTAAAACAACACCTGCCTCAGGATTCTAACAATAGAAAAATAAAAAATATATATAAATAAAAACAACCACATAAATGTATATACATAGATAGGTAATCTAGACATTAAAATATTAAATAACAATTAAAATAGAAAATATTAATAAATAATATGAACTCATTATTATAAAAGAAAACATGACATACTGCATTACTTCATAATAATAAATGAGAGAACAATGAAAACATATATAGGATTTCACAAATATATAATTATAAATATCAATTAGACAATCTTTATAAAGAGATGTATATATAAATATATAAAAATATATAGATATGTGTTTAATGAATTTTGAACATTATTAATTTATAGGTGTAAGTAGAATGCAATATTTATCAAAGATTAATTCAATAATCCACTATATTTTTAACAAAAAATATATAATGTTTATAAATAATTAATCTTAATGTTTCTGCAAAAATAATAGTAGATAATTAATTCTCTTAATATTATCACACTATTTAGATACTACTAAAGCATAAAAGTACATCATTAAAAAACTGGATTCTCACCAAAGAGAAACACTGTTATGTTAAATGCCACCAGTTAGTAGTGAAGCTGCAATTATAAGTTGGTTTCATTTTGGAGGTGGAAATAAACAACAAGTGATTAAGGAGAATGATTCCCTTAATTCCTCCTATCAAGCCCTCACCAAACTGAGGACTTAAAAAAAATCCCGTGCATAACTATGAGCTGGTGTAAAACTGGTGGGGATATTTTTCCCCACAGACGTGTATACACTTTGTGCAGCGGGGAATACACTTGTAGATTTTTTTTTCCCAAGCCATGCCATCACCCACCCCCCCCCCCCCCCCCCTTTGAAATCTCTGTATGGTATTTTCTCCACATGTAAATAGCATCTTTCTAAAATCACTATTAACACTTTTTGTGATCTACATGTGTAATTACTTATGGAGATGCTATTAAAATAGAGGCCAATGTTTTGTTTCCATTTTCTGCATGATTCAAAACTCCTAGGTAAGCCACCCCTTGCTGCTACCACAGGTTCACTGAAAACTTGACATGAAGTTCGATGGCAAAGTAACTGATAAAACATCTATAAATAATAGCTCTCAGTTTAATGCAACATGTAAGTAGTAAATTTAAAACAGGGAGGCAGAGGTGTGTCGTGGAGACCCATGTGGCCGGAGAGGGGGTGCCACGAACCAAAAAAGTTTGGGAACCCCTGGTCTATGGAATACTAGGCCTGATGTGGGTGAGTGTACACCTATGTGCATTAGTGCTACATGAGAGCTCAGCGTTGTTCTATAAATGACACGTGCAACTCGCTCAGGAGCCGATGCACAAAAACTGGATGCTAAATTCCACAAAGCAAAACCCCATAGCGCAACAACTGTGCAGAAAAAATAACGAAGTGATGCTGAAAGGAAATGATACACAAGTAAGATGCGCGGTTAATTTGCGCTGACAAACTGAAAGCAAGGGGAGGAACGTGCTGGCACATGCACTCAAGGGTTTTGCGGCAAGGACGGCTCTTGTGCGCATGTCCGTACAAAAACCAGAAGTGTACGCACACGTCGGCTCCTTTTTTCTACGCTTTAAATATCAGCCTTTCAAACATTGTTTGCACTTAACATTTTTGAAAGGCTCATATATAAGCGCAGAAAAACAGGCACCGATGTGTGATTTCACTTTTTGGTTTTACTCGGGCTCGCACACGTGTTTGTTTATCACTATCAGCGCTTAAAGTTGCACAGGCTTCCTTCCACTTGCAAAAGAAGGCAAACCCCGCAGTTCAATTTGGAAAATTGACAAGAAATCCACTTGCTTCTGTGTGTCGCAGTGCTTTCGTTTGTGCATTCGGGAGGAATCCTTACTGGCTTCATTAACATATATTTAAATACAATTTGTGGCTATCTTTAGTGTGCATGTTAGCACTGGTGCTCGAGCCCTCTGAGCATTCAGCACTGTATAACATGCGCAGAAACCCAGATCTGATTGTATGTGAATGCTGCCTGTAGCTTTGAACAGAAATGCAAGGGATGTTCACAAGGGAGGAGCTTGGGTGGGACCAACATTTATACGTGTAACTTACAGAGGGGGTAATCTCTGTTGGTGTAGTGGTGCAAATCAGGCTTGTGTGAGGGAAGGGTCATTGCTAAGTGGGTGGAGCTGTTAATTTTTAGTTTGTGTGGGTGGTTCAAAGAGGGCATTGGATCAGGGGAGCAGAAAGGTAAAAGGACTGCCTCATTAATAGCACTGGGCAGTCACACTACCGAACTTTTCAGGGCCTGACTGCATTCGGTATTGACCTGCATTCTAGTTGTCACAGTAGGCTACTCCTCTACTCCACCCCTACCTGTGTTAAGCATCTAGCATGGGGTTTGTACTTCACTGACTGGTTTAATGCATGTTAACCATTAGCAAAGGTTCATACTAACAGCTAATGCATAGTAAAACCTGTGCTAGCTACTTCACACAGCTTAGAAAAAGGGCCCCTAAAATCCTTGCTAAAAAGATGTAAAATATCTAGACTGTGCAGACACATAGGTACAGGCTTTCTGCACTTCTCGACTCAAATCTGAAACTTGGCCCCTTTTTATAAGAACATAAGTATTTTCAAACTGGGACAGACCGATGGTCCATCAAGCCAAGTACCCTGTTTCCACAGTGGCGAATCCAGGTCATAAGTACCTGGCAAGATCCCAAAAGAGTAAAGCAGATTTTATGCTGCTTGTTCTACAAATAAGCAGTGGATTTTCTCAAGTCCACCTTAATAATGTCTTATGGACTTTTCTTTTAGGAAATTATCCAAACCCCATTTTCTCAGATTTGTTTTAAATTTACTACTTCCATATCATCATGCTGATCAATCCATAGACTGGTGGGTTGTGTCCATCTACCAGCAGGTGGAGATAGAGAGCAAACTTTTGCCTCCCTATATGTGGTCATGTGCTGCCGGAAACTCCTCAGTATGTTCTCTATCTCAGCAGGTGGTGGTCACACACAGCAGCAGCTCTGGCTAGGTCTCCAAGCCTAATTTTTAGGTTTTGTTGAGTACCTGGGGTTGAGGGCTCTTCTTGAGCAAGTGCAAACCTGATGGCGCCAGGTCCCTCCTTTTCTCCCCCCTCCCGCTGGCTCCGTTAAAAAAAAAAAAAAAAAAAAATTTTGAACGTCCTTAAAGGCGTTTATTTCGACGTTTATTTAAACGTTTATTGCAGCTACTCACTGGGACACCAGGTCGTTACAGCTCGGAGCGGAAAGCAGGTAATTTTTACCTTTTATAGCGGGCAGGGGGTTCCCCGATTGGTCTCCACGTGGCCTATGGCGTCGGAGGGCGAGGGCGCAAAGAGTCGCTCCCCGGATCGCGTGTGCGCTTCTAGAGGGGATGCGGGGGTCTTAAAGTCTGATCGCCCTTGTTGGGTGACAGTTTCGTGACCGATGGGTGTCCCGGTCCTTCCTTCAGTGTGGCGGTTTTTCCCGCCATAAACACCCATCCCCCGCGGCTCACCTCCGCCATATTGGCCGGCCACGCGGCTCGGACGGCTTCTTCTTGGGCCGCCCTTGAGGTGGGAGACATTGATGCCATGAACGCCCTTAATTTGGGCGACGGCACAAAAGCGGCTAAAGTTAAGCGCCGTTTTTCCCGCGCGGCTCCTTCGCGGAGTGTCGCGCCGGCCGCCATCTTGGATGCGCAGCATGTCTCTCCCCCGCTCTTGCGAGCGCCGGTTGAGGGTGCGTCTAGGGCTGTAGCCCAGACTGCGGAAGTGCACAGTCTGGGGGGTTTCTCCCCCGAGTTTGTTTTGCTGCTGCATCAGGCCTCCCTTATGCAAAACGCTGCCCCTGCTCCCTCGGCTGGTAAAGAGGTTGAGGCCCCGGAGGTAAACGCCCTCGGGTTGATTCCCAGGCCTTGGAGGACTTTGTCTCCTCCGATGTAGATGAGGGCAGCGTATCTGAGTTCTCCCAACGGTCCTTTGCGGATTCCTTGGAGGAGACGGATCCCCGCTCGGATGGAGCGGATGACCCCTCTGCAGCGCGGCTCTTTAGCTCAGAGGATTTGCCCAACCTGTTAATGCAGGCCATGGGCATTTTGAAGATTTCCTCTCCGGAGGACGTCTCTCCCTCAGCCCCTGTTGGCTCTGCCATTATGCTGGGGACGAAGCGCCCGCATAGAACCTTCCACGTGCATGATGCCATGCACACCTTAATTTCGGCTCAATGGGATGTCCCGGAAGCGAGCCTTAAAGTGGCTAGGGCTATGTCCCGCCTCTATCATTTGCCTGAAAGTGAACGTGAGGCCTATCTGTGGCCTACCGTGGATTCTTTAATCACTGCGGTGACTAAGAAAACGGCGTTGCCGGTGGAAGGTGGCACGGCCCTAAAGGACGCCCAAGACAGAAGATTGGAGGCGGCCTTAAGGTCGTCCTTTGAGGCGGCTGCTTTAAGTTTGCAGGCCTCAGTTTGCGGCTCCTATGTGGCCAGGGCGTGCCTGTCTATGGTGCAGCGGGCTTCCCCCTCGGATCATTCCTTGAGGGCTGATTGGCCGGCCCTGGAATTGGGCTTAGCCTATTTGGCAGACTGGCTGTATGATGTCTTGAGGGCCTCAGCTAAAGGCATGGCTCAGACAATCTCTGCGCGGTGGTGGCTTTGGCTGAAGCATAGGTCTGCTGACCACGCCTCTAAATCCCGCCTGGCTAGATTGCCTTTTAAAGGCAAGCTGCTCTTTGGGGTCGAGCTGGACAAAATCGTGACCGGTTTCGGCACGTCTAAGGGCAAGAAGTTACCAGAGGTCAGGGCTCGGACTAGTGCTCGCCCCGGTACCTCCAGAGGACGGTTTCAGGAAGACTGTCGGTACCGCCCGGGCAGGTCGGGCTCCTCTGCCCCCTCTTCCTTCAAGAGGAACTTCTCCCCCAAGCAGCATTCCTTTCGCAGAGACCGCCGTCCCGGAGGTGCTCCCTCCGGTCCTCCCCTAGGGTCTTGTACCCAATGACGGGGCCTTGGTCCACGCCCCAGTGCAGATTGGAGGACGGCTGTCCTCGGTTCTGGACGAGTGGACCACAATAACTTCAGACGCTTGGGTGCTGGAAGTCATCAGAGACGGCTACAAGCTAGAGTTCTGCCGACCCTTAAGAGACGGGTTTGTACTCTCTCCCTGCAAGTCTCCGGTCAAAGCTGTGACAGTGCAGCAGACCTTGGACAATCTGATCCGCCTGGGTGCGGTCGTTCCGGTGCCAGAAAATCAGCTTGGCAAGGGACGTTACTCCATTTACTTTGTGGTACCAAAGAAAGGAGGTTCTGTACGGCCTATCCTCGACCTCAAAGGGGTCAATCAGGCACTTTCGCATGGAGACCCTCCGCTCTGTTATAGCGGCAGTGAAGGCAGGAGAGTTCCTGGCATCCTTGGACATCAAGGAAGCGGACTTGCATATTCCCATCTGGCATCCTCATCAACGCTTTCTGCGTTTTGCAGTACTGGGCCGACACTTCCAGTTCAGAGCCCTCCCGTTCGGGTTGGCTACTGCTCCGCGGACCTTCTCCAAAGTAATGGTGGTCATCGCGGCCTTCCTGAGGAAGGAAGGAGTACAAGTCCATCCTTATCTGGACGACTGGTTGATCCGAGCCCCCTCTTATGCAGAGTGCGGCAAAGCTGTGAACCGGGTGGTTGCTCTTTTGAGCTCCCTGGGGTGGATCATCAACTGGGAGAAAAGCCAGCTGCGCCCAACTCAGTCCCTGGAGTATCTGGGAGTTCGATTCGACACCCAAGTGGGCAGAGTGTTCCTGCCAGACAATCGGATTGTCAAGCTTCAGGCTCAGATGGACCAGTTCCTAGTAGCCTCTCCTCTTCGGGCTTGGGACTATGTGCAGCTGTTGGGCTATGACGGCCACGATGGAAGTAGTGCCCTGGGCCAGGGCTCATATGAGACCACTACAACACTCTCTGCTGCAGCGCTGGACTCCGATGTCGGAGGATTATGCTGTGCGCCTTCCCTTGGACCCAGCAGTGCGCAAGGCGCTGAGCTGGTGGACGCAGACAGACAAGTTGTCTGCAGGAATGCCTCTGGTGACCCCGGAGTGGATTGTCGTCACGACGGACGCCTCTTTGTCGGGCTGGGGAGCCCACTGCTTGGGAAGGACAGCGCAGGGGCTCTGGTCTCCTGCAGAGGCAAAGTGGTCTATCAACCTCCTGGAACTCGGAGCCATTCGGTTGGCGCTTTTGGAGTTCATCCCGGTACTGGCGTTGAAGCCTGTACGGGTCCTGTCGGACAATGCCACGGCTGTGGCCTATGTCAACCGCCAGGGAGGTACCAAGAGCGCCCCTCTAGCCAAGGAGGCCATGAATCTATGCCAGTGGGCGGAAGCGAACCTGGAACAGCTGTCAGCGGCCCACATTGCCGGGGTCATGAATGTCAAGGCGGACTTTATCAGTCGCCATACCTTGGAACCCGGAGAGTGGCAGCTATCTGCTCAGGCGTTCTTGGACATCACGAAGCGCTGGGGCCAGCCGAGCCTAGATCTGATGGCGTCATCGGCCATTTGCCAACTGCCGCGCTTTTTCAGCAGAGGACGGGACCCTCGATCCCTGGGAGAGATGCTCTTCTCCAACAGTGGCCGACACAAGAGATTCACTATGTGTTCCCGCCCTGGCCCATGTTGGGCAGGGTGCTAGACCGGGTGGCAAAGCATCCGGGCCGGATAATCCTGGTGGGTCCGGATTGGCCCAGACGTCCCTGGTATGCGGACTTGATCAGGCTCTCAGTGGACGAACCTCTGCGACTGCCAGTGGAGCAGGGCCTGTTACATCAGGGTCCCGTGGTGATGGAGGATTCCTCCCCATTTGGTCTTACGGCCTGGCTATTGAGCGGCAGAGTCTGAGGAAGAAGGGCTTCTCAGACAAGGTCATCGCCACTCTGCCGAGAGCGAGGTAGCGCTCTACTTCTACTGCTTACGCCAGGGTTTGGCGTACCTTTGCAGCATGGTGTGAAGCAGGTTCACTTTCTCTATTTACTGCTCCAATTTCTTCAGTGCTGGCGTTCCTGCAAGAAGGTCTGGAGAAAGGCCTGTCGCTCAGTTCCCTGAAAGTCCAGGTAGTGGCCCTGGCTTGCTTCAGGGGCCGCCTGAAGGGTGCTTCCCTGGCTTCGCAGCCAGATGTGGTGCGTTTCCTCAAGGGAGTTAATCGCCTGTGCCCTCCTCTGCACTCAGTGGTGCCTGCGTGGAATCTCAACCTGATGCTAAGAGCCTTGCAAAAGCCGCCTTTTGAACCCTTGTCGAGGGCATCTCTGAAAGACCTGACGTTGAAAGCAGTCTTTTTGGTGGCTATCACTTCAGCCAGAAGAGTTTCCGAGCTCCAGGCACTCTCTTGTCGAGAGCCTTTTCTGCAGTTCACTGAGGCAGGAGTGACTATTCGCACAGTGCCTTCCTTCCTACCCAGGATTGTTTCTCGCTTCCATGTGAGTCAGCAGCTCTGTCTCCCTTCCTTTCGTAGGGAGGACTACCCAGAAGAGTATTCTGCTCTCAAATATCTGGATGTGAGACGGGTCATCATCAGATACTTGGAAGTGACCAATGATTTCCGGAAATCGGATCTTCTGTTTGTCCTGTTTGCAGGTCCTCGTAAGGGTCTGCAGGCTGCTAAGCCTACAGTGGCAAGATGGGTCAAGGAAGCCATGGCAGCGGCTTATGTGGCCGCGGGGAAGGTGCCGCCTATCCAGCTGAAGGCTCAATGCAAGGCGGCAACTTGGGCATCGGCCCATACATTCTCCAAGCATTACTGCTTGACTGGCTGCTCGGGCGGAGGCCCGGTTTGGAGCTTCAGTGTTGAGGTCAGGGATTTCAATGTCCCGCCCTGGGTGAGTACTGCTTCGGTACATCCCACCAGTCTATGGATTGATCAGCATGATGATATGGAAGGTAAAATTATGTATCATACCTGATAATTTTCTTTCCATTAATCATAGCTGATCAATCCATAGCCCCTCCCAGATATCTGTACTCTTTATATTCTGGTTGAATTTTAGGTTCAAGTTTAGTCTTCAATTCCTTCAGGAGGACTTCGTGTTCAAGTTTTTTCACTTGGATTCTTCAAGAGTTCAGACGAGTTTGTGTTACAGTGAGCTGCTGCATTCCTCTCCCCTCCGTTTTACGGGGCTGGATTGAGACTTAAATTCTGCCGGCACTCCCTCCCGCTTCGTGCGGCTGTAGGGCAGCTTTGTACCCCTCCCGCTTCGGCGGTGTTAGGGTCAGTCAGCTCCTCCCGCGGTTGCGGTTGCAGGATAAGCCAGATCCCCCCGCATCTGCGGGTGTGGTGTCCCTCCCCCGCTCCGCGGGGATGAGCTGGACGGATTCCCCTCCCCCACTTGTGTGGGGATGAGCTGGGTTAATTCCCCTCCCCCGTTTCGGCGGTGGTGAGCTGGGCAGAGTGTCCCTTTGTGGGTGTAATTCTCTAAGTGCTGAGTCCTGCGGATGGAGCTTGGATATCGACATACTGAGGAGTTTCCGGCAGCACATGACCACATATAGGGAGGCAAAAGTTTGCTCTCTATCTCCACCTGCTGGTAGATGGACACAACCCACCAGTCTATGGATTGATCAGCTATGATTAATGGAAAGAAAATTATCAGGTATGATACATAATTTTACCTTAGTAACTTCTTTGCATGCCCCCTAATCCTAGTATTTTTGGAAAGAGTAAACAAGCAATTCACATCTACTTGTTCCATTCCTCTCAGTATTTTGTGGATCTCTATCATATCCCCCTTCAGCTGTCTCTTCTCCAAGCTGAAGAGCCCTAGCCACTTTAACCTTTCCTCATAGGGAAGTCATTCCATCTTCTTTATCATTTTCATCTCCCTTCTCTGTACCTTTTCTAATTCCACTATATTTTTTTTGAGATGCGGTGACCAGAATTGCACGCAATATTTGAGGTGCGCTCACATCGTGGAGCAATTCAAAGGCATTATAACATTATAAGGACAGGTTTGCTGAAGAAGGAAATACTCTTTATGTATATTCATGGCTTGATTCTCTTTTTGCAGAATGTGGGATTGTCCCTACGAAAACTTATAGGCAGTGTGGACGATGTATTGCCCATCCTACCTCCAGCATCGCGTACGGAGGTAAGGGAATGAGGAATGTTCAAAATGGTTCTGTGATCAGTTTATCAATCTGTGCCTGTGACAAGAAATAACTGCTCATTATATTGTGCAAGAGTTGTTGCCTTGCGTTGGTTGTATGAGTTAAGTGGGCAGAAGAGCAGATAGTTCTTAACTTATAACACCTACTTGTTTCATCAGAGATGTAAATTCTGCCCAAACAGCTTCCAAAGCATGGGGTGGTCAGACAATAAGGAGACCCAGCAGCCCCCTGTCGCAGATCAGAGAATCTGTAGATGGCAATTCAATTATAAATAAAAATTAGTGCAGGGCCTGTGGCAGTGCCATCTCTTGTACAGGTTTCTGTGGTTACAAGACATTCATATAGAGTGAAAGTGAGAAGGGCCTGTGAGTGTAGAATGACTCCTTCACCCCCTTCCCACTGCAGATTTTTGTTGGAACAGTTGCATGGCTGGACTTCATGACTGCTTAGATTAAGTAGTTTGTATCACTGATGAGATGAGTCATTTTTGCATGTCTGACGGGTTACAGAGCTCAATCCCATCATTCCTAGCAGGCTTTGCAGGTTAAGAGGAAAACCTGACAAGAGCACCCATACTGAACAACCCTGTGGGGAATTTTAGCCTTTTTCTCCAGGTACATGTTCTGCACTTCCAGGTTTCCTCCCAGTTGAGGTCAAAGAAAGCAGCTTCTATCAGGCTATGTGTACCCGTGGTTACACCATGCAGTAAAAAGTCTGAGTACTTTAGGTTCGCTCAATATGCATTATGAGAGTAGAGCCTGGGAGTGAAACATGGTGATGTAGACAAAGCACATAGCATGGATTCAGGGGTCCTTTTACTAAGGTATGTCGAAAAATAGCCTGCACTGGTATAGACACGTGTATTGGGCACACGCAGGTCCATTTTGCAGCAGACCTGCAAAAAAGGCCTTTTTTTTTTTTGGCCGAAAATGGACGTGCATGAAAATGAAAATTGGCATGCGTCCAATTTGGGCCTGAGACTTTACTGCCCCCATTGACTTAGCGGTAAGGTCTCACGAGTTAACTGGGCAGTAATCGTCAGCGCGCATACAATGACAATTACCGCCTGGTTAGCACCGTGCGCCAGAAAATTGAAAAATATTTCTGGTGCACATAGTGGACGAGCGTCAAAAATGAAATTCCCACCCGGGCCACGCGGTAGCCAGGCAGTAGTTCAAATTTGACATGCGTAGGACGAGCGTACACATCTACATGGCTTAGTAAAAGGGCCCCTCAGTGTGGGAATTGAGCTTGTCAGTTGAACTTATGAGTAGGACATGTGGAGGAGTGGCCTAGTGGTTAGAGCACCGGTCTTGCAATCCAGAGGTGGCCGGTTCAAATCCCACTGCTGCTCCTTGTGATCTTGGGCAAGTCACTTAACCCTCCATTGCTTCAGATACAAACTTAGATTGTGAGCCCTCCTGGGACAGAGAAATATCCAGAATACCTGAATGTAACTCACCTTGAGCTACTACTGAAAAAGGTGTGAGCAAAATCTAAATTAAATAAATAAATAAATATAGCAAGGGGTGAAGCATGTCAGCGGGGCATGGAGGTAGTATGAATGTGACATGTTAGTGGAGGGTAGATGTGATTTGGCTGTGTGTGTGTATCAGTAGAACATGGTACCAGTTGGGGCATGGTGTGGCATGGATGTGGCATGTCAGTGGAGCATGTATGTGGTGTGTTGGTGAAAACATGGATGCAGCAGATGTGGCCTAGCCATGGAATTGTGGATATGATGTGGGTATGGCATGTCAGTGGAAAATTAGTAAGATGTTCTAATGAAGCCATCAGCATTCAGTGTTGCTTGTACATGGGAGCTGAATCTTTCCATTTAGAATGGATCATTATAAGGTAAAGGGAACCTAATGTAACACATAGTAATGAAGAAATACGCTTTCCAATAAACAAAAGCTAAGTAAATGCATAAGGTGTACCACAAACAGCTTTTCCACTTGAGTGTAGACAGAAGTCTTCAATAAATGCTACAACTGGTCTTAAGCTGCTTGAGGAATCATGGAATGAAAAGTTATGGGCAGTATTGAACTTGACTGTCACAATTGTGTAAGAGTGTGACAAATCATTATATGTCAGAGCTTAAACTTAACAAGCAAGTGCTGAATATTGGCTTGGCCAATTAAGTTTAAACCGGCCAAAAATAAACCGAATAATCAGTGTTGGTCATCGGAAATGGCCCGGCATTGAATATCCGGGTCTCACCCCAGAGTCCCCTCATGTGCAAATACATCCCTCAGAGCCAACTCCTCCCCCAGATAAGTGCTGTCAGAGTGGATACATAAAGCGGCTGAGTGTGCAGGACTTCAGATGGAAGGTGGATGCCAAATTACACAGAGAGTTGATGGGCCACTGTCCTCCACCTCTCCTAAAAAGTACCTATCTCTATAGTCACTGCAGCCTAGGTCTAAGTCCGAGGATAGAAAAAAGGGGGAAAGCCCTATTATATTACACTGTAAGTGCACACTTTTCAACTTGTTACTTGTAGTGAATTTCCAGGAAAGAAGGTGCAGCAAGATGCGCGATCAAATTAATTGGCTAACAAGCTGTTAACCATCAGTAACAGGATGCTAACATCCAATTATTGAAGTTAATTGGCAGCCATTAAAATTTGTGAGCGCATCTGGCCGCATGCTATTTCTATAAGGCACCTGCTTAAATGGGCTCAAATTATAATATAAGCAGGGAGATGTATTCAATACAGTCTACCTCCCAGCCAATCCAACTACTTATGCACTCTTCATATAGATATACATCATATAATACTTTCTCCACTGAAGAAAGCTTATGGACCTTCAGAAACAGTGTACTTTTTCTTTGTAACTGCTATAAATTTAGCAGATAAACGAATAGAGAAAAAGAGATCATGATAAAAGAGTTCGTAAAAAAAGAAAAAAAAAAAGAAAAACTTCTATGCCGGAACGTCTTATCTTCCGCCTGGACCAATATACTCATATCACCCCTCTCCTCAAGTCACTTCACTGGCTTCCGATCAGGTACCGCATACAGTTCAAGCTTCTCCTACTAACCTACAAATGCACTCGATCTGCAGCCCCTCACTACCTCTCTACCCTCATCTCCCCTTACGTTCCAACCCGTAACCTCCGCTCTCAAGACAAATCCCTCCTCTCAGTACCCTTCTCCACCACCGCCAACTCCAGGCTCCGCCCTTTCTGCCTCGCCTCACCCCATGCTTGGAATAAGCTCCCTGAGCCCATACGCCAGGCCCCCTTCCTGCCTATCTTCAAATCCTTGCTCAAAGCCCACCTCTTCAATGTCGCCTTCAGCACCTAACCACTACACCTCTATTCAGCAAATCTTGACTGCCCCAACTTGACATTTCGTCCTTTAGATTGTAAGCTCCTTCGAGCAGAGACTGTCCTTCTTTGTTAAACTGTACAGCGCTGCGTAACCCTAGTAGTGCTCTAGAAATGTTAAGAAGTAGTAGTAGTAACTGATGACGATTGAAAGCATTTATCTGCTAAATTTATAGCAGTTACAAAGAAAAAGTACACTGTTTCTGAAGGTTCATAAGCTTTCTTCAGTGGAGAAAGTATTATATGAAGTATATGAGATGATGTATAACTATATGGAGAGTGCATAAGTAGTTGGATTGGCTGGGAGGTAGACTGTATTGGGAAGATGGTAGAACTAGAGGGTATGAATTGAGGTTGAAAGGGAGCTGACTCAGGAATAATGGCAGGAAGTATTTTTTCACCAAGAGGGTGGTAGATGCCTGGAATACCCTCCTGAGGCAGGTGGTGGAGATGCAAACGGTAAGAGAGTTCAAATACGCATGGGACAAACACAAAGGAATCCTGTTTGGAAGGAAAGGATCCAAAGAAGTTTAGCGGAAATTAGGTAGGAAAGCCAGTACAAGACAGACTTCTACGGTCTGTACCCAGATCAAGGATGAATAGATTTGGATGGGCTGGATGGAGTTTTTCAGGAGTTTGACAACAACCGTAGAAGTCTGCCCGGCACTGGCCTTGTTCTTCAGAAATTTTAGAACAAGGCCAGGGCCGGGCAGACTTCTACTGTCTATGCCCTAAAAATAGTAAGGATAAATCAAGATCAGGTGTACGTACATATGATATATCACATCATAACATATGTAATGAGTTTATCTTTTTGAGCAGACTAAATGGACCATACAGGTCTTTATCTGTCGTCATCGACTATGTTGTTATGTATATTCTATAAGGCATGCACCTAACTCTACTAATGTGCAACTGAAAAGGGGGCATGGCCATTGGCTTGTCAGGAGTGTTTTGAAAAGTTGTGTGCGTAGTTACAGAATACTGCCTCAGCGGGCCTAATTTGGGCTCCAGAATTTACAACCGGTTTCTGCAGGCATAAGCTTAGCACCCAAAACTAGGCACGGGAATTAACGCTAATTGTGTCTGTACAGGGCAAGCACCACTTTCCAGCACCTAATTTTGAGCTGCATTTATAGAATTTCTCCCTGTGTGTATAAGCATGTTCTGGGGGAGAGTTTCTGCAGAGCAGAAACAGAGTTGCAAAGTGCATGCATTATTTTATAAAATATGCTCATGGACACATACTTTCCATGCCTGGGAGCAAGTGTATATGACTTCAGCTTCTCTATACATTGGTACCAAGATTTAGGTCCCCAATTCTGTGCACTAATTCTCTGACGGCATCCAGACGCAAGGATTCATTTATACAATAGGAGCAAGGGTACACCTAAAGTTAGGTGCCAACAGTTATGCCAAGTCAATGGCAACACTGTTCTTTCTAGGCTGAGTGGGAGTCCTCCAACTGCATTGCTACCAGTAGGAGGTGATGCTTCAATATTGTGTTTACAAATGCTAGTGACAGGCAGATTCCCTGGAGTCCTGCAGAACTTGCCTGTCCCTCACTATTGAAAATGTGATGGTGAAAGAGCACCGCCCCTTCCCACTGGCAGGACTGTAGGTGGAGGCAGTGGCGACCCTCCCATTAGACCAACTGAGGCAGGGGGCTCAGGCAGCACTAATTATTAAGTGACATCTTTCCCCTTTCCTTCCTCAACTCCCCTCTACAGTTGGAGGTAGCAGCAATCCCCATGTGCTGCCCTGCCACCGGCACTGGCATCTCCTCTGTACTTCAGCCCGCCTCTCTGACATAACTTCCTGTTTCCTTGGAGGCGGGCCGCAGTATAGAGGAGATGCTGGTGCTGGTGGCAAAGCAGCATCTGGGGGGTCACTGCTGCCTCTGACTTTTGAAAACAACAACAAAAAAAAAGAAGGTAGGCTCGGAGAGGGGGAGAAATTACACTGCGGCTGGGAGAAGGGGAAGGAGTTGGCGGGGGGGGGTGCAATTCTATGAGGCGGGGCGCCATTTCATCTGCCTGCCTCAGGCAGAAGATTGCCTTGGCTTGCCTCTGGTTGGAGGACTCCCGCTCACCTTTGAAGGAACAGTGGATGACAATCGTAACTGTTGACATCTAAGAGTGCCCTGAAGTGTGCATAGCCTATAGTGTTCTAATGTGCGCTTAACACAGGAAAAATGGTCTAACGCAGGATGCGCTAAAACATTTTGTGTTAGTTTTGCCATTTGCATGTGCTAACCACGTGGTATTAAATTTCAAAAACGTTTTGGGAGGGGGATGTGTCAGGGATGGAGAATGAGTGTGGAAGCGCCATTCAGCTAGCACGCTCACATTAGTGCCGTACTAACCGAACAACACTGACTTAACTTGGGAGTCCTTAGCACCTCCTAAATAGGAGGCAGTAAGTGCTCCCGCATTACATTTTTTCCCGTGGCTGTGCACTAATGCTAACATAAAGATATAATAGAAAAGGCCACATTTATGGCCAAGCTAGAAATTGGCATAGAGCACGAGAAAGTCCCGCATTAGGATGTGATAAGTCCATTTACTAGCGCAGTTTAGTAAAAGGGTCCCAATGTGTGTTAAACAGCAATATTGTGTATTTATAATACCGTAATGTGTGTTAATTTAAGTCAGTACGGGAAACATAAGAAATGGATGCAAATGCATGTGTGGCAGCTCAAAGCTGGTGTTAGATTTCCTGCCTGGGAGTAGTATAAAAGGGCTGGAGCTGAAATATGCTTCTCGCTTTCTTCTCCTCCTCCTCCTCTTCAGAGGATCTTTTGGGAGGTCTTTCTGGAGGAGGTGTCTTTAGGGAGAGACTCCATGCTTCAGTTCTGGCCTATTTCAGAATGTTCCATGTGAACATCAGCCCAGTGCACCCAGGGAAGATGAATAACCGCTTGTGATGTGATCAGAAGTTGCAATATTCATGTACCATGGAAGTCACTAACCTGCGGTAAAATACTGCAGGTTAGTGATTCTCATGGTAAACTAAGGTGCAGTAAAATGCACCTTAGTTTACTATGGGAATTATCTTAGTAACCAGGGGTGGACTAAGAGTGGTCTGGGCCCCCGGGTCACTGAGGGTGGTCTGGGCCCCCTTGCCCGTCCACTGCCTGACCCCCCCTACCACTGCAGCCAATGCCCCCACTGCCCCAGTCCTACCTGAAGAGCCCTGGTGATCTAGTGGTCTCTGAGGGGGGGAGCATATTCTTTCCTGCCTGCCTGCTGTGCTGCCACTATTCCCCCACCTTCCGGCGTTACCTTGTTTTCAAAATGGCCACCAAGACTTCCCACAGTAGTCTTGCGTGTCTTGACAGTCTTGCGAGGCTTCCACAGGGAGTCTCGGCTACCATTTTTAAAGTACAGCAGTGCTGGGCAGGGGGAATAGCGGCAGCACAATGGGCAGGAAAGAACATATTCGTCCCCGCAGAGGCCATTAGATCACCAACGACGCCCCTTTAAAGGTAGTACCAGGGAGGGCTGTAGTGTGTGACAGGCATCCAGGCAGAGCCTCTGGGCCCTCAGGCACTGCCTACTTACCCGAATGATCTGTCCACCCCTGTTAGTAACTATCCTCCACAATTTCCAGCTGTGCAACAGAAAATAATGGCTATCTAAACTTTCAGAAATAAAGGAATGATTATCTTTTTTGAAGCCACACAGCAAAAACAAACTAGCAACAACACCAAATTGTTTTCCCAACAGGCCTGATGAAGTTGGGAAAGAGATGACTTTGATTCATTTTCAGTTTAATCACTTTACTGTCACATGAAATTTTATATGAATTTTGTCAGAAGGTCTGAGATGAATATTCATACTTCAAATTTCTGGTTGACCCTGGAAATATTTGACAAAGACAGTACATATAGTGAGTGTTTTAATCTTTACGTTGAGATGCTATAATGAGAACTTTTTATTGAAGTGTCATTGAGTGTTATGATGTCATTTGCCATGAAGTTTTCCTTTAGCATTGTTATAAAGATTGGGCATATTAGGTTTTGGCCTTGTTTTTTTTTTTAGTAAAGCAGTGTTTTATTCTGTTGTTAATTGGCAGATTGAAGGAACACAAAAACTACTGAACAAAGACCTTGCAGAATTGATCAGCAAAATGAGACTGACCCAGCAGAATGCAGTGACATCGCTGAGTGACGAGTGTAAGAAACAGATGCTCACGGCCTCTCATACCTTGGCTGTGGATGCCAAGAATCTGCTCGATGCTGTTGACCAGGCCAGGGTTAGAGCCAATATAGCGAAACTGTCCTTTGAATGATGAAAAATGACACGTCTCAATGTTTTTGTCCCTGAAGCCTCAGCTTCTCTTGTTCTGGTGGTGTCTTTTTGTCCAAAGTTAACTTGTTCTCCGAGGGATCTAGCTGTCTCCTCCCTGTATCCATGAGATTTGCTGCTAGAAATGCATCTGTGACGGAAAGATTGTATTAATGGGAAGAGCAGAGGATGTGATACCTCTATTGCTTCCATACAGTGACTCCCTGGAGTTTTTCATGCAGCTGGAGAAGCCCTGCTGTTTCAGAGGACCATCAAGGAGCCCTGATGCATGCATTGCATGAGAACTTCTTTACGCTAACGTCCATATAGCTTTCATCTTAAGATGAAAGTAGAGTTGTGGTGCAGGAACAGAGTTGCTGGACATGACATTTCAGGTTTGAAGCTGATGTCCTAGACAGTTCTGTGGCTCTCTCTCCATTTCCAAACAGAGAAATGTGTCCAGGACTTATTCTAACAAAGCAATGGCTTCCATTTCACTTACTCATTGGGGAGATGCTGTAAGCGGACCAACCTATATAGAGCACATGCTTGTGTGGTCCACTGACTCATACCAGGTGGTAGTAATTACCAATGGTGATTACACATTGTATTACAGATCGACTTTTTCTTTACTATGTTCTGGGTTTAATAGTAATGTTGGGCCCAATATTCAAAAAAACCTAAGCTCCTACATTTATGCTCTTAAGTTAGGCTCCTAAATTTATGCCCTGTTTTCAGCCAAACTTAGGAGTCTACGTTTTCAGCTGAAAATCCATATTAATTTAGGAGTTTTGCTCATAAATTTACACCTGCCATTCGTTTGCCTAGATTTATGAGCCTAGTACTAACCCCCTAATTTTATAAAAGTCATCGAAAATTGCCAATTTGGGTGCACAATTTAATTGAAGAACAAACCAATTAGTGCCAATAATTGGTTATTTAACAAGAAATTATTGGTTCTAATTGAAATTAATTAACATGTACGTGATCCATGCCTAAATTTAACATGTATTCCAGAAAAGGAGGCACGGAAATGGGAGAGTCATGGGCGTTTTGGTTCACAGCATGAGCGTAGATTCCAGTTACATGCGTAATTATAGAGTAAGGAGGTTCCGCGTATAAATTTAGGTGTGGGAATTTGCATTTGGTACAAATGAACATGCCTAAATTTACACACAACCCCTGTGCTTAAGTGCTATTCTATAAACCGTTCCTAACTTTAGGCACGGCTTATAGAATACCACTTAAGCATGGGGTTTTTTGGCGCCAATTTTTTAGGCGCAATTTATAGAATTCACCCCTAAGCTCCTAGCTACTTTTCCCTGTCTTACATCTTCCCCCGTTGCACTCACTTTTCGTACTCCTAAATTTAGGAGTTTACTGAAATTTGGGGGTCTTTTTATTAAAAGTACATTAGATTTTGCAGTTCCAACAGCTTAGTGCAGAAAATTACCAGGCGGTGGCTGCAAATCTAATGCAGGAACTATTAGGGGTGTTCCCTGCATTTCATTTTACAGTTCCTGCATTACAAGGCCAGGTAGCATGTGGTACTGAGATCAGAATTAGCACAGAAGCACTTAGGGCCCTTTTATTAAAGGTTTGCCGTTAGGCAACCCGGAACTACCGCCGGCCCAACTCGGCCACCGACAGTAGCTCTGCCTCCAATGCGTGCCATTTCCGGTTCTGCTGGATTAAAAAAATAATAATACTTCCGGGGTAGGGCGGGATCCCTTACTGCCACCTCAATGGATATTGGGCCCATTGTTTTTGCTGGCATTTGAATACATGAAAAAACTCTTCAGTAGGTGAACTTGTTGGAGTATTTTTTAAGGTTCCATTTTTTAGTTCTTTGGGGAATATTGGGAAAGAATTATAGGGTATATATTTCAGAAAACAGAATCTTGGGGAAAAGTTGGACCAAAAATGTAAAATATAAACAACGTCACAACAACTGGCATTCAAAAAAATTGTTTCTTCATGTATTTTGATACTGAAAAAACAATATAGGAGGTAGGACTTTTCCTTCAAGTACCTAACACTTCTTACTATGTGTGGATGAAAACATGCTCACATTCAAGCGGGGAGCTTGTAATAGTGGATAAGTGAAGAGAGAAGGAAACCGAATGAAAAACAAATGTACATAATGATATAGGTAAATATGGATGTATTTTTGTGAAAAAAAAAATCTTTATATTTGGTTTGTAGTTGAAAAACTAATGTGCAGTTAAAGTATAGTAGATTTATATTGTTCATTGTTATTAAGACCAAGATAAATTATGAGATATTTGCTGTTTTATACATCTTACTTTTAGTTTAGATTTTTTTTTGTAACAGGACATTTGGGAGAGGAATATTATCTTTTTTTGTGTGTGTGTGCTCCAGGTTACTGGCCTTTTTCTTAGATTTTGCTTACAAACATTAGCTATGTTTTCATCCTGCATGAACTCTTCTAACAGTGTTTTAGGGTTCACGAATTGCTGCTGTTCAATGTTTTTTTGTTGGGTGGGGTCAGTACCTAAGATTTCATTGCACATCTTCAAACCAGTTAGCTGTTTCTCACCATTTAAACTTTTTGTTGTTCAGCTAGAGTACGTAGTTACAAGGGCAGACTGGCCAGCGTCGTTTATGTTAAATTAGTTTTCTAAGGATCGCCAATGTTGACTGATGCACTTTCTTTCAGCAAAGAATTCAAAAGAAAATATGTACAGGATGTATAAACTTGGAATCTAAAGACTGGCCACAGTTGGTTATTGGTTTTCTACAGAAGACAAATATGTTATCAAAAATGATACAGTACAGACTTTAAAAATGCTGTAAATCGTGCCAATTGTTCTGTTTGTTGTGACTCGGAACTGGCCGAAGTAAATTTGTACAGTATGCCAAAGGTTTTGTTTTCAGCTGCTATGTTCAGATGGGATTGATATGATAATTGTCACATGGCGAACAATTCTGTAATAGGGCACTCGTATTTAGGTGTCTGGAAGATGCTAGTGTGGCACCTGTCCTATAAAGAAAGTAGGTGTCGACTTTCCTATACAGAATACTAGTGTAACAGGTTAGATGCGCCTATAGAATTTAATGGTGACCATTTATCCCACGTAGTGGCTGAACACAAGAATCCCATGGAAAAAGCAACCAGAAAACCAAAAAAGCGGAAGATGGAAGAAGGCTCAGCAAACAGTGGGACTTGAAAATGTGAAACAATATTTTAATTCATATAAATATAACACATAAAAAAGTCATTGGTTATTACAGTATAAAAAATCTCGTTTGCTGAGACTCCTGAAGCAGGCATTCTAATCCGAAACACGGTGCCATGTTGAGTCTTTCATGCAACAACAACACAAGAAGAGATTTTTATACTGTAATAACCAATGCCAGAACCATGTGCATAACTTATAGTATTCTATAAGTTGTGAGTGTGAGTCCTGCCCACCTGTAAAAATTGCAAAAGATGTGCTGTGTAACAAACATGCATATATCCACTGAAGGGGGAAAGTTCTCAGTGTGGGTCACCTTCAAGACATGTTATTTTAACCCCAAGGTCTCATTACATAAAACGGGAGCTGTGCTAAAATAGCATGAGCGAGTGGTAAAATATGACTAGATTCAATAAATGGTGCTCAAAGTTGGGTGCCAAAAAAATTGTGCACTAAGCAACTGTTCTGTAAGCGGCACTCCGAGTCGGGTGGTGTGCTTAGTGCCGGGATCAACCGAAACCTGGTGTAAATCCTTGCGCCTAAATTAGGCACAGATTTCCCATACAGGGGCGGCCCAAGGCACTTTGCTGCCTGAGGCGGCTGAGATGGCACTCTCCCTGGCCATGGTCTGGCATCTCCCCCCTTCCTTCTTCAACCCCCTTCTCCGAGCCTACCTTTTGTTTTCAAAAAAAATGGTGGCGGTAGCGATTCCCATAGGTTGCGCTCGGCCTCTTCTCTCTACTGCGGCCTGCCTCTGAGGAAACAGAAAGTTATGTCAGAGGTGGACCGGAGTAGAGAGAAGAGGCTGGTGGCAGGGCAGCCAATGGGAATTGCTACCGCCGCCACCTTTTTATAAAAATAAGGTAGGCTCGGAGAAGGGGATTGAAGATGGAAGGGGGCAGATGCCAGTTCGCGGTCAGTGTGGGGGGATATGCCGTTCACTAAAGAGTCAACAAACGCACTTGAAGCTCATATGTTTAGCTCAAGTCCTTCAAATAATACCTTTCAAACTTTATAATTCTGGGCTTGTAATGCTGGAATCTAAAGAAACCTTTTTTTTTTTTGGAAGACCTCAGCTTGGCGGAGTCATGGGGCACTCTTTAGTTTTAGCTTCCACTCTCCAATCGTCACTGGTCTTCAAGCTTGTTTTTATGTCTTTATATTTTATATTTTTTTTAAAAACTTTTAAATAGTTTCTTTTTAGAGTTCAAAACCTCAATTGCGTGAAACATTCAAAGAAAAAAAACTTTTTTGATCAGCTTATAGCAAGTTGGACCTTGTTGCTGGGCGTGAATATAGACAGAGTTTGGGCGGAGCAGACTGTGTGCATTTACACCAACTCTAAAGCTGGTGTACATGATCACACTTAATGTACACACATTTTTGGCCATCTGCACTAGTATTCTATAAAGAAAAGTAAGGGCCTCTTTTACGAAGCCACGCTACCAATTCTCGGTGCGGCAAATGAAAGAAAGCCCATTCAGTTCCTATGGGCTTCCTCTCATTTGCTGTGCGGTAATTGCTAGCACTGCTTTGTAAAAGAATCCCTAAGTGCGTACTTTTATTATTAGTATTGGCTTAAAACAGGCCCTTAACCTACACCTAAATGGCACTTGTTATAGGATTTCCCCGATAGTGAAGACTAAACTTGTTTTAAATTTGAAAAGGTAAGTAGATAATGCTCAGAGGACTTGCGAACATGATTTTTTTTCTTTTATTTATTAAAAGGGCTGAAGCAGAACATTTGTTGTTGAACTGATTTTTCCTCTTTAATCCCCTCTTTCAGCTTTTCTGCTGCTAAACTAAGGCACTTTTCTTTCTCGCTTTTTTCATCATCGTGCCAAAGATGAGATACGTTGGGGACCTTATACCCAATGTGTTGTGTTTTTTCTAGCAAAAAAGGTGCCGGTACTCAAATTCAAGGCCACCCTTCAGAGGTCGGGTGATCACTGACAGACCCACCCCACAACAGCCAGCCCCCCTGCAACCAGTCACAGAATCTATGACAAGGCAGAATTGGTGTGTAGAGCCTGAGCTCTTTCATTAAAACTTGGGGTCCATAGGTCAATTTTAGCAGACAATGGAAAAGGTGCCGATACCCAGTACCCCCAAACTGCGGAAAGTGCTAACACGTGCTTGCCACAGCTTAAAATGATGTACCGCAGGGTGTGGTGATTGCGCTACCAGTGTGCTAAAAAACAATAAAATTATTTTTTCGCTAAGGGGGTGTGTATGGGGAAAGAAACTATGTATGTCTGCGCTAATCAGCACAGCTACATTACTCTGTGCTAACTGATTAGTGCAGGATTAGCACTTGAGCACTTACTGCCTACAAAATATGGGGTCCTTTTACTAAGCCGCATAAGCGCTTATGTGTGCCCAACGCGTCTCAGTTCTGAGTTACAGCCCAGCTACTGCATGTCCTGGGCGGTAATTTCATTTTTGACGCGTGTCAGAAAATATTTTTTTTTTGCCATGTGGGCAGTAATCGGCATTTAGATGCGCATTGACCATTACCGCCCAGTTAACGCGTGAGACTTTACCGCTAAACCAATGGCTGGCGGTAAGGTGTCAGACCCAAAATGTATGTGCTCCAATATTCATTTTGCCATACGTCCATTTTTGCCCCCCCCCCCCCCACCACCACCACCAAAAAAAGTCACTTTTTACAGGTGCGCTGAAAAATGAGCCTGCAAGCGGACAAAACCCGCGCTTACACTACCACAGGCCATTTTTCAGTGCACTTAGTAAAAGGACCCCTAGGTGCGGTAAGGGCTCTTGTGGTAATTTTTGTTAATTGTCATGCGCAAATTGCAACATTAGCACATGGCTTTTAAATCAGAAAATGGAAAATCAACCATTTTCTGGCCATGGCAAAAAGTGGCCTGCCTTAGTATGTGGAAAAGAGCGTGATAAGGCACTTTTTGATGCAGCTTAGAAAAAGAACCCCTACCCCTGGATTCTATATATGGCACCTGAAAATCCGCGCAGAAACTGAAGCGTTCTATAACAATGTGCATAACTAGCTAATCAGCACTGTTAATTGGATCTTAACAAGCAATTATCAGCACTAATTGACATTGAGATTTACGAACACAAGTCGCTACCCCCAGATTCTGTATAGTGCGGCTAGAGATCTGCGCTGAACTCTGCGCAGATTCTATAACAGTGTGTGTAACGTAAGCTGATGAGCGCTGATAACAGCACTCAACAAGCAATAATGAGCTCTAATTGGCACTGATTAGAGTTTAGGCGCACAAGTTGCAAAGTGTATTCTGTAACGATGTGTGCCAAACCTCTAACATGTTCATGCAAAAAGGGGCAGGGGAATGGGCGTTTTGTGGGCGTTCTGAAATTTACGCACCTAGTTATAGAATATGGCCCAGTGCATCTAAATCTATGCGCTGGGATTAACGCCACATTTTCATTGGTGCAAATGGACGTGCATAGATTTAGATGCTGAAATATCAACTAAGCGTATTCTATAATCGGCGTCTAAATCTAGACACCAATTATAGAATATCCTTAGTCGGCACTGATTTCAGCGCCAATTTTTTAGGCACCATATATAGAATCTCCCCCTAAGTGTATTCTGTAATGCAGTGCGCCTAAATTCTAAGTCACATAGTTGAAAAAGAGGCATGGCCATGGGCGGGGCCTGGGTGCTTCTAAAGTATGCGCATTATTATAGAATATATCTGATCTGCGCCTAATTTAGGCATCGAGATTTACACCAAGTAAAACGTGGCCTAGATGGACATGGTGGTGTGGCGAGCCACTCGGTGTGCTCTACATACCATGCAGAAATTTAAGTCTATTCTATAAAATTTAGACATACTTCAGAAAATTCGCCAGGCGTACTTTTTTGCGCGTGGAATCTTCAGGTGCCACATATAGAATCTAGCCCTATATGTCTAAATCCTATATTTCAGATTTCCTAACTTTCCCTAGTTCCGAAATCCCACATAGTGCAGTGGTTCTGCCATGTTCATCATTACTGTAGTGGGCTCTTTCAGGGAAGACTGAACAAAATTGTCCACTGTGAAGTGCTGAGGTTTACTTCTGTGGATACTATAATCAAGGCAAACAGAAACCCAAGCATTTATATATGATAACCTCTGAATGTGGGGTTTGTTTTGTTTTTTAAATCCTTACTCAGATCCACTGAGAGTGGGAGAGTTAGCAGATTCTATCTATAGAGGAGGTTTTCATGTCCAAAGAAAGCTCAGCAAGGGTGAGGCCACCTTTAAAAAAATGAATTGTGAGCATGTACTGTAAATAAAATTCCAATTAATATTTTTAGAAAATGCATGCCTTCTAAAAGAGCTGAGTGCACTGTAAAGCAGGATGGCCACCGTCTCAGTCCACTTGGATTCATAGAAATAATGGCTTTCAAATAAGGGGCCCTTTTTTACTAAAGGGTTGGAATGCGGCAATCCGGAACTACCACCGGGCTACCACAGGAGCCCAGTGCTAGTTCCGACCCCAAGCATGCGCTATTTCCGGCGCTACAAAAATATTTTTTTATTTTTGTAATGCTGGTGCTTACCCGGTGGTCATCGAGAAGCGCCACACGCTGCCCAGTTACTGCCGGGTTAGCAGCCCTTACCACCACTTCAATGGGGGGGGGAGTCTTTTACAAATCGACTGACGTTAAATGCTGTGATGCCCATTATATTCCTATGGGAGTCTCAGCGTTTAGCGCCAGCTGATCTGTAGTGTGAGCTAAAAACACTAGCGCTGCTTTGTAAAAGGCCTCCTCAGTGGTGGTAAGTTCCCCCCTTCCCCCCGAAAAGGCCATGCAGGAAGTGGTTCACTTACTGCGTGGTAATTTCTTTTCCAAAAAAAAAAGACAGCCTTTTGCCTGCTGCAGTAAAAGGCGGCCTCAACGCACGTCAAAAACACGCAGTGATGCTAGCGCAGGCCCCCTTTTACTGCAGCTTAGTAAAAGGACCTTCCCAAGTGAGGAGATACCACTGTATTGGGCTAACTTGCTACATTTGTGGCTGGTTGTCGGGAGAACAGGGATGGAGTCAACATGTATTTATTTATTTGGATTTATTTACCACCTTTTTGAAGGAATTCACTCAAGGCGGTGTACAGTAAGAATAGATCAAACAGGGCAAAAGGCAATTACAGCAGTAAAAATATTCAAATAACAATACAAAGTATGGCATAGTATACTACTTATAATGGTAGTATGGAGGTGTCCCTTCAAATTGGTGAACAACAAATTTTGTCACCCCTTATATCACTTAAGTCTTAACAAATAGAACCTCAAACCTCCTAGCAAGGAACAATACCAAAGTATTAGCAATCCCTTGCATAAACAGGAGTAGGTTAATATCATAGGTTCTGTTTAAGGGAGAAAAAAGAGAAAAAAACCCCAACGCAAAAACTCATGCTACATGAGAAAACCGTATGGGATAAAAAACTCTCTTCCCCTCTTAAAGACTGTATATAAATAATAAATTTAAACGGACCTCCTGCACCATCTTTGGGATCCATACGACTGACGCTTTAGTTTTCAGTGTGAATTTGGCTTTGTTTTTCCAGATGGATGTGAAGCGCCCTTCCTGAAGCAGCCACGAGGTTGGCGAAACAAGGCGCTCTTGTTGAGGGGTTGGCGGTTTTTTTCGCCGCTGCAGAAACTTTATAGGGCTCCGGAGTCCCTTTAGGGGGGATTTTTTTGATTGAAAGTTTTCCTGAAGTTGCCATGCCTGGATTAAGCTAAGTAAACCTTATTTGCTACATAGCATGGTAGGATAGAGAAGGTTTCTTTCAATATTTACTTGAGGCTTATTGCTATCTTTAATTGCTATCTTTAATTTAACTTCAGGTTTTCTTCCTCCCAGGGGGCTTTTTTAGGTAGTCCTTTTACTGACTGGGGTCAGTTTTTTGGGGTAGTTTTTTGGTGTCCGTTTAAATTTATTATTTATATACAGTCTTTAAGAAGGGAAGAGAGTTTTTTATCCCATACGGTTTTCTCATGTAGCATGAGTTTTTGCGTTGGGGTTTTTTTCTCTTTTTTCTCCCTTAAACAGAACCTATGATATTAACCTACTCCTGTTTATGCAAGGGATTGCTAATACTTTGGTATTGTTCCTTGCTAGGAGGTTTGAGGTTCTATTTGTTAAGACTTAAGTGATATAAGGGGTGACAAAATTTGTTGTTCACCAATTTGAAGGGACACCTCCATACTACCATTATATTTATATTAATCAAACTCCTCTTGGTAGGTTGGTATATTTTCTATCGAGTTTGTATTCTCCTATAAAAGTTATAGTATACTACTTACAATGTCAACACAATATGTAATAGAACATTTTAATTGATAGTGAAGGGTAAAGCAAAGATGTAACATATAGATAAGGTAAGAGAGTAAGAAGAGTTAGAAAGTAAGGTGACTGATTTAAAGAAAGTTGCACATGAGGTCAGAGAGATGGTTAAATATTATCTCAACTAGGGTAGGAGTGGATAAACATGTCCTGCTGCAGTCTGTGCAGCCCGTGTCACTCCTTGTGTGTGTGAGACTAACAAGTTATTTTGTTCTTCCATTAAAGGTCTTCCATTTATGCATATATTTTCTAAAATATGCTTAAACCAAAGGTAACTGAGCAGAGAAAACCCACCGGATAGACAGAGCAAATCAAAAAGTGGGAGAAGGAAGTAGGCTGAACTGACAAAGGGATAAACACACTAGTTTATTACTGCACTATGTGAGACTCAACACGGCACCGTGTTTCAGCAAGGAAGTGCCTGCCTCAGGAGTTTGTTGTTGGCGTTTCTAAAGGAACAACCAACCTTAGGAGTTGAAGAGACGCTTATAAAAGTGGTCTTTAAAAAGACTGTGGTAAAATAGAAGATGCATGTTGGTAAGGAAATACCGAGCAAGCAGGTAAAGTGCTGTGTTTATCCCTTTGTCTGTTCAACCTGCTTCCTTCTCCCACTTTTTGGTTTGAACATGCATAAAGTACAGGAACACATTTACATCACCTGTGATGCAAGTATAAAGTTGCATGAGAACATTTGTGGCATAAAAGCACAAGATTTGAGCCTCCTTCAATTGAAAGGAAGCTCTGAAATGAGGGGGCACAGGGTGAACATGAAAGAGTCAGGTGTAATCTAGGGATATACTTTTTTTTTTTTTTTTTTTACAAAAAGGGTGCTGAATGCATAGAACAGCCTCCCAGTGGAGATGGTGGAGTCTAGAATAGTATCTGAATTCAGGAAAGCATGGGACAAGCACTGAGGATGAAGAGGGGGTTGTAGAACCTATTAGTGGTTGTGGATGGTCAGGCTAGATAAGCCATATGGTCTTTATCTGCCGTCATTTTCTATGCTTCTGTGCACTAGTCAGCAGGGGCGTATCTGGACTCCGGCGGTAGGGGGGGCCAGAGCCAGAGGGAGGGGGCACATTTTAGCCCCCCCCCCCCCCCGCCATTGTCAGAGCCCCCACCACCACCAATGACTCTCTCCACCCCCCTCCCGCCGCCAACCCTCCCCCGCTGCCGTTGTTTACCTTTGCTGGCGTGGGGCCCCAACCCCCGCCAGCCGAGGTCCGTTTCCACCTGCCGCTGCCTTAAAAACTACTTATTCAGCCGGCGGGGGACCCCAAACCCCCGCCAGCCGCCCCGAGGTGTTTAAAATTCATCTTCGGCCTCCGTGGCCGTGCTGCTGTTGATAGGAGCTGTTGAATCCACTTCGGAGTCTGACGTCACAGCACGTACAACGTACAACGACATCAGACTCCGAAGTGGATTCAACAGCTCCTATAAACAGCAGCACGGCCACAGAGGCCAAAGATGAATTTTAAACACCTCGGGGCGGCTGGCGGAGGTTTGGGGACCCCGCCGGCTGAAGAAGTAGTTTTTAAGGCAGCGGCAGGTGGAAGCGGACCTCGGCTGGCGGGGGTTGGGGTCCCCCGCCAGCAAAAGTAAGCAACGGCAGCGGGGGAGGGTTGATGGCGGTAGGGGGGTCCAGGACAAAATCTGCGGGGGCCCAGGCCCCTGAGGCCCCACACAGATACGCCCCTGCTACTCAGGCTCACTACAAGTCTGTTTTAGGAAGCATCTAAGCACCTATATTACAAAAAAAAATATTAAGCCCCTTGTTATGTACTTATTCCTATGGGGACTAATTTTACAGCCAGATGCGTATTAAGAAGGCATTTATTTTAAGCCTATGTTCATGTATAAAATAAGCATCCAGCAGCAGCCCCAGTAGTGTACAGATTCACACAGTTTCATACCTGATCTGAACATGGTGTAAATTTGTATTTTTAAAAAAAATACTTACCAGATTGCAACTCAGTGCCCACCCTGCGCAAACTATGCCCCTGGAAGCATCTACACCCAGGCTGCGTGAGAGTAAGTGTGCCTCCTTTTTACGTGCACACTTAGATAAGAGCCCTTTTGTGCGTGTGAAAAAGCTTGCCCACAAATTCTACAAATGGTGCTAAAAACTGCATGTGCCAAATTTGCATGCATAATTGAATATTGAGCCAATTAGTGCTAATTATTGAGCTCTAACAATCAATTAGTTCTAATTGACATCAATTAAAATTTACATATGCGCTTTTACGCACCCAGATCTTCATGTAAGTTTTACATGTGGGTACAAAACAGGGGGCATGGCCATGGGAAGGTCCTGGGTGGATCGGGAGCATTCCTTTAATTTATGCACATTGTTACAGAGTAAAGGGGATCCGTGCCTAATTGAGGTGCTACGATTTACACCAGGGGTTGGTGTAAATTATTGCACCTAAAATTAAGTGCGGATTTTGGCCTAACAGCTATTCTATAAATGATGTCTAACTTTTGGCACCAACTTGAGGATGCCGGTTTGTGAGGATGCATGTTTGTTTTCTTTTATGATACTGGTTAGATAAGTTTTAGTCTACTGGTCTTCTGAAGTACGAGATTACCATTTGGTAAACTCTCAAGAATTTGTACTGCTTTCATTGACCCCTGACGCAGGCCCCTAGAGTTCTGCGTCGGAATCCAGATGTATTCTATAACAGCGCGTGTAATTTAATTGACTTAACAAGCCAATCAGTGCTGTTAACAGCACTTGACAAGCAATAATGAGCACAAGTTGGCAATCATTAGAATTTACATGCACAACTCCCTAAGCGTATTCTATAACGTACTGTGCCTAAATTTAAATGTGCTCAGGCAAAAATTGGCATGGTTATGGGCATTTTGTGGGCATTCCAAAGTTTACATGCACTGTTATAGAATACGGCCCTCTGCACCTAAATCTATACGCCAGGGTTTACGCTACATTTTCATTGGTGTAAATAGAGATGCATCGTTTTAGGTGCTAGGATACAAAGTAAGCATATTCTACATACCGCGTCTAAATGTAGGCGCCACATATAGAATAGGCTTAGGTGGAAATGTTTTCTGCATGGATTTTTCAGCTGCCATATATAGAATCTGGCCCTTGATGCCAAAACAAGCCCGTGTTGGGTTTTTCAAATAAAGAATCTCAGCTACCCCTTTCTTGATGGCCCTTGGTGCTTTTTTTGCAGTCACTTCTATAGTGTGTATTTAGACCCTCTCTTCTGTTACTCTGTGCCTAACTTTGAGCATCATTTATAGAATAGCGCTTACCCTTGGATTCTATATAGCGTGCCTAGAGTTATGCATGGTTCCACGCATAAATCTAGGCATATTCTATAAATACGCATGTAGATTAATTGTTTTAACAAGGTGTTAAGCGTTAACAGCTCTTAAGCAATAACGAGCACTAATTGGTAAAAATGAGAATTTACGCACGAACATTGCTAAGTGTGAATGTACTGCACCTAAATTCTAATGCTCACAGGCAAAAAGAGGTTGCTTAGGGGCATGGAAACGGGCATTTTGTGGGCGTTCCTAAATCTACGCATGTTGTTCTAAAATATGGGCCAGTTTGCATAAACCTACATGCAGGGATTTACACCAACTTTTCATTGGCGTAAATGGACACATGTAGATTTACTTGCATCAACTACATCAAGCGTACTACTGAATTATTCAGAATACGTTTAGGCATGATTGCCTAATACGTATTAATTTGAGGCGCCATATATAGAATTGGGCACTTAGCGTGTTTTCAGTTGGTGCCAATTTTTCAGTACCATTTATAGAATTCAATCCTTGATGTGGAAAAGGCTGTATAAAATGACACCATTTTAAGTTCATGTGTATTTGTTGCAAAGTTTTTGATCAATTCCATTTTGAATGTCTTCCATTCTTGGGTAGCTTTCACATTGCTTTATTGAATCCTCTTTGTAAGGTCATTGATACAGCAGTCTGATCTGGAAAAACGATCCCCATAGGACTGTCCCCTTGTTTATGTTCAGTCTTCCTTTATCATATGTTTGAAGATTTATTATTGTTCTTAATTATTGACCTATTTTACCAATGTAGCACCCTTTTTCACTTTGATATCTACTACACTAACAGAGAAAAATGAATTTGAACCAATGAAATTAATTAAAAAAAAACTTGAATATATAAAGAAAATCATTGAAAAAAAAATAAATGGTAATTTCCAAATATCCAAACAAGTACAAATGTCATGGAATGGAACGAACTTTCATATCTAAATTCAAGCATGGAAGATGGGAACCCTGCTGTCCCTGACCTGGTACCTTTCTATTAAAGAAAATTAGCTATTATTGTAAGAAATGCACGTTCATTTGAAATGACATTTCCTATGTTGTGTTATTTTAAAAATGAAACAATAGGGAAGAACCCTGAAAATTAGTGAGATTTTCCTGTGGTATCAATAGTGCATGCTGCTGCTCAATCGGATGCACTATATTGTTCACTAGTGCAAGTATTGAACAACTCTATACAGGTGCCCTCAGAGTGTATGGTAGAAGTCTGTTCTATAAAGGAACCGAAGTGCCTAGGTTCCATTATAGAATGTGAGCATAACTTGGTATATGCATATCTGACATTTAAGCACTCAAACTTATGTCAACCATAGAGCTAGTGTAAGTGCAAATGCCTAAGTGTGGCAGGGACATGTGTAACTTACAGAACACAAAGTGTGGGAATGACCACAGAAAGGCTGAATCAGGATGAGTAAGAGCAGGGCCGGTCTTAGCAAGTGCGGGGCCCTATGCAGACCAATTTGATGGGGCCCCACCCTATCCCTGCCCCCATCCTAACTCCGCCCCCATCCTAGCTCCACCCTACCCTAGCTCCACCCCCACCCTCCGAGCTCCCGGGCCGCTCCCTCCGAGCTCCTAGGCCCCCAGCTCCAGGGCTTCCTCCCCTAGGGCTCCCAGCTCCAAGGCCCCCCTCCCTCCCGGTCATTTTTTAACACCCCCCTCCAAAATCCAGTACTAGGTATGCCGAGAATACAAAACACTCAGGACCTATTGAGCAATTCTACCATACCATAAGCAGTCATTTCTACGAATCACACAAAGAAAAGGAAAACATCTTAAAACACTACAGTGAGCACTAGAACATCAATTCACCTATTGTAAAACGAAACCAGACAGAATAGTACAGATCGTCGATCCTGCACAGTCAATGCCAATTGAAAGCCATGTCTTTTTCACAAACACAGATACACCCTAATCCACTATAGAATAAGTAGTAATATTTAAACTTTCTATTTAGACAAAAATTAAACTGAACCCCCAAGATGCCAGACTCTGCATACAATGCAACACCACAGAAACAGAAAATGTCCCCTAGTACTGTGCAAAATATAAAGACAGCAGATGTAAATTTGAAAAAAAACTAACAAATACCAATCACCACTTTACAAATTAACAAACAGATATAAAACAAATATAGAACATAAAATAATACCATTTTATTGGACTAATAGATTTAGCTTTCAGAGGCCAAAACATCCTTCCTCAGGTCAATACAGTATAGTACTGACCTGAGGAAGGGGGTTTTGTTCTCCAAACGTTAGCCAAAATGTATTAAAATTAGTCCAATAAAAAGATTACCTTGTTTACATGTTCTATTATAAACATTTATTAACACATCTACAATACTACTGTATCCTAAAGCAAAAAAAATTAAAATATATATTTTATTTACAGTTTGTTGTCTCTGGTTTCTGCTTTCCTCATCTTCTTTTCACTGTCTTCCTTCCATCCAGCATCTGTCTTCGGTCTCTCTCTGCCATCCAGTGTCTGCCCTCTCTGCTGTCTCCTCCATCCAATGTCTGCCCTCTCTCCCTGCCCCTTCCATCCACATCTTCCCTCTATCTCTGCCCCTTCCATGATCCATCCACCATCTGCCCCTGTCTGCCCTCTCTTTCTCCCCCATCCATTCACTGTCTGCCATTTCTGTCCCTTCCATCCACTGTCTGCCCTTTCTCTCTGCCCCTTCAATCCACAATTTGTCCTCCCTCTCCCATCCATCCAGGGTTTGCCCTCCCTCTCGCTCCCCCATCCAGGATCTGCCCCTCTCTCCGCCCCTTTTTTCAGCCCCCAGTTCCAGCCCCACTATCCCACCAGTTCCCCATTTCAGCCCCAGCCCTTTTCTCCCACCAGTCCCGAGCTTCAGCCCCCCAGCCACTTCTCCCTGTCCCCTTTTCAGCCCCCAGTCCCCAGTTTCAGCCCCTGCCCCTTTTCAGCCTCCAGTCCCAGTACTAGCCCCCTTATCCCACCTACCCTCCTTTTCAGCCCCCTGTTCCAGCCACCTTCATCCACATGCCTTGTATTAGGGCCCCCCTTTTCAGAACCATTCTCCCACCTGACCCACGCATGCCCCATTTTCCCACCAGCCCCAGGCATGTCCCCCATTTTCCCATATGGCCCCTTCTCAGACCCCAGTGCCAGTCCCCTTCTCCCAACCGTGAACCCCCTCCCCACCAGTCCCCTTCTCCCATCCAAGAACCCCAGTCCCTTCCCCACCCGTCCCCTTCAACCATCCAAGAACCCCCTCCCCACTCCTTCTCCCATCCGTGAACCCCCTCCCCACCTCAGTCCCCTTCTCCCATCCAAGAACCCCAGTCCCCTCCCCACCCGTCCCCTTCAACCATCCAAGAACCCCCTCCCCACCCCCTTCTTTCATCTGTGAACCCCCTCCCCACCTCAGCTTTAGAAATGTTAAGTAGTAGTAGTAGTCTCCTTCCCATTTGAGAACCCCCTCCCCACCCTTCCCCCACCTGAGAACCCCCACCCCACACACCCTTCTCCCATCTGAGTCTCCCCCCGACCCACCTACCAGCTCCGTTCTCCTTCTCCTGCCGCCCACCACCCTCACTGCCTTTAAAAAAAGAATTTGGAAGCGCCGGAGGGCCAGGCAGCGCCTCGTGTCTGCCCTGCAACTAAAAATCTCTTCTTCAACGTCGTTGGGCCTTTTCACATTGAGTCCCGCCCGCCCTCGCGATAATTGGAAGTTACCTCAGAGGAGGGCGGGACTCAATGTGAAAAGGCCCAACGACGTTGAAGAAGAGATTTTTAGTTGCAGGGCAGACACGAGGCGCTGCCTGGCCCTCTGGCGCTTCCAAATTATTTTTTTAACGGTAGGACATTGGAAGCAGCGGGAGCGGGACATCCCCCGACATCCGGGGCGGACCGCCCCCACCACGCCGCCGTCGCGCGTCGTCCGAGGGAGGGAGAACTGAGGCTCGGGAGGTTGGGGCGGGGTGACCTCAGGTGCGCCGCGCGGGGCCCCCCTGAGCGCGAGGCCCTATGCGGCCGCCTCAGTCGCCTCGCCTTAAGACCGGCCCTGAGTAAGAGCCTTCATTCAAAATGGTGAAGAACAGGCAAATAGAATGGACCCAAAAGAGAATCCACGTGTGTGAAGAACTCAAATGATCCCACGGAGCAGCTCAAGTAGAGGAGTAAAGTGGGAACTAAAACTATGATTCATTTGTGATTTTTAAATAAACCTTTTAAAATTTAGACTTTGTGTGCTCCGGTCTCTGGAATCCATGATTTTAGTTCCCACTTTTCTCCTCTACATAGAATGCACCCAACATGTGCCATGTTTTGGCAATTAAGCCTTCCTCAGGGGTCCTCAAAACAGGCATCAACAATATAAATATTGCTGGTAAAAATGACTCTGAGGAACCCACAAAGTACACAGGTATCCAACAGTGAGATTTGGCTTAATCGCCGAAATACGGCCTTTGTTGGTCCATTTTATTTGCCTGTTCTTTCCCATGTTGATTGATCTGTGGTAGTCGACTGGTTCTCTCTTGGACTCTTTCACATGTAACTTACAGCATTCTGCAAGTTACACACATAAGTGGGAGCCCAGCCTGTGTCCCATCCGTGCGCCACCTTTGTGTACGCTCCCTTGGGAATATACACTATGGAAGTTAAATGGGTATTTGTAGCACAGTAGAATATATACACAATATATACTAAACCTAGTATTCTAAACATTTACATGTGTAATATGTGCATAAATGTTAATGCCAAGTTTATAGAATTGCCCTCAGATGCCTAGATTCTAAAAATGGTGCTGAAAAATGTAAGCACCTGCTATTCTATTAATGATCTGCACCTATTATAGAAGCTAAATGCATAAATTGTGACTAGCAAGTCACCGGTAGTTACGCTTGTTGAAAGCACGTGTAAATGTCAGCACCTAAAGAGGCACCAATGGGGTCTATTCTGTAACAATGTGTGTAAATTCTGGGAATGCCCCCAAAATGCCCCTGCCCATGCCCCCTTGAATTTACATACTATAGGATTTACGTTTTGTTATGTTATCAAGTGATTAGAACCCATCAACTCTCCCACTTGGGAATCAAGGTGGGTAACAAATTAAAGAAACACTGAACATTCATCTGGAATTTACAAAGAACAAATGAAGTCAGCAAACAAAGATTACAAAAACAGTATCGACAGTTAACTTGAAGGAAACAGGTGAGTCTTCAGAGCTTTCCGAAAGGCAAAAAAATCCTTCAGAAGATGAATCACAACAGGAAAGCTATTCCAAAGACAGACTGCTGAAACCCAAAAAGAACGTGTGAAACCGCCTTAAATCTTACAGACTTGACAGATAGAAATAACAAAGCTAAGTGATTGTATAACCGGAGGTGGAAATATTCTTTAAAATCTTAAATCCTTCTGATAAACCCTAGGGCAAACACCAAATAAAGATTTGAAAACCAGACAGAGCACTTTAAAATAGATCCTTGACTGAACAGGCAACCAGTGTAGATTGGCCAACAAAGGAGATACCCTATCAGACTTAGATCTATGATAAATTAATCTTGCTGCAGAATTTTGGGCTAGATTAAGTTTAGAGGTGCATCTCACCACTATGCCTAAATATAAAGAAAATAGCACTAGAATTGTCAGTTGAACGATTACCCTAAAATGATCTTACAGAAAGTAATAACGTAACAATCAAAGTTGTTTAAGTTTAAAATAGGCCTTCCATAAGGCATTGTTTATCTGAGATTCCATTGACAAAGAGGCGTCAAGAATCATGCCTTTAAAATTTGCCCATCTTCCAGAGCAATAGAACCATAGAATCTTTGGGGCCCTTTTACTAAGCCATGTAGGCGTCTACGTGCGCCCAATACATGTCAATTAACATTTGATGCACGTAGACCATTACCCATGAGACCTTACCGCTAGGTCAATGGCTGGCTGTAAAGTCTCAGACCCAAAATGGATGTGCAGAAATTTTCATTTTGCCGCCCATCCATTTTCAGCAAAATTTTAAAAAAGGTATTTTTTACAGGTGCGCTGAAAAATAATTCTACGCATGCCAATACACAGGTCTACACTACTGCAGCCCATTTTTCAGCACACATTAGTAAAAGGGCCCCTCTGCAATTTTCTTAATGCATGTATATATCATAGAAGAAAGGGAGCCAACATTGTGCTCAACTTGAACTAAAAGATATCAGTATAAGACATTTACGCGCAAAGCACTATAGAATATGGTTCACATGTAAATCCCAATTAAGGCCAATTAACCCCAACAATTGGTTGTTAGCAGCCAATCATTGGCACTGATTGGCTCAATTAATTAATTTGTGCACACAAATTAGCAATGCGTAATGATTTGTGCACGCAACTGTAGTCGCCATATATAGAATCCACCAGACAGTGCATACTGAGTAGTGTGTTTTATTGATGACACTTAAACCTGAAATTATTTTATTTTAACAAAAACAAATGGAAAATCCCAGAAACACTATGGGGAATGACATCAAATTAATTTTATTTTATTTTACCTAGACACACAGATTGTATAAAATCAGAGTACTGGGCACATACAAATAATATCATTCTTTACATTGAAATAACATCGTTGGCATTACAGAGATCTCAAAATGTTGTTTTTACAGATTATCACAAATTTTTGAAATCCAGTGACAGTGAATAAATACAGCTTCTTATCATACTCATTCAAAATATTTCAGAGCCTCTGTAGCGACTCTCTATATTGCTGAAATATAATCTTCCCATTAGTCAGTTTTTGAGGGCTAGGAGGGTGTGCTCAACGCTAGCGGATTTTAAGAAGCAAGCAGCTGATTTGAAAGCAAGATTTTTAGCAAGAGGGTACCCTAGATCTGCCATAAAGAAAGCCTACACTAGAGCCAGGTTTGCCCAAAGATCGCTCCTGTTACAAGAATCTGAGAAAGTAGAAGGAGAATGTCTGACATGTGTACTACCGTTCACTGATGTAAGTCAGAAAATAGTGCAGGCCCTTAAGACACATTGGCATGTTCTTCAATTATATCCGTGCTTTCTAGATCCACCTCTTATATCATTTACCAAGGGTAAAACCTTGGGGGAACGTTTGAGTAAGAAAAAGTTTATAGATAGTGACATTACTAATATTACTCAGAGGTGTCAAAAGAGTTGCGGACACTGTCAATGGTGCCCACTGGCTATTGTAGGAGAGACCTGGACTGTACTGGGGAAAGGGAAGGTTTTGAGAAGTCCCTCTGAAATTAACTGTGAGAGTAAGAATGTAATATATGCAATTATATGCCCCTGTGGTTTCATCTTTATTGGCAGGAGCTCTCGCACTACTAAAATAAGATTGAATGAGCACAAATCCAGGATTCAAACTCAAAACCTTTAAGCCCCGCTGGTGAGTCACTGGATGCAGAAAGAACATAAATGGGAAGACATGAAATGGCGGATTGTTGAATGTTTAGATAATCGGGAGGAGGGTGGGTCATTAAAGAAACTTTTGAATTTTAGGGAGCAATTTAATATTTTTTCGTTACAAACAGTAGTGCCAAAGGGCTTAAATATTGAGATTGAGTGGGCTACTCTCATCTAAGAAGTTCCTTCCTACCACCGGCAGCAGTAAAGGAGATTCTTTTGTTGTCGGTGGAATGCCCTGGAGGGCGGGGTTATATACGTCACTGATCAGCTGATTCTTAATTTGGTCGAAAAAAACGCTAGCGCCATCTTGGTTAATGAGTTACTTTTGCTGAGCTGACGCTAATAAAAATACAGGGTGAGTTATATGATTATATACCTCTAAACTTTGATTTTTTTCTGGATGGAGGTTTAGAGCCGAAGTCTGGGGAATGTAATTTAATCTATGGGTTTATGTATTGCAGGGGAATGTCCTTGAGACAGCCCATGTTTGGGCGAAACATGTATGTCGGACAACTGTCCCCCTGGGTCCGACAATAAAGCAAGACTGAATGAGATAAGTTTAAAAGATTTGATAATTATAAGAGGAGGCTATGTGTAAAAGAACCAGTGAAGATTTTGATGTTGTATATATCGCTACAAATTGAAACTGTAGCGATTAACATCACTGAGGTTCTGGGGAAATCTATATGAGATGGTTTGAAGATATTAAGATAAAAAAGATACAAAGATTTATGGCTCTGAAATATTTTGAATGAGTATGATAAGAAGCTGTATTTATTCACTGTCACTGGATTTCAAAAATTTGTGATTTACGGTTAGTGAAGATCCAGTTTAAAAATCATTGATTTGCCTGAATATTTAGTCGTTTTTACAGATTAAGCAGCATAATCTTTTGGATAATTCATATGTTTGTCCAGAAATCAGATTTCTATGGTAGGTAAACTTTGGAAATCAACATGTGATGTTTATAGGGCTCCCTTAGATGCAGAGGCTCATTTCTTTGGTGGAAAGGGAAATGGGACTTGATATACTTACTGCCTTGTGGTTTACATATTATATTCAGATACTTATTTGTACCTGGGGCAAAAGAAGGTTAAGTGACTTGCTCAGAGTCACAAGGAGCAGCAGTGGGAATTGAACCTAGTTCCCTAGGACAAAAGTCCACTGTAGTAGGCTACTCTTCCACCACTAGGCTATTCCCCTTTGCTTGTAGTGTCCTGCACTACAAGCAAAGGGAAGATTTTCTTTTGAGTGATTCCACAAAATTTCTGTCTTTAACTGAGAATGATCCATTTCTATGGCATTCACTCCCTCTGGCCCTCCATGCAGAACTATCTGTTAAAGAATTCAAAGTTGCCCTGAAGACATGACTCTTCACATTAGCATTTAACCAGGGCTGAGGAGAGTGCTGACCAAGATCATTAGGTAAATGTCCCTGCTATCTTTTTCCCATCCCTCTTCCCATCCTAGACTCTTGTCCAGTATCTGTTAAATTTTCTCAGAAAGGCGGTATATCAAGTCCCATTTCCCTTTCCCTATTTGAAATTTTGTCATTCTTAGTGCAATTCATAAAGGTGTGCAGGCACGTGGAAGAGCTTTTTAGAAGGAGTGTCCAACTCCAACAGTGGCGATCTTTGATGGTACTGCAAGCATCACTAGAACGGCGAGACTTTTCTGATCTAGACTCTGTGGCGGGTCGGAGATTTTGCCAAACGTGGGAACCCTTTTGGACTACAATCACTGGATTAGCCAGCAGTCGACTGCTTAATGTCTAACTCTATTTTTACCATTTCATGCAGAGCTCCGGGGAGGGGGTGGTGGCAGGGGTTCTTTGCCCACTGGGACATGTTAAAGTATGCTTGTACATTTCCATTATCAGAAGCTTGTGGTTGCAATGGTTGTTTGTTTAAAACAATAAAGATGATGCAAAAAAAAAAAAGGAAGAAATGGCATCCAACTTAGAATATGGACGTCCAAGTCAGAACGTCACAAATGGACGCTCATCTCAATGTAATTTTGATCAAGATACAGCCTGCTCTAAAATACATGTGAGGTGGATGTCCATGTGCTGAAAACGTCCAGCATCAACATCCATTTTACAAACTGAAACGTCCAAATGATGAACAGGAAAAATATTTTTAAAGGAATTAGAAAAGGTGAAGAGAAGGGTGATGAAAATGATAAAGGGGATGGGACGAAAGGCTAAAGCGGCTAGGACTCTTCAGCTTGGAGAAAAGGTGGCTGAGAGGAGATATGATAGAGGTCTATAAAATAATGAGTGGAGTTGAACGGGTAGAAGTGAAGTGTCTGTTTACGCTTTCCAAAAATACTAGGACTAGGGGACATGCGATGAAACTACAAAGTAGTTAATTTAAAACGAATCAGAGAAAATATTTCTTCACTCAACGTGTAATTAAACTCTGGAATTCATTGCCAGAGAATGTGGTAATGGCGGTTAGTTTAGCAGAGTTTTTAAAAGGTTTAGACGGCTTCCTAAAGGAAAAGTCCATAGACCATTAGTAAATTGGACTTGGGGAAAATCCCCTATTTCTGGGATAAGCAGTATAAAATGTTTTGTATTTTTTGGGGATCTTGCCAGGTGTTTGTGACCTGGATTGGCCACTGTTGGAAACAGGATGCTGGGCTTGATGGACCTTTGGTCTGTCCCAGTATAACAATACTTATGTACTACAGTATGTACTTATGACAATCATTAAAAACTAATACACTAATTTCCTTCCATAATTCTGAAACAAACATGCCTTAAACGTCTGAAATGTACTTAACTTGATGCCTGGACTGTTACAGGAGACTTCTTTCTTAATTTAGCAGCCTGATAAGAAAGCAGAGAATCTATACACTTCTTTCTTACATTGCTCTTCATGGATGGAAAAGAAAATAGGTTTAGTAACAGTGAAACTCGCACTGTTTTTGGCAGAGCAAAGCATCTTAGCAAATAGAGAGGGGCTAGACCATAACAAATCCTATACATTTAACACGGTGATTTAAATTGGACCCTTGCAGTCAGTGGCAGCCAATGCACTTTAGAGTAATAGACTGACAGATGATCAGAGCGTTTTAAAGAAAAATCAGTCTCAACACAGTATTCTGAAATTCACAACAATGCTTGAGAAAAACCTAAATATATTACATTACATTACAATAATCTAAAGAACTCAGCAAAAATGCCTGGACCAGCAACCGAAATTGATATTCCTGAAAATATTTATGAATAAAAAGTAATTTATGTGTAAGAAGAAATGTTTTCTGAACCACCTTACTAACTTGTAGCTCCAAGGAACCCGCAGAATCCAAAAACACCCCTACAACTCTCACAGAAGAAGCAAAGGAATAAACCTGTTGATTAATGACCATATTGGGTTCAGAACACACAACTTACCCTTAGTTACTAATGTTCCTGCATGAGAAAAAGCCAATACCATTGCAGTTATTGTTGCTGTGAATGCCTGCTTGACTGTCTAGCCACTTTGTGCTGAAGCAAATGATGTCCTAAGCCTCATAGCTGAAAACATTATTTGTCCAGTTCAATAACGGTTCAGTGAAACTGATAGACTGGACTTTATTAAAGGGTATTTAAGGGATTTGGAGTTAGCTCATGTTACAGTGAGCCTCTATAGATTTTAAGGGGTGTATATTTGAACTTCAGGAGCCAATAATAGGAAATGTGACAAGAATACTTATCATCCTGTTGGTTGTATTCTTTGACCTTGATACAATAATTGTATATTGTATTTTCCAATGTAGTCAGAATTTGTATACCTGTAATAGTTGTGTGTGACCTTAAATTCAAAGCTTAAGTTACACTTTGTAAAGGCTTCGTTACTCATTTGCCAAGGGGAAAGTGACCTGTATTACTCATACTGTGACAACTACAATTTCTTAGAGTGCCAGGTTTACCAGCTGTATTCATTTCCTGCATGTTTTTTTAAATGGAATTAAATTGGAAGTCAGTTCAGAGAGCACTGATAACCAGTTCCTAGCTTGAAGCTGAAATAAAACCTGCCCCGAAATCCAAAAACCTTTGGAGAGTTGTGATGCACAGATGGTTAAATGCTGAGACAGTATGCGGTGATGGAACTGTTCTTTTTGGTGTATGATTTGGAAATTCCCCAATCTCCATATGGCCAGTAGGGCTGTAAATGCTTACAAAGATGTTTTGTGTTTGGTTTCTTTTGAATTCATTCTTTGTTTTTGTTTTTTTAAATTCTTTTTCATTTTTGTTTCACTATTTTGTTTGTAGTACGCACTATTTACAATAGCACAAGCCGAAACATTTTAGCCGATGTCATTTGTAAACAGTGCCTGTTAAACAACAGAAACTCAAGAAATGTGTATGAAATGCTGGCATTTCCTGTATCAGTTCAAATGACTGCACTGAAGTTTGAATTAATCTCTGTAGTTTTTACTTTTACTTTGTGCAAATTTAAAAGACAAATTACTAATTATGTGCTGCTGGCTGCTGCTGCTGCTGCTGCTGCTGCTGCTGCTGCTGCTGCTGCTGCTGCTGCTGCTGCTGCTGCTGCTGCTGCTGCTGCTGCTGCTGCTGCTGCTGCTGCTGCTGCTGCTGCTGCTGCTGCTGCTGCTGCTGCTGCTGCTGCTGCTGCTGCTGCTGCTGCTGCTGCTGCTGCTGCTGCTGCTGCTGCTGCTGCATCATGTGGAGGAGTAGCCTAGTGGTTAATGCAGTGGACTTTGATCCTGGGGAACTGAGTTCGATTCCCACTGCAGCTCCTTGTGACGGTGGGCAAGTCACTTAACCTTCTATTACCCCGGTACAAAAATAAGTACCTGAATATATGTAAACCACTTTGAATGTAGTTGCAAAAACCTCAGAAAGGCGGTATATCAAGTCCCATTTTCCTTTCCCTATTTCAGATTCTACGTGGAATGTTGCTACTATTGAGATTCTGTTGCTACTATTTGAGATTCTACATGGAATGTTGCTATTCCACTAGCAACATTCCATGTAGAAGCCTGCCCTTGCAGATCAGCAACGCGGCCGCGCAGGCTTCTGTTTCTGTGAGTCTGACGTCCTGCACGTATGTGCAGGACGTCAGACCCACAGAAACAGAAGCCTGCGCGGCCGCGTTGCTGATCTGCAAGGGCAGGCTTCTACATGGAATGTTGCTAGTGGAGGAGTAGCCTAGTGGTTAGTGCAGTGGACTTTGATCCTGCGGAACTGAGTTCGATTCCCACTGCAGCTCCTTGTGACTGTGGGCAAGTCACTTAACCCTCCGTTGCCCCTGGTACAAAAATAAGTACCTGAATATATGTAAACCACTTTGAATGTAGTTGGAAAAACCTCAGAAAGGTGGTATATAAGTCCCATTTCCCTTTCCCTTTCATAAATGAGTGAAATTCTTTTAGGGTTTTCTTTAAGTTCTTTTAAAAGGTGTTTCTCCTCCTTTCCCTCCATGCCATAATGGTAAATATATTTTATTAATAATCTAGTTTTTAAAAATATTTCTAATTATTTTGTTTTTTCCAGCCCCCCCCCCCCCACCTTTTTCCTGTTTTCCAATTTCATTTTTTTTTTTGCATGCTCTACGAAGAACAGATCGCTAGAAGATTGACTCTATAACAGGTCAATTATCATTACTAGCTATTTCATTTTGGAACATTTATGTCGTATGACGCCTGATGCAGGCATTGAGTGCTGAAATACAGCCCGTGTGGGGTCAATGATGTTCAGAATCAATTTATATGACGGATTAAAGGACCTGTTCCGGATTTGAAGGCTCTTGGTGCTTTCTTTCTTGTATTTTCTTTAAACAAACATAATAGTGCATGAGTCTAGCTCTTGTCATTTTTGAGAAAAATGCAACTGAAAAGCGCAGCATTGATAGCGATAATGTACTGTAGTCTCCCGAAATGACCCTTTTCCTTCATTCTCCTTCTGGAGATAGCATCTCTGATTATATGCTGAATTTAGTATCCTTGTTACAAGGGCCTTCTTCTAGATGCAATACTCGTAACCTTTTTCAGCTAAGGTTTCCAATGTTTAAGAATTTAAAATCATTAACCCTCTTACACTATCTATTCAATACCAGTTAGCTAATTTGTGGAACCAGCTTCCATTGTCTTTGAGGTCTTGCACTCATTATTTTTTATTTAGAAAACATTTAAAAGGTTTGTTTTTTTTATTTGGCAAGACAGTCCTATCTAATGTTTAGTTTATGATATTGGTTTGTTTTGACTGTTTATAATTCCTGGATTAATTGGTCCAGCTCTTGATTGTTGTAATTCATCCTTGTACCAAATAAAGTATAGGTAGAATACAAGAAATGGCATGGCATAACATAACATAACATAACATAACATAACATAACATAACATAACATAACATAACATAACATAACCTCTGCCAGCTGTGAAGGGAGAGAGAGGATAAACCACTTCTCAAGCTGATTCAGAGGTTTGGAAATCTGTTGAGACTACCTGCTAGGATGCCAATTTTGGGAGTAGTTTTGGTGATCTATGGACAAGGTGAAATTGAACTGTGATCGCAAACACTTTACACATATGCCATCAAACAGTCAAGCCTCGATGCTCAAAGCTTACCGTGCTTACAACATTTGATTTAGATCTAGATTAGATTTATTATTTTTTTCTAGTGCACCCTTACCCAGAGTGGATTACAATAAAACATCCATAAAAACTTTCAGCAAAAACAAAAAACAAAACAAAAAAGATTACAAATATAAGAATCAATCCAAGCAGAAAAAAGCCTTAAACAAGATGAAGTCTCTGAGTTGTTTCCAAAATGCAGTGTGGCTTCACACTTGAGTCGCAATGGTAAATTGTTCCATTCAGTTGGACCACAGATGGAAAAAACTGCCCAGCTTTGTAAACTCCAAACGTACGTGTAGCAATGCAGGAACCATAAATAACTGCTGAGGTTCTGATCGCAATGACTGTGGCGGTATATACTACTGCAATGCAGTTTTCAAGGAAACAACTGTATCCTGATACATGGCCTGATGAACCAGGAGCAGCAATTTATACTATTTAGACTGGTTGTAGCCAGTCTAGCTTGCATGCTATTCAGAGTCTAATACACAAAGAAAGGGGCTCTGTGTTGCTTTTACCATAATGAGCTCATTAGTATTAAAATGAGCATACCATGTGATGCACAGATGTTTCCATGCAATGCACAGAATGGAGCACCTACTTTTAATGTTCAAAATGTTCTGGCAGGTCTGGAGCTGTCGAAGCATAAGAGCGACCTCAGAGGAGCAGTCTGCTTGCATTTTTTAAAAATAGTATTTACATGTGTGTGTTAAGGTTTTTTTTTTTTTTTTACTAAGCTGCGGTAGTGATTTTAGCACATGCTAAATGCTAGAGATGCCCATAAGAATATATGGGCGTCTCTAGCGTTTAGCATGTGCTAATCATTAGAGTGCACTAAAAATGCTACAGTGGCTTAGTAAAAGACCCCCTAAATTTGCTATGTACATGTACTATCCCCCTGATTCTATATAGTGCGCCTAGAAATACCCAGCGATTTTGGCACAGATAATATAACAATGCACGTAACAACAAGCTTAACAAGCTAATGAGCACTGATTACAGCACCAAGCCATAATGAGCACTAATTGGCACTGATTAAAAATTTAGGCTCACAAGTCCCTAAGTGTATTCTGTAACAATGTGCACCAAACTTCTAATGTACGCAGGTGAAAAGGGGCAGAGAAATGGGCATTTTGTGGGCATTCCAAATTTAAATGCCTAGTTATAGAATATGGCCCAGTGTGCCAAAATCTACATGCTGGGATTTATGCCACATTTTCATTGGTGTAAATGGATACGTGTAGATTTAGGTGCTGAAATATGAACTAAGATTATTCTATAATTGCCACCTAAATCTAGACACTGATTATAGAATACGCTTAGTTGGCACTGATTTCAGCCTGATTTTTTAGGCGCCATATATAGGGAGGGTGGGTGGGTGGGTGTGTCCCGCATTTAAATGTGCAGTGTCATAGGAGCCAACTTTTCAAAATGATTGGGGTGCTTATTTTTTTTTTTACAGGTGGTACATTTGTCCCCCTCCCCTCGCCCCCCTCTCCCTTGCCCCCTCCCCTATCCCCCCTCCCCTTGCCCCCCTCTCCTCGCCCCCTCTCCTCAGAGTTCCAGGCCCCCTGCCTCTCCTCAGAGTTCCAGACCCCAATCCCTCCCTCCCTCAGAGTTCCAGACCCCCCTCCGAGTTTCAGACCCCCTCCTTCCCTCCCTCCCTCCTTTCGACTCGAGTTCCAGCACGACCTCTTCTCCCACTCCCACAACAGTCCCTTGCCTGTCTCTCGCCTTCCTGCATGCCGCCCATAACTTAAAAGTCATCTTACCGGGTCCCAGCGGCAGCAGTAGTGAAAGGCGAGCATGAGCAGGCTTGGCGAGTCGGTGCTTCAGCCTGCCTTCCCTTTTCGTTGCTCTCAGCTTTGCCTCTGGTCCCGCCCTTGCGGAAACAGGAAATGAGGGCGGGACCAGAGGCAAAGCTGAGAGCAACGAGACGGGAAGGCAGGCTGAACTTAGCGCCGACTCACTGAGCCTGCTCGTGCTCGCCTTTCACTACTGCTGCTACCGGGAACCCGGTAAGATGACTTTTAAGTTATGGGCGGCATGCAGGAAGGCGAGGGGCAGGCGAAGGACTGTTGCGGGAGTGGGAGAAGAGGTCAGGCAGCGGGCTGGCTCCTGGGGATCTTCTGGTTCCAGTGGGGAAATATTGGGGGTGCTCGAGCACCCACAGCACCCAAGGAGTTGGCGCTAATGTGCAGTGTATTATATATGTGTGTGTGTGTCCCACATGTAACAGCACTGCTACAGTTGTGGAACCCCATGATGCAGTTGTCACCATTTTTCCCTTGGGCATGCACATAACATTGACACTTACATGAGTCTCTTCTAAGCATGCACAAGGCCACTGGTTCTCAAACCTGGTCCTGGAGGCACCCCAGCCAGTCAGGTTTTCAGGATACCCACAATGAATATTCATGAGAGGGATTTGCATGTCCTGCCTCCACTCTATGCAAATCTATCTTGTGAATATTCATTGTGGAAATACTGAAAACCTGACTGGCTGGGGTGCCTCCAGGACCAGGTTTGGAAACCACTGTACTAGGCGCTTTGCCTACCGAGCTGCTTGCAAAACGTCTGCACATCTCATTTGTATCCGATTTTTCTTTTTGAGCATCGATCGCTGTTTCAAAATCGGTAAGTTCAACCACAGATATAGACACACACGGTATTTAACACTGACTTTTGAGCATCGGGCCCCCACTAGATGATGACTACTTTTGCGTTTAAGACATTCTTTAGAATGGGCCAAATTCTATATATTGCAACTGAAAAATCAGCGCTGATTAAAGACACGCTTAACATAATTCTATAAAGAGCCTAAATTTATTCAAAACCTCTCCGCTTAAGCGTTATTCTATAAACCACACCGAATTTTAAGCATGGCTTATAGAATACCTGTCACGGGGTGAGGAGTAGTGAGCCCTTGGGCCACTGCCGGCGACAGGCAGCAGCAGGCAAACCACCCAAACAGGAAATGAGGCTGAAAACAGACAGGGCTGGAACAAGCAGGAATGGAGCAACAGGACTGGAGCTGAATATGTAGATAGGCAGGGCTGGAATAAGCAGGACTGGAACAACAGGACTGGAGCTGAAGCTGTAGGCAGGCAGGGCTGGAACAAGCAGGAGTAGAATAACAGAACTGGAGCTGATGCTGTAAGTAGACAGGGCTGGAATAAGCAGGACTGGAACAACCACAGGACAGGCGCTGAAGCTGTAGGCCAGCAGGGCTGGAAGGGAAGCTGAAAGACGACAGGGTTTGAACAAACAGTGGAGGAACTGAAGCTGAAGACAGACAGGGCAGAAACAAGCAGGGTTAGAACTGAAGCTGAAGACTTGCAGGGCTAGAATAGAAGTTGAAGACTGGCAGGACAAGAACTAACAGGGCTGGAACTGCAACATGTCCTATAAAGGAGAGTAAGTGCCTACTTTCTTTTACAGAATAGGCAGTCTCTTGGTACCTATTCGTTGGTGCGTGTTTACCGAATTACCTCTATAACATAGTAAATGACGGCAGATAAAGACCTGTACGGTCCATCCAGTCTGCCCAACAAGATAAACTCATTTTACATGGTATGTGATAACTTTATGTGTATACTTGAGTTTGATTTGTCCTTGCCATTCTCAGGGCACAGACCGTAGAAGTCTGCTCAGCACTGTTCTTGTACTAAAAGTTGTGAAGCTAACGTCAAAGCCCCTTAAAATTTACACTCCAGCCCATCCATATCTATTCAATCACGATAATCCACAATATTTCAGTGGCACAGTATAGATAATGCTGCTGAAAATTCATACAGATCATGCCAAGGTGGAATGTGAGTGGAGTACGGCTATTCCATACAACTTTGTAAATAGCTTTCTATAGAGTTAAGCATTTTGATTTAGGACTGTAAATAGGTTATCTTAAATAAAACCATTTAGTTTTATGGATAGTGCACTGAATATCACAATTACCCATAGTGTGGTGGCTGTTGCAGGTCTCCACATATATTGAACACTGCCACTTCTGCAGAATGCAGCGCTGAATGTAAGTGGGGCTGAGGCTCCGATGCACAGAAGAAAACGCGGGTGCTAGAGATCATTATTGCTGGTCTAGCACCTGTGTTTGTCAACGCATATTGGGGCTCTTTTACTAAGGCATGCCAAAAAATGGCCTGTGCTGGTGTAGTTGCATGTATTGGACATGTGCAGGTCCATTTTTCAGCGCTCCTGCAAAAAAGGCCTTTTTTTTGGCCGAAAATGGACGTACGGAAATATAAAAATTGGCACATATCCATTTTGGGCCTGAGACCTTACCACCACCCATTCACTTAGCGGTAAGGTCTCACACGTTAACAGGGCGATAAATGTCAGCATGCGTACACTGCCAATTACCGCCCGGTTAGCGCCACGTGGTAGAAAATAAAATATTTTTTATTTTCTACCACGTGGCGCTAACCGGGCGGTAATCGGCAGTGTACGCATGCTGACATTTACCACCCTGTTAACGTGTGAGGCCTTACCGCTAAGTGAATGGGTGGTGGTAAGGTCTCAGGCCCAAAATGGACATGTGCCAATTTTTCTGCCACGCATATCAGACGCATGTAAAAATTAGAATTACTGCCGAGGAGCATAGTAGCTGGACAGTAGTCCTAATTTGATGTGCGATGTATGTGCGTAGGAACCTGCGCATCTTAGTAAAAGGGATCCAATGTTTAGAAGGCCCTTACCATGGTAAAAAAGAGCTCCCGTGCTAATGTACACAAAAGAGGTTCTAACACATCCCTCTGATGCTCAGAGAGAAGCAACCTAAGAAGGGCACCCTTACTGCACAACAGTGGCGTTCTGTGGTTCACTGCCACCCGGGGCGGATCGCTGCTGTGTGAACCCCCCCCCCCCCCCCCCCCCCCGGCTGCAGGGCAACATGGCACCCCCCGGCATGACACGGCGACACAGCACCCCCCTCCCCCCACAACCCAGTCCCCACCTGTCTACCAGCTCCGTCCGACTCTGTAAGAGAAGAAAATCGCCTCGTCGGCCCTACCCTCATTGTGTCCTGCCCCACCCTCTGATATAATGTCCTATTTCCTCGAGGGCGGGACAGAGTGAGGGAAGGGCCGAGGAAGCGATTTTCTTCTCTTACAGCAGCGCAGACGCAAGGCGCCGCACCACACAGCTGCCGGGTGGATGGATCTGGTAGGGACTCGCCAGCAGAACACCCCCCACCCATTGACACCCGGGGTGGACCGCCCCCACCGCCCCACCCTTGCTATGCCACTGCTGCACAAAAACCTATACCAGCTTGGAGCTGGCATTAGGTCTATGAAACTGCCTGGCTGTCCTTGAAAATTAGTAGCTGAAGGGCTCTCCTTCTGGATCTGGCTGGAGGGCTGAAGCTTGGAGGGATGGATGGGGATGGGACAAGACGGGAGGGGGGGCACACTCTGGAGCAGACCTCAGGCAGTGTACTGCTAGAGTGCTAGTGCTGTGTGGGAGAGATTTTAGACTTGAAGATGCAGGGTGGCTGCGGGGAGAACAATAAAAGTAGAGAGGGCATGCTGGATCCGTGTGAGGAGGAGCAGCAGAGAAGTGTGTGTGTGTTTGTGTGTCGGAGAAAGACCTGATGGATGGGGATGGTCAAATTTGGTTCTGTGTGTGGTCTCGATTTATACATGGGTTAGGGTAACCGTATTTGCGGAGCCAAAAAGGAGGACAAAAAAATAAAAATGACTGCTACATTTGCTAAAGAAATATTTAATCATAGCAAATGTGTAAATTACTGTTAGTTAATAAAACATATCAAACCGTGACTAACAATAGTGAGGTGATTAAATTCGAATATGACACAACACTATTCAAAGTTGTAAAAATGCATGTAGATTGTGAAAAATTTCAGGAAGACCTTAGGAAACTGGAAGACTGGACATCCAAATGGCAAAGCGATGCAAATGGGGAAGAATAATCCAAACCATAGTTACCTGAAGCTGGGGTCCACTCAAGAAAAAGATTTAGGTGTCATTGTAGACAATATGCTGAAATCTTCTGCCCAGTGTGTGGCGGCGGCCAAAAAAAAGCCAACGCAATGCTAGGAAAGAGATGCAAAATAAGACCAAGGATGTTACAATGTCCCTGTATCGTTCCGTGGTGTGATCTCACCTTGAATATTGTGTTCAATTCTGGTCACCATATCTCAAAAAAAGATATAGTGGAATTAGAAAAGGTTTAAAGAAGAGGAACCAAAATAATACAGGGAATAAAACTCCTCCCATATTAAGGAAAGGCTAAAGAAGTTAGTACTCTTCAGCTTGGAAAAGAGATGGCTGAGGGGGATATGACTGAATTCTATAAAATCCTGAGTGGTGTAGAATGGGTAAAAGTGAATCAATTTTTCACTCTTTCAACAAGTACAAAGACCAGGGAACACATAATGAAAGTACACGGAAATAGTTCAGCTCTGGAACTTGCTGCTGGAGGATGTGGTAACGGCAGTTGATGTATCTGGATTTAAAAAGGTTTGGACAGGTTCCTGGAGGAAAAGTCCATAGCGTGGTTTTGAGATAGATATAGGGAAGCCACTGCTTGTCCTGGGTTTGGTAGCATGGAATTTGGGTTTCTGCCAGGTACTTGTGACCTGGATTGTCCACTTCTGGAAGCAGGATACTGGACTAGATGGACCATTGGTCTGAGCCAGTATGGCTATTCTTATGTTCTTATGCAATAATCTACTTTTCAAAAACTTCCAGGTTTCAGTTTCACTGAGTTTGAGCCCAAGCGTACTTATCAGAAGAGTGGATATCCTTGACAACTTTGGTTGGCTTCTGAGATATGTGTGAAATTCTCTGCATAGCATATGTTTAAAGTTGTGTTGCACGACCAAAATTCCTTTGACAGATTCAACCAGCAGGGAAACTGAGATGAGATCAGCAATGCTTTTCTCTCTCTTTAGGACCCCCATGTTTCTGGACTGACTAATAGGTCAGAAATGGTTGCATTAGGTGGGTAGGTGTGTGGGTCATAGGCACATAAAATAAAAAGAAGATATTTTCCTAAAAATTAAAAAAACCTGGAGGGCATATCTGAAGAAGTCCAAAAGGAGGACATGTCCTCTTAAAAGAGGTAACCCTAATATGGGTTGCATCAATTTTGGCCATGTTTAATTCCAAATGCTTTCAATTTATACCGAACATTGATTTATAGTTGAGTATATACTGTTTTGTATGAGCCATTTTTATTTGTTAAAGATGTTTTACATGTTGAAAAATGCTATATAAAATTGCCCCAAAAAGATGTACCAACGGTTTCTCAATACCAGGGTCTTCCTGTTTTTAACATTGGCCAGTGGGTCAGAACCAGAGATAAGTTGTGTCTTTCCTTAGACTACCTGAAGAATGGTTTATAGACTTTTCCTCCAGAAACTTATTTTTAAACCCAGCTGTGCTAACTACCTTGATCATATCTTCCAGCAGCTACATGCACAGTTTAATTGTTCACTAGGTGAAAAAATATTTTCTATGATTTGTTTTAAATGTGCTATTTCTTAATTTCATTGAGTGTCATGTAGTCCCAGTACTATTTGAATTGTATTCTATTTATCCATTCCACCCCACTTGTGATTTTGCACAGCTCTATCATATCTCCTTTCACATCTCATTAGTATTGCAAAGAAGTAAGGAGAATCAAGCTAAACTTCACAATCTGCATTATTCAAGAGTATAGTTAACTTTTTCCTAAAAGTATTGACAATCTATCATGCCTGCCAGTGCTCTATGGACACTTCAGTAAGAAGAGTGGCTGATGTGGGGCTTCAAGGATGTGTGCTGGGCTGGTTTAAATCTTTTTTTGAAAGACTGCACTTATATTGATCAGGAAAAGGGAGAAAGGTCACCTGTATTTCTAGAGATATGTGGTTCCATATAATGTATTTGTTGCACTTCTGATTCGGTTAATTCAGATGTTTCCACGCTTCTTTTCTCGATATACACCTCTTCCCTGGGCTCCTTGATCTCATCACATGGATTCCAGTACCATCTCTATGCTGATGACACCCAGCTTTACCTCTCCACTCCCGACATCACAGTCGAAACCCAGGCCAAAGTTTCGGCCTGCCTCTCCGACATCGCTGCCTGGATGTCCAACCGGCATCTGAAACTGAACATGGCTAAGACTGAGCTCCTTGTCTTCCCACCCAAACCCTCTTCTCCTCTTCCCCCACTTTCCATCTCTGTTGACAATGCCCTCATCCTCCCCGTCTCTTCAGCCCGCAATCTCGGAGTCATTTTCGACTCCTCCCTCTCCTTCTCTGCCCATATCCAGCAGACAGCTAAGACCTGTCGCTTCTTCCTCTATAATATTAGCAAAATTCGCCCATTTCTTTCTGAACAGACCACCCGAACTCTCGTCCACTCACTCGTTACCTCTCGTCTTGACTATTGCAACCTTCTCCTCACTGGCCTCTCGCTTAGCCACCTATCCCCCCTTCAATCTGTCCAAAACTCCGCCGCACGTCTTATCTACCGCGTGAACCGATACTCTCATATCACCCCTCTCCTCAAGTCGCTTCACTGGCTCCCGATCCACTACCGTATACAATTCAAGCTTCTCCTATTGACCTTCAAGTGCACTCAATCTGCAGCCCCCCATTACCTCTCTACCCTCCTCTCCCCGTATGTTCCCACCCGTAACCTCCGCTCTCAGGACAAATCACTCCTATCTGTACCCTTCTCCACCACCGCTAACTCCAGACTCCACCCCTTCTGCCTTGCCTCACCTTATGCCTGGAACAGACTTCCTGAGGCCATACACCGTGCGCCCTCCCTGCCCATTTTCAAGTCCTTACTCAAGGCCCATCTCTTCTCCCTTGCTTTTGGCGCCTAACCACCTTCCCCATTCCAGATACCTACACTGACTACATAGCTTATTACCTTTAGATTGTAAGCTCACTTGAGCAGGGACTGTCCTTCCCCTTGTCTAAACTTGTACAGCGCTGCGTAACCCTGGCAGTGCTATAGAAATACTAAGTAGTAGTAGTAGTAAATGTGAATGATATTTTGTTGGTTTCTTATTGTGACCTCTGCAAGCCGAATCTTGATATTGTCAATGAATGTTTGATCTCTATCTATAGCTAGTTAGCAGAGAATGGCTTGATTTTGAACATAAATAAAACAAGGCTTTGTTAGTGAACAGGTCACTTGCACGCCCCACTAGATATTCCCAGCGTTCTGGAGGGTAGGGTGGCTTTGTGTGATTCCTTTCGGTATCTAGGAGTTGTTCTGGATGCATGATTAAGATTTGAGCAGCAGGTATCATGAGTGGTTCACTCATGATTGTATACCCTACTTAGGTTGCAGCAAGTTCGTCCATATTTTGATGAAGCTACACGGAACCTATTTTTGCATTCCTTAGTCATCTCCAAATCAGACTATAATGGTAATAGATATTGCGATATTGCCCATTACTTGTTGAAAAGGTTGCAAAGTCTGCAGAGTGCTGGTATTAGTTTGCTGGGAGGGATAGGGTGGAGGGATCATCTTCAGTACCATTGGCTCCCAGTGAAGTTTAGGCCCTTGTATAAAACTGTGATATTAACCCATAAAGTACGTTAGCAAGGTTTTCCGGGCTATCTGGTTCCTTTGATCCAGTTCTATTACCCTCAACAAGAGATACACTCTGCCAAATCTGGTTTGCTGGCTCCCCCTAGCTCGTAGTAAGCATGCCTTTCTTTATTTTTGGTAAGCGCCTAGCTTATGGAACCAGTTGCCTCCTTGAAGAAATTCAAATTGAAGCTGAAATCTTATTTCCTTACACAAGCCTTCGGTTCTGGTGGCTAACCTTGGGGTATCTCAGAAGAACCGGCAATGTTAAAAGCTTGTGGAGATATGCTGTTTCTATGTGTGTTGTATGATTGAGTCCTTACTATATTGGAGTTCCTTTCTATTAATTTTATTTTGTAAACCTTTCTGGCCTTTTTGAAGAGTGGTATATCAAATTATGTAAACTATCCTCCCTGAAAGGTCTAAAGCTCCGTATATAACCCACAAATCAAGAGAAAATTCCCATGGGCAAAAAAAAAAAAAAAAAATCAATTTGCAGCCCCTTACCATTTTAACATAATACCCAGTTCCTTGAACTTCCCCAACAGAATTAGTGGGGAAGCCACCATCAAAAACATCAAACCTTATCCTTCACCCCACTATCCAACTTAGAAAAAAAATTTGGACCGCAGAGAGATGCCATGGACCCTCTCCACAGTGAAGGATAAGCTGAGGTCTTTAGCAGCAGGAATGGTCATTAAAAACATTTCTGGTATTAATCAACAGCCGTTTGAAGAAGAGCCTTATTGACATATGGACTACTTGTATGCAGTGGCGTAGCCACAGGTGGGCCGGGGCCCACCCACTTAGGGCTCAGGCCCACCCAACAGTAGCACACATTTAGTGGTAGCTGTGGGATCCCAAGCTCGGCCAGCTGAAGACCTCCTCCAGATGGTAACAAAAATACTACTCTCCATGATACCGGCACCTGCGTATGTTCAGTTTTCAGTACATGCCTGCTGCAGACTGCCGAGGTGGAAAGAGGTGTTTTCCCACCAGCTGAGATATTTTTTGGTTGGTGGTTGGGGAGGTGCTCACCCACTTCTTCCCTAGGCCCACCCAAAATCTGTTGTCTGGCTACGCCCCTGCTTGTATGAGTATAATTGCTGCGGGGAGGGGGTGTAGTTTTAAATTGATTGATTGGGACTATATTGTAATAAAGATTGTGGTTTTAAACAGTGAATGATAAGTTGTGAATGGGTTATTATACATTGTTTAAGTATTGCATTAGTCACAAGTGATTGTGTATACAGTTAACCCAGGCATATGTAATGTTAAGAATATACATATTATTCTGTGACCCTGGTATAGGCATTCCTATGGACATAGTCTATGCACAGCATGAGCAGAGTCACAAATTACACATACATTATAAATTTCACACCTGCACACATATAATATCAAAGTAAATAATGGTAGATAAAGACCTCTTTGGTCTACCCTGTCTGCCCAACAAGGCAAAACAACCAAAAAGGAGGAAAAAAAACCTCATGAAGCCATGAGAAGTAAAAAGAAGACAGTGAGGTAAATCAAAGGAGGATAACAAAGAAGTCTTTCTTGAAGGTACCTAAAAACCGACGCGACACGGCCGTGTTTAGGCCCAAAGGCCTGCCTCAGGGGTCTTGGTAAATCTCTGATGTTGCAGTATAGTACTCTACAACAAGGAAATTTAATACAAGGATCCGGCAGTCAAAATCCTTCATCTGTCCATTTCAATTGTGGCACTTTCTTTCTTCCAAAGTTTGTGGTATGAGGAGGAGGAACTTTGGAATCCACATATTCCAAGGACCTGTGGTGCAAGTCTTTCCTTCTTTTAAATCTTCCCCCATGGCACAGGTCTCCTTCTCTTACCCCTCCCCCCCTTTCTGGTCTGGTAGGTTTCCTTCTTTGTAGTCCCAGGCTCTAGAGGTCACCGGCAACAGATTCCCATAGGCAGCTGCTGGCTTCTGGATCAGTCTTCTCTGTATGGCGTCCCACCCCTGAGAAAACAGGAAATGAGATCACAGCGGGATACCATAAAAGAAGACTGATCCAGAGCCTACAGCCAGATCACGCAAGGAGATAAGATTGAGAACAAGAGATGGCATGACATCAAAAAGTTGAAGCCAGCTCAGCTGTGCCTCCCCTGCACAGCCATCATCCTCGTACACCCAAAACAAAGCAAACAAACCTATCAGCTGCTGCATCCACGTTGTCATTCTTTATTGTTGATAGCATTTGATCTCGTTTATATTTTCAAACATGCTGGCTTGTACAGCATATGGATGTACACAGAGGAAGTATTGGTTTCATCGGTTAGAGAACTAACTTGTTCTACATCATAATCAGTGTCTTATTTGGAGGGGCTGGTTATAGTGACTTCCTAGCACCCTAGCAGGCGTTGCATTCATGCATAGATATTTTCCTAAAAATGGCACCAAAACAGACATCATGTCATGAGAATCAGGTTCTCAACATTCAGACTTTCTATTTTTAAGTACAAGTTTCTTTTTGAAACCTTAATTAGGTTGAAACCTGAGAGCATTTAACATCCTTTTCTCCTGTGCTTACATCAAAAGAAAAAGATGGTATGTGGGGACTTGCTCCTTTTGTTTTGTGGAATGCAGTGACATATTATAAAAATGCACTTAATTGTTTATTACTACTATTTCAAAGACAGGTATTGAATAATGAGGGAATTGCTTCCTTCATGCAGAAGTTCTGTCCAGAGTCAGTGTAAATGTGCCAACATTGTCCAGTTTTGTTGTAAATTTGTATTCCTTCTTCAAGTCCGTGTGGTTGTAAAAGGCAGTTTTAAAAAAATCTTTGTCTCCCGGCTGTGTATTTGTATATAGATGAGTGTGATTTTATTATGAAGGCAAACAATACACCACCAAAATACAGTAGCCAGCAGCACACTATTAGCCATCAAGTTCATACAAAGTTAATTATGTTCCGTAGAAAATGAATCTGTTGGCTTTTTGCTATGTGAATCTTCCATCACTGTTTCATTATTGCTACCAGGTCTTGCATATTATGGGCATTTGCTTTAAACTTTGATTGTTTTAATTTGTTTATCCAGACCTTACATGCACATGGTATTGTTTGTTAAACACAAAAGTGAAACCTATGGGTGGTTAAACAATTTTTAATAAACTGTGTTGTGCTGTAGAAGTTATTGTTTACTTTTGCAACATGTGTATGGATGTCTGTTCTGGTATGTGCATGTAATAATGTTTGAATAACTGTCTATACTTATGGCTATGATTTCTGAACATGCAACATCATTAAAGGACTGACTTTTACATTTTCAGGTGGGTATTTATGATAATCTCACCCTTGTTAAATGTTTCAGACATATCCATTGACTTGCTCCCATTATGTTACTGAATTCTTTTATTCTGTCTCTCTGTATTTTCAAATGTAAGCCATATTGTTCACTCAATTTTCGTAGATAGGGTTGGTGCAGTTTGAGTTCTTAACTTGTTGGTACTGGTATAGTATGGTAGGCTTCTGTCTGTTTGCAAGGTTTTGCTAGTGTCTGGTAGCAGAGGAAGTTTGATGCTATCACTGATTTGACATCAGAGTTTGTTGTATGATGAGCTGCAAAACCTTGTTGGGAGGGTTTTATTGCAAATGTATAACTTATATAAACTTGTCTAAGTGTAAATCTGGTTGGGAGCTGGGGTTAGAGCTGGTCTCTGAGTGTTCTGCCCCACCCCAGGCTTGCTTTTAAGGCCTCTGCAGGTATCAGAAATAGTTTTTCTGCCACTGGATTGCAGATCACTTTTGGCTGCTGCAGACACTGTGGTGAAGATGAAGCTTGTATTTGAATTCAAGAGGGCATGGGGCAAGCATGTTGGATCTCTGAGGTAGAGGAAGGGATAGTACATGGTTTGGATGTGCAGACTAGATGGGTCATGTGGTCCTTATCTGCCACTGTTTCTAATTTCACAATTTAGTTATAAACAGTTGCTTGTTTCCTGTCACCCTTACACTCTGATTATAGTTCTGAGGAAGAACCCTTCCCAACCCCATTCTTGGTACCTGAGGGTGGGGGGGGGGGGGGGGGGGGGGGGAAGAGTGCCATCTCATTTCTTGCCTCAAGCAGCAGATTACCTTGGGCCACCCCTGTATACCTCAGACTTATCTCTTGTCTTGTTTGTCTGTCCTAATTAGATTGTAAGCTCTGTCGAGCAGAGACTGTCTCTTCATGCTCAAGTGTACAGTGCTGCGTACGTCTAGTAGTGCTATAGAAATGATAAGTAGTAGTAGTAGACATTATCCCTTGGCACCTCTGGTTTGTACCAGAGGCAGTGGAGGGTGAAAATGACTTGCACCCTTCTTTGGTTCTTGGCTCACTGCTGCAGGACTGTTGTAGCTCCAGGAGGGAGACTTTTTGTTCAATCTGGCGGTTGAACTTACATGCCAGTTCAGTGTGCTATTTGTAGTCCCTGATACTACCAAGTTAAATCAGTGCTTCAAGTCGCATAATGTACCAGCATAGGGTTGCAGAAATCCAGGACTAGTTCAGAATTTTCCTTCCTGGAACTAGGTAACTTGGCAGCTCTCCAGCTCTAACCATTATTCCTCTCCATTTGAGGCATGTGCTTCCAGGGTGCTCCTGCTCACTCCCAAAGTATTACTGCCACCACGCTCACAGATAGACTGCGCTTTCCCTGCTACTTCTGGAGAAGTGAAATGTTTGGGGGAAGGGACGAGGGTAAGAAAAGAAATTTGGGGGGGGAAGGGAAATCACAGTAGGGGGGCCTGCAAATATGTGTTTGCCTAGGGACCAATATAGTGTTAATACAGCTCTGAGCACGTGAGCCCTTAACGCCGCCTATTTTGTAGGCAGTAAGAGCTCATGCGCTAATCCCACGCTGATCAGTTAGCACATGACAAAGTAGATGTGCTGATTAGCTCAGAAATGCCCACTCTCCACCTCAGATACGCCCTCTCCCAGAAATATTTTTAAAAATTTTAGCGCACGGTTTGTGCACACACATTCGGAACTTACCGGGGGGTGTCTCATTGCGTCCTGTGCTAAGCCTTTCTAAGTTGCAGTGAGCACACGCTTGTGCTTCCCACAGCTTAATAAACGGAGCCCATAGTGCATACATGTAATTGAGGTATGCATATAGGTGGAGCTTGGGCAGGGCTCCCACTTATGCATGGAACTTAGATGCCTGCTGCATTTAGGTACCTGCAACTACACCAAGTCAATGGTTGGTAAACCTATTGGCATGCAAATATTAGGCACACCATTGCTGGGATATACTAGTGTTTTATAATGGAACCAGGGTGCCCAGGTGTCATTATAGAATAGGCTCTCACTGCATATCCTCAGGGCACCTAGATGAAGGCACCCATTTATAGAATTGCCCCCATAAGTACTGCTGAATATATGATCAATTTGAATCAACTAAATTAAAACTTTCAAGTTATTCTCTCTGCACCCTCTGGAAATTGGGCTGCTTGACGTCTGGGCAAGAGTTATCTGTATATGATTAGGAGGGGCAAGAGGTGTTCTGGGGGCAGTGACATACCTAACTTGTTTGCCACCTGGGGCAGATCACCGCTGCCAAGGGGGGAGCAGGAGGGGCAAAATTCCCAATGAGGGTCCGGCGCCGGAGTCTCTCACCCTCTCCTGCTCCAAGGCCACTTGTACCACAGTCCCGTCTCCACCTGCCTAACCTCAGCTCCCTTCTGGCTGTCGTCCGACCCCCTGCATTTAAAAAAAATCTCTAAAGCAGCAGCGCAGTGCCTTCTCTCAGAAAGTGGCAGATCGCCTCGGGTGGGCCTTCCCTCACTGTGTCCTGCCCTCCTCTGATGTAACTTCCTATTTCTGCGAGGGCGGGACACAGTGAGGGAAGGCCCGCCCGAGGCGATGTGCTGCTTTCGCAGACAAGGCGCTGCGCTGCTACTTTAGGGATTTTTTTTATTAAAATGAAGGTGGTCGGATGGCAGGCAGAAGGGAGCAGAGGGTAGGTAGGTGGAGACTAGGAACTGCAGCGCCGGCGGCCTGGGAGCAGGAGAGGGAGGCGACAGCGGTAGTGATTGAGGGCTGGGGGGCGATCCTTGGGGGGCGGGGAGGTGGCGATCCAGGGTGGGGTGCGGCCTTGCCCCAGGCCCGGCTCAGTCTGTTGGCTACCCTGACCACTGCACCCCCAGCACATCACCCCCCCAAGGCGCGCCACCTCCCCAAATTGCGTCACACCCCTTGAAGCACATCACCCCACCACATTTCCTCCTAGCAAGGGGGTGCGCAGAGCAGGCGCATGGCTGTTGGTTCTTCCAGTCCCCTGCCTCGGAACAGGAAGTAATGTGGGGGGGGGGGGGGCAGAGGACTGGCAGAGCCAACACCTTTGCGCCTGCTCCGTACACCCCCTTGCTGCTTGAACCCAGGTCGGACCGCCCCCACCAACCCGCCCTTGGTATGTTACTGTCTGGGGGCTTGGCCAAAAGTTATCTACAGTAGGGCAATACTTAGCCATTATCTGGATAACCTTATCTATTTAGTAGAACTCCTCTACTAAGAGTCTTATGTTAAACAGTTAAGGTATCCATTTATGTACAGAATCACATATTCCAAGGTCCCATCTAAATAGAGAGGAGCACTGAATATTGAGTAGAAAGATAAGTGGATGGGTATCTCTATTTTACCTCCTTTTTTTTCATTTTTAAAACAGAAACATCTATTAACTATTTAAACCATTTATTTCTCTATCAGCAATTACTAGGCCCAGATGTCCCTGCCTTTTATAATCACTTGTGAGTCAAAATGTTTGTGGTATATAAAAGATAAGAATTGCACAGTGAACTCTTGAACCGGGCTAGGATACAGCAGTTATACTGCATGACTGGAACTGGGCTGGTGCTAAGTAGAAGGAAATCAAGTCCACCTCAGAAATTAATTATTGACTGCTCTTGTCCATCACAGAATTTATTCTGAGGTTTCCAAGTTACACAAGTCCATAGCTAGTGTGCTAGCGATGCATTATATATGTATAGAAGTCTATATCATTCCAGCCAAGAACGGTGGAAGGAAGAGTCCCATTGTCCCTAACAAACAGACAATGATGAACATCCAGAGGAATATCCGGTCAATCACCATGGCAACGTACTTCCAGTCTTCTTTTACCTATAGATAAAGCAGATTACTTGTCAAGAGTGTTGATAGGCATTGATCTTTCTTAATGTACCAAACAGTTTAATAATGCATGTCCTATCAGACCTTCATCTGTAAGATGAGACTCTCGGTTTAAGGAAGTGTCCATTCATAATAACTTAATGTGGTACTTTTGTGAAGGTGAAATCCCAGGAGACCATCAGTCTTTCCAATCTATTAAAATTGTTATTATTAATAAACACTGGAGTATTGGCCCAATGGTTCCAGCAGTATCATGTCAAGCTGCTGTGTAAAGTCTGTGTTCCAGTGGGATCAGTCAGATTCAAATGCTTTGGAGGCCTAACTAGAGGGAGAAATTGATGTGAGAAAAAGCATAAGCCAAAAACAATACAGAACATCAATCTATTGAATGACTAAGCTGCCTCTTATACGTGTGCAAACTGAAGCAGAAAAAGAAATAGGAAAACTGAGACTTTTAAAATTGGGCCCGCAAGAGCTCTAGCTGGTGAAAAATGGCACCTCATGGCAGTCTCTAACAGAGGTTTCTGCATACATTTGCAACTCAAAAATAGTACAACACAGGTTTGCTTCCCTGAAATCAACTGCATTCACTCACATCACACATTCACTTGAGTCTAGGGTTTTCATACTTATAGCAGCCAAATCTTGGTTTATACATTCAAAGTTTATTACTCCCAAGCATCATTTTTATTCTCTCATAAGTCGGTATTCCAGAAAAATATATGTAATTGCATACATCTAATGGTTAAAAATATCTCCCTATAAGCATTAAAAATGGACAAGGTTGGGATGTGCCACAGACTGGCTTTTTCAAATTTGATAAGAACATAAGTGATGCCATACTGGGTCAGACCGAAGGTCCATCATGCCCAGTAAAATGTTTCCAACAGTGGCCAATCCAAGTCACAAGTACCTGGCAAGATCCCAAAACAGTAAAACAGATTTTATGCTGCTTATCTTAGAAGTAAGCAGTGGATCTTCCCAAGCCCATCTTAATAATGGCTTATGGACTTTTCTTTTAGAAAATTATGCAAATCTTTTTTAAACCCTGCTAAGCTAAGGATTCTCTAGCAAAGAATTCCAGAGTTTAATTACACATTGAGTGAAGAAATAGTTTCTCTGGTTTGTTTTAAATGTACTACTTAGTAGCTTCATTGCGTGCCACCTACTGCTAGTATTTTTGGAAAGAGTAAACACGTCATTCATATCTACCTGTTCCACTCAACTTATTATTTTATAGACCTCTGTTATATCTCCTCTCAACTGCTTCCTCTCCAAGCTGAAAAGCCCCAGCTGCTTTAGCCTTTCCTCACAGGGAAGTCATTCCATCCCATTTATCATCACTTTGCACTTGCTCACATTAAACGTCACCTGCCATTTGGATGCCAGTTTCCCAGTCTCATAAGGTCATGTTGCAATTTTTCACAATCCTCTTGCAATTTAACAACTTTGAATAACTTTGTGTCATTGGCAAATTTAATAACCTCACTAGTTATTCCCATCTGTAGCTCATTTATAAATGTGTTTAAAACAGCAGTCCCAGCACAGAACCCTGGGGAACCCCACTATCTAATGAAAGTGATAATCAGTGTGAACTGGCCAAATCTGAGGCAACAAGTCGGTGCTCAGAAATAGATGCACCACATTTTATGTGATTAGATTTAACTGACCACTCAGCTGTTCATGCAACTAGTCAGTGCTCTGACTTGCTAAGAGACTGATAATAAAAGATTTGTTCAGATTGGTTAATTTTGGTCCAGACAACAGTTAACCAATCAGATATCAGGGAGGCATGCTGACTAAAGTTCTCCAGTTAAGTCTGGTTGAGAAAACGTTTCTCTTACAGTTAACTGCACTGGCTTTCTGTTAACATACAGAGTTCAATTCAAGACTCTTGTATTGACTCATCAACAAATATTTGGGAGTGTGTTCCAGCCTATTTTTGAAATACCCTGCAATCATATAAACCAAAACAACCATATAAACCATCAGCTCTGTTTACCTTCTGCTAAATCATGTAATTACATAGAGACAAAACTGTGGGCCTTCTCCATCGCTGCCCCATCCTTGTGGAATGCTTTACCTGGATATCTGAAATCATGTGAAGACATTCAACAATTCAAGTGGATGCTAAAAAACGCATCTGTTTTGGCTACATGAAGACTTATCTGATTGACTCTTGTTCTCTTTTTCAGATTTTATTTTTCTTTTTTGGTTAAGACCATTTTATTGATTGTGTTTTAGCTTCATATGCTTAGCGATTGTTACAGTACATGTTTAAGACTATGTATGTGAGTATTGTTACCTGCCTTGGATAAAGACGGGATATAAATGTAGTTAAATAAATAATAATTAATTTTTCCAGCTAACTGTATCCAGATAAGTCATGTCTGAATAACAGCCCCTAAATTTTCTGTCTATGGAAAAAACCTTGGTTAAATTCTTTAACGTTCCTTCAAGTTAAGCTCACTCTTAATACTGAACCCTAGCTAAACAGATTAAGCAAACATTACAAATATGGGGAAGAGAATTCAAAGTTTCACTTAGTTGATTTACCAACATGACTGGGATCTGTTCTGTTCTTGGACTAAACAGTAACTGAACAGATTACACAGCTGTCAAACATCTGAGGGAAGGAGTTCAAAGTACCACTTAGCTGATCATTTAGTACGTGATATTTTAGCTACCCTCTTTTTCTTCACACATATAGTAGATAGTAAGGACAAACAGTAGATTACATATCATGAGCATTACCTTAATCTTTTGTGGGGAAAAAGCAAATGCAGACGCTCCCACAAATAGAAGTAATGCTGTTAAAAATTCTACACCCAATCATACTTCTAGCTCTGTGTTATTGAACAGCATACCACTAGTTCTAGAGTAAGTCTGCTTCACATGACTATTTCTTTACCGAATAAGGAGGTCATCCTTTCAAATGGATTCTTACCGAGAAGTCAGCATCTTCAGCCCGCAAGTGATTTGCTATGTAGTGTACACCCTCCAGTGCTTTCAAGATTGTGGGAGAGAACATGACACTCGGTTCTGACACCGCATTGTCGGTGTTTGCTGGGTACTGCATTTGAGCCTGGCTGAGTCCTTCACCTACATGCCAAGTATTGTCATGATGGCACTCGAAACCATGATTGCGCGACCCCATCTGATGCATGTGGCAAGGGTGAAACTCAGTGTCTCCCCACTTCTCGTCCACATCTGTTTCTATCCAGTACCTAGAGGTGCTCAGATTAATTTCTGGTGGATCATACTGACTGAAGATATCCTTGACTGATGGCAGCACTGTAGATGGACGCCGCATAAACAGCCAGCGTGGGATGAAGTCTAAGAAGATGGTTCGTACCCAATAAGGCATCTTATGTGTGCTGGGTGAACGGTGGTGAACGTTGAGCACAAACACAGTTATGACAATAGAGAGCGTGACAAAGATCATGGTGAAAAGAAGGTACTCTCCAATCAAGGGGATCACCAGCGAGGTGGATGGGATGATCTCTGTGATAAGCAGCAAAAACACTGTGAGTGACAGCAGAACTGAGATACAGAGTGTAATCTTCTCCCCGCAGTCGGAAGGCAAGTAAAACACCAGCACAGTGAGACAGGAGATCAGGAGACAGGGGATAATCAAGTTGATGGTGTAGAACAATGGTAGCCTCCTAATAATAAAGTAGTAGGTGATGTCTGGGTAGATTTCAGTGCAGCAATCATACTTTTTAGTGTTATATTTACCAACGGCGTTAACGATAGCCCACTCACCACTTTCCCAATAGTCCTTAAGGTCCACATTCTGTTCCATACTCTCCAGGTCAATTTTAGCCTTGTCATAAGTCCAAGAGCCAAATTTCATTTTGCAGTTCTGGTGGTCAAACGGAAAGAATGTCACATCAATGCTGCAAGAACTCTTGTAGATGGCCGGTGGTACCCACTTAACTTTTCCTGTGTGGAAAAGGTGAGCCTTAGTCATGTGAGTCACTGCAAACTCTCCATCAGCACTAGGAGGAAAAAAAATAAAAGAAGGATCATTCATTAAACACAGGGGAGTCAATATTCAGCAACACAACTGCCAGTTAATTTGCCCATGCACTGGAATCTGTATCAAGTTGCTTGCGGTGGACACCTCATTTACAGGCCAAGTTTGTTTCAACTCAACTCAAGAACAAGATATAGCAGGGATCTAAAACATAACTTTATTTAGTAAATAGGGCTTTTCATCTTGTTTGAGACATGGAGTGAGTAGCTCTCAGATAAAGATAAGTGGAACTAGGAATGGATTGTGGCAAAATATTGACCTAATGGGGAGGGCATGGGGGGAAATAGGGAAGGGGCATGGGGATGCAGGAGGAAGAGTGTATTTCTTCCCTTCTTCCCCCGCTTCTTTTGCTGGTAACAGAAAGGGAAGGAGTGATGTTGGCGTAGATAGAGTTACTCTGCTCCCTATTCTGGTCCTTCCTTTTCTGTTTTTTCCTATCCTCTGAGTCAGCCTACAGATAGCACAGCCCAGCACTGAGGCTGTCCCTATTCAGCTGACTAGCCCACAGGGAGATGCCCAATTGCCTGGTTAGCTAATCTGCCCCAGTAGAAAACCAACCAAAGCATAATAATTGGACACTTAAATCACAACAGCGCCATCTGGGTGCTTTACAATTTATTGTATCTTCAATATTATAGGTTTTAACAGATGGCTTTTGTATATCTATCATCCTTGACTCAGATGCAGCCATGTAAACTCTGAGCAAATTTACCTATCTAAGGGAATTTTGTTTTAAAATGCTGCACTGAAATAATTCAACGATCCAGCAAATGTCTTGCAAATTCATCAGTCTTAAAAAAAAATGTTTGCACATCATATAGCAAAAGAGAGGGAATGAAGTACAAACTAAAGTCCAAACAAAAAAACAGCACCACGGGCCTTTAAAAATGGAGCACAGTTCTTTAATGAATAAGCCTTGACAAAAAGACCCGACATGGGCTGTGTTTCGGTGACTAGCACCTGCGTCAGGGGTCACAGTGATGACGTAGAAAACTCGGGGAATAACTGGAATATAAAACCTTTTTCGTTCGTTTGGTTACAGAAAGTGAAAGAGCCTTGTTGCTTTGTAGCTTTTACTATATGAGACGTGGGGTAAGGAATAATATATTGTAGAGTAATATATTCGAGTTATTCCCCGAGTTTTCCACGTCATCACTGTGACCCCTGACGCAGGTGCTAGTCACCGAAACACGGCCCGTGTCGGGTCTTTTTGTCAAGGCTTATTCATTAAAGAACTGTGTTCCATTTTTCAAGGCCCGTGGTGCTGTTTTTTTGTTTGCACATCATATAGCACATATAGCATTATAGTGCTGGTTAGCGAGGGGGTTATAGAACTATAACTGATATCACACTAGCAGACTTCTTAAATGAGAAAAGAGAATGGAGGGGCCCTTTTACTAAGCTGCGTAAGCATCTACGTGCACCCAACGCGCACCAAAATGGAGTTACCGCCCGGCTACCCCATGGTTCTTGCGGTAATTTCATTTCTGGCGCGCATCCGATAAATAATTTTTATTTGCGGACACGCGTAGGTCATTACCACCTGGTTACTGTGTGAGTCTTTACCACTAGGTCAATGGCTGGCGGTAAGGTCACAGACCCAAAATGGATGCGCGCCAACTGTGATTTCGCTGCACGTCTGTTTTTGGCAAAAATTTAAAAAAGTTCTTTTTTACAGGCATGCTGAAAAATTGATCAGCGCGTGCCCAAAACCCACGCCTTCATTACTGCAAGCCAATTTTCAGCGCACCTCAGTAAAAGGACCCCAGAATCATCAGAAGAAACTGGATTAATGAAAGTTAATGCAGAAGGCTATCAATAGAAATCAAACAAAATAAAACATGGAAAAGAAAATAAGATGATACCTTTTTTATTGGACATAACTTAATACATTTCTTGATTAGCTTTCGAAGGGTGCCCTTCTTCCTCAGATCGGAAATAAGCAAATGTGCTAGCTGACAGTGTATATAAGTGAAAACATTCAAGCATTACTATGACAGTCTGACAGGGTGGGAGGAGGGGGGTGGGTAGGGCTGAAATCAAGTTTTTAGTTTACTGCAGCTTTTGCAGGGTTTCTTTTAGACCCAGGATACATTATACTTTGGAGTAGGAGATTCTATTGCTATAAAATCATAACGTATCATTAATTTAGCAAAGTGGATAATGCACAGTAAAAAAAAAAAAAAGACCATGCGTTTGTAAACAGGTATTGGTACAGATGGCATTTCTGTTTTCATATTCTGAGTGCATCCAGTCAGAACCCTCTTGTTTTGCATACTTGTTATAAAGTACAATGTCTGGAAGCCAAATCATCTCAGAGGGAACTCGTATTGAGGTGACATTGCCATAATCTGCAGGGTTCCAGCGCAGCTTGTAATCGTGCCACTCCTGCAAAACCAACGACAAATAGTTATCAGGCAGCTTATCTGGGGATGGGAGAGAACGTCTCTAAAGAGTCGCCTTTAGGTTTTGGCATTATATTCACCCTTCTGAATTCACATGCAACTTTCTTTAAATGAATCCCCTTATTTTCTAGCTCCTGTTACTCTATCTTATCTATGTGTTCCACCTTTGCTTTCAACCGATGCTGTCTATTAATGATGTTTTATCGCGTGTTGTGTTGACATTGTAAGCAGCAATACTAATTCAAAAGATTCAAGCTTAATTTAACCATAAACTTAGTCCAGGATCTATTATGTCATCTATTAATATTTCTACCGCCAAGGAAGGTAGAAATTTAACGGCGATAAGGAAATTTATATTTAGTAACAATTGGCAACAGCTCCTGAAGAAGCATTGAGTGAAACGGCGATGCTCTGTTGAGCACCAGCCAATTCTAAAGATAAGTTACCATCCTGGATAACAAAATAATTTGTGAAATTAAAAAAAAATTTGAAAAGTATAGATAAATATTTTTTTCTGACTAATGAAGTGGCTTGGCTGTTAGACAAAAGTCTACTGTAAAACTGGATTTGCTAAGCATCTGAAGTTTTTTTTTTCTTCCAATATTAATGGATGACATAATAGATCCTGGACTAAGTTCATGATTAAATTAAAGTAGCATACTATACTCTACTATGTACTGTTATTTGAATATTTTTACTGCCGTAATTGTCTGTTGCCTATGTTCAATTTCCTGCCTTGGTTGAATTTTTTCTAAAAGACAGTAAATAAATCCTAATAAATACATTTTAAAAATACATAATGTAGGGGCCCTGTTTACTAATGTAAGCTAGCATTTTTATTGCGTGCTAAAAATTAGCACACACTAAATGGTAGAGACACCCATTTAGTCCTATGGGTCTCTCTAGCATTTAGCTCATGCTAATGATTATCGTGCATTAAAAACGCTAGCACCCTCTAGCGCGGCTTAGTAAACAGGACCCTAAGTGTTTAAGAAGCCCTCACAAAAGGTTAATAAAATAAATACAATAGGTCAAACTGAGTGGTACTGGTGGTGGTGGGGAACAGCAGTGGCTCCAGGTGACCCAGTCAGGCTTATTGGACTATTGGTGTGATCCAGCATGGCACTTTTTACATTCCTAGGTTCTTAACACCCACCTGTGAGAAGAGCAGCCTAATGTTTAGAGCACCGGGCTAAGAACCAGGTGAGCCCAACTCAAATTCCCCTGTAGCTAAGCATCTGAAGTTTTTTTCTCCCAATATTAATGGATGACATATGAAGAAAGACTAAGGAGGCTAGGGCTTTTCAGCTTGAAGAAGAGACGGCTGAGGGGAGACATGATAGAGGTATATAAAATATTGAGTGGAGTGGAACAGGTGGATGTGAAGCATCTGCTCACGCTTTCCAAAAATACTAGGACTAGGGGGCATGCGATGAAACTACAGTGTAGTAAATTTAAAACAAATCGGAGAAAAACTTTCTTCACCCAACGCATAATTAAACTCTGGAATTCGTTGCCAGAGAACGTGGTGAAGGCGGTTAGTTTACCAGAGTTTAAAAAGGGGTTAGACGGTTTCCTAAAGGACAAGTCCATAAACCACTACTAAATGGACTTGGGAAAAATCCACAATTCCAGGAATAACATGTATAGAATGTTTGTACGTTTGGGAAGCTTGCCAGGTGCCCTTGGCCTGGATTGGCCGCTGTCGTGGACAGGATGCTGGGCTCGATGGACCCTTGGTCTTTTCCCAGTGTGGCATTACTTATGTACTTATAATAGATCCTGGACTAAGTTCATGATTAAATTCAAGTAGCATACTATACTATATTATGTACTGTTATTTGAATATTTTTACTGCTGTAATTGTCTGTTGCCTATGTTTCACCTTGGGCAAGTCATTTAGGGGCCCTTTTACTAAGCCGCATAAGCGTCTACGTGTGCCCAACGTGTGCCAAAATGGAGTTACTGCCCAGCTACCGCGTGGCTCTTGTGGTAATTTCATTTTTGGCACACATCCGATATGCATGACCAAAAACTAATTTTTATTTTCAGACGCGCATATCAGACACACGCCAAGTGGCATTTGATGCGCGTAGGTCATTACCACCCAGTTACCACGTGAGACTTTACCGCTAGGACAATGGCTGATGGTAAGATCGCAGACTCAAAATGGACGCGCGGCAATTTTGATTTTGCCGCATGTACATTTTTGGCAAAAATGTAAACAACGTTTTTTTTTACAGGCACGCTGAAAAATGGATTGCTGCGTACCTAAAACCCATACTTACACTACTTCAAACCATTTTTCAGTGCACATAAGTACATAAGTATTGCCATACTGGGAAAGACCAAAGGTCCATCAAGCCCAGCATTCTGTTTCCAACAGTGGCCAATTCAGGTCGCAAATACCTGGCAAGATCCCAAAAAAGTGCAAAACATTCTATACTGCTTATCCCAGAAATAATAAAAGGACCCTTTAACCCTTCATTACCTCAGGTACAAAGTTACCCCCCTGTTTACTAGGTGGTGCGCTAACACCGACCCAGACCATTCACTTTGAATGGGCTGTGTCAGCATTGCTTTATAAACAGTAGAGGTTAGATTTTGAACCCTTTAGGGATAGGGAAATATCTGCTATAGTTGATTTTAACTTGCATTGACCTACAACTGGAAAAGATGTGAGCCAGCTTCAAAATAAATTAAAAAAATATATAAACAAAGTTTCCAATTCTAGCTCATAATTTTTCTGGCCAGTGCTAATAAGTATAATTTACAACTGAGAGAAGCAGTCTCATCAGTGTGTAGCAGAATTATATATATTTGTCCAGGCACCTTAAACATTTTAGTGTGTGCAGAATTGATGTAAGATATATTAACTTGTGAATTAATTTGTGTACAACTGATTTGCATGCATTAAAATATTCTACTGCTTATAAAAGAAAGCTATTACAATGAGTGTGTGAAATGAACAGATAAAAAAAATCTGGAAAAACACCAAAATGAACCGCAAATATTTTACCCATGCACATTGCAAATATGTAGAATAAGGTTCTGGACTAACACACTGTTCAATCAGTTTCAGTAGAGGTTTTCATTAAAAATGTAGAAGGATAGTTTAATGAGTTCAACAATACAATAACTTTCCCTCCCTTGTTGTGTTTTCCCTATTTTACTGAAAAGGCTGAAGTATAAAATATTGGAAAGCCTGAGTACAGATCTACAGAAATTAGAAGAATGGTCTAAATGTTTGACAATTAAAATCTAATGTGAAGAATTGCAGAGTGAAGCACTTGGGTGATAGAAATCCAAAAGAGATGTATGAGATTGGAGACAAAAGACTGATAGGCACAGCTCAGGAGAGAGGCCTTGGGGTAATAGTGTTTGAGGATCTCAATGTAGCGAATCAATGTGATAAGCAATGGCTGTAGCCAGAAGGATGCTAGGCTGCGTAGAGAGAGGTATAACCAGCAGAAGAAAGGAAGTGTTGGAGTATCATGTTTTTTGGAGGCTATATCTCATTAAGGATATAAAAAGACTTGAAGCAGTTCAGAGAAAAGCGACAAAAATGATATGAGGTTTGCGTCAAAAGATGTACATGAGAACCCTTAGGACCTGAATATGTATACCCTAGAGGAAAGGAAGGATGAGGGTGATATGATATAGATATGATATGCAAACAAACCTTTTCCAGAAAAGGGTAAGTAGTAGAACTAGAGGGCATGAATTGAGGTTACAGGGGGGATTGACTTAAGAGTAATGTCAGGAAGTAGTTTTTCACGGAGAAGGTGGTGGATGCCTGAAATGCCCTGACACAGGAGGTGATGGAGACGAAAACGGTAACAGAATTCAAGAATGCATGGAATCAACACAAAGGATTCCTATATGGAAAGAGAATGGAAACAATTTAGCTGTGCTTAAGCATCAAATCCACTAATTGTGAAATAAGGCTAGTACTGGGCATAATTCTATAGTTAGTGTCCGGATTATGGCTAGATAGATCTGGTTGGGCTGGAGTGGGCTTCAACAACAACTCCAGCAGTTGAAAATTAAGTCAGTGCCAGATAGACTTCTGTGCTCTGAAAATGGCAAGAACAGCTCAAGATCAAATATGTATATGTTATCTTTTGCTAGGCAGACTGGATGGGCCGTACAAGTCTTTATCTGTCGTCATTTACTACGTTACTATGTTCTCAGGCATTGTGCCTGGGCAAAAGTAAGGAGGGTCAGCAGGAGGAGAAGGGTGCGGTAGAATAGATAAAGAAGGGGAAAAGGAGTGTACATAGGGCCATGGAGTGAGGAGAATGAATGCAAAAGGAAGTGATGGGTATGGGAAAGGGAAACAGGTCTGTGATGGAGAGAAAGCCAAGACTAGATGGTATTTTGGTAATGAGGCTAACTTTACCCTCCCGATCTTCTTTGTGAAATGTACTGTATGCACACACAGATACCTGGATTTATATCTAGTTTCAAACTCAGGGGCTGATGCAGAAAGCTACCATGGGTTGCAGTGTGTAGTTAACGAGTAATCAATACACTTGTTCTGGGTCACACAATGAGTGATTAAATGATCTGATATGGTAGAAATCAGTGCACAACACATTAAAATGCATGGTAAACAGGCTATTAGTTAATTATCAACAATACAGAAAAGCTAATATCTTGTGCTCTGATATCCACAGTGAGAGAAATCTACTACAAGGGCTGAGACAGCATAGAAGGGTTGTGGGTATCCCTGATCTGAATCCCCTGCTCTCTATTTCACATTATTCCCTGGTAGTCTAGTGGCCCCTTCCCTGCACTGCTGAACCAGTCCAACTCCTTCTTGCCTCCCCCCCCCCAACACAACCAAAAAGTCCCGGTGGTATAGTGACTCCTCGCTCCCTTCTTCCCTCCTTCCACCCCTGCCCTCCCCCAACATTAAATATCCCTGGTAGTCTAGTGGCCTCCCTTCCTCCCCTGACCGGACTTCCCTACCTCCTAATGGAAAAAAACACCTTGGTGTCTAATGTACCTCTTTCCCCCAACCAGACCCTCTTTCTCCCTAATGGAGAAATACCCCTATTTAGTGTACTTCTCCCTCCCCTCCCCGAGCCCCACTCCCCCCAGGCATATACCTGAAAAGAGGCAGGAGCAATGCCCACTCGCTTCTGCCTCTGGCATGGCTATCTTGAAAAATGGCAGTGCCTGTCCATGGGATGCAACAGGTGGGGGTCAGTCTGCCATGTAAGGGTGAAGGTGGGGTCAGTCTGCATTTGGGTGGTATTGTCTTATGGAAAGCTTGCGTTAGAAGCTGTTTGGTCAGTGGCTTTAATGCATAGTTTTCTGCATCAGCTCGTCAGTGGAAGTAGGTACTTTGTATTTGAAAATTGTACTGTGTTTTGTAGGCTTTCAGATTTATGTGTAACTTTGCAGTTCAATGCGTTACAGAAAATGTACTCTGGTATGTACACATTAAATGCCATATAGAACAGACATTTTTTTTTTTAGTGGCAAGTTTAATAATTCTTTCAATTTAAGCTGTAGTGGTATGATGTTAATTTCAATGTTCTGCCTGCTAAGGAATTGGGAAGGCCTAGTTTAAAATATTTTGGATAATCAGGAGACAAGTTTGACACATTTGTTTTATTTTTAACTAATCCTAAACCAAAACCACAGAGCCTTCACAACACCATACCAAACTATGAACATGTTTTGGTGCCTCAATCAACATCCACAGTTTCATCTCTAGAAGCAATTCTAATATCCTCTGTTCATCCATCTCCCTGTCACTGCTGCTGTGGTCCATGGTGCAGCCTGAGCGCTGTCAGTAGCCCTCTGCGTACTGATCCATTAGCCAGGAGGAGTAGGACCTCGAAGGAAGTCAACACTTTTCCATATCTTAGTGCAAAGTATCTCCCCAGCAATTCTTCTGATAAAACATTGCAGTAAATTAATCTTTACCTGCTTCAACCAGACATTTGTAGTCATCATCTGGTTCTTCTCATCCTGAAAAAAAAAATGAGGGCATAAAAAGAGTGTCTTAATTTTAATCTGCTTGAAAGAGTAATTTGTCTGAACCAAAATCAATGGTTGACGTAAAGGCCAGTTGATAAAACAACCTTTCTTCCCCTCACTTCCCCTCCTCTGATCCTTTCTGTACATCTCACAAATTAGATGCCTCCTGTCAAGTTTGTCAGCTATCTGCAATGGCCAGATGAGTTTTCCTAACTGAATAGAACAAGGCCTGATAGGGTAATGCATGTTTCTGATTTTAGTCAAGGTATTTGGAGGCTTAATATTGGATTTTGCAGTTCTAAAAAGCCAAAGATTGACCGTGGTGATCGTTTCACTGCATCAGCAGAGAGTGACTAAAGACAGCTTTGAAACGGGATTCGGCTGGCAGACTTCAGATAGGCAGCCAGTAAATTGCAGATATACAAACATAGATTTTCTAGGCAGCGTCCATAGTTTCTCAAAGTGCATGACAGGCCTCAGTAATTAAAATGAAAGATGAAATGGATGAAATATAAAATTGCTTACCTTTTCAGGAGTTGAGGCTTTTCTGCTTACACTTTATCATTCAATATTTTTTATTGAATCAATCAAACACACCGTGTGTCATCCCTATAGCTAGCTATCTCATATATTGTGCATGGTGGGGCCCTTTTACAAAGGCATGTTAGGTGTACACATGTGCAGCGTGTGTATAAACGAGACTACCACCAGGCTACCATGCCCTCTGGCAGTAATTTTAGATTTGGTGCGCAACTATAATGCCTGGATGATTTAGAGGGGCATAATCGAACGGCGCTGGCCAAATCGATGGCCGGCCATCTTCGGGGCCGGCTCTGTGATGGGGCGGAGCCAAGCGTATTTTTGAAATATGCTTGGCGCCAGCCAAATCGCTCGCCGGGTTTAGAACAGGATCACCGGGTTGAGAAGAGATGGCCGGCTCCAATTTTCAGCCATAATGGAAACCAGGCCCGGCCATCTCAAACCCGGCGAAATTCAAGGCATTTGGTCGTGGGAGGAGCCAGCATTTGTAGTGCACTGGTCCCCCTGACATGCCAGGACACCAACCGGGCACCCTAGGGGGCACTTACAAAAATTAAATTAAAAAAAAACAAAATAGCTTCCAGGTGCATAGCATAAGTACATAAGCACTGCCACGCTGGGAAAAGACCAAAGGTCCATCAAGCCCAGCACTCTGTCTCTGACAGCGGCAAATCCAGGCCCCAAGAACCTGGCAAAACCCCAAAATTTAATAACGATCAATGGACTTTTCCTTCAGGAATCTGTCCAGACCCCCTTTAAACTCAGCAAGGCCAGCTGCCGTCACTACCTTCTCCGGCAATGAGTTCCAGAGTCTAACCACACGCTGAGTAAAGAAAAACTTTCTCCAATTTGTTTTAAACCTACCACATTCTAATTTCATCTTGTGTCCCCTAGTTCTATTATTGTTAGAAAGTGTAAACAAACGCTTCACATGTGTCCGCTCTACCCCACTCATTATTTTGTAGACATCTATCATATCACCCCTCAGCCACCTTTTCTCCAGGCTAAAGAGTCCTAGCCGTCTTAACCTCTCCTCATAAGGTAGTCGTCCCATCCCTTTTATCATTTTCATCGCCCTTCCCTGCACCTTCTCCAATTCCTTTATATGTTTTTTGAGATGAGGCAACCAGAACTGAACACAATACACCAGGTGCGGACGCACCATGGAGCGATATAACGGCATTATAACATCCTCATGCTTGTTTTCCATCCCTTTTCTAATAATACTCAACATTCTGATCACCTTCTTAGCCACCGCAGCACATTGAGCGGAAGATTTCAACGTTCTATCCACGATGACTCCCAGATCCCTTTCTCGGTCCGTAACTCCTAAAGCGGAACCTTGCATGACATAGCCGTAATTCGGGTTCCTCCTTCCCACGTGCATCACTTTGCACTTGTCAACGTTGAACTTCATCTGCCATTTGGACGCCCAATCCCCCAGTCTCACGAGGTCTTCAGTGGAGGAGTGGCCTAGTGGTTAGGGTGGTGGACTTTGGTCCTGGGGAACTGAGGAACTGAGTTCAATTCCCACTTCAGGCACAGGCAGCTCCTTGTGACTCTGGGCAAGTCACTTAACCCTCCATTGCCCCATGTAAGCCGCATTGAGTCTGCCATGAGTGGGAAAGCGCAGGGTACAAATGTAACAAAAATAATAAATAATCTTTCACACTCCTCCCGCGACGAGATGACCCTGGATAACTTTGTGTCATCTGCGAATTTAATTACCTCACTAGTAACTCCCATCTCAAGGTCATTAATAAATATGTTAAAAAGCAGCGGTCCCAGCACAGACCCCTGAGGGACCCCACTAACTACCCTTCTCCATCCAGAATACTGACCATTCAACCCTACTCTCTGCTTCCTGTCTTTTAACCAGCTCTTAATCCATAATAATACACTGCCTCCGATCCCATGACTCTCCAGTTTCCTTTGGAGTCTTTCATGAGGCACTTTGTCAAACGCCTTCTGAAAATCTAGATATACAATATCCACCGGCTCCCCTTTGTCCACATGCTTGTTCACCCCTCGAAAAAATGCAGTAGATTTGTGAGGCAAGACTTCCCTTCACTAAATCCGTGCTGACTTTGTCTCAGCAGCCCATGCTTTTGTACGTGCTCCGTAATTTTATTCTTAATAAGAGCCTCCACCATTTTCCCGGCACCGACGTCAGACTCACCGGTCTATAATTTCCCGGATCTCCTCTGGAACCCTTTTTAAAAATCGGCGTTACATTGGCCACCCTCCAATCTTCCGGTACCACACCTGATTTTAGGGATAAATTGCATATTACTAACAGCAGCTCCACAAGTTCATTTTTCAGCTCTATTAATACTCTGGGATGAATACCATCCGGACCCGGCGATTTACTACTTTTTAGTTTGCAGAACTGCCCCATTACATCCTCCAAGTTTACAGAGAAATCATTTAGTCTTTCCGACTCGTCCGCTTCAAATACCTTTTCCGGCACCGGTATCCCTCCCAAATCCTCCTCGGTGAAGACCGAAGCAAAGAATTCATTTAATTTCTCCGCTACAGCTTTGTCTTCCCTGATCGCCCCTTAACACCACCGTCGTCCAGCAGCCCTACCGATTCTTTAGCCGGCTTTCTGCTTTTAATATACCTAAAAAAATTTTGCTATGTGTTTTCGCTTCTATCGCTTACTTTTTTTTCAAAGTCCTCCATAGCCCTCCTTATCTCCTTTTTGCATTTGGCTTGACATTCCTTATGCTTTATCTTATTGTCTTCCGTCGGTTCCCTTCTCCATTTTCTGAAGTGGTGTGCTGAGCCCTCCAAATCCCCCTCAAAACCCACTCCTCACAACTCTACACCATTACCATAGCCCTAAGGGGTTGAATGGGGTCACCTACATGTGGGTACAATGGGTTTTGGGGGGTTTTGGAGGGCTCAACATTAACCACCACAAGTGTAACAGGTAGTGGGGGGGGGGGGGGGAATGGGCTTGGATCCATCTGTCTGAAGTGCACTGCACCCACTAAAAACTGCTCCAGGGACCTGCATACTGCTGTCAAGGAGCTGGGTATGACATGTTAGGCTGGCATACAGGCTGGCAAAAAAAGTTTTAGTTTATTTTTTTTGGGGGGGGGGGTGGAAAAGGGTTGGTGACCACTGGGGGAGTAAGGGGAGGTGATCCCTGCTTCCCTCCGGTGGTCATCTGGTCAGTTGGAGCACTTTTTTCAGACTTGGTCCTAAAAATACGTGGACCAAGTCGAGCCGGCCATTTTTTTTCATTATAAGGTGAAGTTGGCCATCCCATAACCACGCCCATGTCCCGCCCCCCATCCCGCCTTCGCTACCCTACCAACATGCCCCCTTGAAGGATGGTCGGTGCCGTGACGAAAAAGCAGTTGGGGCCAGCCAAAATCGGTTTTCGATAATACCGATTTGGCTGGGATCAGGAGATCGCCAGCGATCTCCTGATTTGTGTCGGAAGATCACCAGCGATCCCTTTCGAAAATGAGCTGGTTATTGATTTATTTATTCCTCCCATGCACGTCGCTTCTGGCGGTAATTGGCAGTTGGCACATGCCGACCAGTCACCATACATGTAGCGCGTGAGCCCTTAGTGCTAGATCAATGAGTGGTGTTAAGGGCTCATGTCAGTTTTGGACGTGTGCCGATTTCAGTATTACTGCATGCCCTTTTCCTGTTAAAAAGAGCCCTTTTTTGCAGACACGGTAAAATCTGGCCCACGGGCACTCAATACACACACCTACACTACCTCAGGCCACTTTTTACAGCAGCTTAGTAAAAGGACCCCTGCATGTACAGTACTTTCGACTGCAGAAAATTGCACTGTTGGAAGAATGAAGCAATTTTGCGTTGTACTTTTGGATGCTTTAAAAAGAAATACAGGTTATACCTGTCTTTCCTATCCTTTCCAATAGTTCTTTAGCCCTTGATTTCTTGGCCACATGAAATTATTGTAATAGTTAACTTACATATGAAAAGAGGACATGGAAGAACAGTGGATAATTACTGAAGGCTGTGGAAGGGATTTTAGAGTAACAACCACTGAACACCTTGTGATGAAAGCTAGACAAACAGGTCTGGATCAGCATTTTTAAGTGTCATGCCATTACAGCAGGCTAGCATCACTCACCACATCTATCAGTTGAGCAATGGACAATCCAAACTTGACAATGACAATATCAGAGGTATTGGGCACAGGCCGGGACCACCTATTATAATCAGAGAAGAGGTCTTTGAAAAGGTGCTCTTCAGCATAAGAATGGGTCCTGACCAGGCAATATACTGTGAAAAGAAAGCAAGAAGGACACAGGTAAAGATTGATTTTGTTTGTTCAGAAACTTCACAGCTCAGATGACATTTCTGATCCATGCTATATACACTTGTGTATGAAGTTTCAGGTAGAGATAAGGGTAAAGGTTCGTGGATTTGATATACTGCCTTTCTGTGGTACAACCAAAGTGATATTTAAAAAAAATATATTGTTTGCAAGTACTTTCTCTGTCCCTAGTTAGCTCACAATCTTCCTATTTTTTGGTATCTGGGGCAAGGAAAAGTTAAGTAACTTGCCAAGGGTCACAAGGAGTCACAGTGGGAATTGAACCCAGTTCCTCAGCCCACTGCTCTAACTATTAGGCGACTGCCTAAACACGGGCTCTTTTTTTGTTTCTTTATTGTAGTTTATAGCCTGCTTTTTATTAGTATACCAAAGTGGTGTACATAGTTCAAACATGTATCCACATTACAATTCAACAGACTGTCAGGTTCACCTGTGCTGGGCATGAGCCTTCCTGTCTGTAGGAAGAACTGTGTTTCTTTCTGGGATGGGGGTGCCTGGTCCTGTCTGTCTCAGTGTATCTTGTCTGACTGGCCTTGGCTGGGCCCAACACAGACAGCACGAGTTACGTTCTGCTTCTGAGCCAGACCAGCGTTGGATTGTTATCTGAATTTCCAGCTGTTCGTGGTTCCTACTTCCTGGGCTTCTGCTCATGCTCTCATGTTTTGGGTCTGTGTTTACAATCCAGATGGCTATGTGTTGTGCATCCTTGGATTTCTGCTCAATGTTCCTGTTGCTGGAGGATGTGGTAACAGCAATTAGCGTATCTGGGTTTGGACAAGTTCTTGGAGGGAAAAGGAAAATGAACACAGAAAAGACTGTTTCTGCTTATTGGTCATCCTTGTAATACAAAACATATGAATAATTTTGTAATTGATGGGGTCATTTATAAGTTAAACTCACGGTTGAAAATACTGGGGGGTGGAATTTAGACAGCACACTCTCCTTTGAATCTTTGCTTAGACTACTTTGGAAATTGAGACATATTAGATCATATTTTATAGCTGATGTATTTTGCTTGATAGTACAGATACTTCTGCTGGGTCATTTAGACTATTGTAATATCATTTATGTAGGATATACTGTAGGCTATTCGAAGGCGAATTCAAATACTACAAAACAAAGCAGCCCATCTGATCTATAAAGCATCCAGATTTGAGGGTGCCAAACTTCTGCTTATAAATCTCACTGGCTGCCTATTAAAGTCTGTTCAGTTTTTAAATTGTGTTGGTTTTTTTTTCAGTTCTTCATGGTTTAGCCTCAATATATATAGTATTTATGATTTTGCTATTAGGTAAAAACTATGCACCTAGTTCAAGACATTACTTGAGTTCAGAATTCCCTTCACCCCAAGAGGTTGTATATAAAACTGAATTAGAAGCATCTTTCACTTATCAAGCTGCCAAATGGTAGAACAAATTACCAAAATACATTAGTCATCAGCTTAATTATGTGATATTTTGGAAAGCTTTAAAAACTTAGCTGTTTCAGAAGTTGTTTTTGCCTTGATAATAACATGTTGTGGGTTATGTTTTAATGATCTAAATCAAATCAGATGTCAAATAAACGTCATTTGGATGTTATTGTATTGTTGTACTTCTAGGATTATATCCTACTTTTTTTTAATGTGAGCTGCATTGATCCATATATGGTACTTGCAGCATATAAGCACTGGATGTCATGTAATTGAAAGGAAGCTCTGGAACCAGAGAGCGTAAGATGAAAGTTATAGGGGATAGACTCAAGAGTAGTGCAAGCAAATATTTCTTTACAGAAAGTGTGGTGGATTTGTGGAACAGACCTTAGTGGAAGCAGTGCAGATAAGGACTAACATAACATAGTAACATACAGAGGGGCATAATCGAAAGGGGCCGCCCATCTCTAAGGGTGCCCATCTCCGGGAACAGCTACAAGAAGGGGCGGTCCCAACTGTATTATCGAAAAAGATGGGTGGCCATCTTTTCTTTCGATAATATGGTTGGGGCCGGCCAAATGCCTAGGATTTGGGCGGATTTGAGATGGCCGGGCTCGGTTTTTGGCGATAATGGAAACTGAAGGCGGCCATCTCAAAAATGAACACATCCAAGGCATTTGGTCATGGGAGGGGCCAGGATTTGTAGTACACTGGTCCCCCTCACATGCCAGGACACCAACTGGGCACCCTAGGGGGCACTTTTAAAAATAAAAACAAAACATTAAAATACCTCCCAGGTGCATAGCTCCCTTACCTTGGGGGCTGAGCCCCCTAAATCCTCCCCAAAACCCACTCCCCACAACTCTACACCATTACCATAGCACTTATGGGTGAAGGGGGCACCTATATGTGGGTATAGTGGGTTTTGTGGGGGGGGGGGTTGGAGGGCTCCAATTTACCACCACAAGTGTAACAGGTGGGGGGGGGGGGTTGGGTCTGGGTCCATCTGCCTGAAGTGCACTGCACCCACTAAAATCTGCTTCAGGGACCTGCATACTGCTGTGATGCAGCTGGGTATGACATTTGAGGCTGGCATACAGGTTGGCAAAAAAGTTTTTAAAGTTGTTTTTTTTGGTGGGAGGGGGTTGGTGACAACTGGGGGAGTCAGAGGAGGTCATCCCTGATTCCCTCAGGTGATCATCTGGGCAGTTTGGGTGCTTTTTTGGGACTTGGTCATGAAAAAAAAGGGTCCAAAAAAAGCGGACCAAATTTTCGCTACGGCCGCCCTTCTTTTTTTGATTATCAACTGAGGGCGGCCATCTCTTAAGCACGCCCTGGCACGCCCCTGTCCCACCTTTGCTACCCTTCCAACACACCCCCGGGAACTTTGTTTGTCTCCATGATGGACTGCAGTTGGGGACGCCCAAAATCGGCTTTCGATTATACCGATTTGGGCGCCCACGGGAGAAGGGCGACCATCTCCCGATTTGGGTCAGAATATGCCCGCGCTTCTCTTTTGAAAATAAGCCTGATAGTAACATAGTAAATAACGGCAGATAAAGACCTGTACGGTCCATCCAGTCTGCCCAACAAGACAAACTCATTTTACATGGTATGTGATACTTTATATGTATACCAAAGTTTGATTTGTCCTTGCCTTTCTCAGGGCACAAACCATAGAAGTCTGCCCAGCTAACATCGAAGCCCCTTAAAATTTACACTCCAGCCCATCCCTATCTATTCAGTCACGATCAAGAAAGCACGGGACAAACACTGAGGATCTCTAAGGGAGAGGAATGGGTTATAGAGCTGATAAGTTGGTATGGATGGGCAAACTGGATAGGCTATATGGTCTTTATTGTCCATCTTCCTGTATGTTTTTACTTTTCTATATTTTTATGTTACAGTGCATGACTTTTGATTACCACCATATGGGTCCTGGATTTTTGGGCATCCAAGTGGTGACATCTAAAAGTCCTCTTTGTATTTCTTCCTCCTTCCCCTGCACTGACCTCTGGTGCAAGGTGCTGGGCCGGCAGCAGTCTTTGGAGCAGAAGGGAGATTATAGCTGTCCCAGTCAGTGTGTATGATGCTGCACCACTCTTTATGGGGACCTGGACTGTCCTGGACTTTTAGATGCTACCATTTGGGTGCTCAGAAAGTCTGGCACCAATGTGTACAGGTGCCCAAATGCTGGTACCCAAAAGTCCTGCTTCACTATCGTGCTTGTTTTTGAAGGAGAAGAAGAAGGGCATCCCTCACGAGCAAAGGGATGTCCAAATTTCAAGGGAGTGGAGTGGAGTAGAGCAGAGGAGTGGAAGAGTGGCCTAGTGGTTAGAGCACTGGTCTTGTAAACTAGAGGTGGCCACTTCAAATCCCACTGCTGCTGCTTGTGATCCAAAATCCAAATAAATAAAGAGGGTGTTGGAGGCATAGCAAAAGCATGGATGTCCTTCTTACAGAAACATCCACATTTTGGACATCCTCAACTGCCATCAAAGGGAAGGACATCCTCAACTGTGCTGTCACTTCCCCTCCTTAAGAAGGAAATCATGTGCAAATGAGCTAACAGCGAGCAGCTCTTTGCATGCAATTTCCTTCATGCATGCCCATTACTTTCCAGATCAGTAAGGGAAGGGCTTTTTCCATTCAGTTAGTGGGGCCAGTGCACTACGAATGCCGGCTCCTCCCACAACCAAATGGCTTGGATTTGGTTGTTTCTGAGATGGGCACCTTCGCTTTCCATTATCGCCAAAAAACAAGGGACGACCATCTGTAAGGTCGACCTAAATTTCATGATTTGGGTGTCCCCGACCGTATTATCGAAACGAAAGATGGACGTCCATCTTGTTTCGATAATACAGGTTGCCCCGCCCCTTTATGGGGCCGTGCTTAGAGATGGGTGCCCCCATTCAATTATCCCCCTCTATGTTATCCTCATATGTGGCTAGCAGTGGTGCTGACTGCAAAAAGTGGATTATTATTTTACAATTTCCAACACTTCAATGCATAACTTTGGCTATTTAAGTTGCTAAACAGATCATGTCATCTGTTCTGAACTGGGAAATGATTTTGGGATGTCTGGTAATGAGGTTAAAATCTATCAATTGAATGGCAATATTCAGCCACTCACCAGATAACTTGTGCATCAGCTGCAAATGCACAAATACCAGGAATAACTTTAAACGGATATACTATTCATTCAAAGTAAAGTTGGAATTTTCTGCATTTCTACCTGGACAGCTAGCTGCACTAAAGCTATGCAAAAGTTAAACAGATAAATTGTCCATTTTATGTTCTGTGTTTGACAAATGACCTTGATAATTTTGACATACATTATTGCAGCATGTTCTATAACACAGAATACATATATACCTTGAAGGACCATGCGCAGAACACACCATATCATATGTGTTAAGTATCACTTTTTCTAAAATTGATGATTATGTCATTATACCCATGAAAATCCACTATTTATAAATGTAAAAGGCATGCAATTCTTCTAAATTTGCCTCCTTAGTTGTTAAAATAGTGTGATGATACATTGTTTCCATGAATTTACATTATTCAGCAGGCTGGGAAAACTATTATTTGCATTAAGTTATTGGTGTCAAGTATTAGAATGAAAAAAATCAAATAGTAACATAGTAACATAGTAGATGACGGCAGAAAAAGACCTACATGGTCCATCCAGTCTGCCCAACAATATAAACTCATATGTGCTACTTTTTGTGTATACCTTACCTTGATTTGTATCTTTCATTTTCAGGGCACAGACCGTATAAGTCTGCCCAGCACTATCCCCACCTCCCAACCACCAGCCCCGCCTCCCACCACCGGCTATGTCACCCAATCTCAACTAAGCTTCTGAGGATCCATGGAACAGGATTCCTTTATGTTTATCCCACCCATGTTTGAATTCTGTTACCATTTTCCTCTCCACCACTTCCCGTGGGAGGGCATTCCAAGCATCCACCACTCTCTCCGTGAAAAAATACTTCTTGACATTTTTGCGCTTTGAAAATGCAAAAGTTTATCACGTTGTGTTGTGTTAGTTGCACTAAATGCAGTAGTAATTTCGTAGTACATCACCAACTTACCTGGTCGGAACACCATAGCACAGCACATAAGGAATTTTTTAATTGACAGGAGGCCATCCATTATCCGATTCATGCTGGACAAAAGGTCGTTTCCTTGACTTAAAAATATTTTAGGCTTGTATTGGTCTTTTCAAAGTCAGTAATCCGAAATATAGTTTTCATTTGCAAGTGCCTATCCACAGCTGAATCTACCTGTGTTAAGTCTTAATAACGAGGCAGAGTGCGCTTTGAAAAGCCAGTTCCGTCCATTAGCAACGACTGAGGAAGCTTCTCAGGTTGTGAAAGCAGTCAACTGGGGTGGGGCAAAGCAAGGAGCTATCTCTGGTGCTGAAAACAAATCACTCCGGGGGTTTCACGAACTATATGCTCAGGCTGTTTTGATGACTGAACAGATGGCAGAAGTAGGAGCTGTAGATTACTTTGAATTGCTTCACAAATTGAGAAAGAGCTGCAATGTTGCTTTTCTTTTTTTTTTTTACGGCGAGGCAGTTTTCCTAGAAAGCACAGAATCAAAATTACATCTCCAACGCATGGAAATATCTACAATATATCTTCTGAACCAGCTGCATCTAGAGAGTATGCTTTCCTTACGATCTTTGTAAGAAAAAGGATTACTTTAGCTTTGTGTTCTTTGAAGTTATTGTAAGCAATAAAACAGATGGGCAAAATATAGCCTGACATAGAGTGACCTTGACGTAGTTCCTTTAACTCAAAGCAAGCTGTCCACAAGAAGCAAGTTATCTGGAGCTGGAAGAAACAAAATGAATACTTATCATTTTATTACAAGAAGAAAATCGAATGTCTTTCAGTTAAGCACTTTTGTTGCTGGAGTGAAATAACGAGATTTCATTTCCAGAACTTACATATGAACATGAAGGGCTCTACAGATTTAGTACGTTGAAGGGATTTATACACGTGTGTGTGCACAGCGGAACTTGGCATCAACGATCTCAAAGTTATTATTGCTAGTCCCAACAATAACTTTTGTATTGTTATACTCCTCCCCTTCCCTAACAAATGTAAATTGAGAGGAAAATAATCTATTCTTTATTTCTATATATTGCCTAGTAGGAAGACTGAACACCCTGTTGAAGCACTTCACCAGTTAACCAATCGATAGATTTAAAAAAGGTTCTGCCCAGGAAAGAGACAAGTATAATGCAACAGAGAACCACAAAAGGAGTAGAGTGACCAGACAATTGGACCAGGCTGTTAACCGACTATATCTAAAGCAGTGTACTATGCTAGTTCCATTCCAGAAGGAACGGTTTTCAGCATAGTTCTACTTGGAACATTTTCAGACACCAGAGTCATGTGTACTTTACATGCAAATATTTATGCCTTCTTCGGAGCAGGTGTAAATCTGTGTCTAGCCACATCTGGTATGCACTAGTCCAGACTGTACAATAATGCAGTGCTCTATATTGCATGATTTTTAGATTAAAAGAGGGGGGAAATGAATGGTTAGTGTTTTCTAACATGGCAATAGTTTCGGAACCGGAACTACAGTAGCTTTTAAAGAAGGAACAATGATCTTCTGGAACCCAGTATGCGGATGGTCACATGATTTTGGAGCAGCCTATCAACCGCCATTATAAAAAGAAAGTTAATTTAGAATTGAAACATAAGAATGTTCTTTTTCTGCATTAATGAATGTAATTAAGCAGAACTACAAATTCCAAACATAAAAATCCCGAGATAAAATCCAACTAATGTTGCATCATAAACATTAAAGCACCTTTTGTTTTTAGCAGGGAAAAAAAAGTCATCACAGGGATAATTATTATGATCCCTCAAATAAGTTAAATAAAGCCAAACCCTCCAATGGAAAGATGTATGAAAAGTACTCTATTCATAAAAGAGGGTATTGTTCCCTTAGATTATGGATGCTCTTTCATATCCACTTAGAACAGTGGTTGAGTTGCGTACAAATGTTTTAAACGATAATAGCAATAATAATAATAAATACCTTTAAAGTTGAGTAAGAGGGTTAGATGACTCAGCACAATGTCAAACATGGGAAAAACTCATGCGCACAAATTCAGAATGAAATGTAAAAGACTATTTTAGCACTTGTTTATAGTACAGAAATGCATTGATAACAACCTTGAGGTCTGTAGTTATTGTCTTCAACCAGTGCAAGCTCATATTGGACTCATTCATTAACAACAGACTTTCAGCTTGTTTTAAACAGGAGGACCGTTATTAGATCAAGACCAGAATACGAGAGCCCTGTCTCTAAACGTACCTTTAAATCACAAATTCCATCAGCATTTTACCTCTACGAGGGAATTCGCCTTTCACGTAACGCGTAAACTTTATTCAGATATCCTTACCTGTTTCCTGCTACGATTGCTGATGTCTATGGAGGGAGAACCCTCCCTCCCCCTCAAAAAAAGTTTACACTCGGAAAGTTTTTATTTTTTAATTGCAGAAGGAAGAACGCCGTCCTCCCCTCCCCCCGGACACAAGTCAGGAGGCGGCAGAAGTGCGTGACAGCAGGCACCCTGGAAAGAAGACCTAAGAGCCCAGGAGAAAGCTTGCTGTTCTTGGAGCAGAACTGCCTCTTACACTTTCCAGAGGAAGATCTGTGCTGGGGGAAGAAGCTATGTTTGATTATCTGCCTCCCTCTGGTCGGAGTCCAGGGTTTCAAAAGGTGTCCTGCCAGGCACTTGTATCCAGCAGGCGAGCCGCTCACGAGCTGCTCTCTGGCTCACACTGCACTGACTCCAACAGCAGGGAAGCTTAAAAGCCCACAACCTTCCCCTATAAGGCCCCCCCCCTCCTTTTACTCCACCGATGACGATCCGGGGGAGGGAAACTGAATCACCAAGGTCATCCTTCTTTAATCAGGTAGAAACACAAGAGGGTGTAAGGAACAAGTTCAGTAAATGGATTTCTCCCGTAAGGTGTGCTGCACATTGCTGAACTGTCTTATGAAAGCAGAGAGGGTCCCTTTAGGTGGAAAAGTAATGATCAGAGCCCTGTGATGAGACATTGGTTCAACAGCACTGGGTTTCTCACTAAATTTGGAGAGACGTCAGATTTCAGCTTGTAGATTGAATGATCGCTCAACATATAATTAGCACATTATTCTGGTAACAGCTGCTTCAGTACTGCATACGCTAGAAGAAAGAAAAAAAAAGTACCATTGTATTTACTGGAACAAAAAAAAAGAACTTTAAATACATTTAGACAGCTGTCAAATGTGGACTGTATCCATAGCACTGTGTACGGGATTATGTACAGTTGTAGTAGTACGAAATGAGGAGGGTTTTTTTGTTTTTAAATACTTAGATTCGCAAGTCATAGAACACGCACTAGAGGTCGCTAGCCTCATAAAAATGTGGACATTAATAGTCTGAAGATCTAATTTTGTAAATTGTGTTGGTTTGTTTTTACTATTCCCATATGTGATAAAGCTGAATTCAGGAGTACATGAAATGCAAAGAGTTAATAGATACCTTGTACAATTAATGTAAAAAAGGAAGAAGAGTAAGACTATATTGCTGGGCCATAAAAGAGAGAGAAAACAGAGTTAACCGCAATATTTAAAAATAAACAAATAAAAACCCAAACAATTGGCTGATATTGAAAGCAAATTATGCCATTTGCTGGGGGATGGCAAACACATAAAGGTCAATTTTCAAATGGTGTGTAGATGTTCAGTGTTGTGTCAGATGCCCAAGTGCTGCTTGCGTTCCATTATCAGTGGCGGTGCATGTGTAAAAGTAAGTCCCTTGGAGGGGCATTTTTCCATTTCACTTCTAAATTTAAGTTTGCTTAAAACGTCCAAACATCAAGTGGTGAACACGAGCATTTTAGAACCTGAAAAAAAAATCTCTCTTTTGTTTCAAAAATGGCCATTTCCTAGACGTTTTTAGACATTTTCCCTGGGATTTTATATTCTGTGTGGAAATCAAAGTGTATTCCATAACAATGTGCATAAGCTAATTGGTTAACAAGCTAATCAACATTGATAATTGGATGTTAACAACCAACTATGAGCACTAATTGGCATTAATTAGAATTTACATGCAGAAGAACTGTCTAAGCATATTCTGTAATGCAGTGCATGTAAATTCTAAGCCACGTCCAACTTACTCGGTCCTAGATATTCCAATTGTTTCTCATACACTTATCTCCACCATATTTTCCTGCTTTTTCAATTTATTCCATTTGTTTCATTTTTTTTGCCTCTGTAGTGCTCATTCACTAATAATTATTTTTTGGTAATATATTTAGCACCAAATTCTTCATCGGCTTTTATACAATCATTTTGATAGAATTTTAATACTTTAAACACTTATCTGTATAAATAGACTGGGGGCTCAAAACTGTCCGACATGCATGTTTCACCTGCAAGGCTGTGTCAAAGACTTCCCCCTTTTGCCATTTTCAGTGCCAGCTTCGCTACATCCCCTGCAGGGGTAATCCCGAAAATAATGTAGCGAAGCTGGCACTGAAAACGGCAAAAGGGGGAAGTCCTTGATACAGCCTAGCAGGCGAAACATGCGTGTCGGACAGTTTTGAGCCCCCAGTCTGACTATTTATAAAGATAAGTGTTTAAAGTATTAAAAGTCTATCAAAATGATTGTATAAAAGCCGATGAACAATTTGGTGCTAAATATATTACAAAAAATAATTATTGGTGAATAAGCACTACAGAGGCAAAAAAAAAAGAAACAATTGGAATAACTTGAAAAAGCAGGAAAATATGGTTGAGATAAGTGTATGAGAAACAATTGGAATATCTAGGACCGTGTAAGTTGGAAGTGGCTATATATCTAGGGTTCCTAGTAAGATACACAGAAGATAACTGCCTAATATATCTGTAAATTCTAAACTGCATAATTGAAACGTGGATGTGGCCATGGGCATGGAATGGGCAGGTTACATGTCATTTTTTGGATGTTTCTCTGCTTCTAAAATGAGCCCCCCTCCCTAGTTTTATACATGCAGTAAGATGGGTATGGAAGGGGCATTTCATGGGCAAGGCCCATCATGTTCCTACTCTAGATGTATAGGAACAGACTGAATGCCAATGGTGCCAGTCATGTGCTGGGTGTCCATAAACTGGCACTTAGATCTCTAAGGGAGTCCTTTATTAAGAGGCAGTAAGCCCAACACGGGCTTACCGCTCATTAAACTGGAAGTACCACTGGGCTACTGCAGCAGCCTGGTAGTAGTTCCCTCCCCCAGTGTGCGCCATTTCCAGCGCTACAAAAATGTTTTCAATGTTGTAGCACCGGTGTTTACCTGGTGGTAAATGGACAGTGCCACACACTGGCTGCTTACTGCCGGGTTAGTGCAGGGTAAATGTTCCTCCCCCCCCCCCCCCCAAATGGCTGTGTGGCAAGTGCTTCACTTGCTGCACGGCCATTTCTTTAGAAAAAACAGCCTTTTACCCACTGCAGTAAAAGGGGGCTTCAGCACGCATCAAAGACACAAGCTGACGCCAGTGCAGGCCCCCTTTTGCCACAGCTTAGTTAAAGAACCCCTAAGTTCTGAATTTTCACAGCTGGGGTATAGGGAAAGGGGATGGGGCTTGATATACTGCCTTTCTGTAACTACATTCAAAGCAGTTTACATAGTGTATACAGGTATTTATTTATTCATACCTGGGGCAATGGAGGGTTAAGTGATTTGCCCAGAGTCACAAGGAGCTGCAGTGGGAATTGAACCCAGTTCCCCAGGATCAGAATCTGCTGCACTAACCACTAGGCTACAACATCCAAATGACAAGGAGATATGGTCTGGGCATGTTTTCAGCAGTGCTAGGGCAGGCCCAAAACAGAGACATTTATTCTCCATGGATGGATGTCAGGACCTGCCACCTGGGATGTCTAGGTTTCAGAAAGGTGCTTCTATTTAGCAGTGCTTCACTGGGGGGATTAGAGGAGGTCATCATCTTCATCCTCCAGTGGTTGGTACCCCCTCCCTGAAAGCAAAAAGGCAAGGGACACCAGACTGTGGCAGCTGGGGAGAAATAAATGTCTGTGGATATTTTTGCTGCATGTCACTGGCATATAAATGTCCATGTTCACCATGTATTTTAGAACAGGCTCTATCTATGTCAGCAGATCCTAAGATACAGGAGCCCCCCCCCCCCCCCCCCCCGTCTGGACATGGGGGGGATAACAGTAGTGGAGCTGCCTGGCACTGGGGAAGGCAAGAGAGGGGGTGGGGAAAGGAGGGGGAGGGTGAGAGGAGCAAGGGTAAGGTCGGACTAGAGGAAGCAAGCAGGGAAGGATAGAGAGAGGATTGGAGAGTGCTGTTGGGGGAGAGGTTAGGATGGGGAAAAAGTAGATTATCGAGGCAGTTGGAAGAGTGTTGTAGGGAAAAGGGAAAGTGGTGGGTAGGATGCAGGTAGGGCAAGGGTGTCCCTCCTAGCCCTCCCTGTGGTATATAGTGGGGAGTTGATTTGGGAGGTCTTTGTTTGGGGTGTGGTTCATGGGGTATTTATGGTGCTGTCTGGGGAATAGGAGTGGTGGTGGGTTGGTGGTGGGAGGATGGTAGCAGTTAGGCAGGGACAAAACAGGAATGTATGGAGGGCAAGGTACAAGAACATGGTTTGATAAGTGGGGGATCAATGGAAACATATAAGTTGGATCTCATGTGCAGCATCACCACAAGAGGGAGGCTGACCCTGCGGCACCACAGGTTGTGCATTGGTAAATTGGACCAGCTAGTTCAGCACCAACTAGCTATGTGGGTCGGGGGTGGAGAAGTGGCTGTAAATGTTAAGGTTGGACAATTGAGTATTGTTAAATTATTGTGTTAATAAAGCTGCGGCCAGTTTTTGCCCAATGTTTTGGATTAGATAAGAGTCCTGAGTTGTTTATTAAGCTGGGTGGTGACATGTGAGGCAAAAGGAATGTACAGCTGCCACTGTTATAGCAGAACTTCAGACATTCCAACATAGATATCTACATTCTAATTTGGACGCCCTTTCTAAAATGCCACTCAGTGGCCCTCATTGTACAAAATCTAGTTGCAGTTGATACATGCAGATATCAGCACTTAAAAGCTTATCTTGCATAAATGTCTAAGTCTCCATTTTAAAAAAAACTGGGGTATGCATGTCTCAAACCTAATTGCATGAAAATGGCAAGGGGGCATGATCTGGATATGTCTTCTTCGGGTCAAGGTTTTGGCAAGTTCATATACGTTTATTCCTCATTTTAGAAGGAGACTAAACGTCTATGTCCTAAATGATCGATGTTGGGAGTTACAGCTGCTACCAAGCATGTTTAGGATTTGCGGAAAAAACTGTTATTGAGCAGCATTCTATTGGAGGAGGGAGGGGGTTGCCCCCTTAATCCCCTTGTGGTTTTTGTTCACCCCCAAATGCCAAAGTGGCAAAAAAAGGTCTCTATGATAGCTTCAGGGTAATAACTGGTTATGTTTCTAAGCTCACATATTTAACCAGTTATATACTAGCTGTAGTATTACCAGTGTATTACAGAGATTGACTGGGTGATACCTGTGGTTCAACAGATAGAGATCATCGAATCCGCAGTGCTCTTTGTTCCAATACAGAGACCTTTGCTATGTGAGGAAAGGACCTCAGAGTTGCTAAGACCACAGCAGCTCAAAATCTGAACCAATGGGTTCAGCTAAGAAGAAGCTAAATATATGGAGTCTTTAGCTACCCTGGAATTTAATTTAGGATACAGTGTAGGTTTGACAAGGAGCAGAGGGAGATGACTTACTGCACTGCAGAAATGGGCAGAACAGTATAAGTTGTGTAGAATTCACAGATAACTGTACTGGTCTTTGATGGAGATAGAACTGTACTCAGCACAGAGATGGGGAGCAGTTAGCCCTTCAGAGAACCAGAAGACACTCTAGGAATTGAAATGAAAATGAGAAAAGAGGTAATGTCATTCTAGGAGAGACTGCTGTGAATCACAGTATTAGGGAGACAAGTTTGGGACAACCAGGTGAGTCTAATCAGACAGTGAGTGAGAAAAGAAGAGGATCAGAAGGCAGGGTACTTCTAGAAAGGCAAGGGCGAGGAAGCTACCAGGCAAGTAGAGGCTGGTCACACACAGTGAGAGACTAGTGAACTAGATTTGAAGAGCCTGCTGCTTGGAGCTTTGCAAGGTGTCAGGGTACAGCTAAGAATGGTGTTGGACAGTCATAGTGTGTTCGACTGGCCTGTAGGTTTGTGTCTTTTGTCCCTGACTGTCCTACCAGGGGATGGAAGCAGGTTGCTTGTGGTGAAGTATCAGACCTAGAAAAGGAATAAAGAGGCTGTTAGATCAAGTTGCATGGGCATGCAGTACCATCATCTCTAGACATAATTATTTTGAGAGAGGTGGCGACAACAGGGAGTCAAACTGGCTATTAAAAGAGTACTTCCACACATTCTACCCACTCCCATGATATGGTCCCCGTTCTAAAATTGGCTATAAGAGACACTACAAGAAAAAGTCCCAAGTGCCATCTTTGCAGTGTTCAATAGCATCATTCAACCAATTACCTCCCTCCTCCAACCTAAGGTAGGGGGGTGGGGAAGGGCCACTAGACCACCAGGTGGGTGGGTGGGAGGGGGGATTGACCGTGGCCCACTGGGCTACCAGGGACATCTCAGGAATGCTGGGGGGGGTTAGGGGGACTGGAGACCCACCGTATCTGCAGCCCCCCTAAACCTGTGTCGGGGGGGGGGGTCGGGGGACCGGTGGTCCGTTGGACCTCCAGCCCCCTGTCGCTGGTGAGGGATTGGTCGGTTGGGTCGAGGTTCCTGTGTGGGGGCTGCTGCATTTGGGGGGAATGTGGCCTGCTAGCATGCAAATGTATGCTGGACAGGGCTCACCATTCCTCCCCAATGGTCTGCAAACCCTAACGCCAGCTCCGAGCTGGCATAGAGTTTGCCATGGCCAGCGAGTCAATCTTTGGCATGTTGGTCACTGATCATTGGGGATGAATAAGTTTAGCCCTGTTTTGCATGCATTTGCGTGCTACTTGCATTCAGAGCCCGCGAGTGCGTTGTTTCATGCGCTCGGGGGCTCTGATCACTGGGCGGTAGCAAACACAGGCGCTAGTATGGCACTAACAGCCTCTAGCACCTGCGTTTGCTTCTGATCATCGGCCCACAGGGATTTAGACTATTTCAAGGACAAACAAATTATTAAGGGTGGTAGGTGAAAGCATAATTAGGCAGGACTAGATGGGAAATGAGATTAAGAAAAGGGTATGAATAAAATTCAAATACAGTTCTGTGTATTCAGAAAGTGAAAGTATAGAAAGTGAGACAGAGCCACAATGCAAACCCTACAGAACCATGTCACGCCACAACAGTATTAACTCCTGGGACTCAAACAGCAATGGCCCTATCCATGAAAACATAGCACTACAAATACAGCAACAGGTCCTGGAACAACCAAATGCACCTTCTGGAAAAAGAGAACAAGCTGGACTGCAACATATATCTACACATAAACTGAAAACTAGTAAAATACTTCACCTCTGTCGTGTACCCAGAACATGGTTTAGACCCTCACCTAATACAGAAAAAAGGACCACAAATTAGAAATGTAAATTAATGGACAAAAAATGCAATGGAAACCCAGAGAAGCCAGTCTTTACATGAGATGTAAACCTGAAGAAAGAAAAGCATGTATATTTCATCCTATATTAAGCATAGTCCAAAAAGAATAAGATATTCCAATCTCCAAAAATAAAACAAAATGCAGTTTCACCTTGTGTTATCAGGACATCTAATTTTTCAGTGTTTTGATTTCCCTCATCTCCTTTTTATCATTTTTATCTTTTCTGCTTCTCTAGCATCCAAATGCACAATTTTCCACTTTTTATAATTAAAGGCTGTTACTGTGCCTTTGACATTTTTTCAAAAATGTTATAGTAATACCTGTCTTTATTCTGGCATATTTATTCTGAAAAATCAATGTGTGGTCAAAGAAGTCTTAAATATAGACGTCAACTGTACAACAAAGCAAAACTCCAAAAAGATTTCCTATATTATATTACTTAACATTTTTGTGGACTATCAGAAAAGCACGTGAACCCCATATAATGAGCATGAGGCAGAACACTCAAGCAGCACGCTTACAATCTTTTATCGGTCCCCTTTTATATAAAGAGTATTCAAGCACTTATCTTAGTTGTAGTAGGCTAAAAATGTCTTTCTCTTTTTTGCCTCGGTTTCTTTCAATTAAAGCACAAATATTTTGCACTCACAGTTCTCCAACTGATTCAGATGTTCATGTCATCTGGGAATTTGTGTTGCTTGTCATGATGTGCAATAAAGGAAAAATCTCAGCCAGCTCCGAACAGCACAGAGCACAATTCAGCACTTAGGGGTGAATTCTATATATGGTGCCAAAAGAAATGCTATGCGTAAAGTTAGGCGCAGTTTATAGAACTACTACTACTACTACTACTACTTAACATTTCTAGAGAGTTACTAGGGTTACGCAGCGCTGTACAGATTAACAAAAAAGGACAGTCCCTGCTCCAAAGAGCTTATAATCTAATGGGCGAAATGTCAAGTAGGGGCAGTCCAGATTTCCTGAATAGAATGGTGGTTAGGTGCCGAAGGCGACATTGAAGAGGTGGGGTTTGAGCAAGGCTTTGAGGAATCGGGCCTAACTTTAGGTTCAGCCATTTGCATGAAGTGAAACGTGGTGTAAATCTTCATGCCTAAATTAGGAGCATTTCCCCCTTATTCTATAACTCACGTGCATTAATTTTAGGAATGCCCCGGTTCCACCCATGATATCTCCCATTTCCATGCCCCTTTTTGAACATGCACGTAAAATTTAGGTGTGAATCCTGCACCTAACTTTACATGTGTTAATTCCAATTAGATTTAATTAGTGCCAATAATTGCTTGTTTACAAGCCAATTATTAGCACTAATTAGCTTATTATTCAATTAAATTGTGCACGCAAATAATAGTGACTTTTTTCAAATTGGAGGTTAATATATATGTTTGGGCATTATAATCTACTAGTAAAAAAGGCCCGTTTCTGAAACCAATGAAACGGGCGCTAGCATGTGGTTTTTTTTGTGTGTGTGTGTATGTGTCACAGAGTTATTTTGTGTGTGTGTGAGGGTGCAGTGTGTGTGCAGGTTGTTGATGTGTGTCTTTTTTTGTTTTGTTTTGTTTTTTGCTTGGGGGTTGGGGGATGTGCTCTGCTGTGCTGGCAAAGTGGATTGGATTGGTGTGTGGCTTTGAGGGTGTGTTTCTGTTGTATTGTGTGTGTGTGGTTTTGTCTGTCAAGGAGGTTTGTGGAGGGGGGTCTTTCTGTTGGTGAAATGTAAATGTGGTTGTAGGGGGGGTCAGCCTTTGTTGAGTGTTGTGTTTTTTTTCCATGTTTTTTTTTTGTGTTGTGCTGAGGCAGCAGTGTTGTTTTAGATGGGCGGAAGGTAGAGGAGCACGTTCTTTGTCTGTCGTTTTTTTTTTGGCCGTTTCAGGGCTGCTGTAGGGGAATGCTGGAAGAGAAATGTGCTGTTGGAAGCAGCGCCATCTTTTTCCATTGGGCTGGGGTTCTGGGCATCCTGGAGGTGGATGACGGCTTGCCTGAGGACGGGGATGGTTGTTTTAAGTTGGCAGAAGGGAGAAGAGCACGGTCTCGGGCCGTCGGGGGGTGATCTGGTATGTTTGGTCCATTTCAGGCCGGCTGCAGGGGAATGCTGGAACATTTATGCGCTGCAGGAATCAGCGCCGTCTTTTTCCGGGTGCTTGGGGAATCCCCGAGGTGGGAGACAGCTTGCCTGAGGCTGGGGATGGTTGGGCACGTCCTTGGCTGCTTCGGCAAAAGGGGAAGAGGAAGGGGGTGGGGAGTTACCTGCAGCCGCCTGAGAAACCATGTATTCTTTGTTTGTTTTGTATTATTAGTTTGCATTTCTGTTGAAGAAAGAGTGGATGCCTTTCGAATGATGGAGGTGGTGCGTTGGTGTGCGGTTGTTTCGTTAGTTTGGCAGCCAGTCTCCAGCGATTCCTAGGCAGGGAAGGAGTACTCTTCCCCCTTCCTTGGTCGCTGTTTGCTGCTGGCTGGGTCATGGGTAATCCTTCCAGCTGAGCCGCAGCTTGTCCTGTTCGCCCACGTCCCAGATGGTGACAGGCACGTTGTTTTCCGGCTCCTCTGACTCCATGTCAAGTGATCCCAAATATAGTCTGTGCTATAGGCCCTCTGGCACTCTTCAGTACTGGCATTAGGCATTTAAAAATTTCTACCCCCTCCCCCGGTCTATTTTTGCATATACCCACAGCAGGAATATTCTTCTCTCGTTCCAGCGGTGGTTCTGTGCTCTCCGTGCTGCACAGATAATGAGCCATTCTGCTGGGGAATGCTCCTCCCTTATTGTCACGTAGTTTCCTCTGATTGGTCTGTCTTACGTTGCCTAGTGTTGCCTGGGAATGGTGTTGTGATGGTCCTTTGTGTTTCAGAATGTTGAGGGTGTTTTTTCTGATTGGTCCGTCATGCGAGGGCGGGGCAGAGAGACATAGTCAGTGTTGTGGCTTCAGCACCATGAATCCATGAACCCTTCAGTGAGTGACTGAGTGACTTCAGAACGTTGTCTTCAGAACATTGAGGGTGAGTTTTATTATAGTAGATGACTTGTTACACCATTACATTTTTTTTTTTTGCACATTCAGGATTGAAAAATCTTTTTGGGATGTAAAGCATTCTCTCATTTAAGATCATAAGCTCTAATGGGAAAGGACTTTTTGGTTTCTCATGATTTTGCAGTTGCTGCAAGGACCATAACATGTGGTTCTTGCCACACATTACATGGTTTCCCACTCCATAATCTGTTAAGCCTTTCTTCATAAAGGAGTTCTTCATCCCCTTTATCCCTTTTGTCTCCCTTCTGTGTACCTTTCTAATTCTGCTATATCTTTTCTGAGATGCAGCGACAACATATACGGATCTTTACAGGACATTATTTGATCCTCTGCTGTATTCTCAGTTCCTTTCTGAATAATGCCTAAAATTCTATTTGCTCTTTTTTTACTTTTTGACCACTACTGCACGCCAAGCTTAAGATTTCAGTGGGCTGCATATGCTGATTCCAGGATCCTTATCCTTGGAGGTGACCTGCTGACCTGGAACACAGCATTATGTACCTGCAGTTAGGATTTTGTGTCCCTATGTACATCATTTGTCCTTCATTTGCCATTTCAATGCCCAGTTCCCCAGTCTTGCAAGTCTAATTCCTTATAATCTGCTCATCTACATCTCAAAATGTGATAATGGCACTATCGCTCCCTTTTTCAGATCATTAATAAATATGTTAAACACTGCTCCCAGTACAGACTCCAGGGCTTTACACTATAGATCTTTCTCCACTGGGGAAATCAACTGCTTTTAGCAGTTCTTTGTTCTCTGTGTTTTAGTCACTTATCAATTCACAACAGAACAGTGCCTCTTATCCCAGAACTTTGTAATTTTCTAAGGAATCTTTCATGAGGGCTTTTAGAAAAATGCAGATGCACTATATTGACTGTCTCACCCATATACACATGCTTATATACACAGTTTATTAATTTATATTCTGCCAGTAAACTAGGCAAATTCCAAAAATACATACATACATACTCTTAAAATTCACATACATATACATTATAAAAAAAACATGAAAATAACAAACCACATAATAAAAACAAACAAAAACCAAAACCCTACTTCATGCCAACCTTTTCTCAACATACAATTCATATAACCTGTTGGTGCAAAAGGCCCCGCTACCCTATATTAAAAAGCTTCCATGATGTGAGTTGGAAGCTGCTCTCACTATAGTGAGGACACCGCACAGTGATGAGCCTGTTTGTATTATTTCTTTGTTGTTTTTATAAATTTTTATTTTGTTTTTTATATTGTGCATGTGATTTTTGTATCCCACTCTGGATAAAAGTGGTTTATTAAATGATAATAAATGAAATGAAAATGAAATGCATTTCGATAATTTCTTAAGTGCCCCTTTTATGAAGCTGCAGCAAAAGGGGGCTGTTTTCGATGCACACCGAGGCCCCCATTTGCCGCAACGGGTAAAAGGCAGGTCTTTGGGTTTTTTTTCAGGAAATGGCCATGCGGCATGGCCATTTGGGGGGGGGGGGGGAGCACTCATCACCACCCATTGCAGTGGTGGTAAGGGCTTCTACGCTAACCCGGAGGTAACCGGGCAGTGATTACTGCTGGGTACACACTGGCGCTACAAAAATATATATATTTTTGTAGCAACGGATATGATGCATGCTTGGGTTGGGAACTTTAGCTCAGCGGTACTTCCCTTTTAGCGAGCAGTAAGCCCGTGTTGGGCTTATTGCCGCTTTGTAAAAGGACCCCTAAAATTGTTGGTATCATTCAAGTTCCTAATTTGCACTGGGAGCCTGTTCCACAAGTCCTAAAGAAGGCACACTTTCTCTTCAAAATGGGTGCTAGGTCTTCTCCATATGCTATTATCTAGAGGTCCAATTATTATGTTCTTAGCAGTAGCTTCCACGATTTTGCTCGGAACCAGGGTCGGGTTCACTGGTCTGTAGTTTCCTGGATCCCAGGTGAAATCACTCTTTTAACTGCAATTTTGAAACAAATCAACAAAAATTAAGGGACTCAGGAAACATAACTATACAATAATACTAAACAAAAATCAATACTAGCCCATACTAAGAGGAGAGACAATAGAAATCAAATGAGGGCTATCCTTCTTCAACGTTTGGTAGCACATATCAAAAAGAAGGACCCCCCTTTCACCTCCTGAAGTAGATGGTTTGTCTACAAATACACAGCTCCTTATCATTCCAACAAAACTCCTGCATCTGTATGATTCCTTTATTAAAAACAAAGTAAAGGTTCATTTTCTGAAGCCATAATTATAGCACTTCCTAAACTAGGCCGTGATCCTTTACTTACTAAAACTTTTAGACCCATTTTGTTACTTAATTACGATTGTAAAATATATGCGAAACTTTTAACTGACCACTCATCCTCAGTTATCGCCAAGCTTATTCACCCCTCTCAAACAGATTTGTTAAGGGAAGAATATCTTTCGACAATAGCCAACTTATTGTCATGTGATGCAGGCGGCTATCACCTTTATTATTTATTTTAGCTCTGGAACTCCTGCTTTTCAGTATTCATGCCTCAAAGGTAATCCAAGGTACAAAAATACCCACGTTAAATTAGCTGCTTATGCAGATGCACCCAAATTCTGTGTAGAAATTGAAGCATATTCTACAACAATATTGTGTAACTTAATTGGTTGACTAGCTAACCAGCACTGTTAATTGGATGTTAACAAGCAATTTTCAGCACTAATTGGCATTAACATTTATGTGCACAGCTCGCCAACTAAATTCTGTAACACGATGTGCGTAAATTCCAAGTCGCATAGTTGAAAAGGGGGCATGATTATAGGCATGGAATGGGCAGGTCGTAAGCATTTCAAAAATCCATGTGCATTATTATAGAATATACCTGCTTTCCCCCAGATTCTCTATAGTGTGCAAGAGATCTGTGCCGAAATTGGCATGGATTCTACAACAATGTGCACAATTTAACAAGCTTAACAAGCTAATGAGTGTTGAGGGAACATCATTTAACAAGCAATAACGATCACTAATTGGCACTGATTAAAATTTAGGCGCACAACTCGCTAATCGTATTCTGTAATGATGTTTGCTGAACTTCTAAATCATGCAAGTAAATAGGGGCGTGGTTATAGGCGGGGAAATGAGTGTTTCATGGGTGTTCTGAAATTTAGGCACCTAGCTATAGAATATTTCACAGTGACCCTAAATCTAGGTACTGAGATTTATGCCATGTTTTCATTGGTGTAAATGGATGCATATAGATTTAGGCGCTGAAATATCAACTAAGCGTATTCTATATATAGGCACTGATTATAAAATATGCTTAGTCAGTGTCAATTTTTTAAAGCGCCATATATAGAATCTCCCCCTCTGTGCCTAATTTAGGCATCAGGATTTAGGTCAAGTAAAACATGGCCTAAATGGACATGACCAAATTTGGTCACATGGAGAGGCGCTCCCCATATTCTATATACTGCATGGAAATTTAAGCCAATTCTATAAAATTTAGGCATACTTTAGAGAATACACCTAGGCATATTTTTTTACCGTGCAGATTTTTCAGGCGCCATATATAGAATCTAACCCATGTGCAGTGGACTTTGATCTTGGGGAACTGAGTTTGATTCCCACTGCAGCTCCTTGTGACTCTGGGCAAGTCACTTAACCCTCCATTGCCCCTGGTACAAAATAAGTACCTGAATATATGTAAACCGCTTTGAATGTAGTTGCAAAAACCTCAGAAAGGCGGTATATCAAGTCCCATTTCCCTTTCCCTTTCCCCTTACTTTATTTCTCATCCCCTGAACATTCCATACCTGAGGTCTTTAATCTAATAGAATCCTTTGGTAATCTATCCGGCTACACCATAAATTGGAATAAAACTGAACCCCTCCCCCTCAATGTCTTATGTCATAATTTAACTCTCACAAATATCCCAATCTGCTGGTATAATAAGGACATTAAATATCTTGGATTATTTAAACCTTCAGTGAGACCCAGGTCACGTGGTGCCGTGAGGATGAGCGGTCGCTGAAAAGCGGAGCTCCTGCACTTCCTCCTAATCTTACTCGCTAAACAAGCTTAAAGGTGATTTTTTTGACTTAAAGTCTCCTGTGGAAATCATTTAAGGGTTTCGGCAAGAAAATTTGGTGCTGATCCCCAAGAGTGAAGCGAGATGGCAGCAAAAGTGCAGAAAAAGGAGAAGGAGAAGAACAAGAACTTGGAAACCAAAATGGCAGATAATCAGGCATAGCAGTGTTCCATGGTGTGCTCTGCATGGACAGCAGAGATTATCGAGGAAGTTACGGCAGCAGTGGAAGCAGCCTTGGATAAAAAACTACAAGCTTTATTTGACAGAGCGGAGGCAGCTCACGAACGCCTGGATGGGTTTCATTTAGACCTAGATCAAATGCAACAGAGAATTAGCGACATCGAAGACCGCATGGCAGACATCGCGGGACTGGTGGAGGTCATGCAAAAGAAAATAGCTGAGCTGGAATTGAAACTGGACGATCTGGAAAAACGATCACGGCGTAATAATTTAAGACTCATAGGATTACCTGAACAATTAAAGGACTCAGAATTGGAGAGTTTCCTGGAAGACTGGCTCCCTCAGGTGCTGCATCTTAATAACTTACAAGGTCCTCTGAGAGTTGAGCGGGTATATCGGGTGGGCCCGAGAAGGCAAATAAATGATAGGCCGCGAGCAGTGATTATGAAAATCTTGCATTATGGTCACAAACAAGAGGTATTAAAGGCACTCCGCTCCGGTCAGACACTTCAACATGAAAGGCAGAAAATATTGTGTTTCCAGGATTATTTGGTGAGACTGGCAGCGGCGAGAAGGGCATTCGCGCCTGTTTGTGCGGCGTTATATGACCAAAAACTTAAATTTTCCTTGACATATCCAGCTAAACTGAGAATATATCACGAAGGTTCGGAGAAGATCTTTGAAACTGTAGAACTTGCAAAAGAATTGATTAAAACCTTACCAAATAGAACAACAGAGTGATGGCCTCAACAAATGGATTTGGTTGGCTTTCTGGTTGAACGTACGGGATTGCAGAAGTATAGTTGTATAATGGACTGTGGTTGGAGATTTAGACGCTTTGTAAGTAATAGTGTACTGCCTAAACTACTGAAGATCCTCTGAGGTATTGGTTTTTCGGGACAATGGGATTAATTGCAGCACCTCTGGGGTCCTGTGGTGGAATTCTGTTTTATATCTCTATCTCGTCTTTGTGGTTGAGGGCGAACTTTCTAATCTACAGAAGACCTTCACCATATATTTCTCGGGGCTACAGCAGTGGAAGAGAGGTTACCTAAGCAAATGCAAATCCTGAATTCTCTGGGCCAAGGGGCCAGAGAATGAAGATACAACACAGGATGCTTTAAACAATAACTCTGGTTTGTCTTGCCGGCTAATTTCAGCGACTATGCAATTCCATGGACCTCCATTCCCCTTCTTCTCCCCCCCTTTTTTTTCTTTCCTTGGTGCTATGGTTGTCCTACAGGTGGGTGGGTGTTGGGGAGGGTGGGTGGGAAGACTAATCTAGATCCTGCAGTGCCTGCTAGAGTCTATCTGTCAATGCTGTGGTACAAAAACTAAGGGGAAAAGACTATGGAGATTAGATGATAAAATTTGCTTTTCTTATATGTTTATTTTGCCTATCACTAACCTACAATTCCTCCTTAAAACCCCAATCTTTAAGTTCCCAAAGCACAAAGCAAAATAGTGTTCACTTACCAGAGAAATGTCCTCTTCTCTCAGAACTTCTCAGAAAGAAAGTTCAGTGGGACCTTTCCTATTCATATAGTTTTGAATCTAAGGGGCCTTTTTTTTTAACAGGCTCTTTGAAGCTAACTCAGCAATCTATGCAAATATTCTACTTCCCCACACCTTAGTTAGCACCTAATTGAGGTCCCTGGACTTGCTACCTCTCAAGCAGCCAAACAACAGAAAATAACTGCCTTTTAGAACAAGAGTTTTTGGCTGTTAAGTTTCTACCTCTAGAAAAGGTTTCAGTTTAAAACTATGGGAAAAATGCCTACTTCTAGAGAAAATTTCAGTTTAAAACTATGGGAAAAGGGTTGTACACTATCCTGCTTATTTTCGAAGGAAGGGCCATCTTCCGACACAATCTCCTAAACCCAGCCAAATCGGTATAATTGAAAGCCGATTTTTGGCCGGCTCCAACTGCTTTCCGCCACTGGGTCGGCCAAAGTTAAAGGGGGTGTTTCGGCAGGGTACGGAAGGCGGGATGGGGGCATGGTTACGAGATGGCCGGCTTCGGCCGATAATGGAAAAAAGAAGGCCGGCTCTGACGAACACTTGACCAGCTTCACTTGGTCCATTTATTTTTAGGACCAAGCCTCAAAAAAGTGCCCCAACTGAGTAGATGACCACCGGAGGGAATCGGGGATCACCTCCCCTTACTCCTCCAGTGGTCACCAACCCCCTCCCATCCAAAAAATATTTTTTAAACATTTTTGTGCCATCCTCAAATGTCATACCCAGCTCCATGACAGCAGTATGCAAGTCCCTGGAGGAGTTTTAGTGGGTGCTTCAGGCAGGCGGACCCAGGCCCCCCCTACCTGTTACACTTGTGGTGGTAAATGTGAGCCCTCCAAAACTCACCTGAAACCCACTGCACCCACATCTAGGTGCCCCCCTTCACCCATAAGGGCTATGGTAGTGTTGTACAGTTGTGGGTAGTGGGTTTGGGGGTTTTTGAGGGGGCTCAGCACCCAAGGTAAGGCAGCTATGCACCTGGGAGCAATTTGTGAAGTCCACTGCAGTGCCCCCTAGGGTACCCAGTTGGTGTCCTGGCATGTGAGGGGGACCACTGCACTATAAATGCTGGCTCCTCCCACGACCAAATGCATTGGGTTTGGCTGGGTTTGAGATGGCCGCCATTAGTTTTCATTATCAGCAAAATCCAATGGTGGCCATCTCTGATGCCAGCCATCTCTAACGCCAGCCCAAATGTTGAGATTTGTCCGGCCCCGACCGTATTATTGAAACGAAAGATGGCTGCTTTCCGGGGCCGGCCTTAAAGATGGCCGCCCATATAGATGGCCGGCCCGATTATGCCCCTCCACGGCAACTAGTTAATAATGCTTGCTTCTCTCTCTCTCTCTCTCTCTCTCTCTCTCTCTCTATTCCCCGCCTAATACTAAACTAGGTCCTGTTTGCTTTTCCCTCTCTCTCTCTCTCTCTCTCTCTCTCTCTTTATTCTCCCTTAATACTAAACTAGATCCTGCAGTGCCTGCTAGAGTCTCTCTGTTAATGCTGTGGTACAAAGTTTTAAAACTAAGGGGAAAAGACTATGGAGATTAGTTGATAACATTTGCTTTTTATATTTTTATTTTGCCTATCACTAACCTACAATTCCTCCTTTAAACCCCAATCTTTAAGTTCCCAAAGCACAAAGCAAAATAGTGTTCACTTACCAGAGAAATGTCCTCTTCTCTCAGAACTTCTCAGAAATATTTAGGCATGATGATACATAGAATCTAGTCCAATATGTCTTAACAGTAACCCACATTGATAACTTCCTCCCATAATATGTATATTCAGCATCGCTTTCCATAAAGCAGTGGTACTGAACATACTTATTTGCTGGTGACTGTATCAATTTTCAGCAGGCGTAATCTAGATGGACAGCTTTTCCATTTAGCAGGTGAATATTGCTGCCAGATGGATAATTTCAGATGCCACAGCTGCACATCCCCTAACCTGATCTTTCTGATTAGCCTTTTAAACAGCCCAGTAAACACATAACTTGCTTTGAATGTCAACTATTTATTTTTAGCATTATTGCTTATTAGTTTTATTTTAGAGGAAGAATGATAAATTCTAGTCAATGGATCCATTTCTCAGGATTTCCACACTGAATTTTCCAAAGATGCAATTGATTTACATAATATAACTGTCCTGAAAACTGGATCTGTTGGTGAAAGTCCAGAACTTGCATTTTATATGTGTTGTGTCTCATTTGTCTATTTCAACCCAACTCTTTCTCCTTCTCAACTACATTTTCTGATCTGTGTCTCAATTCCTTTACCTGGGTCCCATTGTAAGAACATTAAAAAAACCATTCTGGGTCAGGCCAAGGTCCACCAAGCCTAGAATCCTGTCTCTGACAGTAGCCAGAAAATTTCATTTTGTCGCACGTCCATTTTTGGCAAAATAATTTTAAAAAGACATTTTTTAAGGTGTGCTGAAAAATGATTCTGCGCACACCCAAAACACGCATCTACACTACAGCAGGCCATTTTTTTAGCACGCCTTTGTAAAAGGACCCCTCAAACTCTCATAAGAAGATAAGAATAGCCATAGTGGGTCAGACCAATGGTCCATCTAGCCCAGTATCTTGCTTCCAGCTGTGGCCAATCCAGGCCACAAGTACCTGGCAGACACCCAATTTGCAGCAACATTCCATTCTACCAATTCTGGGGCAAGCAGTGGCTTCTCCCATGTCCTGCTCAATAAACAGACTATGGACTTTTCCTCCAGGAACTTGTCCAAACCTCTTTTAAACCCAGATACACTAACTGCTGTTACCATATCCTCCAGCAATGAGTTCCGGAGCTTAACTATTCTTTGAGTGAAAAAAAATATTTCCTCCTATTTCTTTAAAAAGTATTTCCATGTAATTTCATTGAGTGTCCCCTGATCTTTGTACTTTTTGAAAGAGAGAAAAATCAAATCACTTTCATCCATTCTACACCACGTAGACCTCAATCATACGCCTCCTTAGCCGTCTCTTTTCCAAACTGAAGAGACCTGACCTCTTTAGCTTTTCCTCATATGAGAGGAGTTCCATCTCCTTTATCATTTTGGTCGCTCTTCTTGAACTTTTTCTAATTCCACCATATCTTTTTTGAGTTTGGAATCCAGAATCATAGAGCAATGCAGAGGCACTGTAATATTCTTGGTCTTATTTACCATCCCTTTCCTAATAATTCCTAGCATCCTGTATCTTTTCTTGGGTGCTGACTGCTAAGGTGGACCCTAGTATCAGATAACTACGATTTGGATTATTCTTCTCAATGTGCATCACACTTGCATTTGTCCATATGAGCACACAAGAAAGTCAAGGTAGAAAAACTGAATGCCTTTAAAGTATGGGCTATCTTTCATTAGACTTACTAAGGGGTCCTTTTACAAAGCTGTGGTAAAAAGTGGCCTGCGGTAGTGTGAATACTTGAAAATTGCCACGCTCCGAAGCCACTTTTACCACAGTAAGTATAAATCAGAAATACTGGCATGCTGCGATTTACTGCCTGAGGCCTTACCCGCCCCTATTTAGTAAGCGGAAAGGGCTCATGCACTAACCCTGTGGTAATCGTACAGCACAGGCCAATTGTTGAGTACCGCCAAGCATGCCTACTCCCCACCCCCCATGCGGGAAACGCCACACAGCAAACACAGAACTACCGCAGGGCACCACAGTGTACCATGCAGTAGTGTTGTTTTGCCGCTAGCTACCCGTGCGGTAGCCATACCACGCCTTTGTAAATGGGCCCCATATTTATATTTTTACATAGGTGATATCTTAAAGAGCACCGAGGGCCTCTTTCTCAGAGAACTTTTCAACAGCAATTAAAAGGGAAATATACACCCAAAGTAATGCACCTTTAAAATGGCTTACATTGAGGGGCATTTTTGACCGGGGATGCCTATCTCTAAGGGCGCCCATCTCTGAGGATGGCGCCGTGAAGGGGCGGGGCCAACCATATTTTTGAACGAGATGGCTGGCCATCTTTCATTTCGAAATGTCAGAGATGGCTGGGTTTGAGATGGCCGGCCTCGGTTTTTGCCGATAATGAAAACCGAGGCCAACCATCTGGTCGTGGGAAGAGCCAGCATTTCTAGTGCACTGGTCCCCCTGACATGCCAGGACACCAACCGGACACCCTAGGAGGCACTTCTAAAAATAAAAAAAAAATTATAATAGCTCCCAGGTGCATAGCTCCCTTACCTTGAGTGCTGAGCCCCCCCCCCAACAAATCCCCCCAAAACCCACTCCCCACAACTATACACTACTACCATAGCCCTAAGGGGTAAAGGGGGGCACCTACATGTGAGTACAGTGGGTTTCAGGTGGGTTTTGGAGGGCTCCCATTTTGCATCACAAGTGTAACAGGTAAGGGGGGGATGGGCCTGAGTCCGCCTGCCTGAAGTCCACTGCACCCATTAAAACTGCTCCAGGGACCTGTATACTGCTGCGATGGACCTGAGTATGGCATTTGAGGCTGGCATACAGGCTGGCAAAAAAAGTTTTTAAAGTTGTTTTTTTGAGGGTAGGAGGGGGTTAGTGACCACTGGGGGAGTCAGGGGAGGTCATCCCCGATTCCCTCCGGTGGTCATCTGGTCAGTTTGGGCACCTTTTTGGGACTTGGACCTGAAAAAAAGGGACCAAATAAAGTAGACCAAATTCTCGCCAGGACGCCCTTCTTTTTTCCATTATCGGGCAAAGCCGGCCATCTCAAAGCATGCCCCCATCCCGCCCCTGTCCCGCCTTCGCTACCCTACCGAAATGCCCCCTTGAAGTTTGGCCGGCTACGCGATGGAAAACAGTTGGCGCCGGCCAAAATCGGCTTTCGATTATACCGATTTGGCTGGCTTTAGGAGATCGCCGGCCATCTCCTGATTTGTGTCGGAAGATGGCTGGCGATCTCCTTCGAAAATAAGCTGGATTGTTCCTATGTGTCATTGTGAGAACAAGATGTGGGAGCTAGTTGTCTTTTTCAAAACGTACAATTTACAATGTTATGTTATCTTTATATAGCTCAATGCCCTGTTACATGATTTCTGCTGCTATTATTTACTGATAGTGAACTTTTCTTGACATTCCATTTCTTTCTCCGTATTTCAAATAGGTCTTTACTCTGCACAGTTTCAGAGCTGAGTAAATAGCAGAATTTAGGGAGATATTCGGATTTTATCATGGTGTCTATTTAAAGGCTTTGTGAAGGCAGATTTTAGATAGTACACTGGGTTCGATTCCCACTGCAGCTCCTTGTGACTGTGGGCAAGTCACTTAACCCTCCATTGCCCCAGGTACAAAAAAAGAAGTACCTGTATATATGTAAACCGCTTTGAATGTAGTTGCAAAATACCACATAAAGGCGGTATATCAAGTCCCATTTCCTTTTCCCTTTCCCCTACATGGAGAGGGGAGTTCGCATGTCTAGGGCAAGACATTGGGAATTCCCATGCTATTTTACAAGAGGATCTGCCAGGTGTACAGCCTCTTGTAAAATAAGTACAGGACCACACATGTAAGTCCCTCCATGTACAGAGGGAACGATGATTTTAGAAAGCAGCAGGTGTTTTATATTTTGTTACTGAGCACCTAGATATTAATTAGGATTGAGAAATTGTGATGGTTATTTTGTATTTCTTGGAATATGTTTGCCAGCTTCCTTGAGTGTAATCTGCAACAAACTATTTTTGGTATTTGCGGGCTAGAAGATCTATATTACATAATATAACATAACATAACATGCTCCCCCTGCAACAGGACAACCCCCTCAGTAGCATCAACTCTCCCCCCCCCCCCCCCCCAAAGCAGAGTCCTCCCTATGTAGCCACATTTCCCTACCATGGACTAGATTCTATATAATCATGCCTAAAAAATTGGTGCCAAAACAAAATTCACCTAGGCGTATTCTATAGGCCTAAATTTCCGCTTGGTTTATAAAATACGGAGAGCATTCATGTGATTAAATTTAGTCACAGGCAGTTACACCAAGTAAAACGTGGTGTAAATGCCGATTCCTAAATTAAGCGTGGATCGGGTGTATTCTGTAACAATGCACATAGGGCCCTTTTTATGAAGCTGTGGCAAAAGGGGGCCTGCGCTGGCATTACCCTGTGTTTTTGATGTGCACCGAGGCCCCTTTTTACCACAGTGGATTAAAGGCAGGTTTTTTTCTTTTTCATGAAATGGCCGTACAGCAAGTGAAGCACTTGCGGAGATGGCTGTAAGGGCTCCTGCACTAACCTGGTGGTAACTGGGCAGCACATGGCACTGCCCGATTACCGCTGGGTACACACCGGCACTACAAAAATGAAGTGTGCTGGGGTGAGAATTACCACTGGGCTACTGCAGTACCCCGGCAGTACTTCTCTTTTAGGGAGCGTTGGGCTTTGTAAAAGGACCTCATAGATTTTAGAAATGCCTATTACCTGCCCATTCCTTGCCCATGGCCATGTCCCCTATAGCACTGCAAGTAAATTCTAATTATTTGTTACATTAGTATCCCACATTTTTCCATCTATTTGCAGGCTCAATGTGGCTTACATAGTACCGTAAAGGTGTTCGCCATTTCCGGTATGAACAAGTACAAAGTGGTGTTGTGGTAGAATAAAGTTCATGTGTAACAGACACATTAGGGAATCGTAGGGAGGAAGAGTTAAGTTATGTGCATTATGAGCTTTGTGTTGCAGGGTTGAGGCATTGAAGTTGGATCGGTAGGTAATTAAAGCCAATTAATGTCAATAATTGGTTGTTATGTGGCAATTATTGACACTGATTGGCTTGTTAACTAATTAAGTTGTATGTGTAACTTAAGCCGCGCCATATAGAATACGGGGCATGTGGGTAATGCTACATAGTAAGTGCTGTACCGGGTCCAGATAGAACTGGGTCAGAACCACCCCAATTCTTGTGACGAACACCAACAATTGGTTCAGTCTAGGTCACAACAATAAAACTACAAACAAAAAGACTCTTATCACATTAGTAATATTTATTCTTACCAAGATTATGAATTGTAAGAAATTATTAGCAGCAAAAATAAAGCAGGGGAATTGGAAACATAAGTAAAAGGGAAAAGCTGGTGAGAGAAACAAATATCTCATTGCTGGGTCAGACCAACACTGAGAGATTTTCAGTGTTCTCTCTTGTCCGTCTCATACAGGGCACTTATATACAATTTCTCTTAGCTCAGAGTAGAGAATGATATGGGGTCAAAGTTTGTCCCCATCCCCGTCCCTTCCCCGTGGGTTCTGTCTCCGTCCCCACCCCATCCCCGCAGGTTCTGTCTCCATCCCCACCCCATCCCCTTGGGCTCTGTCCTCATCTACAGAAGCCTTGAATACTTATGATTTTATACTTAAATCTTTTTATTAAAGTATAAAAAGGAACAATATGCTGTGCAACTGTTGTGTATAAATTACAAATAGAAAACAATAATAACAATGAGCAGCTATAATAACCCTCCTTCCCACCACCACCACTCTCTACCCTTCCAACTAGCAAATGACAAGGGGATAAAGTTTGTCCCCGTCCCTGTGGGCTCTGTCCCCATCCCCGTCCTGTCCCTGTGGGATCTGTCCCCGTCCCATCCCAGCGAGCTCGGTCCCCGTCCCCATCCCCGCAGTTACTGGGGTTCCCTGTCCCCATGTCATTCTCTAGCTCAGCATACAAAAAAGCTGGTTCTGCAATATGTCATTGTCTTTTTATTACATGATTGAGAAGGAACATAAAAGATGCATTTCCTGGGTCCTCATTGGGCACATTCTTTATTGCAATTATAAAGCAATGGGTCATGATCCCGAGGAAAAGGTTACATTCTCAGGAACCAGTTTGTTTTCCTGTTCCATCTTTTCTCCCTCACCTTAGGGTTAAGATCTCTTCACCTGACCCTATATTCCTTCTTCCCAGACCCTTCCACCCATAAATATAGTGCTGATAGAACAATGGCCTCCTGCTCCAGCTGGCTCTCTCTTTGATACACATGTAGTCCTGGATGTAATTATACAGTAGCAGAGTTCTTTTCCTCAGGGAAAAGGGGGAGGAGGGGGGTTCTGAGGCAATTGCTTAATTACTGTGGCCTGAGCAGTGCAGGGAAATTACTGTTTTTGATCCACAGTAAGAGAAATGTATTTAACATCTCACTGCCTGTAGATCTGTACTGGGCCTTCATATTTACTAGGCCATATTCTCAACAATGCTAACATGTACGTGCAAAATACATGGCTAATGGTTAGATTCGAGTAATGGTATATATATTTATTTAAAAAACTTTAACCCCCACTTACTGCTATGCAGATTACAAAAGAATATCACATACATAATTTTTAAAAAACCCATGCACACACAAAAATAAACCAAACTATGATATATGTGTGTATGTGTCTGCATGTGTGCATAAATGCCAAAATTTCACCTGTACTATTTTATAAACAGGTGCATAAATGCAAGAGAGTGTTATTGGAAGGCGGGTGCATACATGGGTGGTGTTTGGCGGACTGTGGGCAGGGTGCACTGTCACATGCATAAATTATAAATTGCTATGTAAATGCTACATAGACACCCTCTAGGCACCTAAATATAGGCGCACAACAACATCATCTTGAAGTGCCCCCAGAAGACCCCTTCACTTCCCATCCCACAACCTGCTCCAATACCCACCCTAACCTTACTAGGGTTTCATGGTGTCTAGTGGGGCAGGAGTGATGCTCAATTACTACCACTACGATAGTCCCAAGTCTCAAGTATATTTAAAATAAAATCAAAATGCCTCTGATAGTATTACTAGAGATCTCAGCAGTCATTTTGAGACCTGGGTTGTGGTGGCAGAAGCAAGTGGGCATTACCTCTGGTTGCATGAATTTATGTGCTGTGTCATGCCTCAATATGTTCTGCATTGGATCTTATTCGCCTGATATTCAGCACTCTTTAACCAGCAAGGAACGTCTCCTGACCGGTTAAATAGCCTTAAAGTTGGCTAAGAGCTAATATTCAGTGCAAGATAGCTGGCTATCTCAGCTGAATATTAGCGCTTAAGAGGCAATTCTCAGAGTTTTCTAGTGCATAAAATCCTCTATGGTGAAGCTCCTGCTTATATGGGTACCCTTATCAATTTGCCACCAAGGAATTCTCACAAATCATCTCATTTGTACTTAAATCTCCATTACCCAGCATGCTGTGGCCTCAAATATAAGACCACTTATGTATTCACCTTTCCCTATATTAGCGCACATTTGTGGAATGAATTACCTAAATCTGTAAAAATTTCTCATGATCATTCGACTTTCAGAAAATCTCTCAAAACAAATTTATTTGGAAAAGCTTACGCCAAAGTCCCTCCTTGCATCCATAACTCCTGAACTGTAGCTATCATAACGACTTATTGAACCCTATTGCCCTTCTCCTTCTCTTCTCCTCTGTAATTACTCCCTAACCACTTCAACTTCAATGTACTTGATTGGTTTTTGCCTGTTTGATGTATGTCTTTCAGACTGATGTAAGCCACATTGAGCCTGCCCATGGGTGGGAAAATGTGGGATATAAATGCTATAAATAAATAAATATGGCACCTACAAAATCGGCACTGACTTAGCGTATTCTATAATCAGTGTCTATATTTAGATGTCAGTTGTAGAATACGCTTAGTTCATATTTCAGCACCTAAATCTACGCACATCCATTTACACCAACAAAAACCTGGTGTAAACCCCTGTGTGTTGATTTAGGCGCACAAGCCATATTCTATATCTAGGCATGCAAATTTTAGGAACGCCCACAAAATGCCCATTTCCCCATCTATAACCATGCCCCTTTTTGCCTTCACACGTTAGAAGCTTGGCGCACTTCGTTACAGAATATGTTTAGAGAGTTGTGCGCCTAAATTCTAATCAGTCCCAAATAGTGCTCATTAGCTTGTTAAGCTTGTTAAATTATATGCATTGTTATTTATTTATTTATTTGTTTGCAGCATTTGTATCCCCCATTTTCCCACACATTAGCAGGCTCAATGAGGCTTACAAGTCACCGTATTTGGGAGCTCCAATACGGTCGATGGTAAACAAATGCAAATAGAATCAGGGTAAGGGAAGGTAGGGGTAAATGGGAACAATAAATGGCAAAGATATAAGAAATAACAGTGTCTTTTAAATCAGTGCAGTGCTGAGGTTGCTAATCAGAAACAGCAGGGTAGGCCTTACAAAACAGATAGGTCTTCACCTGAAGTTCACCTGAATTGTAGATGGCCATGTATCATTTTCACTGCCTATGGTAATGCATTCCACATTTGCGTACTTAAATAGAATCTGTGCTGATTTTGGCGCCGATCTTTAGGTGCACTATCTAGAGCGCAGTGCAGCACCTATACCTGCTGGTCTTGCACAGGGCCACCAAGAGACAAAGCTGGGCTCGGGGCAAGCACCCCTGGGGCCACCTCCCCCTCCAGGCCCACTCCACTTACTTGTTCTGCTCCTGTCACTGTGCACGGCAAAATTCCCCAGGGCCCAGAGTTAGGATTGCTCTCCTGTTCCTGTGCGAGGCAGCACCACAGAGCAGAGTCCTTTCCTTCCTGCTGCTTCCAAAGAGGCAGTTTGGACGCAGCAGAAAGGAAGAACTGTGCTCTGCGGTGCTGCCGCGCACAGGAACAGGAGAGCAATCCTAGCGCCGGGCGAGCCCCCCTTGGATGCCAGGTCCTGGGGAATTTTGCCCCCCTGCCCTCCCTCTCAGTGGCCTTGGTCTCACATTGCCTGCCTTGCTTTTCTCAGTCATGCCGTGCACCAGGGGCATTGCTGCTATGGGGCCACGGGGGCCAGGGCCCCCGTAGATTTGGCCCTGGACCCCCTACCATTGACCCCCCCCACCCGCTCACCTGCCCACTCGCTCGCCGTCGCCTACCCGGGCTGGCGGGGACCCCATCCCCCGCCAGCCAAAGTCTTCTAACTTCCTTTCAGGTTTCTGAGTCTGACGTCCTGCACGTACAACGTACAGGACGTCAGACTCAGAAACCTGAAAGGAAGGAAGAAGACTTCGGCTGGCAGGGGATGGTGTCCCCGCCAGCCCAGGTAGGTGATGGCGAGCGAGCAAGCGAGGGGGTCGAGAGGGTTGGTGGCAGCGGGGGGTTGATGGCGATGATGGCGGCGGCGGCAGGGGGGGTGGCGGCAGCGGGGGGGGGGCTAAAATGTGCCCCCTCTCAGCTCTGGCCCCCCTACTACTGAAGGTCAGATACGCCCCTGCCGTGCACACTCATTTTAATGAAACTGAGCATGTTCAAAGTGTCACGCATGTATGGTTACCATTTTGTGTCCTCTGAAAAAGAGGACACATGCCACGCCCCCTGCCCCGCCCCATCACACCCATACCCCGCCCCTGTCACGCCCCTTTTGGGTCCTCATGCCGCACCCTATTCCCCTCCCCTGTCACATAGTCCCCTCCCCACCCCCATCACATACCCCCCCTGTGCCCCCCGTCACATACCCCCCCTCACTTACTATCTAGCCCTGGTGGTCTAGTGACGTCTTGGAGCGCTGCCTGCCCTTGCCTGCATCCTCCTTGGTCTCGGCTGGGGATTCAAAATTGCCGCCGAGAGTTGAAATGGCCTAGCGAGACTACAACTCTCAGTGGCCATTTTGAATCCCCAGCCGACCAAGGAGGATGATGGACAAGGGAGGCAGCTCTCCGGGCAGGAAAGAGGGGGCTCTTTCCTGCCCCGAAGACGTCACTAGACCACCAGGGAACATGGTAGGGAAGGGGAGGGGAGACCAGACCAGACCCACGGTGCCGATTGCCCGCCCGCCCGCATGCATGCATGCACGCACGCCCACCCGTGCCCACGTTTGTCCAGAAATCCGGACAAACGTGCGTGCGGGCAAAATCCGCCGGACGCCCTGGACATGCCCTCAAAAAGAGGACATGTCCGGGGAAATCCAGACGAATGGTAACCCTATGCGCGTGCTCAGTTTCATTAAAATAAGCACGCATGATATGACTGAGAAGAGCTGGGCAAGCAATGTGGCGAGACCAGCATGGGACAAACGCTTCAGCTGGTGAGGGTTGGGGACCCCCCACCAGCCAAACCAGGGGCTCCAGAGCCAATTTAGGGTGGCCCAGGCTCCTGTGGCTCCCCATAGCTACACCACTGGAATAGGGCACAGGGCAGATCCAAGCATAAACCCAAATAAGTGCCAATTAACACCAATTATTGATAGCTAACAACTCATTAACTAGCTGGTTTGTATGCAGACCTGGGATGTGCACCCAAATTTTGGCAACCTATATAGAATCTGGGGGAATTGCATTAATTTATTGCTACGTGAGAATTGTCTTAGTTATCAGAGTTCTAGCTTGGGTCAGATTTGTAATTCAGAAAGGTGGTTTATAAATTATTAAAGTAAATTAAATTAGGAGAAAAAGATAAAATATTTTTTTTCAGGCAAAAAGAAATCTAAGTGAGACATACTGATTTGGAACCTAATTATAAAATGCTGTTGAAGAACTGCAGCTTTCTTTCATGAATACCAATCAGATCATGTGTCCATTAGGAGGCTTTCTGACTTGTATTTATAAATTGGGACATCACAGACTAGATTTCACTGCAGTGGCCTACCAAGTAACCTGTTTCTCTCCTTATCTGCAGGGTTAAATGCTGCTTAGCTAAGGTTGAGTTTCACCACACAGCACTTATTTATTTGTTACATTTGAATCCCATATTTTCCCACCTATTTGCAGGCTCAATGTGGCTTATAGTGCCGGAGAGGCGTTCGCAGACTACGGTGTGAACAACTACAAAGTGGTGTTGTGGTAATATAAAGTTCATGTGGAACAGTCAGCGGAAGAGTTGTGTTATGTCCAATACGTACTTTACTTTTGTTGTGTTGCAGAGATCAGGCATTTAGGTTGGGTCGGTAGGGTGTGCCTTTTCAAACAGGTTAGTCTTTAGTGATTTCCGGCAGTTTAGCTGGTCGTATGTTGTTTTCAAGGCTTTCGGTAATGTGTTCCACAGTTGTGTACTTATGTAGGAAAAACTGGTTGTGTATTTAAGTCTTTTGCAGCTTGGGTAGTGCAGATTTAGATATGTTCGTGATGATTTAGATGTGTTTCTGGCTGGTAGGTCGATGAGGTCTGTCATGTATCCTGGGGCTTCTCCATAGAGAATTTTGTGAACCATGGCACAGATTTTGAAGGCAATACGTTCTTTGATTGGGAGCCAATGTAGTTTTTCACGGAGGTGTTTTACCAAATATCAGCCTGGCTGCCGTGTTTTGGGCAGTCTGAAGCCTCTTTAAGATTTGTTCTTTGCACCCCGCATAAATTCCGTTGCAATAGTCTACGTGATTTAGTACCATTGATTGTATCAGGTTACAAAATATTTCCCTCGGGAAGAATGGTTTCATGCGTTTGAGTTTCCACATTGAGTGGAACATTTTCTTTGTTGTAGATTTCACTTGGCTCTCTAATGTTAAGTTACGGTCTAATATAACGCCGAGGATTTATAACACTAAACCTGACTATGAGGCACAATGGCCCTCTGTGCCCCCACACACACCTCCCCATACCTTAAAATCACCTTGCTTCACTCCAGTTTTCACCTGGGCAGCAGCAGCGGCATTCATAGGCTGCCTGGGGCCTGCACCAGGACTTCCTCTGTGAACTGCCCTACCCTTCACAAAACAGGAAGTTGCATCAGAATGGGCAGGATGGTTCACAGACAAAGCCCTGGTGCAGGCCAAAGGCAGCCTATGTGTGCCACTGCCACTGCCTGGGTGAAGACTAGAGGGAGATGACTTTAAGGCACTGGTGTGTGTGTGTGGGGGGGGGGGGGGGGGGGGGGATGGACTGTTGCAACACATGTGCCTAGAATAGATTTGCGACTGATAAGGCACACTAGCAATCATATTTTCAGTAGGAAAGGATCACACATTTTTTTAAAATTTTCATATACCTTAATTTTAAAGCTTAAAGAAGTTTATGAATCTTAATGAATTTCTTGACTTGTCCATGAAACATTTCAGTATCCTACAGGGCCTGTGTATCCATAGCAACATACTGTCCTAAGTAAACCTGAAGAACTGGTCAGAAGTCATCCATGAGCATGAAACTTTTTGTGTGCACTCATACATGTCAGTTCTATACCTGGGTGCCCATATTTATGCACCCCTTGTGCATGTTAAATTACAGAATACTAGCTAGGACTTCTGGCCCCAATATTCAAAGCCATTTAAGTGGGCAGGAGAGGCTGAATATTGCCACTAACCAGCTATGTCCTTGCTCTACCCCTGGACCTCCCCTAACCTAACTGGTTAGGGAATGACCGGTGAGGGGACATGTATTCAGCAGCACTACCCGGTTGAGTGCCACTGAATATGTATGGCTGGCAAGGTCAGCAGGCTTTAACCAGGCAGCAGACCCTTTTGAATATCTATCTATCTATCTATCTATCTATCTATCTATCTATCTATCTATCTATCTATCTATCTATCTATATACTGATGTATATAGCTAGCTTCATTTAATTACTATAAATTATGTGGCTTAATTTCATTCAGAGGCCACGATCAGACCCACAGATTCAAAAAACATGGAACCCTTCTAGAAAGATGGCCAGGTCCTAATCTGACTGGGTAAACTGCACAGGCATTGAACCCCCTCCAGATAGCAACACTGACTATGGGCCAATCCCAATCCACCTACTCAGCCAGGCAATGAAAATATGCAGGTACACCACTTTGAGGGTTCTAAGCTGAACAGTTTTTGTTCCTTTCTTTGGCTCAGTTAAATCTTGTTAGTTGTTGAAAAAAGAGAAGGGTAAACCATGTCAACGCAAGCTGAAGATGTCATGTTATAAGTGATTATGTGCTTACTGGAAGCTCAATAAAAACAATAATAAAAAAATAATATCATTCATGATAATCATTTTAATATTAATGAACTCATTTGCATGGACTTGCATCTTATATGTTTCATTTAAATATGTGGGTATTCCACCTTCTTTCTGTATTAATGGTAGCCCACATTAAAGTTTTAAGTACATGCTAATACATTAATGTAGTTAAAAGCCTTGATTTACTTAAATCGTCATCTCCAATCTGTACAGAATACAGCCCTTTGTGCCATGCAAAACGATTCGACCATGTCACTCTACTTCTTCAGATTAATCACTGTATCCATTGTAGGATACAATTCAAGATTCATATCCTGACATACAAGGCACATCTTTCTTCCTTAATAGTCCCTTATATTCCATCAAGGATGTTACGCTCTCAGCATGATTGGAAATTGCACATTCCCTCAGAATCTCATGCTCATTAAGGGGCCTTTTTAGTAAGCTGTGGTAAAAGGGGGTCTGTGCTAGTATTAGTGTGTGTTTTGGACGCGTGCTAAGGCCCCCTTTTCCTAAGGTGCGCTGAAAAATGGTCTGCTCTATTGTAGGCACCAGGGCTGCCGAGACACTAGGCCGGGCCCGAGTCAAGGCCGCCCCACCTCCGCCCCCCCCCCGTCACTCCCCCTGCCGCTGCCACCCCCGACACTCCCCCCGCCGCTGCAGTCCGCGGTCTCACCTGCCTACATCTACGGCTCCGGGCCCCTTTTATTCAAAGCGACAGTCGCAGATCGCGTCTCTTCTGGCCTTCCCTCCCTGTGCCCTGCCCTCATCTGATGTAACTTTCGGTTTCTGCGAGGCCCGGGGAATTTTGCCCCCCCACCCCCCCCCCCCTCGGAGGCCCTGGTAGGCACGTGTATTGGACAGACGCAAGTCCATTTTTCAGTGTGCCTGCAAAAAAGTCCTTTTTTGGGCTGAAAATGGATGTGTGGCAAAATAAAAACTGGCGCACATCCGTTTTGGGCCTGAGACCTTACTGCCACCCATTGACTTAGCGGTAAGGTCTCACGCGTTAACCGGGTGGTAATCGTCAGCGTGTGTACACTGCTGATTACCGCCCGGTTAGCGCCATGAGGTAGAAAATAAAATATATTTTCTGTTGTGCGTATCGGCCGCATGTAAAAAAAAAATGGAATTACCGCCTAGGGCATGTGGTAGTCAGGCGGTAGTTCCAAACTGATGCATATTGGACGCGCATAGGCGCCTACGTGCCGTAGTAAAAGGGCCCCGGGTAAAAGGCTGTATTTGTTTTGGAAAAGAAATGTCTGTGCAGTAAGTGAAACACGTACCACATGGCCATTTCGGTGGGAAGGCCCATTGAGATGGCGGAAAGGGCTCCCGCGGCGGGCTTACCACTGCTTAGTACAATGGCTTCTTAGTTTCTACTGGTTCCTCTGAATTTTATTACACTGCATCCTTTTTTGTGGAATTCTCTTCCCACCCATCTCAGTCTGGAGCTCTCGTATCTGAGGTTCAAGTCCGCTCTGAAAACATTTCTCTTTTGCAAGGCCTTTGCTTCTGCAGTGTGACGCCAGTGTTATGGTTTGGCTATCTGGCTCCTTATCATTTAGTTTTAACATATCATTTGCCCTGATCAGGGTTTTGTGGTGTTAGCCTCAAATGTGTCATGTTTGATTCTTCTGTTTTATGACTGAGCCTTGTTCCTATTTTATTCTATCATTTTAATGGAATTCCTTTCAATTCTTTCTTTTATTTTTGAATTGTGGTGTATTAAGCCTAATAAACTATAAACTGTAACCATAAACCATTAAATCAGGCTGGAAGTTACCACTAGTGCTAAAATTTGGCCTATCAGCCACAAGTTGCATTTCAGATATTTTTTAGACCATTTCATTTCTTTAGAAGTGGCATGACTATTTTTATTCCCAGAAATCAGCATATATTCATTTTAAAATCAGCTCTTCAGCACGTCAGTATACTGAAGGCTGTCATAATGGACTTTGGCCAGAAGAGAAGAAGGTAATAGATATAAAACAGTGAATGAGCAAATGAGCGAATGATTAACATGTTGGAGAAGAAAGATGGCAGAGTTTAACACATACATTACTGCATGAAAGCCTTTATACACAACAATATGTGGCAGGAAAAACCGTATGACAAATATTCACATGAATCTTCTCCATGCTGCACATTTTTCCCAGGCTGCTTGTCTGTGTTTTCATGTCATAACTTCGAATAGGAAAACATCCCCTTCTGTACTTCACAATATGGCATTGTGATTCCTCTTATGCAGATTTCAAGTTTAAGTTTCAAGTTTATTTAGGACTTTCTAGCCCGCTTATCAAACAAATGTCTGAGCAGTGTACAGCCTAAAAGATAGAGGGGAGAACAAGATAACACAAACAGGAGGGAGAAATTGCAATATAAGATAGAAAAAGTGAGGGAGGGGGGAAGGAGCAAATAAAGATTGCTGCGTAATACAAGGTCACCTTGGCCTAGATAGATAGATATAGATAAATAAATGCATTTTTAAATGTATAAAACTATATCGCTCTTGCAAAATAGACCTTGTAATTTTATTCTGCTTACCCCTTTATGTCAGTGAGACTCACCTTAGGTTTGGTAGTCATGTGGTGATACTGTCCAACATCCTAATTGTTTTAAAATGCACAGGATAACATAGTGGTAATTTGATTTGGCTTCTGGACAGTTAAATCTAACTGTTCATTTTCAGCGGCACGTAACTGGTTAGTGCTACAAATAAATAAATTGCCGCAGTCTGAATATCGAGTCCATCTACATTTGTTTCTATATATCAGCATGGCCTGTCAGGTTCCATGGTAGATGGAGCAGAGAAGGGTTAGTATTCAGGTAAAACCCAGAAGACCCCCAAATCTCCATGGAAAGTAAGGGGAAACAAGCAGAAACCCCTTCTTACCTGGAAGCCTCACCATACTGGCCCTGGGAAATGCTGAGGTGCAGAAGTAATCAAAAGCTCTGGAGAAGGGGCATAATGAAGCAAAACCAAAATGGCTGGCTAAGCACACAGCTTGAGAAAAAAGCCAATTCACATGGGAAATGTATAGATCACTAAAGAACATGTATAACCTATGCATGTAAATGTGCACCTCACCCATGCTCCACCCAAAGTCCTCCCATGTGAATACCTACCTACCTGCAAACTATGTAGAAAAAGGATGAAATCTAATTAAAGCAACACTTAAATGACCTCATAGCTTGAGTGAGCTTTGACAGCAGCTTCCGAGGTTGGGAAGTAAGACCAATGCAGGTAGATTTCTATGGTTTGGGTCCTATAAATGGCAAAAAATGATCGGGATCAAGGCAGGAGTGGGCTTTGATGGTGACTCTAGTAGTTGGGAAGTAGCACCTGTGTTGGACTGACTTCTACAGTCTGTGCCCCGAAATTGGCAGGAAGAGATAGAGATTAAATAAACCAGTGTTAAATCATGAAGAAGTGGAACCTGTGCACAGTGCCAGATTCAACTCTGGCCACCTTGTTAGGCAGACTGGATGAAATGTATAGGTCTTTATCTGCTGACATTTACAATGTTACTTTCCGCCAGATTCTATATATGGTGCCCAAATTTCGGTGCTAATCCATGATGTGTGTCAACTTAATTGGATAACAAGCCATTAACAAGCAATAATTGGAGGCAAACATCAAAATTATTGATGTTAATTGGCACCAATTAAGATTTGTGCATGTATCTGACTGTGTGCTATTGTCATGGTCTCAGGGTCTTAGCAAACTGTCATGGACTCAGGGACAACGTGAGCTCTTGGGCTACTGTCGACGAACGGCAGCAGCAGGCAACCCTACAACCAGGACTGGACTGAACAAGCAGGACTGGAGGAGACTAAAAGTGCAATAAGCACACAGGCAGAAATAGACCAGAAGTGCACAGAGCACACAGGCTGTACTAAGACACAAACCAACTGGACTGAACAAGCAGGACTGGAGCAGACTAGAAGTGCAATAAGCACAGGCAGAAACAGACCAGAAGTGCACTTAGCACACAGACAATACTAAGAAACAGCACTTGACTAGGCAGGGAACACAGGGACAGAACCAAGTAAAAGACAATAATTAGAACAAAATGCAGTGTGCTGGAGCAAAAACGTATGAATCAATACTATATGAGAGCTCCAGCCTAAACTTGTTAGTGTTGAATTGGTATAACAGAGAAAAAAGCCCTCAGAAACCGCTGGCAAAATGCCTGCGGTTTAGTGCATGGTTATATATTATTCAATTTATAACTCACACAGCGTTTCTATCACTGGGCAAAAAAACTCTGTCACCTCTGGGCTATATTGTTTGAAAGCAGGACTGGAGCAGACTAGAAGTGCAATAAGCACAGGCAGAAACAGACCAGAAGTGCACAGAGCACACAGACAATACTAAGAAACAGCACTTGACTAGGCAGGGAACACAGGGACAGAACCAAGTAAAAGACAATAATTAGAACAAAATGCAGTGTGCTGGAGCAAAAACGTATGAATCAATACTATATGAGAGCTCCAGCCTAAACTTGTTAGTGTTGAATTGGTATAACAGAGAAAAAAGCCCTCAGAAACCGCTGGCAAAATGCCTGCGGTTTAGTGCATGGTTATATATTATTCAATTTATAACTCACACAGCGTTTCTATCACTGGGCAAAAAAACTCTGTCACCTCTGGGCTATATTGTTTGAAAGCAGGACTGGAGCAGACTAGAAGTGCAATAAGCACAGGCAGAAACAGACCAGAAGTGCACAGAGCACACAGACAATACTAAGAAACAGCACTTGACTAGGCAGGGAACACAGGGACAGAACCAAGTAAAGCCAGAAAAGAAAACACTCAAATGGGCCGCAAGGCCGAACTGGAACCTGTGCACACAGAACCCTCTTATACAGGCCGCAAGGCTGAACTGGAACCCAAACACAATGGCAGAAGGCAGAAGAGACTAGGCAGAGCTCTAGGCAAGGCAGACTAGGCAGAGCTGTAGGAAAGGCAGACTAGGCAGAGCACTAGGCAAGGCAGACTAGGCAAAACCTTAGGCAAGACAGACTAGGCAGAGCACTAGGCAAAGCAGACTAGGCAGAACTCAAGTAGTAGTAGTAGTAGTAGCAAGACAGATTAGGGAGAACACAAGGCTGAGCCACATAGCCACAAGGGTAGAGGGAAGCCACAGGCTGTGCCACACAGCCACTCAGAATCAAAGAACAGAACAGACAATAACCAAGACAGAAGTGCTAACCCTAGCACACAGACAAATAGAGGAGCTAAGGCAGAAGTGCCTACCCTAGCACACTGACAGATTAGAACCAAGGCAGAACTGCCACACAGGCACACTAACTAGGAAACAAGACAGAAGTGCTACACAAGCACACTGACTAGGAAACAGGGCAGAAATGGTATACAAGCACACCGACAAACCTGGAGACCTTTGGGTTAGCAAAGTCCCCGAATGAATGTCATCACTTTCCTTATGAGGGCCTTCACTGATGATGTCACAACTACAGGAAATAGGCTGGAAACACACAGAACACCAGAGTGAGGCTTGGAACACACAGGAAGTGGTAGCAGAGGCAACAAAGCAAAGAAAAGAACAGAACAGACTGGAGCCACCTCTGATGCTGACCACCGGAAAACAAGGTGAGACTGAAAGTGGAGTCTTGACCACAGTCGTGACAGCTATTCTATAACGCTGAGTGTCCAAATCCCATAATGCACAACCCAAAGGGGGCATGGCCATGGGAGAGACATATGCATGTCAGGGGCATTCCGAAAAGTTGGGCACAGTGTTATAGATTATGTGGGATCTGTGCCCAACTTGCACAACAGGATTTACACTAGTTTTCAACTGGTATAAAACTGGCACCCAGAGCTGGGCACAGGAATCCAAAGCACTATTCTATAAAGGGCACGCACCCTTTATAGAAATGCACTCAGCGCCAGTTTTTTCCGGTGCTTAATTTTGAGTGCCACTGTACAATTCCCCCCCATGCTACTATTATTATTAACATTTGTATAGCGCTACCAGATGCACGCAGTGCTGAACACCTGACACAGAGAGACAGTCCCTGCTCGATAGAGCTTAAAATCTAAAAAATGCATTTAGACACCACTTTACAGAATAGCATATAGCTGAAGTATTGATATTTATGCACATATGCCACTATTCAAATTATTTATGTACATTTTCGGCACCTAAATCATGTCATCCTCTTTTACAGATCATGAATAGAAAAAGAAAGCAGTAGAGGAATTTTATTCTGTTTGATATGAGGATCTCAGATAAAGTGACTGAACTCATTGCTCATGCTTATCCAAGCTTCTAGAAGTGTGAATATAATATATTAAGCCTGTTCTATTAAACCTCTCTGTCACCTAGCCATATGGATAGTTATCTTCATCACTTGCTGGGAAGGTAATAATGTTAAGGTAATAAACAAATTATAATATGTGCTACAGAATATAAAATAGCAGAAATTTATTTATTCCTGATGGCTTATAAACACTATTTGAAACAGTCTTTTCTCCAGTTGTATGAAGCTTGTCACTGCAGGTAGTCTGTTCTGTTCATCTTGCTCAAGGTTTTACAGTGTTTCTGTGGGCCAGGAGCATGGATTTTTCTAGATGCTGAGTGAGTACCATATCCAAGTCCTGTGAGGCAGTGTCTATCTGCTCAGCAAGGTGACTGGTTATTTTCAGCAAATATTCCATCTCCAGGAAGTCTTTCTTCAACCTGACCAGAAAGTAGAAAGAACACAACAGCTTCATTAAGAAAGATGTTTTACATATTTGTGACTGTCTCTGGGGGAAAGGTGACTAAAGTCTCAGATCCAAAATATTGAGAATGGCCAATTTTTCACGACAGGGGCCCATAAGCAGTCTGAAACGGTTAAATATTTGAACGTCTGTAACTTTTTTTTATTTTTTTTCCACATAAGAGGTGTGGTTTGGACTGTTGTATTACAAATTGTTTGCTGTAATAGAATTAATTAAAACCTCATTTTTTGTTCCAGAGATAGTCAGATTTTAAGCGTTTTCTGCTCAATATTCAGCTGGAGGTGGCCAGTGATTTATTTTTAAGTGCTGGTTGCCGCCAGCTGAATTAGATCTGGGTATTCAAAGCTGGTCCCTATTTGGAATCTGCCAGTTGCTTTTGTATCTTGGGCACTCACCCCAGCCTAACAAAATTATGCATAAAATCAAAAAGAATGTCTCAGCATTGTTTTTGGCTGCCAGTGCTTTCATCGTTATGGCCAAGACACAATTACCACAGAAACTAACCACAAGCCTCTGCTAGCAAAACAGGAAACATGCCTGGTGGTGATTCTGAAATGAAATATGGCTGAGATATTAGGTCTGCTTCATTGCACCCCCTATACAATGCATTACATTTGTGCCTGCTCTATACTACAGTCAAATTGTTCCATAAACCTCTTGATTTGAAGGTGCACATTAGCCACAGACTTTATTTGCTGGAGTTATTTTGAGGGAGGATACAAGAGATAATGGTGGACAGATAGAATGTTATTGTAAATCCACCCATCACTGAAGTAGGTTCGTGAAATGTTCACATCATAATTAATTTCTTATGAGCCACCACAGGAGGTCAATATTCAGCTGCCTGGAGAATATATAATTTAAAATGTCTGACTTAGATGGTTGCAAATCATTTATCAGCAGAAACATTTCTTTCTATACATTAGGGTTAGGTCATGTATTCTCTGTTTACGTTCCTTGAATTTAGAAAAGGCAAATCCACTCTGTGTTTAACTCATCCTTTCAAATTGTTTCCAGATGATCCTTTATGTAGTAAATCTGAGAATGGAATTGCTGAAAACATCACTTTTAACATTAGCAGTTTATTCAAGTAAATTAGTTGCTTACCTGATTTACTCAACTGAGAGAGCTCCATTTTAACATCATCACACTAGTGTAATCTATACTGAACAAATTTTATCTTATAACTATTCCAGCAGCTAACATGAGACATACTTACTTCTTTTTTTCTTCTGAAATGTCAGGATTGCTATCTTCCATTTCTGTATGGAATTTATCTGTGACTTTATGTAAGTTTCTGTAGAATTCCTGGTTGTCCTCTCCGATACCTGTGATGGCTTCTAAAATGGCATCTTGATAGCTGAACTGACCTGTCTCTGAGTTGATGGTATATTGGAGGCTCTGAATGATCCTGCGTGTGTCTTGGAAGAGCTCCTTGAGATATGCTAGGTCTTCCTGGGATACAGATGCCTCATCTGTGCTTCTGCAAAGAGCTGAAGGCCCAGGCGTAAAAAATTTGAGACTGCAATGGTTTAGGTTTGATGGATAAATGTTAGATTCCTCAGTTTTGACCATCGATTCTTCTGCAATGAACCCTGATCCTGTGTCTATCAGATCTTCCTCACTTTGAGCCAAACTTGTGGGTGCTATAAGGCTCAGTCCCAGCCCTGTACACATTATCCAGAGCACCATCTTTAAAAGCTGGAGAAGAAAGACAAATTAACACTTTCCAAATATATATCCTTGACATGCTTTCAAAGCAAGTTAAATGTTTGAGCTTTGTAGATACCTCACCCAAAAGGAAAAAGGAACTTCAAATATTCATGTATGAACTCAACAAGATGGGAGACTTTGTGCAGGGATTCAGTCATGACAAGGTAAATCATTATGTCAATTTGGTATCATGTACTGGATTACCTATCTATGGTCCCCATACACTGACAACTGCACAATGTGAGTGGTTACATTTCAAAACCTCCTTCCTCATGGGCCTGTATGCAGCAGCTAGCATCAAATTGGTGCCTTGGGGTAAGCAGAATTTTTTAAATCCTGTTTTGGAATGCAAATTCTTTTAATAATAATAATAATAATAAAAATAGCCTGCAGTAAACCAATGGCCAGTCTGATGGCTTGCTGCTCTGGATTGTTTCACCCATCCCTCTCTCCACCATACAGCCGCCCTATGACTGTTGTCCAATCTAGGTTTGCCAACTGGATCCAGATTCGCTCAACAGGATTAATCCAGTCCTGGGCTTACACCAATGTATGCAGGGACTTGTAGCCTTGCTTTTTTTAGGGAATCCAATGGGGCAATCAGAACCACATGTCCCTACATGCAATGAGGTAGGCCCAGGACTGGGTCAACCCTGTCAGGTGAATCTGGTCCAGTTGGCATCCCTAGTCCAATCCCTCTCACTTTTCAGCATCCCTATCACCCTGGCCTGATCCCTGATACAATGATATTTCTCAGCACTTATTGAGTCTTAATGTCTTGTCACAAAACATTAACACTCAACAAGTGCTGAGTAATATCATTGTATCAGGGATCAGGCCAGGGTGATATGGATGCTGAGAAGTGAGAAGGTTTGGACGATCAGTTTAGCAGTGAAATGGCTGAGGGCAGGGCCGTGCAGACATGGTAAGCGAGGTAAGCAAGGCAGGAGGGCGCCATCCTCTGGGGGGCGCCCCGCCGCACCATGCTTACCTCGCCCTCTTCTCCCCAGATCCTTGTCCTTTTTTTTTTGTTTAAATTTACCTCTCCGGTGCGTGGCAGCGTAGCGTTAGTGAGGAGGCGGCGCTCCCCCGCCCCGACGTGTCAGTCTCTTCCCTTCGCTCGGTTCCGCCTTCTTCTGACGTCAGAAATGACGTCAGAAGAAGGCGGGACACTGAGCGAAGGGATGAAGACACGTCGGGGCGGGGGAGTGCCGCCTCCTTCTCACTAACGCTACGCTGCCGCGCGCCGGAGAAGTAAATTTAAACAAAAAGGAAAAGGATCTGGGGAGAAGAGGGCGGGTAGTGTAGCGATTGTTTTCAGGGGGGGGACGCGCCGGCGGGGCCAACTGCAGGGGGGCGCCGGAGACCCTAGGCACGGCCCTGGCTGAGGGGCACTATTGTTGGGCTATGCTTAAGGCATCAGTTGGCCTTAATCTGTCCATGCTTCTTTGGATTTGTCTGAAAGTGTTCCTCGGGCTTTGCTGGCTTCCAGTAGAGTTTCAACTAGCAGGTCATATGGTTATAAATGGAAGATGTTTGCAATCTTTTTATTGTGTTGCTTTTAGGGTCCACTGAGGTGAAGGATTCTGCTAGCATAAGTATTTTCTGTGTGTGTGTCTGTAGATAGATTTCCAATAATTTGTGTATTGGTGGTCTAGGACCTGGTATAATATCTATAATGCTGTCTTTTCATAGTTAGGGGGATTGCAGTTTGAGTATTGGGAGTAGGGTTATTGTGGCAATTTTGATACAGGTTTTGAATGTCTTTTTTTCAGGGTTTTATGTTAAATCACAAATTGGCATTGAGCAAGGTATTTGTCACAAGCTGGACTTCTCTAAAATAATTGAAGATTTTGCCTCTGCAAAAGCAAAGAAGGCCCACTTCACCTCTAAGTGATTTTGTTCACCTTTTTGATGTTTTATACTGTTGAAGAAATCTTGTTTTGCTTTTTCTACTTACAGAATAAAGGTTATTTAAAGTTGTATTATGTGTGGTAGTAATGGTGGTTGAGGAGATTGTGGAGGGGGGTAGGGAGGAGAGGTAATCAGAGGGGCCCTCTCTTTAATTTCTGCCCTGGGCCCCAGAAGGTCTAAAACCAGCCCTGCCTATACTCAAAGCAAGTTACAATCATAGCTACCGAGGGGGGGGGGGGGGCAGGGGAGACAAAATTCCCAGGGCCTGGGCCTCCAAGGGGGGCCCGGCGCCGCAGTCCCACCCGCCCTCCGTCGTCGACCGTCTGCCACCGGGCCGGGCCCCCTGCATTGAAATCACAGCTCCTCTCACCTCCGTGTGAAAGCGGTGCAGGCAGCAGGGCAGCAAATCGCCTCCCTTTGGGCCTCCTTCCCTCCCTGTGTCCCGACTTCATCTGACGTAACTTCCGCAAGGGCAGGACACAAGGAGGGAAGGAGGGCCGAAGGGAGGTGATCTGCTGCCCTGCTGCCTACAGCGCTTTCACGCGGAGGTGAGAAGCGCTGTGATTTCAATGCAGGGGGTCCGGCACGGTGGCGGACGGAGGGGGGCGGGTGGAGGGGGGAGCAGCGGCTGCGACCGCGGGGGTAGGGGTGGTGGAGGGTGGGAGTGGTGGGGGGCGGCCTTGCCCCAGGCCCGGCCCAGTCTCTCAGCGTCCCTGGTTACAATTCACGCCCCTGAGGGATGCAAAGGGATGCAGGGCCATATATAGAGATTCATTGGGGACCCTCATTTACACAGAGGCCATGTGCACAGTCACTCAACAGTAGGGCCAGCCTGGTTCACGTCCTATGGATAATTCCTTGCTGGAGAGGGCTTGCTATCTAAATTGGTATATAAGGTAATGGAAGGTAAATTTATTGGAATCCTGGCTCCCCACTAAGCCATGGCACTCCTCTGATGCAATCTTTGTTTTACAAATGCCATCATGAAAATTTAACCTAGGAGTTAAAATAGATTCACTTCAAGTCGTCTATATAAAAATTACCTTCAAATGTCAATGCTGTGCATGGGGGACATGCAGCCTTCTTAATATGAAACCTCTATGAGCTATGATGCTACTTCTGATGTCACTGCTTTTTCTTTGAGGTTGTGTTTTTTTTTTACCTTCCCTTCATATTTGTGACTGAGCTCTTTCTTCCTTCTTCTAGAGCAAAAGCAGATTGAAAAGTCCAAGGGAAGGGGGAGGTGACACCTCAAGGTCACCCATCAGAAATGAGGCATGGAATATATTGCTAAAAATAATACTTTTCCTGAGATTGATACCAGAATCATTAAACTCCAGCTCCTGCCAGGCGTGATGACATTTGATTCCTGGAATAGTAGTTAGAAACATCTGCCACAATTTTGATCTACAAAAGAAACGATTTGCCATTGCCATCTCCCCATGCCTTTTCATTCTGTAACTGTATGACAGCCATAAAACACAGTAACACCATGATTAGTGTGAAAAGAAATTCCAATTACCATCTGATAGCATCAGACTGAAGTCATTTACAAGAGGGAATCCTCTTTATTACAGTGTTTACCTTTGAGAATAATTATTTATTTATTACATTTATATCCCACATTTTCCCCGCATAGCAGTAGGCTCAATGTGGCTTACAGGTTTCAGAGAGGAGAGTACCAACTCCGGGAATATATACAGAGTGGAAAATAGAGTAACAGTAGGTGCAAGGAAGCTGATAAGGTTCCGGAAAAGAGAATACAAGTCTGGAACGAATATATAGTAGCATATAGAGAAAAGTAATCCCAATGAGGCTGATAAGTCTCCGGGGATGGGACTACAGCTTCTAGTGAGCAATATAGAGTAGGATAAGGGTAGAAGTACACTTAATTATAACTGGAGTGGTAAAATTCGTACAGTTTGAAGTAATAGAATTATTTGGAAGGGGTATTGTTCATTTCTTAGATCGAAAGATGTGATGCATTGTTCATGAATTAGTTCGGGTCCACTGGGTAGGCTTTCCGGAAGAGGTGAGTCTTGAGGTCTTTTCGGAATTTTAGATAGGTGTTCACATTTCTAATGTTTCTAGGTAATGCGTTCCAGAGCTGGGTGCAAATGTAGGAAAAGCTGGATGCATATGCCTTTGTATCACTCCATGGTGTGAATGCATCTCAAATATTGTGTGCACTTCTGGTCACCACATCTCAAAAAAAGACATGGAGGTGTATTTTTAAAGCACTTGGGCCCAGATGCACAAAGCTTACCCTTCTATTAACGTTTGCTTTAAGCTGGTTCTAGCCAGTCTAAAGCAAACGTTTATGTAGCTAGTAATGCACAAAGGGGTTTTCCGTGGCTCTAACATGTGCCGTTAGCAGCCACTAACAATCCCATGCAAATGTATTACAGTGAGCTTATTAGTATTCTAACAAGCTCATTCGTAGTCTAATGTGTATTCCATGGGATGCACAGCTCCAGAGCAGCTGTAACTTAACAAGCAAATTTTACGGCTGCTCTGGAGCTGTCGGAGAGGATAGAAGCAGCCTGCTTGTGCTTCCTACATCTCACCTCCTAGCTCCATTACCACACAGTTAGTAGTTAACCCGCATACTGGGAAAAGATGTTATTTGTAGTCCATAACTGACTAATTCCAGTCAAGTAGTGTATGCAATTAAATGTTTCTGCTCTTTTTGGTATATAGGACAGACTAGGTTGAAAATTAAACAGCATATTGCATGTCATTTAAGTAACAGAGTTAACAAAAGAGAGGCGCCCCTTGAGGACCATTACAGTAATGCTGGTCGTACCTTAAGGGACCTGCAATTTGTACTTTTATTACAAGTGCCCTTACCCTGAGGGGGAGATGCTTCAGCCATTCTTGAAAGAAAAGAACAATGTTTGATTTATTTATGGAATACTATTTCCCCTCTGGGACTAAATGAAGGTACAGACAGTAGTTTGAAAATGATTTTGGATTTGTTGATATATTGAGTTGTTTTGCTGTGTTTTTTGGTGTATGCGTTTGGTTTATGCCTTCGGGCTGCAGTCCCTTGGGGGATTGTTTTGAGTTTATCTGCTCTTATTTATTTAATTATGCATTCTTATATCCCCCAGTTATCCAAAAACAATTTTCAGTTCAAAGTGGCTTACAATTTACATTTTAGGTGAGAATTATAATAGTATTTTACTGTTATGACATGGATAGGACATCGGTGTTTTATGTAGTTATCTTTAGAATTTTCAGAGAGGTAGTTTTGAAGAGGTAGGACAATAGTTTATGTAGTTATCTGAAGAGTTTTGATAAGGTAGATTTGTAGGGGTGGGACATCGATAGTTTATGTAGTTAGCTATAGAATTTTTCAAAGAGGTAGGTTTTCATTTCTTTCCTGAATTGAAGATACAGTGATGCTTCTTGTGGCTTTTGATATTGAGTTCCACCATTTGGAACCCAGGTAACTAAATCCTGCTGTGTAGATGGTTTTATAGATCATGTTTCTGCAGTGCAGTTGGGTAGGTGGGAAGTAGGTAACTTCTGGTTTCTGGACTTTGCATTTCTCGGGGATAGTTCATTCACATCTAGCATATATTCAAGTGCCATTCCAAACAGTATTTTGAAAATGAGAGTGCTTGCTTTGAAGAGTAGTCTTGCCTTGATTGGTAGCCAGTGCAGTGTTTCGAGAAGTGGACTTGCTTTTCCATATTTTGACTTCTTGAATATCAGTTATGCTGCTGTGTTTTGGGCGCTTTGCCGATCATGTTTTGTGAGTATAATTGATATTTAAATAATTTCTTTAAAGTGCTTTTTTGTATTTGGTTTGTGGGAAACTATGACCTTTGATTAACTGCTTTATTTGTATGGTTTTAGATCTTGATCTATAGTCTCGCTCCGGATGAAGTCTAAATGAAACACAGCGAAGACTTTTATATCTGACGATTGGATTGTGGTTTGTGGAGACTGATATATATGAGGATTTCTGCCACCCTTGATTTTTTTTCAAGCATTTGTATCTACAAGCTTACTAATTATGTCGATCAGTTTTCAACTGAATTGGGATGCCATGAAGGACCTAAGACGCTGAATTGAAACCATGCCAGGAAGCAGTTGGAGCGCTTTTAAACTGCCAAAGGATCTCTTGAACAATATGAACAGTGTTTGTCTTCTCTCATTACTTACTTTATCTACCTTTCTGCTTCTAGCAAAAATGCTGAGAGCGAACTAAGATGTTGATATAAAATCCTTTAAGAGAACAGTTGGTATCATCAGAGCTAGTTAAGGATCTTTTTTGAATGTATGAACAAATGCTGACTGCTCCTGATAATCTAAGATTGCTGTTAAAGGGTTCTGTACTGGCTGTGATTATAGTTAGGGTCATTTTAAGATTCTTGCATATATTGAATGGGGAATGTGTTATTATTTCACTCAGTTTTGAGATTAGCTTTATTCTTGTGACCAAGTCATTAAGATTTCTGGAGTATGTTTTAGATGGGATTTATTTTCATTTATGTGTACTTTATACGAGCCTTCTTTTTTTGTATTCTTTCAAACCTGATAAAGACCCTTTCCTAGTTTAGAATTATTGTCCCTTATCTCTTATAAATATTGATGCTAAAATATTTGCAAAATTAATAGCTCAACATTTACTGAGGGGCCCTTTTATTAAAGGGTTGCTGAGCGGCAACCCAGAACTACCGTCAGCCCAACGCTGCCACCGGCGGCAGTTCCACCTTGAGCGCGTGCCATTTCTGGCAATATGGAAAATAATTTCATATTTTCTATGGTGGCACTAACCCGGTGGTAATCACTGCCCAGTTACTGCTGGGTTACCGGGGGAGCGCTTACCGCCACCTCAATGGGTAGCGGTAAGGGTTCCCCCCAGTATGGCCACTCAGTAAGAATAATCTTACCGCATGGTCATGTCTTTTTTTTAGGGGCATTTTACCATGACGGTAAAAAGGGCCCTTGCATTCAGCAAAAACAGCCCCTGCTGCTAGCTTGGTAAAAGGACCCCTTACTGTATTATCCACATTGATTAATACTGACCAAACTGGATTCATGTCTGGTAGACTTTGCTCAGATAACACCCGTCTTCTTATCAATGTATTGTTACAAGGTCAGTTATCGTCAGAACCAATTGTAGCTACATGATATTGAGAAGGCTGTTGATCATGTTGAATGGGAATATATGTTTTATGTTTTACATTGGTTTGGTTTTTCTCCAGAATTTTTCAATGTGGTCAAAATACTATATAGTAAACATAGTACTAGAATCCAATTAAATAACAGTGTCTCAGACTCCTTTCACCCTACTAGGGTCACTCGCCAAGGCTGCCCGTTATCGCCTTTATTATTTAATTTAGCTCTGGAACCTTTTTTACTTGCTATTCTACAATCCCCAAATGTCCAGGGTGTTCCTCTTGGTCAGCATATGGCCAAAGTATCTGCTTATGCAGATGATGTGTTACTTTACACTACTCCCTCTTCTATATCTGCGATTTTGGATATAATTTCCAAATGCTCTGCTTATCTGGTTATAAATTGAACGCTACTAAGACTGAACTGATGCCTATTAATTGCCCAACTACCAAACATGAGATAACTCCCAATAAATTAATTTGGGCCCCAGAATCTATGAAGTATTTAGGCATACACTTTGGTCTATCTATTGAAAATACCATATGACTGAAAACTGCTTATATTTTGAAAGTCACTAAAGATCTGACACGAAAATGGTCTCCTCTAAATTTAACCTGGTGGTTGCATTTGGACACAATAAAAATGATGATAGTTCCAAAGGTGACCTACATACTCTGTATGCTGCCTTTCCTTCTACAGCGTAGCACATATAGAGCCACTGAGACTATTTTGTCTAAATTCCTATGGGCGAACAAACCTGCTCGCATTGCTTTAAAAAGATTGAAAGCCACTAAACTGTTGAGTTATCCAGATCTCCTATATGGATGCAAATTAAAGCAGATAGATCTCTCGTACCGTATTAAGATTCTTACCTTGGGCATATATAGAAAAATCTAAATCCAACCCTATAATTTCGACCACTTAAGCAATTTTTGCAGAGATTAATAAGTATGCTCAGCATCCACCCTTAAATACTACTAACATCCCCATATGGAGTAATTATTTCTTTAAAATTAATAATGTGTGTATTAATTGGTCTATGCATATAAATATAGAAACACAGTCTCAAGTGTGTAAGCATAAGTGTAGCTTTTCTGGAGGAAAACGCCTCTAGAAGTACCTCCCCGTATTTATAACAAGCTGAGGGCTAGGGCTTCATCATCATCGGCGGCTAAAAATCTCCTTATTTTAAAATTATTTTTCAATTTATAAATACATCGCACTTCTGTGCAGTGCTAGAGAATTACTTAACTTAGGCAGACGAACAGCCTTCTTCAACCAAGACCATGACCGGACCATGGTCAACAGGTCCCATTTCGCGTTAGCTGCTTCAGAACCAACAGTCTTCAATAGAACAATTCACCGGTCTTCAATGTTAAGCCCGTTCATTTTGCCGACGGTTACATGCCGGCTTTTCATATAACCATCGACAAAATGAACGGGCTTAACATTGAAGACCGGTGAATTGTTCTATTGAAGACTGTTGGTTCTGAAGCAGATAACGCCAAACGGAACCTGTTGACCATGGTCCGATCACGGTCTTGGTTGAAGAAGGCTGTTCGTCTGCCTAAGTTAAGTAATTCTCTAGGACTGCACGGCAATGCGATGTATTTATAAATTGAAAAATAATTTTAAAATAAGGACGTTTTTAGCCGCCGATGATGATGAAGCCCTAGCCCTCAGCTTGTTATAAATACGGGGAGGTGCTTCTAGAGGCGTTTTCCTCCAGAAAAGCTACACTTATGCTTACACACTTGAGACTGTGCTTCTATATTTATATGCATAGTAATAGTAGGAAACCAGTTCCCTAATAATATCTATAGTTTATCTCTATATATCAAGTGTATTAATCGGTCTGCATGGCAAGCTACCAGGATTTGGTCTTTGAATCAACTCCTGAATAATGCTGACTGGCTTCCTTTTAAGACTTTGTGTATACAGTTTAACCTGAATCTCAATTACTGATTTCAATGGTTACAGCTCAAACATTGTATTTCCTCTTGCTTAAATGAAAGCAAACTTACTTCGGATACACCTAGTTACTGGCAACTGTTCTCATTGCTTGCCAATGTTCCTGGTGCTGCATCTAAATGGTATAAACTTGTACAGCAATGGGAATTCCTCAGCTCCACTGGTTCTGAATCACCACGGGAAAAAGATCTGAATACTAAGCTATTTATCACACATTGGCAGGACTTTTGGATTGCACTAACTAAAGCTACCTGCTCTGCTGCTATATCTCAATCTATGTTTTTCCTGATACACAGAAACTTATGGACAACACAATGTATCCAGAGTGTCAGAAAATGGAGATGACAAATGTTGGTCCTGTAAAAACAGCATTGGTACTCTTGAGCGCATTATATATGCTTATCCTCACTTAAAGATTTATTGGATGTCTGTATGGAAAATGATATCCCAACTTCTGAATTGTCATGAACCGTTCTCATTTAAACTTTTAATTCTAGGCCCTGATGGCTTGTCTTGGCCTATCAACAGATACAAAGCCAAACTGCTTAGGATCCTTTTACACATTACTTTTAAGACATTGTGCCATTATTGGAGAGACTTTTCCAAAACTGATTATCTTATATGGTGAAAGTCCTTGTGCTTTAAGCTAAATACGAAAGAGTGGCAGCGGACCACTCAAGAGTGCTACAATCACATGAAAAGGTCTGGGCTCCTTTAGCTGAATTCTCACATTACCCTTTACTTGACTTTTTTCTACTTCATATTTTCTGATTGGCTTAATTCTAGGCGGATAACAATAAAAATATACATAAAATGAAAACAGACAAACTAAAAAATCATAAAAGTACATGATAGATTATAACAAACACTAGCCGTTAAGCCTGTAAAAACGGGCGAGATTTCCAGCTACCCTCCTCGCCGCCGCTCCCTCCTCCCTTCCTGCCGAGCCCCCTACACTGACCTGACAGCACCTCTCACTTCCGTGTGAAAGCGCTGCAGGCAGCAGCAGATTGCTCTGCTGCTGCCTGCAGTGCTTCCACACGGAGGTGAGAAGCGCTGTCAGGTCAGTGCAGGGGGCCCGATGCGGAGGAGGGCGGGAGCAGTGGCGGGGATGGGGGGGAGGGTGGAGGTTGGTGCGTGCAATGTTTGTTTCCAGGCGGCAGCGTCCAACAGTGATTCCGACTCCGTTTCCCTCTCTGTTCCGCCCTCTGACGTCATCACGTCTTGACGCGAGGGCGGGACACAGAGAGAAGTCTCTACTGCGCATTTGCAGGTGAGTCGGTCACTTGCCGTTTATATGCTTGATTGGTGAGCTGGCATGTGTGTGCCTAAGAGACAGTGATACATGCATAACTTATAGTACTCTATAAGTTACAGGGGCAATTCTATGACTTGGTGCCAAGATGTAGGTGCCACCATGGGATGAATTCTATACATGGCACCGAAAAGAATTGGTGCCAAGAAAGCACTGTTCTATAAGCCACACTTAAAGATAGATGCGGTTTATAGAATAGCATGTACACTCGGGAATTGCAGCTAACTTTAGCCGCGGCCATTTGCACCAACTGAAACGTGGTGCAAATATACACACCTTATATTAGGCATGTATCCCCATTATTCTATAACAGCATGCATTAATTTTAGGAACGCCCCTGTTATGCCCATGACTCTCCCATTTCTGTGTCCCCTTTTTGAACTCACATGTAATGTGCGTATATTCCAATTAAATCTAATTAGTGCCAATAATTGCTTGTTAAGCCAATTATTGGTGCAAATTAGCTCAATGTTCAATTAAATTGCACACACCCAAATTTGCACATGCAGTTTTTAGTGACTTTTATAAAATTAGGGGGTTAGTGTCAATTCTATAACACCAAGTGCTGCTCTGCAGTACTAAATTTAATTATGGTCAATGATGCCAAGTAAAACTTGTTGCAAATCCCAACACCTAAATTATGCACGGACCAGGTGTATTCTATAACAACGCACATAGATTTTAGAAATGCCCATGACTTGCCTATTCCACACCCGTGATCACGCTCACTTTTCAACTATGCGATTTAGAATTTACGCACACCACATTATAGAATACACTTAAGACAGTTCTGTGCATAAATTCTAATCAATGGCAATTAGTGCTAGTAATTGGTTGTTAACATCCAATTATCAGCGCTGATTAGCTTGTTAACCAATTAGCTCATGCACATTGTTATGGAATATGCTTCGATGCTTCGATTTCCACGTGGAAATCTCAGCGCAATATATAGAATCCTGGGGTAAGTGACTTTGGTCTGTACTTTATAGAATGGTGCCTAGGATTTATACCTGTAAATGACAATTATTGACACCTCTGACACACATAAGTGGTCAGTGCTACCATTCGATAAACTACTCACGCAGCAGGTGCCTAATACAATGAGGGAGGACATGAGTAAATGTGCATCCTGTCCACACTTCATCCAGAGTCTGCCCATGCACATGCCCACATCTCATCATAGATATATGCATATTTTCAGAATAGTGCACGTGTGCATGTAGACACCTATGTGCTAGAATTCTGAAGACTTATGCATGTAGCTGTTGTGTAAATATTAGTCTCTACTTTATAGAATTACATGGATCTTGCCAGGCATTTGTGACCTGGATTGGCCACTGTTGGAAACAGGATACTGGGCTTGATGGACCTTTGGTCTGTCCCAGTGTGGCATTACTTATGTACTTATGATGCTAGCCATGTCCCCTGCATTCACCACACAGGTTTTGAACTTACCTTACCTTAAGTTTTGCACTTAAGATATGACCCTACCTTTCCCTCCACTTCCCTTGATGCCAAGGCGTGAAGTACAAAACCATTCACATAACAAGCTTCCCTTACGTCTGCACCAAAATCTGGAACGCCCTATCGAAAGACTTAAAATACATGAACAACTACCTATAATTCAGAAAACACCTGAAAGCCCACTTCTTAAAAAAAAAACATTCCTCCCCGACAACACCACCTAATCAACAGAGATTAAGACAACACTCCTTAATCAAGAACTAGAATGTCATCTGAACTTGGAATGACCTGAACCTTGCATAATCATACAACATGGCTTCTTAACATGTAACCAGTTTTCACTTAGTTAATTGTAAGCCACATTGAACCTACCAGCAGGTTGGAAAATGTGGGGTACAAATACAGTAAATAAATAAATATATAGAGTAAATGCAAAATCTTACAGCACTTTGATAAAAAGCCCCATATTAGTACTAAAACACATAAATGGCTTGCAGTGATGCAGGAGTGCACATTAGTAAATCTTCCTTGTATCATTCTCCTCTTATCAGCTAAAATAAATAAATAAAATATATATATATTCTTTTTTTGTTTCCCTGTTGGAAGCAGAAGTGTGTGGCCTTTCCCATCCAGCGAGTGCTTCTGAAGTATTACTTTGCAAAATCTCTTTGTTATCCTGTCTGGATGAAAGACATTCTATAAATCCAAATTATTGCAACTAAGAAGATATGAAAAGCAGCCAGCTCGAACAAAGGACAGAAGTATTTCAGGGCTCATGCTTAGAAAATGCCAGTTGATAGCAGCATTTGGGCCTTGGGGATAATGCCGCATCATTCACAGCTTCTTTCACAATAAGCAAGGCACCAAATTAATTAATCTCGCAAAACGCCAGCAGTGCAGTCCTTGAGACCATCAAGCATTATAATGTACTTGAACAACAACAGTTCAATTGTAATGGAAATAGGAAAAGGCATCTGTGTTATACTTTTGCAAACTGAATACAGCACCAGGAACAAAATGAGTTGACATTAAATTAATCATTTGTTCACAGAAGCTTCACCTTGAGTAGATTGCATGGTAATTATTGTATGAGGAGGGTGAAACTGCAGAACCTGAAGCCTATGATTGTATTGGGAATTATCATTTTCTGCCAGTTAGTTAGAAAAAAGAAGGATAAATACAGTACCCGCTTGAATCATTTAAATATTCAGACAGAGAAGATGTTCTGGGGAACCTCTGCATGAGGTGAACTATAATTTCTTTACTTAAACTTATACTCACTTCTCCAGAAACTCCAAGCAAGGTATACAAGTTTTAAACAAAAATCAATGCAACAAATAATAGACAAGATATAAAATATAAAAACAATAACATAAAATTAAGCAAGACAAATTTTATAAATGGATTTTTCCAATATAATGAGTACCTTTCTAAAATGTCAGACATATAAAAATAGGAGTAAGAACCTCAAAATGACAGGTTGATCTAAAAGCCTGTAAGACGAGATTATGCCAATGAAATAAAATTAGCTAGAGGCTATAAATGACCACTAGTGATAAATGGAAATGTGAAATACCTGCCTATTTATTTTCTGATTATATCATCATCATCATCAATCCTGTAAAGTTGCTCCTTTATTATTTTTATAGCTGTGTGTGTGTGTGTGTGTATGTGTAGGGGGGGGGGGGGGTGTAAAGAGTCATGCATTTGATATACTGCCTTTCTGTAGATACAACCAAAGCAGTCTACGTTTATTACTAGCACAGGTACTTTCTCTTTCCCTAGTGAGCTCGCAATCTAAGTTTTTGTACCTTGGGCAATGGAGGGTTAAGGGGAGGATTCTATAAATGGTGCTCAGAAATGGGCACTGGAAAAGATCGTCACTAAGCACTATTCTGTAAAAGTACACACCCTTTATTGAATAGTGCTTAGCACCGATTCTCACATTCCAACTCTGGGCACTAGACATACCCCTGCTGAAACCTGGTGTAAATGCTGGTGCCCAAGTTGGGCACGGAGACCCATTATTCTGTAACACCACACAACTTTTCGGAATTCTCCTGATATGCCCATGCCCCTCCTATTGTCATGCCCCCTTTTGAGTTGTGCCCAGCATTATTGAATAGCCACAGCCAATGCTAGATGTGGATGGGGGTGGGGGTGGGGGCTAGAGAAGGGAAGGGGAGATGCTGGACATTGATGAGGTGCTAAAGAAGATGAGAGATGATGGACATGGGGGACAAGAGAAGAGGAGATGTTGGACATGGATGGGGGGGGCTAAGGAAGGGGAGATGTAGGATATGGATGGGGCTAGGGAAGGGACAATGATGTGGACATAAAGGCTAGGGAAGTGCAGATGCGGGACATGAATGGGAAATAGGAAAGGAAAGGGAAGGGTGGTAGGTGCTGGATGTGAATGGGCAGAGCAATGGAAGTGAAGGGAAGATGCTAGACAGAGTGGAAGGGTGGCCTTGAGCTACCCTTGGGAGAGAAGTGTGCAGCTCAAGGTTTTCCTAGGGCATCAGATACACTTGGGCTGACTCTTAGGAAGAGGAAAAGAGAAGGATGTTGAACAGGGGAAGGGGGAAAGAGAAGGATGAATGCTGAGCTGAGGGTACAAGGAGAGCTAGGAGAAGCTGTCCCAGAGCTGCTGCTTGCATTGCATATTTTCTCATTTTTATTTATACACCTATTTTATTTTATTTCAATCCAAATCTATTTATTGCATACCAGATATAATTAAAATAGACTAGGCACTTATTAAAGTATATCTAATATATAACATGATGTGGTGGGAGAAAAGGAGGGGGCGTGTGGAGGTGATGAACAAAAACACTGACAGAATTCAAAAATGTGTGGGATAAATACAGGGGATCCACACAGTACTTCTCACCAAAAGCAACAAGGGGCTCAGCAGCCTACCTGGAATCCTTCTCTCTGGCGCGTCCTGTCCCTGCGTAAATAGGAAGTTGAGTCAGAGGGGGTGGGATATGCTAAAGAGAAGGATTCTGGGCAGGTTGCAGAGAGAGTGTGTTTATCGCTTCTGCTGCCCTGTCGCCAAAGCAAATTGGTTTGAAAAACCACCGGGGGGGGGGGGGGGATAGGAGTGATGATGGATCTGCAGATGGAGGGACAGGAACGGGAAAAATAGAATTTACCCCCACCCCCAAAAAAAGCAAAAAAAAACCCAGTGTGATGGCAGGTCAGGCACTGACCATACGCCACTGGTGTAGAGGTTTCTGAGCTCCCCCTTGTTGTTTTTATGGATATGGGAGGTGCTGGTTGGTGCCATTGAGCCTCTCTTGCTGTTTGACATGTTTACTGAATCCCCTGTTTTAAATGTCACCACACGCTACTGGGGATCCCTAAATAGAAAGAGAATGGAATAATAATAAAAAAACTTAAATGATCTTTTGACTGCTGATGTGTTATGATGGCCAGAAAGAACCAGGCACACCCATTAAAGGGGGGCCGACCACAACCGGGCTGAAGGCCAGCGAAGACAGAAGTGTGGGGGAGGGTACAGGGAGGGCCTAGCTAGAGAGCAGAGGTAGTAGTGGGAGGGAAACAAGGGGTAGCAAGGGGAGGGGGCAGGAAAGAAGGGGAGGAGCAAGGGAGGAGGAGAGAGGAATTTGAACTGCACAGGAAGTCCTTTTGAATTTGGAAGCAGGAGAAGGGTTGATACGTCGGAGTGTGTGCCGAATGCCCGAGTTGTTGGTGCTGTCCAATATTTGAAAGACTTCTATTGTCTATGTCTTACAAATGGCAAAGACAGATCAAGAGGGGCTCAAGATCCAGAAGTTTTGCAGTACCACAAGCTGCCATGATAGGTCGTGACAGCCATTTTCTGTAGGCAGCTGCAAGGGGCAGGAGCGAGTGGGCTTTGCTCCTACCCCCATTGCCCCCACTGGACCACCAGGGATGGAAGGTAGGCCCAGTAGGGCGGGGAGTTGGGGGATGTTTCAGTGGGAGGGGGTTGTGACTCTCGCAAGAAGAGAGAATTGAAGTAAAGAGCTGCATCGGGGGGGTGGGAGGGGTATCACGGGACTTTATGCGAGTGTCGGCCAATATTCAGTGCCAGCACCTGCACAGCTAAGTGGGCCAAATTATTTCATTCTCTTCCCTTATGTGTACTGTTATTTCATTGTCTACCGGATAATGATTGTTGTGCAATTACTTTCCCCTTCGTTTATTTTTAAAAATGTTTTCTCCTACACCTTGTTTGTTCTTCCCAGTGCAATGGCTTATGTTCAGTCATAACTAAGTACTATAAACTGGAAAGAGAAAGTGCCTATGCTAGTAATAAATGATTTTGATTCAGTAGTGTAGCCAGACCTCAATTTTTGGGTGGGCCGGTGGGTGGACTGGGTAGGCATGACCCACATATTTCCTCTCTGTCCACCCCCCTCCCGTAAAGATAAATACCTAGGCTGGAGGGGATCTCCAGGCCCTGCCAGCTAAAGAATCTTCTGGAGGCCCCCAAGGCTTGAGAAGTCTCATCCCTGCGCCAGTCACCAGCATGGCGAGAAGCAGCGTTCAGCAGCATTGCCTGCATGCCTGCCTGCCTTTTAAAATAATTCGTCTCCCCAGGCTCCGCTGCATTTACTTCTTCACCCATCGCAAAGCGCTGCCGTTCGCACAGGCAGCTCCGCTCCCCTTTGCCGTGTCCATTCAGCCCTCTCTGATCCACTTCCTGCAGTGGATACGTAGGGCCAGATGGACGTGGCAAAGGGGAGCAGAGCTGCCTGTGCGAATGGCAGCGCTTTGCGACGGGCGAAGAAGTAAATGCAGCGGAGCCTGGGGAGACGAATTATTTTAAAAGGCAGACAGGCAACGCTGTTGAACGCTGCTTCTCGGATCTGGCGGAGCTGCGGGAGAAAAGGCAGCGACAGCAGCAGGATGTTGGATGGGCAGGCCTGGAGGGAAAGTGGATGGGCCTGGGCCCGTCCAGGCCCGCCCGTGGCTACGCCCCTGTTTTGATTGCAAGGACTGGGGCTGGTCAAAGGACAGATGCTGGAAGAGTGAGAAGGAAGAGGATGACAGAAACTATATGGAGGTAAGATGGAGGGGTAGAAAGGTGCATGCTGGTGATGGGCAGATGCCTTAGAAGGGAGAGAGTTGTAAGGGTGAAGAGACAGGGGAATGGATGCTAAGAATGGGAGAGAGGGAGGGGCAACGGATTCTGATAGACAAAAAAATGGTGCTAGCTCTGTGGAGGAGGTGAAAGAGAGTAGAAATGGGGAAGCAAAAGGGAGAATGAGAGTTTGGATAAGGGGGCAAGATATAAGAAAGGGCCTGGAGGTGAAGAGGCATGAGTGACAGGGAAGGAACTGGGGTTGGTGAGAGACAGTAGTAGATGAGGCTGAAGAAGGAATGAATATAGAGGATGAAAATGGGGGTCTAGAAAGTGAATGAAAGAAAGGGGGACTAGAAGGCTGGGGAAGGAATAAGACAGGTCGAAATGGAAGGATGAGGAAAGTAAAGGTAGGAAGTGGAAACACAGTATGTAGGTGAAAGGTAGAAAGAGGGAGACTGAGGATGAGGGAGAAGGAAGAATGACATCTAACTACAGTTATATCAAAAAGTAGGTGAGAGAAATGGAGAAAAAAGATGAAACAGAAAGATCAATGCCAATTACAGATGTAAGGAAAGAAGATAGGAACAGAGAAGAAACTGAAACTTGGAAATGGGATCCTGGAAAAGGCTTAAGAGCAAACCAACAAAAGAAATGATAAAGAGAGACCAAGCTCAACCAACTGGAAAAAACAAAATGATCATACAACAAAGGTACACGTTATTTTCAGTTTTTAGAGAGCGAAATGCTTATGATCTTTCATCATCCAATATGGCCGTTCTCTGTATCAGCTTAGACATCTGATCATCCGAGTATCCAAACAGTCTGGTTTCCAGAGTTTTCTAGATTCCATTTCATTTTTTATCTATATATTTCTAATTTATAGTTTCTTACCGCCTGATATTTAAAACCATTTAACCAACCAGGAATGGCTCTTGGCCAGTTAAATGGCACTTAACTGGCTATCCAGCAATATTCAGTGAGAGATAGCTGGTTATCTCCTCCTGAATATCACCAGTTAGCGCTTAGGGGGAGATTCTATATATGGCACCTACAAAATTAGTGCTGAAATCAGTGCTAAGAGTATTCTATGATCAGTGTCTAGATTTTGGCACCAATTATAGAATACGCTTAGTTGATATTTTAGTGCCTAAATCTAGGTACAACCATTTACACCAGTGAAAACGTGGTATAAATTTCAGCGCATAGATTTATGTGCGCTGGCCCACATTCTATAACTAGACATGTAAATTTCGGAATGCCCATGAAATGCCCATTTCCCTGCCCATAACAACGCCCCTTTTTGCCTGCACGTGTTAAAAGTTCAGTGCACATCGTTACAGAATATTTTTAGCGAGTTGCGCGCCTAAATTCTAATCAGTGCCAATTAGTGCTCATTATTGCTTGTTAAGTGTTGTTAAATTATGTACATTGTTACAGAATGCGCACTGATATCTGTGCCGATCTCTAGGCATGCTATATACAATCAGGGGGCTAGCGGATAACTGGTTATATTGTGCGATATAACTGGCTATCCGCAAATATTCAGTGCGTCACTGGCTACGTATGATGGCCAAACTAGGCTGCCGGAATAGCAGGGAATATCTTTGGCCTCTTTAAACTTAACTGACCAGTGTTGAATATGGGCTTGGCTAGTTAAATGTAAACTGGCCCAAAAATATCCAGACTTTCAATGCCAGTGACTGGAAACGACCTGGCATTGAATATCCGGGCTGACCGCCAATCGCGGAAGTTAGCCGGGCTCCGTCCTGCAATCTGAATATTGGGCCCTTATTCTTTACTAGGTGATACTCTGCATTTTCATGTGCAACTGAGGTGAGGGATTCTGTTCATGTGACAGTTCTGTGCAGGAACCCATGACAGTCTGGATAGTTCTCTTTTCTCTAGCTGGAGGTGCCCTGGGGTTCTAGAATATTTGCATTGATGATTTTTATAGGTACTGTTCATGCAGTTTGAGTTTTTGAATGGTGCTCATATAATATGGTAAGCTGGATGGTTCTTGCACTTGGTATGGTATGGTAAAGTCCATTTGCAGGGTTTTGTGTAACTACACAAAAGGGCCTTTTTACTGGAATGTGCTAAAATATGAATTTAATGCATACTTTCCCTTGCGCTAAGCCCATATTTAAGGCACCAGTATTTTAAGGAGTTTCTTTTTTGAAGATCTCACGTTAATTTTTCCATTAGCACATGGGACTTGCAAAAACATTAACATGGAAGTGCCTCCTATTTAGGAGGTGCTGAGTGCTCCCATGTAAACCTTGCTTTATCTAGCTAGTATACACTAGCGTGAACATGCTAATCATTCCCTGCCCATGACATGCCCCCTCTTGAAATTTTTTTTAATGCACAATTAGCATATGTTGACAGGCAAATTACCGCAAAACACTTTAATGCATTTTGTAAAGAGCCTTATTTCTCACATTAAGTGAATGTTAGCATTTAATTCAGTTTTGTAAAAGGGCCCCAGAGTGTGTGCTGGAGGGAGGGAGAAGAGGGAAAGTTGAGAAATAGTGTCTCAAGAGAGGGACTGCCTGGAGGAAAGGGAGGGTGAGAGAAAGAGATTGCTAGGGTTGGGAAAGTTCAGAGATAGGAGATCGATAAGAGGGAATGATGTGAGGAGGGGGGAAGGAAAGAAATAGAGAAGGGGAGAGAAGGTGGAAGGAAGAGAAATGGAAAAAAAAGGCAAGAGGTATGTATGCAGTTTGCATAGCAAGCAGTACGAGGAGAGACTTGATGACCTGAACACGTATACCCTGGAGGAAAGGAGAACCAGGGGTGATATGATATAGACATTCAAATATTTGACAGGTATTAATCCGCAAACAAAACTTTTCCAGAAATGGTAAAGTGGTAGAACTAGAGGACATGAATTGAGGTTGAAGGGAGGAAGCCTTAGGAATAATGTCAGGAAATATGTTTTTCACCGAGTGAGTGGTGGATAGGAGATAAAAACCATAACGAAATTCAAAAATGCATGGGGCAAACACATAAGAATCCTGTTTAGAAGGAATTGATCCAAAGAAGCTTAGCAAAGACTAGATGGCAACACTGGTAATTGGGGGGGGAGGGGGGGGGGGAAGCCAGTATGGGGCAGACTTCTATGGTCTGTACCTTGAGTGTGGCTGGATAGATTTGGATGGGCTGGAATGGAGCTTATCAAGGGCTTTGATAACATCTTCAAAAGTTTTTAAAAAAAGTACAGTGCCATGCAGACCTTTGCAGTCTTTGTTCTGAAAATAGCATGGACAAATCAAGTTCAAGTATACGTATGTTGTATCACCTCTCTTCGGGCAGACTGGATGGATCATACAGGTCTTTATGTGTCGTCATCTATTATGTTACTATGTATTTAGGAGAAAGAGAGTTAGGAATGGGGAAGGGAGGGATGATGGGGAGGAAGATGAGCTGAGAGAAATATGAGGAGATGAGTGGCAAGGGGCAGGAGTGGAAAGAAGAAAAGAGGGAAAAGGTAATGTTGAGAAAAGAGTAGAAAGGAGGGAGGGGTAGAGAAGGAGATGAGGGAAAGAGTTGAAGAATGAGGAAATTATGGTGAGATGGGAAAAGGTGAGTGCAGAAGAATAGATTTGAAGTGGTAAAGAGTGTGAGGAAGTGAGATGGGAGGAAGAGAAAAATGGGTGCGATAAAGGAAAATACAATGAAAAAGTAAAAGAAAAGAAACTGAATCTATAAAACAAGCAAAAGAAAAGTTGACCAATGCTGAGAGAACAAAATGGGTAACAGAAGAAATAAACTTAATTTATCTTCAAGTACCAGAACCATCTCCAGATTTCTCATGGCATTATCCAGTTAGTTACTGAAAATCCTTGCAGACTGGATAAGCACCATGGCAATCTGGAGGCAGAGACAAACTAGAACAGCAAATTATCTGGATAGGTGTGATAGCTGGATAACTTAGGAGAGTAAAAAAAACTGTCAAGTTATTATTATTATTATTATTACTGTAAGTTTTGAGGTTCTGAGAAAGTGAGGGAGTATCCTTAAGAAGTGGCAGTGTCTTATAGACTCCCTCACAAACAGCAATGACTTATATACTGCCCAACCCAAGAGATCTGAATGACTCACAAAAGATTATGAAACTGCAATGCTGAAAAACTAAAGTAAATCGTAAAAACAATTAGCAATCTGCAATCAAAATATTTCTGGAATAAGGTTTAATTTTTCTAATTTGCAATAAAATAGTTTCAGATCTGAGAGTAATTGAAAAGGAATTTCATAGAAGAGGATCAACTTCAGAGAATAGCAGGAAGTAGAAGAAAATGATGTTTTTGAGGAGAATACAATTTGCAGTGATCAGGCTTTAATGCTAAATAAGATGACAAGTAACCAGGGCTTATTCCATGTAAAATTTTAAATGCAATACATAATAATTTAAATTCTACATGAAATTCAGCCAGCAACCAATATAAGGCACAAAACAGGGGAGACACTTTATCAAATTTTTGTTTACCCAAAATCACTTTAGCAGTACAGTTTTGAATCAACTGAAATTTAGCTATGACCTTTCTTAGAAGACCCAGATATAAAAAATTACAGCTATCGACGTGTGAAAGAATAAAAGCATGAACTAGTTTCTGAAGGTCATCAAGAGAAAAATAAGACTGAATCTGCCACAGTCGTGGGATGGAAAGAACATAAACAAATTCACTCATTCATATACCTCTTCCTGTTTAAAGAAACCATAAGTGATTTTTTTTTTTTTTTTTTGGGGGGGGGGGGGTAAGAAATTGAAGCAGCTTTAGTCAATAGAGTGGCAAAAATTGCTGGAAGACTTGTTATGACAGCAGTCAAAATATTTAGCCTTTTACCCACTGAACTGAATTTAATAATGGTTTTCAAACCAACAGTGGAAAATACATTTGGTCATTTGCTCCGATGTGGTTCAATAGCAGCTACATTTTGTTTTCCATGGCTCTTTTTAATTACATAGACCTATAATAACAATGTTTGTATGGTCTAATTTTTTGTGATTTATTCTTTTACAGTATATACCAGAAGGCCTTAACATTCTTGACCAAGATGTGATTGACGTATTTTTCAAAATTTTTTCTTCAAAGCTAACAACTGCAGACATATAGGGGTGAAATTCTATAAATGGCACTTAAAAATCGGTGCTGAAACAAAGCTTAGGGCCCCTTTTACAAAGCGTCGGTAAGACCAACACGGGCTTACCACTCGCTAAAAGGGAAGTGGGGCTACCGCAGCAGCCCAGCAGTAGTTCCCACCCCTAGCGTGCGTCATATCCGTCGCTATAAAAATATTTTTATTTTTGTAGTGCTGGTGTGTACCCGGCGGTAATCGGGCAGTGCTACGAGCTGCCCGGTTACTGGCGAGTTAGCGCGGAAGCCCTTACCGTCACCTCAGTGGCCACATGGCAAATGCTTCATTTGCCGCACTGCCATTTCCTGAAAAAAAGAAAACCCTGCCTTTTACTCACTGTCAAAAACATGTGGCGATGCCAGCACAGGCCCTCTTTTGCTGCAGCTTTGTAAAAGGGGCCCTTAAAGCAATATTACTACTACTACTTAACATTTCTAGAGCGCTACTAGAGTTACGCAGCGCTGTACAATTTAACAAAGAGAGACAGTCCCTGCTCAAAGAGCTTACAATCTAATAGACAAGTGAACGGTCGGTCCGATAGGGGCAGTCAAATTGGGGCAGTCTGGATTCACTGAACGGTAAGGGTTAGGTGCCAAACGCAGCATTGAAGAGGTGGGCTTTAAGCAAAGACTTGAAGACGGGCAGGGAGGGGGCTTGGCGTAAGGGTTCAGGAAGGTTGTTCCAAGCATAGGGTGAGGCAAGGCAGAATGAGCGGAGCCTGGAGTTGGCGCGGTTTATAGAATAGCACTTAAGCCCAGGGATCGCATCTACATTTAGGCGTGGCCATTTGCACCAACAAAAATGTGGTGTAAATGCCCCCACCTCTATTTAGGCACAGAGCCCCCTTATTCTATAAGTATGCATGTAACTAAAGTCACGCCCCCGTTCCACCCATGGCTCTCCCATTTCCACACTCCCTTTTCCGCTTCATGAGTAAAATTTAGGCACGGATCCTGCACCTAAATGTATACATGTAAATGTTAATTGAATCTAAATAGTGCCAATAATTGCTTGTTAACAAGCCAACTATTTCACTAATTAGCTCATTATCCAATTAAAATGTGTGCACAAACCCCAAAATTCTATATAGTGCACCTTAATTTCTGTGTGGAAATCAAAATGTCTTCTGTAACAATGCATGTAACTTAATTGGTTAACTAGCTAATCAGCACTGTCAATTGGATGTCAAGAAGCAATTATCAGCACTAATTGGCATTAAGACTTACATGCACAACTCCTAAGTGTATTCTATAATGTGGTGTGCATAAATTCTAAGTCGCATAGTTGAAAAGGGGTTGTAGCCATGTGCATTATTATAGAATACACCCGCTCTGGGCTCGATTCTATATATGGCGCTTAAAATTAATGTGCCTTAGGCAATCACGCCTAAGCGTGTTCTACATACCACGTATGAATGTACACATGGTATTTAGCATATGCTTAGGTGTAGTTCATGCGACTAAATCTACACACGTCCATTTACGCCAACAAAAAGCTGGTGTAAATCCCCGCATGTACATTTCTGCGCACTAACCAATATTTTATAACAACACATTTAGATTTTGGAACGCCCATGAAAGACCCATTTCTATGCCCCTAAGCATGCCCCCTGTGTACGTTAGAATTTAGATGCAGTACATTACAAAATACGCTTAGCAATGTACGCCCGTAAATTCTAATTTTTGCCAATTAGTGCTTGTTATTGGTTGTTAAAAGCTGAACAATGCTTAACAGACTGTTAAAACAATTAATCTACTTGTGTAGTTATAGAATACACATAGATTTACTCACGGAACCACGTGTAACTCTAGGCGTGCTAAATAGAATCTAGGGGTCTGCGCCTAATTTAGGCGTCAGAATTTACACCAAGTAAAACATGGCCTAAATGGATGCAACCAAATTTGGTCACATGGCGAGGCACTCGGTGAATTCTATATACCGTGCAGAAATTTAAGCCTATTCTATAAAATTTAGGTGTACTTCAGAAAATATGCCAAGGCGTATTATTTTTTCTGCATGGATTTTTCAGTTGTCTTATATAGAATCTAGCACACATTTGCGCTCACATTTTTAAACTCTTTTTAGAGAATTAGGGGGATATGTACTATATAACAAATATTTTTCCTGTGGCTGAGATGTGCATATTTGTCTGTAAATTTAAGAAATATTGCTTTTGCTATGATACAAAATGTGAATGTGAAAACGTTTTGTAGTAGAATATTGAATAAGGTAATGAGGTAGCCATGTTAATTCATTCATGTATGCAATAACAGAAAGCCATGATTCTCAGGAGATGGTATTTTATTGGATTCATTAACTATTAATGCTGAATGTGCTATCTATGGTATGAGAGGTTTTATAAAGTTTTTATTTATGCTATTATCTATTTTATGCAAAAAATAAATTGAATCATAAAATGTTTGAAAGGACAAAACAGAATGAAAGAATTCTCTTAGCAATTCAAATCATAAAAATAATACTAATAAAAGTACGTAATTACCATATCTGATTCTTCAGTAGAACAAATCTTACATAAAGCATGGGAAATCAAATTCCAAAGTTACTTAAGAAGGAAAATAAAAACCACAGTAGTAAAGCAAAGTGCTAATAGTGCCACGAATATATAATATAACAACATGATATTCAGTACACCAATTTATTTTCACTAATAAGAGTGGAGTATCCAGTGTCTTCTGTGACACCTTGAGGGGCATAATCGAACGTCGCCGGTGAAATAGATCACCGGCAATCTATTTTGGCGGCAGCGCAACAGCTGGCCGGAACCGTATTATTGAAAAAGATGGCCGGCCATCTTTTTTTTTCGATAATACAGTTTAGCCCAGCCAAATGCCAGAGTTCGCTAGGTTTGAGATCGCCGGTTTTGTTTTTCAGCGATAATGGAAAAAAATGCCGGCCATCTCAAACCTGGCGAAATCCAAGGCATTTGGTAATGGGAAGAGCCAGCATTTGTACTGCACTGGTCTCCTTGACATGCCAGGACACCAACCGGGCACCCTAGGGGGCACTTCTAAAAATTTGAAAAAAAATATACAAATAGCTCCCAGGTGCATAGCTCCCTTACCTTGGGTGCTGAGCCCCCCAAATCTCCCCCAAAACCCACTGCCCACAACTCTACACCATTACCATAGCCCTTATGGGTGAAGGGGGGCACCTACATGTGGGTACAGTGGGTTTTGGGGGGGGGGGGTTGGAGGGCTCAACACTTAGCACCACAAGTGTAACAGGTAGGGGGGGTGGACCTGGGTCTGCCTGCCTGAAGTGCACTGCACCCATTAAAAACTGCTCCAGGGACTTGCATACTGCTGTCAGGGAGCTGGGTATGACATTTGAGGCTGGTTTATAGGCTGGCAATAAAGTTTTTTATTTTTATTTTTTTACTGTGGGAGGGGGTTGGTGACCACTGGGGGAGTATGGGGAGGTCATCCCCCATTCCCTCCAGCGGTCATCTGGTCAGTTGGAGCACCTTTTTGAGGCTTGGTTGTGAAAATAAAAGGACCAAGTAAACCCGACAAAATACTGCTTAACGCCGCTTTTATTTTTTCCATTATCTGCGAAAGCCGGACATCTGGTAGCCACGCCCATGCCCGCCCATGTCTCGCCTTCGCTACACCGCCGACACGCCCCCTTGAAGTTTCGCTGGCGCGGCAACGGGAAAACAGCGATGATGTCAAAAAACCCGATTTTGCCACTTTTGAGAGATTGCCGGCCATCTCCCAATTTATGTCGGGAAAATGGTCGGCGATCACTTTTGAAAATAAGCCTGCTTGTGACCTTTGATGTTTGAGAAGTTATCTCCATTTCAGAATATAGATATGTTTTAAGTCTACTCATTGGTCATTTCTATCCAACAAAAAAAATATTCTCATAGAGGCCCTTTTATTAAGCTGCGTAGGCACCTATGCGCGCCCAAAGTGCACCAAATTGGAGTTACTGCCCAGTTACTGCCCGGTTACTGCGTGGCCATTGCAATAATTTCAATTTTGGCGCGTGTCCGCTATGCGGCAGCTACGTACGGCAAGTTGAATTTGATGCACGTAGACCATTACCTCCCGGTTACTGAGTGAGACCTTACCGCTAGGCCAATGGCTTGCATTAAGGTCTCAGACCCAAAATAGACGCACTGCAATTTTCATTTTGCCACACGTTCATTTTCAGCAAAAATTTAAAAAAGGCATTTTTTGTAGGTGCGCTAAAAATTAATTCTGCGTGCGCCCAAAACACACATCTACACTACCGTAGGCCATTTTCAGCGCACCTTAGTCGAAGGACCCCATAGCTTTTTCAGACAGAAGGACATAGATATCTCATGTGGAATTCTGCATCCAAATGAATTACATGTTATTATTTAGAAACAGAATGTTTTCCTTTTGAGTACCAAAATAAAAGAGAGGCAAAAGCCAGCAGCAACAAAGAATGCAGGATATAACAAAGCAGTACAGCAGCCAACAGGCAGAATCAAGTTTATTAAAATCAGTCAGTGTAAAACGGTGGCTCAAAGGTGGTATATATGTGTCCAGACTTTATATGTGATCTTAGAACCAGCCCAACATGTTTTGACATCACAGTGCTTGCATCAGGGCCAATTTTAAAATGTATTGCAAGTCAGATGCTATCTGGTGGATTTTCAAAACAATTTAACCATCCAGAAATGGCCACTGACCTAAGTCGCTTGTTCGAGGCTATCCGCCTTATTTGCACTGGCACTTAACTGGTTATCACTGCTAAAATTTAGTGGTTAGCACCTACGTGAAATCTGGCTATTTTGAGGGCATTCCCGGCATTTGGTCTGTTAAGTGCTGATTTTCAGCACTTAACAGGCCAGGGTAACCACATAAATGGGACAGTCCTATCTTTATGTGGCAACTCATGGCTGCTTAAGTTCTGAATATCGACTTAACTGGCCATGTGTTAGCTGGCACGACATAAACTGGATATTCAATGCCGGAAGCCCAGACGTGGTCTGGCATTGAATATCTGGGAATAAAACCGGCAGCGATCAGCAAAACTCTCACCGTGACTGACTGAATATTGACCCCTAAGTTGTACCACCTCAAAATACAAAAAATGAATAGAGTTATTACATAAGTATTGCCATACTGACACAGACCGAAGGTTCATCAAGCCCAGCATTCTGTTTCTAACAGTGGCCAATCCAGGTCACAAGAACCTGGCAAGATCCCAAAACAGTACAATACATTTTATGCTGCTTATTCTAGAAATAAGCAGTGGATTTTCCCCAAGTCCATTTTGATAATGGTCAGTGGACTTTACCTTTAGGAAGCCATCCAAACCTTTTTTTAAACCCCGCTAAGCTAACCACTTTTACTACAGTCTCTGGCAACGAATTTCAGAGTTTAATTACACATTGAGTGAAGAAATATTTTATCTGATTCACTTTAAATTTACTACTTTGTAGCTTCATTGCGTGCCCCCTAGTCCTAATATTTTTGGAAGAGTAAACAAGCGATTCTGGTCTACCTGTACCACTCCACTCATTATTTTATAGACCTCTATCATATCTCTGCTCAGCCGTCTTTTCTCCAAGCTGAAGAGCCCTGCCACTTTAGCCTTTCCTCATTAATGGTAATGCCTAAAATCAGGTTTTCCAGCATGATGCAATGTGTCACATCGACTGAGGGTTACTCCTGCCCAAGGAACCCCTTGACCACCAGGTAACCTAAGTACTGGCACTGGGCTGAGGGGGAGATTCATTGAGGGCTTTATCCGAGGGCCCAGAATGGAGGGGGTTGGATTGGGGGGATGCCTTGATTGGGGGGTGATCTTGTGATATGAGTGAAAGTCACGGCAGAGAGCACTGGGCTGTGGCTTGGCAGCCTGATGCTCCTGGGAAGGAAAACAGCTGGGGTTATTTTACTGTAATTTTAGGGCTATAACAATACTTGGAGTGTGTTATGTTTATGTGTATGTTTATTTCTATTTGCTAAAATCACATTTTATTGTACATCACAAATCAATGCGATGTACAATAAAATCAAAAGATAAAATGATAAGAAAGGAAAGATACTCAAACATACCAAGAGAGCATTCAAATAATCAAGTAACATTGACTGCATGCTGTTCTTAAGACAGCAGTCGCGTTATCATTTTTACACAGTAAAGTGCTGCTTTTACATACATTTGCATATTTAGCAACTCATCACCATGTAACCCACAGTGACCTAAATATCATTGCAGTAAGACTAGTCAGATTGTGTGCCACGTTAAGGGGAAAATAACACTACTTAAAGTCCTAACACAGCTTGATAACTTCTTCTCTTGGTGTTACATTTTATTGCCAGTATATCTATGGATTGTGATTTAAATAAAGATCAGATTGTTTCTAGCCATACTATGGGTAAGGAAACGTCTATGTCATTTCCAAAGAATTTGAAATCATTACTTGATAATGTAGTTAGTTGTGTGTGTTACCATGCCAATATATTTGTATTTAAGGAATACATTTTATTGGTTTGTTCAGCCTTCCCTCATTTCCCACTCCTTTACTTGGTGTTGGATTCTCCATGGGATTTTTTTGTGTTTAGTTACCGCCTGGTTCCAGGGATATTTCACATACCTGTGTGATTAGAAAGCAGGCTTGAAAGAAAACCTATTTGCATTGCCGAATATATGACAATTTGCTAAAGATTACTGGTGTCATATGTTAACATGTGTTCTTTACCATGTGTGCAAGGGGGCCTATTTACTATGAACATGGACCCCCCTTAATTCTATATCTTGCATGAACAGTTGTTCATGCAATTGCATATGTGGAAGCAAAAGAGCCCTGCAAAAAACACTATATGCAGCACTACAAGCTACTTGGCACTTTCAACCTGAACTTTAAAATACATCTTTCACTACTGAAGCCTGTTGCTAAGGCCTGTGAATATGGTGACTAAGGGGCCCTTTTACTGTGGTGCGCTGACAAATGGCCTGCGGTAGTGTAGACACACGTTTTGAGCTTGCACAGAATCATTTTTCAGCGCACCTGTAAAAAATGCCTTTTAACAATTTTTGCCAATAAATGGATGCGCGGCAAAATGAAAATTGCAGCGCGTCCATTTTGGGTCTGAGACCTTACCGCCAGCCATTGACCTAGCGGTAATGTCTCACGTGGTAAATGGGCAGTAATGGTCTACACACGTAAAATGCCAATTACTGCCCGATTACCACCCATGCACCAGAAAATAAACAAATATTTTATGGCGCGTGTAGCGGATGTACTTCAAAAATGAAATTAACACAAGTGCCACGCGGTAGCCGGACGGTAACTCAAAATTGACAGACGGGTGCACGTAGATGCCTATGCGGCTTAGTAAAAGGGCCCCTGAGCCAACATAATGGCTGGAGCAGCAGAGAGACACAAGATGTTGTTATTGGATAATGCATTTTCCGGTCAAAATGGATCTGTGTTAGCATGAATTTGATGTAATGCTTTGGTTCTGTAAATCAGTATTGTAAAGTCCCTGGCATATTATTCCAAACTTAGTAGCATCTTTCCACCCCAGAAAAGCACTTGGTTACCTGAAACACTGACCTCATGGTTAAAGTGCTCTTCACTGTGGTGCCAGTGGTAGAGCCACAACTTTGGAGACAAACAAATTGTTGTGCATCAACAGCAAGGCCAAGAATGTACGTCAGCATCCTGGCTGCAGCTGGGCGCTTTCACTATGAGGGGCTGTCAGCTAGAATACGGGGGTTGAATTCCAGCTGAAGTGAGGCCCACCTTCACGTCTGTCTGACCATCTGAGGAATCTGCTGGACGCCTGTATCATCTACCAAGGTCATATGTTTGCATTGTACCTTTTGTGTAGTCCTGTGGGTTTATAGTAACAGGCTGCATTAGGAGCCTTAGGGAAATGTGCATTTACTGTATGCTGTTCTCATGATAAAATCAATACTGTTTCATGTATTTTCATTCTGTTCTCGCTGCTATTATTTTTTATTATTATTTATTTACATTTTGCTCACACCTTTTCTCAGTAGTAGCTCAAGGTGAGTTACATTCAGGTACACTGGATATTTCTCTGTCCCAGGAGGGCTCACAATCTTGTACCTGAGGCAATGGAGGGTTAAGTGGCTTGCCCAAGATCACAAGGAGCAGCAGTGGGATTTGAACCTGCCACCTCTGGATTGCAAGACCGGTGCTGTAACCACTAGGCCACTCCTCCAAATTAGCTTTTATAGCTCAGGTGATACACATCTATCTTCCACAAATTTGTGGTGATTGGGTACTGCACATGCTTCCATATTTGGACCCACCTTGACGTGTTTTACTTGGCAGTTTCATGTGCACTGCAGCCCTGGTCTTATTAAATATGTCTCATTTTCTGTACATTTTCAATAACACATCTACATTTACTCATCCACATGGCGCTGTATATGTTTTACTATGCCTTGGGACAATCTTGCCATTGTTCAGTCACTTTGACACTTGCTGTGCTGTGGGGTGTTTTTGACGCTGTTCAGGCACTTCAACTCTTTTCCTTTGCTATGGAGTGGTCATGTCACTCTTCATGTCATTTTCCCCACTCTCTGGGCTGGCGTTATACATGTTGTGACTCAGGGCAGAATTTTTGGATGGTAGGCATCCTTCTTCAGCTTTGAGCAGGCTTGGAGTCCCTTGTAGCCTGGGGACTCAGGGCATTTGCTCTGTTTGCACCCCCTTAATGCCAACCCTGCCCACTCTGGTGCCTTAGGGTGCTGTTGCATCTCCTGTTGATGCCTGCCTCCAAATTTCATGTAACTTGGATTGAAGACACCAGTGTTGAAGAGTCAAAAACATGGCAAATTGCTTCCTCCACTGATTTTAATAGAACACAAAATGAACAACAGAATGAAATAAAGAAAATAACCTGAATTAATTGAATGCAACAAAAAAGGGCAAATGTAAAGGAAAAATGTTTGTGCACATCCCTAGTACTGTGGTGATAAAAGAGAGGTTAATTGTTGTATTAAAAAAATAAGTATTTTTCTCTCAATAGAAGTAGAACGTTACACCTTGAAAACACTAACACAAAATAAGGAGAGAATTGAATAAATGGTGCTGAAAGAAATTGAGTTCTAAGCAGGGGCATAGGTACCTGGGGCCATGGGGGGCATGGGCCCCCACAGATTACACCATGGCCCCCTCTACATTTGATCCCCCCCCCCCCCCGTTGTTGCCGCCCGCCCCTGCCCTGCCATCGAATCAGGTACCTTGTTTGCCTTCGTTGTGTGATTATCTATTTCTGACGTCTTATGTCCTGAACCGTGCATGTAGCCCCATGCAGGAAGTAAGGCGTCAGAAACAAATGATCACACAACGAAGGTGCCGGAGTTGACCGGCGCTGAAGAAGACTCTTCGGCTGGCGGGGATTGGGGACCCCCGCCAGCAAACAAGGCACCTGATGTGGCGGCGGGGGCGGGCGGGTGGCGGTTTTGTGGTTGCAGCAGCGGGGGGTCGATGGAGGGGGGAGGTGGCTAAACAGTGCCCCCCCACCTCGGGCTCTGGCCCCCCTCCTGCTGAGGTCTGGCTACGCCCCTAGTTCTAAGTACTATTCTATAAAGAGAATGTGCCCTTTATAGAATAGTGTTCAGTGTGGATCCAGTGTCTAATTTTTGGGCACCATGATTATACCTACTAAAAGCAGGTGGTAATGCCAGCGCCCAACTTAGGTACGCTTTAGGGGAATTTTGTAAATCCGCATGCAACTTTTTGGAATTCCTTTGACATGCCCCCTTTTTAGATATGAACGATTGAAGTTAGGTGCCATGCTTTATGGAATCAAGTAGTTAATGTCCCAAACAGTTATATCTAAAGCAGGAATTCACAGCATAACATCTAGTGCATGGGGATAATCAGACTAACTGCTTACCACAACCATATGAACAATAGTGTTCCCTCGCACAGGCGAATTGGTGTGGAGCAAATCCTCATATACATCCCCTTACTTCTATTTCTTTTTATCGATAATCTTCCATCTTTTATATATCAAAACTGTGCAAATTCACATCAATCAATATTTACATTCTTTTTAAATTCTTTTTAAACAATCACTTATCTGTAAAAGGCAGCGATTTAACAGTAACAGGGAACCCCCGCCGACATGGCCAAGTTTCGCATAACGCTTTCTCAAGGAAGAGGCTCTCTGCAACACAAACCAAGTGCATATTACTGCTTGCAGTAAAACAAAAGCAACCATCACTTATTCTACTTTAAAATAAACTTATTACCGTTTCATCCTGCATATATCCCTGTGTATCAGAAAATGGCCGCGGCGTTTCTACGCGAACCTTACCTTATAAAGAGCTACAGCTGATCAGAAAAGGAGCAATGCGATTGGAGCAACCATCCACACTACACAACCAATGAAATCGCTGCCCTTACGATTACATCATCGACCACCAATCAATTTCCGAATTGAGCCCGTCAGGAACTAAAGTCTGTAACCTGAATATCCATTGCTGCTCCCTAAAGTTTAAAATTTGAGCAATGTTACCACCCTCCCACCCCACGCTCACCTGATCAATTATCCTCCATTTAAGATCAGAAAGTAAATGTTCCTTTTCCACCCAATGTTGTACCAAGGGTGCTGACAAAATAGAATTTTTGATGCGAGATTTGTGTTCATTCAATCGTATTTTAATCGATCGACTGGATCTTCCTATATATAATTTGTTACAGGGACAAACTATCATGTACACCACATTCTGCGACAGGCAGTTTGTATTAGAATGAGCATGTATAAATCTAGACCTCTCAGAATATCTCCATGAGACCCCCTCAATCGTGTTTTCACACCATTGGCATGACCCACATTTTGTATGACCCGAAGTAACAACATTCCTGTTCTTACCATCAATATCTCTAAGGGATAATAATTCCCCCAAGGTCTTACTGCGAGTATAGGCTCCAATAGGATGTTGAATAAAACATTCATAAATTTGTAGCACATGCCAATGTTGATGAATACTTGCCATAACGTTTAAACTTAAAGATGAATAGGGGAGCACAGCAGTTAACCTATCCTCATGCTCATGGGATCTATATTGTAATAATAAGTCCCTATTCGCAAATTTCGCTCTCAAATAAGCTTTTCTAATCACTGATCTAGGATAGCCTCTTTCCAAGAATTTATTTGTCATCTTTCTAGCCTGCTCCTCAAACATCCCCATATCAGAGCAGATTCTCTTAATCCTTAAAAATTGACTAATAGGTAAGCTTCTTTTGAGATGGTAAGGGTGAAAACTAGAAAAGTGTAACAGAGTATTCCTAGAGGTGGGTTTTTGAAACATGGTTGTATGTATCCCGTTAGATGTTCTAAATACCCACACATCTAGAAACTCAAGTCCTTGACAATGATGGTGAAATGTAAATTTTAAATTACCTTGTAAAGAATTTAATCTAGACATGAATTGTAGGAGAGATGCCTCAGAACCCTCCCAGATCAAAAATATGTCATCCAAATATCTCTTCCAATATGAGATATTACTGAATTCTTGTAATGTATATACCAGAAGATCCTCAAATCTGGCTAGATATAAAGTGGCAACCGAGGGAGCCAAAGTGGCCCCCATCGCTATGCCTATTTTCTGCTCATAAAACTGTTGTTGAAAATAAAAATAATTACTTTCAATTACTAGATGAGCCAGTTTCATAAGAAATTCAGTAGACATACGAGGGGGGGTAGGACGTTGGTCAAGAGTTTCTTTAATAATCTTTAAGGCCTCATCCTGTGGGATAACAGTATATAAAGATGAAACATCTACAGTCACAAAAATTGAATTCTCCGTAAGTGTAACATTTTGAAGACTGCACAAGAAATCCGTCGTATCTTTTAGGTAAGATTTTACCTGTTGAGCAACTGGTTTCAAAAAAATATCCAATAGTATCGATAACGGTTCCAATACAGTATTACATAATGCCACAATTGGGCGACCAGGTGGTTTAGAAATATCTTTATGCACTTTTGGAAGGAAATATATCCGAGGAGTTTTAGGACATTCAACATGCAGAAACCGCGCTTCCCGAGAAGTCAACATCCCAGCTGCAGTACCTTCTTCAATAATAGATTTAATGTTTCTTTGAAGGTCCACAACTGGATCCCCCATTAATTTTTTATAAGTGAGTTCATCCTCTAACTGACGATGGCTTTCCTGTATGTATTTGTTAATATCCCAGAGAGCCACCGCTCCTCCTTTATCCGCTCGTGTAATCAAAATATCATGTTGATTTTGCAATTGAATCAATGCTTCATATTGTTGTTTAGAAAGATTCCACATCTGAATATTATCTTCTTGTTGTTTTTCCATTATTTCTAGATCATGTAAAATACATTTCTGGAATGCTATCACAGACGGATCTAAATTTTCGAATGGCATCCAAGCAGATTTCGGATGGACCAAAGAGTTATCAGGAAGAGGTGGATTCACCAAAAAAAATTTTTTAAGATGTAATTTTCTAAAAAATCTAAACAAAGAAACTCGCATAGAAAACGGATCGTATTTAGTTGAAGGAACAAAACCTAATCCCAAATTTAATAGTTGTTCTTGACATCCAGATAACTCAAATGAGGAAATATTAATTATTGCTGATTTTGATTGGTCCACGCCCGGGTTTGATAATATCTGCCCGGACCTGGAGGATCCCCATGAGTTCCTTGCGTTTGAAAACGTGTTTGTCGTCCTCAAACATTGCTCAAATTTTAAACTTTAGGGAGCAGCAATGGATATTCAGGTTACAGACTTTAGTTCCTGACGGGCTCAATTCGGAAATTGATTGGTGGTCGATGATGTAATCGTAAGGGCAGCGATTTCATTGGTTGTGTAGTGTGGATGGTTGCTCCAATCGCAATGTTTGAGCAATGTTTGAGGACGACAAACACGTTTTCAAACGCAAGGAACTCATGGGGATCCTCCAGGTCCGGGCAGATATTATCAAACCCGGGCGTGGACCAATCAAAATCAGCAATAATTAATATTTCCTCATTTGAGTTATCTGGATGTCAAGAACAACTATTAAATTTGGGATTAGGTTTTGTTCCTTCAACTAAATACGATCCGTTTTCTATGCGAGTTTCTTTGTTTAGATTTTTTAGAAAATTACATCTTAAAAAATTTTTTTTGGTGAATCCACCTCTTCCTGATAACTCTTTGGTCCATCCGAAATCTGCTTGGATGCCATTCGAAAATTTAGATCCGTCTGTGATAGCATTCCAGAAATGTATTTTACATGATCTAGAAATAATGGAAAAACAACAAGAAGATAATATTCAGATGTGGAATCTTTCTAAACAACAATATGAAGCATTGATTCAATTGCAAAATCAACATGATATTTTGATTACACGAGCGGATAAAGGAGGAGCGGTGGCTCTCTGGGATATTAACAAATACATACAGGAAAGCCATCGTCAGTTAGAGGATGAACTCACTTATAAAAAATTAATGGGGGATCCAGTTGTGGACCTTCAAAGAAACATTAAATCTATTATTGAAGAAGGTACTGCAGCTGGGATGTTGACTTCTCGGGAAGCGCGGTTTCTGCATGTTGAATGTCCTAAAACTCCTCGGATATATTTCCTTCCAAAAGTGCATAAAGATATTTCTAAACCACCTGGTCGCCCAATTGTGGCATTATGTAATACTGTATTGGAACCGTTATCGATACTATTGGATATTTTTTTGAAACCAGTTGCTCAACAGGTAAAATCTTACCTAAAAGATACGACGGATTTCTTGTGCAGTCTTCAAAATGTTACACTTACGGAGAATTCAATTTTTGTGACTGTGGATGTTTCATCTTTATATACTGTTATCCCACAGGATGAGGCCTTAAAGATTATTAAAGAAACTCTTGACCAACGTCCTACCCCCCCTCGTATGTCTACTGAATTTCTTATGAAACTGGCTCATCTAGTAATTGAAAGTAATTATTTTTATTTTCAACAACAGTTTTATGAGCAGAAAATAGGCATAGCGATGGGGGCCACTTTGGCTCCCTCGGTTGCCACTTTATATCTAGCCAGATTTGAGGATCTTCTGGTATATACATTACAAGAATTCAGTAATATCTCATATTGGAAGAGATATTTGGATGACATATTTTTGATCTGGGAGGGTTCTGAGGCATCTCTCCTACAATTCATGTCTAGATTAAATTCTTTACAAGGTAATTTAAAATTTACATTTCACCATCATTGTCAAGGACTTGAGTTTCTAGATGTGTGGGTATTTAGAACATCTAACGGGATACATACAACCATGTTTCAAAAACCCACCTCTAGGAATACTCTGTTACACTTTTCTAGTTTTCACCCTTACCATCTCAAAAGAAGCTTACCTATTAGTCAATTTTTAAGGATTAAGAGAATCTGCTCTGATATGGGGATGTTTGAGGAGCAGGCTAGAAAGATGACAAATAAATTCTTGGAAAGAGGCTATCCTAGATCAGTGATTAGAAAAGCTTATTTGAGAGCGAAATTTGCGAATAGGGACTTATTATTACAATATAGATCCCATGAGCATGAGGATAGGTTAACTGCTGTGCTCCCCTATTCATCTTTAAGTTTAAACGTTATGGCAAGTATTCATCAACATTGGCATGTGCTACAAATTTATGAATGTTTTATTCAACATCCTATTGGAGCCTATACTCGCAGTAAGACCTTGGGGGAATTATTATCCCTTAGAGATATTGATGGTAAGAACAGGAATGTTGTTACTTCGGGTCATACAAAATGTGGGTCATGCCAATGGTGTGAAAACACGATTGAGGGGGTCTCATGGAGATATTCTGAGAGGTCTAGATTTATACATGCTCATTCTAATACAAACTGCCTGTCGCAGAATGTGGTGTACATGATAGTTTGTCCCTGTAACAAATTATATATAGGAAGATCCAGTCGATCGATTAAAATACGATTGAATGAACACAAATCTCGCATCAAAAATTCTATTTTGTCAGCACCCTTGGTACAACATTGGGTGGAAAAGGAACATTTACTTTCTGATCTTAAATGGAGGATAATTGATCAGGTGAGCGTGGGGTGGGAGGGTGGTAACATTGCTCAAATTTTAAACTTTAGGGAGCAGCAATGGATATTCAGGTTACAGACTTTAGTTCCTGACGGGCTCAATTCGGAAATTGATTGGTGGTCGATGATGTAATCGTAAGGGCAGCGATTTCATTGGTTGTGTAGTGTGGATGGTTGCTCCAATCGCATTGCTCCTTTTCTGATCAGCTGTAGCTCTTTATAAGGTAAGGTTCGCGTAGAAACGCCGCGGCCATTTTCTGATACACAGGGATATATGCAGGATGAAACGGTAATAAGTTTATTTTAAAGTAGAATAAGTGATGGTTGCTTTTGTTTTACTGCAAGCAGTAATATGCACTTGGTTTGTGTTGCAGAGAGCCTCTTCCTTGAGAAAGCGTTATGCGAAACTTGGCCATGTCGGCGGGGGTTCCCTGTTACTGTTAAATCGCTGCCTTTTACAGATAAGTGATTGTTTAAAAAGAATTTAAAAAGAATGTAAATATTGATTGATGTGAATTTGCACAGTTTTGATATATAAAAGATGGAAGATTATCGATAAAAAGAAATAGAAGTAAGGGGATGTATATGAGGATTTGCTCCACACCAATTCGCCTGTGCGAGGGAACACTATTGTTCATATGGTTGTGGTAAGCAGTTAGTCTGATTATCCCCATGCACTAGATGTTATGCTGTGAATTCCTGCTTTAGATATAACTGTTTGGGACATTAACTACTTGCTTGGATGATTAGTCCCCACAGTGTGCTATTTGGTGACATTTAATTTAAGAGATGCTTTATGGAATAGCATGCAACGAGATGTGTGTGCAAATTTTTAAGATTGCCATTTAACATCAGTAATTGTTTGTTAACACTTAAGTGTTGATGTTTCCAAGCTCATTAGTCAATGTGCACAAAACGTTAGGCACACAAATTTGGGCATGATGGGCTAGATTCTATATATGGTGCTAGAATCTAGGTGCATCTGATAGAGATGCCTAGGCGTATTCTATTATACATGCCTTCATTTAGGCACACTCATTTATGCCAGTGAAAAGCTGGTGCAAATGCGTGCACCTAAATCTACGTGCACTGGCACATATTCTGTAATACCTTGCATAGATTTGATTGATAGACCCATCATGCCCACACTCTGCCTATGGCTGTGCCCCCTTTTTGGCTGCACATGTTGGAATTTACACACACCGCTTTATAGAATGTACGTAGCAAAGCGTGCACGTAGATTCCAATTAAATCCAATTAGTGATGATAAATGGTCATAATCGATCACTGATCATGACTAAGTGGATCGTTAAACAATTAAGGCACGCACACAAATCTATGCACGTGCCTCAATGCGCCATATATAGAATCCAGGGGAACGTATAGAATCTGGAAAATGGTTAAGTCTTAAAGCTAGAGAAGCTTAAAATGCATTTGTCTAAAGTCCTGATTCCCAAAGACTTATGACAGGAATTATAAATTAAAGCCAGATATAATAAAGGTTTTTGTTTTCCATTGTGTGTCTGTGGGAAAATGTTTAGAACCTAAATCCACTAGATGTACCAATAGAAAAGTCCAAATAAATGCACATTTGAGAGTTCATTTCAGAGTGAACAATCACTTTAAACTGCCCCTAAAAGTTAATCGTCGTAACAAATTTCAAGGTGTCTGCATTTGGACTGGTAAAAGTGGAAATTGCAATTCACTTTCTTTTTTCTTAATGAATTTTTTATTCAGAGCACCTGGCAAGATAGAGGAATGCATGTGTAAATCTTAAAATGTCTGAGCAGCCTGCATTGACCTTAACGACGGACGACACTGATGGGCTGTCCCCTCAAAGGGAGTGTGATACAGTAATTGAAACTCAGTGCCAGCTGCCGCTCACCTCTACTGAGCAGAAATTGCCCATCTTTGTCAAATTGTTCTGGTCTTCATCTGATGATTTTATAATCTGGCCTTTCCTACCAAGTAGTGAGCTGAGACTCATGAAAATCACATTTCCCAGAAGTTGAACTGCAAACCATATGCCATAGAGCTTTACGGTTTCTAGACATGCTGCTCAAGTCCTTTCCTTTCCCTTGGCCTTCATTATTTCAACACATTAAAAACATACACAAAACCACAAGCTCCCTCTTTTTCAAAATGTCTCACCCTTCCCAATGACATCTGGCAAGCAGGAAAAGTTTCAAAATTGTTTTGTAAAGAAAAAAAGTGTACTGTGTAGAAAAGTATCAAGCTGTTGCCTTTTGGCCATACTAATCTTATTGAAAACTTCACTGGGTCACACCTACTAAATAGAATAAGATATAATCTGTGCAGTTGTTCACTTGCTGTATAAAATCTAATCCTAAACTTATAGGAACGTCCATTGTGCCTTCCAATGCATAGAAATACAACTTCATAAATCTGTGCCATATAAATACCCAAATTAAATACATTATATTAAAATACAGTCCATAGATGTGCATTAAATACAACGTATACAGAACAATTTAAATTCAATAAATAATTGTAACAATACAATAATAAGAAAACCTTATCACCCACCTAACACGTCTTTCTCTCACAGAAACAGTAGATAACACCCAGTCTCCCATTCTTGTTATATTCCTTATCTGTTATGCAAATCCATTTATAATACTGCGCTACTTAATAAGGGAGAAAGCATTTTTTCTAAATCTGTGTTAGTGTCGGTGCAACATATTTTGCAATCAACTGCCCAATTCTAGGTTGAACAGAAAAATTCCTTTTGTGTAATTCTTTGGTTCGGCATAAAAATCTTTTAGTTTCCCTGCTAGGATAAACTTGAGAACTTTTTTCTTCTCTCTGTTTGTGCCAGTTGTTATTAGTGATAGTTCTTGTAATATTTTCACTATTATGGTTTAATAAATACTCATGAGCAAATTTCTAAATGTTAAAAAAATCAGATTATTTTAATAACCCTAAGAATGGATGCCAATATCCCAGGTCAGTCACTACAATAGCTTTACATTCACTATCCAGTGTTGTAGCAGTATTGAGATCCATGCCTGGTAGTAGCATCAATTATTTTAAACAGAATCAGAGTCCCAGCTCACCTTGTAACCAAAGTGCACATCAGAAACTGGGGACATTGTCCTGGGGTTACAGCTGATTCATCATCCTTAGTCCATTTCCAGATCAACAACCCCAAATAAAAATCCAGTGAGGTGAGACAGCGGTCAGGTAGAGCAGTGTGCCTTGCTGTTTGCTTTGTAGGATGCCCTGAGTACTAAAGGTTTCTCCCATGCCTCTGCTTATAAGAAAAGTGTAGGTTACTTTTTATCAAGGCTGCTGTCACACAGACTGAGCAGACCCAGCCTCCAAACTTGGCACCAGGAATTCCTGTGAGATGGAAAGACTATACTCAGATTGAATGGATTCTTTCTTCCCACAACTGTGTTTTTTGCTTGTTAAATCTACTTAACATCTGTGGAATGCTAACCAGTGACAGATGAAGCATGCAGTAAAAAGGCAACAGGGGTATGATGAGGTCTTTAACGGAATACATTTTAAAATTGACTAGACAGACTGGGAGATTTTAACAAGGAGAAGTCCACCTCAGCAGAACTTTCTCTATCCCTTGAGTTTCTAATCTCCAGTCAGACCTGGCATAGATAAATAATATTGCTTTTGGACTTCAACCCCTGAATTCTATAAAAAGCACTAAAATTCTGCGTGAAAATTTGGGTATGCAACTAATTTGCATGTGCAATTTATTAGAATAATGAGCTAATTAGTGCTAATAATAACATTGTTAACAAGCAATTATTGGTACGTTAGATTTAATTGAATGTACGTATATAAATTTAGGTGCCAGATCCACGCCTAAATTTTACGCATGAGTCCAGAAAGGTGGCACGGGAATGGGAGGGTCATGGGCAGTTCGGTAGTGTCCTTAGTTTTTACATGCATAAAGAATAAAGGGGATCCATGCCTAATGTTGGCATGAGGATTTGCACCATGTTTCAGTTGGTGCAAATGGCCGTACCTAAAGTTAGGCGCTTTTCCCAGGCATAAGTGATGTTCTATAAACTGCACCTAACTGTAAGTGCATTTTATAGAATGACGTTTTTTTTATGGCGCCAATTGTTTTAGGCACCATTTATAGAATCTAGCCCCAAATGGTACTAGACTGGGGGAGAACATCTGGACACACATGACTGGACAAGAAAGCATTAGAAATTCAAGGTACTTCAGCTTACTAGTTGTTTCTTTAATAGAACAATGTCTTCTTTCCTGTACATCTTTCATATACAACACTGATTTATAGCATGTCTCCATGTTCTGAAACTTCAAAAGGAGATCTTATGTACATCTTTCATTTAACTTAGCTGACATTTCATGGGTGTCAGCTCTATTTACATTAAACCATAAATCTCATTGCACTGTATGATATCTATCAAACTCTGCTGATGGAGTATCCTTGGACAAGTCACTTAAGTGTTATTGCCTTAGGCACAGACCAAAGACTGTAAACTCTCGGGGGACAGAAATGCAACTTGCCTTGAATTACAAATGGAATGGCATGAGCTAAATCCAAAGTAATAATAGCACTCCTTGTGTGACTGGTATCCTCAAGGCTTATGTTACAGTGTTGGGCACATGTGATAGTGCATACTAGGTACATTTGTTTTAAATTTGTTCATGTCAGATACAATTATTATGCAACTGTTTGTCTTCTTGTATATTCCAAAATCTATTGCTAAGGATCCATATCTCAAGTGCATGCCAATTATGGGGCTCATGCAATAAAACTCATTCTATATATTTTTAGTGTGCAAGATCATGAAAATTTGGTGTCCAAGGAAAAGCACCATGTACCATGGGAATCAATAAGTTGCATTTAGAATTTTTGCCACTCTAGTAGTGGAGGAGTGGCCTAGTGGTTAGAGCACCAGTCTTGCAATCTAGAGATGGCCAGTTCAAATCCCAGTGCTGCTCCTTGTGATCTTGGGCAAGTCACTTAACCCTCCATTGCCTCAGGTACAAACTTAAATCATGAGCCCTTCTGGGACAGAGAAATATCCAGAGAACCTGAATGTAACTCACCTTGAGCTACTACTGAAAAAAGTGCAAGCAAAATCTTAATGAATAAATAAATATATGACAACTAAAAAAATCTATGTTGTGCATGCTACCTACTAGCCCAAATCACATGCTAATCAGCCCATTGACTAGACAGTTATGTATGCCTTACCTGATAACTCTAATTTCTTGAGCCCTACTAGACTAGTCCAGACCAGTGAGATTTGTCCACCTGCCAGAAGGTGGAGACTGTATAATTATGGTACATACAGAGACCCCCCCCACCCCCCGCTAAATTTAGAACAAGACAGAGCCTATCTACTCACCCTCCCTACATATGCTGGTGCAGCCAGGAAGCAGATCAGTATACCATTTATCAAAGCTTCATTTTCCTATAACTTAGAAATTCATCACTAACACAACAACCTATTCACTGTATTTCATTATCAGCTGACCTCTATCCCCCCTTATTTTTTTTCTATGAATGAATTGTCTTATGCTGTTAAGCAGTAGATCAAGTTTAAACTCTCTATCTGCAACACTTAGTGGGGTAGTTATTAAGGTGCATCACAGATATAATGTGGTAAACATACATGTTTGATGCTGAGTAATGTTTTTGTATTGTAGTTGATTATGAATGTTTTCATGGAAACCACCTAGTTACAGGTGGTATAAAAGTTTTAAAAAAATAAATAAATAATAAATAAATAAATAAATGGCAATAATGTGCATTATATTACCATAACACATATTAATATTATACCATTGGATAAGTGATAGTAATGTGATACAAAGAATACAAATGTATGCAAAACATCTTATTACTATAAAAGTCAAATAATATGGCTTGCAATGAACACCACGAACTTTAGCTAGCATTATTTTTCCTGGCTGGTAGCATCAGGCCATGAAGCCGTGGCCTGTTGCTTCCAGGCCGTATCTTAAAGGAACTGGACATGCCCCTTAGCAGTAATACTGTGAGGCTACCACTAGGGGTCACAACACCATTTTTAACCTGCTACCAGCAGGGGGCAGGCATGACTAGGGATTGTTCATACCCCATATCCAGTTATAGAAGCCAACTTTCCAAAATGATTGTGGGTGCTCAACTTGGCACACATAACCTTGTCTGTAAAAAGGAAAACAAAGTATGGCAGTGTCATGAGCACAATTAGCCAGGCCATATTTAGATGTAGAGCACAACAGATAGTACACACACTAGAAGGACTGATGGCTAAAAGAAGAGCTAGGGAAGCACTGAATGTCCCATCAATCTCTCTTCTTCCTCAACCTCACTTCATCCCTACCAATTTACTCCATCTCACTTCTTCTCCTCCCTCCCACCCACAACCTTTCTATACCATAGTCATATCCCTTCTAGTCCAGCCCGGCCTATTCATACCATCCACACTCAGGTAGGAAGATTTTTTTTTTTTTTGTGTGAAAAAGGAACATGATGATCCTTTTCCATGTCTCTTTCAATTTGAGACTTGAATATAGGTATTCTCCATTATAAAACTTTTCCAGATCATGGCATCATGTACTGTCAAAACTCCCTCTGCTCCCCCTTGTCCCTTCAGTAAAACAACTTGTTTATCCTGGTGATCATAGGCTGCAGGAGAATGGCAAAATACTAGATATTCTCCACCCTTGACTTAGCCCAGCTAGCACAGAAATCTTTACTTTTGTGTCTATAGTTTGCCTTATATCCTCTGTCTCTGCTTATTCTTGGTCTTCTCTTATGCTTCCTCTCTGCCATCATGTTCTTTATCTTTTATGAATTCTTTTCCAGTCTTCTCATTTATTTAATTTCTCTTTACTCTACCTTCTCTCATCTCACTTCCTTCTAGTGTCACCCCTCCTGCCACTTCTCACTCTTCTCACCTTCATGTCTCTTCCCTCCATCATGACCTGCCTTTCCTCTTACCTTCCTCTCAGCCCCCCTATTCCCAGTCTCACAAAGATGCACTCCATCTCATGTCCCCTATGCCTGCCCTTCTTCCTGTCTCCCAAATCATGTCTCTTTTTTCCATCTCCCTTCCCTCATAATAGCCCATGCACCGTCCCTGAGTTCCTTTCACTCTCACAGCCTATTTCTTCTCCATCCACACAGCTACATTCCTAGTTCCCTATCAATTATCTTCTCTTCCCTTTAGAGCTTTCAGACACTTCTAGCAACATTCTCTCAACCAATAACCTCTTTCAGTTCCCTTTGCCTCTTCCTAGTCCCCTATATCCCTCCCTCCACAGCTGCAATACCAGTGCCTGTCCCACTCACCCAGCCCTTCTCCTCCTTACAGTTCCTTTCTGTTTCTTCCAGCCTTTACAGCAGCATTCTCACTCCCAGGCAGTAACCTCTTCCTATTCCTCCCCCTACTGCTCCACTCTCAACTTGCCCCCATTATCCAGCATCTCTTCCTCATACAAATCTTTTTCTGCCTCTTCCAGCCCTTCATAATATAATTATCTCTCCCTGCCCTGCCAAAAACTCCTTTCAATCCCCTTCACCCCCTTCCTAGACCATTGTATTTCTTTCTCCACAGCTCCACTCTCAGTGCATGTTCCAAACACCCAGCCCCATCTCCCCTTATATCTCATTTCTGGGAGTTTTTTCCCTCAGCCTATCACAGCAGAATTCTCTCTCCTAGGCAACAACCTCTTTCAATTCATTTACCCTTTCCTATTCCCCTTCCCAAAGCTCCACTTCTCATCACCCAGCTTCCCTCCCCTTACAGCTGCTTTCTGCCACTCCAGTTCTTCAAAGCTCAATTTTGTCTCTCAGCAAGTTACCCCTTTCAAACCCCTCTATTTCTCTTCCAGTACATCTCTGTCCTTTTCATTTAAATTGCTAAACATATTCTCCAAGGACATGCAGGCCTGTTGATTCTCACATGTGGGTCATGTCATCCATGGCGCCCAGCGCAGGATACTGCCTAGTGTAATATAGCTTGAAGAGCTTGTGGCAGCACCCCTGAGTGCCTTCCCACTTGCCTCACAAGCACAGGACCATCAGTCTCTTCTCTTCTGCAGTAAGGACAGGAAGCATTTGTTGTGTCTCTCCCCAGCGTCTTTGTAGTGTTTTTTAAAAGTGCTTCTATGTGCCTTCCCTCGCGGGTTTTTTTTTCTGGCTCGAATTGCCTTTTTCCCTCTTCGGGACCTTTTTCAACTCCTTCCCATATCTTTGTTAGTTTATTTTTCTCCTTTTAAAATTGTCTTTATTTTTCTCGGGCTCACAAGTCCCTCTTAAGCTTGAGCTTTGGTCAGGTACTATCCATTTCATTTTTTGGAGATCTGCCCCTTTTTTTAAATATCATGAGTCATTTGATTTGGCCACAGCTGTTTTCCCCTCCATATCATTGCAGAGTCCCAGTGACTTTAAGCACTGTGCTCTATGCAATAGGACCATTTCTGAGGCTGACACCCATTCCTGGTATATCTAGTGTTTGGGGCCAGACCATAACTAACTGTCTTTGTCTTTGTCTGCGTTTGCAAAAAAAGAAAGAAAATCTTTGTAGCAAGGTACGAATTGTCGACATAGACGTTGACATCAAAGTCAGCACTTGCACCAGCATCGGGTGCATCAGTCCTCATGGCTTTGAAGTCAATACTAATTGAAAAAACTGGCAGAAACAGCTGATGTTAACGATTCTGGAAAGCTAGCTAAAGAAATCGGCAGGAACAGCTGATCAGAATGGTATCAGAGAGCTAGCTGGGAGGAGAAATTACCACTTGCCATCTATATAACAACCTGCCAGAAGAAAGAAGGGACTATTGAATAAGATAAGTGTACTTGTAGCTGTGAAGTATTGGAAAGTTTAAAGTTTGAATATTTACAGAAGTGTTACTGACTGGTGTGGGTACAAATAAGAAAGTCAGTGAAAATATAAACAAAATAAGAAAAGTCAACGGGTGACAGATTTCAATTAATTTTTTCACTGAATATTGTTCTCTCAGTAGTGGGATATATTTAGGGACGTAGGGCTCGTGGGTCAATGGTTTTTCCTCCTAGGTTTTGGTTTTTTTTTTACATTGACCAGTGAGCACTGGGTCCTTTTTTAATAAAATGGACCAATGATAAGATTAGCTCCAATAATAGCGTTGGCGCTCACTTAAATATTGAGCAAAGTGTGATCTCTTGGAGACCAGTCAAGCTTGGAAGCATTGAGATCCAATTGGATAAAAGTAGTAATTTAGACATCTGCTGGGAGAGCAATGTTCAAGTACCAACTGGGAAATAGAATAAGGAATTAGTTTATAAGGTGCCACATGTCTCTATTTATTTATTTATTTTCTGCATTTATATGCCACATTTTCCCACCTCTTTGCAGGCTCAATGTGACTTACAAATACTGTACTGGCGATCGAACTCTATGAACTCTGATGTGCAGTCTGGCCACTTAGGAATTAGTTATTTTATAACTGAAAGCTTGTCAAAGTTTTTAAATGTAAATTGCTTTCATCAATGCTGGAAAGGCAATTAAACACTTAAATGAAATTAAATGGCTTTTGTCTCTGAGGGGAAGAAGGTTGTTTCAACATACCCTGATCACACTTTTACGTTTTCATTTTGGAAGGACAGCCAAAATGACATAATTGTCAGCAACGCAATGTATTTACACTACAAAATTGTAGACGCAGTGAAAATAAAACATTTTGGGACCTCAATGATCATGAGAGCATCCTGAAACATAAACTGCCTTTAAGGGATTAAAACAAACCATTTCTCGATGTACCTTGAAGGAACTCAGAACAAAAGCTTCTTTTTCTCAACTCGGGCATTCGGCACACACTCAGACGTATCAACCCCCGCCCCCTTCAATACCACACTACAAGCCATATCTTCGATAGAATTGGATTTATTTTGGCCGCAGCCAGGAACATCAAAATTGTTACAACTTAAACAAATTACATTACATCTTCTACTAATCATTATGCCAGCATGCATTTCTACCCGGGTACACAGCTTCTACACGTAGTTGCATATTCTGGGCCACAGGCCAAGCCGTACCAAGCCCCTGTGGCCCCCTGTGCTGTTTTCCAAGCACCCGACGTCACTTGGTGTCTCCCGTTGAAGGAGGCACCTACCACATTTACAAAATGACGTTCTAGGCCTCCCGGCCGCCCAAGCCAGGAGACAAGCTGTATACACGTTGTTTCCTGTTGAAGGAGGCACCTACCACATTTACAAAATGACGTTCTAGGCCTCCCGGCCGCCCAAGCCAGGAGACAAGCTGTATACACGTTGTTTCCTTATAACAAGGCTGCTCACATGCAAGCCTACCATTTGCATCAACTTGATAATTTTCCACACAACTCTTTCTGCAGCAGTAGTTACCCCAAACTTGTAACTGTTATGTGTCAAGCTGCTGTGTACCCATTGCTGGCTGTGCGTAAACATTGTAGTCTAACGCCTCGCTGCGACAAATCTTGCCTCTCAAGTGGGTGGGCGGGTGGGCGTTGCTCTTCTCCTGCTTCCAAATTCAAAAGGACTTCCTGTGCAGTTCAAATTCCTCTCTCCTCCTCCCTTGCTCCTCCCCTTCTTTCCTGCCCCCTCCCCTTGCTACCCCTTGTTTCCCTCCCACTACTACCTCTGCTCTCTAGCTAGGCCCTCCCTGTACCCTCCCCCACACTTCTGTCTTCGCTGGCCTTCAGCCCTGTTGTGGTCGGCCCCCCTTTAATGGGTGTGCCTGGTTCTCAACTCGGGCATTCGGCACACACTCAGACGTATCAACCCCCGCCCCCTTCAATACCACACTACAAGCCATATCTTCGATAGAATTGGATTTATTTTGGCCGCAGCCAGGAACATCAAAATTGTTACAACTTAAACAAATTACATTACATCTTCTACTAATCATTATGCCAGCATGCATTTCTACCCGGGTACACAGCTTCTACACGTAGTTGCATATTCTGGGCCACAGGCCAAGCCGTACCAAGCCCCTGTGGCCCCCTGTGCTGTTTTCCAAGCACCCGACGTCACTTGGTGTCTCCCGTTGAAGGAGGCACCTACCACATTTACAAAATGACGTTCTAGGCCTCCCGGCCGCCCAAGCCAGGAGACAAGCTGTATACACGTTGTTTCCTGTTGAAGGAGGCACCTACCACATTTACAAAATGACGTTCTAGGCCTCCCGGCCGCCCAAGCCAGGAGACAAGCTGTATACACGTTGTTTCCTTATAACAAGGCTGCTCACATGCAAGCCTACCATTTGCATCAACTTGATAATTTTCCACACAACTCTTTCTGCAGCAGTAGTTACCCCAAACTTGTAACTGTTATGTGTCAAGCTGCTGTGTACCCATTGCTGGCTGTGCGTAAACATTGTAGTCTAACGCCACAGGCCACGGCAACGACACCTCGTTTGCCGTGGTCCCCCACCCCTCCTAGCTGCGGTCATGCCTTAACGCTATGGCTTGTATCTATTCGCAAGTCATGTGGGATCGTATGACTTTTAATGCACACATGAATGCCTGAAGCATCCCTCCCTTACCTATACCCTGTTTTGGCTACTCTATCGCCCTGGCTCCTCTATCACCCTGACAACCCAGGCTCTCACTGTTCGGTCTCACTGCTGCCCTTCCATGCGCCCACCGCCTTTCCCTGTGCCTAATGTACATACAAGTGATGAGTGACCGCATATCCAAATCCGCTGCAGCTCATTCTGGATATGGATACCTGTAATAGAATATAATAGGAAGCGACATGTTAGCACAGTGCAAGCAACCATTATCACTTTGCTGTGGATGCCTTAATGGGTCCAATGTACCGCTTGTATACACTAGATGGGTCTGATGTAGCGCTTGTATACATTAGGTCGCCATCGGCCCAGTCTTTTGATGGCCTCTATGGACACTCCTAGCACTGCCACTGCCGTAGCTGCCCTAATCCTAAATGAGTGGGTACTGTACATAGTGTATGAATCAGCAGGCTGGTCTTTGGTCTTTGTTTTAAGTTGGCTTGAAGGTTCAGGACAGGGCATGTTCGTTCCGATCCATTTTGATTAGCGAATAAGTAGGTCAGTTGCCGCGGCTGTAATGGCCGCGTCACGTATTAAGAGGGACATGCCATGGTGGGCATGCTTGTACGTAGCCACCAACTCACTGACTCGCAGAGCACCATGCAAAGCTAATGAGAATGCACATTTGACTTGAAGGCCCTCAAACTCAGTGTCACTTATCTCCTCTAATGATGCAAAGAGACAGCCCATTTCCCTGCCGGTACTGGGTTTTCTTTTACCTGGGTAGGGTACTCCCGGCCTGCCCCATCCTTTCATCAGTCTCGTGACAACAAATGACCTAGATGGATTTTGAACAGCCACCGCTTTGGCGAGAAAACTGATGGCTGCGAACATGATTGAGACCTGGTTTCTGTTAATTCCCTTCATACATGCCGGGGGCCGGGAATATATCAGTACCACCCTTCTCTTCTAAGTGTTGACTATATGTGCGGTTGTGTATCTTGTCCGCGAGGTATCTGTTAACTATCGCAGCATCGGGTCCCATTTCCGGGTCTGCGCTCTAAAAACGAGAAAGAGCATCCACTATAACCATTCTCCCTGCCTGGTATATGTTTAGCTGTAATCACTGTGGAACTATCTGTCTGCGCACATAACTTGTGGGAAGTGCATGGCGGACAACTACTGCCATATTGTCTGAGGGAATTACAATTGACTTGTGAGATATGCCAGGTCCCCCCAGGAAACATGATATCCTACGTGGTCCCTGCTGAAACCCGAGCTTGCTGCGCACCACGCTCCCTGGAAGTAAATCTGCCGCATCTGTAAAGAAAATGCAGGGCTTCCGTGAGAGTGGGTGAATCGTGCCAAAATGAAATCCCATGGGCCAAGAACCTGCTAAATCTCGCTTGATGTCCTGTGTACGTCTGAGATGAAAATGCGCTTTGTTTGTTCCCGATGTTGCTAAAGCTATTGGGAATCACCCTTATTGCGAAGCCTACTGGACCCAGGAGTTCCTGTACCTGCTTCAGCCTTGCTTTTTTACAGTGCCACCTCGTATTCGCTGCTCTGGCAAGCTTATCAATTTTGTCAGCCGGCAGTCTGGAACATCTAGTTCCAATTCAATACCTATAACGTAAGGATTCGCCGTGGGCCTACTGTTTTTTCAACGGCTAATGGGATGTCCAATTTCTGTGCCAAGTGGATAAAGACCTATAACACATCCGTCCACTCTTGTGATTCCCGGCCTTTGAACAGGAAGTCCTTCAGATGAGGACCAGAGACCTAGCGGGGGCTAGTTGCTCCACTACCCCATGCACAAACATGCTAAGCTCTTTGAAGTATGCGCACTAGATGTGGCCACACATGGGGACACATTTATCGCAATAAAACCTCTCCTGGAACCTGACACCTAACAAGGGAAAGGGCTGTGGGTGTAAAGGCAAGGTGCGAAAAGCCGAATCTCCGTCCACCTTAGCCCAATGTGCCTAGTTGCCTTGCCGCCAAATTATTTGAATGGCATTGTCTACAGATGCATATTGTACTGTACAGCTGCTATGGTCAATGTAGTCATTTACTGATGTTCCTATGTGGCGGGACAAATTACGACTGGGCCTACCTTTCCCCAGCTCCTTCCTTGGTATTATGCCTAGCGGGGACACTGTTGTTGCCTTGAAGGGCGGGTCCTCAAACAGCCCCGCTATGCAGCCTAGCAATAGTTCTTTGGTAATCTTGCCTGCAGCTATCTGTCGATGCATGTGAATCGAGGATACATTGTTGGGGGAGTGTTGTCACTGTGGTGTTGTCCTCTAATATGGAATCATGCAACCTGATTGGAAACCTGTGGTGATGCACCCGTTCTGTCAGGGTAACGGGCTAACCTTGAAGCTTGATGGCTTCCAGACCCTGTCCTGAGTTAATAGGTTGCTTTTTCCTGTCTCATAAGCTTGATGGGGGGAGCACTAGCTCCCTCAGTACCCTGTCCCGTGTTACTAGATTGCTGTTCCCTGTCTCTGGGGAGCCTGCCTTGCCCTGCAGCATGCCTGCCCGCGCGGGCGTGTCGGGTGCTAGGTGCAATGTCCGCTGCCTCCGTCCTGCCTTTGTCCTGATGGCATTGCCTGACAGGACTACCACTGGTGCTGACCCGATATGAATGGATTGTCTGCACTGCTTTCTTGTAAATTTAATATCTTAGTTAAGCCATGCCTGTCCCCTAAATATCTCATGCGCTTTTAAAATTGTATTCCATATCCCACACCAAATCCGGGCCCCTTTCCGTTTCCTTCACTATAGTGAGTGTCCTGAGTATGTGAACAGCTGAGTGTCCTAAGTATGTGAACAGCCTACGACCAGTCCATGAAGGACCCGAATATCTTGGGGTCTTATCTGTTACGCTATCCCTGCCTACGATACCCTCCTCATGCAACTCCCACACAAGGAGGGAGAAGATATCAATCCACCTGTATTGTGAGAACGTTACCTAATGCATCGCTCCTGTGATTAAGTACTCCCACATCCTGACTGGTCCCCTGTGCACCGACCGGTGCCACAACCGCATTCTGTCCTGCCATATTGGGCTCCGTTACCCGTTCTTATCGTCCCATACTGCATATCTAGTTATGTCATGCGTCTGCGCTGGAAGGAGTGTGGTGCTGTCATTAGACTTACCCCTTGCCAGTACTGGCGGTAGCCCCGCAACTATGGAGGTGGAGTCTGCGGTGCTGCTACCTCCCTTGCAGGCCCCCGCACCGTCTGTGCTTGTGGTGTAGGTCCACTGTGACGTCTAAGGTCTGGGGCCGCAGCACTCCGCGTCTTAGCTGGCGGAGTTTTGGTGGACCGCTTGTCTGGCCTTGCTGGTGCATAGGTCTCCTTCGCACACTACAATGACATTACTGCAATGGAGAGACTAAAAGAATAGACAATTTAAAGCAAAATGACCTCATAATAACTGATTGTGGTGACGCCGGCTTCCCCAATCGCTGCGTGCATCCTATGGTGCCTGTGTAAACTGTACCCTCCTTGCTCACAGCTATATATCCGACTGCATGCTGTCTGCGCAGTGCACCCTTCCTTAAATGGCCGGCCTAAAGCCCCACGGGCGATGGCTGTTACATTCAAATTTGGCCTGGTAGTCAAAACGGCTGCCGTATGCAAAATGGGTCGCTAAAATTAAAATGGCCGGGCCCCTGTAAATCTGTCAGATAAATCAGTAAGACCGGTGGTCCTTCTATCAAAATGGCCACCATTTTCAAATTAGCTGCTTTAGTCCACGTGGCCGCTCTAGTCAAAATGGCCGCTAAGTGCACATGGCCCTCTAGGACTAACACTGTTGTACCAACCCTTCCCCCCGTGGACCTGGTCCTAACGGCAGCTGAGAGTAGCATACTGTAACCGATATGTTTGTCTGATGCCCCTAAGTACTGTGTCCCGCTATGCTGGCACCAAACGGTATGATATCAATTGTTCCAGCCTATGCCTTGTGTCAAAGACACATGCGTGCGGCATCCAAGGTGGCCGCTGGGGTTAAATTTGTATTTGGAATGTCCATTCTAGTGAATTTTTGTGCCATAAAACTGGCTGCCTTTTCCAAATTTTACTGCTAGTCGGAATGGGTGGTGTATTGAAAGTGGCCACCGTTTTTACAATCGGCACTCATGCAAATGGCCACCCTATCGAAATTCACCGCTGCAGTACGTGCCTCTGTAGGTTAATGGCCGACTGTATGGGCGGGCAATTACAACGCGTAGTGAAGCGCATGTCCCGCCAATTTGGGACTCCCCCTAAGTGGCCCGCAAGAGAAGACCCAGACTAGCGAGGATCGCAATGTGGACGTTTCTGCAAAAACCCGCATCTCAAATATCGCATGGCAGGCCAATCATACAGACATGGCGCCGGTAAGTAACGTTTAGGATGAAGCGTAGTCGACCGAGTAGAAAACATAGCATGGCCGTAGTGCTGCGTGACATGGGCAGCTTATACAACATGGGCGACTTATACCGCACTAAATTTTACCGAATTAGATAACACGGTGTGGCCGACCACAATGGGGCTTGTATAGCTCTGCGTGGCCTGGGCGGCTTATACAGCATGAGCAACTTATACTGCACTCATTTTTGCTGCTTTACATCGAAAATCTGGTGTGGCCGGCCATAACGGGGCTTAAGGTCCGTCGCCGTAATGGCATGGACGGCTTATTCTGCATTAATTTATCGAATTTGATAACACGGCGTGGCCAGCCACAACGGGGCTCAAAGGTCCGTTGCCGTATAGTACGTAACTGTCGGCCAAGTATTAGTGGCCGGCCATCACCGTATCTTAACGTGTGGTGTGCCGCTGAGGCAGGAGAAGAGCAAAAATGACGTACCATTAAAGGTGTTTTCGTCTCCCTGAGATTGTTTGCGCCTCGGTTTAGTACTGTGCACAGGGTCTTCCGAGTTGTGCCTCAGTGCCATGCTATGCACTGCGGATTGCGAGCACTGCATGGCCGGCCAAAAACGGCAACCGCGCTGTGGCAAACTCATCTGCCATGCGCCATGGGCAGCGTATGTGGGACTCTAGCCTAGTGCGCGTAATGCCGTGAGATAGGCAGCTAACCTGAGATGGCCGGCCATCCTGGAAAAGCTAAATGGGGGTCGGCAGGAGAAAGCTAAAATGCCTTGCAGCTGCACAAAGTTTTAAATGTCTACATACCGTAAAATTTGTTCTCAATTTGCTGGAATATCGTGCTCTGCTGTAAGAGCTTCTTTAGCTGTACTCTGCACAAGCTCTGCCCAGGGCAGACACAAAACATGTGCCTGTAAAAATTTCAGGAGCTGCTGCCCAGGGTTGCTCTTCTCCTGCTTCCAAATTCAAAAGGACTTCCTGTGCAGTTCAAATTCCTCTCTCCTCCTCCCTTGCTCCTCCCCTTCTTTCCTGCCCCCTCCCCTTGCTACCCCTTGTTTCCCTCCCACTACTACCTCTGCTCTCTAGCTAGGCCCTCCCTGTACCCTCCCCCACACTTCTGTCTTCGCTGGCCTTCAGCCCTGTTGTGGTCGGCCCCCCTTTAATGGGTGTGCCTGGTTCTTTCTATGTTTAGGACCTTCTGTGTCTAAGGAAATTGGGGCAGTGACCCACACCCTCACAATATCTCCATACTTTGCAAATACCTGATGCAGAGTTGCCACTCGAAATGTTGAGTAGCCATCCAGGCAGTATGAAGTGAAGACGTAGGACGTTGTGTGGGCAATGTATGTTGCAAAGTGGAGAAATCTGTGCTCCATAGAAGACTGTATCAAGTAACCTAAGGGTCCCTGTTTACTAAGCAGCGCTAAGGGTGCATTAGCACTTTTGGTGCATGCTAATAATTAGGACATGCTAAATGCTGAATCATCCATAGGAACATATAGGTGACTCTAGCGTTTAGCGTGCGCTAATTTTAGCGAGCGATAAAAATGCTAGCACAGTTTAGTAAACAGGGCCCTAAGTGTTTTGATTTATTAGTGTTTAGATTATGCTTCTTATGGATATTATAAATGTTTTTGACTGTTAAACAATGAATGTTTAATGCCAAACTATACAGAAAAATGTAACTGATGATTAGCCTGAAGAAGTCATAGTGCTGAGACAAGTTTTTGCTTAATTTATGCTGGTCCTTTTTTTTTTAATTTCTAAATAGTTTGGTATAGAGAGTTTAAAAGTGTGGGGGTTTTTTTGTAATTAGTTTATGAGAGTTCCTCACTTTTTTGGCTGGATTGTTTGCAGGTGTTTTAGTAAGGCAACATATGTGTATATCTTTTTGAAAGTACCCCAGGGAAAGTAGGTGTATATATTTACAGGCACTTAAACAAATTTGGGGGGGGGGGGGGGGGGTAGATAATTGACATGTGCTGAAAGGTAGATCTTGACAAAGTTATTCGGATCCTATGAGTTTTACTAGCAGTGAAATTGATGATACATTTAAATAATAAGATACAGATATTTAAATATTTGAAAGGTTTTAATATACAAACAAATCTTTTCCAGAAAAGGGTATGTGATAGAACTAAAGGACATGACTCGAGGTTCCAGGGGAGTTGACTTAAGAGTAAAGTCAGAAAGTACTTTTTCATGGAGAGGGTGGTGGATGCCTAGGATGCTCTCCCACTGAAGGTGGTAGAGATGAAAACAGTAACAGAATTCAAAAATGCATGGGATAAACACAAAGGAATCCTGTCTAAAAAGAGAATGGAAGCAAAACAAAACTTAGCAGTGCTTAGATGGTAACTCCAGCAAGTGGGAAATAAGGCTAGTGCTGGGTAGACTTCTACGGTTTGTGCCTCAATCATGACTGGACACATCTGGATGGGCTGGAGTGGGCTTCAACGCCAACTCCAGTAGTTGAGGAATATGTCTAGTGCTGGGCAGACGTCTACAGTCTGTGTCCTGAAAATGGCAAGGACAGATCAAGATGAAGAATATACATGTTATATTGCAATACATGCTTTCAATTACTGGGCAGACTGGATGGACAGTGCAGGTCTTTATCTGCCATCATCTACTATATTACTATCGTCAACTAAAACCTGGTGTAAAAGCGCATGGTTAATTTAGGCGCAGATCAGGCATATTCTGTAACACTGTGCATAAATTTTAGAAATGCCCACAACCCACCCATTCCCCTCCGATGGCCATAACCCTTTTGAGATCTGCGTGGTCCAGTTTATACACATTGATTTATAGAAGACTCTTAGAAGCCATTTTGCTAAGGCCTGTAGGCGCTTACGTGCATCCAACATGTGTCAAATTGGAATTACCACCCGGCTACTGCATGCCCCAGGCAGTAATTCCATTTTTGCTGCACGTCCAACACACGGCAGCAGTTTATGCATGCTGATGCTTACCACCCAGTTAGCGTGTGAGACCTTACCACTAAGTCAATGGGTGGCAGTAAGGTCTTAAGCCAAAAATGGGCGCGTGCTGGTTTTAATTTTGCCGCACGTCCATTTTTGCCCCCCAAAAAGGCCTTTTTCCAGGCACGCTGAAAATGGACCTGCATGCGTCCAAAAACAGTGCCTACACCAGCGTAGGCCACTTTTTGGCATGCCTTAGTAAAAGAGTCCCTTAGCAAGCTATGCATGTAAATCTTAATTAGTGCCAATTAGTACTAATAAGGTGCTGATTGACTTGTTGCCCAATTAAGTTCCATGCACAATTCGGCTATGCGTGTTGATTTGTGCTTGAAACTCTTGCCACCATATGTAGAATCCGGGGGTAAATCTGTTAGCACACCATAGTAAAAGGACCCCAAGATGATTATTAAGAGTAAAAGGAGTACCAATCCATAGTTCTACTTGTGGTGGGGAATATTTTTTTTAGCTATGAGTATCTAGTATGAGAAACATCAGTAGTCAAAATATGCATTGAGGTCCTGAGGAACTGGGTTCATTTTCCTCTGCAGCTCCTTGTGACCTTGGGTAAGTAACTTAAACCTTCATTGCCTCAGGTACAACCCCCCCCCCTTAGATTGTGAGCCCACTAGAGACAGAGAATTTACCTGCATATACCCCCTGATTCTATAAAAGTCACCAAAAATTGTGCTTGCAAATTTAGGTGCGCCCTCAATTTGCATGCACAATTTAATAGAACAATGAGCCAATTAGAGCTTTTTAATAAGCACTAATTAGATTTAATTAGGACTTATGTGCATAAATGTAGGCACGAGATCCTTGCCTAAAATGTACATACAGCCCAAAAAAAGGGGGCATGGAAATGGGAGGGTCATGGGTGTTTCATGGCAGATCGGGACGTGATTTTAAGTTACAAAGGCAATTACAGAATAACAATGCTCCATGCATAAATTTAGGCTTGGGTATTTGCACCACGTTTTCATTGGTGCAAATGTAGCGCCTGAATTTACACACAACCTCTCTGCTTAAGCGTTATTCTATAAGCCACACCAAACTTTAGGCAAGACATATAGAATACCGCTTAAGCGGTTCTTTCTGGTGCTGATTTTTTTAGGCCATTTATAGAATTCATCCCATAATACGTACAGCACCACATATGTCTATTAGTGCCATAGAAATGATAAGTAGTAGTAAGAGTATGCACATCCTTGGTCCAGAACTCGCCTTAGAATTGCTTGGGGGAGCTCATTTGCTTCTGGGTAACTTCAAACCCCTATCCACTGCAGGATTGACTGCATACATTTTTATACATTTTCAGTAACTCAACAAAAGTTTTACCAGTATGCAAGCCAGAAGTGTGAAAATAAGTAAACAGCTGTTTTCCCTATTTTGTCACTTGCGAAAGGGAATGACCAAGCTTGCATAAGTATTTAAGTTGTCAAGAAGGTATGAAATTCATTGGGCATGTAAAATTTACATAAGTACATAAGTAGATAAGTAATGCCATACTGGGAAAAGACCAAGGGTCCATCGAGCCCAGCATCCTGTCCACGACAGCGGCCAATCCAGGCCAAGGGCACCTGGCAAGCTTCCCAAACGTACAAACATTCTATACATGATATTCCTGGAATTTTGGAGTTTTCCAAGTCCGTTTAGTAGCGGTTTATGGACTTGTCCTTTAGGAAACCGTCCAACCCCTTTTTAAACTCTGCTAAGCTAACCGCCTTCACCACTTTCTCCGGCAACGAATTCCAGAGTTTAATTACACGTTGGGTGAAGAAAGATTTTCTCCGATTTGTTTTAAATTTACTACACTGTAGTTTCATCGCATGCCCCCTAGTCCTAGTATTTTTGGAAAGCGTGAACAGACGCTTCACATCCACCTGTTCCACTCCACTCATTATTTTATATACCTCTATCATGTCTCCCCTCAGCCGTCTCTTCTCCAAGCTGTATAGCCCTAGCCTCCTTAGTCTTTCTTCATAGGGAAGTCGTCCCATCCCCGCTATCATTTTAGTCGCCCTTCGCTGCACCTTTTCCAATTCTACTATATCTTTCTTGAGATGTGGCGACCAGAATTGAACACAATACTCAAGGTGCGGTCGCACCATGGAGCGATACAACGGCATTATAACATCCTCACACCTGTTTTCCATACCTTTCCTGATAATACCCAACATTACCTGTCTGGTGTCATAAAATATTGTTTAAAATGATGTGCCAGGTATATCAACCCATTTTAAACTTTTACCTCCAGAAATTGTTTTGAACTCCAAAATACAAATATCACTGTGCCTCTACAGATTATGCTTGTATACGGTTGAAGAAAAATTATATGATGGCAGTCATGTATTGACATTTGTATCATCTGATAGAACAAAGGCACCAATGCACACCTTGTAACTTCCAAAGAAATCTACATTTATCTTGAAAAAAGGGACCCTTTTACTAATTCATATTAAGCACTTAACATTAGGTGTAACTGTTAGCAGAGAGCTATGTTAGGGGGCTTTGTGATAAATTAGTAGTTACTGCACACTAAACCATGTGTCAAGTGTTTTTTGTGTCAGGGGACGTGGCATGTGGGTGTAGAAGGCACTTGGCATTTCACATGTTGCACTTTCTGCTCGTTAATTAACACGTAAGCGCAGAACCACTTACCACCTCCTAAATAGGAGCCTCTGAGTGTTTCCACATTAATTGGGGGCAGGGATCTCACGTTAATGTAAATGATAATGCATAACCTGCAAAAGAAAATATAGCATGAAAAACTCTGTTCCACATTAAGAAACATGGGTATACCAGACTAGTTCCTATACTCCTATTACCTTAATATATTGGAGTTCTGTTCTTCCTATTGAATTTTGATTGCACCCCATTTTGATGGCTTGTCTTAAGCGATAATCAAATAAAAACAACCTTGAACCAAAGATGCACAAGGCTACATACTTTCTCCATATCTTTTCAATTTTTTCTATAAATCTCTTTATTAAAGATTCAAAAGATACAATAACATACTTCAAACAACATATTAAACAAGTCTAGTCTGTATCAAAAAATGTACCTTTCCCAGTCAAGCAGTAGACCCCACCCACCCGAAACAAACTAACAAATAAAAAAAAGGTGGAGAAAATCACTCATCTCCTCTAACAAAAGCACAGGGCAAACGATATTGTGACAGAACAGTGGGTTTTTAAACCTGTGATAATTGTTTTGATATTTTCCCGCAATGTATTTCTCTAGTTTGGCCAGAAGGTATGCATGTTAAGGTTTAAGTTTTTGCAAAAAAAGTGAATGATTCCTGCTTTAGTTTAAGCACAGAGGAAATGCCTGCAGTGATATGGTCAGCTATTTTCAAATGTTGTTCTGAGCTCTGATTGGCCTGAAGTTTGAAATTACCCAGGAGTTCCTGGCTTTTGCTCCAGTCTTAGCCAAGAAGAAAAGAGACTAGGAGCTCTTTGCTGAGGCTCTGTGAACAGTTATATGTCCTGATCTTCCTAAGTACTACCTATATAGTATACAAATGCTTAGTTAGCGTTATAATTTATCTATATTTCAGTTACCTGTTATTGTTCTCCTGATTGCACTTTTTCTGTTTCACTGTTCCAAGTTCTGTGACAATAAACATTATTAGTTTGTTGACTCTGCCTGTCTGGACTAAGAATCCTGGTGGTTTGTGTGATGGGTCTGTGAGTGCTTTCTAGGAATTGTGGGACCACTGGGAGGTTGGCCCCAGTAACCTAGAAATCATTGTTTATAATTTGAGAGCGGGAGGCTCACCCAGAGGCAGTTGAGACCCAGTCGGTGAGAAGAGGGTGCTAGTGTAGAGCACAAGTGGCAGGTGCAGTTGGACCTGAGCTGTGCTGGAGACAGACCCTCTAAGTGGCCATGGGGTAGCTCCAGGCAGGTGGCTAGGCATTTTCTGATAGGTATATTAAGTCAGCTGTTGAGAACTCTACTATGAATCTACGTTCAGAGTATGAAGGACCATTTTTGCTCCAATTGTGTTAAGCAATTAAGAACAATCAGTTTGTACTGTGTGGGGGCAGAGTTCTTTTGTTGCACACCAAGCTTGTTAGCCGTTATAACCCACATTTACTACCACAAGTTTAACAGGTAGGGGGGGTATGGGCCTGGGCCCGCCTGCCTGAAGTGCACTTCAGTACCCACTAAAACTGTTCCAGGGACCTGCATACTGCTGTCATGGAGCTGGGCATGATATTTGAGGCTGGCATAGAGGCTGGAAAAATATTTTAACAATTTCTTTTAGGGTAGGAGGGGGTTAGTGATCAATGAGGGAGTAGGGAGAGGTCATCCCCAATTCCCTCCGGTGGTCATCTGGTCATTTAGAGCACATTTTTGTGGCTTGGTTGTAAAAAAAAAAGGACCAAGTAAAGTCAGCCAAGTGTTCATCAGGGACGCCCTTCTTTTTTCCATTATCAGCTGATCTATGCTTCCGACACTCCCCCAGGAACTTTGTTTGTCCCCGCGATGGAAAGCAGTTGAGGGCGCCCAAAATCGGCTTTCAATTATGCCGATTTGGGCTACCCTGGGAGAAGGATGCCCATCTCCCGATTTGTGTCAAAAGATGGGCGCCCTTCTCTTTCGAAAATGAGTCCAATAGACAAACATGGTTTAATGGGACAGAGTGAGCATGGGTTCAGCCAAGAGAAGTCTTGCCTCACCAATTTTCTGCATTCTTTGAAGGCATGAATAAACACGTAGATAAAGGTGAGCCGGTTGATGCAATGTATCTAGGTTTTCAGAAAGCTTTTGATAAAGTTCCTCATGAGAGACTCCTGAGAAAATTAAAGAGTCATGGGATAGGAGGTAAAGTTCTGGTGTGGATTAGGAACTGGTTATTGGACAGAAAACAGAGATTAGGGTTAAATGGTCATTTCTCTCAATGGAGGAGAGTGAATAGTGGAGTGCCGCAGGGATCTGTACTGGGACCAGTAATACTTAACATATTTATAAATGATATGGAAATCAGAAAAATGAATGAGGTGATCAAATTTGCAGATGATACAAAACTATTCAAGGTTGTTAAAACACGTATGGACTGTGAATTATTGCAGGAAGACCTTAGGAAATTGGAAGACTGGGTGTCCAAATGGCTGATGAAATTTAATGTGGACAAACGCTAGGTGATCACATTGGAAAGAATAATCCGAATCACAGTTACCTGATGCTAGGGTCCACCTTCGGGGGGTCAGCGCTCAAGAAAAAGATCTGGGTGTCGTTGTAGATAATATGCTGAAATCTTCTGCTCAGTGTGCGGCGGCAGCCAAAAAAGCAAACAGGATATTAGGAATTATTAGGAAAGGGATGGTGAATAAGACCAAAAATACTATAATGCCTTTGTATCGCTCTATGGTGCTTCTGCACCTTGAGTATTGCGTTCAGTTCTGGTCACGTATCTCAAAAACGAATTAACAGAATTAGAAAAGGTTCAAAGAAGAGCAACTAAAATGATAAAGGAGATGGAACTCCTCTCGTATGAGGAAAGGCTAAAGAGGTTAGGGCTCTTCAGCTTGTAAAAGAGATGGCCGAGGGGAGATATGATTGAGGTCTACAAATTTCTGAGTGGTATGGAATGAGTAGAAATAAATCAATTTTTTACTCGTTCCAAATGTACAAAGACTAGGGGACACTCGAGGAACTTACATGGAAATACTTTTAAAACAAATAGGAGGAAATATTTTTTCACTCAGTGAACAGTTAAGGTCTGGAACTCTTTGCCGGAGGAGGTGGTAACAACAGTTAGCATATCTGGGTTTAAAAAAGATTTGGCAAATTCCTGGAGGAAAAGTCCAAAGTCTGCTATTGAGATAGACATCAGAAGCAACTGCTTGCCCTGGGATTTGTAGTATAGAGTGTTACCACGATTTGGGTTTCTGCCAGGTATTTGTGATCTGGCTTGGCCACAGTTTGGAAAACAGAATACTGGGCTAGATGGATCATTGGTCTGACCCAGTATGGCTACTCTTATATTCTTATGAGTATTCCCCAAGATGGAGCTCTTAAAGTGATTAGATCTGTTCTACAACAACGAGTTCAACCACAGAGGATTTCCACAGATTTTTTGACATCTTTGGCTGAATTGGTCATAAAGCAAAATTATTTTTGGTACAAGGGGGTTTTCTATCAGTAAATTAATGGACTCGCTATGGAGGCCACTTTAGCCCTGTTGGTGGCCACATTGTACATGGATCAGTTGGAAACACAGAAAATTTACCTACTGGATGAATTTAATTTGGTTTTGGTATGGAAGAGGTTCGTAGATGATGTGTTCTTGGACTGGTCCAGAGGAAGATTTGAGGAACTTTGTAGCCAAACTTAATATGTTGGATTCTAATATCAAGTTTGAAATGTCTTATAATACACATAAAATTGAATTTTTGGACATATGGCTTATTAAAGAAGCGGGCAAGATTATTACTACTTTTTATCTTGAAAAGGTGGAAAGAAACAGTTCGCTACATTTTTAAAAATCTTTATTTAAAAGTTTAATAATACACATATGTGTAAGAAATGAACAAACTCCATATGGTGTTTCCAATTAATCATCAAACATTCAAAGACTAAAATAAAAGCATCAAACCAAAAACAAAAAGCAAAAAAAAAAAAATAGCAGTAGGCTAGCAGAGAATAAAGCAGAACAGCATGTGTATATGATTAAAAGAAGTTGATTTTACCTAGTAAAGTTACACGCAAATATCACTTAACACAGTTGTCTAGCAATGACCATGTTTTACGGAAGGACAAAATATGACCAAATTTTATGGCAGCTATTTCCTCATAACATCTATATGAACAGAGCAAATTCCACCATTCATGAAATGAGACGTGCAGATTATTTTTCCAATGTAAAACAATCAAGTGAAGAGCAAGCGAAATCATCAAATTAAACAATTTTACATGCTTTAGTGGAACTGACAAACCAGGGGTGATGCTTTAAGGATTAGCACTTTAAAAGACAAAGCATCTGGAATGCCAAATACCTTCTGAATAATGTCCCTGATCAGTTTCCAATACAGTTGCAAATTATGACAGTGAAAAAGCATATGATCAAGGGATCCCACAGCAGATTGACATGACCAGCACAAATTTGATATATTATGATTTACTTTAGCAAGCTTTGCAGGTGTCTAACAGGACTTATGAAAAATATAATAATTGGATTGTAAAAGAGCAGCTGATAGAGAAGAATGCATGGTTTTTGTCCAAAAGAGTTCCCATTCCTTACTGGAAAGTGAAACATTTAGTTCCTTTTCCCAGGCAGAAGTTAGGGTGGAACACATATTCGGTTTAGACAATTGTAGGAGTTTATACAATGCTGATGCAGATTTGGGCGCCTTGAGGGATTGACATAAACTATTAAAACTTGAAATCGAAGATTGATGAGCCAGTGATGTAGGATATAGGTGGTTAATAAGCTGAGTCAGATGATCCCAAAAGGCTCTATGTGAATGAGGGATATTATAGCAGGTGCAGAAATCCTGAAAAGGAATAATGTTAACACCTGGCAAAAAGTAAACTGGTGACCAAATGTTGGCAGAAAACCATATTTTATGAAGTTTAGGAGATGTTTTAACTGGAAACATAGAGTTATACCAAATGGAAATATCCATGGAGTTTGACCATATAAAATTTAAAACAGAACATAGTAACATAGTAGATGACGGCAGAAAAAAAAGACCTGCACGGTCCATCCAGTCTGCCCAACAAGATAAACTTATATGTGCTACTTTTGTGTATACCCTACCTTGATTTGTACCTGTCCTCTTCAGGGCACAGACCGTATAAGTCGGCCCAGCACTATCCCTGCCTCCCAACCACCAGCCCCTCCTCCCACCACCGGCTCTGGCACAGACCGTATAAGTCTGCCCAGCACTATCCCCGCCTCCCAACCACCAGTCCCGCCTCCCACCACCGGCTCTGGCACAGACCGTATAAGTCCGCCCAGCACTATCCCCGCCTCCCAACCACCAGTCCCACCCTCCCACCACCGGCTCTGGCACAGACCGTATAAGTCTGCCCAGCACTATCCCCGCCTCCCAGCCACCAGCCCTGCCTCCCACCACCGGCTCTGCCACCCAATCGGTGTACTGTAAAGCTCTGTACATTGCTCAAATCAAAGAGTTTGTACCAGCTCCAACTAATTCAGAATGTTGCAGCACAACCAATAGAGGGCTGCAAGTGGTGTGACCATACTGCACCCTTCCTGCAAAAACTGCACTGGCAGCCAGTACTTTACAGGCCCAAACTTAAAACTTTCTGTTTAATTTTCAAGGTCTTCAGACACCTCTGAGGTTTCTAAAGTCCTGTCAAGCAGCATCACTATCTGAACCTTGTCAAAATAAATTGCACAACATGATACCTGCCAGTGAGCCTTCTCTAGAGTCACCCCTGCATTCTGGAAACTCACTCCCAGATGGGCTATGCCGAATTGAAGACTATTGAACGTGTGGAATTCTTTAATATCAAGTGGTCTGCAGCATAACGAAACCTGTTCATAGTTGGAAGTAAGCTCAGAGGTAGAGGAAATATATTTTCATTTTCAAAAATTACCCATCTAGGAATATCATGTGAAAAAGATGATGAGTACCACTGTTTGACATGAGATATCTGAAAGGCTAAATGGTAAGACTTAAAGTCTGGTATATTTAATCCCCCGAGATTTTTAGGAAGCTGAAGTTTTTTAATGGCAATACGAGGCATGGAGGATTTCCAAAGGACACTGTACCAGTGATTTCACAGTGAGAATACTGAAAGGTAACTTTAAAACCATACAAGAACATAAGACCTTTGAAGTCAGAATGATTGAATATTTAGCACCCAACAGAAAGGACTTAACAAGGATCTGGGGTTCCTAACCCATTATAAACCATAAAGCTGTATGTCTCTGTTGATCACCCCACTCCTCACCTATCCACACCCATCCTGTTAGAATATCAATGATATGCTTTGATGTCCCCATGCATACCTCCGACCCACCCCCATCCTCCCACCCTGTCAGACTGTCATAGTAATGCTTGAATGTTTTCACTTATATACACTGTCAGCTAGCACATTTGCTTATTTCCGATCTGACGAAGAAGGGCAACCTTCGAAAGCTAATCAAGAAATGTATTAAGTTATGTCCAATAAAAAAGGTATCATCTTATTTTCTTTTCCATGTTTTATTTTATTTGATTTCTATTGATAACCAAAGGAATCTAGAAATTAACATGTTAAGTTTTTTATATAACAAATCTTTAAATAATATAGGAACCATACTAAAGATGTAATTAAGTTTCGGTACTAGTACCATTTTTAGAGCTTCAATTTTACCCCACCACGACAAGTAAAGCTTAGTCCATGAATTTAAGAAATCATTAGTAATTTGTAGAACATTAGATTCATTAATTTTTAGAGTATCCTTTTGATGTTTTGATCATTTTGATAGTTACCATCTGAACTCTTTGAAGTATAATTTACCAGTGAGCCAGTTTCTCTGTATATGTCGGATTTGCACCTCTTTAGAGGAACTTAAATCACAAGTGGCTCAGATACAACAAAGATTTTTACAGAGGGGATGTCCAAGATCATCAATAAAGAAAATTTATGTGAGGGCACAACATGTCCAAAGAGAATTGTTGTTGCAAGAATGTCCCCATGAGACTGATGTTAGATTGACTTGTATATTGCCCTTTTTGTCCAACTGATGCAAAATCATTGGCATGTGATAAAATTATATCCATTTTTTGAACAGTTCCCTATGGTGGCTTATACTTGGGGTAATACTTTGGGAGAGATTTTGACCCCTCGAAGATATGAGAAGTACAGGGACATTATGTTAGATGGAGTACATATAATATATGGGAAATGCCAGTGGTGTCAATATGTCATAGGTGGTCCAGTTTGGACAGCTCCAGGGGTTGATTATCAATTGAGGGCAAAGAGCAATATTACATGTGATAATAGAAATGTGATATATGTCATTCTATGTCCGTGTGATACATAGGTCGGAGTAGCCACTCTGTAACAAGCAATAACGAGCACTAATTGTCAAAAATTAGAATTTACATGTGTACATTGCTAAGCATATTCTGTAGTGTACTGCGCCTAACTTCTAATGTACGCAGGCAAAAAGGAGCATGCTTAGGGCCGTTGAAATGGGAATTTCGTGGGTGTTCCAAAATCTACATGCATTGTTATAAGATGTTGGCCAGTCCACGTAAATCTACAAGCAAGGATTTACACCAGCTTTTTGTTGTTGTAAACGGATACACGTAGATTTAGTCGCATGCTTTTTAATATATTTATAATTGATTTAGAGATGGGAGTAACTAGCGAGGTAATTCAATTTGCTGATGACACAAAGTTATTCAAAGTCGTTAACTCATGAGAGGATTGTGAAAAATGACAGAAGGACCTTTACGAGACTGGGAGACTGGGCGTCTAGATGACAGATGACTTTTAATGTGAACAAGTGCAAGGTGATGCATGTGAGAAAAAAGAACCCGAATTATAGCTACGTCATGCAAGGTTCCACGTTAGGAGTTATGGACCAAGAAAGGGATCTGGGTGTCATCGTTGATAATACACTGAAATCTTCTGCTCAGTGTGCTGCTGCGGCTAGGAAAGCAAATAGAATGTTGGGTATTATTAGGAAAGGTATTGAGAACAGATGTGAGGATGTTATAATGCCGTTCAATCGCTCCATGGTGCGACCGCACATTGAGTATTGTGTTTAATTCTGGTCGCTGCATCTCAAGAAAGGTATAGTAGAACTGGAAAAGGTGCAGCGAAGGGCGACGAAAATGATAGCGGGGATGGGACGACTTCCCTATGAAGAAAGACTAAGGAGGCTAGGGTTTTTCAGCTTGGAGAAGAGACGGCTGAGGGGAGACATGATAGAGGTATATAAAATAATGAGTGGAGTGGAACAGGTGGATGTGAAGTGTCTGTTCACGCTTTCCAAAAATACTAGGACTAGGGGGCATGCGATGAAACTACAGTGTAGTAAATGTAAAACAAATCCGGGAAAGATTTTCTTCACCCAACGCATAATTAAACTCTGGAATTCGTTGCCGGAGAACGTGGTGAAGGCGGTTAGCTTGGCAGAGTTTAAAAAGGGGTTAGACGGTTTCCTAATGGACAAGTCCATAAACCACTACTAAATGGACTTGAGAAAAATCCACAATTCCAGGAATAACATGTATAGGAGGAGTGGCCTAGTGGTTAGGGTGGTGGACTTTGGTCCTGAAGAACTGAGTTTGATTCCCACTTCAGGCACAGGCAGCTCCTTGTGACTCTGGGCAAGTCACTTAACCCTCCATTGCCCCAGGTACAAATAAATACCTGTGTACAATATGTAAGCTGCATTGAGCCTGCCATGAGTGGGAAAGCGCGGGGTACAAATGTAACAAAAATAAAAAATAGAATGTTTGTATGTTCGGGAAGCTTGCCAGGTGCCCTTGGCCTGGATTGGCCACTGTTGTGGACAGGATACTAGGCTTGATGGACCTTTGGTCTTTTCCCAGTATGGTATTACTTATGAACTATGCCTAAGTGTATCCTAAATACCGTGCATAGATTTACATGTGTTAAATCGGGCCTATTATGCTCATATTTCTCCAATGCTTAAAGATTTACACTGTTTACCTGCACAAGCCCTTGCCGTGTTAAAGAGGATTATCCTTACATCTTAAAGATCTGCATTACATGAGACCTAGTTATCTTTGATGTAGGCTAACATGATATGTATCTGTTTGCTTATTGCATTCTGCTCGAGGGAATCTTTCATTGATTCCAACATCTGTTTGCTGCTCTACTAGGGCAGACCAATGACAGCTTTTTCAGTTGTGGGTTCTACCCTCTGGAATTCTTTTCCAGAGGAAACATGATTTCAGAAAGACTATTTCAGTTTTAGAAAAGCTGCCAAAACATGGCTGCTTATGAAGTGTTATTAATAGATTGAATAGCTGGTAGTTTAGAATCAACTAAGCATTAAAACAGAACAACCAAACTGGTAAGAAAAATGGGGTTTATGATTTTAGGGCTTTAGGGAGGGGATTTTTGTTGCATTATATATAGGGCTTCTGATCCTAGATGTTTACATTGGAATTTTAGGCATTTATTTTTGAGACAGGTGCTTTCCCAGGGTCATCAACTAGAACAATGTCATAATTCGGAGGAAACAAGGAGGATCAAACATGGGGTAATTAAAAGTAGAATTTTTCTTGGTTGTGAGGTGATTTAGGGTCTCTTTTACTGCGTAGGTGCCTACGTGCTCCCAATGTGCGTCAATTTGGAGTAACCGCCTGGCTACCGTGTGGCCTGTGTGGTAATTTCATTTTTGATGTGCGTCCACTACGTGCGCCAAAAATATATATTTTATTTTCTGGTGCACGGCGAAAATCGGGCAGTAACTCTGACTTGATGCACATCGGCGATTACTGCGTGGTTAATGCAAGAACCTTACCATTAAGTCAATGGCTGGTGGTAAGGTCTCAGACCTAAAATGGATGCACGCCAATTTTTATTTTGACGCACATTCAATTTCGGCAAAAATAAAAAAAAAAAGGCAGTTTTTTACAGGCATTCTGAAAAACCGATCTGTGCACGCCCAAAACACGCACCTACACTAGCGCAGCCCATTTTTCAGTGCACCTTAGTAAAAGGACCCTCTTATAGATGAAGAATTTGAGAATCTATGCTTTAAGGAATCAACACTTTCAGGTCCTTTAGCTTAGAGGAATATTAGGGGATCTTGACCTTTGCCTTTAATTTTAAATGGACTGTTGTATTTTATGTAACTGTCATGCATGATACACTTTAGGCAGAATAGCTATGGCAGCTCTTGGACAGCAACATGAATTTATGAGGAGCCCAGGTTGATTGCCTGGGATCTATAAATCATGTTTCCACTGACACTGCCTTTTTAGTGTGCTCATTTAGCATTTTCTAATTTACTTTGCCCAGTTGTTGCTGAAGTGAGAGGATTCTAATAATTGAAACTCAATCACAGGTCTAGGTGCATACAAACCAGATCTGGCTTAATCAGAAAATGACTGGAATGGGTGAGTTAAAGAAATTTTCACTCCACTTTTAAATGTGAAATTTGCAGGAATATAGAAAGCTATTCAGAAAAACTAAGAGAGGGATAATCGAATGGGGACGACCATGTCTAAGGGCGTCCATCTCTAAGGATGGCGCCGTGAAGGGGCGGGGCATCCCGTATTATCAAAACAAGATGGGCGTCCATCTTTCATTTTGATAGTATGGTTGGCGACACCCAAATCTCCTAAGAGATGGTCGACCTAAATGTTGAGATGGTTAACCTTACAGATGGGCGACCTCAGTTTTCGCCGATAATGGAAACTGAGGAAGCCCATCTCAAAAACAACCAAATCCAAGGCATTTGGTCATGGGAGGAGCCAGCATTCGTAATGCACTGGTCCCCCTCACATGCCAGGACACCAACCGGGCACCCTAGGGGACACTGAAGTGGACTTCAGAAATTGCTCCCAGGTGCATAGCTCCCTTACCTTGGGTGCTGAGCCCCCCAACCCCCCCCCTAAAACCCACTCCCCACAACTGTACACCACTACCATAGCCCTTAGGGATGAAGGGGGGCACCTACATGTGGGTACAGTGGGTTTCGGGTGGGTTTTGGAGGACTCACATTTACCACCACAAGTGTACAGGTGGGGGGCAGGGGGGAGCCTGGGTCCGCCTGCCTGAAATGCACTGCACCCACTAAAATCTGCTCCAGGGACCTGCATACTGCTGTGATGGAGCTGGGTATGACATTTGAGGCTGGCATAGAGGCTGCAAAAAAAATTTTAACATTTTTTTTATGGGTGGGAGGGGGTTGGTGACCACTGGGGGAGTAAGAGGAGGTCATCCCCGATTCCCTCCAGTGGTCATCTGGTCAGCTCGGGCACCTTTTCGAGGCTTGGTCGTGAAAAAAAATGGACCAAGTCGGCCAAATGTTCGTTAGGGATGGCCATCTCTTAAGCACGCCCCCATCCCGCCTTCAATATGCTGCCGACACACTCCAGGGAATTTTGGTCGTCCCTGTGATGGAAAGCAGTTGAGAGTGCCCAAAATCGGCTTTCGATTATGCTGATTTGGGCGACTCTGAGAGAAAGACGCCCATCTCCCGATTTGTGTTGAAAGATGGGTGCCCTTCTCTTTTGGAAATGCCCCTGTTAGGGGAAGGGAAATGGGACTTGATATACCGCCTTTCTGTGGTTTTTTGCAACTACTTTCAAAGCAGTTTACATATTATATACAGGTACTATTTGTACCAGGGGCAATGGAGGGTTAAGTGACTTGCCCAGAGTCACAAGGTGCTGCAGTGGGAATTGAACTCAGTTTCCCAGGAACAAAGTCCACTGCACTAACCACTAGGCTACTCCTCCACTTTTTCTTAAGGCTGCACTCCACTGTACTCTTAGCACCAAAGATACCTGCAGAACTAAAGCATTATGTTCACGTTTCTCCTGTGCCTAAGGATTTATGCTGGTTACCTGTAGAAGCCCTCACCAGGTTTAAGATAATCATCCTTAATCTTTAAGATCTGCATTACAGATCTTTCTTCAAGTTTGAAGCTTTGAGATGGCATTAGTTTTCCATGAATAGCTAAGCTAGTGATGCAATGCACATTGCATTATTTAATTTGCATATTAATAAGAAGCTTGGCATGCATTTGCATGCCTTACATATCATTATTCTGCCCTCTGCAGAAAATCAAATGTCTGTTATGGTAATATAACACATAATATTGCCAATTAATGCAAGTTAAGAGGCAAATATCATGTCTTAGTCCCATAACATATATTACTACAGGGTTTCCCAAACCTGGTCCTGGAGGCACCCCAGCCAGTCAGGTTTTCAGGATACCCACAATGAATATTCATGAGAAAGATTTGCATTCAATGGAGGCAGTGTTATCAATGCATCTCTTCCATAGCAATCACTGAACTAATTCTCTTGAAAAATGTTTCTTCAAAGTTATTTATGTTCAGATTTGCTATATCTTTAGAATAGCTCCCATCACTGTACCTTTGTTTTGACAATAAAATTGGTCATCAAACTGAAAATAAGTTTTTGTAAGAGCCAACATAGCTATCTCTATGTTAAATTCAGTAGAGATCTTTTTATCAATTCTTTTATTAAGGACATTCATTAGAAACAACTCAAGTTTTGTGTACTACAGGTTATTGTTTTGATACTTTTTAGTAACCCCCCCCCCCCCCTCCATTTTTTAAAAGGACCCTCTTTTGATTCAAGATGGCGACCAAGCAGGACGTATGACAAGACGCTCCCAAGAAGTTTTTCTTTTTATCGATTTTCCTTGTTAACAATATGCCAAAAAGGAAGGGAAAGCCGAAGGGACCACCCCTCCCGAAGCAGGTACCCTTCTTACCTGGTCAGCAGTCTATGTCGACGTTTTTGGTGTCTACCCCGATTTCGGGCATTTCCATTGAAGGGGCAAGGAAGAGCCCCCTCCAGGAGAGCGATTTCTTGCTCAGCCCGTTGGGACCTTTGACCCCGCCGCCTCCGCAGCTTCACAGTGTAGCCATTCCAACTCCAGAGAGAAGCGAGGATTCGAAGGGGAGGTGCACCCCGATAGAGGACGCGATGCCCGATAACATGTCTGGGCTGGTGGTAGGAGTCCAGCAACAACCGGGAATATTAACAGGGGACGCTACGGCGGCTCAACCTACTATTATTACACAGGAAGAACTTTCACTTTGTACCTTGGCGATCCAGCCGTTAGTGAAGCCCCGAGAGGTGTCGCTGGAAACAATATGGACAGCCATAGAGTCTCTTCATAAGGTCTGTACTTCCTTCATCTCTGTATCTTTGAATAATTCCACTCAAATAAAATTTCTTAAAGAAAAGATGGAAGGAGCTCTAGTGAAGCAAACTGAGTTGGAAGCGCAGATGACTAAAATAACCGAGCAACAGGCTCAAATTTCTGGAGATCGAATGTTGATTTATCGGAAGGTTGAAAACCTGGAGAATACATCCAGAAATCTGAACCTGCTGTTATTAAACTTTCCCAGGTCTCAATTTATCGCTCCAAGGGACATGTTTATAAAATTTCTTAAGGAGATTTATAATTACACAGAGTAATCCCTTCCCCCTATACAAAAAATGTACTATCTGGAAGGGAAATTTAACCAGCAGAAAGGTGCTACTAAAAAACAGGAGATACCAACTGAAACACTTAACCTAACAGATTTTCTGGAACAATCGAAGGACAATAGTGAAACTAGAGCAACTTTAATTGTTTGTTTTGTATTTCTACAAGATAAAGAAACTTTGTTGAGACTTTAAGTTAAAAAAACTCATCCAGAATTTAAAGGAGGCAGTTTCAGTTTTTCTGAACATTGAATATTGGACCATCAGATGCCAAGTTATAGGTACCTAACTGCCATTCCACCCCTGTTTTGACACAACTTCCGTTTGAGCACCAAAATCTAGGTGCCTAATTGACAGTAAAGTTTTACACTTACAGTGCTTTAGTTGCAAAACTTACAGACCCTTTTACTAAGCAGCACTAAAAAGTGGCCTGTGCTAGTTTTAGCAGGAGGCTGAGGCCACTTTTAGCGTGGCAGTAAAATGGCCGCCATTTCTATTTCTCCTTTAATGGCCAAGCACTAATTTCCCAATTAGCGCATGGCCATTACCACATGAGCCCTTACCACCACCTGTTTTGTAGGCAGTAAGGGCTCGCTCACTAACCCCATGCTAATAGGCAGTGGTAGTGCCTTTTTAGCATATGGTAAACACGCTTACCGCCACTTTGTACAAAGGCTACTTAATGAGCAGTAAGGCTGTACAGTCACAGATGAGTGTGTGTCTAGTGTGTCCACTGCAGTTACTGTATAAACAAATTCTTTAGTGCGTATTGTTTTGGAATTAGCATAGTTGTACTAACTGCACAAGATACAACATGAGGTCAATGGCATACCAAGGGTGGGGCGGTGGGGGCAGTCCACCCCCGGGTGCATGCTGCAAGACAGTGCAGGGAGCAGCCACGTGGCTATCGGCTCTGCTGGTTCCCAGCTCCCTCTGACGTTACTTCCTGTTCTGGGGCAGGGAAACGGCGGAGCTGACAGCCACACAACTGCGATGCGTTGTGCTTGGTGGGTGGAGGTGATGCATGGGGGTGATTCACCGGGGGGGGGGGAGGGTGCAGCAGCAATCCGACCCAGCTGGCAGCTGACCAAGGAACACCACTGTACCATGCACTAATTGCAATATGCAGTCTATTTGCCCATTCTCTATCCATCACCCAATTCATGCCCCCTAACATGCAGTTAACACACTAATTAGCATGCATTGTCATACCAGTGCAGTAACTGCGCTCATGGACTAACAAGGCATGCATATTCACAAAGGACTAGATTCTATATATGGAGCCTGAAAAATCCATGTGGTAAAAAAATATGTCTAGGCATATACTCTAAAGTACACCTAAATTTTATAGAATAGGCTTACATTTCTGCATAGTATATGGAAGACACCAAGCACTTTTCCACATGTGTACCCGGTGGTAATTGGCCAGTGCCACGTGCTGCCCAGTTACTGCTGGGTTAGAGCGGCAGCCCTTACCACCAGCTCAATTGTCACCTGAAATGGCCACATGGCAAGTGCTTCACTTGCCGTATAGCCATTTCCTCAAAAAAAGAAAGACCTACCTTTTACCAGCTGCAGTAAAAGACAGCCTCGGCACGCATCAAAAACACACGCTGACTCTAGCGCAGCCCCCTTTTACCTCAGCTTGGTAAAAGGGGCCCATAAATCTTAATTAATGCCAATTAGTGTTGATAATTTTTAACATCCAATTAACAGCACTGATCAGCTAGTTAACCAATTAAGTTAAGTGTACTGTTGTAGAATACACTTCGGTTTTCATATGGAAAATTAAGGCATGATATATAAAATTTCTGGGATATTATCTGTTTAGCACACTTCTGTAAACAGGCCCCTATCCTGCTTATTTTCGAAGGAGAAGGGCACCCATCTTCCGACACAAATCGGGAGATGGGCGTCCTTCTCCTAAGGCCGCCCAAATCGGCATAATCGAAAGCCGATTTTGGGCGTCCTCAACTGCTTTCCGTCACAGGGACGACCAAAGTTCAAGGGGGCGTGTTGGCAGTGTACCAAAGGCGGGACAGGGGCGTGGTTAAGAAATGGGCGTCCTCGGCCGATAATGGAAAAAAGAAGGGCGTCCCTGACAAGCATTTGGCCGACTTTACTTGGTCCATTTTTTCTTGCGACCAAGCCTCAAAAAGGTGCCCGAACTGACCAGATGACCACCGGAGGGAATCGGGGATGACTTTAGAGATGGGTGCCCTTAAAGATGGGCGCCCAGTTCGATTATGCCCCTCTACGTGTCTCTATAAAGTAACCTCAAAATAGGCACCTGCTTGGTCTTCCAGCCAAAGCAACCATATCATTTCCTTCCATATGTTCTTGATAGATTTTTCTCTGCAGTTATATTTAAAGTCCATTACTTCAAGAACTTTATTTCAGTAAAATAGGAGTCCTTTTACTAAGGTGCGCTGAAAAATAGCCTGCGGTAGTGTACATACGTGTTTTGGCTGCACACAGAATCATTTTTCAGTGCACCTGTAAAAAGTGCCTTTTTTGGGGGGCCAAAAATGGACATGTGGTAAAATGAAAATTGGCGTGAGTCCATTTTAGGTCTGAGATCTTACCACCAGCCATTGACTTTGTGGTAAAGTCTCGTGCATTAACCGGGCGGTAATGGTCAACGCGCATTCAAATGCCAATTACTGCCTGCACGCCAGAAAATAAAAATATTTTCTGATGTGCGTAGTGAGACGTGTGTAAAAAAAGGAAATTAACGCCTGGGCCACACAGTAGCTGGGAGGTAACTCAGAAATGACGCGCAGTGGGCGCTCTTAGGTGCTTACGCAGCTTAGTAAAAGGGCCCCATAATGTTGGCATTGTCTGTGTAATGGGCTGCAATTCTAATATTTTCTTCAGTTTGAAGTAGCTGCACAGGTCCCTTTTGAGCTTTATGGTCCTAAGAGAGACATATGGTGCTTTTTTGCACTTGGTGTGAATTGTTGTCAGAGATAACCATTGCTGCTATGTTGCTATCTTTGGCATGTCTCATCATAGAGGTTTTGATGAGACTTCTGCACTATAAATCCGTGAAAAGTTTCTGTCTTTAAGCCTTCAAATAATTAAACTATGCATCCCAATGTGGAGGGAATTGTTTTCCCACTGCATAATACCCTCCTCTGCTTTTGCCAGAAACATCTTTGCTCATTAAGAAGTAAGAACTGTCCTGCCCATAAGAATGAGTTGTTTAATTAATGAACCCTACCATCCTGAACAGATAGACAACCTTGCTACTTTAATGAGCTGGACAAAGAGTACTCAGAACTTCAACTTCTGCTTCCTGTATGAATGTATCAATTTTAGACAATGTCAGGGACCCTCAAGTAGAAAACCAGATCATTAAGGTAAGTAGTGATGAGGTCCGCATATTTTTTCATCTATTATCATTAAAAGTTTGAAACAATGCAGAGTTCTTCCAAAGGCAAAATAATCAGGTCAAACATTCCTCTACTGTAAAGTTGTTACTGCAGGCCAGCACCGGGAAGGATGCTGAACAATGGCAGATGGACTCAATCTACATATTTCATAGCAAAATTATCTCAACCTACAACATAGGGTTACTGAAAAAGTACAATGACTATTAAAATGCATAATACATAAATCATTGATATAGTATCAATAATGTATCTGAAATTTCTTTGTTATCATATTAAACACTATAATACAACCACATAATAGCATGGTCCTTATCCCCCCCCCCCCCCCCCCCCCCCATTTTTTTAAGTTAACCATGCTAATAAATTGTCATTGTGTGAAAAACTGATATTGGAATTGTAACTCAGGCCAGCAAAAAATGAAAAGAACAGTTTACGACACATTTCACAAACCCTACATCCCAGTTCACAAACCCTGCATCCCAGTCATCATAATCACTCATAGATCCAAAGTTACTACTACTACTATTTGACATTTATAGAGCGCTACTAGGGTTACGCAGCGCTGTACAATAAACAAAGAATGACGGTCCCTGCTCAAAGGAGCTTACAATCTAGAGGACAAGACGGACAAGGAGAGCAGACAAGCAATAATTGGAGTAGACAATCAATAGTTGGAACAGTCTAGGTTACTAGGTACAATGTTAGGTTCCGAAAGCGACATTGAAGAGGTGGGTTTTGAGTAGAGATTTGAAGATGGACAGTGAGGGTGCTTGGCCTATGGGCACAGGGAGTCTATTCCAGGCATAGGGTGAGGCGAGGCAGAAAGGGCGGAGCCTGGAATTGGCAGTGGTGGAGAAGGGTACTGAGAGGAGGGATTTGCCTTGTGATCGGAGGTTACGGGTAGGGGCGTACAGGGAGATGAGGGTGGAGAGGTAGTGAGGGGCTGCAGATTGAGAGCATTTGTAGGTTAGTAGGAAGAGCTTGAATTGTATGCGGTGTCTGATCGGAAGCCAGTGAAGAGACTTGAGGAGGGGGGTGATGTGCGCATAATGGTTTTGGCGGAAGATGAGACGCGCAGCCGAGTTCTGAACGGATTGAAGGGGGGGATAGATGGTTAAGTGGGAGGCTAGTGAGGAGCAGATTGCAGTAGTCAAGGCGAGAGGAAATGAGAGCGTGGATAAGAGTACGGGTGGTGTGTTCAGAGAGGAAGGGGCAAATTTTGTTGATGTTGTAGAGAAAGAAGCGACAGGTCTTGGCTGTCTGCTGGATATGGGCAGAGAAGGAGAGGGAGGAGTCAAAGATGACTCCAAGGTTGCGGGCAGATGAGACGGGAAGGATGAGGGTGCCGTCGACTGAGATAGAGAGTGGAGGGAGAGGAGAAGTGGGTTTAGGTGGGAAGACAATGAGCTCAGTCTTGGCCATGTTCAGTTTCAGGTGGCGGTTGGACATCCAGGCAGCGATGTCAGATAAGCAGGCCGATACTTTGGCCTGGGTTTCTGCGGTGATGTCTGGTGTGGAGAGATAAAGCTGAGTGTCATCGGCATAAAGATGATAATTGGAAACCATGAGAGGAGATCAGTGAGCCCAGGGAAGTGGTGTAGATTGAAAAAAGAAGGGGCCCAAGGACAGATCCTTGAGGAACCCCAACAGAGAGCGGGATGGGAGTGGAGGAAGAGCCATGAGAGTGAACTCTGAAGGTGAGGTTGGAGAGATAAGAGGAGAACCAGGAGATGACAGAGCCCTGGAACCCAAGTGAAGATAGTGTGTCAAGAAGTAGATTATGGTTAACAGTATCAAAGGCGGCGGATAAGTCAAGGAGGATGAGGATGGAGTAGTGACCTTTGGATTTTGCAAGGAACAGGTCATTACAGACTTTAGTAAGAGCCGTTTCCGTCGAGTGTAAAGGGCAAAAACCAGACTGAAGCCGGTCAAGGATGGCATGAGAGGAGAGAAAATCGAGGCAGCAGCTGTGAACGGCGCGTTCAAGTATCTTGGAGAGGAAGGGTAGGAGGGAGATGGGGCGATAGTTGGAAGGACAGGTAGGGTCAAGTGAAGGTTTCTTGAGGAGCGGTGTGACAACAGCATGCTTGAATGAGTCGGGGACAGTTGCAGTGGAGAGAGAGAGAGAGGTTGAGGATATGACAGATGGGGGGGTGACAGTGGGAGAGATGGTGTTAAGTAAATTGGTGGGGATGGGATCAGAGGAACAGGTAGTGCATTTCGAGGAGGAGAGAAGTTGGGCTGTTTCCTCTTCGGTGATATCAGTAAAAGAGGAGAAGGAGGCTTGGGTTGGATAGTTGAGGGAGTGGGTTAAAGGGTGAAGAGGAGGAGGTGGCTTGGTAGCGAATACAAGGTTGATCTTATGCACCTTGTCACAGAAGTAATCGGCTAGACATTGAGGAGAGAGTTAGGGGGGTGGGAGCGGAGGGCACTTTGAGGAGGGCGTTAAGGGTGGCGAAGAGGTGACGAGGGTTGGAGCTGAGAGAATTAGTCAAGTGGGTGTAGTATTCCTGTTTGACAAGGAATAGGGAGGACTGGAAGGAGGATAGCATGAATTTGTAATGACAGAAGTCACTTTGGGTGCGAGATTTCCTCCAGAGGAGTTCAGCCAATCGTGCGCAGGAGCGAAGGTATCGGATGCAAGGGGTCAGCCAGGGCTGAGGATTAGTATGTCGTGTGGGGCGGGAGATGGATGGTGCAAGGGCCAGCAAAAAATGAAAAGAACAGTTTACGACACATTTCACAAACCCTACATCCCAGTTCACAAACCCTGCATCTCAGTCATCATAATCACTCGTAGATCCAAAGTTGAGTAAGTCTTTCAAAATATTTTCATTTGCTTAAACTGACTTCACCACTTCATCTTCGTTTTATTACATAAACTGGAAGCTTCAAATATGGGGTTTTATAATCCATGCTCCAAGCACTCACAATCGGGTAGGCAGATTAGTCTTTACACGACTGCGTGTTCTGTCCAAAGACCTCCTCAGGAGACTAAACCACTCAGTTGTAGAAAACTATCGCTTAGACACTGCCAGTCTAGGAATCCAACTCCGTGGGACCTCCAAATTCGGAAGTCAACCAAAATTATCAAGACGTATTATATTGCTGTAGCAATTCTAGGTCTCATCCTAAGATCAAGCATAAACTTTTTCAAACATTTTCAGACCTTATTTTATGATTAATCACCCTGTGATGGAACATACACCCTGTCGCGGGTGCCTTCATGGGCAACCAGTGTAGATCCATCAATAATGGAGAGGCTCTCTTAAATTTACCCCATATAAAAATCATTCTCATCACTGTATTCTGTAATAATTATAATTTGTAAAACAATTTAGTCAAATTTGATAACTTTGGCATTCGCACTCCAAATTCTGAAGTTGGCGGTTCAATAAACATAAGAACTAGGCATGTGGCAATAACCAGCTAAAGCTTTATTGAAACTTTTAAACATATAAATATCATACCAATCCCAATTTACAATATTTGACAAAATGTTGAAAATGCTTGACAAATGCAGGCTAATTTCCATGTCACAACTGTAACAGTTAGATGGCATCGAACTAACCACATCACAATGGTCTCCAACACAGATTAACCCCATCCCCACCCCAAGGCAAGGTCTGTGGTACCTCCAACCCTTACTGGATCCCTGGATTCATGATGGTACAGAATATGAACCCAACCCTCCCTTTTATCCACAGTAAATCAGGAAATCATAAACCCAAATCACTCCATCCCAAGGGGAATGGCCTTTGGGACCCCACTGCAACTACCCCCTACCCCCACCCCCATATAGTACCACTAACAACTTGATCCATAGGAGGAGGTGGGAGGGACAAAATCTGACCTGCCTCCCAAGCTCCACAAAATAAAAGAAAAGCCTGTCAAAATTCCCCACTGTATTTTTGTAAAAGATTTGATTAGGCACCCTGAACAGAATTCTCACCCAATGAGCTTCCATCCACCACACATTCCTTGCCAGCTCCAACCTCCCCTCCTCCCTGCATTGCCTGTTGCAAAATTAACTCTGTCTAGCCCAGAATTTGGTCAGCTCAGCCACATTAAGACACATTCTCCTGCAAAACAGGAATGTGTTACCTTATACAAAGAATTGCAATAATCAAATTGGGGGTTAAGAATGGCCTGAGCTATGCTTCTAAAATTATCTCAAGATAAGAAAGGTGTAATTCTGCATAACTGGTGAAGTTAAAAAAAATCTTTTTAACAAGACTATGTATGTGTATCTTCCAATGTGGTATATATCATTCAGTGTAAAAAATGCAACGAAGGCTGCTACATTGGAGAAACAAGTCAGATGCTAAAGAAGAGATTTAATTTACATAGACACCATATGAAAAATGCTAGTACCAATAAGGATGTCACGCCTGTGGGGCAGCACTTTACAAAACCAGAACACTGTACCAGTGATTTCATGGTAAGAATCCTGAAAGGGAACTTTAAAACAATACAGGAACGTAAGACCTTTGAAGTCAGAATGATTAAATATTTTGATACCCACCAGACAGGACTTAACAAAGATCTGGGTTTTCTAGCCCATTATAAACCATAAAATTGTACTGCTTTGTCACCCTCCTATCTCCATGCATATCTCCCTGTCCCTCATCCACCCGACTCTTCCTGTCTCTCACCTATCCACCCCATCCTGTTAGACTGTCACTGAAATGCTTTGATGTTTCACTTATATATACTGTCATCTACCAACATTTGCTTATTTCCGATCTGACGAAGAAGGGCAACCTTCGAAAGCTAATCAGGAAATATATCATCTTATTTTCTTTTCCATGTTTTATTTTGTTTTATTTCTATCGATTACCTTTAAAAGTGGACTAACACGGCTACCACACCTCTCTATGTGTATCTTGAAAGTAAGTTTAGAATCCAATATTAAAGGGTTAATGGTCATGTGACTATTTTTATTTCTTTGGCAGCTGGTAGGATGAGTGAACTTGCTGCATTTCAAAAACATTCTGGGTCAGCAACCCAGGGTGACCTTGCAGAAAATTACCACTGCTTTCTTTCCATTTCTAATCAAAATATTTTGTAATAACCTAAGAAGCCAGTATTTTTGGGGAGTTACTTAGACAATCCTTTGCATTTATAAAGTTCTATCTGTTAACTGACTAAATTTTGTCTGATGTTGGTCAGCAAATGTACAATATCTCTTTAAAAACACACTACAATTTGCGAGTGAAGCTTTACCTTAGCTGGATAGTACTGAATATCAGTGCTATTCAGTTACATTTATCCAGATTAATTTTGGTTGCTGACAGAGACTGTCCTAAAATTAACTGGACGTCTTTAATTGGTTATCTTTATCTGAGTATATTCAATGGCACTTGAGCTGGATAAATGATGCTGATTTTACAGTTGGGATCCATATCCCAACATGCTGATCCTTACCTACTACCGATCAGGTGTGCTTAAGTCAAGAGTTTTCAATTTGTTTAAATTCCCATGTAATTTTTGGAAATTTCATTTTATTTGGGGTTTTTAAAAATTAATTTCAGAGCCCTTTTACCAAGCTGTGACAAGCACTAATGCATGTTTACCACAGCTTAAAATGGCTTACCTTGACAGCTACATTTCCACGACATGAGCCCTTTACTGCCTACAAAACAGGTGGCAGTAAAGCAGTGACCTCCAACATGTGGCCCCCACAGTCCATTTTTGCGGCCCTCATATCCAGTGACCCCTGCCACTACTGTGGGTAGAGAAAAGGCCCCATAAAGCTCTGCTTGGTTGTGTGTGCCCGCGAGGTCATATTGACACATATGTGTACACATTGACACAAATGCCGGTTGATTCGCATCTCCCTGTGCTTGTGTGTGCATGTCCGTCAATGTAACCACTCAAGCACACATGACCCAGCGGAGCTCCGCAGGGCCTTTTCTCTACCCGCAGTAGTGGCAAAACCTCTGCCTCAGCTAAGCCCTGATTTGAAAGATTTTTCCACATAATTCACTTGGAAGACAGGTGAGCAAACATTTCTTTCTTGTCCTTGCAGATTATATTGCATTTTTCCACCCAAAATGCAAGATATTACATTTGTAAGACACCCCTCCCTCCCGAACATTCTTTTTCTTTTATTTCCAGGGGTCTATTAAGGATAAAAATAATTTCTTTCCTTTGAGCTAATGTGGGATGGGGAGGATCAATAGTAAAGCAGAAACAGTATCACATTTATGGTTTTTCTAATTGTTAACAGGCCAAAATAAAGTGAAAAATATATCGTTGTAGAATCAAAATTAGTATTTAAAATTACATTTCAAAGCATAAAATCTTGTGCTGGCTCCAAGAGCTTTCTCATGTCCACTTTGCGGCCCTTTACATGAAAAAGATTGGAGACCACTGCAGTAAGGGCTCACATGATAATTTTTATTAATGACCATGTGATGTGCACTAATGACAACATTAGCACATATGGCAGCTTGTTATTACCAATCACATTTAATAAAGCATACACTTTGCAACAGAGTATGCTGCTATAGGAGGAAAGAACCACAGATCTCCATCTCCACTTACTAAAGTGATAACAGCTGTTAGGGTATTTAAAGTCATTGACATAAAAAACCTCCTCATAATGCATTAAAACTCTGTGTAATGCCTGAAATTTGAGGGGACCTTTTACTAAAGGGTTGACGTGCGGCAATATGGAACTACCGCTGGCCCAACGCAGCTGCTGATGATAATTCCGCCTCCAGCTCACATCATTTCCTGTGCTTCAGAATTAAAAATAAACACACACATGGGGTTACCCAGTGTTGATCGCACCGCCTGGTTACTGCGGGGGTAGCATGGGAGCCCTTACCACCACCTCAATGGGTGGAAATGGTTCGTGATAACGTCTGGAAGCTGCCTTATATCTCAAAAGCTCCTGTCTCAGGCTGGTGAGTCTATAAGGTGTCACCTGCCTCTTTCAGTCTGCCTTATATGTTGACATTCAGCTCTGGTATCCTGATATAGACCAGCACTGAATATCCGGGCATTAATGGAAAGACCAAGGTGAATGTTTGTGAATTCAATGCTAGCATTGCTAGACTGGTTATTGGGTGGGCCCACAGCTATTTTGGGTAGGCCTTCCAAAATACCCCCCCCCCCCTTTGTCCTGCAAAAAGGCGATAAATAAAACCTAATAAATAAATCTCTCTCCCTCTCCTTCACCCCAGATCTATTTGCCCCCACCTGTGACTCAGCAACTCCTCTTCCCCAGTGTACCTCACCACATTCACGGGCAGCAGCAACAATGCACATTCACTGCCTGCACTGGTCTCTGCAGACTTCCCTCTGCTGAATCCTGCCCTCACCAATATCAATTCCTGTTTCTTCTGGCAAGACACAGCAGATGGAAGCCTGCAGAAAGCAGCACAGGCAGCGGATGTGAGTTGCTGCTGCTGCTTGTGAACGTGGTGGGGTAGATAGAGAGGGAGTTTCTGGGCCACAGAAGGATCTGGGGAAGGAAGAGAAGAAGTGAGTGGAGCCAGGTATCCACTCCGGAAATGTGCTGTGCAGCTAGACAGGGTGGGCCCACTCATAGCTAGGCCACTGAATGCTGACTGAGGTGTTTAAATATTGGGAGGTAAGTTTATACCTGAGGCAGTGGAGGATTAAGTGACTTGCTTGAGATCACAAGGAATCTCAGTGGGATTTGAATACTGACTTCCCTGGTTTTTAGTCTGTTGACCTAATCATTAGGGTATTCCTCTATGAAAGGGGTTCCCAAACCTGTCCTGGAGGAACCCCAGCCACTCAGGTTTTCAAGATATCTGCAATAAATATACACAAGATAAACAGGACAGGTTTGGGAACCAGTGAACTATGGCAGAGCAAAAGCTCTGTGGTCTGCAGTGGAGACCCAAACCCATGTAGGCAGAAGAGCACCAGTATGGAAACTTGCAGCATGCCAGTGATAGCTCTGTCTCCACCAGCAGGACAAATGGGGGGGGGGGGGGGGCAAATCAAACTTGGGTATGCATATAAAGTATCACATACCATGTAAAATGAGTTTATCTTGTTGGGCAGACCGGATGGACCGTACAGGTCTTTATCTGCTGTCATTTACTATATTACTATGTTAGTCAACTAGCTAGTTTTCCACTATGCCTTCCATTACTTTGGTCATTAGAGGTATGGATGCTACTGGTCTGTAGTTAGAAGTATCTTTGATGTTTTTCTTTGCATCCTTTGGAATAGATGTGAGCAATATGTTGCCCTTATTCATTGGGAATCATCCTTATTATTATTATAAAAACCCAGAAAATTTACAAGGGTCGGAAAACTTACACATACATATTTTCAAAGCACTTAGCCTTTCAAAGTTCCATAGGTTTCTATGGAACTTTGGAAGGCTAAGTGCTTTGAAAATATATATAGTATTGATGTGTGGAGGTTTTTCAGACTTATGAGGAAGCTCGCCCGGTACTTACACCAAGAAAGAAATTTTCAAAAGTGGAAACCGAGCAGCCTGGCATTCACATTAAGAAAATAATTTTTAAAAGTGAATGTTGAGCATCTGAAGTCTTTTCCTCCATTGCCGTAATTTCTGTGCTAGAGGGAGATTTCCTTGCTGTGTGATGGAGTCGAATCATCTTCATTAGCAAGTACCATTTGTGTTTGGAATAAGCTTTAGTAGCCAATCTAAAACCAGATATTCAGTTGGACATATAAACACTGACCGTCACTGGCTGAATATTGACTGGTCCAAAGGTCTCTTTATATCACCATATTAAAAATGATCCTATCAACTAGTCAAGAATCACCAGTGCATTTTTTCTAGCAAAAAAAGTGCCAGTACTCAAATGCTAGACCACCGTTTATGGGTGGGGTGATCACTGAGGGACCCACTCCACAATAGCCAGGCCCCCTGCAACCAGTCACATAATCTATGACAAGGCAGAATTGGTGTGTAGAACCTGAGCTCTTTCATTAAAACTTGGGGTCCATGGGTCAATTTTAGCAGCCAATGGAAAAGGTGCCGGTACTCAGTACCCCCAAGTACCCCCTCAAAAAAAGCCCTGAGAATCACTAATGCCTTATGCGTGCCATGATGCTGATCACAACTGAAATAAAAACCAAAGCGAACTGTAGTTGATTTATATAAACTTGACTCTTTTATTTACAGTATGAAATGCCAGCTTGGAATGTATTTGATACTGAATTTAGATGATGAGATCCAAATTTTATTTTGATGCCTCTACTCTTCGGAGGAAGTGACAGGTATAACAATGTCAGCCTATTGTCACTATCTATATTAAATAACTGCCTCATTCTATGCTTCTGCATTTATTAGTTCAACACTATCATGAAGATATTGGTTAGCATTTTTTAAATCTCAGTTAAAGGACGTTCTCCCTTGAGCCTATAATAAAGAAAAATGGACAGAAATAAAGTCAAATTAAGTTTGGCAGCTTTTTCCCCCCCTCATTGCATCATGAAACAACCATCTGGAGAGAAAAGGAACTGACTTCAGCACTAGAGAAATAGCTGCTAGCTGTAAGCATCAGTTAATTTTATAGTCCCCGTTCCAGTATTCACAGAGTTTTAGAGAGTGAATGGAGAATTTGAGCATCAGAATCATCTTTATCTCTCTGTCTTAGGGAAGCAGAGAGAATGCTATAGAACTGTTCTGCGGCTCTGATATTCTAGGCAATTATTTATTATTTCCACAAGGATGCTTAATTCAAACATTTCTCATTTTGAGTCAACTAGCAGACTTTATGGTTTTCACTGGGGAGCCGTCCAGATACCAGCATCTCAGCCCAGACATGTCTATGTCTGACCTGTGTGCATTATTCACTTAGTCACTGGCTATAGAATTTCAATAAGGTTTGCGATTACTCATGTACAGTTATCTTCTAACAGCTGACTTCTGTGGAACAGATAAACAGAATTGAGTACTGGTGCCATAGGACCTCCATAAGCCAGTGGCATCTATAGACCGAAGTATTTGATGTGAGGTGAGGAGCAAACTAGGCATAGGAAGGGGAAAGTAGCATTCTTCGAGAACAAGCAGGCCATATCATTCTCACATGTGGAGGAGTGGCCTAGTGGTTAGGGTGGTGGACTTTGGTCCTGGGGAACTGAGGAACTGAGTTTGATTCCCACTTCAGGCACAGGCAGCTCCTTGTGACTCTGGGCAAGTCACTTAACCCTCCTTTGCCCCATGGAAGCCGCATTGAGCCTGCCATGAGTGGGAAAGCGCGGGGTACAAATGTAACAACAAATCTATGTCACCCAGCATGGAATATGCCTTTAAGAGCTCACAGCAGCACTCCCACCGTGCATGCACCAGTGCCTTCCCGCCTGCCACAAGAGCACGGGACCAACAGTTTCTCTTCATCTGCAGTGAGGAGAACACACGCTGATTGCGATTCCTCACAGCGTCTGGTGCAGTTGTTCTTCTTTTTCGAACAAAGAGCTAGATGCATCAACCAAACGTTAAAAAATCAAAAACGTAAAAGTCCTTAACGAATTTTAAAAAAATGAACAATGCACCAAAAAAACAAGTCGCACATGTTCGGTGCGGTATTGTAAAGTACAATGCATCAAGCTGGTGTAATCCCCGTCAGTAATTGGCCCCTAAAGCATGCACAGAGCTGGCTGCTCTGCGCATGCCACAAACATCAACCCCCCCCCCAAAAAAAACAAAACACAAACACATGGATCGGGAGGGGCAAAGGCGCTTGTCAAGAGCATCCTGTATGGACAGCCTTGCCCCCCCCCCGCCCGAGGTTGCCGCTGCTCCCTGCTTCCCCCCCCCCCTTTGAATTAAATAAAAAAAACAAAATTCAAAACTTTAGCAGCCCCGGGCCCTCCTCCCTTCCTTTCTCTCAACTCTTTCTCCCCACAGCTCCGCCTCCACCTCCCGCCATCCTCCGCCTCCGTGCCCCGCCCACACCACCACCCCTGAGGTCGTCGCCGCCGCTCCCCCCCTCCACCGGTCCCCACTCCGCCTTACCGGGCCCGCCCAGTGCCTCTCACCTCTGTGTGAAGGCGCTGCACGGGCAAGAAGAACAGCTGATGCCTCCGAGTCTTCGCGTCTCTCCTTTCCTCCTGGGCCCGCCCCCGTCTGACATCAGTAACCTATGTCAGACGGGGGCGGGCCCAGGAGGAAAGGAGAGACGCGAAGACTCGGCGAAGAGGCATCAGATGTGATCACCATTTTAACCACCTCTAAACTACCCTACCGTAAGAGGTATAGGGGTGACCTTTTGGAATTTAACCATTTTGCTTGATTTGAAAGGGGATCTTTGTCCACTGAGGGGCACTTTTATTAAAGTGCAGTAAATTTTACACTTCCCACAGTTTATAGTAAAATTATCTTGCTGTAAGTGCAGAGCCTGTGCGGTAAACACAGGGGGTGTGGTCAGCATCTATCCTTAAGTTACCATACTACTACTACTACTATAAAATCACTTCTATAGCGCTACCAGTTGTACGCAGTGCTTTACAATTGAACATGAAGAAGACAGTCCCTGCTCAAAAGAGCTTACAATCTAAATCAGGACAAACAGACAGGACCAAAAAGGATAAGGGAAGGACAGACAGAAGGACACATAAGGATAAGATAAAAGTTACAAGTCAGGAGTCGAAAGCAGCATCAAACAGGTAGGCCTTTAGCCCGGATTTGAAGGCAGCCAGAGATGGAGCTAGACGTAATGGCTCAGGAAGCCTATTCCAGGCATAATGTGTAGCGAGATAGAAGGAGCGGAGTCTGAAGTTAGCGATGGAGGAGAACGGTGCAATTAGGAGAGATTTGCCTAGTGAACGGAGTTCTAGGGAAGGAGTGTAGGGAGAGATGAGGGTGGAGAGGTAGTGAGGGGCTGCAGAGTGAATGTACTTATAGGTCAACAAGAGGAGCTTGAATTGTATACGGAAACGGATAGGGAGCCATACAAGGCATTCACTTACCACACTGCATGGCACTACATTATGGGCTTCTTTTACAAAGCCGCGATAGCGATTCCCTCACGGGAAATGAGAGGAAGCCCATAGGAATTGAATGGGCTTCCTCTCATTTGGTGCACCGAGATTCCCCAGCACGGCTTTGTAAAAGAAGCCCTATATGCAGTGGCATGTAGCATGGGAGCAACCAAGCTACCAGTTACTGCAGGTAACCGGGTGCAGGGCCAACCATATATTAAAAAATAACTCTGGCGTGGTGGCACATCCCCCTTTCTGCATCCCTTCCCTGATCCCACGAGTTACACTCTCACACCCGCAATCCCTATCACAAATAAAAGAAATATAGTACACAGCAAGGAATTAACCAGTACCTGCACCTTTGGTGAAACATAAAGAATATGTATCATTTGTTCAAATTGCTGCTCAAATCTGAACCATACTAATACCTTAAAAAGAAAATCCCATTCCAGATGATCAGAAGCCTTTTTGGGGTCCCACAAAAGAGGCAGCATTGAAAACTCTTGTCTCTCTGCAAGAGACATCAGATTTCAAATGAACCTAGCATTATCTGATGAATTTCGCCCTGCTATAAAGCTTACTTGAACCCTATGAATAATCTGAGGCAACACCTTATTGAGCTGTTGAGCTAGTATTTTTGAATACATTTTGCCATCTACATTTATCAAAGAAATACATCAATAGCTAGCTATATATGCAGGATCTCTAGTTTAGGTAAAATCAATATTTTCCACCATTGTGAATGTATTAGATGCTGCCCCCTATTCAAAGACCTTTAGAAACTATAACTTAAATTTGAGTATAATGATCAAGTTTATTATTATTAAGGACTTACTATCCTGCCTATCCGCAATGACAGCTAGACGACTAACAGATTAAGTAACGATAGAAAAGAAGAAGTGAGATATAGAGAAAATGGACAGGAGAGATGGGTAAGGGGGGAGAACTATAATAATCATGATAGGAAATCAGGGGATGGGGAAACACAGCTGGAGGAGGAACAATGATCTTGTCATAGGCATGATAATATTCTACTGCTGTGTCCACCATGAGCCAGAGACTTATTAAGTGGAAAAGCCTCAATGATATTCTAATTTGTGGCTTTGATATCAGTCTCCAGGCACTCTCTTAGAGGCTCAAGCCTCTTAGAAAAATCATTAATAGATTTAGGGCCCTGTTCACTAAGGTGCGTTAGTGTTTTTAGCTTGCCTACACTTAGCGCGTGCGCTAACCATGTAGGTGCCTATAGGGATAGTGTAGGCACATACATGGTTAACACACGTACATGGTTAACACGCATTAAAAATGTTAATGCTCCTATAATGCTGCTTAGTAAACAGGGCCCTTTGAGTGGAATTTTAGAAAGGACATCCAACTCAGAATATGGATGATCATTTCTCATGTATTTTATAGCAGGATCTGCCAACATACAGCCTGTTCTAAAATATATGAGAAATGGACACCCATGTGCTGGTGACATCAAGCTTGAACATCTATATAGTACAATCTGAAATGTCCAAAGTTTAAATGGGGGCAGGAACAAAATAAGGGACATGGACATCTTTGTGGCAGCTTAGAATGCCCATGTCATAAAATGGCCACTTATCTATCCATGCAGAGGAGTAGGCTAAGTGTCAGAGTAGTGGCTGAGAACCAGGAGACCCATGGTCAAATCCCACTTTAGCTATTGGTGATTTCTTTTTTCTTCACTGCTTCAATAGTCTTCAGGCATGCAGATTTCTTATATATTCAGATACAATCGGTATTTATTTGCCTCCCCTGTAGGGCTCACAATTTTAAAAAATCACAATGATCTGAAGTGGCATTTAAACCTGGGTCTCTTGGCCCTAACCATTTGGTTACACCTCAACTCTTCATGGAGGTCTATTAAGAAATTAATTTTTAAAAAATTAATATAATGAACATCAGTAGCGAAGCCAGACACGGTATTCTGGGTGGGCCTGAGCCCAAACTGGGTGGGCATACAATCCCCCCCCCCTCGCGCTTTCTGTCCCTGCCCTGCATACAATCTCCTGCCCCCCGCATGCACCTTCTGCACCTGCCCCACACCACCGACCCCCCCAAAAATAAAATAAATACCTGAACTGGTGGGGGATCCCCAAGCCTCACCAGCTGAAAATGTTCTCCTGCAGCCAGAACAAGTGATTTTCCTACCTGCTACAGCTGGCTTCTCGGTTTTCAGGTATGTGCAAAAAACAAGCATACGCACGAGGTGGGGGGTTGGTACTGTGGCACTGGATGGAAAGCGCTGCCAGCCGATGCAGGACATCTTCAGCTGGCGGGGCTTGGGGATCCCCGCTAGCCATAAGGGTGTCAGAATTTTTGGGTGGGCCCGAGCTAAGGCTGGGTGAGCCCAGGCCCACCCGGGCCCACCCATGGCTATGCCCCTGATGAACATCCATAGTTCCTGAAGCTGTTGTACATCCACATATCCCTTGCTAGTTTCACATTCGGGGGGGGGGGGGGGATTAAGATATGCACTGGCTGCCGGTGGGGCTGAGGGTGCAGTTTAAACTTGGGATTCTTGTTTTTAGGATATTGCATGGTGAGGCCCCTTTAGTATCTTGTGAAAACGGTTAATATTTCCACTGGTTATAAATTTGAACGTTTAAGAGGACAGTGTCTGTTGCATTTCCTGCCAGTACGTAATGTTAGATTTAAGGGATTATTGCCTACTTAAATTTCTTATAAGGCAGTACCATTTTGGAACTCCTTACCATTAGAACTTAGATTGATAGGAAATGATCTACATTTTAGGAAGTCACTTAAGACTTTTTTTTAGTTCAGAAGTATTTCAATGTATAGAAACTGGCCTTTAGTTGATGTTTTCTCATATTTACTGTATTTATTACCTGAGTGATATGTAACATCTGAACATATGCTTCACTCTTGTTTAACATGTAATCCGCTAACTTTTCATGGTATTAGCAGGATATGAGTCTAGTATAATGTAATGTAATGTAATCCCTCCAGTGGACAGCTGCATAATCAGAACACCTTTCTGTAAGCTGGATGTGCCAAGTGCCAGGTCTAAATAACAACATCCATTTTTTTGGATATAGATGTCCCTTTCCCTTCTGAAGTCAGAGTTGGACTCTCAAAACACACCCAGACTAGGCCCCTTGCTATAAGAATGTATTGCAGTTTTAGACGTTCATATCCTGGCTTTATAAAATACTAGTAAGAAATGCCCGTTTCTGGCAAAAATGAAATGGGCGCTAGCAGGGTAATCCCCCCCCCGTTCTCCCTCCCTCCCTCCCGAGTTGCAGACACCCCCTCCGTTCCAAGTTGCACACCTCTCCTCTTCGTCCCTCAGTGACGTGGTTGCGAGGGCTGCCCCGCCCTCAACATCATCGCGTTTTGACGTGAGGGTGGAGCTACAGTGACTGGATTCTGTAGGCCAAACCGGATATCTCGGGCGCCTCAAGTTTCCGGCTTGAGGCTTCAAAGTGCCTTTTATATATATAGATATAATATGGATTTCAGACATCCAAGACATAAAACAAGCTTTTAAAATAAGGGCCTTAGGCAACAGCTTTACATAATTATATATAATATTATTAGAATTGCTTGAAAATCTCATTGTCAGACAACACCGTGACATTATACCCATCTAAAACATATTTCACTCTCTGTTATGAGTTATTAAATACTGAGCTAAGAGACATCCCCTTCTATTTCCTCTGTCGTAATGTGCTTTCTTTTTTTTTTTTTTTTATTTATATTTATTAAGATTTTCCATTATATTACAAGACAATCTTCTTGTTCAGGTAAAGTATCTAGTAATTTACAAAATTGTAAAATAATAATAAAACAGGAAATAAAAAAAAAAAAGTGAAGGTTAAGCTTCACCAAGGAAAATTATACTCAAGTCCATAATTATGATCCAAGATTTCAGGAAAATAACGGAGACAAATAGGAAATTATCAATAGAAATTATACAAAAGCTGTTAAGTAGAGCACAATTATATTTAACGCTTTTCCATTTTCACTGAGGTTATAAGCGAGGACACATGAGACGGCTCTGTAAATACATATTTTTTCTCCTTAAGCCTTACTATGCACTTGCAGGGGTATCTTAAAAAGAAGGTACCCCCCAAGTGCAAAATCTCAGGCCTAAGGAGCAAGAATTGTTTCCTTCGTCGTCGAGTCTCTTTAGAGACATCAGGAAAAAGTAAAACTTTTAAACCCAAAAAGGGTTTATCTTTATTACGGAAAAACAAACGAAAGATCCAGTTCTTATCTGGTAATAATGCCACCGTGGCCACTAATGTAGCCGCAGTTGCCAATTCGGTATCAGAAGTCTCAAGTAAAAGAGAGACATCAATCGGAGCTTCGGGTAAAGAGGTTCCTTTCCCAGGAATATAATACACCATAGACATTGGTGGCAGATTCTGTTCAGGAATTGATAAATTTTCACGCATATAGCGTTTCAGCATATCTATAGGAGTTACATTTTGAAGTCGAGGAAAATTAATAAATCTGAGATTATGATTTTTGGTATAATTATCAAAAGTTTCCATTTTGTCTCTAAGGCTTGTCAAGTCTTTCACCATAATAGGTTGTAAAGTTTCAAGTTTCACAAGTCTCTGATCCAAGTTGGTAATTTTCCCATTTAAATCTTTAATCTGTTGCTCTTGTATCCCTAAGTTACTTTCCAAAGATTTTACTTTAGGGTGAAGATCATTAACCTGCTTAAGGAAAACTTGTCCCAGATTGGAAACCAAATCCCACAAAGCTTCAAGTGTCACATCTTTAGGTTTAATCATAAATTCTTTAGGTAATTCAAACCTTACAGGCTGGTTTGTGTCTTCGCTTTGTCCCTCCGCTTCTCTCCCCTCAGTTTGCAGCGTTTCCACAGGCAAACTGATCTCCAATCCTACCTCCGTAGTAAGGGAGGCTTCGATTCGGCGTTCTTCTGGGCCCCTAACCTCTATGGGAGTAGACCCTGTCGAATCCAGGAGGAAGGAACTGGCGCCAATCGGCTGGGGAGGAGGAGTGCGTTCAGCGGGGCTTAGAGTCACTTCAAGTCCAGAGAGCGCCAAATTCTCCGTTTCGCCGGCGCGTACATCTGGTATCAAACCTCCTACACGATGGGCTCCTTGCGATCTCAAGTATCGGTCCAACGGACCAGGTAAGGAGGGTGTTAGCGGGGAAGCCCTGCCCGCTATTCGTCCTCTCCGTTTCGGCATGTTTAGGAGCTTGAGTCGCTGCGACCTATCAGCTTGCAACCATCTTGGATGAGCTTAGCGAGGTGTAATGTGCTTTCTAGGCAAATATCATCATAGCAGCTCACTTACTAAGAAATGCATTATATTTCAGGCAACGTAAAGTCAGCATCATTTTATGCCTTCTTGAATTTACATGATGTTGCTCTAAATTTTCTCTCTCTCTCTCTCTTTCTATGTCTACAAGTTCTTGAGTCTGTTTCTCATGTACCCCTATGGAGAATTTGATAATAGCTCCCCAAATCACTGCTTTGAGAGTATTCCACAAAGTAGCAATAATAACATCATCAGAGTCATCTAGGGCTGTGACAATGTCATGGAAACTGTCTTTGTTGAGAAGCCCAGAGTTGACTCTGCAGCCAGATAGTGACTAGCAATCTTCAAGATCCTTCTAATAGGTCTGCATGTCCTAATACTGTGTATTAGGAGAAGCTGTCTATTCTTTACCACTTGCAACAACTCACTGAAGAATGGAAAGTAATCAATTTTGATATAATCTAATGTGGTAAAAAAATAAAAATTTAAATCTTTATTTGTTGGATGCTAGAATTTCCATGTATCTACTAATACCATGACCTGGATAAATGAATCAAATACCTACCGGGATTTGGGAGGTTGAAAATTGCATTTGTTCTGCCTATCTAGTATTGCTTCTAAAGGCAAATAGACATACCTCCTAATATTGTTAGGACCCTACTTACTTTCTACAAAGCATTCAAGATATTTGAAGCATGAGGAGGAATCTGCTCTTGGTGCAAAAACATTCAGAAATATTGACCTCATGATCATTAAGAGTATTTCTACTCTAACCTATCATCCTTCTCCATCTTTAGTTTGAGAGAACCGAATATTGCCAAGAATTCTTAGCCAGAATCATTACACTGTTCTTTTTATGAGATACCGGAAAGAAGGTAAGCAAGGAGTACCACTTATTTTTGAACTTAAGTGATTCTTTCTGATCTAAGTGGATCTCTTACAAAAGAGGGTATTGATATTGCATTTGCATATGTAGGCTAAGATTTTATGCTTTGGATAGGGTTATTTAATCCTTTAACATTCAAAGACAAAACTTTATACAATTTATACAATTTTTAGATTGTAAATGCAATCCAGGAGTGCATGTGCCATGTACAAAAAGTCAAATGTACTCTATATATTGTATGGAGACCTGGGCTCCTTCTATTTCTTCCTGAGGCACTAATAAGAAATGGAAATAGGAGTGACTTATAGTACAGGATTTTCATGACCTTTGTATAGCTGAATAGTGTCATGAAACACACTGTACATCTCTTTTCTAAGATCATCGGTTTTTAGACATACATCAGATATATTCACATATGTAGCCAGATATACAATGAATTCCTATATCAGAAGAATACCTAAGAAGATACAGACCAGTAGTGTACACCAGGATATGTAGGTCTGCAATGAAAGTAAGAAAACTGTGCTTACCTGGGTGCAAGAAATGCACATAGAAGAAAATATCAGCAATCTGTAATTTTTCTAAACTTCTGGAGGCACCTATGTTAGCAAGTAAGCTGCAAATTACATTATACTTATCATATCCAATTGACTTGTATTTGGTTATGGTATTATACACAGCATCACATACATTGCATGAACCTATGAAAGGCTGTTCATGGGAGACAGTTTGACAGTCTTTCAACCATGGCTGCCATCAGGGGTTCAAACTAATTTCAGTGGAGTAGAGTTTTGAAAACTAGTAAAATAAAAAACAATTAAAGTTACTAGAAAGCAGCTGTTTTTCTGTTTCTATGCCTGCAGTGTTGAGCAATTTACTTAGAACATGCCTTTCCTTAAAGAGAAAAAGTATAGCGATTGAATTCATCAGTTACAATAAATTGTGGCAATCTATTTCTTGGCATGCCTATTACTGGGAGCCAACTTGATTGCATTTTATCATGCATAAGACCTTTACTGTAGAGCAAAATACACGCATTCTGTGCTGATAGATGACAGTTACCAGTTTAGAATATTGAACAGTGAGATAGGATTAACGTTCTGCCATTTTGGAATGATTATACATGTCAGCTTGTTTCTTGTATGCACAGAGGTTAGTTGAATTCAAGTTCAGATTTTGTGTTGAATACAACAAATGATATTAAATGTTTATGTTTGTTAAAAATACTTGATATAATGCAATTACCAGCAAAGGAACATAGCGGTTTACAATCAAAGTTATAACATGGAGCAAATAAAATAAGGAAAGGAATGAAAATATTAAAAGCAAATGTTGCATAAAAGTAAGAAAAGATGGAGGATAAAACAATATTGCAAAGCACACATCAGAACTACAGGAGTAAATGCGTCTCAAGGCTGACCACACTCCAATGGCACACGGAATGCACAATGATAAAGTTGGTGTTTAATAAGGTCTTGAATTTAACAAAGGATAACTCAGAATGAATTTCAGATGGAAGATGGTTCCATAGTTTGGGGGTTATGAAAAAGAAGGCCGACGTCCAGGTAGCTTCATAGTGGACATTTTTGGGGGACAGCAACACAAGGCGATTGGAATCAAAAGACTGGAGTAACCAGGCAAGGGTGTAGGGGATGATTATTGAGGACAGGTATGAGCGAGTCCCTAAGTATAACATTTTATGTGCTAAGGAAAGCACCTTAAAATGGATTAAATATTCCACCAGTAACCAATGGAGATGTATAAAAAGAGGGACATACAATGTCTTTTGCCCTGAGAAGAAAATGTGCACAAGTATTTTGAAGTGTTCGTAGGCAAAGTAATTGTAAACAAACAATCCCCTTACAGATAGAATTACAGTAGTCAATTTGAGAAATGACCAGAGCATGTATCAAGGTATATAGGGACTGGAAATCTAAATAACCGTGGATAGAATGCAGATGATGCAAAGAGAGAAAAACCCACTTGAGGACCTGGGAGATTTGTTCAACGAAAGACAGATGAGAGACTAGGATAAGCAATTAGTCCAGTTTATGATGGAGAACATCTCTGTGACATCAAGTGGATAGCATGGGAAAGAAATAACATAGGGGCCCTTTTGTTAAGCTGGAAATAGGCTTAAATACGTAGGTCTTTCCTGTGTGTTAATCCCATTTCCAGGGTGACCATCAAAAAGGGATTTTTTTTCTATTTGTTTCATTAATGGCCGTGTGGTGATGTTTTCACTCTGGTAGTATCCAGCGTTTTCAGAGAGACATCAGTGTGTGACATTGATGCACTATTTTACAGTCTTTTATTGGCAGTTGTCCTTACACAAAGCGTGACACTAATTCTAGTACATCTGATTGCTGTGCTTAGCAGTGCTATCCCTTCAATAATTAAGTAGGTTGGGATAAGACTTCTGATGAAGGCCTAGGTGCCGAAACACAAGTCATGTCGAGTCTTGTTTGACCAACCAATAAAATATTGACAGCAACACCTTGATTTCTTAGTCATTATGTGCTTTTCTTCTTCGCCGTTCCTGACTTCTTCTGTGTGGAGCACTGTTCTTTGTGCTTCGGCTCGTGTGCTAAGGATTTAGCTAATTATTTAATCCAGCACCATTGGAAACTGTGATATGTGCAATTTATCATTGAATTGTTCTCAATGGACTAATCCTAAATCAGGTAGAACATACAAACTGAGATTGAGGACAAATTGCAGATCCACCATTATTGTGTATATTGTTATTTGCCAATGTTCTAAAGTTTATGTTAAATGTACAATTGGGAGGGGGTTAGTGACCACTGGGGGAGTAAGGGGAGGTCATCCCTGATTCCCTCCGGTGGTCATCTGGTCAGTTCGGGTACCTTTTTGATGCTTGGTCGTGAAATAAAATGGACCAAGTAAAGTCACCCAAGGGTTCGTCAGGGACGCCCTTCTTTTTTCCATTATCGGCCGAGGACGCCTATCTCCTAAGCATGCCCCAGTCCCGCCTTCGCTACACTGCCGACACCCCCCCCCCCCCGTGAACTTTAGTCGTCCCCGCGACGGAAAGTAGTTGAGGGGGCCCAAAATCGGCATTCAATTATGCCGATTTGGCCGACCTTGCGAGAAGGACGCCCATCTCCCGATTTGTGTCAGAAGATGGGCGCCCTTCTCTTTCGAAAATGCACCTGATATTGTCCTATCCTTGACTTTTTCTAAAAGGAACAAAACCTGGGCGATTGCCCTTTGATTCTAACATTATAATTCTAACCAACTCTGACAGGCAGCTCAACATTCTCAGAGAATTTCTAAAACCATCACAGTATTTTTCTTCCCTTTCTTTCTGAGGTCACCATCTGCATTGGGGCTTTTTAATAGAAGAGAGCCTGACTTTTGTGCCATGTTGCTAAGCTTAGTTTAATAAAATGAAACAGAATTATAGAAATAGAATAATGGACATTTTTTTAAAAAGTCACTTTTCTGCTTCCAGCAAAACAATGAATTTGACTTTTCTTTCACCTCTGTTCAGTAAGATTACCTTTTCATTTCCAGAGACCAGTTATTACTCATCTGTGGCGTTCTGAAATACACATACAGTCTGTAGATTGCAGGTGGCTAAGCTGGAGAGTCAAATGGAATTTTATATCGTGAACAAAAAAAAAAGAAAAAAAGGTTTGAATGGTTTTGTTAGTGATCCCTGCCCCGCAGTATTTCAATCTGCCTCATTTGTACAATCAATAAGGTGCAATACAGTTCACATTTGTGTTGATGTCCTATGTATACAATTTGCACTTGGTATGATTAGGAGAAAAAAGGAAAGCCTGGAGCTCAAAAATATCTTAATCAAAGAAATTCAAGTGCACTATATCTGCAATCTAGATTGGGGGTAAATGTGTGTGGGGGTGGGGGTGGTGGGGAGGGGAACGGTATGGGTCATCTGTTCTCGCTCTCTGTTCAGTTTTTGCAAATTGGAGGGAGGATGCAGCAGTTCATAACTCAAGTGCCTGAAGAAGGATTGTAAAAATAACCTGAATATATTCTTCCCTTATAAGCTGTAACAAATGAAAGCACTAAATTAATTAAAAGGCCCTGATATTCAAAAAAAACAATTTATGTTCCTAAATGCGTGCTCTTTTTTCAGCCAAACTTAGGAACTCTTTTATTAAGTTGTGCTAGTGGCTCCCAGTGCAGTAATACCAACAAAGTCCATTCATCTTGAATAGGATCTGTCGGCATTGATGCTCGGGAACCACTAGTGGGGCTTGATAAAAGAGGCCCTTAGAAACCTAAGGAATTAGTATTCAAAATTATTTAAACGGCCAGGAGTCAGCACCCAGGGCTTCTTGTACCAAGTAGCAGTAAAAGGGGCCCTGCGATGGCATCAATGCGTGGGTTTACCACACACTGTAGCCCCCTTTTACTGCCACCCGGTAAAAGGTAATTTCCAGCCAAGCACTTTCCGTGTGGCCATTTTCTAGGGAAGCCCTTACCCGGTGGGGGCTCCCTCACTAACATGGCACTGCCCAATCACCGCTGGGTAAGCCCCTGGTCCTAAAAAAAATATCTGATTCACCGGTGGGGGCAGGCACTACTGCCAGGCTCTTGCAGTAACCCAGCAGTAGTGGCAAATTGGAAAATAGCAAGCCTGCAGTGGGCTTGCCACAACTTTGAAATGGGCCCCTTAGCCAGTTAAGTGTCAAATGGTAACTGAATAACCACATAAAGCACAGTCCTGTCTTTATGCGGTTCACCTTAGACAGTTACATGCTGAATATCGCTCTTAACCGGATTGGATTTATACAGCCACATATACCAGGATATTTAATTCTGGTATCTGGAAATGGCCCAACATTGAATATCTAAGCAACGGAGAAAAAAATCACTGGCCACCGCCAGCTAAATATCCACCCCTACGTTTTTAGCTAAAAATCCATCTTAATTTAGGAGCTTAAAAGTTATGCTTATAAATTTAGGCCTTTCATAAGTATCAATAATGGCTCTATACTATTATGTATTAATACTGACTGCCCCAATAAACACACTGTGACCAATAACACGGCTGTCACTTAGCAATTCAAGTTTCTACTCAGTGAATTATTCAGGTAAAATTGACCATCAGAGGTGAACTTCCATTAAGCCCTGGGCTTATGCATAAATCTGTAGAAGCCGGTATCATACCTTATATCGTCATCAGTCCGTATGTAATTTTAATATCACTGAAGTTTTTCTCAATTACTGTTTTATTTTATATCATATATATGCTTATACTCTTTTTTCTTGGTTTAATAACCAGAGTACTTATCTGAAATAATATTTTCTATAGGGGAATAGTGCTGACGTGTTTCACCTTAGCTTTATCAAGGCTTCCCCTAAAATACAAGTAATAATTGCAGTAATTAACCATTGTATTAAATCGTTCACCTACTGACTTCATCCGCGTTACCCCTTATTTTATTGTGTGATCTTTCAACCTGCTTCTTCCTGCCAACATGGCTGCGGCGTCTCTGAAAGTTCTTAAAAGCCCTGGCCATGTGACAAATCGCATAACCACTCACCAGTTCCTGTTAGACCAACGTCATCCACTCTATTTTTCTGTTTAACCCAAATGGTTCAATTTATTTAATCTATATATCCACTGTCATTCCTTGTAATTTTACTTTGCCACCCACTCTCTACCATATCAATGATGCTCCATTTTATGTCGATTATATTGTGACCTTTGTTATACCAATGTTGTGCTATTGGGACATCCAAGATCTTATGATTGATTCTTGATTTGTGTTCTGTCAATCTGATTTTAATCTCCCTACTACTACGGCCAATGTAAATCCTATCACATAGGCATTGTACCAAATAAATGATGTTCTTTGATTCATACGTAGTATTAACTCTAGAGATTTTTATATCAAAATGACAGCTGCTTGGGGTGTCATCATCTATTTGCAGTCCTCCACTCTAATCAACCCCCAAATCATGTACTTTAACGTCCCCAATGCAATCCTTCATCCCTTTCTCTCATGTCCCATTCTGATCACCCAATCCTCCCTGATGAAAGACCCATCCAATCTCCCTACAAACGCTACAGTACTTCTGATCCTCCCTAACATCTCCAATCCTCCTGATACACCCAATTTTCATCTTATATGGAAGGACACCTCCTAGTGGTAGAATGGTGAGACTATGGCTAAGGAGTCATCAGTGCCATTTTGGATCTTGCTGCAGTCCTGGGCATGAGCAGAGGGGAACTGCTCCCCTCTGGATCCACTAGAACCATCAATGGCAACCCCCGGATTAGTCCCCTGGGTGTTGGGGGTGGGGGAAGGTCAGATTGCAGGGAAAGATGCTTACCTAATATGCCCAGAGGGAGGGGTATTTCACTTCAGGGATTGGGTTTGACACTTTGGGGGGAATTAGATCAAGGGAAAGGGATCAAGGGATGGGGGATATGACTTCAGTGGGGATTGGATTGAGGGAAAGGATCAGGGGTTGGGGAATATGACTTTGAGGTGATAGGGGATTGGGATTTTAAAAGGACTGGAGACTACCAGGGAATGTTTGGAAGTAGGATTGGATGTGTGGGTGCAGGGGGCTTGGACAACAGAGGGAGAGCACTACTGCAGAACTTATTTTGATCACAGCTGCTCTACCAGAATGCCAATAGATTTGCTGTATTTACAACCTCCTCTTGAGACGGCAGTAACTACCGCTGTTCTATCAGCAGTCATGCACAGTACTGTTTTTGGTGCTAACTGTCACATGTGGCCACTCCTCTACTCACCCATGTCACACCAAGCTGCCTCTCACTACCACATTAAGCAGCTAGCATGTTTTGTTTTGTTTTAACCACGTAATAGCACAGAAGCCATTAATGGGTCACACTAATATCTACTGTGCTATAAAACCTGCATTAGCTGCTTAACGTAGCTTAGTAAAAGGACCCCAAAGTTTCTAAGTGGGTCAACGATTGGCGAGAAGCAGTTGGGATATGGTGATGATTTGATCTATCTGGGGTAATTTTATAAACGGGTGCCATAAGAATTCCCAAAACTGGTTTAATGGGACAGAGTCATTGCGCATGATAACTTCAGAACTACTGCCGCGTGCTCACGCTACTTAGGCGGTAGGGACGATTTGGTGCTCAGTATCCATGTGGTAGCCCTACTGTGGCTTAGTAAAAGAGCCTCTAAGTTAGGCCTTAGGCCCACAAAGGTGACCCAGGAAACACTCCTATAGAGCAATGACCACAACTCCAATGCCCCACTGCCTTTGACCTACAGTCTCCCAAATTCCTGTATTGCATAGTCTATCACTTTAATTACAACTCTATGTATACAAATAAACAAAATCTTTTTTGAATCCTTTAAACAAGAATGGAGGGTTAACAAATTCAAATGAAGCCTTATTCTTTTCACCAGATTTTCTATGGCCATAGTGTTCTATTCTATTCTATTTGGGTTTTATATACTGCCTATTGTTCCAATAAGGATTCACAATAAAATAAGAAGTTCTCTACAATAGAGGGAATTACAATATTATCATCATACAATGAGTATCCTAATTTTCCCATTACTTATCAAACAAGTAGGTTTTCAAAACCTTTCTAAAAGAAGAATAAGATGGCAAACCTTTCATTCTTATAGTTAGCATATTCCAAAACCGTGGCACCTGAAAAGGAAAAGATCATAGCCCAATTGTAAGGTTCAAATAATAACAGAGATTCTTCCCAGAAGAATGCTCCAAGGCCATCTGAATTTAAAACATAAATTGATTTGAAAATCAGACAAGCTAGTTTAAATTTAATGAGCTGGTGTACTAACAGCCAGCGAAGCTCTTTCATGAAAGATGAAATACTGTCAAAACGACCCAATTCACAAATCAGTCTAGCAGCAGCATTCTGTAACAACTGTAATCAGTTCTGTAATTTACTAGAAACTTGACAATACAAGGAATTACAATAATCCAACTGAGGAAGGAGGCTCACTAAGGTCCTAAAATCATTATATTATAACTCCTGTGACTTGGACGTATCTGGATGTGTGTTGTCACAAAAGCCAAAACATTTTCTTCACTTGATTTTGTTTGTTATGTATTAAACAATCATGTGGATTGAACCAAGCCCACTTCAGTTTTTTTTTTACTACCCTGGCTAGATATTCCCAAGAATGCTTGCGGAAACAGGAAATGAGGGCGGGACCAGAGCTGAGAGAGAGAGAGAAGGGAAAAGTGAAGTAAGCGCCGAGCCTGCATGCTTTTTACCACTGCTGCCGGCCGCCGTAACCCCAACGAGGTAAGTCAAGATGACTTTTAAAATTTGGAGGGAGGGGGCCTGGTACTCGAAGGGAGGGAGGGAGGAAGGGAGGGACAACGACCCTGGAACTCGGAGGGAGGGACGACGACCCTGGAACTCGGAGTGGGGGACAACCCTAGAACTCGGAGGGAGGGAGGGAGGGGGGACCCTGGAACTGGGAGGTAGGGGACCCTGGAACAGAGGAGGGGGGACCCTAGAACTCAGAGGGAGGGGGACCCTGGAACTCGGAGGGAGGGAGGGATAGGGGACCCTGGAACTTGGAGGGAGGGAGGGGGAGAGGGGGGCCCTGGAACTCGGAGGGAGGTGGAGGGGGGCGAGGGAGGGGGACAGGGGAGGAGGAGGGGGATGGGGAGGGGGAGGGAGGGGGACAGCGGAGAGGGAAGGGGGATGAGGAGGGAAGGAAAGGGGAGAGAGGAGGGAGGGAGGGAAGCCTGGAACTCGGAGGGAGATGGAGGGGGATGAGGGAGGGGGGACAGTGGAGGGGGAGGTGGGACGGGGCAAGGACAAGTCAAGATCAAGTACATATGTAATATCGAATCATACCTTAAGCTATGATTTGAACTTGTTGAGCAGACTGGATGGACCATACAGGTCTTTATGTGCCGTCATCTACTATGTTACTATCCAGCTCATTTTCGAAAGTGATCGCCGGCCATCTTCCGACACAAATCGGGAGATGGCCGGCGATCTCCTGAAACCGGCCAAATCAGTATAATCGAAAGCCGATTTTGGCCGGATTCAACTGCTTTCAGTTGCGGAGCCGACGAAACATCAAGGGGGCATGCTGGTAGGGTAGTGAAGGCAGGATGGGGGTGGGACGGGGGCGTGCTCACGAGATGGCTGTCTTCGCCTGATAATGGAAAAAAAAAGCCAGGCTTGACGAGCATTTCACCAGCTTTACTTGGCCCCTTTTTTTCACGACCAAGCTTCAAAAAGGAGCCCCAACTGACCAAATGACCACCGGAGGGAATCAGGGATGACCTCCCCTTTCTCCCCCAGTGGTCACCAACCCCCCCTCTCACCCCAAAAAAGTTTTTTGCCAGCCTCTATGCCAGCCTCAAATGTCATACCCATCTCCCTGATAGTAGTATGCAAGTACCTGGAGCATTTGTTAGTGGGTGCAGTGCACTTCAGGCAGGTGGACCCAGGCCCATCCCCCCCTACCTGTTACACTTGTGGTGGTAAATGGGAGCCCTCCAAAACCCACCCAAAGCCCATTGTACCCACATGTAGGTGCCCCCTTCACCCCTTAGGGCTATGGTAATGGTGTAGAGTTGTGGGGAGTGGATTTTGGGGGGGATTTGAGGGGCTAAACAACCAAGGGAAGGGAGCTATGCACCTGGGAGCTATTTTTTTATTATTTTTAGAAGTGCACCCTAGGGTGCCCAGTTGGTGTCCTGGCATGTGAGGGGGGCCAGTGCACTACAAATGCTGGCTCCTCCCACGACCAAATGCCTTGGATTTGGCGGGGTTTGAGATCGCCGGCATTATTTTCCATTATGGCCGAAAAACGATGCCGGCCATCTCAAACCCGGCGATCTCTGACATTTGGCCGGGCCCAACCGTATTAGCGAAGAAAAAGATGGCCGGACATCTATTTCAAAAATACGGTTGGATCCGCTCACTTATGGCGCCGGCCCTAGAGATGGCCGCCCATAGAGATGACCGGCGCCGTTCGATTATGCCCCTCCACGTATGTGCACTCTACATGTGTACTTGCATACTTTATAAAATATGGGCCAGATTCTGTATCAGGTGCCTAAAAAATCCATGCAGTAAATATTTCCACCTAAGAATTTTCTATACGTGGTGCCTAGATTTAAGAGCAATATATAGAATATGCTTAGTTGATATCCCAGCACCTAAAACTACATGCCTCCATTTACATCATCTGCACTTAGGAAAGAAGGTCATTTTTGAAAAAAGGAAAATGTCAATGTTTTTTTTTCAAAAATACCATTTCAAACAAGGTTTTGTGCTGTGTACTTTTTTTTCCTTTGGACCATTTTCAAACCCAAACCGTCCAAATGAAAAACATAGAAAATCAAGCCACTGGGCTATAGAAGGGGTCAGCAGATGTTCCAGGAGAACAATGAGACAGTGGACATCAAATACATTCTCCAAGGTACACTCTGCTCCCTTATCTTATCTGCTGAGTCCCCCCAATACCCCACTACTCCCAACTGTACACCACTACAATAGCCCTTAGGGGGGCACATATATTTGGGTACAGTGGGTTGCTGGTGAGTTTTGGAAGGCTCACAGTTTCAACCACAAGTGTAACAGGTAGGAGAAGGTGTGGGACTGGGTCCTCCTGTCTGCAGTGCACTGCACCCACCACTAAACTGCTCCAGGGACCTGCATAACATCTTAGGCTGGCATAGAGGTTGGTAAGTAATGTTTTAAATCACATTTTGGGGGATTAGAGGGGGGGTCAGTGACTCACTGAGTAAGGGGAGGTCATCCCTAATTCCCTCCATTGGTCATCTGGTCATTTAGGGCATCTTTTTGTGCCTTATTCATTATAAAAAAAATAGGTCTAGCTCAAAACGTCTTAGTTTTAGTCCTGGATGGTTTTGTTCTGTTCCATTATGGCTGAAAAATGTCCACGTCTTAGGAACACTCAAATTCCATCCTTAACCCCTCCCCCCTGACATGTTCCCTTGAGAGTTGGACGCACCGTAGATGAGCAGCATAGAAAAACGTCTGAAAAATAGGTTTCAAAAATACCAATTTGGACATTTTTATGAGAACAATGTCCAAATGCTGCTTTATGCCACTTTTCAGATGTTTTTCTCTTTTGAAAATGAGCCCCAAAGGCTCTTAATCCATCTATCCCAGAAACCTGTAAATTCAAACCAATTTCCAAATCCTGTACTTTATTAAAAGAAGCCATATTAGCAGTCATAAATGAGGAAAAGATCTGATGATAGTGATTCATTGGCAGTCCGTAGTAAGTCTATAGTTACTACCACTGGTTTAATCAGAGGCAGCAATAATGACAGAATCAAAGTAGGAATATCAATAGTGAAAGTACTTCCTTGTACTGCTGGGTCTCCAATACTTCCACCATTCTAACCCTCATGTGCCTATCAATACTACTCTCCGGAAACATTATGGATGTAAAGAGAGACGCCATCACAGATTCTCTCTCCTGGTCTGTTGAAGCTTCAGCTTGACCCAGAGCTTTGAATGTTATTCCAGGTTCCTTTTTCCCACAGAACAGCTAGGCTCTTCTGACACTGCTGTTCCCAGTTCATTTAAAATGAATTCTGTTGAGTTTTCAATTTTGAATGAGATTAGGGATCTTGAAGTCCAGCAAGACCCTGCACTCATGATGAAAAGGCAAGTCTTGAATGTGATTCATAAAGTCTTTTACAAGCTTAGAACAGTTAGGCTTCTTAAGCCTTATGACACAATCTAAATTTTCATAAGATAGTTTGAGCTGTTGTATGCCCATTAATGGACTATTGTAATGGTCTTTTTATTGGCATTGTGAAGAATTCCCTTAGGGCGCTTCAGGTTGCCCAAGATTCTATAGCCAGAGTGATAGCAGATGTCATATTGAATTTAAGATTTAATTACTTGGTTTTAAGGTTATCAATAACCATGTTTCTCCTATATTGTGCTCTACTTTGAGATGTTACCAACCAACACCCTCTAAGATCTCCTCAGAAAAATCTCCTTGACAAACCATCTTTTTGGCTAATACGAATGGAGGTGTATAGATCCTCTGTTTTATATTGCAGGTCCAAAATTATGGAATGCATTACCTATTGAACCGTACTAAACAGGATTTATCACAATTTAAGAAGGAATTGAAAACTTATTTTTCTCCAAGTATATGGACCAATGGAACAATGAGAGCATAATCATAATGTGTACACATAGTTCTGTCTATATATGTGATTCTGTTCCTCATTTAGAATGTCATATAATGTAGGTTATAAATACATTATTATTATTATTAAGCATAGGTTATTCTCAAGTGCAGAGGAGTCTTTGGTCCTAGTGGGCTCAGTGAGGTACTGCTGTCCAAGTTGGGGATCTTTCTTGCCTCTGCAGCAAGGTAGGGGCTGTATAGGATATAATTACAGCTTGATGCAGCTTGGCTGTAGCTGAGCTCAAAGGAGGAATCCTCATCAGCTTCCCCTTGCATTTAGGCATAGGCAGCAATGAGAAGAAAAGAAAATCAGAAATTGAAGCAGCAGAATCGAGAGCTTCCAACATTGTGTCTCATGCCAACACCATCTTGGATCTCTCTAGGTGTGATTTTTGCTGCTTTAGCCTTACTATTTTATGAAGGCACTCAGGCGCCTATGTATCTTTATAAAATAAGGTAAAAATAGACATCTTCTTGCCCTCTCAACCTAGGTGACCTGTTTGTTTAATTAGATCGCTTCAAATTATATGCTACCAATCCCATTGGTCTAAGAGTTTGTCGTCAGTGATTCGTGGGACCTTGTCTATCAGGGAGGAAGTACTCCATTCACTGGATAAATCTCTCTTATCTACACCCTTCTCCTCCACCGCTAACTCCAGACTCCGTTCCTTTTATCTTGCTGCACCATATGCCTGTAATAGACTTCCTGAGCCGGTACGTCAAGCTCCATCTCTGGCCGTCTTCAAATCTAGGATAAAAGCCCACCTTTTTGATGCTGCTTTTAACTCCCAACCCTTACGCACTTGTTCAGTACCCATGTTTTAACATTCCCACCTTAGTAATTCCCTTATCTCTTATTTGTCCTGTTTGTCTGTCCTAATTAGTTTGTAAGCTCTGTTGAGCAAGGACTGTCTCTTTATGTCAAGTGTACAGCGCTGTGTACATCTAGTAGTGCTATAGAAATGATTAGTAGTAAGTACAGACTGACTACTTAATATGCCTTTACAGTCCCTTCCCTTCCCATGCACAGTTTGGCGACACAGGCAGGGAATATTCACCGATATTTAAAACCGTTTAACAGGCCAGGAATGGCTCCTGGCCAGCTAAATGGTGCTTAGCCGGCTACCTGGCAATATTCAGTGGGAAATATCCAGCTATCTCCCGCTAAATATTGTCGGTTAATGCCTAGTGGATAACTGGTTAAATCGAGCAATGTAACCGGCTATCTGCCGATATTCAGCACTGCTAAGTTTGGCGGCAGGTATATCTTTGGCCAGTTTAAACTTAACCAGCCAGTGCTGAATATCAACTTGGCCAGTTAATTTTAAACCAGCCAAAATACACCCAGATATTCAATGCCAGTCACCGGAAATGGCCCAGCATTGAATATCCGGGCAGTCTGAATATTGGGCCCCTCTTGCCTGGTTGTGCAACTCTGTCTCTCACTTAATCAATGTGGTTATTTTGACAAAAAAAAAAAAAGACAAACCCTGTTTGGGTGTGCTCTGAAGACTGAGCTGAGAACCACTGCTCTACAAAAGCACTTTTCACTGTCACAGCTGCTGATTTCCATTTGAAAGCAAAATCATTCCAAGAATATTAGATTAACATATTGGCTAACAGAGCAGAGCTAATTGAAATGTGTATAGTACTGACAGTAGAAATACACTGATCAGGCTTAAGAAAATATGTTACTTTCATCCAAACTGACATCTATCATTATTTTCGAAGTACAGTATGCCATTAAATTTCATGTAGGCAACCTGTCAATGAACTTTATTTGGATTTCAAGTGGTCAGAAAAAGTCTAAGGGGTAGATATTCATCTTTCAGTGGTCATTATCTTTTTATATGCTGACAGCTGCAGGCAAAATAAGCCCCAGATATTCAGTGCTGGGCCATGTCCAGGCATTATTTGGCACTGAATATCTGGGGCTAATTTACAATGCCCTAGCCACCAAAGCTTATGCAGGTCCCAGTTGATATTCAGCTTCGGCCCGCATAAGACAGTCATGTGGGTTCTGGCTGAATATGTTCAAGACCCGCATAATAAAAAAATATTGCTTTTTCCCTCTGAAACCCCCTTCCCACCCACACAAAACTGCCCCCTCTTTCTAGTCCCTAGTGGTCCAGTGAGGGTGAAGAGGGCAAGACTAAGGCACATTTGCTCCTGCTGCCCCTTGCAGCAACCTCAAGAAACTGGCTGCCATGACCTCTTGTGGCAGCTTGCAGTACTTGTGTAGTACCGAGAGGCTGCTGCGAGAGGTCATGGCAGCTATTTTCTTGAGGCTGCTGCAAGGGGCAAGGATGAGTGGGCCTCATTCCTGCCTCCATCACCCCCAATGAACCATCAGATAGCTAAGGTAGGCCTGGGGGATCATGGAGACAAGGAGGAAGGGGGAGGGGGTCATCCTGTTGCAGAATGGGGAGGGGGAAGGGAAAAAGAGGGTTGTTTCAGGGGGTAGGAGGGGAGTTTCGAGGGAAACAGCAATTTTTTAAAATGTGGGTCCCAGCCAAAATTCAGTGCTTTTGAGCTGTCTTACATTCTCTCGCTTAGCTATGCAGATTCCAGCGCTGAATACTGCCAGCAAACGCATAACCTCCAGCTCCTCCCCAATGCCTGTACTGCCCTTGATCTGCCCACTTTTGGGGGAACCAGTCAGAGCTGATATTCAGTGGCACTGTTGGTTAAGTGCTGCTGAATATCAGCGGTTTGGCGGCCAGGAGTGATTTAAGTAGGCCGGAGCCTCTCCAATCCACTTAAATCGCTTTGAATATCGGCCAGTGCTCTTTATTGTATGAAAGGCACTGCACTGGTAAATAGTGGCATAGCTAGGGGGTGCCAGGGAAGCGACCGCTCCCCCAAACGACCTCTGGCGGCACTGTTGCCTATTTTTCATGCAGTCTGTTGCACGGCTTGCGCCTATGCAGTCCATGTGCGCGCGCACCTACGCAGTCCACTCTCAGCTCCCCCCAATGTCACAACCTGGCTACGCTTCTGCTGGTAAGTAAAGAGGAGGTGGGAGTTATCACTAACACAGCAGGTACACAGGGAGAGGCAAACAGGATAACAGAATCTACTCAGGATCTGAGGCTGTGAAATAAACACAATCTCTTTATTCGGAACAGTATATGTTATCTTGCCGGGCAAAGAGAGAAATCACTAGTCAGGGAAACAGAATCCCTTCTAACAAAAGATGAATTCTCAAAAAAAAACAGCTGAAATGGTACCTGGACAGAATTAATTTAGAAAACAGAAGTTAGAGAAAGTCAGACTGTCATGAAAGCGCCTTAGTGGTTGATCACCAAGTTATCTCTGTCATCATCTCTTATGTCCTTCATTATCCTTATCACAAATAAACAGACATATCTCATGTCTGGTTCTGCAGTGCTACAAGAGCTATGGCCCACAAAAAGGCTGCATTGACAGGATTGTGGTTTCTGCTAGTCTTATATTTTATTAACACCTTTATCTGAGTCACTTGTCTGAAAAATTTAACTCTTTCTCTTCTATTCCTCACTATCTAGTTGCAGCACTGATATCAGATGGCTTTTGAACAGGGACCAGACCATTAGCACTACCTTCATAAGAGAAATAAAGAGAAGAGCCGTGGAATCCATCTATCCAGCAGAAGCATCAAGGCAGAAAACCCCAGTAGTGAATCACAGTGAGGAAGAGCCCAGTTATGAGAGAGAGAGAGAGAGAGAGAGAGAGAGAGAGAGAGAGAGAGAGAGTAGTATTTTGCAAGGGATCTCCACTAAGGCAGAGGGTTCAGCAGACTACCTTATTAGACTGTTATGTGTTGAATTCTATTTTATTTCTGCTAATGACTGTAAATATTTTTAAAGAAAATTGTCCTGCCTTATCCAAGTTAAATCAACCTTTGGTTGGAGTTTTTGCAACTACTGACCTGGACTGTCTTCTTGCCTCCCAGCTTGCTGGTCCCAGCCCTGACATCACAAACACAGTCCTGAAAATATTCAAAGTAAACTGCCCTGATACTTACCAGATAAACAGGGCTTACACGCAAATGTGCCATAACTCTGCCTAAGTGCTATTCTGTAGATACATGATATTGTATACAGTGCATATTTTATAGACAGGCAGTGGCGTACCAAGGGGGGGCGGTAGGAGCGGTCCACCCCGGGTGCACGCCGCTGGGGGGTGCCGCAGCGCGCACCTGTCGGCTCCAAGTTTGCTAACTTCGCTCGTTCGCTGCAGCTCCCTCTGCCCCGGAACAGGTTACTTCCTGTTCCGGGGCAGAGGGAGCTGCAGCGAACGAGCGAAGTTAGTGAACTCGGAGCCGACAGGCGCGCGCCGCGGCACCCCCCCCCCAGCGGCGCGCACCCGGGGGGTGTCATTTCGCCGGGGGGGGAGGTGTAATTTCGCAGGGGGGCATGCTGCACCCGGGTCGGGGGGGGGGGCGCATTGGCGATCCGCCCCGGGTGTCATCCAGGCTAGGAATGGCACTGTAGACAGGCATGCAAGTTGGTGGAATCTGTGTAGCATGGATGGGACTTACATGTGTAACTTATAGAATACTATAAGTTCTGTATGTATCTCTGGCACTTAGGTGCACACATTTACATCAGTTGTATGTCTGGTGTAAATGTTCATGCCTATGTTACAGGCACATATTTTTGCTGTTATTTACATATGCAATATAAAACATAAGCCCCCCTGATCTTGCGCCACCAGAACATAAGTCCCTTGATCTCAAGTCCCTGAATACAAGTCCCCTAAACAGCACAACAAGGTACATGCCTCATTCATTGGAAACTTTGTAAACATTACACCATCAATGTACTAGAAAAGCATTGAAATCACGACCCTAAGAGAATTGTGGAGAATGAAGAGGTCATGATAACCTAGGGCATCCCCATCTTGACCTATTAAAAGCTGGATGCAAAGAAGCTAAACATAGTCATAACAGAGTTAAAGTGTTTTTTTTTTTTTTTTTAAATGAATCCCTTAGTTTAAAGTCTATTCTACTAACCACTAGGTTACTCCTCAGACACAGTTCCTGCTTTGCTAAGAATGTCCATAATACCTGAAGCTATCAGGACTTAATCCCTTCAGTGGTCAACTACTCAATCAGAGTACCTTTTTGTACCCTGGATGTGACTGAAACAGGTCTAACTTAAGATGTCCTTCTTTTTAAACTTGGTTATTCCCATTTGGATATCGCTGTTGGACGACCCAATTTTTGAGCCCTCCCTAGTCCTACCCAAAAACCAGCCCTCTTGCTATTTGGATATACTGTAGTGTTAGATGTCCCTTTTCTGCCTTTGCAAAAGTGGAATTTGGATGTGTCAAGCACATTGACAACAAATCAGGAAAGAAGTATGAAATCAGTATAGTCCACATTTTTGGGGGAGCCCAAGAATCCAATAACCACAGAAAGATGGGTGTAGGAAATTATCAAAAAGAAAAAGGAGCAATTAACCTTTTTCCTATAACTAGAAGGGCAAAAATTCCTTAAGAGTTATTTCAATAAGTCACTTAGGAGCCCTTTTAACAAGTTACAAGAAAAAGGGTTCTGCGCTGGCGGCAGAAGCCAATTTCCCCGCGTACCAGGGCCCTTTTTACCACAGCAGGTAAAAATGCAACAGGCATACATGGTCATGTGGTAAGAGAAATTTTACCACATGGCCATGCGACAGGGAGCCCTTACCGCCACCCATTGAGGTGGTGATAAGGGTTCCTGTGCTAACCCAGTGGTAACTGGGCAGCACGAGGCAATGCCCAATTACCGCCGGGTTACCACCGCGCAAGTCATTTCCAGGGGTTTTCTTTTTCCCCCAGAAATGGCACACGCTCGGGGTGGGACTACCGCCAGCAGCCGCATTGGGCCGGCAATAGTCCCGAAAGAGCTGGCAGTAAGCCTGCATTGGGCTTACTGCTGCTCTGTAAAAGGGCCCTATAGTGCCCTTCTATTAAACTGTAGTAAAATTTGCAGTTACCGTGGCTTAACACAGGATTTTATTGTGTGGTAGCTGCAAATTTAAGGGCCCTTTTACTAAGTGGTGGTAAGCCCACTACGCGCCAACCTGGAGCTAATGCCGGACCAACGCAGGTGCCGGCGGTAGTTCCACCCCAGTGTGCGGCATTTCCAGTGATATAAGAAATATTTAAAAAATATTTCCACAGTGGGAGATATTCAGAAGTAATCAGACAGCGCCACACACTATCCAGTTACCGCCAGGTTAGCGCTGGAGCCCTTATCACCACCTCAGTGGGTGGTGGTAAGTGCTCTCCCCCCCCCCCCCCCATTGCCACACGATAAGAGCAATCTTACTGCATGGCCATGTCTTTTTTTGGCCTTTTTACCCGCAACGGTAAAAAGTGCCTCATCACCCAACAAAAACTACCTCCGCCCCTAGCGCAGGGCCCTTTTTACCGCAGCTTAGTAAAAGGGCCCCTTAATGGGGAATCTAGTGGGGGTGTTCCCACTACTTTTTAATGCACATTGTGCATTAACATTCAGAATAACCCATGGAACCTGCTCCCGGTTAACGCAGAAGCACTTATCAATTTCTTATTTAGAAGGCTGTAAGTGGTCCTGTGTTAACTTTGTTTTAGGCGGTTACCCTCCTAATTCTATAAAAAACACTAAAAAAATGCACGTGCAAATATGGGCATGAGCCCAATTTGCACGCGCATTATAAATTGAATAACAAACTAATTAGTGCCAACAGCTTGGCTTTTTAACAAGCAATTATTGGCAGTAATTAGATTCAATGAACATGTAAGCGAATAAATTTAGGCGTAGGATCCATGCCTAAGTTTTACTTGCGAGTTGGAAAAGAGTGCATGGAAGTGGGAGGGCCATGGGTGGATTGGGGGCTTGACTTTTAGTTACACACGTAATTATAGAATAAAGGCCCTGGGCTTAAGCACTATTTTATAAACCGTGTCTAATTTTAGGAGCAGTTTAAAGAATAAAGTTGCGTGATTTTCTTCAGCGCTGATTTTTTAAGTGCTATTTATAGAATTCCCCCCCCCCTTAGTGCACAGTGTTAACTGCCATTCACATTTCATTCTCCGCCCAAGCCATGTCCCTCCAAAGACAAAAACTGCCAGACTCTATATAGTGCACAAAGAGATCCATGTCAAAATCCAGGTGTATTCTATAACAATGCGCGTAACTTAATTGGCGTAAGCTAATCAGCATTGATAACAGCACTTAAACAATAATGAGCACTAATGAGGAGACAGGGCTGGGCCAAAGGAAGCAGTCGCAGCATGCAGAGAGCTGTGATCCTGCGCAGCCTTGTTGCATAATAATACTGCGGACATGAGGGAGCTCAGAGAGGTTCTGGTGGGTCCTCTTAAAGATTTGCTTAATAACTCCTTGGCATTTGACAATCGTGAATATCTTTGATGAGTACAACCAGTATCAGATACTTTTTTGTGCATCGCTCAAGATGAACCAGTAATTAAAAATTCTTTAACGTCGCTTAAGACTCCTGAGGCAGGCCTGTGGCCGAAACACAGTACTGTGTTGAGTCTACAATAAAAGTTTACTCCTTTATGTACCATCAAAGTCTTATGGAGAGCGTTCCCTGAATCTTGTCTCATGAGGAAGGTTCTTCCCGCCAAAAGACAGCCCTGTGTCTGGTCTTTGTTTGGTGCAAAAAAAGTATTTTGATCAACACTTCCTGTATTGGAGCTCGTGTCACACTTTCTACGTATCCACATTCCTTGGACTTCACTTAGAAGTATTTTCCTGTTTTGTTGTGGTACTCTGGTTCATATCTTGTTGACAAGCCTTGTGATCCCTCCATTGCCTCAGGTACAAATTTAGGGCCAGATTTACTAACTTGCTTTTAAATAGACATTATTTAGTACAAACTCCATTATAATTCACATTGATTGCATTAACTCACATTAGATGCAAATTAACATGTGTTAATGCATTCATGCAGGTTGGTAAATTTATTCCTTTGATTGTAAGCTCTCTGGGGACAGGGAAATACCAACTGAATATAACTCACCTTGAGCTACCAATGAGAAAGTGTGAGCTAAATATGGAAATAAACAGAGCAGAATTAAATAGTCAATGTTCTAAATGAAGAAAGAAAAATAGAAGAGTGACCTAGGGACCTGTACTGAGGCAAGTGCTTGGGCAAAGAGAGAAATGAATGAAGTGATCAAAATGCAGAGGTCATTTAATAAAGGCTTTTTTGCACAAATGCACTTCATACAACTAAGTGCGGTATAATTAGGTGTGTACATTAGAGTAGGCTGCAAATAGGTTCTTTTTGTCCCTTCACACATAGGCAACTTTGTATAAAATTATCCTCAAAAAGAGTCAAAGGTGTTAAATCATAAAAATGTTTCAGGCAGATCTTACAAGACTAGGGAACTATTAAAAATACTACTGTGGGTTAAAACATTTTATTAATATATTAATATTTTTAAAAAATGGATTTGGGGGGAAAAGCCAAATTTTCTAAAAACAAACTAAAAATGTCTTCCCTGTGCACATCCCTATTAGTTCCTCCAAGAAGGGGAGCAAAGGAACTTTCTGGTGCAGCAACTCAAGCAGGAAGAAAGAGAAAAAGTGTGAGAGAAGTAAATATGGAAGTGAATGTAGTAACATCGCCCTGCTGTAATTTTAGGGAAACTTCCCAACCAGAGAATAGGAGATATATGCTGCAAGTCCAATTGGATGGGAACCCTTACCTGGCACTTGTAGATTCCAACAATTTGAGGACCCTCATTCAGAGGGTAGTGGTTACCCAACAGCAAGTAAGTAGGTCTCTTCCACAGAAGACGAAGAGACAAACCAGCTTATTTTCAAAAGAGAAAGACGCCCATATTTCGACCCAAATCGGGAGATGGGCGTCCGTTTCCCGTGGGCGCCCAAATCGGTATAATCGAAACCTGATTTTTGGTGTCCTCAACTGCAGTCCGTCACGGAGATGAACAAAGATCACGGGGCGTGTCGGAGGCATGGCGAAGGCGGGACTGGGCATGGTTATCGGCCGAGGAGAGATGGGCGTCTTTAGCTGATAATCGAAACAAAAAGGGTGTTTTTGATGAGAATTTGGTCTGCTTTATTTGGACCTTTTTTTTCAGGTCCAAGTCCCAAAAAAGTGCCCCAACTGACCAGATGACCACCGGAGGGAATCGAGGATGACCTTCCCTGACTCCCCCAGTGGTCTCTAACCCCCTCCCACCAAAAAAACCCACTTTACAAACTTTTTTCCCAGCCTGTATGCCAGCCTCAAATGCAGTACCCACCTCCATGACAGCAGAATGTGTTCTATCCTCTGACAGCCTTTCCCTGGTTCTGATGTGGGTCTCAGGTGAGTGTGACACCTTTTCTGTTAAGGGCACTGCAGAGTCACATCAGCAATGCATTGTGGTGGGTGTAGGGTATTGGGCACCGTGATTCCACTAGCTTGTGTTAAATGCTCACGATGTTGGTACTTGGTAGGCTCTACTCCCATGGTGCTTTTCCCTCTGCTTACTGGGTCAGAGTGTGCCCTGTTTTGTTTCCGGTAGTCCATGAGGTAGTGGCCATTTTTGTAAGCCAGTGTTAGATCCCTTTCATGTGTTACCCATGTTAGATAACTTAGTTATTCATTTGAATGTGGCTGCAAGAGGGCATTGTACACCATTCTGCCAGCTCTGACCTAATGCTAATCTCAGTACCAGCGAGACTCGTTGCCAGTGGGGCACAACCTCTGATCTGCAGTTAACTGTGAGTAAATGTGCTTATTCAAATAAAGGACGTTTTCAGCGAGATTAGTCATCAGGTGTGAACTGCTGTGCCAAGGTTATACACCAGCAACAAGTCCTGTCCCTGGAGCACTTTTAGTGGGTACTGCAGTGCACTTCAGACCAGCAGACCCAGGCCCATTCCCCCCACCCGTAACACTTGTGGTGGTAAATGGGAGACCTCTAAAACCCACTATACCCATATGTAGTTGCCCCCTTCACCCCTAAGAGCTATGGTAGTGTTGTACATTTGTCCCTCCCACGACCAAATGGCTTGGATTGGGACGTTTCTGAGCTGGGCGTTTTTAGTTTCCTTTATCGCAAAAAAAACAAAACACGCCCATCTCAGAAGGGACCAAATCCATGACATTTGGTCTGTCCAAACTGTATTTTCGAAACGAAAGATGGATGCCCATCTTTTTCGATAATACGGTTTGTCCTGCCTCTTCACATACCTGTTTTTGGACATAGACACTCTTGGAGATGGGCGTTCGCGTTCAATTATGCCCCTCAAAAGGTCTAAATATCAAAGTCTTTATTCTTCAAAACACAAACTCCGTAAAGAACTTGGGAGCGGAAACAGTACTCACTTTTCAGTTGCCAGCCTACTCCTGGTTTCCAAAAATGTCAGTCTTGTGCAGAAACTTTGCCTATTGCAGCAATAATCAAAACCCTGTTTCCATGGACAAAGCAGTATTTTGCTCATAGAAAGGGCTTGCCTTCTAGAATTTAAATCACTTAGGGGCCCTTTTATTAAGCTGTGGCAAAAAATGGCCTGCAGCAGTGCAAGCACATCTTTTGGGCGTGTGCCAGGCCAATTTTTGCCACATCCTGGAAAAATGGCGTTTTTTTAGGGGCCAGAAAATGGACGTGCGGCAAAATAAAAACAAGTGCGTGGCCATTTTCGGCCTGAGACCTTACCGCCACCCATTGACTTAGCAGTAAGGTCCCACATACTACCTGGGTGGCAGTGCACATTCACTGCCGTTTACCGCCGGGTAAGCGCCACACAGTAGAAAATATTGTCTTCCGCATGTTTTCGGCACAGACCAAATTCAGAATTACTGCCCAGGACATGCGGTAGCCAGGTGGTAATGCTAATTTGGTGCACGCTGGATGCGTGTAGGCCCTTATGTGCCTTTGTAAAAGGGCCTCTTATTCAATTACTTCATGTTTTCTCAGGTATCTCCTTATCAGTCTGACCAGCCTGTTTAAGCCTGCATTTCTTTGACTGGCTTTTTCTGATCAATACACATTTAAATTAAATATGGTAAAGAGGAGGCATGGCTTCCTATCTTATCTCTACTACTAAGTGAGATTGCTTTATTAAGTAATGTGGTCAAATACATCCTAAATGACAGTATATCGTAGAGATGAATGGCAGCAGATCACGCAGTTGTAGACTACAAACAGGAAGCTCCCACATGAATTTAGTGTAATAAGATTCTGAGTTTGTGCATTTCAGCATATGTATAGGACATATTTATGACTCCATCCATAAGGAACTGAACAAATGTGACTTGTTGGATAATCAACATAGTCCATCAATCTAGGCACATTGACACAGAAGCAACACTAGCCTCATCCTTTCAAGGCTATGTTGATATAACTGACATTTTACTGCTCATAATACGGACTCACTCTCTTGTTTTGCCTCTTAGAAATGTTTTCAGTCTTTTTATATTTTCTTCTGCCAAACTATTACATTTTACACACTGAGGGGTGATTTTCTTTCTTTCTTTCTTTCTTTCTTTCTTTCTTTCTTTCTTTCTTTCTTTCTTTCTTTCTTTCTTTTGTAACTGCAGCATAATTCTTGGGGGAAACTAATATGAAAATAATAACATTCAGATCGACAAAACAGAAGCAGAACACTCTGCAGACTTGACACAATCAGCAACACAAAGCAGATGTAGTCCAGAGAGAGAGAAGACTGAAGGTGCACCACATATGTATTTATTGTACATTGACACCACATACGTATCTGTGTACCTTGAGTCTTTCTTCTCTGGACTATCTCTGCTCTGTGTTGCTGTTAATAATAACATTCAGGCCATTTCCTTTACTGTTTTGGTCTCTAGAAGGCAAATAGCAACGTTTTCCCACACATACTACAGACTAGTACCTTGGAGGGGCATAATCGAAAGGGGCGCCCAAGTTTTCCTGAGGACGTCCTTGCAGGACGTCCCGGCGAAGGGGTGGGGAAACCCATATTATTGAAACAAGATGGGCGTCCATCTTTTGTTTCGATAATACGGTCGGGGATGCCCAAATTGCGAAATTTACATCGACCTTAGAGATAGTCGTCCCCGATTTTCGGCGATAATGGAAACCGAACACGCCCATCTCAGAAACGACCAAATCCAAGCCATTTGGTCGTGTGAGGAGCCAGCATTCGTAGTGCACTGGTCCCCCTGACATGCCAAGACACCAATCGGGCACCCTAGGGGGCACTGCAGTGAACTTCAGAAATTGCTCCCAGGTGCATAGCTCCCTTACCTTGTGTGCTGAGCCACCCAAAAACCCATTCCCCACAACTGTACACCACTACCATAGCCCTAAGGGGTGAAGGGGGGCACCTACATGTGGGTACAGTGTGTTTCTGGTGGGTTTTGAAGGGCTCACATTTACCACCACAAGTGTAACAGGTAGGGGGGATGGGCCTGGGTCCGCCTGCCTGAAGTGCACTGCACCCACTAAAACTGCTCCAGGGACCTGCATACTGCTGTCATGGAGCTGGGTATGATATTTGAAGCTGGCATAGAGGCTGGAAAAATATTTTTTAAAAATTGTTTTGAGGGTGGGAGGGGGCTAGTGACCACTGGGGGAGTATCTTATTCTGCCTTTCTGTATATAGGCCTTTTGACATCAGTACTTTGCACCCAGTGACAAGATTGTTAAGTGTTTCTTGCTCAGTGATATATAATTTGTATTTGTCTGATTTACTGCTTTTTCTCTATGCTGGTTGTCTGTAGTCTACTATCTTGTGCTGCCATGATCAATCTCTCATCTTTAGAGACCCAATATTTAAAAGCACTTATCCAAATGTTGTCTGGATAAGAGCCATTGGCTAGGTCTGTCCAGCAGCTTTCAGTGGCACTATCCAGATAACACTAGTAAAAATTATTACTGACTGTCCCAGCACATTCTGTTTAGTGTCATAAGTGCATAAGTATTACCATACTAGGAAAGACCAAATGTCCATCAAGCCCAGCATCCTGTTTCCAACAGTGGCCAATCCAGGACACAAATACCTGGCAAGATCCCCAAAAAGTACAAAACATTCTATACTGCTTATCCCAGAAATAGTAGATTTTCCCCAAGTCCATTTAATAATGGTCTATGGACTTTTGCTTTAGGAAGCTGTCAAAACCTTTTTTAAACTCCGCTTAGCTAACCGCCTTTACCACATTCTCTGGCAATGAATTCCAGAGTTTAATTACATGTTGAGTGAAGAAAACTTTTCTCCGATTCGTTTTAAATTTACTACATTGTAGTTTCATTGCATGCCCCCTAGTCCTAGTATTTTTGGAAAGCATAAACAGACGCTTCACGTCTACCTGTTCCACTCCACTCATTATTTTATAGACCTCAACCATATCTCACCTCAGGTGCCTTTTCTCCAAGCTGAAGAGCCCTAGCCGCTTTAGCCTTTCCTCATAGGGAAGTCGTCCCATCCCCTTTATCATTTTCATCGTCCTTCTCTGCACCCTTTCTAATTCCACTATATCTTTTTTGAGATGCGGTGACCAGAATTGAACACAATATTTGAGGTGTGGTCGCACCACAGAGCGATAAAAAGGCATTATAATATCCTCATTTTTGTTTTCAATTCCTTTCCTAATACCTAACATTCTATTTGCTTTATTAGCTGCAGCAGCACACTGAGCAGAAGGTTTCAACCTATCATCAACTATGACACCTAGATCCCTTTCTTGGTCCGTGACTCCTAATGTGGAACCTTGCATGACGTAGTTATAATTCTGGTTCCTCTTTCTCACATGCATCACCTTGCACTTGCTCACATTAAACGTCATCTGCCATTTAGATGCCCAGTTTCCCAGTCTCGTAAGGTCCTCTTGTAATTTTTCACAATCCTCCCGCGATTTAATGACTTTGAATAACTTCAGCAAATTTAATTACCTCGCTCGTTACTCCCATCTCTAAATCATTTATAAATATGTTAAAAAGCAGCGGTCCTAGCACAGACCCCTGAGGAACCCCACTAACTACCCTTCTCCATTGTGAATACTGCCCATTTAAGCCCACTCTCTGTTTCCTATCCTTCAACCAGTTTTTAATCCACAATAGGACATTTCCTCCTATCCCATGACCCTCCAATTTCCTCTGTAGCCTTTCATGAGGTACCTTGTCAAACGCCTTTTGAAAATCCAGATACACAATATCAACCGGCTCACCTTTATCCACGTTTGTTCACTCCTTCAAAGAAATGTTATAGATTGGTGAGGCAAGATTTCCCTTCACTAAATCCATGTTGACTTTGTCTCATTAATCCATGCTTTTGAATATGCTCTGTAATTTTGTTCTTAATAATAGTCCCTACCATTTTGCCCGGCACCGACATCAGACTCACCTATAATTTCCCGGAACCTTTTTTAAAAATCAGAGTTACATTGGCCACCCTCCAATCTTCCGGTACCACGCGCGATTTTAAGGATAAATTACATATTACTAACAATAGCTCCGCAAGCTCATTTTTCAGTTCTATCAGTACTCTGGGATGAATACCATCCGGTCCAGGAGATTTGCTACTCTTCAGTTTATAGAACTGCCCCATTACATCCTCCAGGTTTACAGAGAATTCATTAAGTTTCTCCAACTCATCAGCTTCGAATACTATTTCTGGCACCAGTATCCCATCCAAATCTTCCTTGGTGAAGACTGATTCATTTAATCTCTCCACTACGGCTTTGTCTTCCCTGATCGCCCCTTTTACTCCTCGGTCATCTAGCGGTCCAACCGATTCTTTTGCCGGCTTCCTGCTTTTAATATACCTAAAAAAAAGTTTTACTATGTGTTTTTGCCTCCAACACAATCTTTTTTTCGAAGTCCCTCTTAGCCTTCCTTATCAGCATTTTGCATTTGACTTGACATTCCTTATGCTGTTTCTTATTATTTTCAGTCGGTTCCTTCTTCCGTTTTCTGAAGGATTTTCTTTTAGCTCTAATAGCTTCCTTCACCTCACTTTTTAACCACGCCAGCTGTTGTTTGGTCTTCTGTCCTCCTTTTTTAATACGAGGAATATATTTGGCCTGGGCTTCCAGGATGGTGTTTTTGAACAGCATCCACGCCTGATGTAAATGTTTGACCCTCGCAGTCGCTCCTCTAAGTTTTTTTTTTCACCGTTCTTCTCATTTTATCATAGTCTCCTTTTTTTAAAGTTAAACGCTAACATATTTGATTTCCTATGTATACTTACTGCAAAACTAATATCAAATCCGATCATATTATGATCACTGTTATCAAGCGGCCCCAGCACCATTACCTCCCGCACCAGATCATGCGCTCCACTAAGGACTAGGTCTACAATTTTCCTTCTCTCGTCGGCTCCTATACCAGCTGCTCCATAAAGCTGTCCTTGATTTCATCAAGGAATTTTACCTCCCTAGCGTGCCCCGATGTTACATTTACCCAGTCAATATCGGGGTAATTGAAATCACCCATTATTATTGTGTTGCTCAGTTTGTTTGTGTCCCTAATTTCCTTTAACATTTCTGCATCTGTCTGTTCATCCTGGCCGGGTGGATGGTAGTACACTCCTATCACTATCCTTTTCCCCTTTACACATGGAATTTCAATCCACAGTGATTACAAGAAGTGTTTTGTTTCCTGCAGAATTTTCAATCTGCATGAGAGCCTTGAATCCCAATTTATTTATTGGGATTCAAGGCTCTCATTAATATACAATGTAACCCCTCCACCAATTCGATCCACCCTATCACTACAATATAATTTGTACCCCGGTATGACAGTGTCCCACTGGTTATCCTCCTTCCACCAGGTCTCAGAGATGCCTATTATATCTAATTTTTCATTTAGTGCAATATATTCTAACTCTCCCATCTTATTTCATAGGCTCCTGGCATTTGCATATAGACATTTCAAAGTATGTTTGTTGTTCCTATTTACATGATGCTTAGTACTTGACAATATTCATTTGCAATCTTTTGTCTACATGTTGGTGCACAAATGCCGATTTAATCTCTATTCTAAAACAGCATCTGGGCAGTGCACTGCATTTTAGCGTCCAAATTGGGTGACCTTATATATTTGACCTTAACTGTCTTAAAGAAGCACTTTACACCTTCTCTTAATAAGACAGAGCACCTGCACTATTGGCAACCATGCACATTAGCATGCAGAAAAGTAGCATGTTCTACGTGCAGTGCAGGACTATTCACTGCACATAAGCCACCCAGGTCCCACCCCATAATGGTTCATGCACAAATTAGCATGCACTAAAAGTCTTATAAATGGTGCCTTAAAAATCAGTGCCAAATATCCACTCGGTTAGCGTGATTCTATGAACTACACCTAAAATTTGGCAGAATTTATAGAATATGCATACATGCCATTCTTGTGACTAAAATGTAGGCGCCCCCGTATAGGCCACCTAAAACGAGGCCTAAATACCTGCACTTAAGTCTTGCCTGCGCAGTAAATTTTGCTTCTCTCATGTGCTAACAGCACACACTAAATCACGCACTAACTGCTTAGGGCCCGATATTCAGACCATGGGAATATTAGCAGATAGCTGGTTATATTGCCTGATAGAACCAGCTATCCATTGAGCATTAACCAGGAATATTCAGCGGGAGACAGCCAACTATCTCCCACTGAATATCGTCAGATAGCCGGTTAATTGATTTTAAATATCGGCTGATTAGTACGTGCAAAACCTTTAGGCTGGCTAAGAAATCAAATGTGTGCTAATGAATGCTCATCTCAACATCTGCCTTTGACAGCTTGAATATGGTCCTTTTGCAAATACTTTCTTTCTCACAAATAGATTGGCTTCTGGTTAGTGCAAACTGCTCTGGTGTGGTCTTAGTTCATTGCCAGAGGTCTCCAAATCTTCATTGAGTAATAAAAGGAACATCTTGCCATTGTATTACTTAAGCATCACTAAGGAACTGTTCCTTATCAACAGAGGTTACCTCACCTTACTGGTCCACTGTACAATGTGTTTGACTGTGACTGTTAAAGATTGCAACGAGTCTCTGTATTAGGGTTTTTGGGGCGAGTTACACTGAGGAACAGTAGTGTGAAGTTTCCCCAAACAGGACATACAGAACCATTTTTTTTTTTAATTATACTATGCTTTACAGAGTCTCAGCATAGAAAGTCACAGGTACTTGTCTGACAGATGGATCACAGTGCTAAATATTTTCAACAGCATACAGTTACATGGTTTGGAAAATAGAATTTTGGAAGAACAGCAAATGACAAATCTGAAATATACAGGTCTTAAGGAGTTTAAATTGCTTTTGTGTTCAATGATATAAGCAGGAAAACAATCTCTAGGGGTTTTTTTTTCTTCAATAAACCAATCTATCCTAATAAAGTACCTATCTAAGCTTGATTACACTTTTCCAAGACGGTAGGTAATAAGTCCCAGAAGCACATTCACTTTGGCATAACTGACATCTCTCATCAGTGTCACTGTACTGTTTAGTTTCAAGGAAATGTCATAAACACATTCAAAATCTTATTTTTAGTAGCAGCACCAGACTGCTTAATTGTACTGTGGAGAGATAAGAGATGCCTATTTTTATATGTATTAAAAACAATAAAACCAGCAATATTGCATTGAAGGCTGCTTTACAATGCTATGACAATGTTGGAATTCTTCAAATATTTTTTCATAATGCCTTTTCAGTTTCAGTTTGTCCACCTGTTCCATTCACTAGACAGGACTGTTATCTGACAAGAGCATGTATCTAGCCATGTGCATTATGAAAGAGCTACAAAGTGAATCTGATTGATATTCAGTCAAAGGTCTGAGGTACTAAGCATTGTCCAGTGGAGACTAGAGGGGGAAAGCTTGTGCCACTGTGTAAAGGAATGCAAGCCCTAAACCATTTATAAAGATCCTGTGAACCAGCATGGGAAAGTTGATTGACTCACTGACAAAGTGCAGATGACCTTTTGATTCCAGACAGGTTGATGTAATAATGTGTGGTAAGCTTACACTGCCTTTTTACTGTTAGTGCATCTTATTCTGAGTTAAATGTTATTCACAATGTAAGAAGGTTTTCTAATTTACAATAAAGAATTAGTCCGTTGGTTCGTTGCTATTAGTGATGGTTAGTATCTCTTTTACTTATTATTTATTTATTGGGATTTATTAACCACCTTTATGAAGAGATTCACCCAAGGCGGTGATTTCCCAGAATTCATGGATTTTTGGGTAGTCCCACCATAGGTGTTTCAAGTTGCCCCTTTGTGAACTGCCTCTCAAGTTCATTCTGTGTGTGTATACTGAGTGTGTATACTGCGTGTTTTCCTATATTTGCTTCCACTGTTCCATTGTCCTCTTTCTGCGACACTCCTTTCCCATTCTTATGTTAATGAGCTACACAACAGACCTGAACACAATGATATTAAACAAAACTGACTTAACTAATTTTCTATTATTAGCAGCTAGAATGGCAATAGTGGCAAACTGGAAGGAGGTGAAGGCCCCATCTCGAGAGAGAAATGGAGAAAGAAACATTGCAGCATCCTGGAAAAGGAATGGGGTGTAGCCATCATGAGACAGAGGGAATGGAGGAGTAGTCTAATGGTTAGTGCAGCAGGTTTTGATCCTGGTAATCTGGGTTCAATTCTCACTGCATCTCCTTGTGACCTTGGGCAGGTCACTTAACCCTCCCTTGCTCCACGTACAAGAACTTAGATTGTGAGCCCTCTAAGGATAGAGAAAATACCTGTGTATAATTTGTACAGCACTACATACATCTAGTGGAACTACAGAAATGATGAGTAGTAGTAGAAGGAGCCAGATTTTAAGAAGCCATGGGAATCCCTGATAGGGCTACAAGTAGGCCGATGGAAACAATAGATAAAAATTACATCACACTCATCAAAAAAATTTAAAAAGTGAGAATGAGACAGCACCCAAACAATAATAAACACAAACTACACACACCTCAATTGTCAGGTCCTCGAGGCAGGACCGGAATTCATGAGCCCTTGGACCACTGCCGAGGAGCGGCAGAGGCAGGCAAGACCACCCTGGAACTGGCAGAGTCTTTGGGCAGGCAGCAGACAAAAGAAAACCTAGGAACTAACAGAGTCTTAGGCTGGAGCTTCAGCAGCTCCAAACACAGAGCAAGGCAATAGAAGGACTAGCAGTCCACAGACCAGTGGCGTAGCCAGACCTGACATTTTGGGTGGGCCCAGAGCTAATATGGGTGGGCACTATGTATATATAGGTGTGAGTAGTTTTTTGGGGGATTCTAAATCATTTTTAATAAACAGTCTGCCCAGCAGCTGTCCTACAGCAACATAAACCACATACATATTCGGAACCTATGTTGCAAACCTTAAAACCACCATACCGAGAATACAAAACACTCAGGACCTATAGAGCAATTCTACCATACCATAAGCAGTTATTTCTACGAGTCACACAAGGAAAAGGAAAGCATCTTAAACACTACAGTGAGCACTAGAACATCAATTCACCTATTGTAAACCGAAACCAGATCTTCCCTTTCATCTTTCACCATTTTTCTTTTTTCCCTCCTTTTCTTTCTTTCCTTCCTTTCCCCTCTTTCCATTCTCTTCCATTTCCTTTTTTGACCCTTTCCACTTTCCTGTCCTCATTTCTCTCTCCCCTTTTTTCTTCTTTTTACCCTTTCCATCCTTCCCCCTTCTTCTTCTTTTCCCTCCTCACCTTCTCTTCTCTCTCCTTCCCCCTTTTCTCCTTTCCCCTACCACCCTTTCTCCTTCCCCTTCTATCATGCCCTTTTTCTTCCACTTTTCCCTTTCCACCTCCTTTCTTTCCTCTTCCCCTCCTCTTCTCTCTTTTCACCTAGTAAAGGGCCACCAAAACAGACACCAGATGCAGATGTGATTCCATATGCCCCAATGAAAGGAGAGTTTAATTTTACTTCCATTGAATTTCAGTATATTCCATCTTTATAACACCAGGCTTCCCAATCCCAAAGGCAGATTACAGAAACAGTTAAGATCAAGGAACATTCTCACAGAAATTTTGCAATGTGAATTGTTTAAAGCAGCATAGAAAAATGAGCATAAAATACAGAGAATTATAACTGCTGTTTCTACCAGCTATAATCACTTTTAAGCTGTTTTACTGATGTTCAGTTTTTATTTCATGATATTTACTTAAACCTAGATACAGGAAACTTTTAAATAAATTAAAAAGCTGTCAAATAAGTAAAAAGAAAACAAAATCTTAGGAAGGAACACCTCATCTTCTGTTTTCTCCAACTTCCTGGCTGTCCTGTCTGTGCTGTGTCGGGGATGGGTCGGGTGAGCTTCTGCAAGTGCCACGGAGGTGGACTTGACCCGACCCGTCCAATTCCAGGATCCATCATCCCCCCACCCAGTAGCCCACACCACACACACACACACACACAGTCAGCACCCGCAGCGGGAACTGTGTCGGTGGTCACATGGTCGCGGTCCCTACCTTAAAGAAGAAGAGGCTTCAGTTGAATTTATTGATGACATGAGTCAGTCAGGCAGAGGCTGAGCGTTAGTCTCGCCTCACGCAGCCAACAGGCCAAGCCAGTGCCGCCACCGCCGTTGTCGTTAAACAGCTGGGCTGCAAGGCAACAGTGAGTGCAGCCTGCACCACACACTGAGCCAGGCAGGCCGTGTGCTGAATGCAGATGAGGACCTGGCTGATTGGGACTCTCATGGGAGACAGCCACCTGGAGCGTGGGGTGTGCGGGCGGCTCACAGTGGCAGGCAAGTGAATTGCGATGCCGACAATCTGATCCAAGGCATTCTGTTACCGTATGGCGGGCGGCGGTGCAGCGCATGCTCATAGACTCCACGTGCAACTGCCAAGGGAAATGGTGCTGCCGCACAGCGCATGTGCATGTAGGCGCCTTTTTTGTAGAAAATCTATTTGGGGGAGCGAGCGACCGCCTTAAAAAAAAATCAGTGAAGCCGTTTGACAGGCAGCGCTTCGCGTCTGCCCTGCGTGCATTGCAAAACAAGGAAATCGTCTTCAGGCCTTCTCTCACTGTGTCCTGCCTCAGTGAGGGAAGGCCCGAAGATGATTTCCTTCTTTTACAATGCACGCAGGGCAGACGCGAAGCGCTGCCTGTCAAACGGCTTCACTGATTTTTTTTTTTTGTGCCCGATTTTCTGAGCGCTGACTGGGTGGGCCTGAGTTGTGATTGGGTGGGCCTGGGCCCACCCGTAGCTATGCTCCTGCCACAGACACCGAGCAGAAGGGGCAGGAGCCCACACAGAAGGACTAGCAGTCCACAGACACAAATAACAGAAGGGCCAGAGCCCACACAGAAAGACAGGCTTGTAGCAGCGCAACCGAACACTCACTAACCTGACAACCTTTTGCATAACACACACAATGCCAAGGCCCTGAATGCCAGTACAGCATTTCCTTATGAAGGCCCTCACAGATGATGTCACCTACAGCAAGACAGAAGCAGGAAACACACTGACACCACAGAGAGGCTTGAAGCACATAGGAAGTGAATACACAGGAAGGACAGACAGGAGCCATCTTGAAAGCTGGAACAGAACAGGCGGGAGCCATCTTAGATGCTGGCTCCCCAGAGAGGCATAGCCCACACAGGTGGGGTCTAGTGAAGTAATCAGCACACAGAGACAGAGACAAAACTAACACAGAAACAGACAGAAGCCAGCACAGATGCTGACCCCCAGAAATAAGGTAAGTCTGAAGGTGGTCATGACCACAGACGTGACATCAATAAACACAAGAGCTAGTCAAGGGGCAATAAAACAATTCACCCTAGAACAGCAGGATCAGTGAGTAAAAATAGCCTTATGTATGCAAGAGGCAGATAACAGAGCCCCAGCACCAATAAAATTAGAAACCCCCACAACGTAACATTTCTACCTAAGGAAAAACCTCCCCTAAGGAAGGGAGGTAGGAAAGAAAGAAAGAAAAAAAACCCACCACACACAAAGATACAGAAAGTGCACTTGGATAAATTGCACAGCCATGTCACGTCTTTTGAACTCCAGAAGGAAGCTCTCATTGGCACAATGCAAGTACTATGGTGAGTGTTAGCAATAAATATGAGACACATACCCTGGGGCTTAGGAATGAGGTTCATTACAGTCATGGCATGTGCAAAAATAAGCGCAGCTAACAAAAGAAACAATGTTGCCAAATGATTAAATCACAAAGAGCTTTACTGATAGCGAGCACTGTTCACAAGCAAGATGGACAAAAAAAAGCCTCAAACTTAAGTGACAGCAAATATACATACAAGTCCCAAGCTTCCATAAGTACAATCACTGGCAAAAAAAACATACAAACCTCCATCACAATTATTATAAAACAGTGCCAGTTTAACAACATATGAAACACTAAGGATATAGCACTGGGGTTTCACAGAAAAAAAAATCACTTATCTGGGGGAGGAAGTGATGTGTGTCCTGAATGGAAGTATAAGTGTAGGGCACCGTCCCAGTATTTGTATGCTGAAGCTATTAAAACCCATAAACCGACATCTTTCCAGGCTGGAAGTTGCTGGGAGTCCCCGCAAAACTGATGAGCTGTATTTGGTGGTGATTGTGTGGACAAAATATCAGATTGTGACAGATACAAGTACAGTTTTTATCTAACGAGGGACTTGGGTGTTACAAGATGGTGCCAGTGCTCTCCGAGGAGTCTGAGGCTGATTGCAATATGGATGCAGAGAGATCCACTTTCACTTACACCTCATGTTTTGATCAGCAAATGGATGGTGGATCTCAAGAAAGAATTTTCTCTTGTGTGGCAAGATATCAAAATAGCTTGATGACATCAAACAGGAGCTTGGCACTCTCTGTGAGAAGCAAGAGGCGGCAGAACAATGAGTAGCCTTGTGCAAGGACCAGATAGACTTAGTAAAAGCTACAGTACCTGTGAGGGATCGAGTAAAGATATCCAGGCCTTGTGGGATAAAGCAGTAGACCTGGAGAATAGGTCCCGATGCAATAACATTAGAGTGCGAGGGGCATAGCAGTTGTTCAAGATCTAACAAAAACCATTCTGGGCCCAAAAGGGCAGAGTGGGACTAGTACAGTCAGTAAAATTGATTGGGCGAATGGAGCCCTTGAACCTCGCAGAGAGTATCAGGCCTGAGATATAGTTGCCTGCCTACACGAACTATGATTGAGATGTATCTGGACCTTTCTCCTATCACTTTGCAAAAAAGAGGGAGCACCTTCTGCTGGCTCGAATTGCAAATATAGAGGGGAAATTACAAAGAGGGGGCTCCCAAAAAGCTAGGCAATTTCTGGCAAGTTACAAAAAGACCTTCAGACACTAAGGTTATCTGATATTGAGTTTAAGCTAAGACAAACCCAGCAGATGTTCTATGAGCATGGGGATAAATCAGGTAGACTTTTAGCCAGATGTTTGAAGAAAAGAGATAATGGTGACCTTCTTTATACACAACAGTTAATTAATAATAGATTCCTGGATTTTTATACAAAACTTTATGCTGCTGATAAAATGATCATTGAGGAGGATAGCTACTCTTATTTAGGGGAGGTACATTTTTCATGCTGCTCAGAGGAAGCTAGAAGATCTTTGGAGGCTGACATTTCCCTGTGAATTGACTATCAAGGTCTTCCTAGCAGGGAATCTCTGGGGTTCACCAATTCCTTTATAAAGCTTGTCGTGTGAAAGTAGACCCCATGTTAGTCAAATTTTATAATGCATTACGGTCTGGGGGGGATGTTGCCTCTCCACTCTAATACAGCAGGGATAACTTATAGATCAATGTAGATCTAAAAGATTTAGCCAAGTTATTAGCTAATAGGCTGGTGCTATGGCTTCATACTATTATTCAGCCTGATCAGGCAGAATTTGTCTGACTCCGCTGACTCCGGTCAGCTGAAATCTTTTGATTTCTTAGTATTGACTTTTCCTTAGGTCAACTTTTACCTATACTTGCATATCAGGCACTGCCTATTCTCTGGGCTATACAAGGCAGTTGTTTCTAGAAAAATGCACCTACTGGAAGAATTATGGTATCAGTCTGGTATGACCAGACGTTTAGTATCTACACTTTATAAACTCATTAGATCGTATGGATTTAAACTACTCCCATATATGGACATCTGGTCATCTGAACTGTCTGTTTCTTTTACTATTCAGCCATGGGAGGAGATAATGCAGAACACTCATTCCTACTTGATTTCAGTACATATTAAGGAAAATGTTTCTTACCCTTCGGTAATCGCTATTAGATGTCCAGATTTCAGGCCCTCCCTAATCCCATCCAAAATATGCCCAGAACACGCCTCCTTAATATTTGGACATACTGCAGTGTTGGGCGTCCCTACTCTGCCTTTGCAAAATCAGGATTTGGACGTTTCAAGCATATAGACGTCCATTTCAGCCATTTGAGAAGTCCATATGCTTTGAAAATGAGAGCCCATGGCTCCTAAGTTTGGCTGATAATAGGGCACAAGTTAGGTGCATAATTTAGGACCATAAATTTAGGGGCTCAGCTTTTTTTTTTTTTAAATATCAGGCCATTAGCATTCACTTTGTTACAGTCTGCTTTGCTTTATAGTGGCATATGAAGACCTAGAGCAAAAACATAGCTTGAAGTTTAAGAGAAATCAAATCTAAAACCTGTTCTTCTCAGAGACTGATTTGTGCCTTAACTAGCTGGTTTTATCACTCTCTCTCTCTTATATTTGTAACAGCTTTTTCTCTCCGAAAATCTGCTAAATCAATTTTTTTTCTGCTTGCATCATTATGCTCATTGTCTTCCATTGATTATTTGGTCTGAACATTATAGATAAATTGCAGGCCCCTGCAGAGAAGATCTGAGAAAGCTGTACATCATAGCTCACCAGTTATAAAACAAACTCCTTTCTTGTGCGGTGTAAGTGAAATGATTCACAACCTTCATATTCAGTGCTCCTTTATCATTGCAGAGTCCTGGTGAGCCACTGAAGTAGAGAAATGTCCTAAGCTCGGAGCTGGCAGTATCTCTGCAGGTGCCATTGACAGTAATAAACTGTGCGCTAGCAAGCATCAGCAACAGAGTTTGATCAGTATTAGTGTACTATCTTTGCTTGTTCAAGCCTGCATTGCTGCAAAGTCCTCTGGTACTTTATACCTGTGATCTTTGCATCAAATTTCAAAGGAAAAAAGTGCATATTTTCACTTTAAAATTGCCAGGGACACTTGGAGGGGCATTTTTGAAAGGGATATCCTCGTTTTGATTTGGACGACCTGACAAAACATCCTGATCCAGGGGCAGGAACCCGTATTTTCGAAACAAGATGGACGTCCATCTTTCATTTCGATAATACGGTCAGGGATGTCTAAATCCTTAAATTTGGTCATTCCTAGATTTGGTCGTCCCTAGACTTGGTCGTTTCTGATTTTTGGCGATAATCGAAACCAAGGATATTCATCTCAGAAACGACCAAATGCAAGTGCTAAACGCTATTCTATAAACAGCACCATTTCTAGAATAACGCTATGTATTATTTTTTTCAGTACTGATTTTTTAGGCGCCATTTATAGAATTTAGTCTAATATGTATACACTGGAAGAAAATAGGTCAAAGAAAACAAACAGGCAGACCATCTGCAATGTCCAGAACAGCAGAAATAGAGCAGACCAGCATAGAATGTGTTCAAAATTAATTCACCACACGCAATCTTTTTGTCAAGATCCAGACCAACAACTGGAGAAAGAAGCCTGACTTCTTGGCCCCATCCACAAGAGCATATACATTAATCAAATTAACCATGTTGCTGAGGTGAAACAAAGCCTGGTACCACAGATCAGGTGTCCAGCATTGCCACTATAGAGATGGGCACACCACGAGTCACTGCCATTGCAGTTTAAGAACACCTTGTCATCCCACTTCAGAAGACAAGATGCTTCTTCCACTTCTGAAGTGTTGCTGGTCTCCTATAAAAAGGACACTAAGAACCCCCTTCAGGAACAAGGTTTCAGTCTCATGCATCAGTGCTACCCCATGGCAGAGCTGTTAGATGCCCTTAGTGAAGCCCTGAAAAGCACAGAGAAATATGCACTGGGGTGCATTCCATAAATGGTACACTTAAGTCTGAAAAGAATTACAATATCAATTAAATAGTTAAAAGACTTGGAAAGGATAGTCGGAGAGAAGGTAAGTCCAAGGAACAGAAAGGAAGCATGGTCAGGAAGTGGGTGGGAGGGGGGAGAATAACAGATTCATATACTACTATGTACCAGTCTAGTCCAAAGTCATCTATTCATAATCCTGAAAGGCATCTGAAAAGTTTTTAAACCTATTTTACATTTTGTAAGAGAGGAATGTAAATGAAGGTATAAGGACAGCGCATTCTGAAGTGAGGGTTCATTTACGTTGAATATTTTATATCATCTAGAGGGGCATTTTTGAAAGAAACTTCCAAGTTTCAATTTGGACGTCCTTGTAAAATGTCCAAATCCGGGGGCGGGGAAACCCGTATTTTCGAAAAAAGATGGACGTCCATCTTTCATTTTGAAAATACCGTCAAAGAGGTCCAAATCTAAGGACATCCTTAAATTTGGACGTCCTTGGATTTGGACGTCTTTGACTGTTGGCGATTTTCAAAACCAAAGACGTCCAAGTCAAAAATGAAATGCAAGCCATTTGGATGTGGGAGGAGCCAGCATTTCTAGTGCACTGGTCCCCCTGACATGCCAGGACACCAATCGGGCACCCTAGGGGGCACTGCAGTGGACTTCATAAAATGCTCCCAGGAACATAGCTCCCTTACCTTGTGTGCTGAGCCCCCCAAAACCCACTACCCACAACTGTACACCACTACCATAGCCCTTACAGGTGAAGGGGGGCACCTATATGTGGGTACAGTGGGTTTGTGGTGGGTTTTGGAGAGCTCGCTGTTTCCTCCACAAATGGAAGAGGTAGGGGGGTATGGGCCTGGGTCCGCCTGTCTGAAGTGCACTGCAGTACCCACTAAAACTGTTCCTGGGACCTTCATGCGCTGTCATAGACCTGAGTATGACATCTGAGGCTGGCATGACATATTTTTAAAGATGTTTTTTGAGGGTGGGAGGTGGTTAGTGACCACTGGGGGAGTAACGGGAGGTCATCCCGGATTCCCTTCAGTGGTCATCTGGTCATTTCAGGCACCTTTGTGTGCTTTATTTGTAAAAAAAAAACACGTCCAGGTGAAAACGTCCAAGTGTTCGTCATGGACGTCCTTGCTTTTTTCGATTATGGGTCAAAGATATCCAAGTGTTAGGCACGCCCAAGTCCCGCCTTCACTACGCCTCCAACACGCCCCCTTGAAATTTGGACATCCTTGCGATGGACTTCAGTTGAAGACGTCCAAAATCAGGTTTCAATTATACTGATTTGGACGTCTCTGGGAGATGGACGTCCATGTTACGATTTATGTCGAAAGATGGACGTCCTTCTCTTTCGAAAATGAGCCTGATAGTTTTAAAGCATATTTGTCATGGGCTGGTGCTATAAGATGATTTTGCTGTGGTATTAACAACAGAGGAAAAATAGAGAGCTAATCCAGAATGATAAGTTTCATAAATCAATAATAGTATTTTGTAAGTGATCCAGTGAGAAACTGGGAGCCAATGTTCACATCTGAGAAGAGGTGTACCATAATCAAATTTATGAGAATTGGTAATTAAACTTACTACTAAATTTTGAACTAACTGTAGTCTATAAAGATCTTGAAATCTGGAGCCTTGAGGAAGGGAGTTGCAATAGTCTAACTATAAGATAATGAAGGAATAAAGAAGAATTCTAAGAGTAGAAGTAGTAAAAAGGTGTTACACTGGGGACGTTAGTTTGAGTTTGAAAAACCAAATTTTGATAACATTAGTTATATGATGATGGAAAGTTGCCAGGGTTAAGTTTCAACTAAGGCCTGAAGAGAGGCTATAGCTGTATTGACTGTGACAAGGTGATGGGGAATAGGCATTATTATATCATTATGATATATTTACCAATATATACATTATCATGACATTATTTATATAATTTTTGATACATAAGTGTTTTATGAATGCATTCTATTTTGCATGTTATTTTTATTTGTTAATATATACATCATCATGAAACTATTTTTTATACAAGTTTTGATATATAATAAGAGTTTTACAAGTGTATCTCATTTTACATGTTATATATGTGTCGATTCATTACTGGTTCCTATAACAGTACATTTTAATTTGATAAAATGTTGTTTGACCATTGTTTATGTTTGATGTAGACCCCAGGCGCTGTGCGCCAAAACACGGCCCATGTCGTGTCATTTTCGAAGATTGTTTTACAAAGGCGTATGATTAAAGGAACTGTGTCCCTATTTTGAAGGCTCCTGGTGCCGTTTTTTGCTGTTTGGACTTTTGTCTGTACTTTGCTCCCTCTCTTTGCTGTACTACCATTTCAATATACTGTATAATATTTGTACCTCATTAGTATACTAAGGTGTAAAAACTATTGTACAGTAAACCAATAAATGATAGGGGTGTGTACAGCCAAAAGCAATATATGATGTTCATTTAAAAGGAGTCTTTCCCATTTTTGTGCATTTTTTCAAATTTGTTTCATCTATTGCAGTTTTTTAGGCACTCTTGTGCATGCAAGAACCTTTTTTTTGTATGTAGTCAATTAAATGCACTTTAATTCATAGATATATATGTGTACACTTTGAATAAATAGCATATTTTTTGCCATGCAAAAATCATAGAGTAATCTTGGGGAAACACCTTGCTCAAGAAATGCATAAAAGATAGGACTTCTTAGCCACTAGTATGTATTCTTAGAGTGACAGAGGGTAAATATCAGGTCATAGTCTAATGTGCCTCCAGTGCAATGTATGCACTTTTACATTCAGTTTGTACTATACTGACAGCCTATAACTAATCTAAGGTACTGTATACTTTAGTCCTATAACCTTTACTCTCATATATTAAACTAGTAAAAAAAAGGCCCGTTTCCGAAACCAATGAAACGGGCGCTAGCATGTGGCTTTTTTGTGTGTGTGTATGTGTCACAGAGTTATTTGTGTGTGTGTGAGGGTGGGGTGTGTGTGCAGGTTGTTGATGTGTCTTTTTTGTTTTGTTTTGTTTTTTGGGTGGGGGGTTGGGGGATGTGCTGTGCTGTGCTGGCAAAGTGGGATGGATTGGTGTGTGGCTTTGAGGGTGTGTTTCTGTTGTATTGTGTGTATGTGTGGTTTTGTCTGTCAAGGAGGTTTGTGGAGGGGGGTCTTTCTGTTGGTGAAATGTAAATGTGGTTGTAGGGGGGTCAGACTTTGCTGAGTGGTGGATTGTTTTTTCCGGGGTTTTTTTTTGTGTGTGTTGTGCTGGGGCAGCAGTGTTGTTTTAGATGGGCGGAAGGTAGAGGAGCACGTTCTTGGTCTGTCGATATTTTTTGGCTGTTTCAGGGCTGCTGTAGGGGAACGCTACCGGGTGCTCGGTGAATCCCCGAGGTGGGAGACGGCTTGCCTGAGGCTGGGGATGGTTGGGCACGTCCTTGGTCACTTCGGCAAAAGGGGAAGAGGACGGGGGTGGGGAGTTACCTGCAGCCGTGTAAGAAACCAGGTATTCTTTGTTTGTTTTGTATTATTAGTTTGCATTTCTGTTGAAGAAAGAGTGGATGCCTTTCGAATGATGGAGGTGGTGCGTCGGTGTGCGGTTGTTTTGTTAGTTTGGCAGCCAGTCTCCAGCGATTCCTAGGCAGGGAAGGAGTAAGGAAACATGCTCCGCATGTTTCCCTACTCCTCCCCCTTCCTTGGTCGTTGTTTGCTGCTGGCTGGGTCGCAGGTAATCCTTCCAGCTGGGCCGCAGCTTCTCCTGTTCGCCCACGTCCCAGATGTTGAGGGGCATGCTGTTCTCCGGCTCCACCGACTCCACGTCAAGCGAACCCAAATATAGTCTGTGCTATAGGCCCTCCGGCACTCTTCAGTACCGGCATTAGGCATTTAAAATTCCCCCCCCCCCCCCCCCGGTCTATTTTTGCACATACCCACAGCAGGAATATTCTTCTCTCGTTCCAGCGGTGGTTCTGTGCTCTCCATGCTGCACAGATAATGAGTCGTTCTGCTGGTGAATGCTCCTCCCTTATTGCCACATAGTTTCCTCTGATAGGTCCGTCTTACGTCGCCTAGCGTTGCCTGGGAATGGTTTTGTGATGGTTCTTTGTGTTTCAGAACGTTGAGGGTGTATTTTCTGATTGGTCTGTCATGCGAGGGCGGGGCAGAGAGACATGGTCATTGTTGTGGCTTCACCACCATGAACTGATGAACCCTTCAGGGAGTGACTGAGTGACTTCAGAACGTTGTCTTCAGAATGTTGAGGGTGAGTTTTATTATAGTAGATGTTGCGTATGTATATGATCCCTTCTCTCTAGCCTACTTGACACCTCATAGCTCAGCCAGGTGTAAATTTTGACCCTACTGGTCAATTCCAGAGCCCCTAGAATCTTGGTTAGTCCTCTGCATCCCACCTCCTACAGAGAAAATCTCCATTTTGGTTCCAGCATGGCAAGGTAAGATTTCACAAGCTTCTTCTTCCCCCTTTCACACTTGCACACTTCATCACTTTTCTTTTTTTTTTTTTTTTTTAACACCAGTTTCACATTCATTAACTGCAGCATTCATTTCCATTAATTTCCCATAGAGGTCGCTCAGCCAATTTAGCAACCCATCCTATCAGTGTCTTTTAAACTGAGGCAATTATTTCAGACAGATTAAGCCTTGCTCTGGTTTTCATCAATCTTCATATTGTAGGAATCTTGTCTTTACTTATTTTATTAAACTGTTTGAACCTAACAGTATGAGTTTCCTCTATGAATGTTGGACTAGGTTAGCTGTCTGTACAATATTGCATTGGGAAAATGCAGTATCAGAAATGAAAAATAAAAAAAAGTGGAAACACATTTTGCAAGGCTTCACAAGCAAAGTAGAAGGAAGGATAATACAGTAAAAAGGCACTGAAAAAGTATTCTGCAGCTTCAGTAAAGCTTAGTTAAGTGTGCTCATTAAGAAAACTCAATAAAACCTTTATAAGGATCTAAAGCAAGCATATAATAAGTTTAGAAAAAAGAACCCTATGAAGAAGCAGCAGCCATGTAATGAATTTCTCAGAGCAATCAGCTATTGCCTGCCTCTGTGTTGTTAATCCAGAGGGCAAATGCCTTCTTACTTGGAATTCTTCCTTGCTAATATAACCTAAGATGCTGTAGCCATCTTGCAGACAAAGGGTCAAAGCTGGCAATCAATTGCAGGTAGATAAACATGCTATACAGTCACTGAAAAGCAATTGAAAACTTTGACTTTGTTGAAAGCCATCTGATTAATGCAAACATGGCTGCTGAAGTAAATATGGAAACTAATCCATAATAATAACTTAAATACAGCATTTGAGAATTCTGATCAGTCTCAGCATGGAACAGAACACGCCAATTCCAAGGATACCTATAAGGTGACCCAAAAGGCATGGGAAATCATCAAACAGATCAGGAGAAATACCTTTTTATATTCAACAGGCTCTGGCACAAGGTAGAGAATAAGATGTATTCAATATTTTTAGAGCAGGGGCAGATGGTGGCCTCCACATCAAACAACTTTTTAATTTAAATTAACACTGAGGAGAGCCTAGCAGAAAGACATTTTCAAGAGGGCAGAGGTACAAGAATATGGTAACATATGATAAGAGAGACAGAGGATATGACAGAAGTTTTGAAGGACATGTTGCAATACTCCAGCTGTTCTAAGCACACATCAAGATCTTCAAGATCACTACTACTACTTATCATTTCTATAGCGCTACTAGACATACACAGCGCTGTACAATTGAACATGAAGAGACAGTCCCTGCTCGACAGAGCTTACAATCTAATTGCACTTAAACCAGCCTACGAGAAGTGGGGCAGCTGCTACATCCTATGCTGAGGCAGAAGCAGCAAAGAAATGTGCCACTTTTGGCAAGTAAGAAGCAGCCTTTAAGTTGGAAAAAATCAGTATAGAAGAAGAAGATGAAGAAGAGCAGATGGCAGCTTCTGCTAATGTTGTCATTGCTGAATGCAAAAAGGCAGAATTGGATGTTGCTCTGGAAATGCTGAAACAAGAAAGGGAGATAGCTATCACTGAAGTCCAAGCCAAGAATCGTTAAGCAGCTTTAGGGCAGAATGGCCAGGAGAGCCAGTCTAGCCACATAACTCCTTGGAGCATGCCAGTGTGCACACGTGGAGGGGCATAATCGAACGCAAATGCCTATCTCCATGGGCGTTTATCTCCGAGAACGGGTCCGTGAAGGGGCGGGCCGAACCGAATTTTTGAAAAAATGGATGTTTTTGAGCTGGGCGTTTGTTTTTTTTAGCGATAATGGAAACTAAAAACGCCCAGCTCAAAAACGTCCTAATCCGAGCCATTTGGTCGTGGGAGGGGCCAGGATTGGTAGTACACTGGCCCCCCTGATATGCCAGGACACCAACTGGGCACCCTAGGTCAGTGCAGTGGACTTCAGAAAAAGCTCCCACATGCATAGCTCCCTTACCACGGGTGCTGAGCTCCCAACCCCCTCCCCCAAAACCCACTACCCACAAATGTACAACACTACCATAGCTCTTAGGGGTGAAGGGGGCACCTACATGTGGGTACAGTGGGTTTTGGAGGCCTCCCATTTACCAGCACAAGTGTTACAGGTAGGGGGGATGGGCCTGGGTTCACCTGGCTGAAGTGCACTGCGGTACCCTCTAAAAGTGCTCCAGGGACCTGCATACATGCAGGCCTCTAGGACTTGTTGCTGCTGTATAACATTGGCACAGCAGTTGACACTTGAAGACTAATCCTCCGAAAACGTCCTTTATAGGAATAACCATGTTTACTTACAGTTAACTGCAGATCAGAGGTTGTGCCCCACTGGCAACGAGTCTCCCTGGTACTGAGACTAGCAGTAGGTCAGAGCTGGCAGAATGCTGTACAATGCCCTCTTTCAGCCACATTCAAGGTAATAGCTAAGTTCTCTAACGTGGCTAACACAGGAAAGGGAACTAAAACTGGCTTACAAAAATGGCCACTACCGCATGGACTACAACAGGAAACACAACAGGGCACACTCTGACCCAGTAGGCAGAGGGAAAAGCACCATGGGAGAAGAGCCTACCAACTACCAACATCGTGAGACTGTAACACAAGCTAACACAATACTCTACACCCACCCTGTACTGCACCCGAGAGCCACATCTGACCCAGGGAAAGGCTGTGACAGGATCGAACACATTCTGCTTTCATGGAGGTGGGTACGGCATTTGAGGCTGCCATACAGGCTGGAAAAAAAGTTTTTAAAGTGGGGTTTTTTATGGGAGGGGGTTAGTGACCACTGGGGGAGTCAGGGGAGGTCATCCCCGATTCCCTCCAGTGGTCATCTGGGCAGTTGGGGCACTTTTTTGGGACTTGTTCATGAGAAAAAAGGGTCCAAAAATAGTGACCCAAAATCGTGGTCAAAATGCCTTTTTTTCGATTATCAGCTACAGACGCCCATCTCTCCCCGGCTGATAACCATGCCCCAGTTCCGCCTCCGACACGCCCCCGTCAACTTTATTCATTTCTGCGATGGAGTGCAGTTGGAAACGCCCAAAATCGGCTTTCAATTATACCGATTTGGGCGCCTTTGCGAGAAAAACGCCCATCTCCCGATTTGGGTCGAAATATAGGCATTTTTCTCTTTCAATTATAAGCTGGCTAGTCTGACCTTGAAGAGTTCCCAGACATTGAAGAAATACATCCCTATTCACCAGTGGCAACCAGGCCTGAAAGAAATCAGCTTAATGCACATTGTGCCATGGATGCCAATCATCACTACAGTGATCCAAATGCTTGCATACATATGGATACATAACAACTGCCTCCAGTTTCACACACCAAAGAATATATTTCACCTCAGTCCTACATTCTGGTGCTCTACAAAGATGGGATGCAAGACAGATTTAGGAAGTTGCTGACAACAAAGACATTAGTCACACACCCCTTCCATACATCAAATATACCTGAGTAACTTCACTTCATGCCGAGGATGGCAAAATAAACAAGCAGCAATGGGACAGGCTTTACCACAAATGCCCATATATACCTCCTGCCATTCAAACTGAGAGAAATCCTATTTTATTGGGCAGAGATACATTGGAGCTACTCAACAGTTCATCAGCTACACATCAACCCATGTGGCATTCCCTATGCCCATCAACTCTTTGGGATGGGTGATAGTGGAAGATGTTTGCCTGTATAGGACATGAAGGACGAGTGTCAACACATGCAACAGGCATCCTAGAAAATGGGTGCACATCCTTATTTGAACCATTCCTTAACCATCTATGCACCAGCAGCAAGGGATCAAATCATGACCTAGCATCCTACCAGCCTTAGGAGAACATCTAGAAAGCTGAGTATTTCAAGCAAATGAGGACGATAAGCCCTCTCCATGATTTCATTTGCCTCCTTTTGAATGGGTTTATTTGTTACTATTGACTTTTTTGTTTTCCCCTCTACCCCATGTTATACATCACAGAGAACTAGTTTCTTTTTTCGTCACTATGCTACTTTTATCCCCCTTCCCCCACCCTTGCAGCCAGGGCTTTCTTTCTTTCTATTTTTTATTGTTTAATTATTTAGATTTTAATACTACATCTTAAGCAACAAGTTTCACAAATTTGAGTACAATAAAACATGTGAAATAATAATAAAATGTGTAGAAAGCTCATAAAAATGTAATAACTAAATAAGCAAATAAAATCAACAACTAAGGACAGCCTGGACAACACTACAACAAAAATCTTCTTGCTTCTTCATCTGCACTACTGCCTTCAAAGCAGGAAACCTATATGGTTCTCAAAACAAGTAGCTGCAAAAATAAGAGCAATGCAGGCTTCGTACAAGAAATACAGAAGAACGCAATGAGAGGATCACAGAAAAGATTATCGAATTAAACTCAAAGAAGCGAAAAGGGAAATACAGGCAGAAAAGGGAGAGTGCAGGCAGAAGAAAAAGCTAAAGAGTTAAAGTGTTCACAAAAGAAAATCTTGGAGAAAGACCACAGTCAGCCACCGAAGGAATATCTGGGAATTGAGTTGATACTGTGCTGTTTATGGAAGAAATTGTTTGAGAATCTGAAGGTGGACAAAGCTAAGGGGCTGGATGTGAAACATTTCAAGATACTGAGGGAGTTCAGAGAAGTCCTGGCGGGACCTCTTACAGATTTATTTAATAGATCTTTAGAGACGGGAGAGGCTCCATAGGATTGGGATGAATGGATGTGGTCCCCCTTCACAGAAGCGGAGACAGGGAAGAAGTGGGAAACTACACGTCAGTGGTAGGAAAAATAATGGAGTCACTGCTGAAGGACAGGATAGTTAACTTTCTAAAAGCCAGTGGGTTACAGGATCTGAGGCAACATGGCTTTACCAAAGGAAAATCCTGCCAAATTAATCTTATTGAAGAACTGGATGAAGGACGTATGCTAGATGTAATCTACTTGGATTTCAGGAAAGCCTTTGATGTGGTCCCTCACAGAAGATTCGTGAATAAGCTGAGAGGGCTGAACTTAGGACCCAAAGTGGTGAACTGGATAGGAAACTGGTTGACTGACAGGTGGCAGAGGGTGGTGGTAAAAGGAATCCGCTCAGAGGAAAGGAAGGTGAGCAGTGGAGTGCCTCAGGGGTCGGTGCTGGGGCCTATTCTGTTAATATATTTGTGAGAGATATTGCTGAAGGGTTAGAAGGAAAGGTTTGCCTTTTTGCGGACGACACGTAGATAGCCAATAGAATGGATACCCTGGAGGGAATAGAAACAATGAAAAGGGATCTCCAAGCATTAGAAGAATGGTTGAGCGTCTGGCAGTTAAAATTTAATTAAATCAAACTTCCGGGGTAAATAGATACCGTCTGGTTCCCACTTGTTTATTGCTAAATACTACATCAAGAAACCTATACTCCATACAAAGTAAAACAAAAAATGTGTACTGTGAAACACAATATTTTTTTCTTTTTAAATATGTTAATAATGCTCAGTGGAGGGGGTTGTGTCCACAGGACTTGCTCGCAGTATGCACTGCTTTAAACCCCTTTAAAACATCATAGCACTCCAACCTCCCTGTCCTATTCTGTGCTTTGTAAGTCATTGAAGCTATTCTAATCAACTTATTCCAATCAAAGTATTAACAAGATGTTAGCTCCTCCAGGGGTGATTGCGTGAATTATCATATACGTGGAGAGACATAATCGAAAGGGGCGCCCAAGTTTTCCTGAGGACGTCCTAGCAGGACACCCCGGCGAAGGGGCGGGGAAACCCGTATTATCGAAACAAGATGGGCATCCATCTTTCGTTTTGATAATACAGTCGAGGACACCCAAATCGCGAAATTTAGGTCGACCTTAGAGATGGTCGTCCCTGATTTTCGCCGATAATGGAAACCGAGGACGCCCATCTTAGAAACGACCAAATCCAAGCCATTTGGTCATGGGAGGAGCCAACATTCGTAGTGCACTGGTCCCCCTGACATGCCAAGACACCAATCGGGCACCCTAGGGGGCACTGGAGTGGACTTCACAAATTGCTCCCATGTGCATAGCTCCCTTACCTTGTGTGCTGAGCCCCCCTAACCCACCCCAAACCCACTCCCCACAACTGTACACCACTACCATATAGCCCTTAGGGGTGAAGGGGGCACCTACATTTGGGTACAGTGGGTTTCTGGTGGGTTTTGAAGGGCTCATATTTACCACCACAAGTGTAACAGGTAGGGGGGGATGGGCCTGGGTCCGCCTGCCTGAAGTGCACTGCACCCACTAAAACTGCTCCAGGGATCTGCATACTGCTGTCATGGAGCTGGGAATGATATTTGAAGCTGACATAGAGGCTGGAAAAAATATTTTAACATTTCTTTTGAGGGTGGGAGGGGGTTAGTGACCACTGAGAGAGTAAGGGGAGGTCATCCCTGATTCCCTCCGGTGGTCATCTGGTCATTTAGGGCACATTTTTGTGGCTTGGTCGTAAGAAACAAAGGACCAGGTAAAGTCATCCAATTGTTCGTCAGGGACGCCCTTCTTTTTTCTACTATCAGTCGAGGACGCCCATGTGTTAGGCGCTACACCTCTGACATGCCCCCGTGAACTTTGGTCATCCCCGCGATGGAAAGCAGTTGAGGGTACTCAAAATCAGCTTTCGATGATGCCAATTTGGGCGACCCTGGGAGAAGTATGTCCATCTCCCGATTTGTGTTGAAAGAAGGGCTCCCTTCTCTTTCAAAAATAAGCCTGCATGTGTACTGAATTTATCATGTTGGGCAGACTGAATGGACCTCACAGGTCTCTTTATCTGCCATCATAGACTATGTTACTATGTTAGAATGAAATAGACAATTGTCTAGTAACCACTTCCACCTCCCTCAAAACACTCTGTTGAGGTATATTTGTGTAAAGGGCATTAAGATCTAAAGTAGCCAATATGACAGGACAATCCTGCTAATCCCTTACATAGGAGGTATGCTAGATACACAAGGTCTAAGATTAAAATCTAAATTCTGAGACAAGGGTTCTAAAAGAGACTTTCTTTTTATATTTTTGGCAGAAAATAAATACAAGGATGTACCGGAAACTCTCGATGTAGATATTTAGAGCCCCTTTTACTAAGCCGTGTAGGCACCTACGTGTGCCCAAAGCGTGCTAAATTGGAGTTACTGCCCGGTTACCGCATGGCCCTTGCAGTAATTTCAATTTTGGCAGGTGTCTGCTACGCGCGTCTGAAAAATATTTTTTATTTTCTGGCGTGCGTAGCAGACACGCACCAAGTGGCATCTGATGCGCGTAGGTCATCACCGCCCAAATTCTTTACCGCTAGATCTATGGCTGGCAGTAAGGTCTCAGACCCAAAATGGACGCGCGGCAATTTTGATTTTGCCACACGTCCATTTTCGGCAAAAAAAAGAAGTCTTTTTTACAGGTGCGCTGAAAAATGATTCTGCGCGCGCCCAAGACCCAGGCTATTTTTCAGTGTGATTTGTAAAAGGACCCCTTAAATTCCTTTGCAGAGATAGTCCCTGCTTGCATAGCTTGCGTTAAAAGTGTCAAAACCTCTTGCTAATATTGATCTGTCTGATAAAACTGTTGATCTGAAAGTTGTTTCATTGCCTCCTCTAAATACGGACCCTTGTCTTGCACTACAACCCCTCCTCCTTTATCTGCTCGTGTTATAACTAGCAGCTCATTAGTACATAGTTCTAACTACACTTGCCGCTGCTCTTGAGATAAATTAACTATAGGTCTACTGGTCTGATTATCAACATTTCCAAATCATGCAACACCAATTGTTGAAAACTTTCTATAACTGGATTTAAAGGGCCTGGGGGATACCAAGTTGAAGGAGTGCTATAATGATCAGTGAATGTTGCTGTATATTTATTGGGCTCAATTAAATTTGTACCAAAAAATGATTGCAAATGAAGTTTCCTTAAAAACCTTTGCAAATAAACTCAGGTAAAGAAAAGATAATAACTCTGTGAGGGAACAAATGATAATCCTGACGGTAACACTGAACACTGTACTGGTATCAATTGTACAGATGAAAGATTATACATGGCTTTTAACGTATCTTGTTCTGACATCATGGTCTGGCCACTTTGAAGGAAGCGGCCTGGGGAACTGCCTGTGGAATCGTAGATAAAGATTAAGGGAACATCAAAAGAATATAAACAGGAAATTAGAGCTCAGAAAATTGCTAAGTTTATCGTGATAAACTAGATTACACTAGAGATTTTATATATCCCTGGATGGATAAAATAAAAGATTGAGAAAGAATCATAAAAATATGAATAGATTAGGTTTAATTATCTCTTCAAAGGGTCCTTTTACTAAGGTGTGCTGAAAAATGGCCCGAGGTAGTGTAGACACATGTTTTGGGCGCGTGCAGAATTATTTTTTAGCGCACCTACAAAAAATGCCTTTTTTTGGCCAAAAATGGACATGCAGTAAAATGAAAATTGCCACGCATCCATTATGGGTCTGAGACCTTAACGCAAGCCATTGTGGTAAGGTCTCATGCAGTAACCGGGCGGTAATGGTCCATGCGCATCAAATGCCACTTGACATACGTAGGTGCCACGTGTCAGAACATAAAAAATATTTTTCAGACGCACATAGCAGATGTGTACCAAAATTGAAATTACTCATGGGCCACATGGTAACCAGGTGCTAATTCCAATTTGGCGTGCCTTGGGCATGCATAGGCGCCTACGCGGCTTAGTGAAAGAGCCCCCAAGTGATTCCTCTCGTGAAGAATTAGGGAATGGATTAAGTACCTCCAGTGTTGTTAATACCGAACAACCAATTGAGAGGGCTTTTTCATATCTAGAATTGACACTGGCACAGTGTGCAGTGTTATCTTTAGGATTATTGCTTGTTCCCTCACAGAGTTATGATCCTTTTCTTTACCTAAATTTATTTGCAAATGTTTTTTTAGGAAACTTTGCTTACAATCATTTTTTTTGTACAAATACAGTTCAAACTTCTCTTAATGACCTTTAAATGCATCCATTCTGTAGCCCCCCATTACCTCTCCACTCTCATCTCTCCCTATATTCCTCACCGTGAACTCCGCTCACTGGACAAATCTCTCTTGTCATCCCCCTTCTCCTCCACTGCTATCTCCAGACTTCGTTCCTTTTCCCTCGCGGCACCTTATGCCTGGAATAGACTTCCTGAGCCTGTACGTCTAGCTCCATCTCTACCTGTTTTCAAATCTATGCTGAAAACCCACCTTTTCATCACTGCTTTTGGCTCCTAACCACTACTCAATTGCCCTCCCCTTGTTCCTTCTCACCCAGTACTTCCCTCACCCTTAATTGTCTTGTCTGTCTGTATTTTTAGATTGTAAGCTCTATTGAGCAGGGACTGTCTCTCTGTGTCAGTTGTTCAGCGCTGCGTGCGCCTGGTAGCACTATATAAATGCTAATAATAATAAATTTAATTGAGCCTAATAAAGATACAGCTGCATTCACTGATCTTTATAACATTCCTTCAACTTGGTATCCCCCAGGCCCTTTTAAATCCGGTTATAGAAAGTTTTCAAAAATTGGCGTTGAGTGATTTGGACATTTTGGAAATCAGTCCAATAGACCTATAATTAATTGATCTCAAGAGCAGAGACAAACGTTGTTAGAATTACGTACTAATGAGCTGCTAGTTATAACACGAGCAGATAAAGGAGGAGGGACTGTAGTACAGGACAAGGGTCCGTATTTAGAGGAGGCAATGAAACAACTTTCAGATCAACAGTTTTATAAGACTCTAAATGAGTATCCAACAGATCGATATTAGCAAGAGGTTTTGACACTTTTAATGCAAGCTATGCAAGCAGGGACTATCTCTGCAAAGGATTTAAGTATCTATATCAAGAGTTTCCGGTACAGCCTTTTATTTTTTTCTGCCAAAATATATTTAAACCACCAGGTCGCTCGATAGTTTCAGGAACAAACTCTCTTTTAGAACCCTTGTCTCAGTATTTAGATTTTCATCTTAGACCTTGTGTATCTTAGGTGTGCACTATCAGGAAAGAGCGCACACTTCATGAAAAGAAGAGCATGCGATCTCTCCAAAAGAGCATGCACTACTAATAATATTACTCCTGTAATGAAAAAAAGAACAAACCAAATATTCCTGTAAAGGACACATGAAAAAATACAAAGTAAAAGATTTTTTTTATTATTATTATTTGTACGCCGCACTTTTCCCCACTCATGGCAGGCTCAATGTGGCTTAGGTACTTATTTGTACCTAGGGCAATGGAGGGTTAAGTGACTTGCCCAGAGTCACAAGGGGCTGCCTGTGCCTGCAGTGGGAGTTGAAACCAGTTCCCCAGGACCAAAGTCCACCACTCTAACCACTAGGCCATTTGGCCTGCACACCCCTAATGTTCTTTTTTCTTTATGGTTTTTATCTCTGCCATTTGATTTTATTTTTTTTTAATTTTAATATTTATTAAATTTACATTTATATATACAAAACATAAATGCATTGGAAATCCAGCAAAACTATAAAGAAATATATAAATAAAATATTTTACATATTGTAAATATGTTATTGAAATATTCTATTAATTTTGTCCACAATATCAGGTTAGAATCAAGATACTAAGATTAAAAATAGAGGAAATTAAAAAAGAAAAAAATACAGAGCTGGAGAGGACAACAGAAGCCGACAGCCGACTTAACAGCACTTTACCTATGGGGGTGTTTCCAAGGGTCTTCTCTCTTTTTCTTTAATTACAATAAATTCCAACAACTTCTTTGGGGTCATTCAAGTGACAAAAATAGGATCGAAATATATTATTTTTATCTGGTTCTAGAGCAAAAGTAACTATCAATGTTGTTCTTTCAGTTATAAGTTCGAGAGAGTTCTCCAGAAATTCTGTTAAAATGAGATTAGGCTTATCTTCAGTTTGACCTTTGGGATTCTTTATCCCTGATAGATATTGGGCCCTCGTTATGGGCAGAAAGCCCTCCACTGGGATCTCCAATATTTCTCTGAAGTACTTTTTAAGCATATCCACTGCTGATATCAATGGACATTTTGGAAAATTTAAGAGTCTCAAATTATTCCTACGCCCATGGTTTTCAAGGTATTCAATTTTCCTTTCTTGAATCTCTCTGTCTCTAATTAATTCTGAGGTAATATTTTGTAATTTTTCCACTTCACCTTCAGTTTTAACATTTTTTTCACTCTGCTCTTGAAATTTAACAGACAAATTCTGATATCCTTGTTTTAACTCCAAAATGTCACCTTTCATGGATATATTCATCTGTGATAATATAGTACTCACACCCTGTATGGCATCCCATAGGGTCTCCATTGTGACTACAGCAGGTCTTCTAATTTCTCCTCCAGCCGCCGGCACCAAACTTCCAGGAGTAGAAGAACGGGGTTGACTCAGCCCCTGTTCCGGTGTTACACTTAGCATTTGATTTTATTGACAGCATCTCCTTCCTATCTTTTTTCTATCAATTTTTAATACCACCCCACCCCATCTCTCCTCGCAGCCCTGGTTTTAGCTACTTATACCCTATTCCCTGTTCTAAACAGTCCTCACCTTCCAATAATGGCACGGATACTGTTTGACCTGTTCTGGTTTTAAATTTGCATCCCAAAGCAGTGTGGTATTTGTTGTCCCTGATTCTACCTATTGAAATCAGTGTTGCAGATCCCATTAGGAGGAAACTGACAGAAATCCAGGACTGGCCTAAAATCCCTCCTGGAACTGGGTAACTTGAAAGCTATGGGTTTTGGGTACCTTCATCTGCTCCAAAGATTCCTAAATATGTGACTATAAACTGTATTTCTGAGTCACCTGCTTCCAAGACTCCAGCTCCTGGTACTCCACTCCAGGTTATATGTACCTTTCATTTAGGTCCCTTTTTACCAAGCAGTGAGAAAAGGGACCCTGCGGTAACAGGGGGTTCTTTTGTGCTAAAAAGAAATGGCTGTGGGGTAAGTTGAACACTTGCCGCACGGCCATTTCCTGGGAGAACCCTTACCGCTTCCTATTTAGGAGGAGGTAAGGGCTCCCACGGGAGCCCAGTGGTAATCAGATAGCATGCATCGCTGCCTGATTACCACCAGGTGTGCCCTCACCACACAAAAATGCCCAGGAAATGGTGCATGGTGGGGGCCGGGAGCCTGGAGGTAGAGCCAGATCACTGTGTGCCAGTGCCATGATAGCTCTACTGCGGTGTTGTAAAAAGGTCTCTTAGTGTTTCCTGTTTCCAAGACTCCAGCTCCTAGTATCCTTGGCTAGAGGCTATAGGTACATTTACTTCAGTGCAATGGGGTTAGTAGTGAAGGGAGCTTAATCCTGCCCTGGCACTGTACTATTGATATCCCTGGTAAGTGCCTGGGGGGATCAAATGTCTCTTCAATTGCCTAATGTTGGTGCCGGGGAGAGGATTGATGGGGGTCTGGCGTGTGGGTCATGATCAGGGGTTCAAGTTATAATCAGAGGTGTTGGGGTGATTTGCCACAAGCTGTTTTTTGTTTGTTTGTTTGTTTGTTTGGGGGCAGCAGCTGCAGCCACCTCTTAATTAACAAAACAGCCTTGAAACAACATTTATAAAGCCAAAATGAACATTTTTTTTAAGAACAATGAAAAAAAAATGAAACAAGAAACTAAACAGAACAAACATTTTTTGCCTGTACACTCCTAGTATTTAGGAGTATGCGTTTCAAGAGACAAAAGTATGCTTATGGTAGGCCATCCCCCTGCTCAGCACACATTTCATTTTTTTCAGCCATGGTGGATTTTTTTTTGAAGGGGGTAGGGAGGGAGGCAGGCTGCATTTATGCTTTCACAGTAGTTGATATTCAGCAAATTCTAATTATCTCCTCACTTTTGCCTTTCCTTAGCTTAAAACATACTGGATGAAACAAGCCGTCAATCTTAGCTGGCGCATCAACGGCAAAAGCAACTCAGTAGATGCGCAATAAAAGCTATAAGGACTGTGCATTGTACCCTGGCAGATCCGATGTATTCAATACATTTCATTTTAATCCCAGGATTTAAACTGTATTGTTGCTTAAGAATAGCTTCACACAAAGCCGCATTAATTTATAGAATCTGAGAGATGATGTCTTAGGAAGCCTATTAGGAGATGATGTCCTGAAAAACAATTTTCTCTCATTAACCAGGTTTGTTTATCTCCTGTAAAACAGCAATTATGCATACTGCATTTGCAGCTGGGGTGCATGTGTATTGTAAATATCTGGCCCATGAAGCTTTTGTCTATAAACCTCTTTCTGACGCAGTTCTCTCATTTTTCTCTTTCCGATAAGCTCATGAAAAGCATTGGGAAGCCTATGTGTCAAACCTTTCTTTTTCAAGTAATGTGGAATGAGGTGGAGTTCAAAATATACAAAAGTACAATGTCAATACTTCACACCAAAGAATAAAGAAATGTAAGATGAGAAATCAATCAGCCTCAGCTGGGTCACCACATCTTAATCATTGGCATAAAAAGCTTCCAGTGATTTCTTTTATTAACAAACTAGTAAAAAAGCCCCGTTTCTGATGCAAATGAAACGGGGGCTAGCAAGGTTTTCTTCAGAGTGTGCATGTGGGAGTGTCCCTGCCCTCTGCCCTCTCTCCCTCCCCCTCCCCTCCCCCTCCCCCCTCCGAGTCCAGTCCTTCAGTATTGTTTCCTGCTGTGCTGTGTTTGTGTTACAGAGAGAGTGAGGGCATCTCTCTCCTCCCCCCTCTGAGTCCTTCACTGTTTCGTGGGATTTCGTGCTGTGCTGTTTTCCTTCACTCATGGGGAAACCGGATATCTCTGGCGCTTCACACTTCCGGCTGGAGGCTTCATAGAACGTTGGGGTTGCCTTTTATATATATAGATATTATCTAAAAGCTCTTTTCAAAAATCTTTAGAAAAAGCACAAATACTTAGCTTTTATTTCTGTCATATTTCACCACCTAATTATCTAATTACCTAATTATTATTAGCCCCTGTCATATATTTCTAAATTTAATCAGTTTAGGAAGAATTACTTGCTAGTACTCTTCATTTTCTATGGTATTGTGGTTTAATAGAAAAATACCAACTGTTTATTGTGACCTTGAAGAGAGACAGCAAGGGCCTACCTAAATTCTCTGTTACCACTGCACATCAAGGAAGAAATGTACAAAGAGAGTTTCTACTATCCAAACTGTACAGAGGCAAAGATTTAAAGGCCGTTCTTACCTACACCAAAGGAGGGGAGGGGAACTCTTATGCACTAGCCCTATTTCAGTACTAGTCAAGGAGGTTAGATTGAGAGTAGGAGATGACATGAGCCTATCTAGCCCATTATGGGGGCTGAAGCCAGTAAAGTAGAGCTTGTTGCCAGTAGGCGGAGCTTGCCACCATTTTACTTCACCCAAAACAATGGCAAACAATATTTAAGAATAGCGAAATCTTTAATAAAATTTCTGGTTAAAAAAAACAAAAAGAGATTGCATATGCATGATTCATCAGTAAAAAGTGTAAAGCTGTTCCAGTTGGATAGGCAGTGCCTTAAAAAGTGGAGGATAAGGGATTTTTTTTAACTTGACAGCTTTTTTATTTATTTGAAAGCTTTCCATATCTAGATATAAATATCATGAAATAAAATTGAATATCACTAAAACAACTTAAAAATTATTTTAGGTGGTAGAAACAGCAATAATAAACTCTGTATTTTGTGCTAATTTTTCTACACTGTTCTATAGAAACAGTAATACATGGCCAGATCTCAGCAAAGATATCCTGTTTCCTGATGGGTTTATGTTAACTGTTGTTGTATTAAACTCTCCTTTCACTGGGGCACATGGAATCACATCTTCACCTCATCTTTTTTTGTAGAAGTTTAAATTTTAGATACACAAATTGATTACTCTATTTGGAGCATGTTTCATGGTCAAGTGGTTTTATAAGTCAAAATAATAAAAAATAAGTGTTTGGTTTCATGCAGATCTCTCATTTGTTGAAACATAACTAACCCTTCTGATTACTAAGCCACGTTAGCGGCTGCCATGCACTAATGCCGACAGAGCCGACTCACTTTGAATTTGCTGTGTTGGCACTGCTGCACGGCTTAGTAAACAGGTAAATGGACTATAAGCCCCTAATGGAGTCCATTGGTTTCTTATATTTTGTTCTTGTGATGACTTATACTGTGTCAAAACTGAAAACTTATCTCTTCTATCTGGTCGATAATAAAATGAACTTATTGTGAACATTATTCATCCTAAAATGTTGTATTGTGGAATTGTGATATTGCATATATAAGTGCATCATGCATCCAAAAGTTATATAATCCTTTCAAGAAAGCTGGTTAATCGTTTAATTTAATAGTGGAACATAACCACAAAGGCATGGTATGGTCACATTTTCAATATGATAATACTAGAGCTCAGCTAAGGAACAGGTTATTTTGAGTTAGTCTTCAGTGGACCAAACTTGCTTTCTTTGTGTCATCACTATCCAGTTGGATAGCAGTGCTTTAAAAGGTGGATAATAAGTGATTTTTTAAAATTGACATTTATATCCCATATTATTCCAAGCAAACTTGGGTTCAATGTGGCTTACATTTGGAAATACAGTGAGACAGAATAATAGAATTCAGTAGCATAATGGGGGCAAGTTGATGGATATGTCTGAAACATTTAACAAAGATGAGATTACCATATATACCAGCTGGGCATTTAAATGTCTGTCCTTTAATGATGCCACATGTTCAAAAATCATAGCCATAAGTATAGACAGTTATTCAAATGTTATCACTTGCACACACCAGAACAGGCACCCATATACACATTGCAAATGTAAACAACAACTTCTACAGCACAACACAGTTTATTCCAAATTGTTTAACCACCCTTAGATTTCACCTTTGAGTTTAACATGCAATACCATATGCATGTAAGGTATGGATAAATGAATTCAAACAATCAAAGTTTAAAGCAAATGCCTAGAATATGTAATACTTGGTAGCAATAATGAAACAGTGATGGAATATTCACATAGCAGGCAGCCAACAGATTTATTTTCTACGGAACATAATTAACTTTCTATGAACTTGGCGGCTAATAGTGTGCTGCTGGTTATTGTATTTTGGTGGTGTATGTTTGTCTTCATAATAAAATCACACTCATCTATATACAAATACAGAGCCAGGAGACAAAGATTTTAAAAAATGCCTTATACAACCACACAGACTTGAAGAAGAAATAAATATGCAACAGAATTGGACAATGTTGGAACATTTAGACTGACTCTGGACAGAACATCTGCATGAAGAAAGCTATTCCCAAGTTTTCCTGAGGGCATCCTCGCAGGATGTCCCCGTAAAGGGGCAGGAAACCCGTATTATCGAAACAAGATGGGCAGCCATCTTTCATTTCAATAATACAGTCAGGGATGCCCAAATCTTCACATTTAGGTCGACCTTAAAGATGGTCGTCCCTAGAGATGGTCATCCCCATCTCAGAAATGACCAAATCTAAGCCCTTTGGTCGTGGGAGGAGCCAGCATTCGTAGTGCACTAGTCCCCCTAACATGCCAGGACACCTACCAGGCACCCTAGAGGGCACTGCAGTGGACTTCAGAAAAAGCTCCTAGGTGTATAGCTCCCTTACCTTGTGTGCTGAGCCATCCAACCCCCCCCCCCAAAACAAAACCCACTCCCCACAACTGTACACCACTACCATAGCCCTTAGGGATGGAGGGCACATAGATGTGGGTACAGTGGGTTTCTGGTGGGTTTTGGAGGGCTCACATTTACCCCCACAAGTTTAACAGGTAGGGGGAGGATGGGCCTGGGTCCGCCTGCCTGAAGTGCACTGCAATACCCACTAAAACTGCTCCAGGGACCTACATACTGCTGTCATGTAGCTGGGCATGTTATCTGAGGCTGGCCTAGAGGCTGGAAGAAATATTTTAAAACTTTTTTAGGGTGGGAGGGGGTTAGTGACCACTGGGAGAGTAAGGGGAGGTCATCCCCGATTCCCTTCAGTGGCCATCTGGTCATTTAGGGCACATTTTTGTGGCTTGGTCTTTAAAAAAAAAAGACCAAGTAAAGTCAGCCAAGTGTTCGTCAGGGATGCCCTTCTTTTTTCCATTATTGGCCAAGGATGCCCATGCACTCCCCAATCCCACCTTCGCTATGCTTCCGCCCCCGGGAACTTTGGTCATCCCCATGACGGAAAGCTGTTGAGGGCGCCCAAAATCGGCTTTCAATTATGCCGATTTAAGCGACCCTGGGAGAAGGATGCCCATCTCCCGATTTGTGTTGAAAGATGGGTGCCCTTCTCTTTCGAAAATGAGCCGAATAGTGACACAGAGGTGTAATGCTGGACACAGGGGGCGAGGATAGTTACAGAGTGGTGATGATGGATGTGAGGGTATGGACACAGGGGAGATGTTGGACAGGGAAATATAGGGGAGATGAGAGATGCTGAACATGGTGAAAGACAGAGACACAGAGATGAAAGATGGATATTGAGAATGGAAAAAGAAGAAATGTCAAATGGACAGGAGACCTTGGCAAGTGAATTAAGAAAAGACAGAGGGAAACAGAAATCAGAACCTGGGACCAACAAGATTTGAAAAATAAAATGATCAGACAACAAAAGGTAGAAAAAAAAACATTTTTCTGGCCAGGGCAAAAATTTGGGAGTGGACCCCAAAGCTCACTACCAGGCCATGTTCAGCTCCTAGTAGGCTTTGGGCTCTCTCTGGCCAGGGGGGCAGTTGCCCTAGTTGCATTCCCCTGACACTATCCCTGGCACGTGTGATCTTTATATTTTGCACAGTATAGGAGGAAATGCATCTCTTTCTATTTCTTTGATGTTCTACTACTTGCAAGGTGTGGCTTGTTGGGATTTTGATTTAATTGATGTTTATCATTCTTGGTCAGCTACTCTGTATTTGCCATTTGTGTTCTGTGTGTGTGACCAAGATATTCTGTTATCATTAATATTCTATGCAGCATTATGTAGTAATTTGGCTTGTTCAGTTTTCCCAATAGTAGAGGGGATGTTTGTGAAGGGGGAGGTGAGATGAGGGATTTGTTGATCCTTGTTCTATATTATTGTTTGATTTATAAATGACAGTTGTACAGAATATTGATCGATTTATACTTTAATAAAATGATTTAAATATAAAATCATAACTGTTCAAGGCGTGTGCGGATAGGGTCAGACTGAACTTGCAGGGACAAGGTGGGGACGGGGGCAGAGTTCATGGGGATGATGTGAGGACGGGGACAAACTTTGTCCCCATGTCATTCTTTAGTCCAGAGTTTGTAAGTTTCCTGTTAGGCTTTTTAAAATTGTAACTTAGACATTTATGGTCTTCCAAAATGAGAATGGCGCTTCCAATATAAGTGTGTTTGTTATTACTTTTCCTGCCTTAGGGTTGTTTTATTAAAAAAAAACTTTTCGGAAGACATGCATTTGAAAGAAATGAAGATGATATTTCCCACGTGACTTCATAAAGTTTTTAACTCAAAATGACAGGAAAAATATTTTCAGGGTTTTTTTTTTCTCATGTCATTAATAGTGGACACTATTGTTCAGTAGTGCACCTTATTGGTTGATGATCTGATTAAAAAGAACTTTGAAGAATGGATTGATATTCTGGCTTTTTATATTACACCTTATAAATTCCATAGGGAGTCTCTCTGTCACAGTGCAAGTATTATGGTGAGTATTAGCTGCACATAGGGGAGAGAGATTGTATTACAATATACTCTGGCTGTGGAATGGGGTTCATTCCTATCATGTTATGTGCAAAACCAGCACATATGGAGACATTACCTCCATAAAAGAGATTGTATCCCTCACTAACCTTATTCTTTTTTTTTTCTGTTTTTGCTTTGATTTAACCTGAACAGAATGCCCTAGCTTTCTGCTACTGAAAATCTGATTTCTTTCATGTTTCCGTGTGGCTTGACAGAAATCTAGTACTTAGTGTATAGCTATTTAAAATGTCAAGACAAAAATTATTTTATGCTATCAAAAGCACATTACAGTTACCACTGCAGCACTGAACCCTAAGGCTTGGAAATGACATGCTGCAAGTTAAACCCCATTCATCATCATCAAATTCAGATCTTATCCGCAATTGTAAAGCATGAAATGCATTGCGCAACATTGTTTTTAGCCCCTATCTTAGTAGTAACCTGAATCAGCTTAAAATGTTACTTTTCTTGTATACCTGAAGAAGTGAAGTCCGGGATCACAAGTGGGTCTGGAGAGCCTGTAAAACAAAAGGTTTACACACACAAAAAAAATCATTTTCTTGCCAAAGAAAAATAAAGTCAAAGCATTAGTTAATATAATAAAATCAGAAAAGGTTACTTGTACTTATCTGATAGGTTATTATTAACATTTGTATAGGTTCTGGATATAGGTTGGGTACCCTTTTCCTTAGCGAAAGTAATTCTCTGAAAATTACCTGAAAAAACATAATTTGGTAAATGGTAAAACATTGTTGTATTTGAGAAAATCTGGTGTTAACCTTTGAAATTCAAACTTTTGACTAAACTCACACTTTTAAAACGAAACTGGTGTCTGGCTTATTCTGGTTAAATCCTGTAATTTAGCTTATATTTCCTGCATCTGATTTTGATCAGGTGTATGTTGTTGATGACTCTGAACCTCCTCACTGAACAGGGACAAGCTCGACTACAGGGTAAAGTAGTGCTTGAGCACTCTTCAGGAAAGGGGGTGGTTTCACTACACCACTCAGGATTTTATGGACCTATATCATATCCCCCCCCCCCTCCCCAGCTGTCTCTTTTCCAAGCTGAAGATCGCTACCCTCTTTAGCCTTTTGTCATATGAGAGGAGTTCCATCCCCTTTATCATTTTGGTTGCCTTTCTTTGAACCTTTTCTAATTCCACTATGGGGCTCATTTTCGAAGGAGAAAAATGTTTAAAAAGTCTCATAAAGCAGCATTTGGACGAATTTCTTCTCAAAACATCCAAATCGATATTTTTAAAAAACCAATTTTGCAAATGTCCATCTATGCAATTCATAGACAATGAGTCCAAATCACAAGGTGGTATGTAGGGGCATTCCAAAGGCGGTCTTAGGGCATGCCTAACAATTGTACGTTTTACAACCATAATGGAACAAAACAAAAAAGTACAGGGTGAAAATCTAAACACTTTGGTCTAGACCAGTTTTTAGAATGAATAAGGCACAAAAGGTGTCCTAAATGACCAGATAATCACTGAAGGGATTCAAGGATAACCTCCCATACTCTCCCAGTGGTCACTGACCCCCCTTCCCACCCCCCAAAAATGTGAATAAAAATATTACCAGCCTCTACAACAGCCTCAGATGTTATAGCGAGGTCTAGCAGCATACGGGTCACTGGAGTAGTGTAATTGTCTGTGCAGTGCATGTGTAACCCATGGTTGTTTAAGCATCATGATAGAGTGAGCCCTGGGTAGCAGGTCATTAGTAGAGTGACTGGAGGACCCAGGACGAGCTCAGAGGTTATAAAAGGGAAACCCTGTGGGAAGGATTTGTCTCTGGTTCTGCCTCTTGACAAAGTAACTAGCTCTGGGCTGTTGGAGTTCTGTGTTACTGATAGTCCCCTGCCACATGACCCAGTGCAGTTAAAGGAGGGGAAGGGTCCTGCAGTGCTGTAACCAAAGGATTATAGACTGTGAGCTATTACATTGCTATCAGCCAATTGAGGAGCCCGAACTTGGTGGATTGAGGAGTCCAGCCATAACTGGGGCTCAGGTGGAGTGTGGTCTACCCCTGGCTAAGGCAAGACCTTTGGGTTGGCAGCCCGAAGGGAGAAGACAGTTACACTGAGTCTAGCCCGGATGGTATTGAAGTACATTGGGAGTGTGAAATCTGTATTGGGTTCCAATTAGATTGTGGGACAGGCATGAGGGTTATGTACATGTGCTAACCCAGTAATGAACTATTCCAGTATTCATCTTGAAAGCAATATGATTTATATTTGAACTGTATGAAGATCAATGCAGTGAAACCAACAGTTAAGAGGCTAATAAATGTTCCAGTTACTGTTTAATCCTCTGAGTGTCATATGGTTCCTGAGTGGATGAGCTGATGGGACCAGAGTGACTAAGTGACTGCCGTGCCTCTCAAGCCTCTCTTCTAACCCAGGAGAGCAGGTCCGGGTTACACGGTTGAGAAGAGGTCACAGGTCCATAATCCCACTCTAACTGTTACACTTGTGGTGGAAGCTGTGAGTCCTCCAAATCTTACCAGAAACCCACTGTACCCATGTATAGGTGCCCCCTTCACCCATAAGGTCTGTTGTAGTGATGTACAGTTGGGGGCAGTGGGTTTTCGGTGGGTATTGGAGTGTTCAGCAGACAAGATAAGGGAGCAATTGTCAGATGTGTACCTGGGAGCATTTATATGAAGTTTACAATAGTGTCCCGTAGGGTGCCTCATTGCTCTCCTGGGATGTCTGAGGGACCAGTCTACTAAAAATGCTGGTCCCTCCTACATAAGTACATAAGTACATAAGTACATAAGTAGTGCCATACTGGGAAAGACCAAAGGTCCATCTAGCCCAGCATCCTGTCACCGACAGTGGCCAATCCAGGTCAAGGGCACCTGGCACGCTCCCCAAACGTAAAAACATTCCAGACAAGTTATACCTAAAAATGCGGAATTGCATGCTGTTTGCTTTTTCCATCCCTTTCCTAATAATTGCTTGCATGCTGTTTGCTTTTTAGGCTGCTGCAGCAACACTGAGCAAAAGATTTTAGCATATTGTCTACAATGACACCTAGATCTTTTTCTTGAGTGTTGACTCCTAGCATCAAGTAACTATGATTTGGATTACTCGTCTTCCCAATGTGCATCACTTTGCATTTGTCCACATTAAATTTCATCTGCCATTTGGATGCCCAGTCTTACAATTTCCTAAGGTCTTTCTGCATTTTTTCACAGTCCGCACTTTTTTAATTGAAATTTAATAAACTTACAGGCAAATATCAAGAAAACAAAAGAAATAAAACTATCAAAAGTTATACGTAATCGGGAAATTAAACAATTATTTAAGCCAACATCATGAGACAAACCTGCCTAACTATTGGAAGTGAAAATGATCAAATAATCACTAAGGAAATAAAATAAGTATCTAATGGTACTTAGGCATCACTATCTCTAAACATTATCTCTGAACATTTTTCCCTTTCCCCTGTACTGCGTGCAATTATGGAGACTGCACCTATGGACAGATATAAATAGGATGGAGTCGGTCCAGAGGGCAACTACAAAATTAGTAAGCGGTCTCTGTCATAAAACATATAGGGACAGGCTTAAGAACTTCAACATGTATACACTGGAAGAGAGACGAGAGAGAGGGGATATGATAGAGAAATGAAATACCTCAGTGGCGTCAATATACAGGAGGTGAGCGTTTTTCAAATGAAGGAAAAGTCTGGAATGAGAGGGCATATAATGAAGTTAAGAGGAAATAGGAGGAATCTAAGAAAATACTGTTTCATTTAAAGGGTGGTGAATGCATGGAATGGCCTCCCGGTGGAGGCTGTGGAGACAAGGACTGTCAGAATTTAAGAAAGAGTGGGACAGGCATGTGGGATCCCTTAGGAAAGGAAGAGCTAGTGGTTACTGAGGATAGGCAGACTGGATGGGCCATATGGCCCTTATCTGCCATCATGTTTCTATGTTTCTAACTAGACAATTCAATAAAGAAATCAGTTATAGCCTGATTTTTCTTTTGCTGGTTTCCCAGTTAGAATATGTTCAAGCTGTGAAGGATCCAAGAAAACATTTCTTACCATCATAATCTATTAAACATTTGCAAGGGAATTAAGAAAAAAAAGATGTTCCTATTGCTACCACTTTGGATTTCAACTGAAGAAAAGCCCTCCTACACATCTGGGTAGGTCTAGAAACATCAGGAAAAAGAAAAACCATCTGTCCACAAAACAAAGAACTTTTGTTAAGGAAATAAGCTTTCAGGGCAAGCTTCTGCTCTTCAGACTGAAAAGTAACCAGCAATGTAGCCCATTTATTAACTACATCCTGAGATGATTCAAGAAAATAAGACACATCTAAATTATCTGGTGAATTGAGTACATCCATGCCACCTTCATCTCTTATTTCCTTTACTCCCTTACCCCCCTATTTACAAAGCCATGCTAGCAGCTGCCGGTGAATGGGCTATGTCAGCATTGCTGTGTGGCTTTGCAAACAGGGAGGTTAGGTAGGTAATATGAACTAAGAATTACATAAGCATCACTATTAGGGAGATGCAACACATCTTTAAAGTACATCTTCAACAATTATCTTGGAGATAAATAGTGAACAAATGGGAAATTCAAAATTCTAAGATTACATGCCCTAGCAGAATTCTCTAAAGATTCCATATGAAGCTGTAGTAACAAATTATCCTTTGTCATGGCAGCCAAAGCCGCCTGTGCAGTCTTCAATTGAGAATCTGATTTCACTAACTGTTGTTCCAGAGTAAACAGAAATAGCCTTTGTAAATTATCTTGTAATACCTTCTCAGTTCGAAACACCGCTGTGCCAATATCCTTTAAAGAAAAGTCTTACCAACTCAGCTGTTAAAATCAGACCAGAAAAAGATGATACCTTAATGGGAACAGAAACTAGTAAACAATTCTTGGGTCTTACAACCAAAATGGGAGTAGGCTCCAACAGAGGAAGCAAACTCCCAAGAGCACTAGGATCACCACTGTGACAAAATAGTGGGTATTAAGCCTGTAAATTGTATTGAATATTTCTTGAAGTGTATTTCTCTACTTTGGCCAGCAGGTGGTGCATGTTTATGTTTTTAAAACTGTTACAGAGGAATGACAGTTCCTTCTTTTTAGTTAGCACATAAACGAAATGCCTGTAGTGATGTAACCAGCTATTTTTGAAACTTGTTGTTCTGGGCTCTGATTGGACAAGGAGCTCATTTCATTTGGATTGTACTGGCTTTTGCTCCAGTTTCAACCCGGGAGAAGAGAGAGGGAAAGGTGTTTGCTGAAGCCCTGTAAAACAGTTATATTTGATAGCTGGTGATCAGCTATATGTCCTGATCTCCCCAGGTACTTTCTAGAAATAAAACAAAAGTTTAGTTAGTGTTATAATTGATCCATATTTCAGTTACCTGATATTGTTTGCTGATTGCACATTTTTTGTTCTTTGTTCAATAAACAATTTTAGTTTGTTGACTCTGCTGTCTGGACTGATAAAGAATCCTGGTAGTTTGGGTGTTGGGTCTGTGAGTGCTTTCTGGGAAATGTGGGACCACTGGGTGTGTGGCTCCAGTAACCTAGAAATCACTATGGATAATTTGAGAATGGGAGGCTCGCCCGGAGGCAATTGTGGCCCAGTCCGTGGGAGGAGAGTGCTAGTGTAGAGCATGAGTGGCAGGTGCAGGAGGACCTGAACTCTGAGGATAGACCCTCTAAGTGGCCGTGGGTAGCCCCAAGTGGGTGGCTAGGCATTTTGTGACAACCACTCAGGAGATTTCAATACAAATCCCAAGTCTGAGCTGGTTGGGGAGGTGGTTTTCCACCACCAGAAGATAAAGAGACAGAAGAGGAGGAAGAAGCGAACTGGATTCAACCAATCAGCACTGCAGCGTTACTTCCTTGAAGCACATGGCCACGGAGGAAGACGAAATATGGAGATTGCGGGTCGGACCTCGGCTGGCGGGGGTTGGGGCCCCCCGCCAGCAAAAGTAAGCAACGGGGGAGGGTTGACGGTGGGGAGGGGGGCCAGGGCGAAATCTGCGGGGGCCCAGGCCCCTGTGGCCCCACGCAGATACGCCCCTGGTCTCTCATGAGGGACTTGGTCAAAAGCTTTCTGAAAATCTAAATACACTACAGCAACTGGCTTACCTTTACCAACATGTTTACTCATGCCTTCAAGAAATGAAGCAAATATGTGAGGCATGACTTCCCTTGGCTGACTCTGTCCCATGCTGACTCTGACCCATTAAACCATATTTGTCTATGTGCTCAGTAGTTTTATTATTTCTAATAGTTTCCACTATTTTGCCAGGCACTGAAGTCAAGCTTGCTGGTCTGTAATTTCCCAGATCACCCCTGGAACCCTTTTTAATAAGTGGCATTACATTGGCCACCCTCCAATCTTCAGGTATTATGGATGATTTTAATGACATGTTAAAGATCAGTAACAGCAGATCAACAATTTCATGTTTGAGTTCTTTCAGTATTCTGGAGTGCATGCCATCTAGTCTAGGTGATTTACTACTCTTTAATTTGTCAATTTGGTTCATGTCTTCCAGGTTCACTGAGACTTCTTTCAGTTCCACCACGTGTCACCCTTCAAAAACCATTTCTGGTACAGGTAGATCTCTTACATCTTCTTCAGTGAAGACCAAAGCAAAGAATTTGGCATAGTCTCTCTGCTATTGTTATGGACTGTCACAGAGTCCGGAGTAGTGAGCCCTTGGGCCACTGCCAGTGACAGGCAGCAGCAGGTGAACCACCCAAACAGGGAGTGAGGCTGAACACAGACAGGCTGGTACAAGTAGGACTGGAACTAGCAGAATGGGAACTGAAGCTGTAGATAGGATTCTCTAACAGGATTCAGGATTCTCAAACAGGCTTGGCTGGAACTGGAGTCTGGAATGGGCTTGGCTTGGCTTGACTGGAACTGGATTCTGGAACGGGCTTGGCTTGGCTTGACTGAAACTGGATTCTGGAATGGGCTTGGCTTGGCTTGACTGGAAGCAAGACAATAAACAAGGCAGGAACAGGATTCAGGATTCTCAAACAGGAGTCAGGATTCTCAAACAGGCTTGACTGGAACAGGATTCAGGCAGAGCTGGAATGGAAGCTGAAAGCAGACAGGGCTGGAACAAACAGTGGAGGAACTGAAGCTGAAGACAAACAGGGCAAACACAAGCAGGATTAGAACTGAAGCTGAAGGCTTGCAGGGCTGGAACAAGCAGGGTTAGAGTGGAAGTTGAAGACTGGCAAGACAAGAACTAGCAGGGCTGGAACTGCAAAAAAACACACACAGACGAAAACTCATCTGAAGACCTCTGTTGCAAAGGCAAGCCTGAAAGTTCCCAGGTGCTTAATAAAGGCAATTACAAATGAGGTCACAAGTAAGTCTGAAATGCTGGAACATCAGAATAGGACTGGAATGGGCTTGGCTTGGCTGGAACTGGATGCTGGAATGGGCTTGACTGGAACCGGATTCTGAAACATGTTTCGGAAACATGCAGCCAAAGGGCCTGGCCACAGCAGCCAAAGGGCCTGGTCACCAGGAGGCGAGGTGAGGGTAGGCATGGGATACAGTCACAACCGTGACAGCTATGGCCCTGTCTTCCGTGAGTGCCCTTTTGCTCCTTCATGATCTAACAGTCCCACAAATTACCTGAAAATGTTATTACTATGAGTTTTTGCTTCTGTGGCAAGTTTCTCTTCATATTCTCTTAATTTAATTACACTTAATTTAATAATAGTATTTCTATGCCACTTAACCTAAAAGTTGAAAGTGGGTTACAATCATAAAATCTTTACAACAGCCCAAAGTACAAAATAGCTCATTATATATCATTCAAATATCCTCAATATAAAATATCTTTATAACCTACATATAGAGTAAGGATAACCAGTTCATAATGATTCCTCTAGAAATCCAAATAATAAAACATGTTTCTAAGAAAGAAAAAGAAAACTGTTTCATCATACAGAATCATTGGAATAACCAAGTATATTATAGCCTTCTTTATCAATGCTTTGTATTTAACTTGCCAGTGCTTATACTGCTTATTATTTTTTTCATTTGGATCCTTTTTCCATTTTTTTGAACAATGTTCTTTTGGTTCTAATATCCTCTTTCACTTCAACCTTAAACCATGCTGTCTGTCGTTTGCTCTTCTTTCCACCTTTATTAATATGTGGAATGCATCTGATCTGGACTTCAAAGATGGTATTTTTAAACAATATCCATGTCTGATTTAAAGTCCTAACCTATGCGGCTGATTCTTTTAGCTTCTTTTAACCATTTTACTCATTTTCTCATAGTCACTCTTTCAAAAATTAAATGCCGCTACAGTAGATTTCCTTTGTGACTTTACTCCAGATATTAGCTCAGATTTGATCATGTTATGATCATTGTTTCCTAGAGGACCCAACAACCATTACCTCTCATACTAAGCCCTGCATTCCACTAAGGACTAGATCTAAAATAGCTGCCCCTCTTGTTGGTTATTGGACAAGTTAATCTAAGAAACAGTCATTTATTACATCTAGGAATTTTACCTCCCTAGCACTCCCTTTTGTGACATTTATCCAGTCAACAGTGGGGTAATTGAAATCACCCATTACTGTTGTCCAATTTGTCAGCTTTCCTAATTTCTGTTAAAATTTCTTCATCTGTATTTTCATTCTGTCTTGGAATTTCTATTTATAAGGATTTCACGCTGCAGAATGTTTACTTTGACTCAATTCCCTCTAAAATATAGCACAACCTCCCCTCCAATTTCATCCACTCTATCATTTGTACCCTGATAACACAGTGTCGCATTAATTGTCCTCCTTCCACCAGGTCTCAGAAATCCTTATTACATCTATTTCTTCATTTTGTGCTAAATATTCTAACTCTCCCTCTTATTTTTTAGGCTTCTAGCATTTCTATACAGACACTTCAAATTGTGTGATTTTTTTTTCTCCTGCATCTATAAGCTGCTTAGAAGTAAACAGGAATAATTTGATTCCTTTACTCTGCTTTCCCCTTTTTTTTCACTATTGTTGAAACTTCTCTATTGGGATTTCCTAAATGTCCTGTTTTAATAGTATCCTTCAAGGATACCCCACTCTGAACCATACACTTCTGAACAACTGACACCCCCCCCCCCCCCCCATTTTAGTTTAACAGCTGTTCTATCTTCTTTTTAAATGTTAGTGTCAGTAGCCTGGTTGCATCCCAGTTAAGGTGGAGTCCATCCTTTCGGAATAACTTTCCTTTTCCCAGAACGTTGCCCAGTTCCTAACAAATCTAAATCCCTCATTCATGCACCATCATCTCAACCACGCATTGAGACTTCACAACTTGGGACCTGTGCTTCAAATGGCAGCATTTCTGAAAATGCTGCCCTGGAATTTCTGGATTTGAGCTTTCTACAGTGGGAGGAGATGGCTTTGGGGGAGACAGCTTCAGCTTTCAGACATTATGCCATCTTCTGTTCCATTGAACCTCCTTGAGAATGACAGCAGCTGTCTTCGCAAAGTATAAAAGTCGGTGGCAACAGGGAGGGGTTTGGAAGAGGGGAATCTGTTGCCCTGGGGGGGAGGAGTAAGAAAAGAGATAGTGGAATTAGTAACCAGTGAGGAGGAAAGAGAGACATGCAGGGGCGTAGCTACGGGTGGGCCTGGGTGAGCCCAGGCCCACCCAATTTCAGCTCTGGCCCGCCCACCCACTCTTCCTCAAGGCCCGCGCCAGCCCCAGCTCCCATTGCCGGCCACTGCTGCTTTTCATGATGAGCAGCAGGACCAGTGCTACAAAAAGAAGAAGCGCTCAGCTGACTGAGCTGAGCGCCAAAGCTAACGCTGCCTGTGGTGCTGCGTTTTTTAAAAAACATTTTTTCTCGTCGCGTTAGCTTTGGCGCTCAGCTCAGTCAGCTGAGCGCTTCTTCTTTTTGTAGCGCCGGCCCTGCTGCTCATCAGGAAAAGAAGCAGTGGCCGGCAATGGGAGCTGGGGCTGGTGGGCCTGAATCGGGAGAGGGAAAATGGATGGCAGGATGGGGAGAAAGAGGGAAAATGGAAGGATGGGGAGAGAAAGAGGGAAAACAGATGGGAGGATGACAGAGAAAGAGGGAAAACGGAAGGATGGGGAGAGAAAGAGGGAAATCAGATGGGAGGATGGCAGAGAAAGAGGGAAAACGGAAGGATGGGGAGAGAAAGAGGGAAAACAGACGGAAGGATGGGGAGAGACACACTGGATGGAAGGATGGGGAGAGAAAGAGGGGAGATGGATGAAAGGATGCAGAGAAAAAGGGGAGAGACTGGAAGGATGTGGAGAGAGAAGGGACACTGAACAGAAAAGGGTAGAGAGATAGACACTGGTTAGAAGGAGGGAGAGAGACATTAGATGGAAGGATCAGGAGAGAGGGTAGATGGGTAGAAGGATGGGGAGAGAAAGAGGGAAGACGCTGGATGGAAGGGTAGGGAGAAAGAGGTGACACGATGGAAGGATGCAGAAAGAAAGAGAGGAGACTATTGGAAGGATGGGGAGAGAGAGGGGAGACACTGGAAGGATGGGGAGAGAAAGAGGAGAGCTGCTGCATGGAAAGGGGGAGTAGTGAAAGATTGGAGAATAAGAGGAAGGGGCATGGGGAGAACAAGGGTAAGAAAAAGATGAAAAGACATAAGTAGATGAAGGAAATTAAAGAATGGATAATAAGAATGAATTAAATCTGGACACATAGAGAGGCAGAAAAATATTGAAGAAAGCAAAGAAAAAGGAGAGAAAAATGACAAATGGCCAGGAAACCCTGGCAGAAGAGTTATGCGAAAACGAAGGGAAGCAGAATCTAGAGACTGGGAGCAACACAATGAGAAAAAGTAAATGGCCATACAACAAAGGTAAAGAAAATAATTTTATTTTTAATTTAGGATAAAGTAAGATGGTGTTAATAAAGTTTCAGAGACCAATACTTCCTTCCTTAGGTCAGGAGAGGATACCGTAACAGCATTATACTGACCTGAGGCAGGAGGTTTTGGCCTCTGAAAGCTCACTGAAAAGGATTAGGTTATTAAATAAATTGTCTGAAATCTGATGCACTAAAAAGCAGCACGTTACCCTGTGTGACAAATGCATCTGAGTGTGACTAAATTTTGCTGGGGGGGGGGGGGTAGAGAGAAAATTTTTTGCCCACCCACTTTGGGTTCAGGCCCACCCAAAATTGGCAGTCTGGCTACGCCACTGGAAACATGTTGGACAATGTGGTGGTGGTATTGGGGGGGGGGGGGGATCAGAAGAAGAGAGATGCTGTGGATAAGGGGGGAAGGGAGGAAAGATATTTATGAGATGAAGGTGCAGGACAGGAAGAAAAGACATGCTGGACATCAAGGGATCATGGAAGAAAGATGCAGGAAATTGAGGACGGGAATGAAGGAGAGACATACTATAGATCATGAAGGAGAGAGATGCTGGAAATCATGGAAGGGGAGAAGGAAGGAGAGAGATGTAGATCAGAGAGGGAGAGGAAGTGACAGGAAAATAGCTACTATACCTGAATATAACTTGCCTTGAACTACTATTAAGTAGGCATGATTCAAATTCAAATAAATCTCCTATCCTACCTTACTCTCCCATTTCTCCATCTCTCCGTCCTTCCCCAGTCCCTTATTCCTCATTCTTTCATTAACCCTTTCTCCTTATTCTCTTCCCTTCTCCAGCCAGCACCACATGTTTTTCTCTCTGTCTCTTACAGGCTCATTTTCAAAAGAGATGGACGTCCATCTTCCGACATAAATCAGCACTTGGACGTCCATCTCTCAGAGACGTCCAAATCGGCATAATCGAAACCTGATTTTGGACGTCTCTAGCGAAAGTCCGTCGCAAGTATGTCCAAATTTCAAGGGGGCGTATCGCAGGCATGGTGAAGGTGGGATGATTATTCCTAAGACTTGGATGCCTTTGAGCCATAATGGAAAAAAGCAGAAACGCCCCAGACTAAAACTTGGACATTTTTACCTGGACCTGTTTTTATTGCGAATAAGGCACAAAAAAGTGCCCGAAATGACCAGATGACCACCAGAGGGAATCGGGGATGACCTCCCCTTACTCCCCCAGTGGTCACTAACCCCCTCCCATCCTCAAAAAACATTATTAAAAATATTGATTGTCAGCCTCTATGCCAGCCTCAGATGTCATGCTCAGGTCCATGACAGCGCATGCAGGTCCCTGGAGCAGTTTTAGTGGGTGCAGTTCACTTCAGACAGGTGAACTCAGGCCCATACCCCCGCTACCTGTTACATTTATGGAGGAAACAGGGAGCCCTCCAAAACCCACCAGAAACCCTCTGTACCCATTCATAGGTGCCCCCCTTCACCCCTAAGGGCTATGGTAGTGGTGTAGAGTTGGGGGTAGTGGGTTTTGGGGGGGAGTTGGGGGGCTCGGCACACAAGGTAAGGGAGATATGTACCTGGGAGCATTTTATGAAGTCCACTGCAGTGCCCCCTAGGGTGCCCGATTGCTGTCCTGGCATGTCAGGAGGACCAGTGTACTACCAATCAGAAATAGTACCAGTTCATCACAGTCTTACCTGAATCTCCACTACCCAAATTGCAAAGGACTAAAATACAAGACAACCCATGCATCCAACTTCTCTTGCATAGGCATGCGCCTGTGGAACGCATTGCCACAAGTGATGAAAACAACTTATGATCACCTAAAATTCAGAAAATTATTAAAGACTCACCTGTTCGGAAAGGCATATCCGAATGACCCAACTTAAGTAACTCAACCCTGCAACACTTCACTATCAAAGATCGTATTGAACATTGACAAACTCTTTTACCTCAACCCAACTTGATTGAATCTTATCTTCCCTATCCCAATACAACATTTTGAACTAATCCCGTACCGGAATTGGCGAATGCGTTCACGATATTATGTAAGCCACATCGAGCCTGCAAATATGTGGGAAAATGTGGGATACAAATGTAACAAATAAATAAAATAAATAAATTTACAGAATAGCATTTAAGTATTTTAGTCATTTATGCACATAATTGGCAGATAGATGTTAACACCTTCTTTATAGAATTGCCCCAATAATGAAGGGACACATTTCAAAGCTCTTCTGTAGCCTGAGATCTACTTCCACTGTAGCTGCTTCTAGCCCTGGAACCTCTACTGCCTCTGAAGCCAACCCTGAAAAGATGCATGGAGAAGCAATGTTCTTCTGCACTGCTCAGTCCAAATGAGGCCCCCACTGCCCCTGAACCCATGGTAAAAACAGCAGCCACCTCTAGCATTGGAGACACCACTAATCCTGGCAACACTGGGTATTGAGGCTGATGCTGTATAAGCATATGAAAAAGGCAGAGCTCTGATGCATATTATCACTGGTGTGCCCACAATTACCAGCACCACCAGAGATAATGATAGGCCGCGTGGTAATTGCTGCAGAGAGAGAGAGAGAGAGAGAGAGAGAGAGAAGGGGAGAGAAGCAGTGTGGACAGGGGAGAAAGAGGATGAGAGGATTCTGGTCCTGAAAGAGGGCAGGAGAGACAGAGAGGGGAAAGGTGATGAGCACAGTGAAGAACAGAGAGAGAGAGAGAGAGAATGGAGATTACTGATATTTAGCGGGTAAATTTACTCAGGTAAATTTTCTACCAGAAATTTCCTCACCCTTTCCAAGAGGAAAAACATGCATGCTTCCACATGTGAAAAAAAGGAAGTGAGCCCAGAAATGGAGTCATGTCACTGGATAGGATAACACTTCTAGCTATAGCCCCTAATAAGTAGGATGGATTAGCTGTTTAACATGGAAATTACCTTGCACTAACAGCTAGGACTAGATTCAGTAAATCACACTGAAAAATCGGCACAGGAAAAAATTATGCACCAAGTAATATTCTATAAAGGGTACCCACGGCTAAGCTCCTAATTCACGCTTAATTTAAGTCACCAGCTTTCAGCAGGCATAAATGCCAGCATCTAAATTAGGTGTGGATTGAGAGTATTCTTTAAAAATGTGCATAGCTCATAGGAATGCCCCCAAAATGTCCCCTAAACATGCCCCCCTTCAAAAAAAAAAATACATGTCCTAGGATTTACACATAAATCGTTATAGAATACAATCTGCATGCAAATCCCAATTAATGCCAATAATTGGTCATTAGCAGCCTAATTATTGGTGCTGATTGGCTCATTAATCAATTAAGTTGCACACGTAAATCGGCAATGCACACTGATTTGCCCTTTAAACTTTAATTGCCATATATAGAATCCCAGGGCTAATGTGTAAACTGTCAGTTTGGGACATGAACTGAGTGGGATGACACCTTGCAGTTAACGTGGAACTTATTACCACACATCAAATGACAAAGGATGCAGAAATGATTGCAAATTAGTATTCACAAGGGAACAGATATAGCTTTCTATGTATTTTTTTATTCTTAATTTTTTTCTGTTTGCTTTTTTACATAAAAACATTGGTGTTTTTTGAGATGCAGGTTTGAATTGTACCACCTACATAATATCAATTTGTAAAAGACCCCTCTGGTACAGTTTAAAGACATAAAGGAATCATTTGGGGTTGACCTCTCTCTGATGTAGTCCATTTCAAATTCAGCAGCACAATTCATCTTCTTATGATATCATTGTGATCACATAACTCCTCTTCTTGAATCACCACATTAGTTTCCCATCTTCTTCTGCGTTTCAAATTTAAGCTGTTTGTACTCGGCTACAGGTTCATTTAATCTGTAGAACTGTATTTCCTCTCCTCTTCCATTTCCCATACATCCATCTTCCCAAAGTTCACTAAGCAAACAAGCAAGTTGCTCTTACTTGTACTCAGGGCTGGCTTAAGAGGGGAAGATATGAAAAGTCCTGAAAGCTTGGTTGAAGAGACAGAGAAGGGGAAGGGACATTGATGGTAGGTGGTTCCAGGATCAGAGAGACAGCAGAGAGGGAGGGAAACTCTGGAATATAGAAAGGGGGATCTTGAAGGGTCCCCCCTCTCCTGCCTCTGGTCCTGCTCCCCCTTACATCCCCATTTTTCCTTGCTCCCTCCTTACCCATAACCCTGTTTGTTTGTTTTTCCTGCCTCATTCAAATTAAACTGTCTCATATGACTAGCAAATAGTCATCATCTTTGGTTTCCACTAATATTATCCTGTGTGCAGGGATACCTTTTAACTTTAATAGAATGTGACTTCAGACACTCTGCTAAGATAGTATGGCAAAAAGAATTCCCTTCCTAAAGTGTCTTCAAATTAATTGACTATTAATTGACACAACACGATTGCTTGCATGATAATGAATTCTATCAGAAGCCTTAGAATTGTTTGATAAAATACATGCTGAGTTATGCACATGGAAGCTGAATAAATTGGCCATAACTCTACACCCTTGTAATCTTCCTGTGAATATATAGAGTGCTAGCAACTTTTTATGAGTATCTTGCCATTAAAAAACTGCTGATAGTATCCAAATAGTAACTGTCCTATTACCAAGCCAGTGAAAGGCATCTGTGAGTGATAATTCAGAATTTCAAGGAACTCATTGCAAAGGATAAAAAGCACGATCATTCAGTTCTGTCCTGGAAGCATAATATATTGTTTTACACAGGAAGCAGATATTATAGGTAAACAAACATGTTCCCCAGCAGACCTGTGTAGACTCAGACATCAGCGGCAAGGGAAAATTTTCATCAACTCTGAAGCATATTTGTTTCATTATAGTGTACATTCAAAACTGCATAAATTTTATTTATTCACATTAAGGGCAATTCTTGCACTGTACCCTAAATGCAGAGAGCTACTGCGGAAAAAGGTGTGAGCAAAATCTAAATTAATAAATAAAACAAGTTTATCAAAATGGGTAAAATCTGATTTGAAATGTATTTCTGTATCCCTGCTAGTGATTATGGAGGCTGCTTAGTGGACTGTAAGTAAGGGGATATAATTGGTATGGAGGCACCAGACACATTTTGGAGAGCTATCAGAAATGGTATGGAGAGTAAGAACTACTATTGCCCCCACCCCCAAACAGTGACAGGTATGTGCGTGGGAGGGAATTTCCTGATATTTTAATACAAGCTGCTAAATTTCCTAGTGACAGCATTGGGGCCAAGCCTTAGTTTGAATTGCATAAGCACATCATTAGCTGAAATTTTGTTCATAAATCTTGCAAAAGAACACATATGTACATAGACTGGGAGGGTCCTTTTACTAAGGCACGCTAAAACATTGGCCTGCGTTTGTGTAGCTGCATGTTTTGGACATGCGCAGGTCTATTTTTCAGCGTGCCTGCAAAAAAGGCCTTTTTTGTGGCCAAAAATGGACGTGTAGCAAAATTAAAACCAGCGCGCATCCATTTTTGGGATGGGACCATAGGACAACCCACTGACTTAGCAGTAAGGTCTCACCCATTAACTGGGCGGTAATTGTCAGTGTGCGTACACTGCTGATTACCACTGGGTAAGCGCTACACGGTAGAAAATTTCCACCACATGTTTTGGACCCACATCAAAAATGGAGTTACCGCCCGGGGCACGCGGTACCCAGGCTAAGGTAGTTCCAGGCGCCTACGCACCTTAGAAAAAGGGCCCCTGGATTTGTAATTGAAATAGTTAATATTGGTACACTTATTCATACCAGGTCAGTATTAAAAGGAATATCTTACTAAATTGTTTCTCTCTTTCTTTACAACATTTAATTACACACCACATCAATTCAATTTCATAGTGGGGAAAAATAAGCATTCCCCTCCCCTTCCCCCTCCCCTTAACAACCCACTATTCACAATCCCCAAATACAATAACACTATGTGGCAACTGGACTAGCTTGCTGCACACCCTGTAATTTCGATCAGTTCTTCATATTCTATACAACTGTACATGCAATTTGCCTTCAGTTTAGCCAACAAACAAAAAAGGCAACACTGGGCCTTCAAGACTGAGACAACAGGAGTCCTTTATTGACAAATGACCCGACATGGGCCATGTTTCCACGTTAAACAACGCCTGCCTCAGGGGTCAAGGTTTGGTGCTGCAGTATGCAAATTGTATAGGTTCAAATGCCTCAAAGAATGAGTCGGTGTCTATTAGGAATAATCTCCGCACTGTGAAGGTTAAGCTCCTGTAAAAGCTTTCTTGTTTGCAAAAGATAGCTGATAAAAGCTTCAGTTTAGCCACCTATTCATTCCATTGACTCTGACTCATTTTCAAAAGAGAAAAAATGTTTAAAAAGTGGCATAAAAGTGGAAGATTTTCTCCACAAAAAGTCCAAATTGCTAATTTCAAAACCTATTTTCCAGATGTTTTTCCCTGCTGTTCACCTGCAGTGCTCCTAAACCACAAGGGGGGGACGTATCAGGGGTGTATTAAGGGTGGGATTTGGGCAGTCCTTAATTCAAGACTTGGATGTCTTTCAGCCGTAATGGAACAAAACGAAAACTTCCAGGACTAAAACTAAAATGCTTTGAGCTAGACTTGTTTTAATAATGACTAAACCATAAAAAAGTGACCTAAATGACCAGATGACTACTGGAGGAATTAAGGAATGACCCCTCTTACTCCCACAGTGGTCACTGACCTCCTCCCACCTTCCAAAGATGTAAAAGAAACAGTACATACCAGCCTCCATGACAGCCTCAGATGTTATGGCCAGTCCTATTACAGCAGCAAGCAGGTCTCTGGAGTAGTCTAGTGGTCAGTGCAGTACACTGTGGAGAAGGGACCTAGGGCAATAATCCACTCAAACTGTTACAGTAGGTATTTTTCTCTCCCTGGAAGGAACATAAATAAATAAAGAAAAAAGAAAAACAGCTGAAGTGGGATTTCACCCTGGGTCCCTAACCACTAGGCTACTCCTACTACTACTACTACTTAACATTTCTAGAGCGCTACTAGAGTTACGCAGCGCTGTACAAATTAACAACTAAGGACGGTCCCTGCTCAGAACAGCTTACAATCTAAAGGACGAAATGTCAAGTTGGGGTAGTCTAGATTTCCTGAGTAGAGGTGTTGTGATTAGGTGCCGAAAGCGACATTGAAGAGGTGGGCTTTGAGCAATGATTTGAAGATGGGTAGGGAGGGGGCCTGGCGTATGGGCTCAGAGAGTTTGTTCCAAGCATGGGGTGAGGCGAGGCAGAAAGGGCAGAGCCTAGAGTTGGCGGTGGTGGAGAAGGGTACTGAAAGGAGGGATTTGTCTTGAGAGCGGAGGTTACGGGTAGGGACGTAAGGGGAGATGAGGGTAGAGAGGTAAGGAGGGGCTGCAGATTGAGTGCATTTGTAGGTTAGTAGGTTACTCCTCAGACCTTCATGCTTCTGTGTTAAGAATGTCCATAATACCTGAGGCTGTCATACAACCTGACATCCCTTGCCAGTTTCACATTTGGGGGAGAGGAATGGGGAGAGCAACCACTGGGGGAACAAGGAGATGTTGTGCCTTCATCCCTCACTGAACAGCTGCTCAATCCGAGCAACTTTCTGTAACCTAGGCATGACAAATATGAGGTCCTAAATACTGATGTCCATCTTTATTTATTTATTTATTTATTTGTGGCATTTATACCCCGCTCTTTCCTGCTTGATAGCAGGTTCAGTGCGGCTTACAAAGTATGGTACAAAGTATCATGGAGATAATACAGGTATGGAAACAATGTATCACAGATGACATAATTACATAGAGTAGGTTCAGTGCGGCTTACAAAGTATGGTACAAAGTATCACAGAGATGATACAAAGTATGGAACAAAGTGTCGCAGAGATGACATAATTACATAGAGTAGGACAATAATAAGAGATGTGGGGAAGGGATTGAAGTGTACGTAAGTACATAAGTAAGTACATAAGTAATGCCATACTGGGAAAAGACCAAGGGTCCATCGAGCCCAGCATCCTGTCCACGACAGCGGCCAATCCAGGCCCAGGGCACCTGGCAAGCTTCCCAAACGTACAAACATTCTATACATGTTATTCCTGGAATTGTGGATTTTTCCCAAGTCCATTTAGTAGCGGTTTATGGACTTGTCCTTTAGGAAACTGTCCAACCCCTTTTTAAACTCTGCTAAGCTAACCGCCTTCACCACTTTCTCCGGCAACAAATTCCAGAGTTTAATTATATGTTGGGTGAAGAAAAATGTTCTCCAATTTGTTTTAAATTTACTACACTGTAGTTTCATCGCATGCCCCCTAGTCCTAGTATTTTTGGAAAGCGTGAACAGACGCTTCACATCCACCTGTTCCACTCCACTCATTATTTTATATACCTCTATCATGTCTCCCCTCAGCCGTCTCTTCTCCAAGCTGAATAGCCCTAGCCTCCTTAATCTTTCTTCATAGGGAAGTCGTCCCATCCCCGCTATCATTTTAGTCGCCCTTCGCTGCACCTTTTCCAATTCTACTATATCCTTCTTGAGATGCGGTGACCAGAATTGAACACAATACTCAAGGTGCGGTCGCACCATGGAGCGATACAACGACATTATAACATCCTCACACCTGTTTTCCATACCTTTCCTAATAATACCCAACATTCTATTCACTTTCCTAGTCGCAGCAGCACACTGAGCAGAAGGTTTCAGCGTATTATCGACGACGACACCCAGATCCCTTTCTTGGTCCGTAACTCCTAACGTGGTACCTTGCATGACGTAGCTATAATTCGGGTTCTTTTTTCCCACATGCATCACCTTGCACTTGCTCACATTAAACATCATCTGCCATTTAGCCGCCCAGTCTCCCAGTCTCGTAAGGTCCTCTTGTAATGTTTCAAAATCCTGTCGCGATTTAACAACTTTGAATAACTTTGTGTCATCAGAAAATTTAATTACCTCGCTAGTTACTCCCATCTCTAAATCATTTATAAATATATTAAAAAGCAGAGGTCCTAGCACAGACCCCTGAGGAACCCCACTAACTACCCTTCTCCATTGTGAATACTGCCCATTTAACCCCACTCTCTGTTTCCTATCCTTCAACCAGTTTTTAATCCACAATAGGACATTTCCTCCTATCCCATGACCCTCCAATTTCCTCTGTAGCCTTTCATGAGGTACCTTGTCAAACGCCTTTTGAAAATCCAGATACACAATATCAACCGGCTCCCCTTTGTCCACATGTTTGTTCATTCCTTCAAAGAATTGAAGTAAATTGGTCAGACAAGATTTCCCCACACAAAAGCCGTGCTGACTTGGTCTCAGTAATCCATGTCCTCGGATGTGCTCTGTAATTTTGTTTTTAATAATAGCCTCTACCATTTTCCCCAGCACTGACATCAGACTCACCAGTCTATAATTTCCCGGATCTCCCCTGGAACCTTTTTTAAAAATCGGCGTTACATTGGCCACCCTCCAATCATCCGGTACCACGCTCGATTTTAAGGATAAGTTGCATATCACTAGCAGTAGCTCCGCAAGCTCATTTTTCAGTTCTATCAGTACGCTAGGATGAATACCATCCGGTCCAGGAGATTTGCTACTCTTCAGTTTGCTGAACTGCCCCATTACGTCCTCCAGGTTTACCGTGAAGTCAGTAAGTTTCTCCGACTCGTCCGCTTGAAATACCATTTCCGACACCGGTATCCCACCCAAATCTTCCTCAGTGAAGACCGAAGCAAAGAATTCATTCAATCTCTCCGCTACGTCTTTGTCTTCCTTGATCGCCCCTTTTACCCCAACCGATTCTTTTGCCGGCTTCCTGCTTTTAATATACCGAAAAAAAAATTTTTACTATGTTTTTTTGCCTCTAATGCTATCTTTTTTTCGTAGTCCCTCTTGGCCTTCTTTGGCCAATACTAGTGGTGTGGAATTATGTGTGGAATTATGCACAAACATGCATTCTATGTGTAAACAAAACAAAACAAAAACTTAACAAATACAGGTGCTCTTTTAGGGGTATGTTTACTAAGGTGAGTTAGAGGGGCATAATCGAATGCGAACGCCCATCTCCATGGGCATCTATGTCCGAAAACGGCTATGTGAAGAGGCGGGACAGACCGTATTTTTGAAAAAAATGGGTGTCCATCTTTTTTTTCGATAATACGGTTTGTGCCGGCCAAGACATGAATTTCCTTTCCCCCTTATATGATCAGAGTTGGATGTCCCTATAAATAAATGCGCCATGTCCCAACAGCTTTCTAAGTCCACCCTCTGTTATGTACTGATAGATCATAAGCCACAAAAATACCGTGAATCAATGTAATGGCACACCCATTTATTAAACAAGGAGGAAAATGACCTCATCAAACTATGGCAAGCAGCAGTATGTGAAGCTGGACCGCAAAATCAGCTGATCAGCATGCATACAGTTGAAAAAAGTAATCATTGGTCAAAAAACCTCCTGAAAAGTTCAATTTCAAAACAAAAGACTATTTAGTAACAAAAACAGTCTTAAACACAGAAATGTCATACATAATAAATCAACAAAAGCACTTATCTTAAATTGTTCAATGTATCAGTTCTCAGTCGCTCAGTCTTGCCAGGAAAAATGAATGACAGTGAAGTCCCGACAGACCCTTTTTGCTCCAGCTTCCTCTGGAGAACTTCACTGTATCCCAATTTGCAGGGGAAGTTTACACTGCAAAATATTGATTCACGGTATTTTTGTGGTTTTCACATCATTTGATTCAGTGAATGTGATCTGTGTGTATTTTTTATCTAATAGATCATACGAACACGTGACTATAAAGAGTTTATTTACATAAATATAGTAGGACCATAGGCGTAGTTTGACTGTTTCATTTGGGGGGGGGGGGGGAAAGAATGGGCGGAGCATATTAGCATATCATTTGCATATATACATATGCAAATGAATATGCTAATGAGGAGGAAGGAATTGAATTTACAGGCAAAATATCACAGATGCACATTTCAAAAAGCTGACACATTTCAATTAATAAATTATGAATAAAATACTTTTATCTACCTTTGTTGTCTGATCATTTAGTTTTTCTATTCGCTTTAGTCCCAGTGTCTTCTGTTTTATTCAGTGTCTTCTTTCCAGTAGGCTTCCCTCTTCTCACCCCTCCCAGTCCCATCCATCTCCTGCTCCTTCCTTCTGCTCCCCACCCCTCGCAGTCCCATCCATCTCTTGCTCCTTCCCTCTGCTCCCCACCCCTCGCAGTCCCATCCATCTCTTGCTCCTTCCCTCTGCTCCCCACCCCTCCCAGTCCCATCCATCTCTTGCTCCTTCCTTCTGCTCCCCACCCCTCGCAGTCCCATCCATCTCTTGCTCCTTCCTTCTGCTCCCCACCCCTCCCAGTCCCATCCATCTCTTGCTCCTTCCCTCTGCTTCCCACCCCACCCAGTCCCATCCATCTCTTGCTCCTTCCCTCTGCTTCCCACCCCACCCAGTCCCATCCATCTCTTGCTCCTTCCTTCTGCTCCCCACCCCTCGCAGTCCCATCCATCTCTTGCTCCTTCCCTCTGCTCCCCACCCCTCGCAGTCCCATCCATCTCTTGCTCCTTCCTTCTGCTCCCCACCCCTCCCAGTCCCATCCATCTCTTGCTCCTTCCCTCTGCTTCCCACCCCACCCAGTCCCATCCATCTCTTGCTCCTTCCTTCTGCTCCCCACCCCTCCCAGTCCCATCCATCTCTTGCTCCTTCCCTCTGCTGTGCCTGACCTCTCCCAATCCCATCCATCTCCTGGTCCATCCCTCTGCTCCCCACCCCTCCCAGTCCCATCCATCTTCCCTCTGCTCCCCACCCTCCCAGTCCCATCCATCTCTTGCTCCTTCCCTCTGCTCCCCACCCCTCCCAGTCGCATCCATCTTCTGTTCCGTCCCTCTGCTCACCATCCCTCCGTCCCATCCATCTTCTGCTCCTTCCCTCTGCTGTGCCTGACCTCTCCCAATCCCATCCATCTCCTGGTCCATCCCTCTGCTCCCCACCCCTCCCAGTCCCATCCATCTCTTGCTCCTTCCCTCTGCTCCCCACCCCTCCCAGTCCCATCCATCTTCTGTTCCTTCCCTCTGCTCACCATCCCTGCATCCCATCCATCTTCTGCTCCCTCCCTCTGCTGTGCCTGACCTCTCCCAATCCCATCCATCTCCTGGTCCATCCCTCTGCTCCCCACCCCTCGCAGTCCTATCCATCTCTTGCTCCTTCCCTCTGCTCCCCACCCCTCCCAGTCCCATCCATCTCTTGCTCCTTCCCTCTGCTTCCCACCCCACCCAGTCCCATCCATCTCTTGCTCCTTCCTTCTGCTCCCCACCCCTCCCAGTCCCATCCATCTGTTGCTCCTTCCCTCTGCTGTGCCTGACCTCTCCCAATCCCATCCATCTCCTGGTCCATCCCTCTGCTCCCCACCCCTCCCAGTCCCATCCATCTTCCCTCTGCTCCCCACCCTCCCAGTCCCATCCATCTCTTGCTCCTTCCCTCTGCTCCCCACCCCTCCCAGTCCCATCCATCTTCTGTTCCTTCCCTCTGCTCACCATCCCTCCATCCCATCCATCTTCTGCTCTTTCCCTCTGCTGTGCCTGACCTCTCCCAATCCCATCCATCTCCTGGTCCATCCCTCTGCTCCCCACCCCTTCCAGTCCCATCCATCTCTTGCTCCTTCCCTCTGCTCCCCACCCCTCCCAGTCCCATCCATCTTCTGTTCCTTCCCTCTGCTCACCATCCCTCCGTCCCATCCATCTTCTGCTCCTTCCCTCTGCTGTGCCTGACCTCTCCCAATCCCATCCATCTCCTGGTCCATCCCTCTGCTCCCCACCCCTTGCAGTCCCATCCATCTCTTGCTCCTTCCCTCTGCTCCCCACCCCTCCCAGTCCCATTCATCTCTTGCTCCTTCCTTCTGCTCCCCACCCCTCGCAGTCCCATCCATCTCTTGCTCCTTCCCTCTGCTCCCCACCCCTCCCAGTCCCATCCATCTCTTGCTCCTTCCTTCTGCTCCCCACCCCTCGCAGTCCCATCCATCTCTTGCTCCTTCCCTCTGCTTCCCACCCCACCCAGTCCCATCCATCTCTTGCTCCTTCCCTCTGCTTCCCACCCCTCCCAGTCCCATTCATCTCCTGCTCCTTCCCTCTGCTTCCCACCCCTCTCAGTCCCATTCATCTCCTGCTCCTTCTCTCTGCTTCCCACCCCTCACAGTCCCATCCATCTCTTGCTCCTTCCCTCTGCTTCCCACCCCACCCAGTCCCATCCATCTCCTGCTCCTTCCCTCTGCTTCCCACCCCTCCCAGTCCCATCCATCTCTTGCTCCTTCCCTCTGCTTCCCACCCCTCCCAGTCCCATTCATCTCCTGCTCCTTCCCTCTGCTTCCCACCCCTCCCAGTCTCATTCATCTCCTGCTCCTTCCCTCTGCTTCCCACCCCTCTCAGTCCCATTCATCTCCTGCTCCTTCTCTCTGCTTCCCACCCCTCACAGTCCCATCCATCTCTTGCTCCTTCCCTCTGCTTCCCACCCCACCCAGTCCCATCCATCTCCTGCTCCTTCCCTCTGCTTCCCACCCCTCCCAGTCCCATCCATCTCTTGCTCCTTCCCTCTGCTCCCCACCCCTCCCAGTCCCATCCATCTTCCCTCTGCTCCCCACCCCCCCCCCCGCGAGGTCCAAGATGGTGACTCCGTTTACCCCCTCTCTTCCTCCCTCCCTCCCTCCCTCCGGTGCAGGCAACAGTCTTCAGCTTTTTCAGCGTTCCTGGCAGCGGTAGCGATGTACATGCTGCCTTCGGTCTGCCCCAGAAGCCTTCTCTTCAAGTTCCTGTTCCCACCTATGCGGGAACAGGAACTTGAAGAGAAGGCTTCGGGGCAGAGCCAAAGGCAGCGTGTACATCGCTACCGCTGCCAGGAACGCTGGAAAAGACTGCTGCCTGCGGCGGAGGGAGGGAGGGAGGAAGAGGGAGGGGTAGACGGACATGCTCCTCTCCGTCTGTTACTCCGCTTGGCTTCCCTGCCCTCTCTGTCTGCGTCCCGCCTTCCTCTGACGTCAGAGGAAGACGGGACGCAGACAGAGAGAGCAGGGAAGCCAAGCGGATGGAGAGGAGCGCGTGCCTGCATGTGTTTGTTTTTTTTTAACTAATGGCGCGGCGGCGCCTCATCGTCGTTTGGGGGGGCATTGCCCCCCCTCGCCCCCCCAGTCTACGCCTATGAGTAGGACTGTTACAAGAAATGATTTATCTTGGGGAAAAGAGCTCTAGAGAGCACTCGCTACTGTTTATAATTTAAGAGCAGGTGCTGTATTTATAAGTTTTAGGATATTAATTTCTCCACCAGTCACCAAAGGTGATAATTGCAATAAATTAAATAAATTAAGTATATATAAAAGATACCATATACTCATAACACAAAGAGACCGTATTTTTAGCTTCAAAAAGGTTGATTTAATATACAATTGCACACGAGAGGTAGGTTTTAAGAGATCTTTACAGATAATCTGTGCTTAAGTAAGGCAAGGTAGCAGGTCTAGATCAAAAGTTATGTTACTTACAAGTCCTTGTTACACAGTATGAACAGCATTAGGTAAGCACATGTTTGGACAGGAGGGCTTCTGCAGTGAGTGGATCTGAGTTGCTTGCAGTTGAAGAGAATCTGACTCTTGGGGAAACAGCTTTTGCTTTTATATCTTGCAAGCTGCAGGAGGATATGCCATGTGGATCTTTGTCCTAGTTTCCTGGTTTCAACATGACCCTTGGGCATTTGCAAAGAATTGTGGTATCTTGGTCTCATGTCTTATGACATCACAAGACTTGCTGTCTGGATCTTGCTGACAAATGGTCTTTTGATGTGAAAAGGCTTCCTGCTCAGTCTCTGGAGCAGATACACATTACAAGTCCTTCCTTTCTGCACATGTCTGAAAGCTGATGGGAGGGGCAGGTATACCTTTGACAAGCAAATGTCCTGTTTATGCTTTTCCTCTGAGTTCTTTGTTTTCAATGGGGTATTCAGGTGCCCACCTTAGTCAAGCTTTTGTTAGGTGGGAGGGCAGAGGCTCTCTTTTGTCTTTGTTAAGTGTTTGTAATTGACTATCCCTGCTATCAGAAGTTCCCAGAAAAAGGGGCTTGAAATGAAACTATTTTCTCTGCTGCAGTGTCAAAAATATATTTTTAAAAGCTGCACAAATATATATCTGATCCAACACAACATCATGCTACACATTTAATTCTGATGATTGGCTTATACCATAACAGGACTATATAAAAATGAATAAGGCAGAAATAATTAGAATATAAAAGTCACAGAGGAAAAGTAAAATGTCAATTTAAAACTACTATAATAAACATAGATCTGATAGAGCCAGAACAGGTATGCCTATTTGAACCCCACAGAGCTTGACCTATACCTGGGTTGTGCAAGGCACTGGCTCCCAAGAACAGCTGTAACTGCTGGCAGTAGTCACAGACAGTGCTGGTTTGGTGTTCAACATAGATCAGCAGGTGAGATGAAAAATTGCAGACAGCTAAAAGAGTCTAGAGAGGCTAAGGTAAAAGGTCCTGGAGGGTGCCCTTTTATATTAAATGTGCCATCAGGAATGGCTCAGAAGATTTGATAACTTTGCAGAAAATAATTGGTTGTCCACTCTATTTTATGGCTCGCAAAATCACACAAATGTCTTTTGACGTCACTCTGGATTCTTTTCTAGGAGCTCCGGCTTCTCTTGAGAGGTCCTTGTGACCTGGATTTCTTTGTCTTGCGTCAGCCTGGTTACTTAACAGGGACACAGGCATGTTAATGTGTTTAATTAGGACAAGCATGACTCAGTAACATTTCAACTCATAGCATAGGTCTTGGTATGGGGCATAGCACCACAGAATTGATGTTACCTATTCACAACACCTCAGGCACAAGTTGACAAGCTCTGTATAACACTTGTTATTTGTGGCAGGGGATCATACCCCTACACAGTAACACAGGCAGCAACACCAGATTTAGAGAGGTGCAAGGGAGGAACAAGATTTTCTCAGTTTTTGTGTTTTTGTATGTCATACTAACAGAAAGCACTGGATAAAAGACACGGCAGCAAAAATCAGAGTGACAAATGACAAAGCCACAGCAAGCTGCTGAGGGCAAAGAATGTGGTCACACATTACTTTAATGGATCTGTGCATTAGTCCCCCTACCCCCATCCCCCAATCACATAGAAACTGATGGAAACCAAGTTGGGTGTTTGCCTTTTGGAACACCAGCATTTCCATCAGGTCTGGTGGTAGCCATAAATTATGTGTATTTACAATATGCCCTGCCATTGAGATTTTATTTATTTTATAAATCTTATTTTTTATAATTTTGTACTGTAATACTATATGCTTATATATTTGGTTTTGATGCTATATTTAGTTGTTTGTTACTCACCTTGAACCTGCTTTGTCAGCGATATGGCAGGATATAAATTCTGAACATAACATAACATTATCCATCCAATAGAAATGCTGTTTCGTGGCAGGAAAAGAAATACCGAGGAACATTGGCCAGGTCTGGCCAAACCGTGGACTGCTGTTTCCAACATATCTGTGATCATAGTCTCGATGGTCTGCAAGTTACCATGTCACAAAGTCATGAAGGGCTCTCAGCTACAGTAGACTGGTGCTGGTCTCTGCCACTTACTATGTAGCTATGACTTCTGCCAACAATGGTAGTGTTATAATACCATGAGAAACTGGTGGATAAAGGTGGAAGAGCAAGTGGTAGCTGACATGTTGCTACTCATCTTGCTAGTACTGCTTAATGGTATGCCTACTTTTTCCCTTCTTGCATCCCTGCTGCTTATCTGCTTCTGGAACAACATTTCCTCCGCTTGGACCACTAGCTTATCATTCAGCTGTATCAGTGGGTTGTACTGAATAGTGATACGCTTTCAGTCATGAGTCACACATGGTAGCTATCATATAAACATCATCATTTATGAGAGGCTTTAATATATGTATCATTTCCACAAGAAATGAGTTCACCAGAACCAATATCAGGTTTTCAGCAGACAGAGAAATTGAAATCAAACTTCAGGTGATAGTGCCATTGTATAAGTCTCTGGTGAGTTCTGGAGACCGCACCTACGAAAAGATATAAACAGGACGGAGTCGGTCCAGAGAGCGGCTACAAAATTAGTAAGCGGTCTTGAACACAAAAAATATAGGGACAGGCTTATGAACCTCAACATGTGTACGCTAGAAGAGAGGAGGAAGAGAGGAGACATGATAGAGACGTTTAAATATCTCAAGGGCATTTACGTACAGGAAGTGAGCCTTTTTCAACTGAAGGAGAGCTCTGGAACGAGGGGGCATATGATGAAGTTAAGAGGGAATAGGCTTAGGAGTAACCTAAGAAAGTATTATTTCACAGAAAGGGTGGTGGAGACATGGAATGGCCTCCCGGTGGAGTTGAGGACTCGTCAGAATTTTAAAAGGCATGGGATAAGCATGTGAGATCGTTTAAGAAAAGGAAGAGTTAGGGGTTACAGAGGATGGGCAGACTGGATGGGTCATTTGACTTTTATCTGCCTTCATGTTTCTGTGTTTCTATATTTCTAATTCAGGATATTCAATGCCCAGTGTGTCCTTTCTGGAATGCAGTAACTTCATTGTATCCTTGAGGAGCTTCAGGACTTCTGTAACCTGAGTCATGTTTCTCCAATCCTGATGCCCAATGGGACATTCAATACTGATCTTGATCAACAGCGAAATCTGATGTTGGGATGCCCATCCATCCACAAACCTCTTTAGCATCAGATAGGTATCATTTCACCAGGTGCCAGTAACCTGAGTGAGCTGGTGCACAGGTGACCTTGCTGCCTACTGTTTTTCACGGATTAATAACTACACTTCATACTCTGGTGAAAATGCCCTGCTGTTGTTTTTTGGTTATTATCGTTATTTAAAAATCAATAAGTATTTTAATTTTTTTTAAACCTATGTTCTCAACTATAGGCACTCATCACTAAGAGCAATCACTTCTCCAATGCACTGTGCTATCACCTTCAAAGCATTCACCCACATGACTCTGAATGATCAATCAGAACAGACTATTTAAAAAAATCAAATTAGAGAACGCCATTCCATTTCCATGTTCAAACCAGAACGTGCATCATTTGCAGAGTAATATTGCTCCCTAAAATTCAACTGACCATGTCAATTTTCCTTCACACTGTCTGTAATTCTATACTTTAAATCAGCCAAAATATGATTTTTTTTGAGCCAATGTTCAACCAAATGCACTAACTTATTCATTGTGGGGCCCTTTTACAAAGGTACGTAAGGGCCTATGTGCATACAGCGTGCGCCAAATCGGCATTACCACCCGGCTCCCGCATGCCCCGAGTAGTAATTCTGAATTTGGCACGTGCCGAAAACTTGCGGTAGAAAATATTTTCTGTTTTCTACCGCGTGGTGCTTACCCAGCGGCAAACAGCAGTGGGTACGCACTGCTTGCCTACCACCCGGGTAACACGTGAGGCCTTACTGCTAAGTCAATGGGCGGCGGTGAGGTCTCAGGCCGAAAGTGGACACCCACTGGTTTTTATTTTGCAACACATCCATTTTCTGGCCCCTTAAAAAATGGCCCTTTTTCCAGGACACGGTAAAAACTGGCCCCGGTGCATGCCCAAAAAACATGATTGCACTGCTGCAGAGGCCACTTTTTACCGCAGCTTAGTGAAAGGGCCCCTTTATGTATACCAGGGGCATATCTGCGTGGGGCCACAGGGGCCTGGGCCCCAGCAGATTTCGCCCTGGACCCCCCTACCACCGCCAACCCTCCCCCACCGTTGCTGTCGCCTACCTTCGCTGGCGGGAGACCCCAACCCCCGCCAGCCGAGGTCCGCTTCCTCCTGCCGCTGCCGGCTGCCTTTAAAAGAATTCCTTCAGCTGGCAGGGGACCCCCAACCCCCGCCAGCCAAGCCGAGGTCCTTTCATTTCTTCCACTGCAGTCTGCAAAGCTGGCACCGAAAGTTTCTTCTGAGTCTGACATCGCTGCACGTTGTACGTGCAGGACGTCAGACTCAGAAACAGAATGAAGCTTCAAACAGATACAACTACCTAGTCCAAAGTACAATTTTGATTTTATTGAGATTTCACTGATTTTCCAGTATTAGGGCATCTACAACTACAGATGGGCTGTCATTTCCAATGATATAGGAAATATCAATGACATATCCCATTTTGTTGCGCTGTTGTTAACAAGTGAAAACAAGCAGAAAACACATATTTTTTTTCATTCCTTCAAATATTTCACACTCTTTACAAATAGAGTGCCCTCTTTCATGGCGTACACCCTCATTGAAAATAGTGCACACATGAACAAACCATTGTGCATATGTTGTTTATGTTTATTAAAACTTTCTATGCCGATTTACCTAACTGGCAGATCCAGGTGGTTCACAGGCTAAAATACATCAAATAAGTAAAAGAAAAGGAACTGCAAAATTTAATAGGAAAGGGAACAAACTATCATATAAACACATACAAACACAAGGGATAAACAAGGGAGAAAAAGGAAGGGAAAGGAGACCTGATCAGAAACTAGGACACGTAGTCTGTCAGCAAGGAACCGATCAAAGGGACAAAAAGTCATGGGAAAAGGAGGGGAAGCTGGGAAAACGGTGTTAGCCATGAGTATCGAATGCTGAATGGAAGAGCCAAGTTTTCAAGTCACATTTAAAATTCTTATCAGACTGTTCTGAGTGCAGTGACAGAGGACGTGAGATCTAGTGAAATGGAACTGCAAAGATGAAAGCCCGGTGTCTAATTGATTCAAGTTGGGCAGAAGGAGGGCCATGGAGTATAAGCTGAAAGTCATTTATAGATCTCAGCAAACTGGGAGGGTAATAAGGGGTGGTGAGTGTGGCTTAGTAGGGGGGTAAACCTAAGTGAATAGCCTTAAAAGTTAAGGTGAACAGTTTATAGATAATCCACCGTTCCACTGAGAACAAGTGGTATTGCTGAAAATAAGAAGAGATGTGATCATGTTTATGAAGGTGACAGATGAGGCGCATGGCTGTATTTTGCAAACATTGGAGTTTTTTGTGAAGTGATTGGGAACACGCTAGGTACACAATATTGCAGTAGTCCAACCTGGTTGTTAATAAGGCTATTTGTAAAGAAGGTGCACCCAAAATGAAAATGAAGTCTAGCCATAAAAAGACAAAACAGTACTACAAATGAAAATGAAACAAAACAAAACAAAAATCAGATCTGTCCATCCCTATTTCCAACAGCAATCTTCAGTTGTAAACTCACACATACAGCAGTGACTACATGCAGAGGGCTAGATTCTATAAATGCGCCTAAAAAATCAGTGTCGAAAAAACACGCTTAGTGCTGTTCTATAAACCTCACCTCACGTTAAGTGCAGTTTATAGAATACATATAGCGGCTGTCCCGTGACTAACCTTTAAGCACAGGCACTTACACCAACTAAAGCCTGGTGTAAATGCACACATCTTTTTAGGTGCAGATCGGGCATATTCTATAACAGTGCGTGTAAATTTTCAGAATGCCCATGATCCTCCTATGACCACACCCCTGTTGAGATCTGCGCTGTCCGATATATGTGTATTATTTTATAGAATATGCTTAGTGATCTATGCGTGTAAATCTTAATTAGTACCGATAATTGCTTGTTAACATCCAATTATTGGCACTGATTGGTTTGTTAACCAATTCAATTCCACTCGCAAATTGGCTACGCATACTGTTTTGCACGTGGAACTTTAGTCACCATTTATAGAATAGGCGGTTTTGCTGAAAACTTTGGTGATTGAAGACACGGGACATTGAGACATGGTTTCAAGCTTTACTAACTGCACTTTTGAGTGTTTAATCCTACACTGGAGTATTCCAATACAGCAGAGTCGACAGTTTTTCATTTGATGCTGCCTGCATTTTTGTATGAAGACTAGTGAGACCTTTGTATCGAGAGAGTCTACTTCTTTTGACCCCTGATGTAAGCGTATGTATGCTGAAACACTGTCTGTGTCGGGTTTATTTATTAAAGGACTCTTGATTATTCTACTCCTAAAGGCCCCTTTGTGCTTCTTTTTGTGTTGCTTTTGTGTGTACTTCTGCTACCTGTGTTCTGCACTATCCAGATCCTCACACTCTTTAAAATGCCTTCACACATCTGTTTTACTTCACTGCTTCCTTGGGGACTGCTGGTGAGGAAGGCCAACCAGAAGATGAAAAACTAGGGGCATTCTTCACTTTCTCTGCAGACGTAGCTGTGGGGTACTCTTGACTTTGGCAGTATCACTTCCTACTTTGTCACCACTCAGAATGATAACTAGATTTGCAAGATTCTCCTCAGCTACAAAACTTTCATCTGATGATTCAATCCCTCATATGTGCATACATTAAGCATATTCTGCTACTGCCAAAACCTGTTCCATGTACTTCTCAGCAGATAACAGGATACACCTGCTACTCTACTGGGTTGGCAATGTCTTTAGCTGTTGCTGATTCCTTGGTCTTCCCCCACACTGTCTGCCTTCTTTTGCTTTTTTTGTTCCCCTGAGGAGATGGAAGCATATAAATGGCCTTTCATGTTTCCTCTAGAAGCTGCAGCTGTTAGCACTCTCCTCTTGAAGATATTTTTCTTCAGCTTGGCTGGAGATCCTCTTCAGTGTCCCCCCCCCCCCCCCCCCTCACTAGTGCTGCTGCTGGCACCAGATCTTTTGAGAGTATACTGTAAACTGACTTCTACCAGTATTTGCATGCCTACCACTCCCAAGCACTGTGATTCAATCAGACTAGCTTGCAATCTTTATGGAACAGGGCATGTCTCTCTTATATATGTCTGTACTGTGATCCACATGCCTGGTAGCATTTTAGAAATGATATGTAGCAGAAAGCAGTAGTAGATGCCTGCCTGCCTGCCTCCTGCCTCTGTTTATTTGCCCTCTCTTTTTTTTGTTTGGGTTTCTTTTCTCTATACAGTCTCTGAGACCCCAATGCTCAAAGCTTCCGTGCCTGCAACATTTGATTTAGACTGGTTGTAGCCAGTCTAGCGTGCACATTATTCAGCCTCTAATGCATAAAGGAGTTCTGTGTTGCTTTTACTGTTCACAGTAACAGCTACTGATAATGCTATGCAAATATATTACAATGAGCTCATTAGTATTAAAATGAGCATTCACAATTTTCCGACAAGTCTGGAGATGTTGCATGAGAGCAACTTCTTGGTGGAGCAGTCTGCTTGCATTTATTAATAGTATCTGCATGTGTGTGTAAAGTGTGCCATGAGTGGAGGAGTGCCCTAGTGGTTACAGCACTGGTCTTGCAATCCAGAGGTGGCCAGTTCAAATCCCACTGCTGCTCCTTATGACCTTGGGCAAGTCACTTAACCCTCCATTGCCTCAGGTACAAACTTAGATTGTGAGCCCTCCTGGGACAGAGAAATATCCAGTGTACCTGAATGTAACTCACCTTGAGCTACTACTGAAAAAGGTGTGAGCAAAATCTAAATTAATAATAATGTGTGTGTATTACATATATGTGTGTCCCACATGTAAGAGCAGTGTTAAAAAAAGTTGTCATGGAAAAAAAAAGGAAACTCCATATGACATCACTGGATACACTGATATGATGGTAGCCTTTTTTCTTCCTGGGCATGCAGAAAAAAATCGATATTTACTGCAAGACTGTTCTGTGCATGTGCTAGGCACTTTCCCTACTGAGCAGTCTGCAGAATTTCTGCACAATCTCGTTTGCATGCAATTGCCCTTGTGCATCGATCGCTATTTCAAAATCAGTAAGTCCAACTGCAGATATAAATGCAGTGGTATTTAACGGTGACTTTTGAGCATCAGGGTCTGAGTGATTTTTAAAGCCTGAGGGTTTTCTTACTGAAGCTTGGCACATACTAATGGAATTAGCATGCACTAAATGCTAAGGAGCCCGTGGATATAAAATGGGCTTCTTAGCATTTAGTGCACTCTAATTCCATTATTGCATGCTAAGGTTTAGTCAAAGGACCCCTGAGTGATTTTTTAAAACTCAATGTACAGCTCTTCAATAGCTTTCAAGCAGTATATAAGAAATTAAATTAAAAAAAATAAAAATAATTCTCTCCACTTCTGAGACAGATGCAGTGCTGCCTATTTGTCACTCAGGGGCCCATTTACTAAGCTGTAATAGGCTCTATGTCTGGGCCCCAGGTTTGGCTGGTGGGGGTCCCCAACCCCACCAGCTGAAGCCTTCTTCAGCGCCGGTATCTGGCGCAGCCACGTTCTCTGCCTGCCCCCTGCTCTTCTTTCTTCTCGCTCCTCCTGTGCACGCTGACGCTGAGCGTGCACAGGAGGAGCGAGAAGAAAGAAGAGCAGGGGACAGGCAGCTGCACCGGAAACCGATGCTGAAGAAGGCTTCGGCTAGCGGGGGTTGGGGACCCCCACCAGCAAAGGTATTTGCTTGTGAGGGAGTGAGGCGAGGCGGTGGGTGGGCGAGGAAGCGAGGCGAGGTGAGACAGTGGGGAGGCAAGGGGGGGTGGCAGGGCGGCACTCAAAATGTGCCCCCAACCTCGGGCTCTGGCCCTCTCCCACCGTGAGGTCTGACTATGCCCCCGCTCTATGTGCATGCAGCACATGCCAAAATGAGACTACTGCCAGGCCAGCATGCCCTCCTGATGGTAATTTCAGATCTGGCACGTGCCCATGACACCCGGGCGAATTATTTATTTATTTCCAACTACGCACGCTGGTTCCAGCGGTAATCGGCACTTGGCATGTGCCAACTGGTCACCGCGCATGTAGTACGTGAGCCTTTACTTCTAGATCAGTGGGTGGCATTAAGGGCTCAGGCCGGTTTTGGGCACGCGCTGGTTTCATTTTTACCACAGGCCCTTTTCCTGTCCCATTAAAAAAAAACATTTTTTGTAGATGTAGTAAAACCTGGCCCAGCGCGCGCCTAATACACATGCCTACACTACCACAGGCCACTTTTTACCCCTCAAAGTCCTCTTTGCTATGTATCTCTGACTTCTGACTGTGTAGTCTCTTTGGCTCTGAAGCCAGAGACCCTGAGAGATTTTTAAAGCATGCTGCCTCTGAGACAGGCACAGTGTAGCCAGTCTTTCAGAGTCCTATATTGACCTTTAGATTATTTCTGTATTTGTTTCTACAACTTTTGCACTTTAGCAAGTTAATTTGTGATACAGCAATTTCAAATCACCTTCTCTGTCTGAATGCAGGAAATAAAATGGTGCTTTACTACTGGTTATTTTTTCAATGTTAATGTCAATGTAAGGCTTATTTATCACAATTTCCCTCTAGCAAGGGTTCAATGCGATTTACAAATTAAGAAAACCCAGGGCAATCCTAAACGGTTGATAACACTATATACTTGAAAACTAACAATTATTAATAGCACTAAAAATAATAAGCCTTCAATCAATACTGTATAGACTCTTTTCAAGGTCTCGGTAAGTAATAGAGAAACATTTCATACATATTATTAACAAGAATAGAAATCAATAACAACATTAAAAAATATGTCTTTAACGGTTTACGAAACTTTAAACAATTATTCTCAATTCTGATAGATAATGGGAGAGAATTCCATAAAGGTACTACAATAAAAACAAAAATAATATTTACCCCTCAATATTCAGCAGGCAGTTGTCAGCCTTTTTTTAAACGCTGGCCATCATCGGCTAAATTATTCCCTGATATTCAGTGCCGGGCCATGTCCAGGCACTGGCACTGAATATCAGGAGCCAATTTGGGGTGGTCAGGCTGCTGCAGCTTATGCGGGCCCGGCCGATATTCAGTCGTGCCCACATAAGAGTTATGCGAGCCAGCTGAATATGAGGCTGGGGCTGCATACATTAAAAAAAAAAATTTTAATTTAGATCCCCACAAGCCCCCGACATATTGCATCCCTTCCTCTTCTCCTCTCAACCCGCATCCACAAGCCACTTCCCCTGCATATGAGTCCAGAGTCCATGCAGGGCCCCCCAGGCCTTCCTTAATCCCTGGTGGGCCAGTGATGGTCGTTGGGGGCAGGAGTAGAATCCTCTCGCTCCTGCCCCTTGCAACACCTTTGCAAAATGGCTGCCATGACCTCTTGTGTCAGCCATTTTGCATTGACCAGACCCATTTTTGAATTCTATGTACCCCATGGAAATAACTTCAGATAACTCCGAGATTAATGAAGGTTATAGCAATAAAATGTCATCCACATAAGACAACAATAACTCTCCATAATTCAGTTGTAATAGTCCTAAAGCAGACATGGGCTATAATATCAAGCAACTCTTGTTCAGATTATCACCAGAGACTTATACAGTGACACTATCACCTCCTTTTTCCTGCTGTCCATAATTATTCCTATGCACACAAGCATCCTTCTGGTTTTTGCTGACACCTTTTCCACCTGTTTGATCAACTTAAGATCATCAAATATGATCACTCACTCTTCTTTCATGCACAGACGTACTTCACCAAATACTGTACAAGACCCAGTTTTTTAGCATTAAATATTAGCTGCTACATTCTAGACCATTCTTCAGGCTTCACTAGATCCCTTCTCATGTTAACTACACCATCCAGGGTGACTGCTCTATTGTGGATTTCGATATCATCTTCGAAGAGGCAAACCTTATCAGACAGCATTTCCACAATATTGTTTTCAAAAATATTAAGCAGAACCAGACCAAAAGCCAATCCTTGCATCACACAACTGGTAACATCTCTTTACTTAGAGGGAATTCAGTTTACCACTACACTTTATCATCTTCCACTCAACCAGCTTTTAACCCAGTTCATTACTTTGGGGCCCATACCCAGTTTATTTATAAGTTGCCTATCTAGTTTATTTTTGAAAGGGAAGGACGCCCATCTTCCGACACAAATCGGGAGGTGAGCGTCCTTCTCCCGAGGTCGTCCAAATCAGCATAATTGAAAGCCGATTTTTTGCGTCCTCAACTGCTTTCCGTCGCAGGGATGACCAAAGTTCACGGGGGTGTGTCGGCAGTGTACCGAAGGCGGGACGGGGCATGGTTAAGAGATGGGCGTCCTTGGACGATAATGGAAAAAAGAAGGGCGTCCCTCACGAGTATTTGGTCGACTTTACTTGGTCCCTTTTTTTTCACAACCAAGTCTCGAAAATGTGCCCAAACTGACCAAATGACCACTGGAGGGTATCGGGGATGACCTCCCCTTACTCCCCCAGTGGTCACCAACCCTCTCCCGTTCTAAAAACAAATTAAAAAACATTTTTCCAGCCTCTATGCCAGCCTAAAATGTCATACCCAGCTCCATCACATCAGTATGCAGGTCCCTGGAGCAGTTTTAATGGGTGCAGTGCACTTCAGCCAGGCGGACCCAGCCCCCCCCCCCCCCCACCTGTTACACTTGTGGTGGTAAATGTGAGCCCTCCAAAACCCACCCAAAACTGTATAAAAATGCTACAGCTATGAGACTTGGTCCCCTGCCTAGACTTTGGTTCAGGCTCTGAAATGAGGGAAAAACTTACAGGCCTGTGTGACTCTTGCTTGAACTCCCAGTGTTGGAGAACAACAGGAAACACAAGGGTGGGGGTCCAAAGGACAGAGTGACATTGTGGTCAGCAACGTTGGGAGAAAGGAAAGGTATAGCTAGACATAGGGTCTTGCTTAAGATTTGTGGTCAAGCGAGCTAAAGACGAAAACATGTTTACAAGATAAAGGCTGCTCATTAGCATGAGCCAATCAGTGGTAACCATGACATTAGCATGGATCCAATCAGGTATATCTACTGTCATATTACCCATATCCTAAGTGCACTTATAAAAATCAGTGTATTTCCTGGTTTAAGTTAGAGAGGGGCCGTGGTTGCTCTCTCTCTCTCTCTCCAGGGGAAACCAATGTGACCCGCAGAACTCACAGATTACCTAATTGCTTTCCCATGTAAAACCTTTTGATTGGTAAAAGAAATTATAAAAGATTAAGATTCAGATAGCACCTGTTTGCAGCTGGATTATTATATTCCTATAACTAATTGATTGTACATGCCTGTTGTCAATCACTGACTTGACTTGTATCTTGGCAAATAAACTCCTCATCCCAAAAGATGTTCTGTGGGCTTCACTTAATGATCAAAGGCTGTAAGTATAAATGCTTTTGCTCTATCAGGCTTTCTTTCACTGCATTGTATAACCTGTAGCCTAAATCCAGTTTGTCATAAGGCTGGTATTTTTACCTTGCCAGTGCTGAGAGGCGGACTAACGTCTCTCTCAGTGGCAATTCCTTTTAGAACTTCACAACTTCTTGATTACCCCAGTACTAGTGCTATTTAGAGATGGAGTCAGCCTTCTTGGGGGTTCTCTCTGCCACTGAACAGCTGAGCTCCAGTACCAGACAGAACCTAGGGGTCTCTGAACCCCTAAACAAAACAAAACCTACTGTACCCACATGTAGGTGCCCCCCCTTCATCCCTAAGGGCTATGGTAGTAGTGGCTTCAGGTAGATATTGAACATAATAGGTGACAGTATCGATCCTTATGGTACCCCGCAGTTCAGTGCCCATGATTGTGATGAGTTGCTGCTAAACATTATTGAATTGTTGCCTGTCTGATAGATAGGATCTGAACCAGGCAAGTACTGTTGCATTGATACCTATTTATGTCAGCCGTGTTAGCATGGTATCAAGATCCACAGTGTCAAAAGCTGCTGAGAAATCTAGCAATACTAACACCAAGGCAAATCTCATGTCTCATTTTTTGTGAAGATCATCTAGTAGGGATATGAAGACCGTTTCTGTTCCATAACTGGGTCTGAATCCAGATTGACATGGATCTAACCAGTTTCTCTCTTCCAGCCAATCATTAAGTTGAACACAGACTGTTCTATACATTTACCTAGAAATGGGATGTTGGATACTGTCTGGTAACTTTCAAGTTTGTCCTGGTCAAGGTTGTGTTTCTTTAGCAAAGGGTGAACCACTGCCATTTTCAAAGCTGTTATGCTCTTAGTCCTTTTATTGTAAACTGCCCAGATGCCATTTAGCGATATGAATAAATAAATAATCAGCGGCTTAAAAACTGATGACGCTGAGGGCTGAGAATTGGGTGGTTAGATTATAAACCCTTCAAGGACAGGTAATACAATTGAAAAGATGTGAGCTAAATTTCCTGTGGAAAACAGGCTTCTGATCTAATGGGACTGGCTCATTATTACATGCTTTATATTCTTTAAAAAAAAGTCTGTGAGTAGTTACAAGTCAGAAACAGAACAGACTTTTGGACTTACTGTTAACTTTCACTTTCTATAAATTTGTGTCATTAAACAGCTGTAACAGAAATAGGATTAAAACAGCATGGAGGTGTTTTCATGGTTAGTAAAACTATGTTAAGTTTTAAATGATATAAATAGGTACTATGGCTGAATGAGAGGTCATACAGTTTATTCATGCATATTCATTAGATTTGTGTCAGACAACTGGGAATAAGAATTGAAATCAGGTAGAAAATCAAGATGACAGCTTGCGCACTAGACACTTGGTATTCATGATACTAAACTGGCAATGCAGTTTAGACAAAGGTGTACAGCAGTAGCCACTGCAACTCTCTTATGATTTACTGTGATGCCATATGTTTATAATTTCTATATACTTTCCCTGCAAATCTGCAGAATGTCTTGGGTGCCTATTGGGTTATATCAGCTAGTGTTGTAGTTGATAGACTGGGGAGAACAATTTTCAAAGCAATTTCCATAAGAAAAAAATCATTTACCCATTTAACCTACTGTATGAAAATGTCATACCCTTAATATAGCTACAGGTATTTACATTGTTTCACAATGCATGACCATTTAGAGACATGAGAGGGGGTATGCCTAGCTGCAATTAGGTCAGAGGAGGAAAAGTATATATGGAGATTGCATTTTCAAATCCACTTACTTACTTTTCCAGCAAAATTTCAACAGAAAAGAAAGGTTAAGTGTCCTCACATATTTTGTACCTGCAGCAGTTTTCAAAGTGAAAGTTCCCATAATTTCCTTTACTTGCATACTTTCCTTTTGAAAATTGTTGCAAAGGATGGAGTGGTATTGGGTACCACTGTCCCCGGACAACTGGCTAGCTGCACTGAAGGTGGTGATGTGCTACATCAGGCTCAAGATTTCCCTGGATAACCAATCCCTGCAGCTGGTTAAGAATATAAGATTTAAAAGGGTGCTGCATCTCTTAGCCTGTAATTACTAAGTGCCCTCCAAAACAAATTTTAGTAGGTAAGTAACTTCCAACCTGTATAATGAGTTGCATGTCCAGTTGTAGGTACTGGACAAGGCAGAGGGTGCATGCATTTTATGAGCAATGGCTGGACTATTCAGAATGCTTCACAAGCTTCTGGATGAAGCAGGGGAGGGCTGGAGGTATAGAGGGACTATACCAGCAGCAGGATTCAAGTGAACTACGCTGCCCACCTAGTTGGTGACTTATACCATACCTCAGCTCTTATCTTAGCAGACATAAGTGCGAGAAGTTAGGCCAGAGATGGTGGGATGAACATGGTTAAATCAGTGAGGGAAGAGGTCTTTAATGATATCAGGTGCATTGTACACTTGCTGCATCTAATAATCAGAGAATTCCTAGCATCAGGGAGCAAGGGGAGTCCAGGGCCGGTCAAACCCGTTAAGCGGGGTAAGCACCGCAGGGGGCGCCTGCCTTTAAGGGCGCCGTTGCGGCGCTGCGCCACCATACCGTGCCACCCTTGGGGGTTTAAATCTTTAATTTACCTCCATCCCAGCGGCCGCGTCATTTCAAAGCCCTGCCCGTCTCTAGCCTTCCCTCCCTTCGTGAGTTCGTTCCGCAGAGTCCCGCCTTCTGACATCATTTCCTCGAGGGCAGGACTCTGAGGGAACGAACTCACGAAGGGAGGAAAGTGTAGAGACGGGCAGGGCTTTGAAATGACGCGGCCGCTGGGACGGAGGTAAAGTAAAAAAGACTTAAACCACAAAGGGTGGCAAGAAGAAAAAGGGGGATGTTGGGGGGAGAAGAGGGCGGGCAGGTGGCCATAAATGGGAAGGGGATGGGGTGAAGGACAATCGCTGGACAGGGGCAGGGTGGGAGAAGAAAGAAAGGAGATGCTGGGGGGGGGGGGGCGCCAACTCATTGTCTGCAGGGGGGCACCAGAGACCCTAGGACTGGCCCTGGGAGTGGCGACCTTATCCTGAAGCTTTGGTGTTTCAGAAAATAGCTAGTGTGAAGAGTGAGCATAAGCTGCTTCAGAAGCAGGAAGCTGGAGGACCACCTATGTACCAAGTCTTGGCACCAGCTGGAATTCAACTTACCTGTTGTTGGAAAGATTAGTGGAATGGGCAATCCTGCCTCAGATGTCATTGGTCACTGAGACCAGGCCTAAGAATTGTACAAATATAAAGCAGACCATAGAAGTCCTGAATCCCTTAAAGATGCCATGAAGGAACTGAGTTCAAGGACAGCTATCCTGAGCCATTTCATCCAAATAGTGAATATCCTACAGACTTTTACCACTGTGCATCCTCTGTTCTGTCCCTTGGAATCTGATTACAAATAGTATATAGGGAGATCTTCCTCTGTATTTTAATTTCCTGTGCTGGGACAAAACATCCTCAGTGCATACATCTTAGCCGGCCTCACCTTCCTACTCCCAGCTGGGTTTGTTTGGCCTCTCTGGTAGCTGCTTTGGCCCTTTACTGTTTTACAGCCTTTTGGCCTTTTCCAGTGTTTTCAATCCTTCCACGCTGCCTTGGGGTCAACCGAGAGTGCTGTTGCCTCTACCATTCTTGTAAATGTCTTGGAGTCTTCTTGCCAGTGTTGGTGCCATTTTATTCCTCTCAAAGGGGGTCTTTTACTAAGTCAAAGTAGCATTTTTAGCTCGCAGTAGAAATCAGCTGGCAGTATATGCCGAGACACCCACAGGAATATAATGGGCATCTCAGTGTTTAACGCCAGCTGATTTCTACCTCGAACTAAAATCGCTAACGTGACTTAGTAAATGACTCTCATGGTGCCTTGATGTTTTCCCTCCAATTTCAGTTTTGCTTTGCACTTTTCAACTACTTTGAGGTGTTCATTCTACTCTTTTTGGTCCAATCTGCTCTTCTGAAAGTAGCTTGCAAGTAGCTTGCAAATTCCATTTGCCCCTCTTCTACTGCTGTAGGCTGTTTGTCCCACTCTTGATGATTTGTAGTGCTGCTGCCTCTGTTACAGATGCCTGCCATCAAGTTTCCTACAGATTTGATTGAAAATAGATGGAAACGGTTATATTCTAAAATTGCTAATTCCATACACTTGAACGGAGATGAACAAGACAAATGCATGAATTATTTAGCATACAAAGGCTAATCAAATGGGGCTGGATTCAGTACATGACGCTTAAAATTCATCGTAAAAAAAAAATTGGCACTGAACGGTATGCTATAAAGGGTGTTCTGGGATGGGCACTCTTTATAGAATAGCATGTAGGGCTGGGATCCACGCTCAACTTTGGCTGTGAGGATTTACACCAGGGGCATAGCCAGACTTCGGTGGGAGGGAGGTCTAACCCCCCTGCCATTGCCGACACCACCACCCCCGCCATTGCCGACCCCCCCTGCCACCGCAGCCACCACCATCACCAACAACAACTTTGACCCCCCCCCCCGCCGATGACCCTCTCAACCCCCCCCCCCCCCCGCCATCTGGCAGGGGACCCCAGCCTTCACCAGCCGAGCTCCTCTTCTTCCTTCATTCTGTTTCTGAGTCTGACGTCCAGAACGAAGGAAGAAGAGGACCTCGGCTGACAGGCAAAGATAGGCGATGGCAGGTTGACAGCAGGTTGGCGGCGGGAGGGGGGGTTGAGAGGGTTGTCAGCAGGGGGGTCCAGGGCCAAATCTATGGGGGCCCAGGCCCCCGTGGCCCCATGTAGCTATGCCCCTGATTTACACCAACACTAACTAAAACCAGATAGAAATCCTAGCATGTAAGTTGGGTGCAGATCCATACTATTTTATAATATTGCATACATCTTAAGGGAATGCCCCTGACCTGCCCATATCTCTTCAATTATTGTGCTGCCTTTACAGATCCACATAGAAACACAAAGGTGCTATTCTACAAATGGGTGTGTGTGTTTTTGTGTTGATCTGCTGTTTCTGCCCGATTGTGGTGCCTTGTATCTGTTAAAACACTTTTCTGCACCAAAAACTGTCCAGGGATTGTGAGGGTAGGGGTAAACCACCTTTGACCAGTAGATATCAGTGGTAGGACAAACCACACCAGAAAAAAGTGTGTATGGGAGGGTTGAAACAAAAGGAGGAAGGAGTTGAGTAATCAAAAGTATATAACCTCCAATACAACGAAAGTATAAACATATCAAATACATTTTTTTAATGTTTGTTATTCCACTATGGTGCTCATTTTCAAAGCACATAGACTTACAAAGTAATGTGGAGGGGCATTTTCGATATGATGTCTAAGTCAGACTTAGGACGTGTTGTGCCAAAGGTCTAAAATCAAAGGGCCATAATTGAAAGAAAATGTAAATGTAAAATACAGAAAATAGATGTACAGAAATAAAACATCTACAACCAGCAGCGAAAAATGTCGTCAACGTTCAAAACTGCTCTGCATAGAATGTGAATCAGCATTACATATCCCTGCATTTACAGAAAATATGCACAGTCATGGACGGAAGTCCCCCTCCATGTGGAACACTTCTATAAATAGGCTGCACATGGAAGGGATAGCCATTTCTGTACAAGGTGGATAAAAATCTCTATTTACCGAGAGCCAAATTACTTCCCTGTGGAGACCAACCTCCTGGGATACCTGTGTCTAAGGCACAGAGGACTGCTTTTCAAGAGGCACCACCAGCTGCCCCCCAGGAATGGCTCTATCAGGGCCTGGACCTACAAAAGGGACACCCTGGCAAGGTAAGTGTCCCCCACCCCCCGGATCACAGTAGCATTAATGTACAAGCAGAAGACATGGGCAGGGTATGGGCACTGAGGTCCTTTCCTCTTGCTGTATATTTAATAGCTCCATCACCAATCCAAAGTCCAACAGTTGTTCCTGATACCAAGCATATCATGGATGTATATGTGATCTTCCAAAAATATAGGATGGAAGGCAAATCTAATCTGCAATCTGAATGTACACCACATCCAATGCCCACCTATGTCGAGCTATCATGAGGGACCTCACAGACTTGAACCCCTCCCCCCTTTCCTTAGCCCTGCTAACATAGTGATGGGAACATAGGCAGCAGCTCCGTAAAGTACATGAAGATGCTCAAAGGAACACCAGCTGTATCCAGTCCATCCCCACACCTCTGCAATACTGCACATTCTGCACAGAAAGACCACCATGCCACTCTCTGTCCCCGTGTTCACCTCAGCTCATGTATCATGTGTGCCTGAGTACAGCATCCCCCCCCCCCCCCCCATCTGCTTGTTGATATCTGTCACAATCTATGTGAGGAGCATTGCACAACTTAGCTTCCAAATTAATAATGTATGGGAAGGCAAGAAGCTCCATCACCAAAACCCTGGTCTACAAACTTGTGTTTTGCAGGCATTATGGCATCATAATGGAGTTGGAGTCCCTGAGGTGCTGGTACCGGCATGTCCGGAGAGACAACACGGCACTCATCCAGTGTATGCAGCGGTGCTTCCAGCCCCCATGTAAGTAACCCAAATAAATCACTCCTATAATACCATCTGTCCCAGATCAAGGGGCTGAGGATGCAGCTACCCTCTTTATAGTGTTCCCACAACCCCCTATCTGTTGGCCCCAACCCCTAACCTATGAGAAGACATGGGAAGGAATGGGAAAGGAGGGAAACAATGGCATAGGGTTAAGACATAGACAACATGTTAACCCAGTCTGCAAAGGAATACTTGAGCTTCACAAAATCCTCTTCCTTCATGTCTTCCTTTTGCAGATTTATTCTCTCGTCCATTTTTTATGTCCTTCACTTTTTTATCTGATTCTAAAATAACGTGTCATATATTCTTCTTGACTTACAATGGACTTTCAGCAAGTTGGAGTTTATCTCTGGCCCCAGTGCTCAAAAGTCACCATTACATGCCACGTGCGTTTATATCCATAGTTGAATTTACCGATTTTGAACCAGTGATCGATGCTCAAAGGAAACTGAATGCAAATGAGATGCACGGAAATTCTGCAAGTGGCTCAGTAGGGAAAGTGCCTAGCACATGCGTAGAATAGTCTTTTGGTAAGTATCGATGTTTCATGCATGCCTGGTAAAAACATTTGATAATCACATTGTAGGCACGTGTCCAGTGATGTTATATGGAGTTTCCTTTTTTCTTCTTTTTTTTTTTTTTTTTTGGTGTTCCATAACAAATTTTTAACACTATTGTTAAGTGTGGGACATACACACATATAATACACACACACATGGCACATTTCACACACATGTGCAGATACTATTAAAAAATGTAAGCAGACTGCTCCACTGAGAAGTTGCCCTCATGCAAAATGACAGCTCCAGACCTGCCGGGAAAATTTGGAATGTTAAAGGTAGGTGCTCCTTTCTGTGTACTGCATGGAAACGTCTGTGCATCGCACTAAATGCTCATTTTTAATACTAATGAGTTCATTGTAATACATTTGCGTAGGATTATCGGTAGCTGTTATGGCGAATGGTAAAAGCGACGCAGAACCCTTTTGGGCCCTAGACGCTGAATAACGTGTAGGCTAGACTGGCTACAACCAGTTTAAATCAAACGCTGCAAGCACAGTAAGCTTTGAGCATCGGAGACTAAGAAAGAAAGAAAGAAAGAAATGAAAAAGGAAGAGAGTAAGTAGAGAGAAAACAAGAGACGGATTAAGGAGACTGTAGTTAAGGAAAATGAAGAATTAACTTTATATGTGTTCAATTCATTTGGCACTGTTTTCCTATTACAGAGAAGGGAAATGTAAAGGACATAGAAAATGAAATGAAAAGGAAAGGAGATTTAAAGAAAGTCAAAGTCAATTAGAGATTATAGTGGTTTGCAAAGGTCTGGAATGGGTTGTTTGCATTGTGGAATTTTAGTACTGTTACCATTAATTTCATTCTATTGTTTTTAATTTGTGCTTATTTAGAGTTAGTTTTCTTTCTGGCTTCCTGCAGAATGATTCTCTAATGCTGGTTCAATGATAAATGCATGTTACCTATGTGAAAGGATCTAAAACACAGGTACTGATCTACACATTGCAATTTCAGTGTGGCTGAGCTGCTATTCAGATACTGTATATGTCCATGACATTATACAATTAAAATAAAGGTATGTTATTTAATTTTTTAAAATGTGGCAAGAAAATGATCATTTGGGGTTTCTTCGTGATGGTTAGTATTTGAAAGGTCAGCCTTTGCTCTTGCTGACAGCCTTGCACCATCCTGGCATTAAATGAACCAACTTTAGAAAATGGTGGCTGGTGGCCTCTGCAGTCCAGGCTGCAGTGAGTGCCCCTATCAGCTCTTTTTGTTGCTTGGATATTTCCAGTGCTACTTCATGCCACAAATTCTCAATTGGATTTAAGTCTAGTGACTAGATTGGCCAATTAAGGGTAGAGATCTGGGACCAACTAAAAATCTTGGCATTTACTCTTTGTACGTGCTTAGCCAAGATTCTTTTTGATTAGTCTCTCCAAACCTAACAACTCAGTTCTGCAATGTGAGCAAGCCAGGAGGAACTGGATGACTCAGTTGTTAGTTCAAAATGTAAATTTGTAGGCCTCATAGTAACACAGAAGCATAGTAGATGTCGGCACATAAAGATCTGTACGGTCCATCCAATCTGCCCAACAAGATAAACTCATTACATATGGTATGCATACCTGTTCTTGTATTATCCTTGCCATTTTTAGGGCATAGACTGTAGAAGTCTGCCCAGCACTGGTCTCATCCGTTGACACTAGTACTGATGCAAACTGTGCCACTGACACAACCAGACTGGACTCTGGGACTCAAAACTGAATGTGTGGGTATGAATTTATTCAACTTGCGGTTACTTCTTAGTTCTTGCAGTCCTGGAATGTGGTACAAATATTCTACCCATCCTTATTTGGGACCTACAGTGTTCATCCTATCCAGATTTTTTCATGAATATTCTATGATCTCTGTGCTTGTTTTCTTCTAGAATATCTTTGTTGCTGATTAACTTTTCTGATCAAATGATTTTGTCGAGGGATCTGGTTGAGATTTTGAGGGACAACACAAAATGTAAGCTGGTTTACTGAAAAAGTGTGTTAGACAATCAGAAGAACAAATTCTTACAGATTGAATTGGCTTCCTGACAGAGAAAAGTGCTTTTATTGTTGCATAATTTTCCACTTACCGACAATCAGTCAAGTTTATGACAAGAGCCACTTTGTTTTCACTATGCTAGAACGTCATTTGATATGCTTTGACAGTGCTCAAAAAATCACCAAAGTCATATCATTGAGTATTAACACAGATGAGTGACCTTGTATAAGCAGTGGCAAATTAGTTCTTCAATCCCGTTTAATTTACTGTTGATTAGAAAATCACTTTATACCATTTATGTGACAAATGATTGGTAATATCAACACATTAGAGTGCTGGGAATAGGTATCCTGTGGTGACATTTTTTTATTTCATTTTACACCAGCTAATATTTAGTAGTTTCATAAGAGCTTTGTGAACAGCATTCAAAAGTGGGATTTGTTGAACGTGGAACAACTTTTGAATTATCCTGAAACTTGTGAGCCGTCAAAAGATTTTAATTCTTTTTGTTAACTATTTCCATTTTATAAACAGTCAACCCTCACATCCAACTCACAAACAGGCATAAGGAAGAGACTGTTCAAAAGATGATGCTGGTTTTAAGCAGAGAGATTACTAGTACTGGACCAATGAGAATGATATTCCGCCAGCCATGAGTGGGAAAAAGTTGTCAACTTTCTCTAGTTAACACTATCTGAATATTCAGCCTCAGTCTACTCAGGATGAATATCTAGTTTAAAGTTAACTGGACAAGGTTGTCCAGTTAACTTTAGGACTGCTATTTGAGGTGCTTTGTTAACATTGTTGTCTTTTTTTAATAAACATACAGCAGAAGGAAAAAGCCATACAAACCATTTAAATGTAGACCTCTGTATCTATGGCTTTTTGCTTCTGGTGTTTGTTTATTATAAACAGACAACAATATTATTTTTAGTGAATGAACAGGCCTCGACCTGGAGCCAGTGCAATCTCACAAGCAAAGGAGTGGCTGGTGTAAATCTATGGGCTGAAAAAATGAGCCATGCCACTGTATTTTGAATAAGTTGCAATCATTTTCCAAGCAAGACTTAAATATTGTCATTATTTAAAAAAAAAAAAAAAAAAAAGCTAAGCACTGTAAAGATGAAAAGAATCCATGGAGCAATTTTGTATGTTTTTCACAGATATACAAATATACAGATATATGTGCATAAACCCTCAGAGTCTATAAAAGCCACACAAATTTGGGCACTCAAATTAAATTAGTTAATGAGCTGTTAACAATCAATTATTGGCATTTATTGGCACAAATTTGGATTTACGCATGTACCTAAGTACTATTCTATAATGCTGCACACCCAAAGTATCTCATGCACAACCCCAAAGGGGGCGTTGCCATGGGAGGGGTATGTGCAGGTCAGGGATATTCCCAAAATTTAGACACAATGTTATAGAATTTCAGGTTTGAGTGCTCAACTTGCATGCCTGGATTTACACCAGGTTTCAGCAGATGGAAATCCCTGCGTCCAACTTTGGGTGTAGGAATCAGCCCTATGCACAACTGTGTAAAGAGCGCTTGGTACGGGGTGCCCTTTATAGAAAGCAAGTTTATCGCGCCTCTATTTCCACGTTGAAATCAAAGCTCATTCTATAAAGTATGCTTTAATTTAGGCATATATTCTAGAATACGTTGAATGCTGGTCCACATGACTAAATTTAGTCGCAGTCAATTACGTCAACTAAAACCTGGTGTAAATCTCAATGCCTAAATTTGGTGCGGGGTAGATTTTAGAAACACCCAATGTCCTGCCCATTCCATGCCTATAACCACGCCCACTTTCCAATTATGCAACTTAGAATTTACGTGCACCATGTTACAGAATACGCTTAGCAACTAGTGTGCATAAATTCTAATTAATGCCAATTAGTGCTGATAATTGCTTGTGAACATCCAATTATCAGCGCTGATTAGCTTGTTAACTAATTAAGTTATGCACATTGTTATAGAATACGCTTCAATTTCCACACAGAAATCGAGAGTTAATGTAGATATTTCCAGTGCCCAGATTTGGATGATATTTACTGAATCTGGCCCAAAATGCCACATAAGATTACCCCAGGTAAAAGAACACATAATGAGAAGAATGTACATACTTTACATGACTCAGGTATAGGTGTCTTTGTGGGTATATTTTGGGACAGCATGGGTGGTGTTGCAATTGAAATACACACTTCATAAAATATGCGCATTCATGTGTACTATAGGTGTGAACATTTTAGCTGCAATTTCTGCAGCTGTTGTGCAGTTTTCTAGTTATGTGGAGGGGCATTTTCGATATGACCTTTAAATATGACTTTGGAAATCTGCTCAAAACATCCAAAATTTGAGTTGTGAATATAGCAATTTTTGAAATAGAAAAATGTTTATCTTTTTCTTTCAAAAATGGCCTTTTTCTAGACATCGATGTACTCAGTACTTTTTGGACCATTTTTGAAAAATAAACATCCAGTTGAAAAAAGCACATTATCAAGATATAAGGATTTATGGGGGTGGGGGGCAACATTCATAGTAGAATGGCCACACACACATTCCAGCAGAGCTATAGGGCACCCTAGGGAACATTGCAGTGGACTTCACATAAAAGGTCCCAGGTACATATTACACCATTAACCCCTTATCTTGTATGGTGAGCCCTCCAAAATCCACCACCCAGTGTACCCAACTATACACCACTACAAGTGTCACCTATATGTGGGTACAGTAGGAGTGAGATATGGGCCTGGGTCCCACTTTTCTATAGTTCTCTCCTACTCCAGGGACCTGCTTGATGCTTTTATAGGACTGGCCATAACATACGAGGCTGTTATAGAAGTTGGTATGTACTATTTCTTTCACATCTTTAGGGGGTGGGAGGGGATCAGTGACCACTGGGGGAGTAAGGGGGGTCATGCCTTAATCTCTCCAATGGTCATCTGGTCATTTTGGGAACCTTTTACTGACTTAGTCATGATAAAAACAAGTCTAGACCACATTTATCTACACTGATGACGTTACTTTATACATTCCCTACAAACATGATCTAACAGAAATTACCAACAAAATCAAGCTCAGCCTAGACATTATGAACTCATGGGCAAATGAATTCTAACTAAAACTCCACGGTCCATCCAGTCTGCCCAACAAGATAACTCATATGTGCTACTTTTTGTGTATACCCTACTTTGATTTGTACCTGTGTTCTTCAGGGCACAGACCGTATAAGTCTACACTATCCCCGCCTCCCAACCACCAGCCCCGCCTCCCACCACCGGCTCTGGCACAGACTGTATAAGTCTGCCCAGCACTATCCCTGCCTCCCACCACCGGCTCTGGCACAAATCGTATAAGTCTGCCCAGCACTATCCCCGCCTCCCAACCACCAGCCCCGCCTCCCGATCTTAACTAAGCTCCTGAGGATCCATTCCTTCTGCACAGGATTCCTTTATGCTTATCCCACGTATGTTTGAATTCCGTTACCATTTTCATTTCCACCACCTCCCGCGGGAGTGCATTCCAAGCATCCACTACTCTCTCCGTGAAAAAAATACTTCCTAACATTTTTCTTGAGTCTGCCCTCCTTGGAGTAAGGAACGTATTGCTTTCAAAATCTGCACAACAGTTCACAAAATCATCTATGGTGAAGCACCGGGGTACATGACAGACCTCATCGACCTGCCAACCAGAAACACCATAAAATCAGCACGATCATACCTAAACCTCCACTACCCAAGCATCAAAGGACTCAAATACAATCCACTTATGCATCTAGCTTTTCCTACTTAAGCGCACAACTATGGAACGCACTACCAAAAGTAGTCAAAACTACATTCGATCACCTAAATTTCCCGAAACTACTAAAGACAGACCTGTTCAGAAAGCATACCCCACCGACCCAACATAAAAACCTGGATGCCTGCGACACAATGTAACCAAAGACCGTAATGGACATACCCTAACTCTTCCTCTCCCTCTCTAGTTCCCCCATTGTATTTACCATACATGCAACTCATTCTACCACAATTTCACCTTGTATTGTTCAAACCTGTATTTGTTCATACTGGAATCAGCTAACGTTGTTTACGGTACTATGTAAGCCACATTGAGCCTGCAAAAAGGTGGGAAAATGTGGGATACAAATGTAACAAGTAATAATAATAATGTTAAAAATGTAGCACCACACTTTTTTGTTTGTTCCATTATGGCAGAAAATGTCCTAAGTCTTAGGAACGCCCAATCCTGTCTCCAACGTGCTCCTGACATGCCCCCATGTGATTTGAACGTACTGTTGACAAACTGCATAACAAAATGTTTAGCAAATGGTTTTTGAAAAGAACGATTTGAACAATTTGTCAAGCAAAATGTCGAAATGCCACTTTACGACAATTTTTTAATGTTCTTCTCTTTCAAAAATGAACCCCATACCAACCTAGTATATGTCTTTACAAAATAAGTCCAATGTAGGTGCCTACTGGCCTTCCTAACAGGCTCCTGTTATAAAATGACTCCAGAAGAGTTATTAGAAGTCACTTGACTCTTGACAACTAGGTTTCACAGTGTTGTACTCTAACCATGAATTTACTCTGCTTACCCAGTGAAAACTGTCCTTAAAGAATTTCACAAATATGTGTGTTCTCTACACCCTCCTGGTTCTTTCCTCATTTGACCCATTAATACTGAACATAAAAGTCCCAGTGTGAGGTGAGTAATGCCTGAAGAAACTTTTAATTATTGTGCTATTTACTCATCTTCCTTCTGAAGACACTAATTTAATATTCTGGTTCAACAAATTAGTGACAGCACAATTCACAGCTGGTGAACTAGATTCTATATCTTTGCGGAAGCTGAAGATTGAGCTCTTCTCTGTGACATGTGTTGTGAGATTTAAAAAAAATGTTAAAAGTAATAAACAGAAATAAAACAACAATCTATGTTTTGTTTTATTTCTATTTATTACTGGTAAAAGTGGACTAACACGGCTACCACATCACTTTACCCAAGATTTTTTTTAAAAACTGTTGAAATCTCACACCTTTTGCCTTAAGAAGTGTTTCCTGTTACAGAAGCAATATTTGCCACAGAACAATGTAGTACGCAGTTTAGATTTGTTCCTGACAAGAAATCAGTGTAAAATTTTGGAAAGGGATTGATACTGAGATCTTTGAGGCAATTTAAGTGTTCTAAAATATAGAAATAATTCCCAATTCATTAAGGGGCCCTTTTACTTAGCGATGCTAAAAAGTGGCCTGCACTATTCCTAGCGCAGGTCTTTTCCAAGCGCTAAGGCCACTTTTAGCGCTGCCGGGAAATGGGCAATTTTCCTATTTCTTCAATAACAGCCACAAGCTAATTTTCCCATTAGCACATGAGCACTTAACGACACCCATTTTGTAGGCCTTAAGGGCTTACACGCTAATCCTGTGCTAATCAGTTAGCGCTCAGCAATGCCCATGTGGTAACTGATTGGCATAGCCATGACCACTCTCCACCCCCCAAACATGCCCCCCAGCACTAAAAAATAATTTATTTTTTTAGTGCATGGGTAGTGCGCACACATGCAAAAATTATTGCAGGAATGCCTGAGTGCACCCCGCGGTAGAGCATTTTAACCTGCGGTAAATATTCCTTAGTGCTTACCGCAGCTTAGTAAAAGGACCCCTAAGGGATTACTTTGAGATCAGATCCAGTTCTACAGCTCACTGAAGGCCCCTTTTGCAAAGGCACACTGTGCTTTTTAATCTTGATTTGATCTTGATTTGCACACACTGCCTCTATTATATGCAGATCTCTTTCATGCATACTCCATTTTGAATATCCTGAAATCCTGACTGGCAAGGGATACCAGCGACATAACGTAACCAAAGACCGTAACTGGACATATCTTAATCCTTCCTCTCCCTCTCTAAGTTCCCCCCAATGGTCTTTACCATACATGTACCTCGATATCACCTTGTTCATACCGGAATCGGCTAACACCGTTTACGGTACTATGTAAGCCACATTGAGCCTGCAAAAAGGTGGGAAAATGTGGGATACAAATGTAACAAATAAATAAATAAACTGTGGCAAGAAAATGGGGGGTTGTTAATGATGGTTAGTATTTGAAAGGTCAGCCTTTGCTTTTGCTGATGGCCTTGCATCATCCTGGCATTATATGAACCAACTTTAGAAGATGGTGACTGGCTGCAGTGAGAGCCCCTATCAGCTCTCTTGTGGTTTGGATATTTCCAGTGCTACTTCATACCACAAATTCACAATTGGATTTAAGTCTAGTGGCTGGGTTGGCCAATTGAGGGTAGAGATCTAAAAATAAGCATGTGCTAAATGTTAGAGACACCCATATATTCCTATGGGCATCTCTAGCATTTAACTGCACTAAAAATGCTAGCGTGCCTTTGTCAAAGACCCCCTGAGCATACTCGCATACAATAGTCCCAAATCTGGCAATTTATTACTCTTTCACTACAACATGAAAAGCACAGTGCATTCACATACAGAATATTTTCTTCATCTCTTAGGGCTCTGTTTACTAAGGTTGCTCTAGCATTTTTAGCATATGCACAAAATTAGCGCGCGCCGTGTAGGTGCCCGTAGGAATATTGTGGGTGCCTACACAGTTAGCATGGGCTAAAAGCACTAACGCGCCTCTAGTGTGGCTTAGTAAACAGGGGCCTTAATTCTTTCCTCATGAAAGTGCTTAGGAATAAAATACAGTGAGATACAGTAAGAACATTCTAATTGGTTTTGATACATCCTACATGTCACTTCTGTGGCAGGCCGCTATCATCATTGTTGTCATTTCCCTACCAAAACATGAGTTGGTCCTTGCTTTCAACATAGCTTTGGGGTCCTTTTACCAAGCTGCGGGAAAAAGGGCCCTGCGCTAGTGGCGAGGGCTGTTTTTCCAATGTGCCAGGGCCCTTTTTATTGCAGCGGGTAAAAGGTCCCCAGACACCCAGGCCATGCAGAAAGAGAACTCTTACTGTGTGGCCATGCAGCGGGGAGCCCTTACCACCACCCATCGATACTTAATTACCGCCGGGTTAACCACCACACAAGCCATTTCCGGGGGGGGGTTTCTTTTTCCCACAGAAATGTCATGTGCTTGGGGCGGGACTACCACCGGCAGCTGTGTTGGGCCAGCGGTAGTCTCAGAAGAGCCCAACACAGGCTTACCGCCACTCTGTAAAAGGGTCCCTTTGTGACATGACTTTGTTATAGTCAGTCAATATCCCTCTAATTCTGTAAAAGCTGCTAAAAATTGTGCGTGCAATTAAATTATACAACAAGCTAATTAGCACCATTAATTAGCTTTTTAACAAGCAATTATTGGCACTAATGAAATTGAACTTTATGTGCATAAATCTCATGCCTAAATTTTATGTGCAACTTGAAAAAGGGGATGTGGAAATGGGAGGGTCATGGGCAGAATGGGGGTGTTCCTAAAATTAATGCGCTTAATTATAGAATAAGGAGGGTACACACCTACATTAGGCGCATAAATTTGCACCATGTTTCAGTTGGTGCAAATGGCCACACCTAAAGTTAGGTGCAGTTTACGGGCTTAAGTGCTATTCTATAAAACCATGCCTAACTTAAGCACAGCTTATAGAATAGCACTTTTCTTGGCGCTGATTTTTTTTGGAGCCAATCTAACCCTATATTTTGTTCATTTGTCCTATAGGAGGTCATTTTAGAAGGCTCATACAGTATTGTATTTCTACATAGCAGTGTTCACACATGCAAATTCTGATCTAGGTAAATAGCAATTTCAGGAGAGCTACTGGCTACACCTAAGATCTGGAGCATGTACAGCTTTGAAGAGGATATGTGGTAGGCGTGGTTTGAGTGGGAATGAAAATTATGCATGTATTTTCAATTTTGCATCCATAAGAACATAAGAATAGCCGCACTGGTCAGACCAATGGTCCATCTACAAGTAACATAGTAGATGTACGGTCCATCCAGTCTGCCCAACAAGATAAACTCATATTTGAATTATGTTACCGTTTTCAAAAATGTGTGGGATAAACATAAAGGAATCTTGTTCAGAACGAATGGATCCTCAGAAGCTTAGCGGAGATTGGGTGGCAGTACCAATGGTTGGGAGGTGGGGGCAAGTGCTGGGCAGGCTTCTATGGTCTATGCCCCGAAAATGGCAAGGATAATCAAGGTCAGGTATACATATAAAGTAGCAACATATGAGTTTATCTTGGGCAGATTGGATGGATCTAGCCCAGTATCTTGTTTCAAACAGGAGCCAAGCCAGGTCACAAGTACCCACATTACATCCACATTTTAAGATACCAAGATCTCAGAAATACCACCTGCTCTGAGCAGGCGTGTCAGCTAACTGCTCATTTGGACTTGGGGTTCATGCGAGTGATCGAAAAACCAAATGTGCTTACTTCTCTGGTGTTTTAAACTACCTCAGAAAGCCAGAAATTGAAGCTGTTCAGCTGTAATTGACCCTTCATGGATGTCTTGTATTATCTAGCACATACATGCATAGATTGCAAAATTAGCACATACTGTATATGTGCAACCACCAGCACATACATATTCAGGAGGTAATTCTCTGAGAAGGTGCCTCAATGCTGTAGAGTGAGGGCCTATTTGGGTGCCCAGATGCCATTACAGAATATTACCAGTATCAGGACCTAAAATCTAGGTGCCTGCAGTTACAGCAGCCTTAGACCTGGTGTAACTGCATGTGTCCACATGTGGAAGGGGCACAGACAACTTACACTATTCTGTTGTAACCCTGCCTATGCTTCACACCTCTGTATGCCCCCATTTGGGCACCATGCCAGTTAGGTGCTGCCTTACAGAATAGTGCTGAGGGGGAATATTGACATGTTCACATATATGTGTGCCCATGCATGTGTCAATGGCAGTACTGTGTACATTTATGCACTTATTGCACGCTTCAATGTAAGTGCCCCATTATAGAACTGGCTCCACAAAGTCCTGAGTGGTGCCATTTTTTAAAACATTTTATTTTGTAAACTGGTTGCTCCTGCTGTAGACAAAACTGGCCCCAAAGCCTTTTTCCTGCGCAGTTTCGATTTTGGCCAAACTTAAAGTTTCATTTTCGGCCATGTTTTCAGTTTCAGCTTTGGCTGAAACCAGGTGATAAGGCTCGGCTGCAGATTCTGCCAAAATCTTTCAGACTGTTTTGGTGGATTGACACCTGGCCAGATAATCGGTTATCTGCCAGTATTCAGTGGGGGCTAGCTGGCTATCTCCCGTTGAATATCACTGGTTTGCAGCTAGCAGATAGCCAGTTATGTCGCCGACATAACTGGCTATCTGCCGATATTCAGCTCCATTTAGTGACTATGTTTGGCTGTGTGAATATGTGGGATATCTTTGGCCGGTTAGAAGATAACCGGATAAGTCTGAATATCAACATAGCCGGCTATATTCTATCCAGCCAAAAATAAACTGGATATTCACTGCCAGTCAATGGAAATGGCCCAGCATTGAATATCCGGATTTAGCGGTGACCATGGAAGATAGCTGGGCTAACTCCCACAGTCTGAATATCAGCCCCTATATATTCCCGCTTGCTTGTATGTATTTTACAAAAGGCTCTATGTTGAGTGAGCCTTTTATAAATAGTCTGTAAATTGTGCATACCCTGATCTAGATGTCCCTTTCCCACCTAAGCATCCTATACCAAATTGGGTTAATAATTTGTCTAATTAGTATAGTGCTATCTTAGGTTCATTAAGTCCTAGGAATATGACAGAGCAACAGAGTGGACACCGTGGAAGCACAGACAGAATGAGAATTGATCTAATAGAGAATGAAGGATGTTGCATGCTTGGAAATGAACTTTCAGTGCAACAAAGGGCAGAGTCTTGCATCAAGGGTACAGAAATTCAAAAGAGTAGTACATGATAGGATAAAATATTAATACATATGACCAGAAGACAGAGCTTGGGATGATAGTGTCCCATGGTAGTGTGATATAGCTTTGTGCTATGTCCACAGGAATGCTACACACAGAGAAGGACAACTAGCCAGGAAATGGAGAAATTAATGCCCATATTCAAGTCATTGATAGTGGTAATGCAGAGAAAGGCAAGTAAAATGGTGAAGGACCCACAATTAATACTGTAGGGCAGAGGTGAAACGGAGAGGTAGGGGTACAGATTTTTAAATCAAATAAATAAAACAACAAACATAGTTGATGACCATCCTTGCATACGAATGCTTCTCCCACTCTCGGTCAAAGCAGGGGCGTAGCCAGACACAGATTTTGGGGTGGGGCCTAGGCAAGAGTGTTCTCCTCCCTCCCCCCCCCCCCCCCCCCCAAACCACCACCAAAATATATCTCAACTGACGGGAAAACGCTTCTTTCCACCTTGGCAGGCTGCAGCAGGCACGTGCTGAAAAATGAGCATGCTCAGGTGCCGGTATCATGGAGAGTAGCAATTTTTGTTACCATCAGGGGGTAAGCTGGTCAAGCTTGGATCCCCACCAGCTACCGCTAAACGTGTGCTACTGTTGGGTGGGCCTGAGCCCTAAATGGGTGGGCTCCGCCCCCCCAGGCCCACCTGTGGCTACGCCACTGGGTCAAAGTCTGTCAGCATTGAAATGAATATCAGATTTCCTGACAGAACCAGAAAAAAAATGCTTTTGAAAAGCATGATTGTCTTTCATGGAGAGTCTGTTGTTCCCATAACCAAGCAAAGATAAAGTTCACGTAGCTTTGAGACATTCGCCAAACAGGCAGACCTACAAAGCTATGCTCCTGTCTTTCAACTATTGTGCCAAGACCCTGAAAACAGATGTGCTTCAGGCAAAACTTCAGACAGTCTGTGAAGCTTGTTTTCACAAGATGGAGTGTAGGAGGAGAGTTATGTATGATGATTCAAGCTTACCAAAGAGCTGACAAATAATCAACTGTGGCAAGGGTCATCTATTGATAAAATTAATTATTCTAACAGTTTTGTCTATAGCGTTTGGAAAAAGAAAAAACCAGACTTAGTCATGTAGTTCCCACTGATTGTACTGTTTTCTTTCTTTGCTCTCATGATTAGAGTTGACAGCCTGCTAGACACATCACTAATGCCATCAGAGCAAATGGAAACAAACTGCCAGAGAATTTACTTTTCACTGAAATAGCCAACAACCAATTTCTCTTCTCCGTAAGACAAAATATTCTCTCTCTCTCTCTCTCTCTCTCTCTCTCTCTCTCTCACCCAAACAAAAATTGTTGAGAGGAAGGGGACTATTGCAGGTTGAGGAAAAGCACTGCCACTAAATGCAACAATGTTACATAATGTTAGGTATGACTGAACAGCAGTAGCACAACACTGAGAGTGTGTGTGTGTTGGCCTGTAGAAGTTCAGCGCTATGAGTGTAGCCATGTGCATACTAAGCGGAAAGAATGTATTATTCTGGGTAATTTACTCAGAGGTAACTAGCTGGCCAATTTCCTTTGAAAACCACCCTTAGTCTTCCTATGCTCTGTACCTTGCAGAGGCACCAAGAAAATTAAACAGCATATTGTGTTGATTATTCATTTGTGAAGCATTTGTGCACTCAAATATTTCAAGATGAATACCTCAGAAACTCACTTGTAAATCTTACTCTTTGTCTTTACATCTCACTCTTGAGGTAGTCTTCCCTTGGCAATGGGGGATTAAAATTGGTCACTCCATTAAAAGCATGCACTTGAATGAATCCAACAGCAGCCATACCCAAAACTAGGTCAGGAAAGATGTTGTCTATGCTATATCTGGAGAGGCACAGAGTTAAGGGAGAAAGCCATGAACAAAGAGCCTGGCAGGGAGGGGGGAACCATAAAAGAATGAATGAGCCTGTATGGTGGGGATTGAAAAAGAGTAAATGGAATCCCATTGTAGGGAACCCACAGTAATATAATCTGGCTTTGGCTGTGGGACAGTGTCATTCTGTGGTCAAACTGTAAAATCCATCATTTGAAATCTTGTCAGTTACATCCAATAGTTTCAGATGTTATCACACTTTCTAAAATACCATCTTAAGTAGAGGAGTGTGGTAAAATACCATCAAAACCAAGCATGTCCTGAGGTGGATTGTCACAGTTCTGATCTCTATGTTCAATGTAAAACGGAGTTCAAAATCTATAGAATAATTTTGAATGGTTAAGGTTGGTGGCAAAGGCTAACCCTGTTTTTGGATGTAAGATCATTTAAGGTGGCCATGCATGCACTTCTGACATCACATTTGGTCTATTGTAACTGCCTTTATACAGATTTCCAAGAGATGTTCACACATAGGGAGTACTTTGACTTAGCTACACCTTTCTCAGTTGTTCGTGAGTTACATTCAGGTACAGTACATATTTCCTGTCTCTGGAAAGATTATAGTCTATGTTTGTACCTGATGCAAGAAAGGGTTGAGTGATTTGCACAAGATCTCAATGAGTATCAGCTGGATTTGAACTGTATCTTTCCTGGTTCTCAGTCCACTGCTCTAACCATTAGGTTACTCCTCCACACAGATTGCAGGTGATTCAAAATGTTGCTAGGTGGGCTTGTGTTAGGGCAATCTCAGATTTGTTTCAGGTATTCATTGGCTTCCAATAGTGGCACAGGTAAAATTTAAGGAGTCAATATTCAAATGGGATTGAACTAGAGAAGAGGGCTTAAACCTGGTTTAAATGATGCTGACCAGTGAAAACTTGGATGTTCAGCAGCAGTCACCCAGACAAAGTGGCTACATATCCAGCCAGGCTGTTACGACATTATGGTTAATGGCCGGGATGGTGCCAGGACTTACCAGCGGCCATCTTGGATGCATTCCAATGAATGCAGATTTTTTTTTTAACATTGATGATATAGCTAAGTATATTCTTAGGGGGTCTTTACTTAGCCGCAGTAGCATTTTTTACCTCATGGTAGAAAATAGATGGTGGTAAACGCCGAGACGCCCATAGGAATATAATGGGCATCTCGGTGTTCACAGCCAGCTGATTTCTACAGTGAGCTAAAAACACTACCACAGCTTAGTAAAAGACCCTCTTAATGTTGTATTGGTTGTTAGTTTATTTATTAGTGCTTCCCACATTCCAATGATGTCATCTGCACCATTGGAACATATCCAAGATGGCTGTTGAAACGCATAGAGGGGCATAATCAAAAAGGGATGCCCATGTTTTGCTGAGGACATCATCGCAAAACGTCCCAGTGGAGGGGCGGGGAAACCCATATTATTGAAGCAAGATGGATGTCCATCTTTTGTTTCGATAATACGGTCGGGGACGCCCAAATCTCAAAATTTAGGTCATCCTTAGAGATGGTCGTCCCTAGACTTGGTTGTTTCTGATTTTCGGTGATAATGGAAACCAAGGATGCCCATCTCAGAAACGACCAAATCCAAGCCATTTGGTCATGGGCAGAGCCAGCATTCGTAGTGCACTGCTCCCCTGACATGTCAGGACACCAACTGGGCACCCTAGGGGGCACTAAATTGCTCTCAGGTACATAGCTCCCTTACCTTGTGTGCTGAGCCCCCCAAAACCCACTAACCCACAACTGTACAACCGTTATCATAGCCCTTACGGGTGAAGGGGGCACCTAGATGTGGGTATAGTGGGTTTCTGGTGGGTTTTGAGGGGTCACATTTACCACCATAAGTGTAACAGGTAGGTGGGGTGGGCCTGGGGCCGCCTGCCTGAAGTGCACTGCACCCACTAAAACTGCTCCTGGGTCCTGCATACTGCTGTGATGGACCTGAGTATGACATTTGAGGCTGGAAAAAATATTTTTAAAGATTTTTTTTAGGGTGGGAGGGGGGTTAGTGACCACTGTGGAGGTAAGGGGAGGTAATCCCCGATTCTCTCTGGTGGTCATCTGGTCAGTTGGGCCACCTTTTTTGTGCCTCGGTCGTAAAAAAAACAGGACTAGTAAAGTCGTCCAAGTTCTCGTCAGGGACACCCTTTTTATTCCATTATGGGTCGAGGACGTCCATGTGTTAGGCACGCCCAAGTCCCCCCTTCGTTACACCTCTGACACGCCCCAGTGAACTCTGGTGGTCCCTGTGACGGGAAAGCAGTTGGGGGGCGCCCAAAATCGGCTTTTGATTATACCGATTTGGCGACCCTGGGAGAAGGACGCCCATCTTACCGATTTGCGTCAAAAGATAGACGTCCATTCTCTTTTGAAAATGAGCCTGGTATGTTTTTTCACTTTTTTGAGCTTTTTCTGGTGATTGTTGCAGCGACTTTTGAAAAAAAAAAAAACAAAAACTATTGTTTTGAAGGGCATAAACTTGTATATGCTCATTCTGTTTCTGTTTTAATTTTAAATTTGTGATAAAACCCATTTTTTATTGTTTCCCATTTTTTAAATTGCCTGTTTTTGTTCCATTTAAAAAGTTTGATGAAGCTGAAAGAGGATAAACTCAGAAGTAACCTAAGGAAATACTTCTTCACGTAAAGGGTGGTGAATTCATGGAACGGCCTCCTGGGGTAAGTGTGGAGACGAAAATGTATCTGACTTTAGAAACCTTGGGACAAGTGCATAGGATCTCTAAGTGAGTGATAAGGAGAGTAGATGGCATGGATGGCAGTCTGGTCTTTATCTGCCTACATTTTCTCTGTTTCTTTATTTTAGAAAATATGTGCTTAAATGCTAACCCATCCCAACTCCACTCTTGGAAGTGACGCTGCTGAGGTCAGATAAACCGATATGCCTGCAGGCTGTATGCACTAGGAATGGGCAACCAGAAAATTTTCACTTTGTGTCGTTTCCAGAAATGTTTCATTTTGATTGTTCTCACTGGCCATTTTTTTCATCTCAGGAGCAAAGTCATTGATGCATGGTGGGACCCTATTCTATAATGGAAACAAGCATCTAAATTCCATACAGATAGCAAACTCGGTATTGACATACTAGATACCATGTACATTTATATATGCAGGTAGTTTCTGTGTCCACTGTGGGCTTACAATCTAAGTTGTGTTTGTTTGTGTTTTCTGGTACCTGGGGAAAGTGAAGGGTTAAGGGCCCTTTTACTAAGCTGAGGTAAAAAGTTGGCCTGCAGTAGTGCAAGTGCATCTTTTGGGCCATTTTTTACTACATCTAGGAAAAAGGGTGTTTTTTAAGAGGGCCAGAAAACGAACATGCCTGAGACGTTACCACCACCCACTGATCTATTGGTAAGGTCTCACGCACTACCATGCGGTAAGCATACAGCACACACCACTGCTGTTTACCGCCGGTAAGCGGCTCGCGTAGAAAATAGAAAATTATTTTCTACCACGGGATTCGGCGCACGCCAAATTTAGAATTACTGCCCAACTCACACGCTAGCTGGACAGTAGTGCCGATTTGGTAAGTGCTGTATGTGCATAGGTCCTTATGCAGCTTAGATAAAATAGCCTCTAAGTGACTTGCCTAGGGTCACAGGAGCCACAATGGAAATCAAACCCAACCCTGTTGTAGTTGTATTGTGTAAGTCAGTGTTGTGGAACAAAACAGCGAAGTGGGCTGCAGATGGAACAACAAGGCGGAGCCAACCATTGGATGAGCAGATTTATTAAAGGACCCGGCATGGCCTGTGTTTCAGCATCACAGTAGCACAGCATTTCCTAGTAATATCTTCTCACCACTCACACACTGAAAGTGTGAAGATGCCAAGAAGTGTGCGAGCGGTGAGGAGTTCTGTATAGGACTTTTAAATATTGTTATTAAGTGTTTAAGTAGGAAGCTTCCTCCAGCGGTGGGCTCCACATTGTAGTTCCATCTGTGGCCCACTTAGATGTTTTGTTCCACATTTGGTTTGTGTTGCTGCTTCCCTCTAGTTTGCTCTAAGTTATGTGTTTACTGGAAGCTCCATCTACATCTCACCCTTTTTTCCAAGCCTGTAAATAAACGCTACGAAAGTTACATGGGTATTTGCAGAATAGTTCTTAGACAGAATATAGCATTTACATTTGTATGTTTTCAGATAGAGTATGTGCATATATTAGAGAGTTGAATGGGGACAGAAATCTTACTCATCTTCACCCATCCCCGCTGGAATTTTAACCGTCCCCACCAATCCCCGCTAGAATTTAACTTGTCCCCACCCAGTCCCACAAGAATTAATGGTACATTTAAAAAATTCCGGTCGGCTCTCTCAGTCTCTCTCTGGGTTTGAGCAGCAGCACCACAGGCAAGGAAGGAAGGGAAGTTGGAACAATCTGGTGCACACATGTAAGACTTGTCTCTGATTCAATGGCACTGTGTGCTAAGAGATCGCCACATGCACGCAACAGTAGGTCAGGTGACATCTGATTGCTTGTGCCTATGTCAGAGCTGAAGTGTGCACATCAGCCCGGGAGCAGAGAGGATTAAAAGCAACATAGTAAGTGACAGCAGATAAAAACCTGAATGGTCCATCCAGTCTGCCCAATAGTCACACTCATTATCAATTCAATGATTAAATCAACAAGGAATGTGATATTATATACTTGATTATGGTCTTTCTGTGGTGTTTCTGGGACATAGACCATAAAAGTCTGCCTGGCCCTATCCTTCTGTTCCAACTGCTGGAGTTGCCCTTGAACCACTCCAGCCTATTCATCTTCTCATTTGCGAGATACAGACTGTAAGTTCTGTCCAGCACTGTCCTCATGTTCCAGCCACTAAAGTTACTGTCTAAGCCCTTTCCAGCCAATCCTAAACCAGATTGCCATATATGAGACACAGACTGTACAAGTCTGCCTGGTATCGGCCCTAGTTCATCAGAGCCAGAGTTGCTATCTAAGTGTCACTCGACACATCCATTTTCTAGAGATCTTCTGTTGTTCATTCCACACCTTTTGACTTTCATCACCATTTGTGTCTCTACCATCTCCTTACTGGAGACTTTTCACATCTGTGCTGTTAAAGCAAGGAGAAGGAGGAGGAGGAGACAGCACTCAAAGAACTTGGTACTCAGGAGGTGAGAGGCTGGCACAAGTGCAGGACACACTTTCATGGGAACCACCCGCAGGAACTGCTTCCGTCCCCACAGGATCCCCGCAGAACTGCTTCTGTCCCCGTGCAGGTCTCTAGCACATATGCCATTATTCTAAACATCTTCCTTTAAAAATGACTCCTAAGTGTTCTCCAAGACCTGGACATCTCTGCTCTGAATGTATATAATGCTATTGCTGCTTCTGGAACTGTGGCACTGTCATTAGCTTAAAAAGACAGATCATATAGGAGAAATGGACAGCTTTTCTGAAGATCTGATGATCTTGTACCAATTTGTTAACATTATTTTTAGAATATACTTAAGCACTATTCTAATTTTCACAGCATTAAGGGTCTTTAACCTGGCCTATAATTATTATTCTAAAAGAATTCTGAAGCTCCTTGTGGAATTCAGGTCAATTAAATCACTCAGCTGACTGACATTCCCTCACTGGTTTACTGACATTAGTCTCTTGCAGAGGGAAATGGAGACTGGATTCTCCATTACACGTTTCTCCTTATGTTTACTGAATTTTTAAAAATGCTCACAGATCCGTGAAGCATTTATAAATATGAAATTCATATTCTGCTCAAGGAAAGTATTATAATACAGGCGCTCTATAGGCATTTCAGTGACATCCTATGTCATTTGATGTTGGGTTGTTTTTTCCCTGAAATGACAGGAAAAATCCTGAACTGTTTTCTTCTTGAATCATAATAGTGGGCACTTTTCGCGAATAGCGTACCTATTTGCAAACAGTTTGTACTATTTCTGAAGAGTGCACATTCTTTCCTGACAGCAGGTGCATATGTGCACATATCAGTATGGCCACCAAAAGAGGATAAGGGAGGGCAAGATTCCCTGTGCCTGGCCTCCAAGGCGGGCCTAGCACCAGCAATCAAGACAGCTCTGTCAGCCATGGGTCCTTCTCCTGATGCGCCCCACATATGCAGAAACAGGAAGTTACTTCAATGGAGGCGGGACATGGCAGAAAGAAGGACTCAAGGCCAGCAGACCAGTCTCTCTTGATCACTGCTGCGGAGCAGGCACTAGCGGAGGGGGGAGGGGCAGCAGCAGTAGCAAGGAGGGGGACAGTGACAAGACCCTGAAGATTGTTTGCCCCAGGCCTGGTTTGTCCCTCGACAGCCCTGACTATGAGGAAAGAGTGTATCCTAGTCACGAATAAGCTACACAGTTTCAGAAGAATGCACACCAATTATGATATGGCCCCCAAATAAATAATAAAAATTCCTATAAACCTCATGGGAAACTAAACAAAATGAAAACATTTTAGCTGCATACTCTGCGTGTACCATGTTGTGCAAGTTTGGCTGGCAGAACTGCTTACCTGCTTTGACAATTCACTGATCTCTCGCTTATTGTAGTCGATTTGTTCAACTCTGATTAAAGTTGTGCGGTTGCTGCATTAGTTAAAGAGATAAAGGTCAGCATAAGGATTCCTTCTGGAGTAACATAATTGCTTCTGATTAGGATTCCAGAACAGTGCTTCCTTCATCAGGGAAATGCAAAATGAACAGAGGATGGTTTTGCCAATAACTGCAAGTTGCATTTCAAAGAAGGGTGGGTGAGAAGGGCAACCATCCAGAGCACAAAGCCCCTAGAGGATTTAGAAATGATTGAAATACCAGTGCCAGTCAGCAGCAGATGAGCAACCAGAGAGAATACTGAGCAAGAGGAGAGAAGGGACAAGGAAGGAAGAAAAAAAAAGAGGACTGGGCTGGGATCAAAGTGGAGAGAGTGAGGGGGAGAGAAGAGCCAGAGTCAAGGTGAGGGAAGGAAACTGCAAACCTAATTGCCTGTATCTGTCCCAAAAATGCTGAGTTAAAACTGATTGCAACAGTGATAAAGTGAGAAGATGAAAGAGGAAATGATGTGTCAGCAGAGTGGTGAGCACTGACAGAGACATTGCAGGATGTAGAGCAGCATTTTGGATTATTATTATTATTATATTATTGTTTGCATTTGTATCCCACATTTTCCACCTCTTTGCGGGCTGAGTGTGGCTTACATCAAGATATGATTAATGAAAATACATTTGTTACAACTTGGTTATGGGTTACATTGTACAAGTTATGCGAGATAATCGAATTATCATTAGGAATATCACAATGGGACATCAATATTGAGACATTGGGAGGAGACAATGGGAAGCTTAAGGGCAGTGTATAAGACACAAAGGCATATGGTGTACATATTTCTGTGAGTAAATGTATGAGTAATGTGGAATTATGGGGGATGAGAGATCATAAGTGGATGTATGATGCATTGAATGACAGTGAGTGTGGACTCTAATTGTGTTTTGGTTCTTTCTGTAAATTGGTCTCAAATATATGGGTCTTCAGTATCTGCGGAAGGATGCTTGTTTGTGGATCGCTCTTAAAGTTGCGCAGCAGTGTGATCCAAAGCTGCGTGCTCGTGTGAGAAAAGATGCTTGGGTAGGTGCTTAAAAAGTTGCTGGGGGTATACACACATAAATGTAGGTGCTCAGCAGCAGTGCAATTAGAACCAACGAGCCCCCAGTGGAAAAAGAAAGATGGTCCCCTATAACATCATCTCTCCAAAGGTACTGGGACCACAGTAGCCAAATGCTGCCAAAACCAAACACATTTCAGACATTTATTAAAAAAAAATAAAAAGAAATCCAATAAAGCAGCACTAATGTCTAAGACTCAAATAGCAACAACCCTACCTATGAAAAGGCAGCACTCTAGAATACCAAAATACTTCTGCTAGACTGTTATAGATCCCTACACAGAAACTAAACACTGGCAGAATACCTTACAGAAATTATGTGCTATCAGAATATCACATCTTGGTCACACATGCAAAACACAGACAGACCCTCAACAAATAGGAAACAGGGTCCACAGCTCAGTAATAGAACTGGAAACTTCAAGCAGACAGACTCTGTAGTACAGTTATACGAAAGAAATAGAAACTGAAATGCAATTTATCAGAGATGCACATTTCCCAAAGCTGCACATTCCAATCAATAATTCATAATAGCATATTTTTGTACCTTTGCCATCTGGGCATTTTATTTTCCATTTGTTTTTGGTCAAGAGTCTCTTTTCTAGTTTTCTCTATTTTTACTAACTCTCTTTCCAGGGTATCCTGTCCATTTGACATTTCTTCTCTCATATATCCAACATCCATCTTTCCTCTGCATTCCTTATCTGTCCTGTCCAACATCTCCTCTCTGTGTCCCCTGTCTCTGCCTCTACCCTCAGTGTCTCTGTCCTCTATGTTCTCTATCCTCTATTCTCCCTCCATGCCCAGTATCTCTTCTATGTCCCTGTCCCACCCTTTTTCTAGCTTGTCCTCTCTCTCTCTTTCCCTCCTCCCACAACCCCCCACCCTGGGGCTAGCATCACTCCGCCCCTCCCTGCTGGTCCACCATCACACCCCTCTTCACCTTTCTGGTCTCTTCCTCTTTCCATTCCCCTAAAAATGGATCGCACGCACCCAAAATCCGCACCTACACTACCGCATGCCATTTTTCAGCACACCTTATTAAAAGGCCCCTAGAGTAATTAATGCCCCTGGTGCTCAGGAAACATAGAGCCCAGTATTCAGACCACGGTTGGTAGCCGGGCTGCCTCCCACGGTTGGCATTGAGCCTGGATATTCAATGCCGGGCCGATTTCAGTGACTGGCATTGGAATATCCAGGTGCTTTGTGGTTAAGCTGATATTCAGCACTGGCCTCTTAAGTTTAAACTGGCCAAAGATATTCCGCCTATTTTGGTGGCCTAATTTGACTGCCAAACTTAGCTGGCGATGCACTGAATATCGATGAATAGGCACCTCAAAAAAGATATAGTGGAATTAGAAAAGGTGCAGAGAAAGGCGACAAAGATGATTAAGGGGATGGGACGACTTTCCTGTGAGGAAAGACTAAAGCGGCTGGGGCTCTTCAGCTTGGAGAAAAGGCGGCTGAGGGGTGATATGATAGAGGTATATAAATAATGAGTGGAGTGGAAAAGATAGATGTGGAGCGTCTGTTTACGCTTTCCAAAAATACTAGGACAAGGGGGCATGCGATGAAGCTGGAGTGCAGTAAGTTTAAAACAAATAAGAGAAAATTTTTCTTTACTCAGCGCATAATTCGACTCTGAAATTTGTTGCTTGAGAATGTGGTTAAGGCGGTTAGATTAGCAGAGTTTAAGAAAGGTTTGGACGTTCCTGAAGGAAAAGGCCATAGAATGTTATTAAATGGACGTAGGGAAAAATCCACTATTCCTGGGACAAGCAGTACAAAATGCTTTGCTCCGTGGATCTTGTTGGGTGATTGTGACCTGGATTGGTCACTGTCAGAGACAGGGTGCTGGGCTAGATGGACCTTTGGTCTGTCCCAGTGTGGCGATGCTTATGTCTTAGTTATATTGCACGATGTAATCAGCTATCCACTAAATACTAACTGGCAAAATTCAGTGGGAGATAGCCGGCTATTTCCCGCTGAATATTATGGGGACAAATAGTAATGGGGACAATTTTATAAGTGGGTGCCTCCTTATAGGCACCCCAATGCTGCATAGTGAAAACTTATTCTATAGCAGATTCTATTACAGATTATTATTGAAACCCAACATCAGCATGTAGATGACTGCAGTAATACCAGCCATAAGCCTGGCATAACGGAAGTCACATAAATGTGACAAGATGGGCGTAACACAGTATTTTGTAAGTTGCACATGAATATGGCAGCCAATCCCATGCCCTTCCCATGCTCCAGTTATGTGAATGCCCCCTTTCAACTATGTGCTATGCTACTTACATGCCCTTACAGTATAGAGCTTAGTTGCTTTGCTGCCAGTTCCACACATAATTATAAATTTACCCTTAAAGGTAACAGGATTCTAGGCAGGGGCATAGCCAGACACCCAAGTTTGGGTGGGCCTGGACCCAAGGTGGGTAGGCAGAACTCCACCTTGTCCTACAAGTGATTTGGTTTCTCCCTGTCTTGCCTGCATGCCATATGGTCTTTCAAACATCCCCTCTCCCCCCGTATACCTTTTAAATAGCAGATTTCACCGGCAGCAAACAGTTGTTGGGAGTTTTTGGCTGGTGGGGCTTGGGGTCCCTGCCAGCCACATTATACAGTGTTTCCCCCGAAAATAAGACACTGTCTTATATTAATTTTTGCCCCCAAAAATGCGCTAGGTCTTATTTTCAGGGGCTGTCTTATTTTTTGGGGAAACATCGGGTTGGATCGGGGGTTGGCTCGCCCACCCTCCGTCGCTTCCGGAACTTAAACGCCTCCTTTCACCTTCGCAGCAAGCAGCAGCAGGGCAGGCCACTCCTTCCTTCCGTGTCCCGCCCTCGCCTGACGTAACATCCGTGAGGGTGTGGCACGGAAGGAAGGAGAGGTCTGCCCTGCTGCTGCTTGCTGCGAAGGTGAAAGGAGGCGCTTAAGGTTAGTTCCGGGAGCGACGGAGGGTGGGTGGAGGGGGGGCCCGGCGACCTCGGGTGGGGGGGGGCGGCCTTGTCCGGCTCTCGGCGGCCCTGCTTTCAAACAAAAATTTGCTAGGTCTTACTTTCGGGGGAGGCCTTATATCTACCATTTCAGGAAAACCTCTACTAGGTCTTATTTTCGGGGGATATCTTACTTTCGGGAAAACAGGGTATGTATGCTGCTACTTGGTGGGCCTGAACCTAAAGTGGGCCCACCCCGGCACACCCTTGGCTACGCCACTGATTCTAGGGCAGGTTCAGTTTATTTGATATAACACCTATATAATAAAAGTCTAAGGGGTCCTTTTACTAAGGTGTGCTGAAAAATGGCCTGCGCCTGTATAGGCGCATGTATTGGATACGCGCAGGTCCATTTTTCAGGGTGCCTGCAAAAAGGCCTTTTTTTTGTGGCCAAAAATGGACGTGCAGCAAAATAAAAATTGGTGCACATCCACTTTGGGCCTGAGATCTTATCGCCACCCATTGGCTTAGTGGTAAGGTCTCACGTGTTAACTGGGTGGTAATAGTCAGTGCGTGTACACTGCCGATTACTGCCTGGTTAGCGCCATGCGGTAGAAAATAAAAAAAATATATTTTCTGCTGTGCATATTGGACGCACGTAAAACGTAGAATTACCGCTCGGGGCACACGGTAGCCGGGCGATAGTTCTAATTTGACGCACATTGAATGTGCATAGGCACCTGCGTGCCTTAGTGAAAGGGTCCCTAAGTGGATTACAAGTAATTCAATAATAAAACAATCTATATAGAGAGAGAGAGGTTCAATTAAAAACAAATCAAAGACAATAAAAGACAAGATATTGATACAAAAGAATAATAGAAAGAGAAAAAATTATAAAACATAATAGAGGGAATTCATGGGAAAGTAAAACAAGAGGGACTGGATATGTATGTATTTATACATAGGGGTGAATTCTATAAATCATGCCTAAAATATCGGCATGGAAAAAAAACATGCTTAAACGTTAGCGCACCTAAAGTTATAAATAGTACTTAAGTGCAAGGGTCGCATATAAATTTAGGTGCATCAAATTGCACCAATGAAAATGTGGTGCAAAGGCCCCCACCTAAATTTATTCATAAAACCCCTTTATTCTATAATTGCATGAGCAACTTGAATCCACACCCATGCTCTGCCCTGAAAAACCCATGACTCTCGCATTTGCACCCCTTTTTCTGGGACAAGCTTAAAATTTAGGCGTGGATCACTCAACTAAATTTACATGTGTATATATTAATTGATTTTGATTAGCACCAATAATTGCTTGTTAAAAAGCCAATTATTGGCACTAATTGGCTCATTATTCAATTAAATTTGGCACGCGCCCAAATTTGCATTTGCAATTTTTGGCAACTTTTATCAATAGAAATCAAACAAAATAAAACATGGAAAAGAAAATAAGATGATACCTTTTTTATTGGACATAACATTTATGAGCTCAAGTTGCATGTAAATGTAAGCATGTGTGGAGAAGCGGAGGAATTGGCACTTGTGGGCAAGTCACTTAACCCTACATTGCCCCAGGTACAAAATAAATACCTGTATATATGTAAACCGCTTTGAATGTAGTTGCAAAATACCACAGAAAGGCAGTATATCAAGTCCCATTTCCCTTTCCCCTTTATACATGAATTTTATAAAATGTGCACATACGTTTCCATTTCTACCAGCATACACAAACAGCAAGTGTAATGTTGAGTGGGAGATTTCACAGCCAGATAATCATAAGCCCTGTGCTGTTTCAAACAGCGCTTTAAAAATAGTGCAGGAACAGCAAAGGGCCTATACCGCCCCTATGATCAGAGCTAATAGCATGTAATTATAGGCATGCTATTAGCTCTGATCATAGGGGAAAAGTGCAGGAGAATTGTGTCTGAATCCTCCCGCACTAGTTGGATAGGTCTGAGCAAGGAGTTTCTCCCTTATATGGTAGGGAAGCCCTGGCCAGCGCATCCCAGGATGCACTGGGCGGGGCAGGGAGCCAACATTTTGAAGGAGAGTGTGCTACTCTCTCCTCCATTGGAGAGGAATGGGGTGTGGGAGGGCTGCGCTAGACCACCAGGGAGCATCGGGGTTGGGGTGGCAGCCCACTTGGACCACCAGGGATTCTTTTTTGGGTGTTGAGGGATTAGGGAGCTGGAGGTCCACCGGACCCCCATGCCCACATGTTGGGGGGGGTGTCAGGGGGGTTGGAGGTCTGTTGGACCTCCTGCCCCCCTGTGTCGCTGTCTACCACCTGTATTGCTGGGGGGGGGGGGTTGGGGCTTGATTGCTTTTGGGGGTTTGGGGGACCTGCAAGCATGCAAATGCATGCTGGACAGGGCTCACCATTCATCCCCAATGCTCAACAAACCCTAAGCTGGCGTAGGGTTTGCTGCGGGAGCACTGCCAATATTTGGCATGCTGCCTACAGAGCATTGGGGAGAAATAGGTATTGCCCTGTTTTTTTTTTTTTTTTTATTTTATTTATTTATTAATTTAAATCATTATTTCACAACAAATTATGATCATGTAATAGGCATTTACATCAGGAAAAGAAAAAAAAAAAAGGAAAAGTAAAATTTATAGCCATTTTGTCCACTAAAAATAAAGAAACATTGGTTCCAAGAATAAAGAAATAGATATCAAAAGCAATTAAGTAAGTCCCACCAGTTGCTACCTAGGGGTTACTGATCCCAGCCTGCTATATTATGGTGGGCATATAACATTCATATCTACTCTAGCATCAAGAAATTCTTTTAACTGTTTAGGGTCAACAAATTGAAATTGTTTACCCTCAAGCATTAAATTACAAATACAAGGAAATCGTAAAGTGAAATTTATTCCCATGGCCAACACTCTCGGACGCATTTCCAAAAAGGCCCTGCGTCTAACTTGAGTGGGTCTTGAGAGATCAGGAAAAACACGGACCTTTGATCCCATAAACAGGTTTTCTAAGTGTCTTAGGGAAAGTCTTAATATTGCATTACGATCTGGCTCCAAAGCAAAAGTAACAAGCAACGTAGACCTCTGTGTAACAATCTCCAGTGAGCTCTCTAGGAATGAAGTTAAATTCATTCCATCCCCTTTCCCTGGGAGATGTCCATCACCCCCTTGTGGGTTCCAGATATAATAGGCCCGTGTTATGGGGGCAATGAATCCTTGTCCATTCCTAGAATGTCCACAATATATTTCTTAGCCATTTCAATCGGTGAAATTAAAGGCGACTTAGGGAAGTTGAGAAACCTAAGATTAAGTCTCCGAATCTGATTCTCCAGGTATTCTGTCCGTTTATGAAGAAAAATATTATCCTTAATCAAAGCTGACTCCAAAGTTCCCCTCTCTTGTAATTTAATATGTAAATTTTCCAGTTTCAAGGCCTGTTGTGCTGATGCCTGTGCTTGAAGTAGCGCAGCTTGAGAAATAGTTTTAATATGTTCAGTATTTTCTTTTATTGAAGGTTGCATAGAGACCTGAATATTATGCACCATGTCCCATAGTGACTCAAGTGTCACAATTGCAGGTTTAATCACGCTAAATTTCCAGGAAAGGGTTGAGTCTGAATACCAACTTGCGAAAGTTTAGAAACAATTTCCAAAGGAAGTACCTGAGAGGCTGATTGAAGAAGTGTTTCTTTCAGTTGGATTTCATTTTCTATCGTCGCAGACCTTCCCTCGAGCAGGCTTGGCTGAGCGTTTACGTTCTCCTTCCCTGCTTGGGCTGCCGGCGATTCCCTTCCGGGTTGAGGCGGGGCAATGCGTTCTACAGGGCTCAGAGAAGCCCCGTCGGCGCTTTCGATCGACGCCGATGCGTCGAGAGCGGCAGAGGGGGTCGAAGTTCCCCGAGGTCCCGGTAGTTGCTTCGGGAACTGAAGAGTCGATTGCCGTAGCGCCGAGGACGTTTCAGGAGCCGAGGAACGCTCCTTAACTTTCCCCCTCCGTTTCCCCATCAAAGAGGTTGCAGAAGCGGCGAAATCAGCAAAAAAAACTACAGAGTCACCTCAGCAGCTAACTCGGGTGCAACCAGTCAGAGCGCCATCTTGGACCTGGATCTCGGTATTGCCCTGTTTAGTGTCCATTTGCATGCTTGTTGAGTTCAAAGCTCATGACATGTTGTTACACGTGCTCACCAGTTTTGATCATTGGGCGGGAGCAAATGAAGGCACTAGTACAGCACTATTGGCCTCTGCGTCATTGGCGTAGCTACGTGGGGCCACGGGGGCCTGGGCCCTGCTGATGACCCTCTCGACCCCCCCTCCCGCCGCCTACCCTCCCCCGCTGCCGTCGCCTACCTTTGCTGGCGGGGGACCCCAACCCCCACCAGCCCCGGTGCAAGGCTTCGTTCTGCTTCTGTGACGGTGGTGGCGGAGGAGGGTTGGTGGCGGGGGGGGGGGGTGTTGAGAGAATTGTCGGCAGGGCTGGTGGTGGTGGCGGCGGGGGGGGTCAAAATGGCAGGGGGGGTCGGTGGCACCAGGGGGAGGGGCTACACCCCTGCTCTGCACCCACATTTGTTTCTGATCATTGGAGCATCAGTGAGGATGTTTTATAAAACAGGTGCAATCTTGCATCCATTTGCCTTTCACAGCTAGGTACCCTCTTATACATCTTTAATTTGAAGAGTCTGATCATTTTAATTTTGAAGGTCTTATACCTCTGGATAGTTCTCATATTCCCATGCAGTGTTCAAACCTATAAAACTGTTCTTCTCCACTGAGGTTTTACCTTGCCTTTTCTAGATCAGTGTTATCCTGTGTCTGTAATGATTTATTGTCACCTTTATCTCCCATGTAATTGTTACAGCATCATGTTCTCATATTTTCTGCATTTGTTCCAAGATTTGTGTTTGCAGCGAGATCTTGCAGCTTAAATTTAAAGATATGCATTTTGTTTATTTATGCCTCTAATTTTCACATACTTCTGTTGCATTGAAGTACCAATCCTCTGTTTTATTTTGTATTTCTTTCTTTATTCTTTTATTTAACTTGTTTGCTGAAAGAAGGCAACCTCTATCTTCCCTATACAGTGGTGGAAATAAGTATTTGATCCCTTGCTGATTTTGTAAGTTTGCCCACTGACAAAGACATGAGCAGCCCATAATTGAAGGGTAGGTTATTGGTAACAGTGAGAGATAGCACATCACAAATTAAATCCGGAAAATCACATTGTGGAAAGTATATGAATTTATTTGCATTCTGCAGAGGGAAATAAGTATTTGATCCCCCACCAACCAGTAAGAGATCTGGCCCCTACAGACCAGGTAGATGCTCCAAATCAACTCGTTACCTGCATGACAGACAGCTGTCGGCAATGGTCACCTGTATGAAAGACACCTGTCCACAGACTCAGTGAATCAGTCAGACTCTAACCTCTACAAAATGGCCAAGAGCAAGGAGCTGTCTAAGGATGTCAGGGACAAGATCATACACCTGCACAAGGCTGGAATGGGCTACAAAACCATCAGTAAGACGCTGGGCGAGAAGGAGACAACTGTTGGTGCCATAGTAAGAAAATGGAAGAAGTACAAAATGACTGTCAATCGACAAAGATCTGGGGCTCCACGCAAAATCTCACCTCGTGGGGTATCCTTGATCATGAGGAAGGTTAGAAATCAGCCTACAACTACAAGGGGGGAACTTGTCAATGATCTCAAGGCAGCTGGGACCACTGTCACCACGAAAACCATTGGTAACACATTACGACATAACGGATTGCAATCCTGCAGTGCCCGCAAGGTCCCCCTGCTCCGGAAGGCACATGTGACGGCCCGTCTGAAGTTTGCCAGTGAACACCTGGATGATGCCGAGAGTGATTGGGAGAAGGTGCTGTGGTCAGATGAGACAAAAATTGAGCTCTTTGGCATGAACTCAACTCGCTGTGTTTGGAGGAAGAGAAATGCTGCCTATGACCCAAAGAACACATAAGTACATAAGTACATAAGTACATAAGTAGTGCCATACTGGGAAAGACCAAAGGTCCATCTAGCCCAGCATCCTGTCACCGACAGTGGCCAATCCAGGTCAAGGGCACCTGGCACGCTCCCCAAACGTAAAAACATTCCAGACAAGTTATACCTAAAAATGCGGAATTTTTCCAAGTCCATTTAATAGCGGTCTATGGACTTGTCCTTTAGGAATCTATCTAACCCCTTTTTAAACTCCGTCAAGCTAACCGCCCGTACCACGTTCTCCGGCAACGAATTCCAGAGTCTAATTACACGTTGGGTGAAGAAAAATTTTCTCCGATTCGTTTTAAATTTACCACACTGTAGCTTCAACTCATGCCCTCTAGTCCTAGTATTTTTGGATAGCGTGAACAGTCGCTTCACATCCACCCGATCCATTCCACTCATTATTTTATACACTTCTATCATATCTCCCCTCAGCCGTCTCTTCTCCAAGCTAAAAGCCCTAGCCTTCTCAGCCTCTCTTCATAGGAAAGTCGTCCCATCCCCACTGTCAAGCATGGAGGTGGAAATGTTATGTTTTGGGGGTGTTTCTCTGCTAAGGGCACAGGACTACTTCACCGCATCAATGGGAGAATGGATGGGGCCATGTACCGTACAATTCTGAGTGACAACCTCCTTCCCTCCGCCAGGGCCTTAAAAATGGGTCGTGGCTGGGTCTTCCAGCACGACAATGACCCAAAACATACAGCCAAGGCAACAAAGGAGTGGCTCAGGAAGAAGCACATTAGGGTCATGGAGTGGCCTAGCCAGTCACCAGACCTTAATCCCATTGAAAACTTATGGAGGGAGCTGAAGCTGCGAGTTGCCAAGCGACAGCCCAGAACTCTTAATGATTTAGAGATGATCTGCAAAAAGGAGTGGACCAAAATTCCTCCTGACATGTGTGCAAACCTCATCATCAACTACAGAAGACGTCTGACCGCTGTGCTTGCCAACAAGGGTTTTGCCACCAAGTATTAGGTCTTGTTTGCCAGAGGGATTAAATACTTATTTCCCTCTGCAGAATGCAAATAAATTCATATACTTTCCACAATGTGATTTTCCGGATTTAATTTGTGATGTGCTATCTCTCACTGTTACTAATAACCTACCCTTCAATTATGGGCTGCTCATGTCTTTGTCAGTGGGCAAACTTACAAAATCAGCAAGGGATCAAATACTTATTTCCACCACTGTATATTACAAGTAGCCTCTCATTTCCCCCTTGTGATTTATGCCATATTTGCATCTGGTACCCCCTCCCAAACAACAAAAGACAAAATCCCTAGTGACCTGCTTCAGCAGGAATATCCAGGGATATCAGAACCAGAGACTGAAAACTAGAAACAATAAAATTCACAATCTGTTGTACTAAAGAACGGTGATGTACTTTCATAAAACTAAAAGCTATTCATTGTAGCCAGCCAGGGGGGAGACAGCCCTGTCTCATTTACAGTAAGTTTGAAAGTCTGTTCTTGAATCAGTTTAAATCATCTTTTATGCACTGAACATCCACAGCAGCAGCAGCATGGATTTAAAAACTGTTGGAAATGTGAATTGTTGCAGGAAAATATGGGTCTCATTTTCAAAACAGAAAAACATCCATAAAAAGCTGCACAAAGCGGCAGATGGACTTTTTTGTTGCCAAAACTTCCAAATCGCTATTTTGAAAACCCATTTTTAAGATGTTTTTCTATATTTATTCATCATCATCCAAATTACAAGGGGGCATTTGGGGGGGTGGGATTTGTGCATTCCCACAACTTGGATGTTTTTCTGCCATAATGCAACAAAGCAAAAACGTCCAGGGCTAAAAGTTAGATGTTTTGGTCTAGACCTGTTTCAATTTTTATTTATTTATTTATTGCATTTGTATCCCACATTTTCCCACCTCTTTGCAGGCTCAATGTAGCTTGCAATAATCATGAATAGTGGAACTATATTAGAAAATAGACATTTAGTGTTACAGAAGGATCTTGGGCAACATGATAATGATAAAACATGGTAGCAGTATAACAAGCATATATTGTAAGACAGCTCTGAACATATGTGGAGGAGTTGTGTATATTCACATTGGTTGATCTTTGTGGTATGCCTTGTTAAAGAGATGGGTCTTCAGTAGTTTGCGGAAGTTCGTTAATTCATAAATCGTTTTTAAGTTGTGCGGCAATGCATTCCATAACTGTGTGCTCAAGTAGGTAAAGTTTGACGCGTGCGTTAGTTTGTATTTCAGGACTAAGTTACAAAAAGGTGCCCTAAATGACCAGGTGACCACTGGAGGGATTAAGGCATGACTCCCTTACTCCCCCAGTGGTCACTGAACCCCTCCCCCATCCCAAAGATGTGAAAGAAACAGTACATACCGGCCTCTATGACAGCTTCAGATGTAGTGGTAGCCTTATTAGAGCAGCAAGAAGGTCCCTGGAGTAGCCTAGTGGCCGGTGCAGGGGACTGTAGAGAAAGGGGCCAAGACCCATATCCCACTCTTACTGTTACAATTATCAGCCCCTCACCACATAAGCCAAACTACTTAAAGATAGGATTGCTATTTTATATGGCCTGATTTAAGCAGTTTACTTATTGACTGAAGGGCTGAATATTGGCACTTAATCCGACTCCACCCCCGGAATGACCAAGAGTTAGCAGCTTTTGGATTCAGCACTAACTAGTCATTTTCAGTAGAGATAACCAGTTAAATGCTACTGAAAATGACTGGATAGCCATGAAGAAGTGATTTAACCAGTCAGCAGCTATTTCTGGTTAGTTAAATCATCCTATTTAATAATTTTCACCTCCAACGTTCCATCGCTGTCTGGCTGCCTGGGTTCGTAACATCTGATGACGTCAGCCAACCTCCAGCGTTCCATTCCCCCTCACTCCTCCGCCCTCACGTCAAAACGTAACGACGTCAGAGGGCAGAACAGTGAGAGGGATGGGAACGCTGGAGGCGAGTTGACATCAGGATGTTACCAACGGAAGGGAAGCCAGCCAGGCCAGCCAGAAAATGATGAAGTACAAAGGAAGAGAGAATCGCGGCACATCGAGGGGAGGGCAGGGCAGAGCAGAGCATAATTGATGGACATGGATGAGATGGTATGGGAGGAGAGGACAGTAGAGAAGAGAATCGCGGGACATGGATGGGAGGGCAGGGAAGAGGAGTATCGCTGGACATGGAGGGGAGGGAAGGGAAGAATCACTGGATATGGAGGGGAGGACAGGGGAGAGACAAAAAAATCACTTACAAGAGAGCCTCTCTAGGGCCCATTTCATTGTTGAGGAAACGGGCTGGGTTCCACTAGTTTTGAATATTGGCTGGCAAATCTCTACCATAATTTTGCATAATTAACGCTTAACTGTTAAGTGTTGCTGAGGACTAAGCTTTTTTGGTATGCTGCAAAGCTAGAGAAACAATAAGAAGGTACCTTAGCCAGGTAAACTGCTGAGGACAAAGAGAATACCCTCTAACAAATGTGTGCAGCAAGAGTGCCTGTTGATCGCTTGTCTACCACACAACTTAATGCCAAGAAATGCAGAGTGATGCACTTGGGGTGCAGAAACCCAAAAGATAGATACCGAATAGGAGGGGGGAAATTAGTATGCTCAACTTAGGAGAGAGACCTTGGGGTGATGGTGTCGGAGGACATGAAGGTGAAGAAACAATGTGACAAGGCGACGGCCGTGGCCAGAACGATGGTAGGCTGCATAGAGAGGGGTATAACCAGCAGAAGAAAGGAGGTGTTGATGCCCCTCTACAAGTCGTTGGTGAGGCCCCACTTGGAGTATTGTGTTCAGTTTTGGAGGCCGTATCTTGTGAAAGCTGTAAAAAGACTGGAAGCGGTGCAAAGAAAAGCTACAAAATTGGTATGGGATTTGTGTTGCAAACCGTATGAGGAGAGACTTGCCGACCTGAACATGTATACCTTGGAGGAAAGGAGAAACAGGGGTGGCATGATACAGACATTCAAATATTTGAAAGGTATTAATCCGCAAACAAACCTTTCCTGGAGACGGGAAGGTTGTAGAACTAGAGGACATGAATTGAGGTTGAATGGGGGCAGACTCAGGAGTAATGTCAGGAAGTATATTTTCATGGAAAGGGTGGTAGATACGTGGAATGCTCTCCCACGGGAAGTGGTGGAGATGAAAACGGTAATGGAATTCAAACATGCGTGGGATAAACACAAAGGAATCCTGTTTAGAAGGAATGGGTCTATGGAATCTTAGCAGAGATTGGGTGGCGACACCAGTAATTGGGAAGCAAAACCGGTGCTGGGCAGACTTCTACGGTCTACGCCCTGATCAGAACTGAATAGATATGGAAAGTTCAAGAACAGTGCTGGGCAGACTTTGCAGTCTGTGCTCTGAGAAAGGCAAGGAAAAAATCAAACTTGGGTATACATATAAAGTATCACATACCATGTAAAATGAGTTTATCTTGTTGGGCAGACTGGATGGACCGTACAGGTCTTTATCTGCCGTCATTTACTATGTTACTATCCAGCTCATTTTCGAAAGTGATCGCCGGCCATCTTCCGACACAAATCGGGAGATGGCCGGCCATCTTCTGAACCCGGCCAAATCGGTATAATCGAAAGCCAATTTTGGCCGGCGCCAACTGCTTTCCATCGCGGAGCCGGCCAAACTTCAAGGCAGGGTACATAAGGCGGGATGGGGGCGGGGCGGGGCATGGTTACAAGATGGCCAGCTTTGCCCAATAATGGAAAAAAAAAGCCGGGCTTGACGAGCATTTCGCCGGCTTTACATGGTCCCTTTTTTTTCACAACCAAGCTTCAAAAAGGAGCCCCAATTGACCAAATGACCACCGGAGGGAATCGGGGATCACCTCCCCTTACTCCCCCAGTGGTCACCAACCCCCTCCCACCCAAAAAAAAAAAAAAAAAACTTTTTTTGCCAGCCTCTATGCCAGCCTGAAATGTCATACCCAGCTCCCTAACAGCAGTATGCAAGACCCTGGAGCAGTTTTTAGTGGGTGAAGGTACTTCAGGCAGGTGGACCCAGACCCATCCCCCCTACCTGTTACACTTGTCGTGGTAAATGGGAGCCCTCCACCCCCCCCCCCCCAAAACCCACTGTACCCACATGTAGGTGCCCCCTTCACCCCTTAGGGCTATGGTAATGGTGTAGAGTTGTGGGGAGTGGATTTTGGGGGGGATTTGGGGGGGCTCAGTACCCAAGGTAAGGGAGCTATGCACTTGGGAGCTATTTTTATTTATTTTTTTAATTTTTAGAAGTGCCCCCTAGGGTGCCCGGTTGGTGTCCTGGCATGTGAGGGGTGCCAGTGCACTACAAATGGTGGCTCCTCCCACAACCAAATGCCTTGGATTTGGCCAGGTTTGAGATCGCCGGCACTAGTTTCCATTATCTGCGAAAACCGATGCCGGCCATCTCTGACATTTGGCCGGGCCCAACCATCTTGCCATATATGGGACACAGACCGTAGAAGTCTGCTCAACATTGTTGCATTTTGTGAGCCCAGTGGATGAATGAGTAGGTCTGAGACCCAGGTACGCCTCTGCTTTCTTTCTTCTACTGATCTATCTAGAAAACACTAAAGAAGACCTTAAATATGATACATAAACGCCCAAATGCTACTATGGATCTGCTGTATGTTCCTAAGTTAGGGGTCCTTTTACTAAGGTGTGCTTAAAAATGGCCTGCGGTAGTGTAGACGCGTGTTTTGGATGCGTGCAGAATTATTTTTCAGCGTATCTGTAAAAAAATGCCCTTTTTACATTTTTTGCCAAAAATGGACATGTGGCAAAATGAAAATTGTTGCACGTTTATTTTGGGTCTAAGACCTTACCGCCAGCCACTGACCTAGGGGTAAAGTTTTATGTGGTAACCGGGCGGTAATGACCTTCACGCATCAAATGCCACTTGGCGTGCAGTCAATACGCGTGTCTGAAAGTAAAAATTATTTTTCGGATGCGCGCCAAAAATGAAATCACCATAAGAACCATATGGTAGCTAGGCGGTAAACTCCATTTTGGCATGCGTTGGGCTTGTGTAGACGCTTATGTGGCTTAGTAAAAGGGCCCATTAGGAACTCTTTTACCAAACTGTGGTAAAAAGTGTCCTTAGTGCGTGTTTATGCAGGTCATCCCTGTGCACTAATGCCATTTTTACCACACAGGTAAAATGGATGAATTTCTGATTTTTTTTCTATTAATGGCCACGTTCTAATTTTCCCATTAGCATGTGAGCCCCTACCAACATCTATTTTGTAGGTGGTAAGGGCTCATGGGTTAACCACATGCTGATCGGTTAGCACACGACAATGTAGCTGTGCTAACCGATTAGTGCAGAACATGCCTACTCTCCACACCAAATCCACCCCAGCATAAAAAAAAATCTATTTTTAGCGAGTGGGTAGCATGCGCTGATGCCAAACGCATTTTAAGCTGCGGTAAGCACACGCTAGTACTTATCGCAGCATAGTAAATGGACCCCTAAGAGTTCTGCCTACCCTGCAAAAAAAAAAAATGTTTCTGAAAAAACATGTCACATACTTCTCTGGGGCCAAGCCTATGTGTCCAATTGCCCTAAGGGTAAGAGATTTTAACTTTGATATACTGCCTTTCTGTGGTAGAACCAAAAGGGTTTATGTATATGTATTTTCTCTGTCTCTAGTTGGCTCACAATCTATGTTTTTTTTTTGTACCTGGGCAATGCAGGGTTAAGTGATTTGCCCAGGGTCACAAGGAGCCACAGTAGAAACTGAACCCACCAGGGGTGTAGCCAGACCTTGATGGGAGAGGAGGCCAGAGCCCAAGGTGGGGGAAAACATTTGGGTCCGCCTCCCCACCACCACTCTCCTGCTGCCACTTATGCCCCCGCCGCTGCCCTCCTACCACTGCTTCTGCCCCCCCACTGGTGCCCCCCCCCCCCCCCCCCACTGCCACTGTGAAGGTACCTTGGCTGGCAGGGATCTCCAACCCCCACCAGTTAAAACATTTGTCCCGCACTGGTCTCACATTGCCTGGTGCCCTGTTCTGTTTTCAGTCGCTGTGCACGCTCATTTTAATGCTGCTCAGTTTCATTAAAATGAGTGTGGACAGTGACTGAAAACAGAACAGGGCGCCAGGCAATGTGAGACCAGCGTGGGATAAATGCTTTAGCTGGCAAGGGTTGGGGACCCTGCCAGTAAAACTGGGGGCCCCAGAGCCAATTTGGGGGGCCCAGGTCCCTGTGGCTCCCCATAGCTACGCCACTGGAACCCACTTCTGCTGGTTCTCAGGCCACTGCACTAACCATTAGGCTGTTCCTCAACCTTCTTTAAGGAGCCCTTTTACTAAGCTGCATAGGCACCTACACGCACCCAGCACGCGCCAATTCAGAGTTACTGCCTGTCTACCGCGTGGCCTATGCGGTAATTTCATTTTTTAAATGCAGCCACTACGTGTGCCAGAAAATATATTTTATTTTCTGGTGTGCAGCAAAAATCTGGTGGTAACTCCGCCTTGACATGCGTAGGTGATTACCACATGGTTAACACGAGATACCGTACCACTAAGTCAATGGCTGGCAGTAAGGTCTCAGACCCAAAATGGATGCGCAGCCATTTTTATTTTGCTGCACATCCATTTTCAGAAAAAAATTTAAAAAAGCATTTTTTGCAGGCGCACTGAAAAATGGATCTGCACGTGCCCAAAACCTGCACCTACACTACCGCAGGCCATTTTTCAGCGCACCTTAGTAAAAGGACCCCTAAGAGTACACCAAACTGATATCTCATAAATGAGCTAGGGCCCCTTTTACTAAGCCACTTAAGGCTCTACACGCACCCAGCACATGCCAAAATGAACTTACCACCCGACTACCATGTGCCTCTTGCGATAATTTCATTTTTGGCGTGTCTGGAAAATATATTTTCTTTTCAGACGTGCGTATCGGATGCGTGCCAAGTGGCATCTGACGCACGTAGGTTGTTACTGCTAGGTCTATGGCAGGCGGTAAGGTCAGACACTCAAAATGGACGCACAGCAAGTTTGATTATGCCGCACGTCCATTTTCGGCAAAAATTTCAAAAGACATTTTGGTACATGTGCTGAAAAATATTTCTGCGCATGCCCAAAACCCGCGCCTACACTACCAGAAGCCACTTTTACTGCGGCTTAGTAAAAGGACCCCCTAGTTAGCTCACTGGACCAAAAACAAAAAAAGAGTGACCCCTTCTGACTTTTTTTCCGGGATTTTTTTATTTTGCTGGCCTGTGGTCGATTTCCATTGATCTGCTATAGATTTTGGCACAATCATACTTATTAAGGTGACTTTTTGCTTTGGATCCATGTACTTTTCTTGAAGTCAGCCAGGTCTAAATCTGCTCTGTTCATTTTTGCACTGAACAAACTGGCACATCTCCTAATTCTCTGCAATGAATTTCAGTGACAGCTTCTGCAACCCCTTTAACTTCTACAGACACATTAATACACTAGTTTGCTTATAGCAGTGCACTAAACAGATCACTCCCAGCAGTATCCAGATGGTCTGGTGTACATAAATCTACAAGTGCTGAGCTTTTCATTTTCCTGAGCACAAAGTATGCGGCAGCGATTACTTAGTATAACTGGCATTACTCCACTGACTGCCTTCCAAGTGCATAGAAGAAGAATGGCATCTCCTGCTGTGGAGCAAAAGATTTATTTGTGTACTATCGGGGAAACTATAGGACTGAGAGGTTTCATTTCTTAGTTTCTTCTTGGTAGTGGAGATATCCCCTTGAGGATCTCCCTTTTATTTCCTTTAAAAGAAATTCAGCTTTCGAGGATGCTTTGGTGAGATCCAAGATGGCGCTGTGAACGGACGCACCTGAGTTGGCTCCCGAGGTAGCTCCGTTGATCAGCCTCTTCGCTACCGCTGTAGCCTCGTCTTTTTCGATGGGGAAACGGAGGGGAAAAGTTAAGGAACATCCCTCGGTTCCTGAAATATCTTCGGCGTGGCGGCAGACGACTCTGCGATTCCCGAAGCAACAACCGGGTCCTCGGGGAACTTCGACTCCTTCTGCAACTCTCGATGCGTCGGCGTCGATTGAGAGCGCTAACGGGGCTTCCCTGAGCCCTTTGGAGCGCATTGCTCTGCCTCAGCCTGGGAGGGAGTTGCTAGCAGCCCGAGCAGCGACGGAAACCGATGGGGGTTCAACCTAATCTGGTCGAGGGAAGGTCTGCAGCGACTGAGAACGGACCCCAATCACGAGAGGTATTAATTCAATCAGCTCTACAGGTATTACCTCAGGACATTGTTTCTAGACTATCTCGTGCTGAGGCTCAATCTCAATCCCTCCCTGGTGCTAGTGGCGTGGTTAGACCAGCAATTGTGACATTAGAGTCACTATGGGACATGGTTTATAACATTCAAACCTCTATGCAAACTACATTAAAAGAAAATGCTGACAATATAAAAACTCTTTCTGAAGCTGCGCTACTCCAAGCGCAAGTGACTGCACAGCAATCCTTGAAACTGGAAAATGTGAATATTAAATTGCAAGAAATGGGAACTTTAGAAAGTGCATTGGTTAAGGATAATAATTTTCTACATAAACGAATGGAGTATTTGGAGAATCAGGCTAGGAGACTTAACCTTAGGTTTCTAAACTTTCCCAAATCTCCTCTAATTTCACCTGTTGAAATGGTAAAAAAGTATATGGTGGACATTCTTGGAATGGATAAGGACTCGCTACCCCCCAAAACACGGGCCTATTACATCTGGAACCCGAAGGGGGGCGATGGAAACCCCCCAGTAGTGGGGGATGGAATGAATCTGACTTCATTCCTCGAGAGTTCACCGGAAATTATTACTCAGAGGTCAACTATGCTGGTCACTTTTGTCCTGGAGCCTGATCACAATGCTGTTCTAAGACTTTCTCTAAGACATTTAGAAAACCTGTTTTTGGGCTCAAAGGTCCGTATTTTTCCAGATCTCTCAAAGCCTACACAAACTAGGCGCAGGGCTTTTTTGGAGCAACGTCCTAGAGCGTTGGCACTGGGAATACATTTTGTATTACGATTTCCTTGTACATGTAATCTACTGCTTGAGGGTAAACATTTTCAGTTTGTAGACCCAAAACAGTTAAAAGAATTTCTTGATGCTAAAGTAGATATGAATGTTGTATGCCCTCCATAATTAGCAGGCTAGGGTCGGTAACCCGAGGTAGCAACCGTTAAACTACTTTCTTTAAATACTTTATGTTATTTATGTTTCTGTATTCTTGGAATCTAATTTTCCTTAAATTGTGGACGAATAGGCCTTAAAGACTTTTTTTTTCCTTATTTTATTATGGATTTCCTGATTGTAATGCCGATTGCATACTCACAGTTTGTAGTGAAATGTTGAAATATATTAATCAATAAATAAAAAAATTAAAAAAAAAGAAATTCAGCTTTCTTAGACGCCCGATGCACAAAGACAGCTGTAAAATATGGCTGCCTCTGTAAAAGTTAACGACTCGAAAACAGCGAGTAATGCGCAAAGGGGATCACACGCAAATGAGCTACATGGATCCCCCTTTGTGCATCGCTTGCTATTTGCAAGTCCAAGCTGTCAAATGCATTTAACAACTCTGATACACTGGATTCTGATCCCCACCCCAGCACATATACAAAATTCCCTGGTGGTCCAGTGAACCCCAAACCCCTCTGCACCTCCCAATCCTCCCCTGCTAAAAGTCCCTGGTGGTCCTAGTGGACCTCGATTCCCAGTATGGCAATACTTATGTACTTATGACAGATGTCTTGAACCCGAAGTTCTTGTGTGTGTCTGTGCTGATGTCAGACTCTCACCCTAAGTACTTACCAGCGCAGGTCAGGGGCGTAGCTAGACAACAGATTTTGGCTAGGGCTAGGGAAGAAGTGGGTGGGCACCAAGTGTTCTCCCCCTCCCCCCACCAAAAAAATATCTCAGCTGGCGGGGAAAAGCTTTTTTCCGCCTTGGCAGTCTGCAGCAGGCATGCACTGAAAACTGAGCATGCACAGGTGCCGGTATCATGGAGAGTAACGTTTTCGTTACCATTAGGGGGAAGTCTCCAGCTGGCGGAGCTTGGGATCCTCACCAGCTACCTCTAAACATGTGCTACTGTTGGGTGTACCTGAGCCCTAAGTGGGTGGGCCCGGATTCACACTGGCCCACCTGTGGCTACACCACTGGCACCAGTCATGGGGCTCAACGTCATCTGCAGCAGTGTGCAGGCACTCTTGAGTTCTAGCATTGTCTGAGGCTGAAGAGGGGGTCGCGGCAGCACTAGTGGTCTATAGCACAGATGGGATCAAAGCAATGGCGGCTCGGGGGGGGGGGGAGACGGGGCTCAGCCATGCCTCTCTGCTTTCACTTCCAGAGCACACGGGAAGTGAAAGGCGCGAGTGCCTTGTGCAAGCGCAGGCTCCCAGAATTAAAACCTGGACAAAAACCCCTTCAGTAAGGGGAGAGGATTTGATATACCACCTTTCTGTGGTTACAATCAAAGCAGTTTACATATTACATACAGGAACTTATTTTGTACCTGGGGCAATGGTGGGTTAAATGACTTGCTAAGTTTCAGTGGGAATTAAACCCAGTTCCCCTGGTTTACAGACCACTGCACTAACCATTAGGCTACTCCTCCATTCTTAGATGTAGCCAATCCAGCCCCATCACTTTGTCCACCTTCAGCTAGCTCTAATAAATACAATCTCGAGTTCAGTTTGATTGTAGCACTAACAAATACCATGTTATTTCACTTTAGTGCATTTAATCATGTATACTGAATTGAAATAAAATGCACTAATGAATAGAATGCTATTTCAATTTAGTGCATCTATACCGCTTATGCATTTAATTATGTAAAGTGAAATGAAATAAGACAAGACATGCTGACAAACAATATGAGGAGTGGCCTAGTGGTTGGAGAACCAATCTTGAACCCCAGAGGTGGCTGGTTCAAATCCCACTGCTGCACCTTGCAATCTTGGGCAAGTCACTTAACCCTTCATTGTCTCAGGTACATACTTAGATTGTGAGCCCACCTGGGACAGAGAAATATCCAGTGTACCTGAATGTAACTCACCTTGAGCTACCACTGAAAAAGGTGTGAGCAAAATATAAAATATGTTGTATCATTTTAGAGCACACAAATTTGTGTTTTAGCATGCTAAAAGGAAATAGAGCCTACTAAACAAAACAAAATTTACAAAAATAACAAATGAAACAAAAGTTAATTGAACTTCACCCTCCCCTTCCCTCTCTGTTAGAGAGGTGCTAATGAATGGATACCCCTAACACAGTGCTGGGTGAAATATACTAGTTGCTCAAGGGAACTCAGGTGCCCTTTTACTAAGCTGCGTAAGTGTCTACACGCACCCAATGTGCGCCAAAATGGAGTTACCACCCGACTACCGCATGGATCTTGCAGTAATTTCATTTTTGGCGCGCATCCGATACCTGCATCTGAAAAATATTTTTTATTTTCAGTTGCGCGTAATGCACCGTGCCAAGTGGCATTTGATGCACATAGGTCATTACCACCCGGATTCTTTACCGATAGGTCAATGGCTGGCGAAGGTCTCAGACCCAAAATGGATGCGCGGCAATTTTGATTTTGTCGCACGTCCATTTTCACCCCCAAAAAGGGGCTTTTTTACAGGCGCGCTAAAAAATGGATTGGTGCATGCCTAAAACCAGTGCCTACACTACCGCAAGCCATTTTTCAGCGCACCTTAGTAAAAGGATCCCTCAATTTGTCCAAAGCTCTATGCTGGTAACTGGTCACATGGCTACGATGCCTACAACTGATTTCTCCCAATTATTTCTTCTAATGTACTTCTGCAGAAAAGTATTGCAAGCAAAGTGCCTTTACATACTGCCTGAATATCCTGAGAGACCTCTGAGCATAGATCAAACAATATACTGCAAGAAATCCTTATTAGCACAGAAGGCAACTAGCAACTGTGAGTAGCCCAAGGGCAGTACATTTCCCACATGTAGATGGATAGTCCTACATTCTGGTAGAAAAAACTTTGCTTCTATTGCTACTGGGAAGGTGGACTTCAGGATCAGCATGTACTAAAGCCAATTATAAAATCTGGCCTCTGAAGAAAGAGCTATAAGATTCCATCTAGAGAATGACACGGGGATTAAATTTGTCCCCGTCCCCGCAGGCCCCATCTCCATCTCCATCCCGTCCCCACAGGCCCTGTATCTGTCCCCACCCCATCCCCATGGGTTCTGTTCTCATCTGCAGAAGCCTCGAACACTTATGATTTTATATTTAAATCTTTTTATTAAAGTACTAGTAAAAAAAGGCCCGTTTCCGAAACCAATGAAACGGGCGCTAGCATGTGGTTTTTTTTGTCTGTGTGTGTATGTGTCACAGAGTTATTTTGTGTGTGTGTGTGTGTGTGTGTGTGTGTGTGAGTGTGTGAGGGTGCGGTGTGTGTGCAGGTTGTTGATGTGTGTCTTTTTTTGTTTTGTTTTGTTTTTTGCTTGGGGGTTGGGGGATGTGCTGTGCTGTGCTGGCAAAGTGGGTTGGATTGGGGTGTGGCTTTGAGGGTGTGTTTCTGTTGTATTGTGTGTGTGTGGTTTTGTCTGTCAAGGAGGTTTGTGGAGGGGGGTCTTTCTGTTAGTGAAATGTAAATGTGGTTGTAGGGGGGTCAGCCTTTGTTGAGTGTTGTTTTTTTTTCCATGTTTCTTTTTTTTGTGTTGTGCTGAGGCAGCAGTGTTGTTTTAGATGGGCGGAAGGTAGAGGAGCACGTTCTTTGTCTGTCGGTATTTTTTGGCCGTTTCAGGGCTGCTGTAGGGGAATGCTGGAAGAGAAATGTGCTGTTGGAAGCAGCGCCATCTTTTTCCATTGGGCTGGGGTTCTGGGCATCCTGGAGGTGGGTGACGGCTTGCCTGAGGACGGGGATAGTTGTTTTAAGTTGGCGGAAGGGAGAAGAGCACGGTCTCTGGCCGTCGGGGGGTGATCCGGTATGTTTGGTCCATTTCAGGCCGGCTGCAGGGGAATGCTGGAACATTTATGCGCTGCAGGAATCAGCGCCGTCTTTTTCCGGGTGCTCAGGGAATCCCCGAGGTGGTAGACAGCTTGCCTGAGACTGGGGATGGTTGGGCACGTCCTTGGCCGCTTCGGCAAAAGGGGAAGAGGAAGGGGGTGGGGAGTTACCTGCAGCCACCTGAGAAACCATGTATACTTTGTTTGTTTTGTATTATTAGTTTGCATTTCTGTTGAAGAAAGAGTGGATGCCTTTCGAATGATGGAGGTGGTGCGTCGGTGTGCGGTTGTTTCGTTAGTTTGGCAGCCAGTCTCCAGCTATTCCTAGGCAGGGAAGGAGTACTCCTTCCCCTTCCTTGGTCACTGTTTGCTGCTGGCTGGGTCACGGGTAATCCTTCCAGCTGGGCCGCAGCTTGTCCTGTTCGCCCACGTCCCAGATGGTGACGGGCACGTTGTTTTCCTGCTCCTCTGACTCCATGTCAAGCGATCCCAAATATAGTCTGTGCTATAGGCCCTCTGGCACTCTTCAGTACTGGCATTAGGCATTTAAAAATTTCTCCCCCCCCCCCCCCCCCTCCCCTGGTCTATTTTTGCACATACCCACAGCAGGAATATTCTTCTCTCGTTCCAGCGGTGGTTCTGTGCTCTCCGTGCTGCACAGATAATGAGCCATTCTGCTGGGGAATGCTCCTCCCTTATTGTCACGTAGTTTCCTCTGATTGGTCCATCTTACGTTGCCTAGTGTTGCCTGGGAACGGTGTTGTGATGGTCCTTTGTGTTTCAGAATGTTGAGGGTGTTTTTTCTGATTGGTCCGTCATGCGAGGGCGGGGCAGAGAGACATGGTCAGTGTTGTGGCTTCACCACCATAAATCCATGAACCCTTCAGTGAGTGACTTCAGAATGTTGAGGGTGAGTTTTATTATAGTAGACTAGTAAAAAAGGCCCGTTTCTGACACAAATGAAACGGGCGCTAGCAAGGTTTTCCTCGGAGTGTGTATGTTTGGGAGAGTGTATGTGAGAGTGACTGTTTGAGAGTCGGAGTGAAAGTGTGATTGTGTGAGAGAGAGCGTGAGTCTGGGTGTGAGTGTGTTTGTGAGAGAGTGTGTGTGTGAGAATGAGAGTGTGTGCAAGTGTGTATGTGAGACACAGTGTGAGTGAGAGTGTGTGTGTGTGGGCGAGAGAGAGAGTGTGTGTGAGACACAGATTCTCTGTTTGAGTGAGTGTATGAGACCAAGCGAGTGTGTGAGTGACTGTGTGGCACATAGAGAGTGAATGTGATACAGTGTGAGACAGAGTGTGTGAGAGTGAGAAAGACATTGTATATGAGAGAGAGAGTGTGAGCCGTGCCCTCCCAATCCATGGCCATCTGTCCCCTGCCCCCTCCATTCATCCTTTTCCAGCAATTCCCCTCTGTCCGTGAGCCCTGCCCTCCCAATCCATGGCCATCCATGTTTGTCTGTCACCTGCCCCCTCCATTCATCCCTATCCAGCATTTCCCCTCTCTGCTTGAGGCCTGCCCTGCAATCCATATCCATCCATGCCCATCTGTCCCCTCCATTCATCCCTATGCAGCAATTCCCCTCTCCCTGAGTCCTGCCCTTCCAATCCATGCCCATCCATGCTCCTCTGTCACCTGGCCCCTCCATTTTTCCCTATCCAGCATTTCCCCTCTCTGCCTGAGGCCTGCCCTGCAATCCATATCCATCCATGCCCATCTGTCCCCTCCATTCATCCCTATGCAGCAATTCCCCTCTCCCTGAGTCCTGCCCTTCCAATCCATGCCCATCCATGCTCCTCTGTCAACTGGCCCCTCCATTTTTCCCTATCCAGCATTTCCCCTCTCTGCCTGAGGCCTGCTCTGCAATCCATATCCATCCATGCCCATCTGTCCCCTCCATTCATCCCTATCCAGCAATTCCCCTCTCCCTGAGTCCTGCCCTTCCAATCCATGCCCATCCATGCTCCTCTGTCACCTGGCCCCTCCATTTTTCCCTATCCAGCATTTCCCCTCTCTGCCTGAGGCCTGCTCTGTAATCCATATCCATCCATGCCCATCTGTCCCCTCCATTCATCCCTATCCAGCAATTCCCCTCTCCCTGAGTCCTGCCCTTCCAATCCATGCCCATCCATGCTCATCTGTCACCTGGCCCCTCCATTTTTCCCTATCCAGCATTTCCCCTCTCTGCCTGAGGCCTGCTCTGTAATCCATGCTCCTCTGTCCCCTGCCGCCTCCATTCATCCTTTTCCAGCAAGTCCCCTCTCGCCCTTCCATGACCCCCCCCCCTCGCATCCATGCTACGCTCTCTCCCATGTCCCAGCCTGGCCCGCCCTCTTCTTCCCCCCCCCTTCGCATCCATGCCCCCCCCTCGCATCCATGCCCCCCCACCCCTTCGCATCCATGCATCCCTTTTTTTTTTTTTTAATTCTTTTAACTTTACCTCCGTGGCGGTTCGTGCAGCGAAGCGTCAGGGAAGGAGGCGGCGCTCCCGACGTCTAGCTTTCCCTTCGCTGTGTTCCGCCTTGTTTTGAAGGCGGAACACAGCGAAGGGAAGGCTAGACGTCGGGAGCGCCGCCTCCTTCCCTGACGTTTCGCTTCCGGATTTGTTTGTTTTGTCGCGAGGGCGGGGCAGAGACGGCTGGCTGGCTTGAAGGCTTCACACCACGAATCCCCGAACCCTTCAGCCTCAGCCTGGGAGTGACGTCAGATGGCTTCAAGGCTTCAAGGCTTCAGGCTTCAGGCTTCAAGGCTTCAAGGCTTCAGACTTCTGGCTTCAAGCTTCCGGCTTCACAGAACGTTGTCTTCAGAACGTTCACGGTGCGTTTTATTATATTAGAAGATAAGAAGGGACAATATGCTGTGCAACTGTTGTGTATAAATTACAAATAGAAAACAATAATAACAATTAGCAACTATAATAAACCCTCCCACCACCACCATCCTCTACCCTTCCAACCCCAACAATAGCTGACTTCTACTACCCCAATGAATCCTAGTCCACCCTGTTAATGTCCAGGGGTACAAAATGTCCAGGGGTACCTGACGGCAGTGGCGGCAGCGGGGGAGGTTTGCGGTGGCGGGAAGGGGGGGTCGAAAGGGTCGGCGGTGGGGGGGGGGCAGGGCCAAATCTGGGGGGCCCATGCCCCCATGGCCCCACATAGATATGCCCCTGGGTATCAGAGACAACTGTTGCTTTGATTGACCCCTTTAAGACATGCTTGGGAGCATTGGGATGTGACTTAGATGGAAAAATAACCCCAGGATTTTTGCTAGCAGTATTTTTCCGCTAATAATGTTGCTTGCAGTGTTCACTGCAAACGATATCATTACATTTGTATGCTAATGAGCTGTTTTACATACATTTGCATGTTTTCCATCTTATTGTTATATAACTCACTGTAAGTTAAACTACCGTGCATTACAGTATTATAACTTGTGTTAGTATCCTTTATCACGCATTAAGGGGCAAATAGTTTGATAACTACCCATCTAAGTGCTATTCTGTAAGTACACGCTTCGATGCGATGGTGCTTACATTGCAGGTGGGTATTCACATGGGTGAAAGTTGAGAGGAATGTGGGTGAGGTCCATAAAATCTTATAAACTATGCATGAGTATTTACACCAGCTCTATGATCAGTGTAAGCACCCATGCCTTAAATATAGGTGCATTTTTGGCCATTTACACTTGAAAAGTAGGAACCTACTTTGCTTTATATAGAATAGGATTCAAATATAACCTAAATCCAGGTTCCCCCTTTGTCACGACTGTGGTCATGATCCCCCTCTGACTCACCTTATGTCCCGATGGTCAGCTGCTGAGCTGGCTACTGTCTGCATTGTTTCTTTCATCTGTGTTTCAAGCCTCACTTTGATGTTCAGTGTGTTTTCTGCCTTTGTCCTGTACGGTCTCCACTTCGTGCGTGTTTCAAGCCTCACTTTGGGTTCAGTGTATTTCCTGCCTCTGTCCTGTTTATAAGGAAGTGGTGCACTTTCATTCAGGGCCTTTGCAATGCCAAAGGTCTCCTGGTTAGTCCATGTGCAGTGAAGCACTTCTGCCTTGTTCATAGTCTGTGTGCCTATGGGCACTGTCTTGATTTCTTGTTGCTTTGTTTATTGTCTGTGTGCCTGTGGGCACTTCTGCCTTGATTTCTTGTTTAGGGTGCCTGTGTGCACTTCTGCTTCTGTTCTTCTCGGTCTGTTTGTGTGCTAGGTTCAGCCATAGTTCTGTTGTTTGTCTGTGTGGGTCAGCTTTGTGTCCTGCCTAGTCTGCCTTGCTTATTCTAGTCCCCTCTACCTTAGCTTCAGCCTTAGTTCTGTTGTTTGTCTGTGTGGATCAGCTTTGTATCCTGCTTGTGTCTGCCCTGGTTGTCTTCAGCTGCAGTCCCCTTCCTGCTTGTCTCTGCCTTGTTTGCTTTCAGCTTCAGGTCCTGCCAAGCTTGTTTGAGTATCCTGAATCCTGTTCCAGTATCCTGAATCCTGTTCCTGCCAAGCTTGTTTGAAAATCCTGAACCCTGCTTGAGTATCCTGTATCCTGTTCCAGCCAAGCTTGTTTGAGTATCCTGAATCCTGCTTGAGTATCCTGAATCCTGTTCCTGCCAAGCTTGTTCCAGTATCCTAAATCCTGTTCCTGCCAAGCTTGTTTGAAAATCCTGAATCCTACTTGAGTATCCTGAATCCTGTTCCTGTCAAGCCAAGTCTGTCCTAGCATCCGCTTCCAGCCACGTCAAGCTTGTTAGTCCAGTCCTGCTTGGGGGGTTTTGCCTCCTGCTGCCGCTCAACGACAGTAGGCCAAGGGCTCACGTGTTCCAGAGTTCTTGACTATTTCTTTAAAGCCTGGGACCATGACACCCTTGTAGAATTACCCTCAATGAGTTTAATTATTTCATAACTTAAATCATTCATAAATGGTAGAAAATGCTTAAATTGGTCCACTTCATTTCCACTGCCACATCTTAAAGGCTCATAATTAAAAGTTAAATGAAACTGCATTGTTTTTCCTGGTGTCTGGCTGTTTTGTTAAATGAAGTTTAATATCTATGTACACTGTGTATTCTTTCCTTATTTCTGGAACTGAAAAATTAACATTATTTTCTAATCAACAATAGTCTCAGAGCATATGAAAACAGAGAACTCAGAGTACATATACATAGAAACAGACCACAACAAAACAGAAAGAAACATCACTCTTGGCAAACCCAGACCATGGCACAAGTTCATCATGTGCTTTCCTTCTACTATTTCCTTCTCATGTTTTTCAGTAAAGCAGAAACCTTATTACAATGAATAATCACTAGAGAATGATGATTATCTTTTGGAAACCTAATTTGAAAGTCTTTTCAACACCCTTGTGGACTAGTTGAGGGCAGTTCGATAACAAGGTGACTCCATTTAGTTTGCTGAAGGGCACATGGTAGGAGCATATTCTATAGATTAACCTAGGTAACTAGGTCCCATTATAGAATGCTAGCATAATCCAATATATATAAGCCTAGCACTTAGGTTTTCACACAAGCCAACCATAGAGCCATAGGTGCCCCTTAGAAGAGGCTTGGGGAAGCTAAGCCTCCCCAACCCCAACCACAATCTTCCCTGCCTGCCAAACCCCTCTTATTCAATCTTACCCTATTTCTCTCTTCCTTCCCACCCATCCCATATTGCCTAGTTTCTTTCTCTCTCCCTTCCCATTCGCTGACACATGCATCTCAATTTTACTCCCTCTCTCCCAATACAGCTCTGCCAGTCCTGCGATAAAAAAATAACCCAAGGAGATGTGCGGGACTGTGGCTCTGTGTCTGTCACTACTGTTTCCTGTACTGGTCCCACCTCCTCTGATGTAAACTTCCAGGACTGACACAGGAAGCAGTCACAGTAGGTAGAGAGCAGTGGTCCTGCCCATCATCATGGGTTATCTTTTAGCACGGGCCAGCAAAGCTGCAATTGGAGGAAGGGAGGGAGAGAGGGAAATTGTGTTGCATGTGTCAGTGAATGGGAGGGGAGAGAGAAAGGAACCAGATAGTACGGGATGTGTGGGGAGGGAGAGAGAAAAGGATAGAAGGGGGAAGAGAGAGAGAACACAGGGCAGGGCAATACTAGAGGGGGGGGAGAGAGAAAGTTAAGGCAATACTGGATAAGGGGGAGAGAGACAGAGGCAATGATGAATGGGCTGGAGTGGAGAGAGGAGTGGCAGTGGGATTTGAATCCTGGTTTTCCTGGTTTTCATTAGCATTAGGTACAGCTAGTACACATAAAACTTATTCCAAACATGTTTGTTATCTCAACAATAAACTAAAGGCCAGTAAATCTGAAGCCTGGTGGCCATTTGGCAACCTGCCAAAAACGAATAGGCAAATCATTTTATGGTTGCTGTTAAACCAAAAGATTTCTGTTATAATGTTGCTGAACATATTTGTTCACATGGTCAACAGGAAGATGCTGGACTGGGGAGCCAGGTCTATCTGGGAGCCATTTCTAGAAAACTGAAAACATTGTTCTGTTTAATATGTTGTATTAATTTGGTGCATTATTTTGATTTTTTTTGGCATGTAATTCCTGGAGTGTATTCAGCGTGCATATAAACATCAGTAGCAGAGGTACTAGGAAAATAGCTGATACAGCTGCACCAGAGCCACACAGTGAAGGATTCTTCCTTGCAGTGTTCAAAAGTGCCCCACTGTCCGTTTACTGCTGACATAGGCATTGGCGTGCACTCCAAGGAGTTTAACTTTCTCCATTTCATTTCACTCCATCTCATACCCATCCCTTGCCCCATCCATACCCTTACCATAGCCAAGTCCCATAACTTATCTAGCCTCGCCCACTTTAGCCTCCCCCAACCACTGAGTCACTGACCGCCTATGCATAGAGCTGGCATAAGTGCAGTGGTATTCTGTAAGTTACACACATAAATGGGAGCCCTACGTATGTCAATTGAACAGTAGAGCTAGAACAGTCAGACAAAAATTGCCAGTATATATGGTGAATAATGATAACTTTAATTATTAGTCAAGAAACCTCCACACAATGTATTTCAAAACAACTTATGGTAGTTTACAAAGACACAAAATGTAAAGGAAAAACATGGCACCACCCTTTAGCAAAATAAATAAATAAATAAGCTTTGCAAGACTTCTTCCAACCAAAAAGCAGCAGGGTGCACAATCCAATCCCAACAGGGGTTTCACTGTAGAGGAGTGTGGTAGCCGTGTTAGTCCACTCTTAAGGTTATCAATAGAAATCAAACAAAATAAAACATGGAAAAGAAAATAAGATGATACCTTTTTTATTGGACATAACTTAATACATTTCTTGATTAGCTTTCGAAGGTTGCCCTTCTTCGTCAGATCAGAAATAAGCAAATGTGCTAGCTGACAGTGTATATAAGTGAAAACATTCAAGCATTACTATGACAGTCTGACAGGGTGGGAGGATGGGGGTGGGTAGGAGGTATGCATGGGGACATCAAAGCATATCATTGATATTCTAACAGGATAGGTGTGGATAGGTGTAAAACAGCTTCCTTCTTCATTATAACGTGCTTCCAATATGGCTGCAACAAACATGCCTCCTTTTAAAACCACCGGAAATGGCATCATTACCCCGCCTCTCAGTCAAAATTGACTAGGTGTAAAAACAATGCCGCCCACTCCTCTACAACATTCAGTCCCTTGGATTGAGCTGTATTTAAAGCAAAAATCCACTTTTGTTCTTTTTGACACAGCCATCGTCTGATATTTCCTCTTCTCTCAGATACCGATAACAGTTCCAATACAGCATACTGAACAGTGCCAAAGGAATGATTTCTGTCAAGGCAGTGAGAAACTGAAGTGCTTATGGAATAGTCACTGGGTTTCTTGAGAAGATATGTCTTACTTCAAGCACTAATTAACCAAATTATTCTAATTTCTTAGTTCCATTCTAATTGTTATTATATATGGATGACTATAAATTACCTTTTTGTGACTAGCATTCGTTTCCATATTACATATTGTAATACTCAATCCTCATTTACTTTGTTATTACTACTTAATATATACTATCCTGCATCATGTTAATTACAATAAGTTGTTAGCCACATTGATCCTGATCAACTGGGAAATTGTGGGATACAAATGAAATAAGTATTTTATGTGCATAAATGACCCTATTCTATAGCCAAGTGCCCAATTGCATCCCTATCTTTGTGTGCCATTTATAAAATGAGGGGGACAATCTCTTATGTGAGAGCCAAAAATGATCCAAGCCATCGTGTTCTGCAAAACAACCGCAGAGCAAAATGCTGCTTCACTAACAGTCCCAGGTATACACTTTCACATGTCAAAAACACAGAACTTATTTCTGTCCAGTTTTCCAGTTGTTGATTTACCTTCACACTGTCAGATTGATGATTTGTCAGTTCCTATTGTGGACAACATTTGGAACCTCTGAGTTATATTTGATTCTGCTTTCTCTATGAAACCTCAGGTTGTGAAAGCAGTTAGAACAGTATTCAGTAAATTAAAATTGATCCAGAGATTGCGTGATTTTCTAGATTTCTCAAATTTCAGATTGGTTGTTCAGAGTGTAGTAATATCGTGCTTCGATTACTGTAACGGCTTATTGGCACAGAATGCCACAGCTCGGGTTCTTTTGGGTTACTTGCAATATTGTCATATTACACCAGTCTTGAAGATGCTTCATTGGCTTCCATTTAAACAGAGAATTACATTTAAGGTTTTACTTCTGGTCTTTAAGGCTGAACAATTCAGTTTCGCTTATTCTTAGTTCTACTTTATGCATTTATCAACCCATTAGAGCTTTGCGATCCTCTGACACTAGCCTGTTATCGATGCCCTCTTTTAAAGTGGTTAGATTGGAAGAATATTGTTCTACAGTTTTATAAGTGTGTTGGTCATAAGTTATGGAACGAGCTACCATTGAGTCTGAGAACAATGAAGAACAGTGATCTGATCTGTTCAAAAAAGAACCGAAAACTGTTTTATTCCGGCAAGCTTTTGATTTTCCACCAATGAGGTTAACAGACATTTATGGACTATATGAGAATATTGTAAACATTTGTATTATATTTTGTTTCTTTCATTTATATATTCTATTTTGATTGTCTTGTTGTAAACCGCTGAGTACATTGGGATCGTGTGGGTTATAAATATTTTAAATAAAATAAATAATCTAATTAGAATTTGATCACAGCATGTACAAATATTCTCATGTGTTCCTCAGATAATTGCGATTTTATTTGCCATGTGTGTAACTTAAAAAATACCTTCCAAACTAAATACCTTTTACCAAAGCAGGGCAAGCCTACCGCAGGCTTGCTGCGCGGCAATTCAGAGCTAGCCTGGCGGTAGTTCCGGCCTCCACTTCATGCTATTTCCTGCCAGAAATATTTTTTGGGGGGTGCGCCCAGCAGGTGCTGCCCTGTTACAGCTGGGCTACCACAGGAACTCTTACCGCCTCCTAAATAGGAGGTGATAAGGGCTCCCCTTGGGAATGGCCACACCAGAAGTGTTCAACTTACTGCCTGGCCATTTCCTTTTTAAAGAGAAAAAAACTTTTACTGGACACTACATCAACTGGCTCAGCTCTATCCACGTTTATTTACTCCTTCAAAGAAATGAAGCAAATTGGTGAGGCAAGAGTTCCCTTGGCTGAACCCATCTGACTTTGTCCCATTAAACCATATTTGTCTATGTGTTCCGTAATTTTATTCTTTATAATTGTTTCCACTAGTTTGCCCGGCACTGAAGTCAGGCTTACTGGTCTGTAAAAAGACCACCCTCCAATCTTCAGGTACTATGGATGATTTTAACGACAGGTTATAGATCACTAACAACAGATCAGTAATTTCATGTTTGAGTTCTTTCAGTTCCCTGGGGTGTGCGCCATCCAGTCCAGCAGAGAAGAACTTAAGGTAGATGCTCTCTTGTGCTCCTTCGACTCCATCGACAAAGGCACCAACTGACAACCTATCTTGGACCCAGCCAGAATCCTGGCCTTCATCATTTTGCCCATACCCTCAGGCAAGACCTTTGTACCTAAAGGGGAAGGGAAATGGGACTTGATATACTGCCTTTCTGAGGTTTTTGCAGCTACATTCAAAGTGGTTTTACATATATTCAAGTACTTATTTTGTGCCAGGGGCAATGGAGGGTTAAGTGACTTGCCCAGAGTCACAAGGAGCTGCAGTGGGAATCGAACTCAGTTGCCCAGGATCAAAGTCCACTGCACTAACCACTAGGCTACTCCTCCACTCATCTCCAAGATGCTGTTCTCAGATGAGAGCATGACTCTAAACTGGCTGGACATCCTGGAATTCACAAGAAACTGGAACTTATTTCATGAACTTACTGGTAGCCTCAAATAAGGAGAGATGTGCACAATTTTGTTACCTTATGCCCTGTGTGTGCTCGCCACAAACCTTCACGGTCTCCCCCTTGGGTCCTACTTCAGCCTCTCCCAGTACCCACGACCCTGTGGACTCACGTCGTCATGGACTTTGTGACCAATCTTCCCAATTCTGGATGCTTTACCACCACCTGGGTAGTCATCGACCAGTTTCATAAGATGGCCCACTTTGTTCCTCTGGCCAGCCTACTAGCTACATCTACCTTGGCTCAACTGTTCTTCAAAGTGATCTTCTGCTTGCATTGCTTGCCAGATACCATTGTTTCTTATCGAGGAGTTCAATTCACCTCGAGGTTCTGGCACAATCTCTGTAAGATCTTGCACATTTTACTGAACGTCTCTTCTGGTTATCATCCCCAAACTAATGGTCAGATGGAGCAAGTCAATCAGATCCTGAAGACATTTCTATGTGTCTGCTCAACTTAAAATCTGGTCACAGTTACTACCGTGGACCGAGTTCAGTTATAACAACCATGTGAGTGAGGCTTTGTGCTCCTCTCCTTTTCAACTATTCTTTGGACAGCACCCTCAAGTTCCTCTGCCAGTACCTCCTTCTGCCACCATACCAGCTATCAGGACCACAGCTTTGACCCTAGAGAAGCTTTGGAAGGAAACACACGAGCTTCTTCTTCATGCTTCTTTAAGGTACAAGGAACAAGTGGAAAGGAGGGATGACCTGCTCCTAAGTTCTGACCTAGAGATTTTGCCTGGTTGTCCACCCAGAACCTTAATCTCAAGACTCCCTTTACTAATTTTGCTCCCCAATTCATTGGGCCATTCTCAATCAAGTAGAAGCCGTGGCCTATCAACTGAAGTTGTCTTCCATCTACTGATCCATACTACTTTTCATGTCTCCCTCTCAAACTATTAGTCTTAAAAGGGAAGAAGAAGGCACCGATGCCCACTTCTGTACCTGTAGACTTGGACCATGAGTATGAAGTACGAGACATTCTTGACTCCAGAAGACTTTGGCGTAAGCTCCAGTATCTCATTGCCTTGAAGGAGTATGATCCTGAAGAGAACTCCTGGGAGGCCACGTCCCATGTCCATGCCCCTCAACTTGTCTGCTGGTTTCATCATGTTTCCCCTGAAACCCCAAGCCAGGGGGGGGGGTTGGAGAGGTACTGTGATGGCCCTGCCCTGTCCACGGCTCACCTGCTAGGCATGGGGTCCAGGTCATATGGCATCTTCCAGCTCTTCCTCCTACCCCCACTGCTCCGTGCGGGTGGTTCTGGTGTCCTGGGCCCTACCACTGTTACTGTGGGCTGTGCTTCTGCCAGTCTTCCGGGGTGCACACGTGTGTGTGGGGCTGCCCTAGTGTTTCCTATGGGTGGTTCTTGTGGATGATGTCAGATGCTTGGAGCCATTTTGAAGACAGATCACCACAGCTTCTTTGCTTTGTAATAGGTCTTCCTGCTTCTCATTTGGAGCGTCCTACTTCAAGCTTCCAGTACACAGGTTCCAGCTACCAGTTCCAGCTTCCAGCACCTAGCTTCCAGCTACTAGCATCCAGCTTCAGCCTCCATCTTCCATCTTCCAGCGTCCAGTTTCCAGTTCCAGTTTCTGGCTTCCAGTCTTCCTGCTTCCAGGATCAGCATCCAACCTCTGCTCCTGGCATCCTGCCTCCTGTCTACCCTAGCCAGGGTACCCCACTGGTACCCCACTGGTTGGGTAGCTCTCTCTCCCCAACCACTATCCAAGGGCTCACCAAACCTGAAGCATTACAGGCAGTAAGGACTCAGGTGTGAATGGCCGTGCATCAATTGTGAAATTCATGCACAGCCATTACTAACAAAAATTACTATTCCAGCATTTTTCCACCAAGCTAAAAAGTGACCAGAGCATGTGGCAAACCCACATGCTAATCGCAGCACCGACCACTTTCTAGAGCAGCTTGGTATAAGGACCCCTTGGTGAGCATGAGGTCTAAATTATGCTGGTGCAGTCACTGCACTATCTGTATATTCAGTGCCACCGCCTACAATATACAGACAGCACTGCACAGCAGCATTAATTATTCAGACTAAATTCAGTGCTATGGCTGGTGTTTAACTTAAGCCAGTGAGAGAGCTGGTTAACAACTGGCTTAGGTAAGTCTAGCAGGCTAACAGAATATTACTTTACAAAAACCATAAACAGAGATTAATCAAGGTTGAAATGCATATAGCTATTCTTACCTATCTTCTCTAGCCTTATATTAATGTCAGTTCATCTTCATGAAATTTATGAGCTAATGAGTAGATCTTCTTTATAACCATTAGGGTAATTATAAGCATGCAACTGAATAATGAAAGCGCACAATTTCACATTTATTTATTTTGATGTGTCATCAGGAGCATTTTGATGATCAATAATTCAAATATCATGTGATGCTCCTGGCTAATAATATACTCAGTGTCCTTTCATGCAGAAGATTATATCTATTTCAGAAAACTTCACTACACATTGTGCCTTTCTGGATGTCAGAATGTCAGAAAATGTAGGATTCCTGGCCTCCCATCTTGTCCTGCAATTCCAGTTTTCACTTTCCAATTTCTATAAATACAATTTTCGCTATTTTAAGAGCAATGCAGTAAAATTGTGCTCTGTGGAAACATTTCTCAATAAAGCGTGCAATCCATCCTTTAGTTTTGCAGGTGAAACATTTGTGATATGGCTCTGATAAAGAGGCATAGCTAGGTTGATCGGCAAATCAACTTCCAACAGCGCTGGTGCCTATTTTTCATGCGATCTGTCATGTGAAAAATATGCCCCGGCACCATTGGCAGTCCGCTTTCTGCTTCCCCCCCCCCCCCCCCCCCCCCCCCCCCCCCCCCCCCCTGAGGCCTCAACCTGGCTACACTTCTGCTCTGATATAAATAAATACACTATATACAGGAAAAAATGTAAAGAATTATATCTAGTCAATGACCACCACAAGTAAAGACTAGAGCAGTGGTTTTCTACCCAGTCCTCAGGGACCACCTGGACAGTCAGGTTTTCAGGATGTCCATGATGAATATGCATGAGATAGATTTACATGATATGTTCTTGGTATGCAAATCTCTCGCATGCAATTTCATTTGTGGATATCCTGAAAAGTTGACTGGCCAAGTAGTCCCTGAGAACTGGGTTGAAAACTAGAGAACACCTTCAAAAAAAGATTTAAACTAGGACATCAAAAAATAAAAATCAAGTAAAGGTCTAAACACAACAGGATAAAAATGAAGGAAAAGTGAAAACAGCGCTCAGAATATCTCACTGACCCTAAATCTCCAGGGTCACCTATCTAATTATTATTATTGCACATGATGAAACCCTTTTTAAAGCTTTGAATGCCTCTCTTAGTGGCTGTATTTGTCACAATATATATTTAAATTAATCAAACCAGTTAACATATCTTATTCTAGAAGAGAGCATTCTGAAGGAAGCTTTATCTGGGATACATCATCTATCAGTCAGATTCCAGAATAGGTACCATCCATAATGTTCAATGTGAGCAACTGTCCACACATCAACTTTCTACATAATACTATGTCTGGCCATAACAATGGATTCCTCTGAGAGTTGAGCACATCAACTGCATTCCACTCGTATGTTGCATAAGCAAACGTCAAATGGCCCATCCAATCTGCCCATACACAGCATCCACTATCTCTTCCACATGCTTGTCCCAAACTTTCTTGAATTCAGACAAATTCTTTGTCTTCACCTCCTCCACCAGGAGGCTGCTCCATGCATCCACCTCCTTTTCTGTAAAAAAGTATTTCCTTAGATTACTCCTGAGCCCACAGCTTTTTAACTTTATCCTATGCCCTCTCATCTCAAACTTTTCCTTTATTGGAAATAGACTCACCTCCTGTATATTAATACCATGGAGATCTTTAAATGTCTGTGTCATATCCCCTTTCTCTTGCCTTTCTTCCAGAGTATACATATTGAGATCTATAAGTCTGTCCCCATGTGATTTATGAAAGAGACCACTGACCAATTTTATAGCCACCATCTGGACTGACTCCATCCTGTTTATTTCTTTTGAAGATGTGCTCTCCAGATTTTCACACAGGATCTTTTTTTATAAATTAATTACAGTGACACACTGTACAGTGTACAGCCATAATTTTATGTTATGCACATAAGTATGAATCCTGCCCATGCTTTACCCGGACTCTGTCTGTGTGCATCTCTGCTTATAAAATATGTGCTATATAATACATGCGCTAATTTACAGAATAATGCTTAGGTCAGGGGCGTAGCCCTACACTCAATTTTTGGTGGGTCTGGGCTAGTTTTGTGTCTATGGAGAGCCCACCTCGGCCATGACCCCAAAAGCAAGTTTTGTGACCCCTTTTGTTGCCCAGTCCACAATTTGGGAAGCTCTGCGCTAAAGTTAATACTGTGTTTTCTGTTAATATAGTGCCATGCTGTTAACACACATTACATCCTGTGTTAATTAGCTAATGCAGCTTATAGTTACAGTTTACCGTTTATTAAACACTTACTATACTGTTCATCATCCACATCTGAGCAGTTTATAATAACTTTACAATAAAAATGAAGGAAAAACCTAAAAGTTACAAAATCCAAGGGAAAAAGAGTAGTTCTAAAAGAAATTTAAAAAGCCAGTGTTTCTTGTGCATCACTCCAGATGCCGGGATAGCCCTAGATTACAAAATACTGTCACATGCCTAACCAAAAGCAGATTGGAAAAGAAATGCTTTTAGACCTCTTTTAAACGTATGTATTCTTTGAAGGACCACCAAACCATGCCCCTAGTATACTTCCAATTCAATCTCTAGTACCTACATGATATACCCGTCAAGAGTGTGTGGTCTAAAACCACCTCTTACACCTATGTGGTGATTTACAGGTAAGGACTTAGGTCCAAATATGCTTTTTACATGGTGAATGGCACATAACTTTTCTAAAATATCCTCTAATCTGTCTCTGTGATGCCAGCTAGAAGAGGATTGGGGAGAGAAGCAGTTTTAAGTTTTTCTATTCAAAACTGGTTACTGCATATATGAAGTGGTAGGTTGTTTCAACCAAAATGCATATCATCAAAACTTTCCCATTGAATGCCTGGAGAATACCACTCATTCAAAAGCAAAGGGGCTATTGTTAATAAGAAACTTAGAAACCAAAGGCATGGTTAATGGATATAGTTTATAGCTGATGTGGTGTGGTTAATAAGAAATTCCATTGTTAATGATTTGGTGAATCTAGTATATTAGAGAAAAAAAAGCTATTCAATTAATTAAAGCATAGCAAAGGATTTGTGGAAGAATGCAAGGCCCACATTCTTTTACACTGGAAACATTTTACAGGCCTCAAATACCTGAGGTTCTAACCTGGAGAGTCCAGTCCAGGATGCACACCTTTGCGAGTGGGAAAATGATGGGTCAGAATCTTTTCTTTCTTTTTTTTTTTTAAATTATGTTTTCAAGCGTCAATACAGAGATAACGAAAAATGGTCATTAAGGGGTCCTCTTACAAAGCCGCGCTGAAAAATGGCTTGCGGTAGTGTAGGCGCAGGTTTGGGGCTCGCACCGATCCATTTTTTAGTGCGCCTGTAAAAAAGGCCTCTTTATATTTTTGACAAAAATGGACGTGCGGCAAAATGAAAATTGCTGCGCATCCATTTTGGGTCTGAGACCTTACCGCCAGCCAATGACCTAGTGGTAAAGACTCACATGGTAACTGGGCGGTAATGACCTACGTGCGCCAAATGCCACTTATCGAACGCGCACCAAAAATGAAATTACCATAAGAGCCATGTGGTAGTTGGGCGGTAGCTCCATTTTGGCGTGCGTTGGGCGTGCGTAGATGCTTACATGGCTTAGTAAAAGGACCCCTAAAATAGATAGAAACAACGTAGTCAAGAAAAAATAATCCAACATATGCTGACCATACATATCAGAAAACACAAAGCAACAAAGATACATCTCCTCATTGACATTTATATGATAAACACTACCACTCGAAATCCTTCCCCTCACATTCAAACTTCCACCAGTATCAAAAATCACAACAGACATCCTCTATCAACCTTCAAGCATACATCTTCAGGACAAACCCCTATCTGTTCATATTCTGAGTATCCTCTGCCAGTACTTGAAACTCTCTTTGGACATGCAAAGAGATTTCAGTTGTCCCTAGGAACTACCTGAGCTCTCTTTTGTATGCAGCAAGCCTGTGAAAGGACCTTGTTTGCTATTTCAATGTAAATAGCTGTGGGATTTGACCACAGCAACAAAGCCTGTCAAAATGTGTTATTGTGATCAATTTAATGCAAAATGATTCCATTAATCAAAATGGAGACTGATGGGAATGTTTTTCTGAGTTACTCTGAATTGCTTCAAGCAGAAATTGTATTCATTTGATCTAGATCCATAGGGGCAGGGCAGTATATGCCAATCTGTGGAAATGCTTCAGCAGATTACATAAGTACATAAGTAATGCCACATTGGGAAAAGACCAAGGGTCCATCGAGCCCAGCATCTGGTCCACCAGCCAATCCAGGCCAAGGGCACCTGGCAAGCTTCCCAAACGTACAAACATTCTATACATGTTATTCCTGGAATTGTGGATTTTTCCCAAGTCCATCTAGTAGTGGTTTATGGACTTGTTCTTTAGGAAACCGTCTAACCCCTTTTTAAACTCTGCTAAGCTAACCGCCTTCACCACGTTCTCCGGCAATGAATTCCAGAGTTTAATTACGCGTTGGGTGAAGAAAACTTTTCTCCGATTTGTTTTAAATTTATTACACTGTAGTTTCATCGCATGCCCCCTAGTCCTAGTATTTTTGGAAAGCGTGAACAGATGCTTCACATCCACCTGTTCCACTCCACTCATTATTTTATACCTCTATCATGTCTCCCATCAGCTGTCAAGAGCTATTCAAGGATTATTCACTCTGAAACTGACTTAAGTTGCAGATCAGTTTCCTGTATGGTGAAGAGAACAGGGTATGGATGACGCTTCCTCCATTCCATCCCTGACATAGATACATATATAAATTCTTCAATATATGTATCTAAAAGAGTGGTAAAGCCTAAAAGAACTTAAAAGATGCAGAGGAGGAGAAATTATTTCCAACTCAATAGAAGCTGGAGAGAATCATACAAACAAGGTTCAGAAATGCCCATCCGTCTGTCTGTCTGGATGCTAAATAATTCAACAGTGGCCAGTCCAGGTCACAAGTGCCTGGCAAGATCCCAAAACAGATGTTATGCTGCTTATTCCCAAGTCCATCTTAAAAATTGCTGGCGTGGAGTACCCTAATGGTTAGTGCAGTCACAGTGGCTTGAGAACCAGCATTGCTGGGTTCAGTTTCCACTACAGCTCCTTCTGATGCTTGACGAGTCACTTAACTCTTCATTGTGGGCTAGTCACTTAACAACCAATTATCAGCACTGATTAGCTTGTTAACCAATTAGTTTATGTGCATTGTTATGGAATATGCGTCAATTTCCACATGGAAATCATGGCGTAATATATAGGATCACAAGACCAGTGCAGAAATATTTTCTCCAGTTTGTTTTAAATTTATTACTTAGTAGATTCATTGTGTGCCTCCTAGTCCTTGTATATTTGGAAAGAGAAAATAATCAATTCATATCTACCTGTTTCACTCCACTCAATGTTTTATAGACCTCTATCATATCTCCCCTCAGCCTTCTCTTCTCCAAGCTGAAGAGCACTAGTCTCTGTAGCCTTTTCTCATAGGGAAATAGTCTCAACCCCTTTATCATTTTTATCATCCTTCTCTGTAGATTTTCTAATTCTAATTGAGATGCAGTGACCAAAAACGGCACACAATATTCGAGGTACAAAGGCATTATAATATTCTCATTGTTCTCCATTACTTGCCTTATAATTGCTAACATTCTATTTGCTTTCTTAGTTGTAGGGTTTCAACGTAACATCAATGATGACACCAAAAATCTTTTTCCTGGGTGACGACTCCTAATGTGGAACCTTGCATCATGTAGATATAGTTTGGGTTCCTCTTTCCGACATGCATCACTTTGCACTTGTTCACATTAAATGCCATCTGCTATTTGGACACCTGGTCTCCCAGTCTTCTAAGGTCTTTTAGAAATTTTTCACAATCATTTTGTAATTTAGCAACTTAGAATAACTTTGTGTTGTCAGAATATTTGATCACCTCACCTGTTATTCCAGTTTCCAGATAATTTATAAATATGCCAAAATGTAGCAGCCCAATCACAGATCCCTAGGAAACCCCACTATTTACCCTTCTTCGTTGTGAATACTGAACATTTATCACTTCTTTCTGTTTTGTGTCTTTTATCCAGTTCTTAATCCACAATAGCACTCTTCCTCCACCCCATTACGTTTTAATTTCCTTAGGAGACATTCATGAAGTACTTTGTCGAATGCCTTCTGAAGATCCAAATACACAATGGGGCTCATTTT